>NC_091644.1:36332353-37539506 GCF_027580195.1 Bos mutus
GGAATCCTGAGATGGGAAACAAACCAAGGGAGTTCTGTAACTGCCTCAGTTTGTATCCCTGGGAGAGCTTGCAGACCAGACCATTGAAGTAGAGTCCAAAAGGCTCGCTGAGTTGCGAACATGAAGCTGAGAGTCCAGGGAGAAGAAGGCAGCAAGTATTCATAGGATAAAGTATCAGAGAGGAGAGGACCACACACAGGGAGAGGGCTCTGGACATCTTCTGGACTTCTGAGTTTCCCATCTGAGTGCATACTGATCAGAATATGCTTGAGGGGAAGCCACCCGTGTTCAAGGAAAGAGCCATCTGAAAGGGTTAGACAGAATAGTGCATGGTATTCACACAGGACCAGGTGGGTGCCTGCTCCAATCCCAGGACTGCAAAAACATTCAGTTCACAGAGCATTGAGTAGAGGACCTAGGAGGGTCTTTATATTTTTTTAATTGCCATTTTAACCATTTAAAAATGTTTTTCTTTCCTTTTTTTAAAATTAATTAATTTATTTTTTTTTTTTACTTTACATGTTGTATCGGTTTTGCCATACATCAACATGCATCCACCACGGGTGTACAGGTATTCCCCATCCTGAACCCCCCTCCCACCTCCTCCCCATACCATCCCTCTGGGTCATCCCAGTGCAGCAGCCCCAAGCTTCCTGTATCCTGCATCGAACCTGGACTGGTGATTCGTTTCATGTTTTTCTTTCTTATGGCTGTGCTAGGTCTTCACTGTTGTACTCAGGCTTTCTCTAGTTGCAATGAGCAGGGGCTACTCTCTAGTTGGTGCACAGGTTTCTCATATGATGGCTTCTCTTGTTGAGGAACAAGGGCTCTAGATGCATGGGCTCAGTTGTTGTGGCCCACAGGCTAAGTTGCCCCAAGGCATGTGGGATCTTCCCAGACCAGGGATTGAACCCATGTTCCCTGCATTGGAAAGCGAGGGAGATCTTACTTCAGGAGTGTAGACTGAATTATTCCTAGACAAGTAGTAACGTGGACTTAATTATTTCTAAATTAAGCCTAGAATGACCACAGCTCTTCCATTTAAAAAAAAATCATAAAACAATCACAAATTTATAAAAGCAAGACTCAAAAGGATAAAACTGTTTCCAAGTAACTGTTTCTAAGTAACTGAACCACATCACAGAGCAAAGCTCAAGATTTATAAAGACACAGAAACATCTAGCACTCAACAAGGCGAAAGTCACAATTTCCAGCACCCAATCAAAGATTCCCGCATATACAAAGAAGCAGGAAAACACAACCCATAGTGAAAATCAGATCAGATCAGATCAGTCGCTCAGTCGTGTCTGACTCTTTGCGACCCCATGAATCGCAGCACGCCAGGCCTCCCTGTCCAGCACCAACTCCCGGAGTTCACTCAGACTCACGTCCATCAAGTCAGTGATGCCATCCAGCCATCTCACAAATAGCAAGCAATTAAAAGTGATTGAGGACTGACACAGATATTAGAGTTAGAGGTGGAGTCTAGAGGGTTCCCTGAGTTGAGGACATGAAGCTGACAGTTCAGGGAGACGAAAGCAACAAGTATTCATGGGATAAAGCATCAGAGAGGAGAGAGCCACACACAGAGAGAGGGCTCTGGGCATCTTCTGAGTTTCCCATCTGAGTGCGTATTAACTCTAAAAACAAGGAAGGGAGGTGTTAGAAAGTATTTTTTTTAACTGAATGAAGATGAAAACAATATATCAGAAGTTGTGGGGTGCCATTAAAGCAGTGCTTAAGAAGGAAATGGCAACCCACTCCAGTATCGTTGCCTGGAAAATCTCATGGATGCAGGAGCCTGGTGGGCTGCAGTCCATGGGGTCGCGAACAGTCGGACATGACTGAACAGCTAACACTTATTTACTTAAGGGGAAATTTATAGCACTAAATGCTTGTATTAGCAAAGAAGGATCTTACATTAATAACCTCAGATCAGATCAGTCGCTCAGTCGTGTCCGACTCTTTGCGACCCCATGAATTGCAGCACGCCAGGCCTCCCTGTCCATCACCAACTCCTGGAGTTCACTCAAACTCATGTCCATCAAGTCGGTGATGCCATCCAGCCATCTCATCCTCTGTCATCCCCTTTTCCTCCTGCCACCAATCCCTCCCAGCATGAGAGTCTTTTCCAGTGGGTCAACTATTCGCATAAGGTGGCCAAAGTACTGGAGTTTCAGCTTTAGCATCATTCCCTCCAAAGAAATCCCAGGGCTGATCTGCTTCAGAATGGACTGGTTGGATCTCCTTGCAGTCCAAGGGACTCTCAAGAGTTTTCTCCAACACCACAGTTCAAAAGCATCAATTCTTCGGCGCTCAGCTTTCTTCACAGTCCAACTCTCACATCCATACATGACTACTGGAAAATCCATAGCCTTGACCAGATGGACCTTTGTGGGCAAAGTAATGTCTCTGCTTTTGAATATGCTATCTAGGTTGGGCATAACTTTCCTTCCAAGGAGTAAGCATCTTTTAATTTCATGGCTGCAATCACCATCTGCAGTGATTTTGGAGCCCAGAAAAATAAAGTCTGACACTGTTTCCACTGTTTCCCCATCTATTTCCCATGAAGTGATGGGACCAGATGCCATGATCTTCGTTTTCTGAATGTTGAGCTTTAAACCAACTTTTTCACTCTCCTCTTTCACTTTCATCAAGAGGCTTTTGAGTTCCTCTTCACTTTCTGCCATAAGGGTGGTATCATCTGCATATCTGAGGTTATTGCTATTTCTCCCGGCAGTCTTGATTCCAGCTTGTGCTTCTTCCAGCCCAGCATTTCTCATGATGTACTCTGCATATAAGTTAAATAAGCAGGGTGACAATATACAGCCTTGACATACTCCTTTTCCTATTTGGAACCAGTCTGTTGTTCCATGTCCATTTCTAACTATTGCTTCCTGACCTGCATGTAAGTTTCTCAAGAGGCAGGTCAGGTGGTCTGGTATTCCCATCTCTTTCAGAATTTTCCACAGTTTATTGTGATCCACACAATCAAAGGCTTTGGCATAGTCAATAAAGCAGAAATAGATGTTTTTCTGGAATTCTCTAGCTTTTTTGATGATCCAGTGGATGCTGGCAATTTGCTCTCTGGTTCCTCTGACTTTTCTAAAACCAGCTTGAACATCAGGAAGTTCACGGTTCATGTATTGCTGAAGCCTGGCTTGGAAAATTTTGAGCATTACTTTACTAGTGTGTGAGATGAGTGCAATTGTGCGGTAGTTTGAGCATTCTTTGGCATTGCCTTTCTTTGGGATTGGAATGAAAACTGACCTTTTCCAGTCCTGTGGCCACTGCTGAGTTTTCCAAATTTGCTGGCATATTGAGTGCAGCACTTGCACAGCATCATCTTTCAGGATTTGAAATAGCTCAACTGGCAGGATGGAGGATATATATTTTTAAAATATCTAAATAAAACTTCTAGAAATAGAATGAGTTAAATCTGAGATAAAAGTATGCTGGGTGGGGATTAAGAGCAGGTTAGAGATTGCAGATGAAAAGAGTAGCAAATTTGAAAGTATAAAAATAAAAAATTATGAGGACTTTCTTGGTGGTTCAGTGGCTAAGACTCCACATTCCCAGTGCAAGGAACTTGAGTTCAGTTCCTGGTTGGGGAACTAGATCCCACATACCACAACTCAGAGTTTGCATACCATGACTAAAGATCCCACATGCTGCGACTAAGGCCCAGCACAGTCAAATATATAAATATTTTAAAAAATAGAAGCTATCCAAAATGAAAGAGAGACAGAAAAAATAATCCAGGAGAATGAAAAGAACTTTGGTGACTTTACTGGGGGGTAATCTACCATAGGTCCTTAGTATGACTGCACATTCTTGCAGGTATGCCAAAATTGCAGAACCCGAGCTGCTTTATTTATCCAGGCTATTTCTCACCATTATATTTGCAGTGAGCAGTCTTGACAGATGAGGTAGCATTCACCCTCAAACAAAGAGCAGTCTTGCTTCTGCTATGAAAGTCTCAAGTCGCCAAGCTCAGTCTTCCTCTCCTATAACAAAACCCGCCATAGGGACAGGCTTCCAAAAGGGGCCTTTGAGTCACCCCAATGGGACTTAAGGATTATGGATAACTACCATGAGCAGCAAGATAGATCATATCCAAGGCCATAAAACAACTCTCAGTAAATTGAAAAGGATATATAAATCTTACAAAGTATGCTCTCAAACCACAATAGAATTAAATTAGAAATCAGAAACAAAAAGACCTCTAGAATTTTCCCAGATATTTAGAAATTCACTAACACATTTCTCGGTAACCCAAGAATGAAAGGAAAATTCAAAAGGGATATTAGGGACTTGCAGGAGACCCCAGTTCAATTCCTAGGTCAGGAAGATCCCCTGGAGAAAGGTTGGGCTACCAATTCCAGTATTCATGAGCTTCCCTGGTGGCTCAGATGGTAAAGAATCCGCCTGCAATGTGGGAGACCTAGGTTCAGTCCCTGGGTTGGGAAGATCCTCTGGAGGAGGGCATGGCAACCAGTATTCTTGCCTGGAGAATCCCCATGAACACAGGAGCCCGGCGAGCTACAGACCATGGGGTCACAAAGCATCAGACATGACTGAGCCATTTTCAACTTCAACAACAACTGGTGGTCCAGTGGTTAAGATTCTGAGCTTCCACTTGAGGAGGCAAAGGTTCAATCCCTGGTGGGAGAACCAAGATCCTGCATTCCATGCCACTTGGCCAAAAAAAATTAAAAATCTAAAAACCAGAGGGGAGGTGTTAGAAAGTATTTTTTTTTTACTGAATGAAGATGAAAACAATATATCAGAAGTTGTGGGATGCCATTGATGCAGTGCTTAAGGGGAAATTTATAACACTAAATTCTTATATTAGCAAAGAAGGATCAGCTCTCACCTTAAAAACAGAAAAAAAGAACAGAGTAAACAAAAAGTAAGCAGAAGAAAGAAAAATAATGAAGATCAATGTAGAAATCAATAAAAATAGGTAAAGCAGAAACCCAGTAAACTTAAAGCTGGTTCTCTGAGAAGATCAATAAAGTTGACACACTTCAAGCCACATTGTTCATCAGGGGGAAAAACATAAATTATTTATACTGAGAATGAAAGAAGTGGCGTCATTACCAATTCTATATACTTTAAAAGTATATGTGAATACTATTAACAACTGTATGCCAATATATTCAACAGCTTAAATGAAATGGACAAATTCCTTTAATGACACAAACTACTAAACCTCACTATGAAAGAAAGTCAACTTGTAGTTTAAAACACTCCCCCATACCCCCAGTACAAGCACACGAAACCTCTTAAGGCCCCCGTGTTTTCAGCAGGGAATTCAAACATTTAAGAAAGAAATAATACCAATTATACATAACCAGGAAACTGAAAAGAAGAGACTGTGTCCCAACTCATTCTGTAAGACCAGTATTGGTCTGTTACCAAAGGTACATTGCTGCTGCTGCGGCTGCTGCTAAGTCGCTTCAGTCGTGTCCGAGTCTGTGCGACCCCATAGACGGCAGCCCACCAGGCTCCCCCGTCCCTGGGATTCTCCAGGCAAGAACACTGGAGTGGGTTACCATTTCCTTCTCCAATGCGTGAAAGTGAAAAGTGAAAGTGAAGTTGCTCAGTCGTGTCCGACTCTTAGCGACCCCATGGACTGCAGCCCACCAGGCTCCTCCATCCATGGGATTTTCCAGGCAAGAGTACTGGAGTAGGGTGCCATTGCCTTCTCCAAAAGTAAGTTAAGATGTACCCCCCCCCAAAAAAAAGAAAACTGCAGATCAGTATCTCTTATGAAAATTGATGCAATAAATTTTCACACAGTTTTATCAATTGATCCATGATGTTCAAGTGGGATTTATTCCAGGAATTCAGGGTTGATTTAAATATTTGAAGATCAGTTAAATTAATTTACCCTATTAGTAGACTAAAAAGAGAAACTATATGATCATCTCAATAGGTACAAAAAGGCTTTTGACAAAGTCCAGCATTCATTGCTGATAAAATCCTCAGCAAATTGGAATGGAAGGGAATTTCCTGAACCTGAAAAGGAGCATCTATTTAAAAACAAAACAAAACAAAACAAAAAACTATAGCTAATATCATTCTTTGAAAAACTGAATGCTTTCCCCCTAAAATCAAGAACAGATCAGTAACAAACCACTTCTAACTTCTATTCAACATTGTATTGGTGATTCTAACCCAGGGCAAGCAGGAAGAAAAAGAAATAGTCATCAAGATTGGAAAAGAAGTAAAACTGTATTTTTCACAATCATCATCTATGTAGAAAATCCAATGAGATCATCAAAAAAGTTACTAGAACGATTAAGTTAATTTATCACAGTTGCAGGATACAAGATCAATATGCAAAAAAATCAATTGTATTAAGAAACAGCCAGGTCCCAATGGCTTCACTGGCATATTCTAACAAAATTTAAAGAAGAAATAGCTCTAATCCTACAGATTCTCCTCCAGATGAAAGAAGAGGCAGGAATACTTCCCAACTCATTTTATGAAGCCAGCATTATCTTAGTACCAAAACCAGATAAAATACGAAAAAAAAAAAGACAACTATTCCAATTAGTTTGTTCCAATCGATCTATTCCAATTAGACCAATTTCTCTCATGAACTTAGATATAAAAGTCCTCAACAAAATATTAGCAAATTGAACTGGTTATGTGTAAAAAAAGTAAAAACATTTGCAAGTCACATATCCAACAAAGAGCTTATATCCAAAATATATTTTAAAAACTCTTCTTGCAGCACTAAGAAAACAATCCACCCAATAAAAAGGTGGATAAAGTCTTGAACAGATGATTCACCTGAGAGAACATGTTACCAGCTTTCCTGATTTTTGTGCTTCAGTTTGCTGCTCTTAGCAGAGATTGCCTTTTTTAAAAGTTGACCATTTGTGGCAACCCTGCACTAAGTCTATTGGTGCCACTTTTTCCACCAGCGTTTGCTCACTTCATGTCTTTGCGTCACTTTTTTTGCAATTCTCTCAATATTTCAAACTTTTTCATCATTGTATTTGTTATGGTGATCTGTGATCAGTGATCTTTGATGTTGTTGTCTTGACGTGCCACGTCAAGTAAATTGTGCCCAAGACAGTAAATTTAATCAATAATGTTGTGTGTGTCCTGACTACTCTTTATTCTTCCCTGCACCCCTCACCCTCAGACCCCAACTAGCCATTTCCCCATCTCTCTCCCTCTCCTCGAGCTTTCCTATTCTCTAAGACACAACAGTATTGAAATTAGGTCAATTAAACCCTATGGTGTTCAAGTGGAAGGAAAAGTGACACATCTATTATTTTCAATCAAAAGCCAGACATGATTAAGCTTAGTGAGGGAGGCATGTCAAAAGCCTAAAAGCGAGGCCTCTTGTTTGTTATGCTGCACCACGCAGCGTGAGGCATCTTAGTTCCCTGTCCAGGGATCAAACCCATCTCCCTTGCATTGGAAGTGCAGGGTCTTAACCACTGGACTGCTAGCGAAATCTCTAAGCTAGGCTTCTTGTTCCAAGTAGTTGGCAAAGCTGTGAATGCAAAGGAAAAGCTTCTTGCAGGAAAGTAAAAGTGCTGCTCCAGTGAACACGTGAGTGATGAGAACGGGAGACAGCCTTATTGCTAATATAGGAAAAGTTAGTGGTCTGGATAGAAGAACAAAACAGCCGCAGTGTTCCCCTAAGCCAAAGCCTAATCCAGAGCAGAGCCCTAACTTTTCAATTCTATGGCTGAGAGAGGTGAGGATGCTGCAGAAGAAAAGTTGGAAGCTAGCAGAGGCTGGTTCATGAAGCTTAAGGGAAGAAGCCATTTTCATAATGTTAAAGTACAGGGTGAAGCAGAAAGTGCTGATCTAGAAGCCACTGCAAGTTATCCAGAAGATAACTTGATAACTTAGATCTTATCAAGCTAAGATCATTAATGAAGGTGGCTACACTAAACAATAGATTTTCCATGTAGATGAAACAACCTTATATTGGAAAAAGACAGCATCTAGGACTTTTATAGTTAGAGAGCAGTCAGTGCCTCACTTCAAAGGACGGACTGACTCTCTTATTAGAGACCAATGCAGTCGGTGACTTTAAGTTGAAGCCAACGCTCATTAACCATTCCAAAAATCCTGAGGCCCTTAAGAATTATGCTAAATCTTCCCTGACTCTAAAAATGGAACAATGAAGCCTGGATGATAGCACATCTGTTGACAATGTGTTTGACTGTATATTTTAAGCCCATTGGCGAGACACTGCACAGGAGAAAAAAATCCCTTTCAAAACTTGACTGCTCATTGACAATGCACCTGGTCACATAAGATCTCTGCTGGAGGCTGGGTGCTGGTGGTGGTTCAGTTGCTCAGTCTTGTCTGACTCTGGCGACCCATGGACTATAGCCCCTCAGTCTCCTCTGTCCATGGGATTCTCCAGGCAAGAATACTGGAGTGGGTTGCCATTCCCTTCTCCAGGGGATCATCCCAACCCAGGGATGGAATCCACATCTTATACACTGTAGGCAGATTCTTCATCGCTGAGCCACCAGGGATTCCCCTGCCGAAGATTACAGTGAGATTAATGTTGTTTTTGTGCCTGCTAACACAAGATCCATTCTGTAGCCCATGGAGTATTTTCAACCTTTAAGTTTTATTATTTAAGAAGTACATTTTTTTTAAGCTATAGCTACCATACATGGTGATTCCTCTGATAGATCTGGGCGCAGTGGAAAGCCTTCTGGGAAGGACTCACCAATCTAGATGCCATTAAGAACAACCATTATTCATGGGATAAAGTAAAAATATCAACAATGACAGGACTTTGGAAGATGTTGATTCCAACCTTCACGGATGACCCTGAGCGATTCAAGATTTTAGTGGAGGAAGTAAGTAGTTGAAGAGAACTGGGTTTAGAAGTGAAGTCTGAAGGTGTGACTCAATTGCTGCAATCTCAATAAAACTTTAACAGATAAAGAGTTCTTTTGAATGAACAAAGAAAGTGGTTGTGTAGATGGAGTCTACTCCTGGTGAAGATGCTATGAAAATTGTCAAAATGACAACTAAGGATTTGAATATTACATAAACTTAGTTGACAGAGCAGTGGCAGGGTTTGAGAGCACTGACTCCAATTTTGAAAAAGTTCTACTGTGGGTAAAATGCTATCAAAGGTCATTGCAAAGAAATCATTCATGAAAGGAAGAGTCAAATAATGTGACAAACTTCTTGTGTTGTTGTAAGAAATTGCCACAGCCACCCAATCTTTAGCAACCACCACCCACAAACATCGAGGCAGGACCTGCCACCAGCAAAAAGATTGCGACTTGCTGAAGGCTTAGATGATGGTTAGCATTTTTATGAGACCAGTGCTCTAACCCCTGAGCTACAAAGCCTGCTAGCATTTTTAAACAATAAAATTTATAAAGTCTCTATTCTTCCTTCCGCAACTTCTCCCCAACTTCTCCCACCTACATGTAAAGATTAATGGTGAAGGACAGATGAATGGGTAAAACACACAGATACACACACACACACACACACACAGAATTTACTCAGCCACAAAAAAGGATAAAATAATGCCATTTGCAGCAACATGGGATGGGCCTAGAGATTATCAAACTAAGGGAAGTGAGTCAGACAGAGAAAGGCAAATATCATATGATATCACTTATATGTAGAGCCTAAAATTTGATACAAATTAACTTGTTTATAGAACAGAGTCACAGACATAGAAACAAACTTATGGTTACCAAAGGGGTAAGGGGGGGCAAAGCACAAATTAGGAAGGAGCTTGGAATTCACAGATACATACTACTACATATAAAATAGATAAACAACAGCAAAGACCTCCTATATAGCACAGGGAACTATATTCAATATCTCATAATAGCCTATAACAAAAAAGAATGTATATATACACACATACAAATATATATATCTTTAGATATGTATATATATTTATAGATGTATATATATATTTATATATATGAATCACTTTGCTGTACACCAGAAACTAACCAAACATTGTGAACCAACTATACTTTAATTTTTAAAAATTGATGGTCAAAGTTAAATGAACATTACTGAGAAGATTCTGCCTTTAGGAAGAATGATTTACATGTAGTAATATAGAAACATATCCAAGACGTAGTGTTACATTAAAAAAAAGAAGTTGCACAATCATTCATATAGTTTGATCTTATTTTAAAAACTTATGGAAAAGCATTACATTCACAAATGTACATTTATTTTTTTAAAAAATTGAAATACCCCCAAGCACTGTCAAATAGCCCTAACTGCACACACCACCCACCTGTCCTTTTTCACTCCCTTAAGAGACATTGAACATCATGGAAACTCAAGGAAATCATAAACATAATCAATAGAAAAGAGAACGTGGGTTGATGTATGAATAAATGTTGGAAATGCCAAGCATTTCATGTTGTTTTAAGTCTGTTGTTAACAATAAGTAACAATAATTGGACTGAATTTTATCTCTTGTTTTTTTTTAACCCACACTGCTTTCTGTGAAAAAGACCTGGGTATCTTAACTGACAGCAAGTTCAATAGAAGCCAAGTGTAGGCGGACCAAAAAAATCAAATGCAGAGTTAAAATGGATTAATAGATGTGATGTTCAGTTCTGGATGATGCATTGTTCTCTGAGCTGGCAAGAATACAGCTGGAGTAATAAAGGCTATCATTTATTATAAATGTGACATGTACTCCAGGTAAAAAACAAATAGTACAAAACTGTAGGAAATAAATAGCTGAAGTCCCCACATGTTTCTGGCCCATACCCATTCGCCATGGTTTGCTGATATGAACAGTTTGGAGTGTTTTCTTCTAAATACAAATATTTTATAGACATATGTTATTTTCTTCCACAAAAGAAATCACTTTTGCAAGTTGCCTTTCATTTCCAAATCACAGACATCAACATTTAGAGATGTTTCATAATTTCCTTAACCAATCCCCTACACATGGACATTTGTCTATATCTGTAGGATAGGTTTATAAAAATGGAATTTTGGGGTCAAAGGGTCCATTTACAATTTTTTTAAAAAATGTGTTTGCATATAGTTGCTTTATATTATTGTGTTCAGATCAGATCAGATCAGTCGCTCAGTCGTGTCTGACTCTTTGCGACCCCATGAATCACAGCACGCCAGGCCTCCCTGTCCATCACCAGCTCCCGGGGTTCACTCAGACTCACGTCCATCGAGTCAGTGATGCCATCCAGCCATATCATCCTCTGTCGTCCCGTTCTCCTCTTGCCCACAGTCCCTACCAGCATCAGAGTCTTTTCCAATGAGTCAACTCTTTGCATGAGGTGGCCAAAGTACTGGAGTTTCAGCTTTAGCATCATTCCTTCCAAAGAAATCCCAGGGTTGATCTCCGTCAGAATGGACTGGTTGGATCTCCTTGCAGTCCAAGGGACTCTCAAGAGTCTTCTCCAACACCACAGTTCAAAAGCATCAATTCTTTATTGTGTTAGTTTCTGCTATACAGCAAAGTGAATCATCTATATGTGTACATGAATCATCTATATGTATACATATAACCCCTCTTTTTAGGATTTCCTTCCCATTTAGGTTACCACAGAGCACTAAGAAAAACCAATATTGTATATTAAATATGAGTTTCCCTGATGGCTCAGTGGTAAAGAATCTGCCTGCCATTGTAGGAGATGCAAGCTTGATCCCTGAGCCAGGAAGATCCCTGAGAAGGAAATGGCAACCCACTCTAGTATTCTTGCCTGGGAAGTCCTATGGACAGAGGAGCCTGGTGGGCTACAGAGTTGGGCACAACTTGTTGAATAAGCAACAAATATTAACACATATATGTGGAATCTAGAAAAAATGGTACAGATGAACCTATTTGCAAAGCTGAAATAGAGACATAGATGTAGAGAACAAATGTATGGACATTAAGGGGGAAAAGGGGGTGGTGGATGACTTGGGAGCCTGGGATTGATAAACATACAATGTTGATACTATGTATAAAATAGTATATATTCTGGAGGAGGTAACGGCAAACCACCCCAGTATACTTGCTGTAAGAACCTCATGAACTATATAAAAGGACAAAAATGACACCGAAAGAGGAGTCCCCCAGGTCCGAAGGTGTCCAGTATGCTACTGGGGAAGAGTGGGGGAGGAGTACTAATGGCCCCCAGAAAGAATGAAGTGGCTGGGCCAAAGCGGAAACAACGCTCAGTTGTGGATGTGTCTGGTGATGAAATCCGATGCTGCAAAGAACAGTATTGCATAGGAACCTGGAATGTTAGGTCCATGAATCAAGGTAAATTGAACGTGGTCAAGCAGATGGTAAGAATAAACATTGGCATCCTAAGAATCAGTGAACTAAAATGGATGGGAATGGGTGAATTTAACTCAGATGACCATTATATCCACTACTGTGGGCAGGAATCCAATAGAAGAAATGGAGTAGCCCTCATAATCAACAAGAGAGTCTGAAATACAATACTTGGGTGCAGCTTCAAAAATGACAGAATGATCTCAGTTTGTTTCCAAGGCAAGCCATTCAGTATCACATAATCCAAGCCTATGCCCCAACCAATGATGCTGAAGAAGCTGAAGTTGATCAGTTCTATGAAGACCTACAAGACGTTCTGGAACTAACACCAAAAAAGATGTTCTATTCATTACTGGGAATTGGAATGCAAAAGTAGGAAGTCAAGAGATACCCAGAGTAACAGGTGGAGGAGGCCTTAGAGAACAAAATGAAGCAGGGCATAGGCTAACTGAATTCTGCCAAAAGACAGCACTGGTTATAGCAAATACCTTTTTTCAACAACACAAGAGATGACTTTACACATGGACGTCACCAAATGATGTAGCTGAAGATGGAGAAGATGTACACAGTCAGCAAAAAGACCTGCAGCTTATTGTGGCTCAGACCATCAGCTTCTCAAAGCAAAATTCAGGCTTAAACTAAAGAAAGCAGGGAAAACCACTAGGCCAGCCAGGTACAACTTAAATCAAGTCCCCTGTGAATATGCAGTGGAGTAATGAATGGATTCAAGGGATTCAAATTTGTAAAGAATGTGCCTAAAGAACTGTGGATGAAAGTCCGTATTGTACAGGTGGCAGCAAGCAAAACCATCCCGAAGAGAAAGAAGAGCAAGAAGGCAAAGTGGTTATCTGAGGAGGCCTTACAAATAGCTAAAGAAAGAAGAGAAGCAAAAAAGCAAGGGAGAAAAGCAAAGGTATATCCAACTAAATGCAGATTTCCTAAGGACAGCACAGAGAGACAGGAAGGCCTTCTTCAATGAACAGTGTATAAATATCAAAGAAAACAACAGAAGGGGAAAGACTAGAGATCTTCTAGGGAAAATTGGAGATATCAAGGGAACATTTTACCCAAAGGTGGGCACAATAAAGGACAGAGATGATAGAGACCAAGTAGACACTGAAGAGGTCAAAAAGAGATGGAAAATATACAGGGAAGAACTGTACAAAAAAGATCTTAATGAACCAGATTACTCTGATGGTGTGGTCGGCCATCCAGAGCCAGACATTCTGGAGAGTGAAGTCAAGTGGGCTTTAGGAAGCGCTGCTGTTAATCAAGCTAGTCGATGTGACAGAATTCCAGTAAGATTATTCAAAACCCTAAAGGATGATGCCTAGGTGTTGCATTCAATATGTCAGCAAATATGGAAGACCCAGCACTGGCCACAGGACTGGAAAAGGTCAGTCCTCATCCCAGTTCCCAAGAAGGGTAGTACTAAAGAATGTGCTAACCATCGGACAATTGCACTCATCTCCCATGCTAGTATGGTCATGCTTAAAATCTTGCATGCTAGGCTGCAGCATTATGCAAACCGAAGACTTCCAGATATCCAAGCTAGGTTTAGAAAAGGCAGAGGAACCAGAGATCAAATTGCCAACATTCACTGGATCATTGAGAAAGCTAGGGAATTCCAGAAAAACATCTACCTCTGTTTCCTTGACTACACCAAAACCTTAACTGTGTGGATCATAATAAACTGTGGAAAGCTCTAAAAATGGGAATGAAAGTGAAAGTCGCTCAGTCATGTCTGACTCTTTGCGACTCCATGGACTGTATAGTCCATGGAATTCTTCAGGCCAGAATACTGGGTGGGTAGCCTTTCTCTTCTCCAGGGGATCTTCCCAACCCAGGGATCAAACCCACGTCTCCCACATTGCAGGCAGATTCTTTACCAGCTGAGCCAGAGGGGAAGCCCAAACGGGAATACCAGACCATCTTACCTGTCTCCTAAGAAACCTGTATGCAGGTCAAGAAACAACAGTTAGTACCCTGTATGGAACAGATTGGTTCAAGATTGAGAAAGGAGTATGGTAGGGCAGTCTGCCATCACTCTGTTTAATCTATGCACTGACCACATCATAAGAAATGCCAGGCTGAATGAGTTACAAGCTGGAATCAAGGTAGGCGGGAGAAACATCAACAACCTCACACATGCAGATGATACCACTCTAATGGCAGAAAGTGAAGAGAAGTAAAGAGCCTCTTGATGAGGGTGAAGGAGGAGAGTGAAAGAGCCAGCTTAAAACTAAATATTACAAAACTAAGATCATGGCATCCAGCCCCATTACTGCATGGCAAATAGAAGGGGAAAAGGTGGAAGTAGTGACAGATTGCCTCTTCTTGGGCTCTAAAATCACTGCGGATAGTGACTGCAGCCATGAAATCAGAAGGCATTTGCTTCTTGACAGGAAAGCTATGACAAACCTAACAGTATGTTGAAAAGTAGAGACTTTATTCTGCTGACAAAGCTCTGTCTATGTCAAGGCTGTCTTCCCAGTGGTCATGTACGGTTATGAGAGGTGATCCATAAAGGCTGTGGATCACCGCCTTCAAACTGTGGTGCTGGAGAAGACTCCTGAGAGCCCCTTGGACAGCAAGGAAATCAAACCAGTCAATCTTGAGGGAAGTCAACCCTGAATTGGAAAGACTGATGCTAAAGATGAAACTCCAGTATTTTGGGCATCTGATGCGAACAGCTGACTCATTGGGAAAGTCCCTGATGCTGGGAAAGATTGACGGCAGAAGGAGAAGAAGGCATCAGAGGATAAGATGGCTGGATGGCATCACTGATGCAATGGACATGAACTTGGGCAAACTTCAGGAGATGGTGAGGGACAGAGAGGCCTGGCATGCTGCAGATCATGGGGTTGCAAAGACTCGGACACGACTAGGTAGCTGAACAACAACACGGAATAGATAACTAATGAGAACCGTCTGTATAGCACAGGGAACTCTACTCATTTACAGTGTTTGATAGATAATCTCCAGGGAGGAGACCCTCTCCCTGTCAGAAATGCCCTTCTGACTTCACCTGAACTAAGTTCACCCCAGGAGAGCATTCTCCCATATGTGGGGGGTTGTGGTTGGAAGGCTGGAGAACATACAGTGTTAACTCTTCCTGTTCATAAATGTCCATCCATGCCAATTGTTTTATTCATGCAAAGTCTGAGATGATCTTGTGAATCTGAGTTTAGGTTCTAGGCAGCGAGGTTTAATTTGGAGTTTGGGGAAATGGGAAGGCCTGGGTGGGTGGGGATGTAGTATGTTAGATGGTAAAGAACAGAACACAGTGCTGGGAGAGAAGAAGAAGGAAGTGAGAAAGGTGGGCAAAGACTTTTACATACTTTATAATTTTGACAGAGCTTGGATAGTGGCCGGAATCATTTCTTAAATGCTCTCTAATGCTATTGGCAGATTTAGGTTCCATAGGGTGTCAGTGTCTGAATTTGGGATCTTTCTAACGGGATAATCTAATTATGAGCCCTTCGTAAATCCTCTAGTAGCTCCCCCATCTTAGAGACCAAACCTGCATTGTCCAGTGTGGTGCATAAGGCCTGTCCTCAGGGTTTGCATCAGCCCACATGCACTGTGTCTGCTCTAACTTCCTGCTATGGTCACCCTGTCCACCTCACATTAGAGTCCCACTCTTAGGGCTCTAATAGGCACCCATGCTTTTGCATGTATCTTTTCCTTCTTCCTAAACACCAGTTCCAGCATAGGTACCTGGAAAACTGCTCATCTTTCACATCTAGCTCAGCCCCCACCTCCCCTGTAGAGTCTGCCTTGTCTCACCTGATCAGACCTGAGTCCCGCCTTCCCGTACACCTGTGCATTTGTGTGCAAACTTTTATCACAGCTACTGCATGACTGTCCTGTTAAGCCCTCATTTGTGTGACCCTCTCCCCTTTAGTCTGTGAGCTCCTCGAAGGTGGGAGCAATTGGCCTTATTCTTGGTGTCCCTGCAGCTACCTTTGTCTTTGATACTTAGAACCTGCTCAAAAATTATTTGCTGAATAAAGAAGTGACCTTTTTTGACCTGCCTTTTCCAAATTGTTTGGTTGTGACAGAGCTGATTCAGAGGAGATTCTGGAAGTTCTTCACTTGTTATATGGGAGTATTTCTACATTGGAGTGGCCCAGGGAAGTGGGTCATTCAAGAACAAAAATTGAACCTACTTTTCTCCAACCACATGTTTGGCAAATTCTTTTGCCTTGAGTTTCCACACGTTCTTTTGCAGAGAATCACTAAATTCAAAATTGCTTCAGACTGCAACTATACATTAGCATACTAAGAGAATAAGTCAGAAAGAGAAAGACGAATACCACATGATTTCACTCATATGTGGGATCTAAAATATGACCCAAATGAACCTATCTACAGAACAGAAACAGACTCACAGACAGAACAGACTTGTGCTTGCCAGGGGGAGGGTGGTGGGGAAGGGCTGGATTGGGAATTTGGGGTTAGCAGATGTAAACTATTATACAGAGAATGGATAAACCGCATGGTCCAACTCTATAGCACAAGGAACTATATCTATATCCTTTAATAAACCGTAATCGAAAAGAATATATAAAAAAATGAATGTCTCTATGTGTTTAACTGAGTTACTTTGCTGTAGGCAGAAATTGACACACCGTTGTAAATCAACTATACTTCGACTTAAAAAAAGTAACATTTGAAAAAAATGCATCAGACGATATTTGACTAGCTTGGATCAGAGTCTGACAGCTGAAATGAGATAGACTAAGATTATTGCCTCTGAGAAAAGCAGTATAGGCGGATTTGCTTGGTGATCCAGTGGCTGGGACTCTTCACTCCCATTAAAGAGAACCCCGGTTCAATCCCAGATCAGGGAACTAGATCCCACATGCCGCAACTGGGAGTTCTCAGGCCGCAACTAAATATCCCACATGCCACAACTAAGACCCAGAGCAGCCAAATAAATAAACATTGAAGGGGAAAGAAAAGCTTACAAAAATATAAAAGCGGTATACCACAATAGCTAAAGAGTTTGAAATCAGAAAGATCTATGTTTGAATCCTGACTGCAGCTCTTAACTAGCTGTGGGCGAATTTGCTCACTGATGTGACAATCATCTTTTTTTAACAGCCTACTGCTTTCATTAGCAAAGATTCAAAATACCTATTGTTAGCTGGAATTTAATCAGGATGTATAGATGGACTGAATATACCAAAAGGCTAGCTATTTTTCTTTGACAGGAAGCCAGAAAATTTTCTGTCCTATTTCAGTCTCCTTTTTCTTTCTTTTGTATGTGTGTTTGAGTAATACGGTTTCTTTTTTCTGAATATTCATACAAATATGCTTGTTTTCTAGAAAGTTATAAAATCATTAGGAATTTTTATTTCTTATATGGAAGAGAAATCTTCAAACACATCTAAAGACCAATTACAGTCTGAGTGTTTCTTTCTCAATCCCCAGTAATGGACCCTGACCCTCTAAACGAAATAAAAAGTCAAGCAGTGGAAAAAGTGTAGGAAGACCACAACTGAAGGGCTATTAAAGTTCCCTACTGGAAGATTTGGCAATGATAAAGGGACAGGATGATGAGTTTTTGTTGTTATGTCTTTGTCCCAGAAAGGAAGCCAAGTTCCAAGTCCGCCCTATAATTTAGTCTTTAAGGCAACTCAGCAGAAAATAAGACAAGTGCTTCGAGGCAAAACAATTTTCTCACTTGACAGAGACTGAGAAAATCAGGGGACTTGCTTCTCACAGTGAAAAGACTACATTCCCACTTGAAATTTTATTTTAAACAACACTTTGTGCTTGCGTTAATTCCCTTCGGTCAACTTCTACAGGAGGAGGTGACCCATCTCTTATCCTTCTATTCTCTTCCCACAGGAGAAGTAGGGAAGATTCAAGTTTCAGAGAGGATTAGAGGTGGTGGAATCTTAGTGATCATGTCTAACCCTCTCATTTTACATGTAAGGATACTTACTGAGGCCGAGGGATTAAGGGACCTGTCCCAGGGCTAATCATCACTGATGTCTGGAGAGGCTGTGTGTGGTGGCAGCAAAGAACTGCTCCTAGAGGGACTTGCATGGTGGTCCAGTGGTTAAGACTCCACGCTTCCAATTTACGGGGTGTGCGTTCGATCCCTGGTCAGGGAACTAAGATCCCATATGCCAAGAGGTGTATCCAAACAAACATACAAACAAAAAGAACAGATACTAGAGCCAGGTTGACTCGGGCTCTGGTTCTGCTCTGACCTCAGACAGGTTTAGTTACCTTTCTGAGCTAGATTTCCATACGTGTAAAAATGAAAAACCTGGATTGTAAAATCTCTACTGTCACTTCAAGTGATAGGAACCACTGCCTTGACCACTTAGCCGCCAAAGTCTTGGGGCTGGGGGATGGGTCACACTGGAAGCGAGAGGGTGGGCCTCTCATGGACAGCAGCTAAGTGACTTTTTAAAATTAATTATTTATTTTGTGCTCTGCTGGGCCTTCGGTGCTGCTCAGGCTTTTCTCTAGTTGCAGCAAGCAGGACCTATTCTCTGGTTGTGTTGTGTGGGCTTCTAGCTGCAGTGACATCTTTTGTTGCTGAGCACAGGCTCTAGGGTGGGTGGGGTTCAGTAGATGTGGCTTCTGGACTTTAGAGCACAGGGTCAGTAGTGGTGCACAGGCTTAGATGCTACACGTCATGTGGGATTTTGAGGGACCACGCATTGGACCCATGTCTCCTGCATTAGCAGGCGGATTCTTTATCACCGAGCCATCAGGGAAGCCCCCAAGTGGGGCTTTTTATGGTTGGAGCCAACATTACCTGGTCCCTCCTCCAGGACATTTTAACCACACTTTACTGGCCCTCTCACCTAAGTTCTTATTTATAAAACTTATGAAACCTTTGCTGCTCAAAGAGTGGTCTGCCTGCAGCCCTGCAGCTACACTTGGGGGCTGGCTTATTAGACGGTAGAGCTTGGTGGTCAAACCCTAGACTAGACCTTGAGAATTAAAATCTGCGTTTTAAAAAGATACACCATTGGCTTGTAGTTTGAGAAGCACTGTGCTTAAATACTTTGTGCTGTAGTATTGATCATGCTGCTGCTAAGTCACTTCAGTCGTGTCCGACTCTGTATTAGCTCATAGACGGCAGCCCACCAGGCTCCCCCGTCCCTGGGATTCTCCAGGCAAGAACACTGGAATGGGTTGCCATTTCCTTCTCCGATAGTATTGATCATAAACACTCTAATTATGTTAACATTACATGTATATGTATATTATTTATTTATACTTATATTATTTATATATGTATAGTAACATTACATGTAATGTGTTTAAACTTAAAAAAACATAAATTAGAAGCATATATAAGCAAATCACTTGCTGTAAGGATCACATTCATATCTCACATCATCGGGACTTGAGAATCTAGACTCAAGCCCCAGTGTTATCAGTTTTGGGGCTGGCTAAAAAGTTCACTGGGGTTTTTCCAAACACCTTACAGAAAAACCCGAATGAACATTTTGGCCAACCCAGTACTTGGGTGATACTGGACAAATCATTCTCCAAGTTTCAGCTTCCCCAGCTGTGAAATGTGAGTAATTCCTGCCTTGCACACATACACCAGGGGTATTATGAAGAGCAAATGAAATACTACATGCAGAAAAACTTTGTAAATGTTTATTATAAAGAATCAACTTTTAAGAAAGTGGATTATCCTGACTCTACTGACAGTAAAACAAAGTACCTTTAAGAAGTTGATAGGGTAGATTTTGTTGAAATAGAGAGATAATTATTACCTGCACAGTGAGGTTTATAAAACAGTGAGAAGACTTCTTCCATCTTCTTCATTCTCTCATCTAGAAAATGTTAGAGTTTTTCTAATGGAAGCCTGGGATTGAAAGAAGTTCAATACAATAAATAAATTAAGAGACTTGATGTAATATCTTAAAACATCTTTGTGAATACATTAATGAGCTGACATTAAAGTAAGACATATCTAGAAAGCAGAACTAAGTGAAAAGTAGGAGCTGTGAGAAGTAATACAAACATCTAAACCTAGATTTTGTCCTGAGGGCATTTGATCAAAAACAAAACAAAACAAAACAAGACTTTCTGGGCATGCAGGGTACAAAGCACAGAAGACTAAGGCTAGGGAATACAGGAAATACTCCACAGAGAAAGTCTAATAGAAGATTCTTCCCCTTAAAAAGCTGAAACTCCAAAGGGTCAGTCAGTGACTGGTGTGCTAGAATGACTGGCAGAGGATAATAGGAATGGCCTGCTGGGAGGGTCCTGAGTGCAGGAGCCTGTGTCCCCATGGAGTTGGTAGGGGCGGGGGGCAGGGGGGAGGTATCATCTCCCAGTGTGGAGATGTTTGCAACCTGAAAGCTCTCCAAACCCCATGCTATTGGGTTGTATGGAGTCATCCTTGCTCAGTTCAGTTCAGTTGCTCAGTCTTGTCCGACTCTTGGTGACCCCATGAATCACAGCACGCCAGGCCTCCCTGTCCATCACCAACTCCCGGAGTTCACTCAGACTCACGTCCATCAAGTCAGTGATGCCATCCAGCCATCTCATCCTCGGCATCCCCCTCTTCTCCTGCCCCCAATCCCTCCCAGCTTCACGGTCTTTTCCAATGAGTCAACCCTTCACATGAGGTGACCAAAGTATTGGAGTTTCAGCTTCAGCATCAGTCCTTCCAATGAGCACCCAGGAGTGATCTCCTTTAGGATGGACTGGTTGGATCTCCTTGCAGTCCAAGGGACTCTCCAAGAGTCTTCTCCAACACCACAGTTCAAAAGCATCAATTCTTCGGCGCTCAGCTTTCTTCACAGTCCAACACTCACATACATGACCACTGGAAAAACCATAGCCTTGATTAGACGGACCTTTGCTGGGAAAGTAATATCTCTGCTTTTTAATGTGCTATCTAGGTTGGTCATAACTTTCCTTCCAAGGAGTAAGTGTCTTTTAATTTCATGGCTGCAATCACCATCTGCAGTGATTTTGGAGCCCACAAAGATAAAGTCTGACACTGTTTCCACTGTTTCCCCATCTATTTGCCATGAAATGATGAGACCAGATGCCATGATCTTAGTTTTCTGAATGTTGAGCTTTAAGCCAACTTTTTCACTCTCCTCTTTCACTTTCATCAACAGGCTTTTTAGTTCCTCTTCACTTTCTGCCATAAGGGTGGTGTCATCTGCATATCTGAGGTTATTGATATTTCTCCTGGCAATCTTGATTCCAGCTTGTGCTTCTTCCAGCCCAGCGTTTCTCATGATGTACTCTACATATAAGTTAAATAAGCAGGGTGACAATATACAGCCTTGATGTACTCCTTTTCCTATTTGGAACCAGTCTGTTGTTCCATGTCCAGTTCTAACTGACCTGCATATAGGTTTCTCAAGAGATCCTTGCTTGGGCAGGATCAAAAATCAACTCCATTTCCAGCTGCTCTCCCATCTCTGGAAGACGGAGGATAAGGCTGAAAATTTCTAGCTTTTAATCATGACTTGGTCTTTCTGGTGACCAGCCCCTCTCCAGGAGCCATCCAGAGTCATTCATTATATCAAAAAATGTTCTTATTGCTCTTATTACTTAGGAATTTACAAGCATTTTAGGAGCTCTGTGCCAGAAACTGTGGGCAGAGACCAATATATATTTTTTCTATTGTTTCACAAAATAAAGAAATATTATGAACAACTATATTGCCAACCTCCTCCCACACAGACACAATTTGGATAAAATGGATGGATTCCTTGAAAGACATAACTTACTAAATTTCACTCAACAAAAAATAGATGGTCTAGGATTTCCTGGCTGTCCAGTGCTTAAGACTCCAGTCTTTCACTGCAGGGGGCAAGGGTTTGATCCCTGGTCAGGAAACTAAGATCCTACATGTTGAGTGGTACAGCCAAAAAAAGATGCCCTAAACAGTCTCGTTGAAGATACTGAAAGTTTAAAGACCTTTCCACAAAGAAACCTCCAGACCCTGATGGCTTAACTGATTAATTCTACCAATGAGTTTTATAAGGTTGCAGGAATACAAGACTGCTGTATAAAAATCTATTATATATCTATATACTATCAATGAAGAACCAGAAAATGTAATTTTAAAATAATGGCACTTATTAACAGCATCAAAAATATAAACTACTTAGAAATAAATCTAACAAAAGACATAAAACCTTTACACTGAAAACTACAAAAGTTTATTAAAGAAAGATCTAAATAAAAGCAGTGATATACTGTGTTCATGGTCTAGAAAAGTCAACATTGTCAAGATGTATTTTCTACTCACATTGATCTATGGGGTAAATGCAATCATGATCAAAATCATAGAAGGCTTTTTGTAAAAATTGAAAAATGGAATTCCAAAAGGCATATAGAAATGCAAAGGATCTATAGTAGCCAACACCAACTTGAAAAAGAAGAACAAATTGAAGAGCTAACACTACCTAATTTCAAGAATTTTTATAAACCTATGGTAAACAAACAAAAAACAATTAGTATTGACATCACGATAGACAAACAGATCAATGGGACAGAGTAGAAAACCCCAAAATAGACTCACACATATATGAGCAATTGGTTTTAAAAGCTGCCAGTTTTTTTTTTCAGTTTTCTCATGACTTAATTTTATTTTATTTATTTTTATTTTCTATTTTTTATTAGAGTATAATTGCTTTACAATGTTGTATTACTTACTCTGTACAACATCATGAATCAGCAATATGTATACATATATGCTCTCCCTCTTGAGCCTCCCAAGCTGTTAGTTTTTTTTTTTAAGAATTTTACTGAAATATAGTTGATTTATAATGCTGTGTTAATTTCTGCCATACAGCAAAATGATTGAGGAACCGATTTTTGACAAAGTTGCAGAGGTATTAATCAGAGAATGAATAATCTTTTCAACACAGGTGCTAGAACAATTGAATAACCATACGAAAAACTAAACTTCAATTTATATATTGCACAATACACAAAAAATAATTCAAAGTGGATCATAGATGTACATGTAAAACCTAGAACTATAAAACTTCTGAAAGAAAACCTTGTGGAAAGTCTGTTTACCCTTTGGTTAGACAAATATCATTATTTTAGACATGATATGACACCCAAAGCATTATCCCTGAGGGAAAAAAATTGATAAATTGGGGTTCCTCAAAATTAAGAGATTCTGTTTTTCAAAAGACACTGGTAAGAAAATGAAAAGACAAATTGCATATGGGAGAAAATATATACAAGCCCTATCTTGTAAATAGGTAAATACCTAAATGTAGGTAAAATATCGAGAATATGTAAAGATGTTTCAAAACTCAATCACAAGAAAACCAGGAATCCAATTTAAAAATGGGCAAAATATTTAAACAGGCTCTTCACTAATAAAAATATAGGGGTGGCAAATAAACACTGTAAAAGATGCCAACATCAGTTGTTAACCATGGAAATGAATATCAAAAGTATAATGAGATAACATCACATGCATGTTAGAATGGCTAGAATTAAAAAGATTTACTGTACCAAGTGTTAGGCTTCCCTGGTGGCTCAGATGGCAAAGAATCTGCCCACAATGCAGAAGACCTGGGTTTGATCCCTTGGTTGGGAAGATTCCTTGAAGAAGGGAATAGCTACCCATTCCAGTGTATTCCTGCCATCTCTTCTTAATATCTTCTGCTTCTGTTAGGTCCATACCATTTCTGGTAAGAATACACAGAAGAACTATACAAGAAAGATCTTCACAACCCAGATAATCACGAAGGTGTGATCACTCACCTAGAGCCTGACATCCTGGAATTCAAAGTCAAATGGGCCTTGGGAAGCATCACTACAAACAAAGCTAGTGGAAGTGATGGAATTCCAGTTGAGCGATTTCAAATCCTAAAAGATGATGCTGTGAAAGTGCTGCACTCAATATGCCACCAAATTTGGAAGACTCAGCAGTGGCCACAGGACTGGAAAAGATCAGTTTTCATTCCAATCCCAAAGAAGGCAATGCCAAAGAATGCTCAGACTACCGCACAATTGCACTCATCTCACGCTAGTAAAGTAATGCTCAAAATTCTCCAAGCCAGGCTTCAGCAGTATGTGAACTGTGAACTTCCAGATGTTCAAACTGGATTTAGAAAAGGCAGAGGAACCAGAGATCAAATTGCCAGGATCCACTGGATCATTGAAAAAGCAAGCAAGTTCCAGAAAAACATCTACTTCTGCTTTATTGACTATGCCAAAGCCTTTGACTTTGTGGATCACAACAAACTGGAAAATTCTGAAAGAGATGGGAATACCAGACCACCTGACCTGCCTCCTGAGAAATCTGTATGCAGGTCAAGAAGCAACAGTTAGAACTGGACATGGAACAACAGACTGGTTCCAAATTGGGAAAGAGTATGTTAAGGCTGTATATTGTCACCCTACTTATATAACTTATATGCAGAGTACATCCTGAGAAATCCTGGACTGGATGAAGCACAAGCTGGAATCAAGATTGCCAGGAGAAATATCAATCACCTCAGATATGCAGATGACACCACCCTTATGGTAGACAGCAAAGAAGAACTAAAGAGCCTTTTGATGAAAGTGAAAGAGGAGAGTGAAAAACCTGGCTTAAAACTCAACTTTCAGAACACTAAGATCATGGCATCTGGTCCCATCACTTCATGGGAAATAGATGGGGAAACAGTGGAAACAGTGTCAGACTTTATTTTTTGGGCTCCAAAATCACTGCAGATGGTGACTGCAGCCATGAAATTAAAAGACGCTTACTCCTTGGAAGGAAAGTTATGACCAACCTAGACAGCATATTCAAAAGCAGAGACATTACTTTGCCAACAAAGTTCCATCTAGTCAAAGCTATAGTTTTTCCAGTGGTCAGGTATGGATGTGAGAGTTGAGCTATAAGGAAAGCTGAGCACTGAAGAACTAATGCTTTTGAACTATGGTGTTGGAGAAGACTCTTGAGAGTCCCTTGGACTGCAAGGAGATCCAACCAGTCCATCCTAAAGGAGATCCACCATGAATATTCATTGGAAGGGCTGATGTTGAAGCTGAAACTCCAATACTTTGTCCACCTGATGCAAAGAACTGATTCATTTGAAAAGATGAATTGGGAAAGATTTAAGGCGGGAGGAGAAGGGGACAACAGAGGATGAGATGGTTGGATGACATCACTGACTCAATGGACATGAGTTTGAGTAAACTCTGGGAGTTAGCGATGGACAGGGAGGCCTGGCATGGTGCAATTCATGGGGTCGCAAAGAGTCAGACATGGCTGAGTGACTGAACTGAACTGAACTGAACCCACTCCAGTATTTTTGCCTGTAGAATCCCATGGACAGAGGAGCTTGGTAGGCTACAGTCCACAGGATCTCAAAAAGTCAGACATGACTGAATAACTCATGTTTTCATACCAAGTGTTAACCAGGATGTGGAAGAAACAGAACTCTCAGACATTGCTGATGAAAAATGATTTGCCAGTTTCTTTAAAAGTTAGGTATATGCCTACCATATCATCCAACCAATCCACTCCTAGATATATACCTAGAGATATGAAAACATGTGTACATACTCAGACTTATTCATGAGTGTTCATATTTGTAGTAGCCAAAAACTGAAAATAATTGCCAGCAACAGGTGAGTAGATTAAAGAATTGTGGTGTATCCATTCTGTGGTAGGCTGAAAAACTGCCCCCCAAAGACATCCAGATATAATGCCCAAAACCTCTGAATGTTACTTTATTTGGAAAAAGTGTCCTTTTTTTTTTTTTTTTTTACGAATTTTCTAATGAAAAGATAATCCTGGATTTTCCAGATGAACCTTAAATACCGTTATAGTGACCTGATTAGAGACCTGAAGAGAAGAGGAGGAGGCCCTCTGACCACAGAGGCAGGGATTATGATGCAGCAATAAGTAAAGGGTTCCACACTTTTGCCAGGAACTGGAAAAGGTGAGTAACAGTTTCTCCCCTACAGCCCCTGGAAAAAGAGTGGTCTTCTGAAGTTTCGGACTTTCAGCCGCCAGAACTGTGGAGAGAATACATTTCTGTTGCTTCAAGCCATTTGGTTTGTGGAAACTTGTTGCAGAAGCCCCAGGGAATGAGTATACATTCAAGAGAAAAGTTTTCAGTAATAAAAAGAAATGAACACTTCATCCGCATAATAATACGGCTAAATTGGAAAATAATTATGCCGAGGGAAAGAAGCGAGACCAAAAACAAGACTGCATGTGGCAGGATTCCACTTGCTGCAAACTATGGAGACAGAAAGCAGAAGAGTGCTTACCTAGGGTGGTAAGGGGCAGAAATGAGACATGACAAAGGGCACGAGAAAACTCTGGGGAGTGACAGATATCTTCACTATCTTGACTGTGGTGATGGTTTCACAGGTATATACACATGACAGCTTTACTAAATTAGACATTTTAAATGTATGCACATTATTATATGTTCATGATGCTCTATTGTATTTTAAACAAAGCAAAGCAAATCAAAATATAGATGGCCATCGATCACCAGTGCCCATAGTGTCCTGGTAGAAGTAAATCCAGATGCTGTCTGGAGGACCAGACACCTTCAACAGTGGGCTTAATAAATTCTTATCAACCAGCTTCAAAAGAATGGAAGTCTGGGGGCTTCCCTGGTGGTCCAGTGGTTAAGATTGTGCCTCTCAAAGCAGGGGGACCAAGTTTCATCTCTGGTCAGGAAGCTAAGGTCCCACATGCCTCAAGATGCAGCCAAAATTTAAAAAAAAAAAAAAGAAAATGTGAAGTCATGGTATAAACTCCCAAAACACAGAAGGATGGAAGGCAGAAAAAAGGCCTTGCAGGAAAAAAATTAAGTATCAAAATCAGACTAACATTTCAGATATTGGAATGACCAGAATCAGAACATAAAATAAAATATGCCTACTATGTTAAAAGAAATAAAAGAGAATTAAAAATGTGAAAAATATAAAGGACTATAAAGTAATAATACAATAAAAGTTTAAAAAATAAACCCATAATGTTTAAAAATAAGCCTATAATAGTGGAAAATTAAAACCAAAAGAGCTTTCCTGGTGGCTCAGTGGTAAAGAATCCGCCTGCACTAAGGAGGAGTTGGGGGTTGAACCCCTGGGTCAGGAAGATCCCCTGGAGAAGGAAATGGCAACCCACTCCAGTATTCTTGCCTGGGAAATCCCATGGACAGAGGAGCCTGGTGGGCTATAGTCCAGTCCCTGGGGTTGCAAAACAGTTGGGCACAACTTGGTGACTAAATAACAACAGCAACTGAAACACAATTTTCTTTTCCTTTTATGACCCAGAACTCACTTGATCTTACAAAACTCCAACATCATAAGGGAGATCAGTATCAGAGCACTCAGGACCACCTGCATAAACAGAGAAAAGTGTTCTGGAAAAATCCCACACAGAAGTGAGGATTTCGTCATCTACCATGTTTTCCATCAATAAAGTCTTACAAAATTTGAATGTGGAAGCATCATGTTACCTAAAAGGAAAGCAGACCTGCCCCCGCACACACAGAAGATGAAGTGCTGGTGAGGAAGTGTAGAAACTGGAACACTGGTGCACTGTTGGTGGGAATGCAAAGTGGTGCAGTCACGATGGAAAACCATATGGAGGCTCCTCAAAAAAGTTAGATATAGAATTGCTGTATGATCCAGCAACACAGAATTCTCTTTGATCTAGTAGATACCCCCAAAATTGAAAGTAGGGGTTCAAAGAGATCCTTGTACACTCGTGTTGACAGCAGCATTGTTCACACTAGCCAAGAGGTGGAAACAACTCATATGTCTATGGACAGATGGATGGATAAGCAAAATGTGAAAAAAAAGTCACTTGCTTTTTCATTATAAGGCATCTTTTTTGCTTTTTACCCCCCTAAACCTGTACCTTCTCCCATACACTTAAAATATGAGAGAGAATCTGTAAATCTCTTTAGATACTATATGTGTATCTGTGCTTTTACACATAAAAAAAGTAAGATTCAGTTCAGTTCAGTTCAGTCACTCAGTCACATCCGACTCTTTGCAACCCCATGAATTGCAGCACGCCAGGCCTCCCTGTCCATCACCAACTCCTGGAGTTCACTCAAAGATGTCACTTAAACAAGAAAAATGTATAGCCCCCCTCATAACAAGAAATCCAGAGGTTGATGATTCAGGCTTGGTTAATCCTTTATTCCACTGTAAGCTTATATGATCTTTTAACTAATCGACTTCTTTTTTTAAGTTTTTGTTTTGTTTTTTAAATTTACAGAAAAATTAAACCGAAAGTACAGAGGGTTCCCATTTACTTCCTCACCTATTTCCCCTATTACTTCTAGTCGCCCCTATTACTAACATCTTGCAATTGGTGTACATCTGTTACAATTGATGCACCAACATTAATTCATTACTAGTAACTAAAGTGGGGCTTCCCTCATAGCTCAGTTGGTAAAGTATCTGCCTGCAATGAAGGAGACCTGGGTTCAATTCCTGGGTCGGGAAGGTCCCCGGGAGAAGGAAATGGTAACTAAAGTGGGCTTCCCTGGTAGCTCAGATGGTAAAGAATCTGACAGCAATGCAGGAGACCTGGGTTCAGTCCCTGGGTTGGGAAGATCCCCTGGAGAAGGAAATGGCAACCCCTCCTGTATTCTTGCCTAGAGAATCCCACAACAGAGGAGCCTGCCAGGCTACATACAGTCCATGGGATTGCAAAGAGTCAGACACAACTGAGTGACTTACAAGCACACACACACAGAGTAACTAAAGTACATCATTTACATTAGGGTTCCTACTCGGTATTGTAGAGTCTTTGGATCTTGAAATATGTGTATAATGACTTGTGTCCTATATTAGAGAATCATATCAAATACTTTCACTGACCTAAAAATGGCCTGTGCTTGACACCTTTATTACTTCCTCCCCCCAAATCCCAGGCAACCATCTTTTTACTGTCTCAATATTTTTGCCTTTTCCAGAATGTCATACATAGTCATATAGTATGTAGCTTTCTCAGATTGGCTTCTTCTTAATAGCAAACATTTATACTTAATCCATGTCTTTTTTTATACAGCTTTTTAAAAAATGTATTTGTTTACTTTTTATTTAAATGGCTGCACCAGATCTTATGGCATGAGGGACCATTAGTGCATGTGGGATCTTAAGCTGCAGCAAGCAGGATTGTTTTTAGTGGTGCCACGTGAACTCTTAGTCGCAGCATGTGGGATCTCGTTCCTCAACCAGAGATCAAACCAGGGGCCCCCTGCTTTGGGAGCTTGGACTCTTAGCCACTGGACCATCAGAGAAGTCCCTCTCTGTGTCTTTTTATGCCTAATAGCTCATTTCTTTTTATCATTGAATAATATTCCACAGTCTGAATGTACTATAATTTGTTTATTCATTCATGTACTTGGTTGCTTCCAAGTTTTGGCAGTTATGAACAAAACTGCTATAAACACTCATATGCAGGTTCTCATATGGACTTAAGTTTTTAAATTACTTGGGTAAACTCTATTTCTGGATCATATGTTTACTTTTGTAAGAAACTCCAACTGTCTTCCAAAGTGGCTGTATGGTGTTGCATTCCCACCAGCAATGAGTGAGAATTCTTAGTGCTCCATATCCTCACCAGTGTTTGGGTTGTCAGTGTTTTGGATATTAGCCTTTCTAACAGGTATGTGATAGGATCTCATTATTGTTTTAATTTGCAGTTCCCAGTGGGGTCGCAAAGAGTCAGACACGACTGACTGAACTGAACTGAACTGAACTGAAGGACATATGATGTAGAACATATTTTATATGCTTATTTGCCATCTGTACATTCTCTCTTAAGGTATCAGTTCAGATCTTCCTGTTGAGTTTTGAGTTCTTTGTATATTTTGGATAACTATCCTTTATCAGGACTTCCTGTTGACTCAGATGGTAAAGTGTCTGCCTACAATGCAGGAGACCAGGGTTCAATTCCTGGGTTGAGACGATCTCCTAGAGAAGGAAATGGCAACCCACTCCAGTACTCTTGCCTGGAAAATCCCATGGACGGAGGAGCCTGGTAGGCTCCATGGTGTCGCAAAAAGTCGGACACGACTGAGTGACTTCACTTTCCTTTTCCATCCTTTATCAGAGATGTCTTTTGCAAGTATTTTCTCCTAGTATGTAGCCTGTCATTTCATTCTCTTAATAGTAACTTTCACAGAACAGGAGTTTTTTTTTTAATGTTCAACTTATTACTTAAAAAAACTATTTTTACTGAACTGTAGTTGGTTTGAAATATGTTGGTTTCAGATGTTGTTGTTGTTTAGTCATTAAGTCATGTCCAACTCTTTTGTGACCTCATGGACTGTACTATACACATATTTTTCAGATTCTTTTCCCTTATAAGTTATTACAAAATATTGAGCATAGTTCCCTGTGCTCAATATAGTAAGTCCTTGTTGGTTGTCTATTTTATATATAATGGCGTGTATATGTTAATCCCAAACTCCTAATTTATCCCTCCCCCACTTCACCTTTGGTAACCATAAGTCTGTTTTCTGTATCAACTTATCATTTCTTTCTTTCAAGGATAATACTTATGGTGTTGTATTTAAAAGCTCATCACCAAATCCCAGCTCACCTGGATTTTCTCTGTGTTATTTTCTAGGATTTTTACGTTTAGGTCTATGATACATTCCATTTTCTTTTTTGATTAATAATATTCACAGTTTCCCATTTCAATTATGGCTTTGGTGACTATTTCCCATTTGCACTATAAATTGCACTCTGAAAATTTCTTTCCTCTTACTTTCTATTCCATTATGTTTTCCTGCTTCCTTTCCATGGCATTTCTTCTATAATAATCCTGTATGGTTTGGACTTGTGCAATAACTTCTGTAATCAGGAGCATATTATGCAATTAGTAAGTTGTCAAAGATCTCTCATTTACAAATGGGAAATAATTCAAACCTTAAAGGAAACTAACTTCATACATATCTAACTCAATATGTATCACCCAACCCAAGTGAAAGGGCACAGCTGAAAAGCTGTGAAGATTCATAAAGGATCCCTTGAATGGAACGTTCAAAGAAAGCGTGGTGTTCTAAAGGAGCTTGAGTTGGGATCATGCAATTCATGAAGTTGCACTCGCCCTTTGCAGCCTAACATACATGGTGACAGGTGGAGAAACTACAAATAGCCTTGGCCTAAGAATGGAAAAAATGATAAGCCAAGGCCAAGACTTTCAAAGTAACTGAATGATAGGAATGCAAGAAGCAGACATGAGGATACAGAAGAGGGTATTTACAGGCCTCCTAAAGAACCTTAGACTAGGAGAGAAAACTCCTAACTCAATTCTGTGCCGGTGGCGAGATCCATGAGTCCACACGGCATGAACCACAAACCCCAGCTTCTTCAGAACAACCCAGGCTTCCATCAGTCCTTGTCAGGACACCAGACTGAGCCACCCTGAGCTGCACATTTCCTGGGGACTTTGGGCTCCATTGGTTGGTGTTGGGTTTGGATGCTGGTGGAGAGTGGCTAGCCAGTTAGCTCACCTGTATCGCATTACCTGTAGGCTGAGCAGAGGGCCCTGGGCAGGGCATTTAGGAATTCTGGGTTTTGATTCCAGCTCTGCTTGTGGACTCACTGAACAATTTTGGCATTTTGATTTCCTCATCTTTAAAACTGGGATATGAGCTGGCTTGGCTGGGAAGATGACCATGAGTGATGAACCACAGACCATTCGGTGCTCTAAAAATTGTTCAGCAGATGAGTAGAGAGTTAACCATGAGCTCTAGGCCTCACTCTGCTTCACCCCACCCTTAATTTTCTTGTACATGAGATAGGTCTCATGACCCCTGAGATGACTTCCATTCCAAAATTCATCATTTTGGGACTTCTCTGGAGGTCCAGTGATTAAGACTCTGTGCTTCCAATGCAGAGGGCATGAATTTGATCCCTGGTCAGGGAACTAATATCCCACATAATACAAGCCAAAAAATAAAATTAAAAATGAATTTTAAAAAAAGGAAGATAACAATTAAAAAAGGAAGTTAAAACCCTCCAAATCCATTATTTTTTTTTACATGGTATTTCATTTTATTATTATTTTTATTTTTTATCAAAGTATAGTTGATACACAATATTATGTAAGTTGTAGTGTATAACAGTGATTTATAATTTTTAATAGTTATGTTCCATTTATAATTATTATAAAATATTGGCTATATTCCCTGTGTTATACAATATACCCTCATAGCTTATTTATTTTATGTATAATAGTTTGTGCCTCTCTATCCCTCACCCCTCTCTTTGACCTGCCCCACTTTCTTCTCCTGACGAATAACCACTAGTCTGTTCTCTACATCTGTGAGTCTGTTTCTTTTTTTGTATATTCACTAGTTTGTTGCATTTTTTGGAGTCCACATATAAGTGATAGCATACATTTGTCCTTCTCCATCATTTTAAGCACCAAAATCCATCATGTGGCAGTGGTTCTCAAACATGAGTGTGAGACAGAATCACCTGGAAGGCTGGTTAAAACACAGGCAGGAGCCCAAGATGGGAATGTCCCACAAGTTGCCCTAGGTCTCTGTTGCTGGTTTCTAGGGATCTCGCCCCCAAGAACACTAGTTTGTGGCTGTTGAGAAAACTAGTCAAAGGAAAGTTGCTGAGTCAAGCTCTTCATGGGCACACAACCCAGTACAGTACCCACACAACCCGTGCAGTACCCCAGGCTCTCCCCCTCCCCTCAGAAGATTCTTGTGCTTGGCTTCATGCTCTGCTGTCACCACTGGGAAGTCCAATTTTCAACAAGAGGCCTTGCATTTTGCACTGGGCTCCATAAATTACGTAGCCGGTCCTGTTCAAAGTTTTGGTTCTACAAATAAATTTTGGGTAGTGAACAAGTGTCATTTGGAAAAGGCATCTTAAAAACCACTCAGAACCTTTCAGCTGTTTCTACACCCCAAGAAACAGGCTTACTGAGAAATTGTTCTTTTAGTTACAAGTGTTTTGCCAGTCTGCTTATCCACTCAGCAGAGGCTGGTATGCAGAACTGGGCAAGTCCTTGTTAAAATAGGGCAGGGTGAGGCCCAGTCTCATCCTCCCACTTCCTTTGCTCCTTCCTGTCCTCTGTACACCAGGTCATCTGGGTTTTTCTCACTGCCCTAGGCAGAAAAGCCTTTAATAGGTTGTAGCAGGAATGTCAGGGCTTCCCTGGTGGCTCAGATGGTAAAGAATCTGCCTGCAATATAGGAAACCGGGTTCGATCCCTGAGTCGGGAAGATCCTCTGGAGAAGGGAATGCCTACCCACCTAGTATTCTTGCCTGGAGAATTCCATAGACAGAGCAGCCTGGCGGGCTACAGTCCATGGGGTCGCAAGGAGTCAGACATGACTGAGCGACTAAGCACACACACACAGCAGGAGTGTCTGTGTTTCAGAAGACGAATACTTCTGATTTTTTTTGAATAACACAGATTTGAACTGCCTGGGTCACTCATAAAGAAAACAGGAAACCTATCAAAGCATGAGTTTTAATTTATTTGCTATCTGTTTAATCATTTTGTCTTTGATCAACCCAAATTCTTAAAGAAAAGTGTGGAAAAAAATAATTTGAAGTTGAGAAAATCCTATCCATCAAATCATCATTTTCTGAAAGCTGAGAAACAGTTACCATTCTTTGAATTTAGCAGCAGAATGCTTGAGTTCAGCATTGGAGCAAGAGGGTTTTTGCAGCAGCATAGACTGCGATCCACCTCAAAAATGGGCCCAACAGGATATTTGTGGGGCACATAAGACATTTTCCAGAAGAGTTGGCAGAGTTAGTCCCTCAGTAGTGTTCAACTGTTTGTGACCCCATGGACTGTAGCCCCCACCACCCCCTCCGGCTCCTCTGTCCATAGAATTCTCCAGATAAGAATGCTGGAGTGGGTAGGCATTCCGTTCTCCAGGGCATCTTCCCAACCCAGGGATCAAACCTGGGTCTCCTGCATTGCCGGCAGATTCTTTACCATCTGAGCCATCAGGGAAGCCCATTTTCCAGAAGGAGACCAAAAATAGAAGCCAGAATAAAAATTCAATCAAACTTATTCATAAGAGGATTAGCATTTGTATCAGTATGCCAGTGCCTAGGATAAGATTATCATCCAAACCAACAAGATACTACTTAGGTTCCAGCAAAGAGTTGGCTTTTATTCTACCAAGGTTAATTGAACATACCCTCACGTCTGAAACTTTGCGCTGTTCACAAGGTATCTAAGCACACTGAACACTAATGTAACATTGCTTGTACCAAAAATATACATATTTCAGGAGGGGAAATCTGGCTACAAGAGTCAATTCTGAATCCTGCCATCCTGTAACAGTTTTGTGAGTCTGAACTGAGTGCATTTCTCACACTAAGGGTTCCAGGGCTCAACCAGGTGCCCAATTTGAAGGCAGCCATCTACATATGGAGGATAAAATGGCCTTTACCACTGCCAATGCTGGAGACACAGAGAGGTGGATTCAATCCCTGGGTCAGGAAGGACCCCTGGAGGAGGAAGTGGCAACTCACTCCAGTATTCTTGCCTGGAAAATCCCATGGACAGAGGAACCTGACAGGCTGCAGTCCATAGGGTTGCAAAGAGCTGGACACAACTGAGCCCCTGAGCACACACGCATGACCCACTGCCGAACAGATAATTCTCACAAACTGTGCCTATTGCCAAAAGGGCCATACTAAATTCAGATCAAGGCAATATCTACTATTTTCAGAGGAATTAAAACAAGAATCTAAGTTTTCAAATCACATTGCTTGGGTGGATCACATCTTAATTGACTGCTTAGGGACTAAATAAAATTTTAATTCCTTAATCCCTTTGATACCAATGATAATTGACATCCAAAAACACATCTTCCTTGTACCACTCATTATAATAATGTTTTAAAATATCAGAGATCTACTTTGCTGTCTCATTGTGTCACCTACTGATTTTATACCGTGCTTACATTCAGACCCATAGGGTTAGGTCAGACTACTTGAAGAAGAGCGAGTTTGTTCTGGATCACCTCTGTGCCAACCAGCTTCTGCGCTTGTCTTCATCGGCTAAGCCAAGAGAAGAACAACAGTGTTTTGCATACAGCTTTTCAAGAAATGATTCACTGCTGGACCTACAATGAAGATTACAATTCTTTATTTTCATGTGAAAGAGCTGCTAATGAATGTTCTTGTTTTGTTTTCAGAAAAAAACATCCAAAAAATCTGGCGGTGACATGGAGAAAGGAAAGGAAAGGGAAAAAGAAGTTAGATAAAATGCAGCATGAAGGATGCTTCTGAGTCATGATCACCATCCCAGTCACTTACTCATAGGGTGACCAGAAAGCTTGCCTTCCAAACTGGAATACATCTGAAAGTAGAGGTAAGTAGCCTTGTAGATTAGGAATTGGCCTTTTTTTCCCTCCAAGTCTGAAATGTACAATAGTAGTTACATTTCATGCACTGATTGGTTGCATGTTGATTGGTTGCATGTTGATTGGTTGATCCCAAGGAAATGCATGTTGATTGGTCGATCCCAAGATTGGAACCTAAGCAATTAAAACTTATGAAGCATGTACTATGGGCCAACACAAAGAGGAATGCTCTCCTTATGTCACCTCATTTCATCCAGGGATGAAAAGCAGATTAGAAAGAGAAAACGTTCAGTTTGCTTAGTCACACATTCATATATATTTCAGTAGTACACTTTTATATCATTGTATAATTCCATTTTTACTAATTCCAAAAATACAGGAATGCTATTATTATTTTATACATGTAATTATACATATTATAATTAAATATTTTCTAATTAAATGTAGAAGCCAAATGATCTAGGAGATTATATTTATAATTACATACTGATTGCGAATGCAGCTATTACCATATATTACTAGTTATACTTAAAATATTATTTTACTGTGCTAGATGCAATCATTTCTGCTTCTGCTTGTTGTTTCCTCTTTCCCTTTTCTTCCTCTTCTTATTCTTTTTCTTCTCTTCCTCCTCCTTGCCTTCCTCCTTCTCCTTCATTGCTGTCTTTAACCACAACAAAATAAATATTCAAGTTCCATTTTTCCTGTTCCTTATGATAATCATTATGAATAAAAGAATATTCCCTTAGGTGTGGGAATTAGCTTTTATTCTTTTTTATTGTTAACCTAAAAGAACCCCCTCAAACTCCTTTCTTTGTCCAGTTATTTTTTTTCTTTCTATAATATTTCCTTTTTCCAACACCAAGTTACATGGAAACATCAATTCTATCTAGTGCCTAGGTAAATCTCAGCTTTGAATTTGAGGAGGCACTGAAGAACCCTGAAAGCTGGTACTTGTGTGATCTGAGATTCAGGAAACCTTTGCCATCTCTTTCTGTATCACCAATTTCTTTTTATTAAAGGATAATTGCTTTACAATGTTGTGTTAGTTCCTGCTGTACAGTATTTTGAATCAGTCATAAGTATATATATATCCCCTCCCTCTTGACCTTCCCTCCCAACCCCTCCAGCCCATCCCTCTAGGTCATCACAGAGCATACAGCTGAACTCCCTGTGCTGTATAGCAGCTTCCCACTAGCTATCTATTGTATTTATGTCAATGCTACCCTCTCAATTCATTTTACCCTCTCCATTCATTCTATCCTCTCCATCCCCCACTGTGTCTACAAGTCTATTCTCTATGTCCGCATCTTGTATCACCAAATTTTTATGTGGTTGGGCTGTGGAGGTCATAAGGCCAGCATCCTATGTTAGATTCCCAGGTAAGCCAGACAGAGTCATTAGCTTCTGTGCTTTTTTTTTTTTTAAACTTTACATAATTGTATTAGTTTTGCCAAATATCAAAATGAATCCGCCACAGGTATACATGTGTTCCCCATTCTGAACCCTCCTCCCTCCTCCCTCCCCATACCATCCCTCTGGGTCATCCCAGTGCACTAGCCCCAAGCATCCAGTATCGTGCATCGAACCTGGACTGGCAGCTCGTTTCTTACATGATATTTTACATGTTTCAATGTCATTCTCCCAAATCTTCCCACCCTCTCCCTCTCCCACAGAGTCCATAAGACTGTTCTATACATCAGTGTCTCTTTTGCTGTCTCATACACAGGATTATTGTTACCATCTTTCTAAATTCCATATATATGCGTTAGTATACTGTATTGGTGTTTTTCCTTCTGGCTTACTTCACTCTGTATAATAGGCTCCAGCTTCTGTGCTTTTAATCCCAACCCACCTTCTCTCCAGCACACATAGATGGGAGAGGAAGCAAGGTTGAAAGCGGAATGGATCAGCCAACTGATGAAGGGAGGTAAAAGCACTCCAGAGGCTCTCTTCTCTGAAGCCTCACTGGAATTGCTCAGGTTTGGCCTCTGAGGAAGTCCACAAAAGTGGGCTAGGTCTACCGTTTTCCCCTCCTTGATTATGATGCTGGGGGAGGTGAGTCTTCACACTTTGGGTCTCTGGGTAGCACTAAATGGGAAGGGCATCATTCCAGGGTGCTGGGGCTTGGCAGGTGTGGGAAAGGGGAAGCTGGCCCTTGAGCCCTTTCCGGGGCTCTCCCCACATGATATCTCTGGAGCCTCAGCAGCTCTGCTCTTGCCAGAGATGGAAGATAGCGCCCTCATCTTCTGCCCAGCCACTGAGCTGTCAGCAGCTTTCAAAACACACACACACGTACTCCTGCCAGAGTCCACACTTCTTTTTGTGTGTTTTTGTTTGTTTGTTTTAGGCACAAAGTAATCTGTAAGTACATGTAAGAGGGGAAAAAATGAATAAACATTCAGCAGCCAGGATCTGCAGCACTGCCTGCCACAGAGCATCTTAGGTAACTGTATCCTTTGCCATGCTTTGGATGCTAAGAGCAGAAAGTTTTACCGACAGCTGAAATTAGTCTGAGGTGATGAAAAGAATAATAAGGCTGCATATCCAGAAGGCCATGTGTGTGGTGCCTCACAATTGCAATACAGATGCCCCAGCCCAGGCATTCCAGTCAAGAGGGAGGGCACAGGTCATGCCAGCATGTCCTTGTCTCCCACCTGGACTTTTTGGGGGAAAGCAGCTCTAAGAAACAGCTCTCACTTATTTCCTGGTCTCATTGGTGAGAACTCAGACACATGGCCATGCTGGCTGCAAGGTGGGCCAGGAAAACAAATATTTGTTTCCTGTTTGTTTTCCTCAGTTTCTCCAGTGGAACCATAAAGAGCTTTTTATTTATGTGGCTTATATCTCTCAGTATTTACCATGTGCTGTGTGCTTAATCACTTCAATCATGTCTAATTCTTTGTGACCCCACAGACTGTAGCCTGCCAGGCTCCTCTGTCCACTGGATTCTCCAGGCAAGAATACTAGAGTGGGTTGCCATTTCCTACTCCAGGGCATCTTCCCAACCCAGGGATTGAACCTGTATCTCTTGAATCTCCTGTATTGGCAAACAGGTTCTTTACCACTAGCGCCACCCAGGAAGCCCAGTGTAAGCCCAAGAATACTGGGTAGCCTATCCCTTCTCCAGCGAATCTTCCTGAGCCAGGAATCAAACCAGGGTCTCCTGCATTGCAGGTGGATTCTCTACCAGCTGAGCTACCAGGGAAGCCCAATATTTACCATAGCAGATACTAAAACTGAGGATTATTTTTAGTTAAAAAATTTTTACTTGGGAACAATTTTGTATTTTCAGAAAAGTTGTAAAGAGAGTAAGTAAGGAATTTCAATATGCCCAGTTTCCCCTGTTGTTAACATCGTAATACAATTTCATGGAACATTTGTCAAAGCTAAGAAAATGACATTGGCATATTACTATCAAGTAAATATCTATATTTAATTTTATTTAAAAAAACTACCAAACCATTTTCCAAAGTAACTGTACCGTTACACATTCCAATCAGCAATAATGAAAGTTCCTGCATTATTTGAGTAGAAGAACATGATGAAAACCAGTTATGTTGAAACATCAGTATTTTAACTACTTAGAAATTACAAAAAAATAAGTAAAAGGAAGTGTCTTAAAATTGCTAAGCCATTGATTACAAATGACAAAACAGAGATTCTGTGGTATGTACTTACACTGGAATATTATACAGCCTTAAAAAGGAATGAAATTCTGATGCAACATAGATGAATCTTGGAAATATTAAGTGATGGGAGCCAGCCACAAGAGGAAAAATACTGTATGATTCCACTTGTATGAGGTACCTGGTGTAGTCAAATTCATAGAAACAAAGAATAGTGGTTACCAGGGTCTGGGAGAAAGGGCTAATGAGGCATTAATGTTTAATGGGTACAGTTTAGTTTGGGATGATGAAAAAGTTCTGAATATGGACAGTGGTGATGGTTGTACAATAATATGAATGCACTTAATGCCACTAAACTGCACATTTAAAACAGTTAAAATGTTAAATTGTGATGTATATTTGATCACAATAATAATTTTAAGAAGAAAAACACAGAAATTTTAAGAATATTTATTACTTCATTTTAAAATAACAATAACAAACCCATAATATTGGTTTCACACAAAGAATATATTTTTATGAAACATAACTATATTTTCAAAAAATATAGTGAATGCAGTAGCATTTTTTGCACATCTTTATTATGTCTCTTTTTGTTTAGGTTGTAAAATTGACTTTTGTCATTTTAAAGATTTTTTTGATGTGGATGATTATCAGAGTCTTTATTGAATTTGTTATAATAATGCTCCTGCCTTGTGTTTTGATCTTCTGGCCATGAGGCATGTGGGGATCAAACCTGTACCATTTGCATTGGAAAACAAAGTCTCAACCACTGGACTGCCAGGGAGGTCCCTATACAGTATGTTCATAGAAGATAGCTAGATTCTCCTATCAGGTCCAGCAATCTGTTTCATTATCACATGTCATATAACATTGGGAGAATTTGACTATACACTTGTGAAAGGGTGGGAGTAGCAAAACCAAGTTCTGTCATTGTGTTGGAAAAATAGTTCCAATTTCACAGATACCCTGAAAGGGTCTCAGGACTGCTTTGAGAACCAGAGTGGCATAGACGTGGTCATTAGTTTGGAATCCATCAAGGGGTGTCTGCCAAGGTCTCATGTTCCAATTTGGGGCTTTATCTTTTATTTGCATAAGTAAATGGCCAATATAAGTGTTAGCCTCAGAAGGAAAAGTTGTCCCCACAATTATGTAAAATTCTTTGTGCCTTACCAAACAGAAAATGACCAGCAGCTTTGAAAATGAAGGCTCATTTTTGTTTCCCTAGTATGCATTTGGATTTCAAAAGTCATAAGATCTTTCCCATCACAGCTCAAATAAATAATGCCTGTGTTTTATCCTCTTTCCAGGCATCTCTGCAAGAAGGACGCTTCCCTAGAAAGCTTGGGAATGGGGTATGGAGCGGGAAAACGCATCTGAGTCAGGGCAGTGGAAGGATGTATCTGCCTCCACCATCAGACTTTTGCTTCAGGGCTTATGGAAGACGTGATTGATGACATCCAAATTTACACTTGAGATCTTCTGCTGAAGATCTTCTGCTCCAAGGATCAAACCTAACTAGTCAGCCAACTGTTGTCAATGTTTGATTATATGCACTTGGTTCTCTCTATGCTCTGTGTGAAAAAGTTCACGTGGCAGTATTGGCAGAGGGAGGCGTGTGTCATCTTCCCTAAGTGCTTCAGAGGTTAACTCTGAAATGTCAGGAGCACTGTGGGCAAATTGCAGAAGCCAGAGAGGGCCTCCGTCAGCATCCAAGATCTGTGCCAGCGGTTTTCTGAAGAGGCACTGGGGTTTGCAGGTGGAACACGGAATCACCTGGGAGCTTCCTCAGACTACACTGCCAGTTCCTTCCCCCAAACCCCGAGAGATGGATCTCGCCTCGCCGCCAGCCTGTTTAAAATCACTGATCTGGGTTGTTAGGAAAGAACTTCATTAAACTTAAATTTAGCATGTGAGGCTGTGGATAGCCCCATCTCTGTTTCTGAGAAACAACTGTTTACTATTCTAACACTCTGGAAACCTGGCAAGCCGCTATGGGAGGGCTGGCAACCCTGAGCTCCCGAGGCTTCTGTGCAGCTGCTCTGTAAGGGACCCCTGCCCCAAGGGCTCCCACCTGCCCAGCTTGGTGTTCAAATTAGGAGGGGTACATGACGAAGAAGTTTGCAGGACCCAGAAGGGCAGCCGGAACCTATTTTTGATGATCCTGAGGATTATTAAGAAAGGAAATTCCACAAAGTCCTTGTAACTCTCAGAAAGGATTTTGTTCCACTGCTTGCTTTCTTTGTCTTCCAATTCTATTTCTGGATTTCCCTCTTTACGTTTCTAGGTCTGGAACTGAATAGCAATGAAGTAAAAGTGATCATCCTAAAGAGATATTCCTGGGTGAGAAAATGGGTTACTGAGAATCCCTGCCCCCACCTATGTGTAGTGGTCTTGGTGGACTTGTGGGAGGATCTGAAGGACAATTGGAGCCCTGGGAATTTGGAGGGGGATTTTTATTCTATTGTCGCTTACTCTAGGGGAAAGGCGATGTGGGTTACAGCTACCTAGGTTGTGGGGCTGAATTAATTGCTGCAAACTGAAAAATTGCCTGGCTCACACTTTCTTTCTGTATTTATTTATTTTATTGAAGTATAGTTGATTTACAATGCTGTATCACTTAGCAAAATGATTCAGATATACATATTACATATATATATGAAACTTACAACCATATACTTCGATTGTATTTTATTATAAGGTATTGAATATAGTTCCCTGTGTTATACAGTAGGACCTTGTTGTTTATCTGTTTTATATATAGTAGTGTGTATCTACTAATCCCAAACTCCTAATTGTCCCTACCCTCCTTCCCCTTTGCTAACCGTAAGTTTGTGCCCTGTGTCTCACACTTTCCTCTAGAAACATCTGTTGCAGGAAAAGCCTTCTGGTTAGATCCTCATCTTCTAAATCACACGCACGGTACGTGACCCTGGGTGTTGGGAGTAGGGACACTGGATTGTAGAGGCGAAACAGCCCCAGGATCCACAAGTGACGTGATAGACAAGCCTCGTGATCTCGGCAGCTAAAATGAGACTCCAGACGCCGGAGGGAGTGGAAAGTGATGACGCCGGACACCCGAACAGCGCCATAACCTCAGGGGATGTTCACAGCCAGGACTCTGTAAGCTGAATGGACTGGAACTAAGTGCGTAAGACAGCCTTGTGGACAGAGAATGTAATGACGTTGCCTTTTATTTCCTGTTTGAAGTGTCCTGTCGAGCGAGCCTACTCATTACAGAGAAGATAAAGTAAAGCTTTAATTCATCACTATTTGATGTTGGAAATGCACCCTGGAAGAGGATAGTTTACACACTTGAAGGCTATATTTAGCCAAACTTGTCCAAAGCCATCTTTTCTGCAGTTATCTTTATTTTTGCCCAGCAGACCATACAGCAGGCAGTGAATACATAATTAGTCCTTACGATGGACTATTCTCCCCAGAATTCTGGAAGCCAGGGCAAGATTTCAGAACCTTCTTTTTAAAAGATGTTAGTTACTGTTATAACAAAAATAACAGCAGTGAACTAACAGTGAAATATGATATATACATGTGTGTGTGTGTGTATGTATATATATATATATATACTCCTTGTATAATTTAGTGAATGATACCTTTTATTTTTGAGATTTTTGCTCTTTTCTCATCTTTTTTAAAACCATTTTAAAGATGGAAATGTGGTTAATTTACAGTGTTATGTTAGTTTTAGGTACACAGCAAAGTGATTCAGTTTTATATATATATATATATATATATATATATATATATTTATATCATGCCTGCTCAGTTGCTTCCATCATGTCCAACTCTTTGCAATCCCATGGACTGTAGCCCACCAAACTCCTCTGTCTATGGGATTCTCCAGGTAAGAATACTGCAATGGGTTGCCATGCCCTCCTCCAGGGGATCTTCCCGACCCAAGGATCAAACCTGTGTCTCCCAACTCTCTTGCACTGGCAGGAGGATTCTTTACCACTGGGCCACCTGGGAAGCCCTGACAGTTCTTATACTTTGATTTTGAAATATACATATGTGTTATAGTTACCTAAATACTGTTCTTTTATAGGCTTTCAATAATTAAACTGACTCCATTTAAATTTAAACAGTTACTTCTAATAGCAATAGAATGAAGTCTTAGTGGAGAAGGCAAGTTTTGCAACCTGAAATCTTTATATATATATATAGCTATAGAAAAACAGTGCATAGAATTGGAACTATTCTAGAGTTTGGAGAAAGGCTTAAAAGCAAATTTGAAATATGTCCTTTAACCTTCTTAATTAAAAACCAAAACAAAACAAGCAATCTGACCATCAGATGACTAGCATGTTTTTCTTTAATTTACACCCTCTTGGTCTTGCCCTAGGGGAGCCATTCTTTCCACTGAAGGTCAATGCCAATCCTGTAGGAGTCCATCAAGGAGTTCTTGGCATGAACCTCAGAAGCCACCGCAGTAGAACCACTGAGACAAGCCCTGTGGCTTCCCTTCTGCTAGGAGGCTCTGGGCCTGGGCAGCCCTCCTGACTTCAGGACATTGATCTACACAGGCCGCTTGCACCTGCCCCTCCCCAACACCCCCACTGGGCAATTCCAGAGATTCCCTGTGCCTCCGCTTCATAACAGTTGAGGTACCCGCATGCTCCTGGGAACACACACACTTTGCCTGTCTCTGCTGGGTTCCTTTGCCACTGCAGAATCATCGCTGCATCACACCATGTCTGAGTTTAGCCGATACTGTCTTCCACATGACAACCCCTCCTCGCCCCCTCCTCTCGTTTCTACAGTGAGTATCTGTTGAAAATAAGAGCTTTGCTGGAGAAAAGATAGAGAGGGGGCAGCATAGAGATAGAGAGTTCCTTTCCACCTTAGTCTCCTCGCCAGGCACCCTCCCCAACACTAGTCCCTGGTATTGACAATGCAAAGATGCTCATCTTGTCACATATGTCCTGCTTCTGCACCTCTTCCCCTCCCCACCACCTTGCTCCCTCCACATGTCTGTGATGAGAAGAGTGAGAGGAAGATGGGAAAAGATAGACCCAAAGAGGCTGGGGCCCAATGCTGTCCCTCGCTGCCCCTGACCCACTCGCTGTGTCACACCATTACTCACCACCCAGAGGGACCTCCACCCACCAGCCCTGCCCAGTCCACGCCCAGCCCCTCTCTGTTCCCACATCTCCTGCCCAAGTCCCTTCTTCTTTAGGATCTCCAATCCTTGCTCCCCACTCCTTCCCAGCCTCCAAGGCTCAGTAACCTCTGACCTCGGCCATGGGATCCTTGCCAGTAGTGTAGACCTGGGAGGTTCTTAATCATTTCTAGGACTACAGTGGTGGAAAGGTAAGTTCTTGACATCCAGAGTTAGGTCTCTGTCAAGAGTAGGATTTGCTCTCATCTCCCCAATACCTACAGAACAAAGTCCAGATTATGATCCACAGGCTTTTTATAACCTAGTCCTGCCCCTCTCTCCAGCCCTGCCACCCACCCTCTTTCGTATACCCTCCCCATATCAAGCCAACATAACACTTACCTTTTCCTTCATATGTGCTTAGTCACTCAGTTGTGTTTGACTCTTTGCAATCCCATGGACTGTAGCCCGCCAGGCTCCTCTGTCAATGGGGATTCTCAAGTCATGAATGCTGGAGTGGGTTGCCATGCCCTCCTCCAGGGGATCTTCCGAACCTAGGTATCGAACCCACATCTACCACGTTGCAGGTGGATTCTTTACCATCTGAGCCACCAGGGAAGCCCAAGAATATTGGAGTGGGTAGCCTATCCCTTCTCCTGGGGAATCTTCCCAACCCAGGAATCGAACTGGGATCTCACATTGCAGGCGGATTCTTTACCAGCTGAGCTACCCGGGAAGCCTATTATCCTTCATACTCTTTTCTTTTATTTTTCCTTTTGGCTGGGCTGGGTCTTCATTGCCATGCACAGGCTCTTTGTTTCTGAGCGTGGGCTCAGTAGCTGAGTGTGGGGCCTTAGCTGCTTCACAGCATGTGGGATCTTAGTTCCCCAACCAGGGGTCAAATCCACGTTCCCTGCATTGGAAGATGGATTCTTAACCACTGGACCTCCAGGGAAGTCCCCACACTCTTTCTTTTGTATGAAATGTTGCCTTTCACCTCCTAACCATTTGCTATTCGTTCTTCAAGGAGCCACTAAAATGTCCTATCTGTTGTTCTCTATGACCTGCTTCTCCAGGCAGAATTCATTGTTCCCTAACCTGGATTTCCATCCCTCTTCTCATGCACATTTCTATTAGAGTGTTTATCACATTGTGTTCAAGGTTTTGTCTATGTTCTGCCCTCCTCCAGCCACCGTATGCAGCCACGGGCAATGTTTGGGAGGTCAAGGAACATATCTGATCTATCTTCAAGTCCCAGGGAACTAGTGTGTGATAAACTAATGTGTATTTCATGAATGGAGTCAAATATATGATACACCTTTGACTTATTATGTAAGATGATAATGTTATATACAAGATGATAACCTTGACCTTGGGCTTCCAGCCTCTGGAACTGTAAGAAAAGAAATTTCTGTTGTTTAAGCCCCCAATCTGTGGTATTTTGTGATGAAAGACCAAGCTGACTAGCACAGAGCGTAATACCAGAGGAAGTCAGAACAGCAGGCGGAGGAAGAGATCTTTTAGGACCTGGTACACTGGGCTAAGGAATATGAAACTGTCACACTGTTTCTGTTCTGCCTAGTGCCAGGTATTTCAGTTGTCTCTTTATGCATGAAAACCACCTGAACCCTTAGTGTCTTGAAGCAAACACCACCGTTTATCTGCTCCTGATTTTGCAATCTGGGCAGGGCTCCATGGGGATGACTTGACTCTGTTCCATGAGGTATTGGCTGAGGTCCCACATGCAGCTGTGCTCAGCTTGGGGCTCCCCTGAGGATAGACCACAAACATGGCTTCCTTAACTGCATGTTAGGGGCTGCACGCTGCGAACAATGAAGCCGAATGGCTGGTGGCTGGCTGGGCCTTCTGCTCTCCCTCTGGTTCCTCATCATTTAGTGGTATATCTTGAACTCCTTTCTAGGCAACTGGATCCCGTGATGGGGAAAGGAGAAGCCACAGTGCCTTTTAAGTGCTGGGACCGGAAGTCCCAGAATGTCACTTCTGCAGCATCTGCCAATATTTGAAGAGGCTGGAGATGCTGAAAATACAAAATAGTTGTATTTTCCAACCCAACAAGCTGGGAAATATCTCCTCTAACTTTTGCTTGAAAAGAAGACAGGTTTTTTTGTTTGCTTGTTTGTTCTCCTTTTTTGGCCATACTATCTGGCATATAGGATCTTAGTTCCTCGACTAATCCAACCTGCATCCCCTGCAGTGGAATCATGGAGTCTTAACCACTGGACAACGTGGGAAGTGTCTTCTTTTTTTAATGGTTAAGATAGTCAATTTTATGTTATATGTTTTTTACCACAATAAAAAAGTGGCACAGCTTCTGCTTTGTTCTCTTGGAATCCTTAGCTGTGTTGTGAGGAAGCCCAGACCAGCCCTAGCAGAGACATCACATGGAGAGGTATCCGCTCCCCACATGGAGAGGTATCCCCTCCCCCACATGGAGAGGTATCCCCTCCCCACACATGGAGAGGTATCCCCTCCCACCACATGGAGAGGTATCCCCTTCCCACCACATGGAGAGGTATCCCCTCTCTAATGAGGTATCCCCTCAGTGGGGCCCACTGAGGTCCCAGCCACCAACCAGCATCGACCACTGGGGTGTGAGTTAAGGCAACAGCAAGTCACCCCTGCCTTCCAGGCTTCCCAGCCCCAACATGCTGGAGCAGAGATGAGTCAACCCCCTCATTAACTATAGTCACCGTGCTGTACATTACATCCCCAGGACTTACTTATTTTATAACTGGAAAATTTTGCCTCTTGACCCCCTTCACCCATTTCTTCCCATCCTCCCACCTTCCTACCCCATCTCTGGCAACCCTCAGTCTAGCTTTGAGTTCAACTGTTTGTTTGTTTTAGATTCCACACCTAAGCAAGATCATATAGTATTTGTCTTTGTCTGACTTATTTCACTAAGCACATGCCAATGGCAAGTTTTCCTTATCTTCTTATGGCTGAATAATTTTCCATAATATTATTATGAGTAATAAAGTATAAAATATACTTTATACCATAAAATACACCATGATTTTTCTTTATCCACTCATCCATTAATGGACTCCTAGGTTATTTCTTTATTTTGGCTATTGTAAATAATACTCTGTTCTTGGGGATTCTCCAGGCAAGGATACTGAGCGGGTTGCCATGCCTTCCTCCAGGGTATCTTCTCAACCCAGGGATCAAACCCAGGTCTCCTGCATTGCAGGCGGATTCTTTACCATCTGAGCTACCAGGGAAGCCCAAATAATGCTGCAATGAACATTGGAGTGCCTATATCTTTCTGAGTTAAGGTTTTTATTTTCTTTGGATTAATATCCAAAATAGGATTTTCTGGGTCATTCAGTAGTTCTATTTAAATTTTTGAGGCTCCTATACTGTTTTCCAGTAGCTGCACCAATTTACATTCCAATCAATGGTACACAAGTGTTCCATTCTCTCCACAACCTCACCAACACTTATTTCTGGTCTTGCTAAATAATTGCCATTCTAACAGGTGTTAGGTAATATCTCATTGTGGTTTTGATTTTCATTTTATTTTTATTTTTTTATTATTATTATTTTTTTTTACTTTACAATTTTGTATTGGTTTTGCCATACACCAATATGAATCCACCATGGGTGTACACGTGTTCCCCATCCTGAACCCCCTCCCACCTCCCTCCCCATACCATCCCTCTGGGTCATCCCAGTGCACCAGCCCCAAGCTTCCTGTATCCTGCATCGAACCTGGACTGGTGATTCGTTTCTTATATGATATTATACATGTTTTAATGCCATTCTCCCAAATCATCCCCCCTCCCTCTCCCACAGATTCCAAAAGACTGTTCTATACATCTGTGTTTCTTTTGCTGTCGCGCATACAGGGTTATTGTTACCATCTTTCTAAATTCCATATATATGCATTAGTATACTGTATTGGTGTTTTTCTTTCTGGCTTACTTCACTCTGTATAATAGGCTCCAGTTTCATCCACCTCATTAGAACTGATTCAAATGTGATGCTGAGCATCTTTTCATATATCTGTTGGCCATCTGTATGTCTCCTTTGGGAAAATGTTTATCCTGCTCATTTTTAATTGAACTGCTTAGTTTTTTTGCTACTAAGCTGTATGAATTCTTTATGTATCTTGGATCTTCACTTTTATCAGATATCTGACTTGCAAGTACTTTTCCCATTTGGTAGGTTGCTTTTTCATTTTGTTGATAGTTTCCTTTGCTGTGCAGAAGCTTTTTAGTTTGATGACATCTCACTTATTTTTCTCTTTGCATTTGATGTCAAATCCAAAAAATCATTGCCAACGCTGATGACAAGGAGCTTACTGATTATGTTTTCTTCTAGGAATTTTATAGTCTATGGTCTTATGTCCAGGTCTTTAAACCAGGTTTAAACAGTTACTTTCTTGTGTATGGTATGAGTGTGGTCCAGTTTCATTCTTTGGTATGTGGCTGTCCAGTTTTCCCCATACCATTTCTAAGAGACTTCCCTTTCCCTATTGTATATTCTTGTCTCTCTTATGTTTTATTAATTAATTTATTTTAATTGAAGGCTAATGGCTTTACAATATTGTGGTGGTTTTTGCCATATATTGACATGAGTCAGCCGTGATTGTACATGTGTTCCACCTTCTTGTCTCTTTTGTCATAAATGAATTGATAACGTATGTGTAGATTCATTTCTGGGCTGTCATTTCTGTCCCACTGATTTATGTGTCTGTTCTTATGGCAATACCATTAGATTTCCAGTCTTCCCAGTGTTAGCCATTCTGGTGGATGTGTATTAAAGTCTCACTGTGGCTTTAGTGTGACTGTTACAGTTGATGCTAAGAACATATCCATATGTTTATTAGACATTTAGAGATTGTCTTTTTTGAAATGACTGCTAAAGACTTTTGCCCATGTTTCTGTTGGGTCATCTATCTCTCCTTTTTTATTTGAAGTTGTTCCTTAAATAATCTGGATATGGTCCATTTGTCAGATATGCAGTAAATATTTTCTCTCTATTCTTTGGCTTGCCTTTGAGCTTCATGGTTTTTTCGATCAACTTGTCTTTAAAGTATCATTACTCCTAGACAGCCATTTCAGAGAAGGCAATGGCGCCCCACTCCAGTACTCTTGCCTGGAAAATCCCATGGACAGAGGAGCCTGGTGGGCTGCAGTCCATGGGGTCACTAGGTGTCAGACACAACTGAGTGACTTTACTTTCACTTTTCAGTTTCATGCATTGGAGAAGGAAATGGCAACCCACTCCAGTAGGCTTCCCTGGAGGATCCCAGGGACAGAGGAGCCTGGTGGGCTGCCATCTATGGGGTCGCACAGAGTTGGACACGACTGAAGCAACTTAGCAGCAGCAGACGGCCATTTGCTAAACTCTACTTCCCAATGGGGTCACCCTGTTTCTTTGGATTCTCTCTAATGTAACTGTCGCCTGTGCCCTGGCCTTCAGGACAGTGTCTCCTGCTGGCTGCATGGAACATCCTCAGAGTTCAGTGCACCTGTTGCTGTCCTTTTGGGGTCTGCCCCATCCCAGTGGGCATATCTGGTTCCCAGTTCTGGCATTATCCAGTCTTCTCAGACTCCCTGCAGTTAACTAACTGTGCCCATAGTGTTCTGAAAATAAGTTCAGGATGTGCAAACAATTGACTTATAAATGAACTTTGGAACCCATGACTCTGTCTATTGGGAAGTCCTAGATATTCTATTTACTTCGCCTGAGTCACTTAAGAACAAGTACTTCTAGTCAAAAGGAACTGAAATATTAAAACCATAATCGTGGATCACCAAGACATCTCTGCAACTTAGTACTAGCCTAAAAGTCTATGGGAGAAATGGTACTATGAGAAAAAGAATCTTTTAAACCAAGTTGAGAAATTCAACAAGTAATGATTGACATGTCAGTCACTGTTCTAAATACTACAGAAGTAACAAAAAAAAAAAAAAAACATGCACCAATCCATGCCTCCACAGCCAGCACTTATATTTTAGCTGGAGAGACAGATAGCAAACAGGATAAAGAAACAAAACATGTAGCATATTAAATAAAAAGTGCTAAGGGAAAAGAGATAGGTACATCATGAGAGAGGTTGTGGGGTGATCATTTTACATGGAATTTGCAGGTAAGAGTTCACCAAAAGAGTGATAGTTGAAGGACTTCCTGGTGATCCAGTGGTTAAAGCTTTGCCTTCCAATCAGGGGGTGCAGGTTTGATTCCTGGTTGGAGAGCTAAGATCCTGCATACCTCAGGTCCAAAAAACCAAGGTACAAAAAGAGCAATATTGTAACAAATTCAATGTGTGCATGTGATAGCTGCTGAGTCCTGTCCTAATCTCTGCAACCCCATGGACTGTAGCTCGCCAGGCTCCTCTGTCCATGGAATTCTCCAAGCAAGAATACTGGAGTGGGTTGCCATTCCCTTCTCTAGAGGATCTTCTCAACCCAGGGATCGAACCCGAGTCTCCTGCATTGCAGGTAGATTCTTGACCAATTTCCAACTAACAAATTCAATAAAATTTTTAAAAGATCCACATAAAAAAATTTATATATAAAAAAGTGATATTTAAGCAAAGACCTGAGAAAAGAGAGAGAGCCATGGAGATATTTGGGGAAAGAAACTTTAAGGCAGAGGAAACAGCAAGTTCAAAGGTCCTGAGGTGGAAATGTGTCTCCTGTGTTAGAGGAACAGCAAGCATCAACAATGCAAATGTGGCTGGATTTGAGAGAGAAAAACAGAAATAGGTGAAGAGGCCAAGGAGATATTAGGGGACTAGGGCCTGACAGGGAAGTGATCTACAATATGACATAGTTGTCAGTCACTTAGTTGTATCCAAGTCTTTGTGACCCTGTGGATGGTAGCCTGTCAGACTCCTTGGTCCGTGGGATTCTCCAGGCAAAAATACTGGAGTGGGTAACCATTCCCTTCTCCAGGGGATCTTCCTGATCCAGAGATCGAACCTGGGTTTCCCACATTGCAGGCAGATTTTTTACCATCTGATCCACCAGGGAAGCCCTGCAATATGACCTAGGACTATACTGACTTGGGATGGTGATGCTCAGAGGCCAAATTCACCTTGTGTTGTCGATAAGGTGGTAATTTCTGCAGCCCCGAGAAGAAAAGGAAAACGAGACATGGGGAAGGATGGGGCTAGAGACCTCACTGTTGAGTCAGAGGTTTGGCCAGTAGTAAGTGAGGAACACTGCAATTCTGAGTCCACAGAGACAAGAAGATTCAAGGAGAGGCCAGGACATAGGAGGGGATCAACAAACCCCAGACTCAGAGGTTCAGCAGTGCCTGGCTGGCGTCTTGCAGAGAATTAATAAATGAGAAAAAGAGCTGAGGTCACTTTAAGAGATCTTACTGGTTCACAGCTTATTATTCAAGGATTATCTCTGCAGTGTCTGCCTGCTATGGGTCATTCTCTACTACCTCAAATTATAAGATTTTTAAACAATTTGTGAAGACTTAATGATTTTTATCAGCAAGAAAATTAGTCCATCTGAGCTACTATATCAGTTCTAGAAGTGACTTCTTTTCTTATTTTTTAAAATCCAAGATGTTGGTAATCATTTTCAGCAACATGTGTTGTGTTAGTTCTGACTTATATTCCTCTGTTTGGCTATTTCCACATCTTTGGAAATAAGGTACATTTTTCTTTGTTTTTTCTTTTTTCCAAGGAAGAAGTTCCTTCTTTTCCCATGGCTCATTTTTCCTTTCCTTCTCAGAGTTGCAGCATGCTTTTCTTAACCATTCCCAAATTATAGCCATTCTCCTGGTCTGATATTGGATTGCCCAAGTTGATGGCTCCCTTCATGTAATAAAAGCTGAAGCTGTTGCTCCTCCTATGATTTGACAGTACAGAACCAGGTGGGTGAAGAGTCTCATTGAGGATTACAGACAAAATCTTTCTGTTCCCAGTTTCTTCTTACTTTCCTAGCCTAGAGACCAGTGATGACTCAGGGCGTTATCAAACTTTGCATTAGTCATCATTGCTAGGTACCAACGTTACTGCAAAACCACACGTTCATTATCTCACACTTGCTGTGGGTCAGGGGTCCAGGCACAGTTCAGCATCTCACAGACCTGAAATTAAAGCATCAGCAGAGGCTGTGGGTGCATCTGAGGCTCAAGTAGGGAAGGATCTGCATCCCAGTTCATGTGGTTGTTGGCAGCCTTTAGTTCTTTATGGGCTGTTGGACTGAGGGCCTCCATTTCCCTCTGGCTGTCAGCTGAAAGCTGCCTTAAATTCCTTGCTAGGTAGATATTCCCAACAGTCCCTTGTTTCCTCAGAGCCAACAAGGAAGAGAGTCTCCTGGTGAAATTAATGCTACAATTGTATACATGTGCCGAAGAATTGATGCTTTTGAACTGTGGTGTTGGAGAAGACTCTTGAGAGCCCCTTGGACTGCAAGGAGATCCAACCAGTCCATTCTAAAGGAGATCAGGCCTTAGTGTTCTTTGGAAGGAATGACGCTAAAGCTGAAACTCCAGTACTTTGGCCACCTCATGCGAAGAGTTGACTCATTGGAAAAGACTCTGATGCTGGGAGGGATTGGGGGCAGGAGAAAAAGGGGACGACAGAGGATGAGATGGCTGGATGGCATCACTGACTCCATGGACGTGAGTTTGGGTGAACTCCGGGAGATGGTGATGGACAGGGAGGCCTGGAGTGCTGCAGTTCATGGGGGTCGCAAAGAGTCGGACACGACTGAGCGACTGAACTGAACTGAACTGAATCATATATCTTGTCACGTTTGCCATATTCCATTGGTTGGAAGCAAGTCACCAATCACCAGCCCCATTTTCACTCAAAAGGGAAGGTAAAGGCATGAAGACCAGTAGAGGGGATATGGGAGACCACTTCAGGATCTGTCTGCCAGCAGTTTCTTTCTTTTTTCTGTCACACGGGGCAGCATCTTAAGCTCCCCAACCAGAGACGGAATCTGTGCTCCCTGTGGAGTCTTAACCACAAGTTTCTTCTCGCCCTCTTGGGGCCAAGAAGACCAGACACACTCACACATTCAAAGCCAACCTACCAGAGGAGGGAGCATGGATTTTAGCAGGACATGCTCTACCCAGGAGTCTCTCCTTTATGGTCTTCATGCAAGAGTTTCTTGATGTTATTAGACTCCATGCTCTTCCCTGGTACCTAGAAAGCATCTCAACCACACACGCAACAAAGGGTCTACTTCTGACTGCTGCTGCTGCAGCTACCTGGTCCAGGTGAGGCACAGACAGTAAAATTACAATTTAGCCTCACTCAGGTGGCACAGAATCCTCTCTGGAGTATATTTTGTGTGTGTGTGTGTGTGTGTGTTCAGTCGCTTCACAGTTGTGTCTGACTCTTTTGCAGCCCCATGGACTGTAGCTCGCCAGGCTCCTCTGTCTATGGGATTTCCCAGGCACCATACTAGAGTGGGTCGCCATTCCCTTCTCCAGGGGATTTTCTTCATCCAGGGATCAACCCCTATCTCCTGCATCTCCTCCATTGCAGGTGGATTCTTTACCACTGAGCCATCAGGGAAGCCCATGTTTTTTAATAACGTGGAATATTTTCCAGAGCTTAAATGTTTGGGAAATATTTAAATAAATTATGACCCCCATAAAGTATAGTACCCTCAAATTTTGTAGCTATTAACAGAGATTTTAGCATGGAAAAATATTCCTGGAGTAGGGAAGCAGTTTGGAAAAATAGTAGTGATTTCAAACATGATTTCTTTAAAATGTATGCATTTATGTGTATATATTAAAAGTGGTTATTTTTAAGTGATAAGGAAAATGGGTGATTTTCTATCTCCTCTTTTAACTTAGCTATATCAAAAAATACAGTGAAATATATTCTTTTGTATTAAAAGTCCTAGTTTTAGAACTTTTTGCTTATTTTTATTTGAGAGTGTGATCTGTTTGAGATTGAGGACTGTGTTATTTATCTTTGTATGTCTAACCCCTTAGTATAACTCCCTTTGATATATTAAGCTCTTAATAAGTGGTTTTTTTTGACAGATTGGTTTCAGAAGATTTAAAACTGATATCAAGATATTCTGTGGCGATATGCAAGCAATATGAATTTCTATGCATTATTACAAAAAAAAAGAAACCTCCCCAATCTCCAAAACTTGCACTCTACTTCTTCTAAGAAACCAATTCCACTGCACCTTCCCCAATGCCATCAACTATTAGAGGAGGTAAAAGTGGCAAATGGCATGGTCCCTGGTTAAGGATGCTTTAGGCAGGTGAAATTCTCAGATAATCTAGTATTCCTTGTTTTAAGCTATAGTTTCAACTGTCTTTCTTGATATGACTTCTGAAACTAACAAGAAGAAACATGGAAGGAATTGGCATTACATTTCCTATTTTGGACCACAACTTTAGCAGTTGGTAATGAATATCCAATTGACTTTGAACTTTAGAATGAATGAGGAAGAAAAATAAGGAACCAAGTAAATAACCCCAGTACTATTGAGAACTTACTATAAATAATTCCTTGCTATTTTTTACTTCACCCAAAACAACTGTTACTCACCAGGAGTGAGTGGGCTAGAGAATTTTCCCCCAAGAATACTAAATGCTAACATATCATGATATGTTTATAAGTTGTTATTTCAGCAGTGCATTTTAATGCTTACACCATTTTTAAGGAATATTCAGTTCAGTTCAGTTCAGTTGCTCAGTCGTGTCCAACTCTTTGATACCCCATGGACTGCAGCATGCCAGGCCTCCCTGTCCATCACCAACTCCCAGAGTTTACTCAAACTCATGTCCTTCGAGTCAATGATGCCATCCAACCATCTCGTGTTCTGTCATCCCCTTCTCCCACCTTCAATCTTTCCCAGCATCAGGGTCTTTTCAAATGAATCAGTTCTTCACATCAGGTGGCCAAAGTATTGGGAGTTTCAGCTTCAGCATCAGTCCCTCCAATCAATATTCATGGTTGATTTCCTTTAGGAGGGACTGGTTGGATCTCCTTGCAATCCAAGGGACTCTCAAGAGTCTTCTCAAAAGCATCAATTCTTCGGCACTCAGCTTTCTTTATAGTCCAACTCTCACATCCATACATGACTACTGGAAAAACCATAGCCTTGACTAGACGGACCTTTGTTGGCAAAGTAATGTCTCTGCTTTAAGGAATATGGACGAGTATAATGTGGATCCTATTTTACAGAGGTGAATATTGAAGCATGGAAAGAGGCTAAATTTTTTTTACAAGATGAAAAAGTCAGCGGCCTATCAAATAACAGCTGTTATTTTTATTTTGAAAGTCAGTGGTCCATCAAATAATAGATATTAATATCACTTATCAATCTATCTTTAGTATGACTAAGACCTTTTTATCTCCTACTCAATGTTTTCTTTTTTTAATGTATGAAAATTTTTTTTTCGTTTTATTGAAGTGTGGTCAATTCACAGTGTTAATTTCTGCTCTTCAGCAAAGTGATGGTTATACACACATATATATATTCATATAGAACCGTGTTCTATTATGGTTTATCCCAGCATATTGAATATAGTTCCTTGTGTTCTACAGTAGGACCTTGCTGTTTATCCATCCTATACATAATAGTTTGCATTTGCTAATCCCAAACTCCCAATCCTTCCATCCCCCTTGATAACCACAAGTCTGTTCTCTTTATGTCTTTGAGTCTGTTTCTGTAGTTTATTTGTGTTGTATTTTAGATTCCACATATAACTGATATCATATAGCATTTGTCTTTCTCTTTCTGATGAACTTCACTTAGTGTGATAATCTCTAGATCCATCCATCCATGCCACTCAACATTTCTTGATTCCTAGGAAAATAAAACAACAAATAACTAATTAGATCATTGGTCTTTTCTTTTTCCTTCTACAACTCTTGTATTTTATGATAATTAGCTCAGTTTCCCCGTTTTAGTCTACTCTTTGCCTAACTGTCATGTCAGGACCCACGATGGGGTGTTCAGGTACCAACTCTTCTGGCCTCAGCTGAGTAACAGAGCTGTCCACCAACATCATGATCCCAGCAAGAGTGAGCTGCATCTTGGATTTCCCCCTATAATTGTAGTCATTACTTCAGTCCTATCTAGGTTCAAACAGCTGTACTTTCTTCATTTATCATCCTAAAAAAAGAGAAAAAAAGCCTGCCACGTACTTGAGATTGTGTTAAGGCATGGCTGAAGGATGGGGTGAGGAAAAGAAAACCCCGTTACAGCTGCTGCTTTCCTGTGCCCAGAAGAAAGTTTCCTTTCCCGGTCACTCTATAACACACCTTCCCTTCTACCATCAAGTTCCTGCTTGGAAGTCCCTGGCTTTGTACATCATAGTTTGAAATCTGTGCTCCACCCAGGCAAATCAAGTCAGTCTATTTACTTCTTTTCCCTCTCTTCTTATCTTTTAGTTTCCTTTTCTCTCTTCACTGAAGGCTAATTTTTCTTTAAAAAGGTCAAATTTCAATTAGACCTTACCACCCGCAAGAATGTTTAATCGCTAGGTTGTGTTGGACTCTTTTGCTGCCCCATGGACAGTAGCCCTCCAGGCTCCTCCTCCAGCAAGAACATACACACAAATTAAAATGAGATTATGTCACTCTCTTCCAGAAGTGCCTAAAGTTGACTATTGTTCTCAGAAAATGACATTTAGAAAGTATTGTTTCAAGTTAAATTGGCTTCTAGGTCTTTTTTTCTGATGTTGAAAATAAACATTCTTTCAACAAAATGAGAAACTGCAAGGAATTCAGAGAAGAAAACAGAAATCAGAGTTTCATCATCCAGAGTTAATATTAATATTGGCATATGTTTCTTTCAAGCTCTTATTTTATGCATATATGATTAGATATAAAATATACACGATTACTGAGTAGGGATAATTTGAGATACACATTTTGGTATCTCTTTTTATTTAGCATAGTGACATTTCCAACATAATTAAGTATTCAATTAAACATGTAATTACCCTCGAATTACTTTTAGATGCTTCCTTTCATTTATCAATTGAGAAAAAGATCAACCCAATAATTACGGGCTTCCCTAGTGGTTTAGACGGTAAAGAAATCTGCCTGCAATATGGGAGACCTGAGTTTGATCCCTCGGTCAGGAAGATCCCCTGGCGAAGGGAATGGCTACCCACTTCAGTATTCTTCGGGCTTCCCTGGTGGCTCAGATGGTAAAGAATTTGCCTGCAATGCGGAAGACCTGATTGAATTACTTTCAGATGTCTCATTTATCAATTGAGTAAAAGATCAACCATATATTATGGCCACTCCTAAAGTTTGAAAATTCTAACTCCACACTGGAAATTTTTTAATCTCTAAAAGTAAACTTAAAAAACTAGACATATGGAAAAATCTATTATTGCTGTCGATTTTAAACAAAGATTTCATATATTTTATTTTATTTTATGAAGAGCAGTGGTGCCATCCATCATGAATACCAAAATGCAGCTAAAAATAACGACTATGGTTGAGTAAGACAGCAAAAGATATTCTAAGAACAGATGAGGAAACATGATAGCAAATTCCTCTGTAGTTTGCGAATAGGCTTATGAGCTCTGTTGGAAAGTCTGGGTCTTCTGTTCAACTATGAAATAAGATCCAACTTAATTTCAATCTTGTCTTTGTGGGCTAGTAGTTAGGGAAATGGTCAGAACTGGTCAATAAATAAAATATAGTAGTTGTAAATGAGTATTTCCATGATGATTATAATAGTACTAGAGAAAAAAATTTTTAGAAGGATATATTGTTAAGAGGCTCAGAAGTTTATTTGCCTTGATAAAAGAAGGAAATGATACATTTTACCTACTTTCTTTTTTTTAATTTAAAATTTTATTTATTTACTCATTTTTAGGCCACAACATGTAACGTGCAGAATCGTAGTTCCCCAACTAGCGATCAAACCCATGCCCCCTGCTTTGGAAGCACATAGTCTTAACCATTGGACAACCAGGGAAGCCCTATTTTTAACCTACTTTCTTAAGAAATATGCAACCTGACTAGATCTGCAGAAAGCTAATGTGTTTGTGTGCTGTTAGTCACTCAGTCATATCAGACTCTTTTGTGACCCCATGGACTGTAGCCCTCCAGGCTCCTCTCTGTCCATGGAATTCTCCAGGCAAGAATACTGGAGTGGGTAGCCATTGCCTTCTCCAGGGGATCTTTTCGACACAAGGATCGAACCCAGGTCTCCTGTGTTGCAGGCAGATTCTTTACCGTCTGAGCCACCAGGGAAGCCCTGCAGGAAGTAAGATGTTCAGGTAAAGTATCTCAAGGCCTTGTTTGGGAGAAAAAGCATCTGGTTGGGATTAGAAAACCTGGATTCTCATCCTGTCATTTTCACTGACTGTTTGAGTGATTTGAACAAATTACTTCACTTATTTTAGACTCAGATTTTTCTTCCAAAAAAAGAAAAGATAAAAGTAATGCATGCTCGTTAAAAAAAAAAAACTGTAAGCAATATTTAAGTATGTAAAGTAAAAATTTACTTTGCCTCACTTTCTGAGTCCACTCCATGGTGTAATGTAATCACTGTTAAAAATCTGGTGTACATCATTCAAATATACTTCTCTATAACAAGGTAAAATATATTTTTAACATAAAAATGGAATCAAACTCCATATATTATCTTATAATTAGCTTTTTCCACTTAATACTATATGGTGGACATTCTATTCAACTTCAGTCTTATATTTCATGCTACAGAGATACCCTAGCGATGAAACAATTTCCATTACTGATGGAAATTTACATTGCCCCCAATTTTTCACCATCTAAAAATTATGAAACAAATATATTGGAACATATATTCAATGTGTATGTATTAGGTTCCTTTAGGATAGCTTTTTTATTTTTTTCTGCTTTTTGGCCATGCTGCATTGCATGCAGAATGTAAGTTCCCTGACCAGGGATGGAACCTGTGGCCTTCGCACTGGGAGTGCACTGTCTTAACCACTGGACCACCAGGGAAGTCCCAGGATTGCTTTCTTAAAATGAGCAAATTTTTAAAATTTGTGGAGGTGCTTCCAAACTGCCCTCCCAAAACATACCATTTGATATTTTCCTTAATCAGGTACAAGAACGTTCCTCCTGGACATTTTTGCCAACTTTAAATATTACATATCTTCTTATATTCTGCCACTATGGTCAGTGAAAATGGAATCCTACTGAAACTTTCTTAATTTATAAGAGGAAGAGTTGGATTGCATGATCCCTACGGACATCTTGGTTCTAAAATGGTACATATGGCAGCTTTCCCTGGCTCTTCAGTGGTTAAGACTGTGCTTCCAATGCAGGGGGTGTGGGTTCCATCCCTTGTGAGGGAACTAAAGATCCCATATGCTGCATGGTGTGGCAACATAAAATTTTTTTAATATACAAAAGACTACATGTGGAGTTACATGGAAAACAAAATTGCCTTCCCTAAAGACGTAAATGTCTGGCATCATAATGGACTTTTCTGGGCCGTTTCTGATCTATCTGCAAAAGTATAATGTACAGTCCTAAGATTTCTGCTGAGGATTCCAGAGAAGGTGGGAGATCTAGTTAGAGATATGGGATCTGACAATCTCATCTGATTCGAAGAAAGACAGATGTTGCTTTGTCAGCAATTTTAACTAAAAACAAAAAAAAAAGCACCAAAAAAAGTAACAAAAGCACCAGAAATACACAGTCCTTCATTCAGTGCTACATGTTGTAACAATTCAAGGACAAAAGCTCAATATTTGACTTGGACTCTGTAACTATTGGTAATTCTACTGATGAAACTATATGAGTTAATGTCTTTCTGGCTAAATTTAGATATGTAGATATCATGCTAATGCTAATAAAGTCGTCAGTTAGCCTCAGGAGGAGAAAAAAAAGATTATGACAGAGCAATAGAAAATCTACCCAGGACAAGGTTAGTTTGACTGATGTGCCCTTCCGACTCTGGCAGTCACTTATCCCATTGAGTTACTATTTCTTTTAAGTGGCAGTTTGGAAGCCAGCTCCTAAATGTAAGGCATTTGTGAGTCTCCAAGGAGCTCCAGACATAGGCAGAGGCTTACATCTTAATTACCTTTGGCTTTTGTGTGACACCTTCCTTTCTAGTAGCTTTTTATTTCATAAAATCCTTGCACAGTTTCAAAACTTTTACCTTTTAAATTTTCAGTCAATCATACTATAAAATGAAGGAAATAATTTATTTTTTCTTTTAAAAATAAACCTTTTATTTTATATTGGCATATAGGCTCAGACAGTAAAGAATCTGCCTGTAATGCGTGAGACCCAGGCTCGATCCCTGGGTTGGGAAGATTCCCTGGAGAAGGGCCTGGCAACTCACTCCAGTATTCTTGACTGGAGAATCCCATGGACAGAGGAGCCTCGTGGGCTACGGTCCATGGGGTCAGGAAGAGTCAGACATGATAGACTACCACTTTCACTTTTCATGGACGATTAACAGTGTTGTGATAGTTTCAGGTGGTCAGCAAAGGGACTCAGCCATACAGATACACGAATCCAAAATGAAAGTGAAGTCGCTCAGTCGTGTCCAACTCTTTGCGACCCCATGGACTGTAGCCTATCAGGCTCCTCCGTCCATGGGATTTTCCAGGCAAGAGTGCTGGAGTGGATTGCCATTTCCTTCGCCAGGGGATCTTCCCGACCCAGGAATCGAACCCAGGTCTCCCGCATTGCGGGCAGACACTTTACCGTCTGAACCACCAGGACACGTATCCAAACCCCTCCCAAATTCCCTAAAATGCAGGAAATAATTTCTAAATGGCATTTGTGAAGAAATTTATTAGAATGGTAACATAACCCCAAGGATGAACTATCATAATCATCACCTCCTACTGGTCTCTGCCAGCAGCCTTTGCTGCTTTGACCCGATTTACAACTTTCCTGCCTTAAAGAGATTTGGCTTAGAGCATCTTCCATATCCAATCTTGGTCTCCCAATCCCACTTCCTTTCTTGCCTTTTTTGCTTGAGTGTACTCCGTGTTCCTATCAGCCTGGCAGTTCTCCAAACTCTCTGCTCTGTTTCAGTGACTTTTCACAGGTAGATCCACTGCTCAAAATAACTCATCCCCAGGCATGTCACCCCTTGTTTGTTTCTTTTCAATGTTTCAAGACGCAGCTCACACGTCACCTTCCCTGGGAAGATGAACTCCCTGGGGAAAGCTGACCCCTTTTGTGCCCTCAATCTCTGGTCTCATGTCTGTTACACAGATAGCAGAGGTTATTTTCAACGGCTGCCTCTGTACTAGACTCTGCTAACACCTCTTTCTGGAAGAACATGGGCCTTGTGTATTGGTCATCTTTCCATCATTTATCCAAGTGTCAAGCACACTGCAGAGATGTAGTTGAAGTTCACTGAATTAACTTGAACTGATGCTCCAGGAAAACCTGGAATGTACTTGGAGACTCATTTTATTGGTGATCATGGTGTGAGTTCTAAGAAAGCATTGTGTATAAACTAGTTACAAATCATGCAAACTCTGAATGAATCATATCTCTTGCATAGTGATCCCTAGCTCCTTATTACTGGGAAAAGGATGTATAACATTTCATTCTGTTATTTTTTATAGTCTTCTTTGATGTACTTCTTGTACAATAGCCATGGTTCCCTAAAGATTCTGCGATCTTTTGAAATGTTTGACAGAACATTCAATGAAAACACAAGGCTAACAACGTGAAATAAAATAGAACTCCCTTTGCTATTGTTAATCCAATTAACTTTTAAAGGTATATGACCATCCTTCCAACCTTTAAAATGTTCAGAGAACTTTGATGTGACCAATTTTGAAGCCTTAATGTAATGGATTCCCCATTTACCTATCTGATAGTCCAAAATAATAACTGTCTATATATGAATACATTGCCCTTTAATCTAAGGCCTTGAATTCTTTAATGTCTGTAATTACATTTGTAGCTTAAAATTTGTATAAGTATGATTTTTACAGAGAGGTCCTCTGAGATACAGACTGAAAATTTTTTTGTTTTTATTTGTATAGCAAATAGAGTGAATTCATTTCATTATTCTTTCTGTTATAGAAATCTGATTCCCAGAACTGAATATCTTTTTCAAAGTATGCTCTTTTGTTCTAATGCTAAAGAAAAGCCCTTGAAAAAAATAACATAATTCAAAAGGTACCAGTGTCCAGTTATAAGCATGAAGGATGTACTCTATAACATAATGACTGTAGTGACCACTGCTGTGTGATAGATAGGAAAGTTATTAGAGAATAAATCCTAAGAGTTCTCATCACACGGAGAAATCTTCTTTCTCTTCCTTTTACTGAATCTACTCAGGAAGATGGATTTTAGCTGAACTTATTGTAGTAATCATTTCACAATATATGTAAGTGAAACCATCACATTGTATGCCTTATACAGTGATGTAGGCCAATTATTTCTCAATCAAACTGGGACTAAAAAGCATATCCCAAAATGTCCTTTTTTATTTAAATACTTGTTAACAGATTTTCTTTAATCAATTATGTGGAGCTATTTATGAAGAAAGCTTAACTATATTAAAGTTAAAATATTAGAAGCTGACTTCAAATGAAAAATAACATTATGTAAAAATGGTTGGTATGCATAGATAATTCAGGAAAAGACCTTTGATTATTTTTTTTTCATTTTTCAACTGATCTTTGATTATTTTTGTTTTACATTGTTAAACTATATGCTTATATTTAAAATCTATACTTGTATATTAACTGTACATTTAATTATATGTAACTTTACTTTTTAGAATCCACCATTCCACATAATAAAATGACAACAGTCTGTGTACAACCGTGGCATGTTGGACAGCTACAGACTTAACAGACATGAAATTAGGAAGTTAATGGATATAAACATATTTTGCATTCCTGCTGTATATTTTCAAATTGCGTCTGAAAGGGTGATACTGATTTACAGTATCACTCATAATGCATCAATATATAAATTAAAATCTGCTTTTTCCAGGAATAAACATTACTAGGTAGAAAATTTAGTAGATATATGGTACATTAATTTAGTAGGTATATGGTACATATTTAGTGGGTATATGGTACATTAACCTAATCTACATTCCTACAGAGTTGAACATTTTCCTGTAAATTTAATAATTGGACTTTGTACATGTGAATCATTTGTTTATATTTTTTGGCTGTTTATCTATTGAACTCAGTGTTTTTATCATTATTCTTATGAGCTATGTGTTAAAAGCATACATATATACATATTTTATCCTTTTATTTTCTGTATTTGTTGTTTTTTCACTCTGTTGCTTGTCTTTTAAAGGTCATTTAGTTTGTTTACCCATTATTTTAAAAAACAGAAGATACTTAAATTTGCCATTTATATGTAGTTATATCTGCTGAACTTTTCCTCAATAATTGTTTTCTGAAACATCTAGAAATTCTTTTCTCACATCATTCCTCATATTGATAAATATGCAGCTCCATTATTTTCTGGGTTTTCTAATACTTGTTTTAATATAGAGTCTCAGCATTTGATTAGGATGAGACTCGGTGTTGTTTTCATCTTGTTTCTTGTGTGGGTGCTTATTGAGCTTCCTGGATCTATGGATCATCATTCTTCATAAATTTGGAAAATGTCCAGTGATTGCCTTTTCAAATATTTTTCCTACCTGCCCCATTTCTTTGGGGACTCAAATTACAAACACATTAGTCCACTTGAAATTGTTCCATAGTTTACTGATGTTTTGTTCATTAAACAAACAAACAAAACCTCTTTTCTCTGGATGTTTCATTCTGATTACTTTCTATTGCTATGTTTTCAAGTTCTTTTCTTCTGTGATACCGGTGTGTGTGCTCAGTTGCTCAGTCATGTCCGATTCTTTGCGACCTCGTGGACTGTAGCCCGCCAGGCTCCTCTGTCCATGGGATTTCCCAGGCAAGAATACTGGAGTGGGTTGCCATTTCCTCCTCCAGGGGATCTTCCCTACTCAGGAATCAAACCCGCATCTTCTGCTTCTCCTGCATTGGCAGATGAATCCTTTACTGCTGAGTCATCTAGGAAGCCCTCTGTGGTATTTACTTTGTCATTATTCCCATGTAGTGTATTTTTCATCTCACACATTGTAGTTTCTTTCTCACTGGTGAAATGACTGAGATGACAGCCTCATGATTGGATAGAATTTCACTCCTGGTCATGTGTGAATACAGGTATTGTCCCCTCTGACTCTTTCAGACTATTCTTTCCTCAGCTTGAGGGAGTTCCCTCATCAGCAAGTGCCGACCATTACTCGAGGGGGCCCTCTGCAGGTCTCCAGAGCCTTCTCTCAGATTCTCCATACTCTTATACAAATTTCAGCCGCTGTGTCCTCCCTGCACTCTTAGGTCCATTTCTTCAGCTCAGAGAGTCCATCCTGCTCTGCCTGGGTTTCCTCTTCTTGGGCTGCAGCCAGGAGACTCACCCAAGGTGATAAACTGGGGCAACCATGAGGCTCACCTTGCTTATTTCATTTCTTTCTAGGATCACTGACAACTTAGTTGCCTGACATACAGTGTCTTGAAAAGCTTTTTGTATATTTGTCCACGTTTTGGTTGTTTCCAGCGGGAGTATAAAAACGGTACCTGTTATTCCATTCTGTTCAGAACTATAATTTCTTTAGGTATCTGGAGTCCCTTCTTGCATATGGATTGAAGAGATTATACATTTTGTTTTTTTTTTTTACTCCATTCAAATAATTTACCCCAACATCAATTAGTGAAAATTTTCTTCCCAGATTGTTTTTGATACTTACATTGTACTATTTTAAATGCTTACTAAAATTGGGGTTTATTTCTTGATTATCTAGCTCTTTGGGTAGTGGTGGCGGCGGTGGCTTAGTCACTAAGTCCTGTGCAACTGTTTTGTGACCCCATGGACTATAGCCAGGCTCCTCTGTCTATGGGATTTCCCAGGCAAGAATATTGGAGTGGGTTGCCATACCCTCCTCCAAGGGATCTTCCCAACCCAGGGATCAAACCCGCATCTCCTGCATCCCTTGTATCGCAGGCAGGTTCTTTACCATTGAGCCACCTGGGAAACCCAGCTCTTTGGGTACTGAGGATCTATTTGTCTAATTTTGCCCCAGAGCTATACTCTTTTACTGGCAGCTGCTTTGTCATATATTTGTAATATATTATAATGCTAATCTTCCCTATTATACTTTTCCATTAACTATTCCTCTGAGAATTTTTAAGATGTATTCTTTTATATCAACTTAAGAAACATTTTGTCAAATTAAAAAAAAACATTCTGGGATTTTTTCTTAAGACTGAATTAAATATGTATATTAACTCAGAGATGGCACACAGACATTTTACATAATATTTGTCTTCCTATCCAGGGGCATAATATAGCTATCAATCTTCTCCATTTCATTCAAACCTTTCATTTTAATTTTCTAATGGCTTTTATAGTTTCTTCTCAAGGACCTTATATATTTTTCTCTCAGGTACTTTTATGTGTGTGTTTTGCTTTGGAAATTGGTCTTTATTTTCTGTTTGTTTTTGTGAAATTACAGATAAAACGTTCTAGACATCACATGTATGTTTGTATGTGTATATGTACTTGCACTGATTTAACGTCCTGTATTCTATACTATATCCAATTGTTTTCAGAACTGAATCCTTGACTTTTCAAGTATATAATCATATCACTAGGAAATAGGTATTTTTGTCACTTTATTTACACTTAAATAACTCCAGAAAACTAGCCTGGCTTATTGGGTCGTGAAGCTAGCTACAGCATAGTTACACGACAAGAATATTAGTCTGGATCCCAAATAGAACTGAAAATAAATTGAATCTTCATAGAAGTCTTTTAAAAATACCAAAGGGAGAATTCAAATGTAATACAAATCAAATAAATTGTATTTTTTTCTGTTTACCTCTATCTGTCTAATATCATGTCATACAAAGAACTGGTCTTCTCTTCAATTTATCCCCCAAACTGCTCTCTCTGCCCCAAGTTCTTCTTCAAATTCGACTCACATAGAGCCAAGTCCTTCCCCCCATCCCCACTCCCACCCAAAGTTTTCTGATAGCTATTTACTTCATTTTGCTGGCTTTCCTGGTTCTCTACTTCACCATTACTCTAATAAACAAAAAATCTTTCCAGTGGCAAATATTCAATGGAATTTAACTTAGGATGGGGTGGGAGTAAGGGGACTCAGGCTACCCACACCTATCATTTAGGGTACTTCTTAAACAGATGATTGTGAATGCTTCTCATTAGCTAAGAAAATATAAACATGTGAAAGTCCCATTGCTTTCCAAAAAATGTTTAAAAACATTATTTTTATTAAAAATCTTAATTTATGTGGAAGATTTAATGAACCAATTTTTATCATTGTACATCACATTCAAACCTTAAGTTTGGAAACCGTAGCTCCTTTAAGGCACCTGGAGATACAGCTGAACGCACTCTGGGGGTCAGAAAAATGCTCTGGTGTCATCTGCTGGTTGTTAAAGATATAGCAGGTATTTGCTATAGTTTGATTTCCATTTTTTTTTCTTTTCAACTTCCTACCAGTGCCTTTCAAAATAACCAGAAAAAAATAGTTGTAATTTTGGGTGGCAAGATCACAAGTGCTCAGATTCATAATAATGTATATGACTTTGTGCAGGACACAACATGAAGAAACAAATTCTTCTCAGTTCTCACTGAACCAGTCATCTATTTGTTGGCACTTGGCTAACATATAGATTTCACATGATGCATTTACAGTGTTAATTATGTACATCTTATTTTGTTTCTCATCAATAGATACATTTTCAAGGAGACAGTATGCCATCAGTCATAATACAGTGAGAATAATCCTATTTTAAGTTATTCCTGTAACAATGCTACTCTTACTTACTTGCATTCTGATACACATTTCTTGAACAGGAAGGAGATAGAGCTAGAGCTTACACGCATTTACATTCATTCATTCATTCATTTGTTCAGTTAATAAATATTTACTGTCAACCATATTGACTATGCCAAAGCTTTTGACTGTGTAGATCACAATAAACTGTGGAAAATTCTGAAAGAGATGGGAATACCAGACCACCTGACCTGCCTCTTGAGAAACCTGTATGCAGGTCAGGAAGCAACAGTTAGAACTGGACATGGAACTACATATTGGTTCCAAATAGGAAAAGGAGTACGTCAAGGCTGTATATTGTCACCCTGCTTATTTAACTTCTATGCAGAGTACATCATGAGAAACGTTGGGCTGGAGGAAGCACAAGCTGGAATCAAGATTGCTGGGAGAAATATCAATCACCTCAGATATGCAGATGACATCACCCTTACGGCAGAAAGTGAAGAACTAAAGAGCCTCTTGGTGAAAGTGAAAGAGGAGAGTGAAAAAGTTGGCTTAAAGCTCAACATTCAGAAAACGAAGATCATGGCATCTGGTCCCATCACTTCGTGGGAAATAGATGGGGAAACAGTGGAAACAGTGTCAGACTTTATTTTTGGGGGCTCCAAAATCACTGCAGATGGTGATTGCAGCCATGAAATTAAAAGACGCTTACTCCTTGGAAGGAAAGTTATGACTAACCTAGATAGCATATTCAAAAGCAGAGACATTATTTGTCAACAAAGGTCTGTCTAGTCAAGTCAAGGCTATGGTTTTTCCAGTGGTCATGTATGGACATGAGAGTTGGACTGTGAAGAAGTCTGAGCGCTGAAGAATTGATGCTTTTGAACTGTGGTGTTGGAGAAGACTCTAGAGAATCCCTTGGACTGCAAGGAGATCCAACCAGTCCATCCTAAAGGAGATCAGCCCTGGGTGTTCATTGGTATGACTGATGTTGAAGCTGAAACTCCAATACTTTGGCCACCTGATGCGAAGAGCTGACTCATTTGAAAAGACCCTGATGCTGGGAAAGATTGAGGGCAGGAGGAGAAGGGGACGACAGAGGATGAATGGTTGGATGGCATCATCGACTCAATGGACATGGGTTTGGGTGGACTCTGGGAGTTAGTGATGGACAGGGAGGCCTGGTGTGCTGTGGTTCATGGAGTTGCAAAGAATCGGACACAACTGAGCGACTGAACTGAACTGAACTGAACTGATATGCCAGGCACTTTTCTTTGGAGCAGTGATTCAGCACCAACCTTGAGAAAGTCCTGTCTTCAACAGCATCCTTGGACCAGCCTAAGGTATCCACATCGGTTCAGTTCATTTCAGTCACTCAGTCATGTCCGACTCTTTGCAACCCCATGAACTGCAGCACACCAGGCCTCCCTGTCCTTCACCAACTCCCAGAGCTTACTCAAACTCAAACTTACTCAAACTCAGTGATGCCATCCAACCATCTCCTCCTCTGTCATCCCCTTCTCCTGCCTTCAGTCTTTCCCAGCATCAGGGTCTTTTCCAATTAGTCAGTTCTTCTCATCAAGTGGCCAAACTATTGGAGTTTCAGCTTCAGCATCAGTCCTTCCAATGAATATTCAGGACTGATTTCCTTTAGGATGGACTGGTTGAATCTCCTTGCAGTCCAAGGGACTCTCAAGAGTCTTCTCCAACACCACAGTTCAAAAGCATCAATTCTTTAGCACTCAGCTTTCTTTATAGTCCAAATCTCACATCCATACATGACTACTGGAAAAACCATAGCTGTGACTAGACAGACCTTTGTCGACAAAATAATGTCTCTGCTTTTCAATATCCTGTGTAGGTTGGTCACAGCTTTTCTTCCAAGGAGCAAGTGTCTTTTAAACAAGCGTCTTTTAATTTCATGGCTGTAGTCACCATCTGCAGTGATTTGGGAGCCCAGAAAAATAAAGTCTGTCACTGTTTCCATTGTTTCCCCATCTATTTGCCATGAAGTGATGGGACCAGATGCCATGATCTTAGTTTTCTGAATGTTGAGTTTTAAACCAGGTTTTTCACTCTCCTCTTTCATGTTAATCAAGAGGCTCTTTAGTTCCTCTTTGCTTTCTGCCATAATGGCGATGTCATCTGCATATCTGAGGTTATTGATATTTCTTCCAGCAATCTTAATTCCAGCTTGTAATTCATCCAGCCTGGGATTTTCCACAATGTACTCTGCCTAGAAGTTAAATAAGCAGGGTGACAACATACAGTCTTGACACACCAGTCCATTGTTCCATGTCCGGATCTATCTGTTGCTTCTTGACCTGCATATAGATTTCTCAGGAGGTAGGTAAAGTGGTCTGGTGTTCCCATCTCTTGAAGAATTTTCCACAGTTTGTTGTGATCTACATTCAAAGGTTTTGGTGTAGTCAATAAAGTAGAAGTAGATTTTTTCTGGAATTCTCTTGCTTTTTCTATGTGTTGGCAATTTGATCTCTGGTTCCTCTGCCTTTTCTAAATCCAAATTGAACATCTGGAAGTTCTCAGTTCACATACTGTTGCAGCCTGCCTTGGAGAATTTTGAGCATTACTTTGCTAGCGTGTGAGATGAGTGCAATTGGGCAGTAGTTTGAACATTCATTGGCATTGCCTTTCTTCGGGATTGGAATGAAAACTGTCCATTTCCAGTCCTGTGGCCACTGCTGAGTTTTCCAAATTTGCTGGCATATTGAGTGCAGCACTTTCAGAGCATCATCTTTTGGGATTTGAAATAATTCAACTTGAATTCCATCACCTCCACTAGTTTTGTTTGCAGTGATGCTTCCTAAGTCCCACTTTGCCCTCCAGGATGTCTGGCTCTAGGTGAGTGATCACATCATTGTTGTATTCTGGGTCATTAAGATCTTTTCTGTATAGTTCTTCTGTGTGTTGTTGCCACCTCTTCTTAATATTTTCTGCTTCTGTTAGGTCCCACAAACTGCACAACAATTATACCAAAAAAATTCTAGCACTGTTAAGAAAGTTCTAGGACTCACAACAGGTTTCCCAACGTGGGGATCTAGCAAAGGACTGAGAAACCATCCCCTCCCCCCACCAGGGAATTTGACTTTGGAGGCCAGTGGGATTTGATTACAGAACTTCCAGAGAACTGGAGAAACAGACTCTTGGAGGGCACAAACAAAACCTTGTGCACCCCAGGAGCCAGGAGAAAAACAGTGTCCCCACAGGAGACTGAGCCAGATTTGCCTGTGAGTGTCCAGGGGTCTCTGGTGGAGGCATGGGCCGACAGTGGCCTGCTGCAGTCAGGGTCACTGAATACAACAGTGTGTGCACAAGTCCTTTTGAAGGAGATCGCCATTACCTTCATTGCCCCTACTTCAGTCTAGCCTCAGGCCAAACAACAGGGAGGGAACACAGTTCCACACATCAACAGAAAATTGGGTTAAAAATTCACTGAACATGGCCCTGCCCTTCAGAACAAGACCCAGTTTCCCCTACAGTCAGTCTCTCCCATCAGGAAGCTTCCATAAGCCTCTTATCCTTCTCCATCAGAGGGGAGACAGAATGAAAATCACAAGCACAGAAAACTAACTAAACTGATCACATGGACCACAGCCTTGTCCAACTCAATGAAACTATGAGCCATACTGTGTGGGGCCACCCAAGATGGGCGGGTCATAGTGGAGAGTTCTGACAAAACGTGGTCTCCTGGAGAAGGGAATGGCAAACCACGTTAGTATTCTTACCTTGAGAACCGTATGAAAAGGCAAAAAGATATGACACTGCAAGATGAACTCCCCAAGGTCTGCACATGAATATCACAAATACATGAGAAATTTGTTTTAAAATGTAGAAGTCTGTCCTTCAGAAACTGCCATTTAGCACTGCTGTGGCACATTCCATAACTCTGAATCAATCTCCAGTCTTTGATTTATATACTTAAGCTTCAGGGAAACAGTTTCTCGCCCTGTGTTCTCAAATAAAAGACAACCTTGTCTGAATGTTCTGAAGGTTTGTGAATTGCACTATTTCTGGACACTGCTTTAGTATAGGGGGAGGATTCAAATCCAGAAGTGCTTAAGTAAGAGAAAAGACAAATTGATGAACTCGTCACACTTTTCCTTTTAGACTGCATGTACATACTAGATTTTTGCATAGTAAAGTATAAAGTATTATTTCTAGGTAGTACCAAACACGCAATTTCTTGTTTCCTTTTGTTTTCCAATTTATGGTTCTGGAGGTACAAATGAACTACTGTAGTACATACTCTCAACAATTGGATGTGGTAACTAAAGATCCTTTAACAGCATTAAACGATTCATATGATCCTTAAATTTGAAAATAGGTAGATATAGATAAGGGTTTCCCTGGTGGCTCAGACATAAAGAACTTGCCTTCAATGTGGGAAACCTGGGTTCTATCCCTGGTTGGGGAAGATCCCTTGGAGAAGGGAATGGCTATCCACTCCAGTATTTTTGCCTTGTGAATCCCAAGAACAGAGGAGCCTGGCAGGCTACAGTCCATGGGGTTGCAAAGAGTTGTACGTGACTGAGTGACTAACACAGATATAAGTATAGAATGAATGGAAGGGAATTCTGATCTTTCCTTTTTTTGGCAGAGGGGATGTGGTGGGATATTGATTCTTTACACTGGCAACTAGATAGACATGGAATGACAAACTTGTGAATAACTTTTATGAATATTTTATTATAATAAGGTAATAATATTTTCCAAAAATAAAAATTAGCTTTATTTAATTTTAGTTAAAATGTTGACATTATAACCTGTGCTTTTGCCTTGTTGAGGATAATTCTTTTGAAAACACTGAGAATAAGTGAAAAATATAATCTTTGGATTTTTTACATAATTTATATTTTTATGAAAATACATTCAAATTTTGTACACTTTGAATGTAATTACATTTTATTTTTTAATCTTTTCATTCATTTTTGTCAATAGGACACAATTTGTGAAAGTCTGAATTAAACAACATAATTGATAATTATGCTGCTATGAAGGCAAAATTCTATGGGCTAAATATATAGGAAATCCATTAACCCTCAGTCAATCAATATTGTATCCAGTGTGTATGCTTAGTCACTCAGTTGTGTCCAGCTCTTTGCAAATCTATGGACTGTAGCCCACCAGGCTCCTCTGTCCATAGGATTTCCCAGGCAAGAATACTGGAGTGGGTAGCCATTTTCCTCCTCCAGGGGATCTTCCCAACCCAGAGATTGATCCTGCCTTTCCCGTATTGCAGGCAGATTTTTTACCGCTGGGCCACCAGGGAAGCCCGTATTGTATCCAGACAGGTATGATAATAATTAAATGCTGTCATATTTTGTATTTTGCTGTCTTTCAGTCATATGAAAATATTTTTGTTTTGTCATTATACTTTTTTTTTTTTTTTTTATCAAAGTTAAAGTTTATATCATATTGGAGGTTACCGTGTGTTAGGTTGATTTATATCTCTTAAGTACTTTACACTGACAGCTGTGTTTCCCTCTGCACCTTTGCCTTGGTTCCAAAATCTTAGGGATGGGCTCCATGCCAGTGTGAAGACAGTATTCTATGAGTGGATACAAGAAATAAATAGGTAAGCAAACAAATCAGATCATTCCAAGTAGTTGTAACTCTGTGAAGAAAATACAAGCTTGGTATACTTGGTAGGCAGAAAAAAGCCTTGCTGTGATTGGAGTGAACATCAAGACTGATCCTGTCTAGGGTATTTCCAGTTTATCAAGACTGGTCATTCAGGTCTTGGCTTAAATGTTCCCTCCTCAGAAGGTCCTTCTCCAAAACACTGAAATTAATGATGCCCTCCCTCTTTTACCCCTATCCTATGGCTTTTTATTATTGCCAGCAGAGCTTTTATTACATTACCTAATGTTTTTCTGATTTATCTATTTGCCTTTTACCTGTCACTTCCTGGTGGGATGTAAATTCCACAAGAGCAGAGAACTTAACCTGTCTTGTCCACACTGTATGCCTAGCTTGGTATAAAGTGCATATGGAATGAAAGTATCTGTGCTCTGGAGTAAAGAAGAATGGGGTGAGGGAGGGCTTTCAAAAGCCCTTTTAAAAAAAGCTCATTTATTCAAGTCACTCTTATAAACTTGTTTTTTGGGGGTTAGAGTCCTTGCCATGAATAGTGATTGAAATAAGCAGCAGAATCGATCACTCTGCCATGTGACATTTCCCATCAAATGAATGAATGAATGGTTAATATACCATGTCTGAAAACAATGCTTACCCTTGCGTCAAAAAATACATATCACTATGGCTAAAATTTTGGATTTAATGTGTGTAAAATGGCAAAATGCATTAAAAGGGTTATTAAGAGGAATTGCAGAGCAACAGGTAATCTATGACCAATATTTTAAATTCAAGTAACAACAGAAAAGAAGTTTGCTCTGGTCCTCAGCTGAATAATCAAACCAGGAGATAAGTTTATAATCACAAAAACCGAGGAGGTTGTAATCAGAAAACAATCAGGAATACATCCAAACAATTCTTTTTAAATGGAGAAAAATACACAATTCAAGGTCACAGCATGTTTTTTAAAACAGATATTATATTTACGAATCTCTGTCTTGTTCTTTTTACTTTTCTAGTTTAAAATTTTTTTTTCTTCTCATTTACTTCTAAAGTAAAATTCAGCACAGTACCATATATCATTGGAACTAATATAAACATGTTGAACCAAACACTTGTGGCATCTCTCTGTTTATTTGCATGTTGATGAGGCTTGTAAAAATATGAGGATTTTTTTAGGCGAGAAAACTAATATGTCTTGAGGATAAAAATAGGCCTGATTTTCATTTCTCACTATTTTCATTTCTCCCAAAGCTAATCATTTTTGTAAAGAACAACAATAAAAATTCCTTTGAGAGATCTGTTTTTAAGGATGAAAGAGATATCCCTGGAACTTATAAAAACCACATCATTCTCTGCAAGGCAGTCAATACCCCATGCAAAAGATGATTAGCTATCTCTGGAAGTAACTGAGAAGTTTTGGTTGTTGTAGATGCTGTTAAGACAAAACAAAAATGAAAGGTTGTGTTCACAAAAAAGAGAGATGTGCATGGAGTAGAGAAGGGAGCCCCTCAAACTGTTTCCAACAATCTTCAAGAAAAAAGACTGACACTCTGCATCAAAGAGAGCTCCACATCCTAAGAGAAAGGAATGCATCTAAAAAATATAGGTAGGATATCCGATCTCACTCCCGCATCCTGTGCAGCTTCTTGGAGGGGCCAGTTCACTCCATTTGGGCACATACACTTGCTTGGGGAACAGACTGTGGTATACTCATATAGGACACTCTTTAGCAGCACCAATCTATAGTGATACTAAGATGTCTAGTGGTTATCTGGGACCAGGAGTGGGGCGGGCCACACAGCAAAGGGACCAGAGGGAACTTTTGCGAGTGACGGCAACTTTTTAAGTCTTGAATGGACAGATAGTGATACCCACTTATTCCTTTGTTAAAACTCATCGAACTGCTAAACGGAAGTGTGCGATGTAGTTTGTAAATTGTATTTCACCAGGGTTAGTGAAAAACAAAACAACAAAACACACAGGGCGTGTACTCCGGAAATACAGTGGCTGGCCCCAAGCTTCAGGATAGTGGTAGCCAACATTTTATTTGCAGAGCGGCTCGCGCTGCGATCAGTAGGTCATCTGATGAAATTCTCAGCCTGTTTTCATTTTATAGAGGAGATACCGAACTCCGAGAGATGAGAATTCAGTGTAGCTCACACAGCCCAAAGACCCTAGAGCGGGTATATCAACCCAGGCTCTGACTGCATGGTTCAGTTTTAACCACTGCACCATGCTGCCGGTATGTAGTAAAAATCTGGATAAGTATGTTGAATGAAAGATTCCTGCTGCTGCTGCTACTGCTGCTGCTGCTAAGTCACTTGAGTCGTGTCCGACTCTGTGCGACCCCATAGACTCCTGCTAAGGAACGTCAAAGATCACAAAAGGCCCAGTCAGAAACTGAGACCCAGCACCGAGCCAAGTACAGACCTCAAGCCTCCAACAGATCAGGACCGCGCGGCGGAGGGGCGGGGCTTCGCCGCCTGGGGGCGGAGTCATCGTTTCACTTTCCGGCAAGCTTGTACCTCTTCTCTTGCCGTAGTGCCTGAAACCGGAAGTTCGCGCGAGGCGTGCTCTACATTTCCGGCCGAGAGCTGGGCTTCTTGGTACCCATGTGGGAGCTGCTGTGAAGATTCATTGGCTTCTGAGTCCAGTCCAGAGTCGAGCTCTGGGTGAGCAGGGGCTGTGAGTCGGGGCGGTATGCAGGGGAGGGTAAGATGTCCTCGGCTTTTCGAGTCTCCGCGGAGTTGGAGCTGAGAAACGCTTGGCGCGGCCCTCGGGGATGTCATTGTCTATTATCGCTGTTGCTTTAGGGTTTGCACGTTTGGCGTCTGGGGGTTCCTGGACAGCAGGTGATGTGTCCGCAGCCGCGCTGAGTGCGGAGGAAAGTTGCTTATACGTGAGACATTTGCTGTTTGCCCGTTACGCCGTCTTACTATTTTGTAGAGGGTTCTCACGGTGGATCTGTTTCTTAACCTGTGTTTTTAGAAGTCTGCCAACGTGAACGATGACGTCCTTAGCGCAGCAGCTCCAACGACTCGCCCTCCCTCAGAGTGACTCCAGTCTCTTATCTAGAGATGAAGTTGCCTCTTTGTTGTTTGACCCCAAGGAAGCGGCCACCATCGACAGAGACACCGCCTTTGCCATTGGTGAGCTGCCTTTTAACTTAGGAAAAGCCCTGGGAAGCTTGCGTTACCCGGATGTTGCTGTGTTTTCTGATCCGCTCTCTTAGCGGTTTGTAACTTGCTAACTCGACTTATGTTGTTAAGGGAAAGAGAATGGCAAATAACTACGTTCTAGATACATAAAATGTGTATAGGTAGCCGTATCTGAATTTCACACCAAGGTTGGGGGGAGTCATCTAAGGTGTAGAAAGGAAGAGGCTAGAAGCAGAGGTTAGGGGGTCAGGGAGGGGTCTTCCAAGGACTGGCCTAGTTATTGTACTGAAATTGTATTGGAAAAAAAGAAAAAAGGCCCCCTGCCTGGAGGTACTTTTTCTTCTCCTTGGTGAGATGAAATTTATTTTTTATGTTGGATAGAAATCTATGTTTGGGACTGTATTATTCTAAAAGAGAGAGTGTTAGAGAAAACTAAAACTGTAAAAGAAGTGCGAGGTGAGTTTACTTGCTAAGAATTGTTAAATAAACTGGAGTTTTCCTAGGATGCACTGGCCTGGAAGAGCTGCTTGGAATTGATCCTTCCTTTGAGCAATTTGAAGCACCGTTGTTCAGCCAGCTAGCAAAAACCTTGGAGCGCAGCGTTCAGACCAAAGCAGTGAACAAACAGCTGGATGAAAATATTTCATTGTTTCTTATTCACTTGTCTCCTTACTTCCTGCTGAAGCCTGCACAGAAGTGTCTGGAGTGGTTGATCCACAGGTAGCAAATGAAATTACAGAAATAATTATGGGATGATAACATTGATGTTTTTAAGTAATGAGAACATTTATTAATTTAAATATTGAGATAAATATGGTTTGTATTGGGTGAGATAAGCATGTCCTTCTATGTTGAACTCATTTTTATTGATAGTGAAAAGTAAAACTACTTTTTAGAAGATCTTGAGTAAATAGTCTAACCTCATTAGTTCTAAGGGGCTTATGTCACTTCGCTATTACAAATTGCTACTGCATATTTGGGGCAATGAGTGTTATTGAACTTCTTGCCAAAATAACAAAAATGGTGGCTTGGGAAGAGAATAATAACTTAAGAAAAGCAATAATAGCTAATGTGTATGGAACACTTTACACCAGGCCGGATGGTAAGCATATATGTGTTACCTCAGTGCTTACAACATTCCTCTGGGGGAGGTGCTTCTTTTTTCCCTATTATACAATTGAGAAAACAGGTGTAGAAAGTTAAGCTGGCAGAGCCACATGACTGGTAAGCGGTGATATAAATTTGTTTCCAAGGCCTGATCTTTCATCTCCTTTTGAAATTGTCTTAAGTTTACTCAGTTTATTTTCTCATTTATTTACATCACATTGGTATCACATCATAGTTAATACATTTTTTTCTTATGTATGTTTTAAAAGTAGAAAGGCTTCCACTTCATTAACTGGAGGCATGGGGTTAAGGGAAGCCAGTGAGTCACTGAGAAAACATAGTTTAACGTGGGTCTTCTGATTATCACATCATTAGATTCTTCAGACAAAAAAAGAGTCAAATTTGTACTATTTCCCTCTGTCTTCTAGCATTTAATTTCCCCCAAATAGATCATTATTGTAAGGAGTACTTTTTGCCTTTGGTTTTGTATTTATTTATTCATGTAACTTATTTATTTAGCAAACATTAAGTTCAATACCAGGATAAATATGCTGCCCTTTCTTACCATTGTGAAATAAATGCCACAGTAAGGGTGTATACAAGGTTTTGGGAGTGTATGGTGATGCCTAAAGTAGTTGAAGAAAGTTTCACGGAGGAAATGATGTCTTGGCTAGTACTAAAGCCCTAATACAGAACTAATAAAAGGCAAGAGATATGGTGCTATAAGAGAGAAGGGATAGGAGAGCTTAGACAGAGGGATCACTTGGCTGGGAGAATTAAGAAAAACATCTTGAGAAAGAAGCCTGGAAAGGATTTAGATCTTAAAGGCTGCTGCTGCTGCTAAGTCACTTCAGTCGGATCTGACTCTTTGCGACCCGTAGACGGCAGCCCACCAGGCTCCCCCGTCCCTGGGATTCTCCAGGCAAGAACACTGGAGTGGGTTGCCATTTCCTCCTCCAATGCATGAAAGTGAAAAGTGAAAGTGAAGTCGCTCAGTCGTGTCCGACTCTTAGCGACCCCATGGACTGCAGCCTACGAGGCTCCTCCATCCATGGGATTTTCCAGGCAAGAATATCTTAAAGGCTAGAAAGGATTTAATGAATCTGACAGAATTAATAAAACTCTTATGTTAATTAGGTGGCATGACCAATATCAAGTTTTGTAAAATTCATGGACAAATTCAATATGCTTGTAATTACATAATTTTTTTATTCAAAGAAGGCAATATGATTTTGTATGTAATTAGTCTTCTGGTTTTAGGATCATGATATTAATAGTCAGGTAAACTGAGGAAACAGCTGTGGAAGGTGGACTTTGGAGAACAGAGAGGAATTGAGTGTTGCCTAGTTGACCCAGTTTGGTTTTCTGTTGGTTTGACTGCAGTGATCCCAAAATCATGTTAATGTAATAAGTAGGTTTTTTTAAAGTTGAGAAAAAGTGAATGGATGTCAATTTTGATATTGAATATTTAAAAATATTACTGCATAAGAATTGGCCAACCCTATTGAATACTTTAATGCCTGTGCTTTAAGTGTGCTATACCTTGCTTCTAGTTTTATCGTTGTTTTAAGTGGGTTTAGGTCACTGATGTACCATTTGGGCACGTAAGGAAATATATGCTTGTAAGTTTTGTATCAGTTTGAATTGTTTGCTTCTTTTTTCTCCAGGTTCCATATCCATCTTTATAATCAAGATAGCCTCATTGCTTGTGTTCTGCCATACCACGAGACAAGAATATTTGTGAGGGTTATACAGCTTCTAAAAATAAATAATTCAAAGCACAAATGGTTCTGGTTATTACCAATTAAGGTATGATTGTTGAATGACATGTATCTGTATTAATTGCAAGGCTTCATAAAAGGTATTTGGAAAAAATAAAGCCATTGGTGTTCCTAAGAGTACACCAAGTATTACCTCCATCACTTTTATTTCCTAGCTTCCATTTGAAAGTATGGTAAAACAGCTGGCTAGTATGAATAATAGCTGGCTTTTGTTTGGTATGTGATAGTAGAATAGGCAGTTTGTATTTTATTATCTTTGATTCTCACACAAAAAAAACTTTTTACAGATGAATAACAGGCTCAGAGAATTAAGTTACTCACCAAAGTTCAAGCAGCTCTAAAGTGGCAGAGTCAAGATTTGAATCTAGATCTGATTCTAAAGCTTGTCTTTCCATTATACTATGCTGTCTGGCATTTAGAATTTTGGAACTGAAAAGCTTAAAAAAGCCAGGTGAAGAAAAGCATAAAATACTTAGAAAAAGTAAAAAAAAAAAAAAAAAGACTTGAAGGACGTCAGGAAATTATTATTGTGAAGAAGATGCTAAGAATTAATTTACAGATAAATAATAGGATGATTGCCTTACAGGAAGGCTCTGGCTGAGATCAGATAGTGTAATTTTGTAGGAAAACAACTGACTTGCCATTACCACCTTGTTTGTAACTATAGTAAAGAAAGTAGATGTATGTTGTTAGCAAGAATTTTTTAAATGTTGAGTGGTGATTTGGGCCAGCAGGCAGCAAATGGGATGAAAGTAGGCTAATAGGCTGTGACCTTGGGATGAGTAACTTTCTGGTTGATGTCAGATCGTCCATGATCAGAATAGTAAAGAGAAAGGAATGGGAATTTTAATTAAAGAAGAAAAGAATTTGGATGTAAAGCATTTAAAGAATATTCAGGAAGAGAAGGCCAATCTGTTGTAAAGCCTATCAAACTTTTACTCATTTTGCTAGTAACATTATTTTTTTCCCTAATCTACACACAGACCCTGCTGTTCTCTAGACACACTTGTTTCGGGTATCCAAACCACACTTATCTATTACAATTTGCTGCAAATTATCTTTTCATTGATCTATTCAAAATTTGTTGAGCACTTATATGTGCCATGCCCAGTGCTAGGTCGTGGGAAGAGCAGTATAAGTTGACTGGGTTCCTGGTCTATTTCTGTTACTAGTGTTACTGTAAAGCAGTGACAAAACCATACCCCATTGACTGAAAAACCAAGTCTAAATGGTAGAGTTACTAAGAACCTAGAGAATCTGGATTTAGATAAATACATATCAAAATGCAACACATGATAAGTAACCATTTTTCACTGAGTACCTCCACACACATTGCTGGCCCTTCTCTTTTGAATTTCTTAAGTTTGCACAATTTTATATGTTAATCTCTTCTTTACCACCAGTTATAATGGAAGACTATATTTTGTATTAATGAACTGTAGCAGTTTGAAGCTGTTACTTTGGTAGGTACTTAAATGATGAGTTGGTGAATTATCCTTAGTTAACAGTTGGTTCTTCCTGTCTGTAACAGCAATCTGGAGTGCCCTTAGCTAAAGGAACTTTGGTTACCCACTGCTACAAAGATCTTGGCTTCATGGATTTCATTTGTAGTCTGGTGACAAAATCTGTGAAGGTGAGTAGTAACACTGTTTCATGAACGTGTGATTCCATTAGAAGGTTGTTTCCTCGGCCTGGAGAAAGCAAATGGCCGTTTGTAGTAATAGTGGGACTTTGAAGAAGTGCCTTTTGTTAAGTGATCTCCTCTTTTCTTCATCTTTCTGATGAGCAGCTTGATCAGTCTTTCATCATCAAAGCTGTTTTTCTGCAAAAATAAATTATTGTCTTCCTTACCAAATTCTTTACAATGACTGTTTAAACAAAGACACCATCTAAAAATGTCAGAAAGCTTGTTTATTCTTGCCATGTTTAATTGAACTGTTAAATGTATTTGTCTAATATGGTAAAATTAGTGTCAGCCTGAAGTACTTGAGAGCTATAAATATTTTTATACTTATATCTCATTAGCTTTTCACTCCTGAATGTGTTTGGTTTGTGGTTTTTGTTCCAGGTTTTTGCTGAGTATCCTGGGAGTTCCAGTCAGTTGAGGGTGCTCTTAACTTTCTATGCCTCTACCATCGTGTCTGCTCTGGTGGCTGCCGAGAACTTATCCGACAATATAGTTGCCAAGCTGTTTCCATATATTCAAAAGGTTTGGCCCTGCTTATGTGTAAAATAGATTATTTTGTACTGGAAGAAATTTTCTTGCTTTTGAAAATTTCACTTAGGCATAAATGTTTTTACATTGGCAGTTTATTTCAGATGGTTTATGAAATTTAATTTTTAGGTAAAAAAGATGACTTCTTAAAAACTTAGCAGAGTGGAATCTTGGTTAGGAAGCTCCTTAAGAATGAACGTTGGGGACATCCTGACTGGTCCAGTGGTTGAGATTTGGCCCTCCAACCCAGAGGGTGCAGATTCAGTCCCTGGTCAGGGAGCTAAGATTCCACATGCCTTGTGGCCAAAAAACCCAAAACAGAAGCAATATAGTAACAGATGTAGTAAAGGCTTTAAAAAATGGTCTAAATCAGAAAATCTTTGAGAAAAAAAAAAGAAAAAGTGAAATTGTTTTTAAAAGAGAATGAATTAGAAAATTTCTTCAAGGCAGAGGCTCTCTTTTCATTCCTTTTGTATTGACTTCTTGATGTTTCTCCTGCCTGAGTGCCTCATAGCCTCCTGCCTTTCCAGGTCCCCCATAGACGAACTGCAAAAGCCCCCCCACCAGAGTCCCCAAATTATTGTCTTTAATCAGATACTGTTTTGTTTCTGAAGTCTCCCTTACACAGGTGGATGTTTGCAAATAAAAGAAGACTCCTTTGCTCCTTTTAGCATGTGTAGTGGATGTTTGAGTTAGGAGACCTTCTGAGATCCCTTCTGTCATCCGAGAGTCTTGTCTCATTTCCATGTCCCCTCAGGAAAGGGGGCCAGCATCTTGATTTTTCACTTCTGAGGAGTGTTGACTCTCAGTGTGCATTAGGTTGTATTCATCTCTAATTTATGACACTTGGAATTTGTCAAAGTAGAGTAACATTTTCCAGTAGGCTAAAATAACATAGTTTGTCGCTTTTCCTTATATTTTAAAAAATATTCAGGGATTGAAATCATCTTTACCAGATTACAGAGCTGCAACATACATGATAATATGTCAGATTTCCGTGAAAGTGACCATGGAAGATACCTTCGTTAACTCCTTGGCTTCACAGATTATCAGAACACTGATCAGAATTCCCTCTCTGATCAAGGATGGATTGAGTTGCTTGATAGTGCTCCTTCAGAGACAGAAGCCAGAGAGCCTGGGGAAAAAGTACGTACAATTGAATTGTGAATGATGATAATTGGAGGTGAATGAAGTTATTTTGAGTAGTTTTTTTCATAGGATAAATTTTATGCTATTTTTAAAAATTGCCATTCATTGTCTTCTAACATGTAAAGTCAACATCTTACGTCCTTGTTTCTTCAAAGGCCATTTCCACACTTGTGTAATGTTCCTAATCTTATTACACTACTTCATGGGATTTCTGAAATATACGACATTAGTCCTCTTCTGCGGTACATGCTTCCCCACCTGGTCGTCTCCATGATTAATCAGATTACAGGTAAATGGTTTTACATGTTGTGTCCAAAAACTTACTTTCTCATATTTAATTTTCTTAAGATAAAATCACACCCTGGTTAATATCTTTTAGATATCTAGAGTTTTCTGCTGTCCAACTCTTTTTGTGTAATTTGTCTGTTTTTCTGACATGAGAAACATTTAGGGTGGGGAGCAGATTGGTTGAAGGGAGAACCTTGTTAATTGAGTAATACACTCAGTATTTTTTTAAATTAATTTTTATTGAAGTAAAGTTGCTTTACAGTGCTGTGTTAGTTTCTCCTGTACAGCAAAATGAATCAGTTATAACTGTACCTATATCCTTTTGGATTCCCTTCAGGTTACCACAGAGCATTAAATAGAGTTCCTTATGTATACAGTAGGTTCTCATTGGTGGTGGTGGTTTAGTTGCTAAGTCGTGTCTGACTCTTGTGATCCTGTGGATTGTAGCCTGTCAGGCTCCTCTGTCCATGGGATTCTCCAGGCAAGAATACTGGAGTGGGTTGCCATTTCCTTCTCCAGGGGATCTTCCCGACCCAGGAATCGAAAGTGGGACTCCTTCATTGCAGGCAGACGATTTACCAACTGAGCTATGAGCGAAGCCCAGGTTCTCATTCAATTCAGTTCAGTCGCTCAGTCGTGTCCGACTCTTTTCGACCCCATGAATCGCAGCACGCCAGGCCTCCCTGTCCATCACCAACTCCTGGAGTTCACTCAGACTCACGTCCATCGAGTCAGTGATGCCATCCAGCCATCTCATCCTCTGTCGTCCCCTTCTCCTCCTGCCCCCAATCCCTCCCAGCATCAGAGTCTTTTCCAATGAGTCAACTCTTCGAATGAGGTGGCCAAAGTACTGGAGTTTCAGCTTCAGCATCAGTCCTTCCAATTAGTTACCTGTTTTATACATAGGGTCAGTAGTGTGTATGTGTCAGTCCCAGTCTCCCAGTTCCTCCCACCTGCCGCCTTTCCCCCTTGGTATCCATACATTTGTTATCCATATCTGTTCTATTTCTGTTGCAAACAAGATCATCTATACAATTTTTCTAGATTCCACATGTATGTGTTAATATACAATATTCGTTTTTCAGACTTTACTCTGTGACACCCTCTAGATAGTACTTTTTTTTAATATGTGTTCTTTTACATGTTTCTACATGAAAAAAGATGATGGAATTACTTTAAAATAGTTAAAACACATTGTTGAGTCAAACTTTCCCTTTTCATGTAGATATTTAATAAACTTTAGTGATTCCTTTATAATAAATATCTAGTTGCCCGAAAAAGTTTTTCTCTCTTGAGTCATTGAAAATATAAGATGAAAAATCTCATGTGTGAAAATCCAGATTTAAAAAAAGCCCAGAAGTTAATTAGAAGGTGATTATTTGCAGTATATGTTTTTCGCCTTTCAATAAATATGGAAAGACAAGGAAGACATTCTTGGTGCTGTTGCTACTAGACTAAGAAAGACGTTCTAAGAAAGTTGTCTCTAAAGTTACATCCATTTATTGGAAAACAAGGTTTACTTAACCCAATCTCAATTTAAACATGAGTTTTAGAAACATGACTAGCACAAAAGAAAGGGTACATTTCCTGTTCAGATGGTGAGTAATGAAGTCAGGGCCAACATTCATTCTTACATAATGGAAGATGACAGCTCTTGCTTCAGTAAGGAGGCATTGAGATGAAAGTGTAGCCTGTATTCAGGTAGTTTATTGAAGTGTAGATTCAGGTCCCAGCTCCACCGCTTGTAATGTGGCTTGGGGAAAGACTGTATTCTTTGGACTTCTGTTTCATTAATGAGAGAGGCATGATAGTACTTGTTTTTAAAAAATTTAGAGGATTTCAAGTAAAGGATAAATGAGAGTGATGTATACAAAATGATTTTAAAAGATACAAATGACCAAATAGGTGAAGTAAACTTGAAAATAGGTATAAAGCTGGATGTGGATATATGTCTTAAAGTTATTCCTGTAGAAAGATTTTCTGCTATAAAAAACCTAATAGCATGCACATGCAAAAACATTTTTCTCCAGTCAATTTTAATTTGTTATGTATGCTAAGGAGAAGAAACTGAAGAGATGGATGGTCAAGTCTATAGGAGACTCTTAGAAGCCATACTTACAAATATATCGCTGAAGAACAACTTAGACCATTTGTTGGCTGGGTAAGCTCTTACTTTTGACATGCTTTTGATATTTGTATTTCTGTGGCTAAGTATACTTCTCAGGGTTGGTTAACAGTTTTCCAGTATCCCTTTATAATGTATTTTTTGCTTTGTCCATGTTCATTTAATTGTAAGTACTTAGTCAAGTGATTGTGGCAACAGAAAAGAAGTAATTTCTCTTGTTTATCTTTAATGTATATATGTGATCATGCAGAGTTAATAGTGAAGATAAATTTGGGTTATATTAAATGTAATTTGTGGTTGTTTAAAATTTCCTCATACTAAGTGGACCAAAATGCAAGAAACAATATATCACAGTTGGTAATCAGTAAATGTCATTAAGAAACTTAAACCACTAAGTAAAGATAGTTGAGAGTCTCCCGTTTTCTTTTCTTAGTAGAAGGGCAACTTGATACAATGAAAAGAATGTAGTCATAGTAGTCAGAAAAAAAGTGGAGGTGTTAGTTGCTCAGTCACTCTTTGTGACCCCATGGGCTATAGCCCGCCAGGCTCCTCTGTCCATGGAATTCTCCAGGCCAGAGTACTGGAGTGGGTTGCCATTTCCTTCTCCAGGTGATTTCCCAACCCTAGGGATTGAACCTGGGTCTCCTGCAGTGCAGGCAGATTCTTTACCATCTGAGCCACCAGGGAAGCCCAGACATAAGTTAAATCCTTCCTCTTATCACCTCCAGGCAAGTAGAGTAGTAAGTTCTGAAGGTCAGGCTGTGTGGATCTGGTTTTGTCATTGTGTATCGTTGGGCAGGTACCTGTCTACAGGGTGTGTTATTTATTTGTGCACCCTGCTCCCATGTTGGCTTGTGAATTAAATGAGGTTAAATATGCAAAGTACTGTTGAGAGCTTGGCTGTGGATTCAGACAGGGCTTGAACACTGTGCTCCACTTTTTATGATATAATAGTGCTCACTGGAGAAGGAACTGGCAACCCACTCCAGTGTTCTTGCCTGGAGAACCCCAGGGACAGGGGAGCCTAGTGGGCTGCCGTCTATGGGGTCACACAAGAGTCGGACACGACTGAAGTGACTTAGCAGCAGTAGCAGTGCTCACTGAGTATTGCCTCTTGTTGCTCTTCTTGTTTAACTTCAGGCAAATTAGAAGACTTCTTAGTCCGAGTTTTTGTACCCGTAAAATTAATCTAATTTTTACCCTGTGGAGGTCTGACAGAGATAATACATTCTAAAGCACGTAGTATGTAGTAGGGTTCAATACATAGTAACTCTCATGCCTGCTAGTATTTGTTTTGTTTTGCAGCCTTCTTTTTGAAGAGTATATTTCATATAGTTCCCAGGACAAAGTGGATTCTGATAAAGTATCTTTGCTTAATGAACAGTTTCTTCCACTTATCAGACTTTTAGAAAGCAGGTAAGCTGTGTGTATATGTGTGTGTGTGCACTTATTAATGTGTACCTCTGGTTTTATAAAGAGATGATTTACAAGTTACTTAATAAAGTGAAGGAATTATAAAGGGATTGTTTTTCTTTTCTACCTTTCAGGAAGGGACAATTATAGGATTTAAATATATTTGAAATATAAGAGGGAATAAAGGTATGGGGACTATGGAGAGTATAATTTTTTATATAGACTGTTGTTGAAATAGTCATAATAACAAACTCAATTAGTGTCATTTGGTTTTACATATTCCGTTTGTCAAAAATTTGAGTCTTAATCTCAGTAATTTTTTAAAAAGTTAAATTTTTTCCTTTTATACCTGGATGGTCTGTGTAGTTAATAACTTTATTAAGAATAATGAACTGACTCTTTAATTTCATCCCAGATACCCCAAAACATTAGATGCTGTGCTAGAGGAACGCCTAAAGGAAATTACAGACCTGAAAAAGCAGGAGCTTTTTCACCAATTTATCTCTCTTTCTACAAGTGGAGGAAAGTATCAGGTAACTTTTTCTTCAGGGGATTTGTGACACGGATATTCATGGGATTATTTGAAGAGCTTGGGAAGGAAATTTGCTACTTCACTCCTCTGTTTGAGAAGTTCCATGGAGAGAGAAGATTTACTCAGTTTGCCTTAGTTACCAGAAGTAAGACTCTGAGGCAGGAATTAAGTAATTGCAGAAAGGTACAGTAATTTTTAAATAACTGTGAACCTGATGCTTATTTCAGGAAAAGTGTTATTTGGAAATTTTATGTCTAATGCTCATTAGCAATCACCAAAAGATGGCCTAACTTAGATTTCTAGAGATCCTTATCTTTCTCCTGCATCTTCACTTCTTAGCACAGCACCCACCAGCCACATGTGGCTATTTAAGTCATTGATTAGGAAAAGGGAAATAGATTTTATTTCATGATTATGTTCGGACTTCAGAAATTTTCTAGGGACAATTTGCCCCAAGTCTTTATGCTAGAAGTTAGACATTTATGTAGTTCTTATTGTTTGCCTTGAAAACAATTGTTATGAAGAGAAATGTGATTGTTTTGGTTTTTCTCTTCCATAATTAGACTTTCATCTTTAGTGGTATTTCATTTCCAGATCACAGGTTGATAGACTTCCTTCTTAGTCTAATTACATAAATAAATGAAGTTGTCAACAACTCCAGTGTCACATCATTTTCTTAATAGATGAAATGCAGTCCCTCTTAAGTGATCAATTTTTTTGATACATATTTTCATTTAGGTGCTAATACCCAGTGGTTTATCTTAGGTGTTTTTCACCTTGCCATCAGACATGCATAAAGAACACAGAATCACTTCATAAGTTACTTCACTGATTTAAACCTACATATAGACACAACTATAAACGAAATCCCACTCCAGTACTCTTGCCTGGAAAATCCCACGGGTGGAGGAGCCTGGTAGGCTGTAGTCCATGGGGTCGCTAAGAGTTGGACACGACTGAGCGACTTCCCTTTCACTTTTCACTTTCATGCATTGGAGAAGGAAATGGCAACCCACTCCAGTGTTCTTGCCTGGAGAATCCCAGGGACGGGGAGCCTGGTGGGCTGCCGTCTCTGGGGTCACACAGAGTTGGACACGACTGATGCCACTTAGCAGCAGCAGCATACACGAAATCACAGCATTCACAGTACAGATTTTTGTATCTATTTACAAATCATACTGTGTTTTGGAGGCAAAGATCTTGCTTTACTCTTTACTTTTGGTTTACTTTACATTTTGCTTTCTGAAATTAGATGGTTATTGAATATGTCAGCGTGGTGTGGTTTTCTTTGATTCTTGATTATATGCTGCTCAGATTTAATGGTGAGATCATTTGCTAATTATGATGAATCCTATAGTTTTTAGCAGATTCTGATACCTCCCTGATGCTCAGTCTGAATCATCCGCTTGCTCCTGTGAGACTTCTGGCCATTAATCATCTGAAAAATGTCATGACAACACCAGAGGTTTGTGTCAAATAGCTTTGATTTTTGATGTTTTTATCCTTGAGATGAACAGTGTAATTCTAGAGTAAGAAATTGAAGTTACCACCTAGAATCAATATTGTTTAATTATAGAGGTAAAGCTAATAAAGCAGATGCGAGTTCATTGGACAAAGATTTAGGACCATACGTACTGGAAGCCACCATTTTTAACCTGTATATGTCCTAGCTGGTAAAGAATCCACATGCAATGTGGGAGACCTGGGTTCAATTCCTGGGTTGGGAAGATCCTCTGGAGAAGGGAAAGGCAACCCACTTCAGTATTCTGGCCTGGAAAATTCTATAGACTGTATAATCCAGGGAGTCGCAAAGAATCGGACACGACTGAGCGACTTTCATGTCCTAGTAGCAATTTGTTATCAATATGTTTCCACATTGCAGATGATTAGGTTAGCTTTAATTGAGAGTTTTTCAAACTGGTATTAGGGATGAATTTATAGAGGGTCACAAATTATCTGAGTTTTCAGTTTTGAAATTTGAATTTGACAGTCTTACTTAACATGAACATATTTGAGGATATCAGAATGATAGCTTTTGGGACCCTGTTCAGTTTTGGTACCTGCCAGTCTCATTTGTGTTTAAAATTTAAGTACAGAAGCTGACGTAATTTGTAAATAAAGCTTTTATGCCCAAATAGTATTTTACAAAGACTTTGCAGTGATTCGAGTAGAGTGGTATTTTCCAAACTTTAGTCATTCAGCCACATTTTTTTGCTGTATTAGCTTACAACTGATGTTATTTTGTAGCTTCTTTTAAATGGACTCACTGCTTTTCACATAGCCTTGATTGTTTGTTTTCTTAAAATATGGTGGATTGGGGCTTCCATGGTGGCTCAGTGGTAAAAGAATCTGCTTGCCGATGAAGGAGACTTGGGTTTGATCCCTGGGTTGGGAAGATCGCGTGGGGAAGGAAATGGCAGCCCACTTCCATATTCTTGCCCGGGATATCCACTGGACAGAGGAGCCTTGTGGGCTGCAGTCCATGGGGTCACAAAGGAGTCGGACATGATTTAGTGACTAAGCTACAACAATAATGGTTGATTTAAGTATTATATTTCTTTTTTTTTTTAACTTCTGATTTTGTTTTGGGGTATAGCCGATTAACCAACAATGTTGTAATAGTTTCAGGTACGGTATTATATTTCATGTGAACAGCTTAGTAATTCAGTATTTTTATAGGTTATGCTTCATGCAAAGTAAATATAAAATATTGACCATGTTCCCTGTGCTATGAATTAACTGCTTGTAACTTACTGAATTTATGCCTAGTAGGCTTGTACTTCTTTATCCTCTTCATCTGTTTCACATAGCTTTTACATCATGAGTTTGAAGTGCTAATTGTATGTACATTTTATTATAGTTAGTACAGTTGGAAATAAGAATGTGCATCTATGTAATATCTAAAATCACCTCATGCTCTACCGCTTGCATATTTGGGAAATTTTTGGACTAGAGAAAAACAGTAGGAGAAATTTCTTCACAGCACATAGCAGTGTGAACAGGCTGAACTCTATAAACTTGTGTCGTGGCCGTTAAAACCAGATTCATAGTGCACGTAGAATTTAATTTCAGCTAATCATAATTACTGCTTTAAATTTATTCACGACTGGTTTTTTTTTTTTTTTTTAGTTTTTTAGCTTTTAACTTACAACTTTATAAATATTTTGAAAATGTTCTAATTCAGATTTTTAAACGGTTATACTTACTTTTGAAAATGGTTGATCTACTCATATTTGAAAAATACTGCTTTGCTTGATTCATTCCTGATCTGGTACAAATTATGTTTCTTTCATAAATTGCTGGTAGATTTGTCTTACTGACTGGTTGGATAAGTAAACTCAATGAATACTGTTCTTTGTTGTAATAGGAAGATTTTAGTGAGTAGAATAAGAAAGGAGTTCCTGAAATCTCCTAATATTCTTGAAGTCATTCGCATCCTTCTTTTACTCTTAATCCAGTCCTACCCTGGATTTGTTAGTTTTTCAGTGAAGGGCAGTGTATACGTACGTTCAACTTACAGGCTTAGGTACTGTAATTGCAGTTAATGTCTGTCTTCGCATGCATTGATTTCCTTTCACTTCTCCATTAATGTCTGGACACAAGTAGGTTCTGTTCTCGAATTCCAGATTGAGCTATTGGGCTACTTGTTAGCTTTTGAGGAAAATTTGACATTATACTTTGACTTAGTTTTGTGGATTTGAAGGATTTTACTTTTTCTCTCCCAACCTTCCCTTCTGATCTACATTTTTCTTCTATAGGATTATTTACTTTTTTTTTTTTTTTTTTAACCACCTACAGGGAGAGCTATATTCAGTTGGGTTCAGTTCAGTTCAGTTGCTTAGTCGTGTCCAACTCTGCAACCCCATGAATCACAGCATGCCAGGCCTCCCTGTCCATCACCAACTCCCGGAGTTTACTCAGATTCACGTCCATCGAGTCAGTGATGCCATCCAGCCATCTCATCCTCTGTCGTCCCCTTCTCCTCCTGCCCCCAATCCCTCCCAGCATCAGAGTCTTTTCCAATGAGTCAACTCTTCGCGTGAGGTGGCCAAAGTACTGGAGTTTCAGCTTTAGCATCAGCCCTTCCAATGAACACCCAGGACTGATCTCTTTTAGAATGGACTGGTTGGATCTCCTTGCAGCCCAAGGGACTCTCAAGAGTCTTCTCCAACACCACAGTTCAAAAGCATCAGTTCTTCAGCGCTCAGCTTTCTTCATAGTCCAACTCTCACATCCATACATGACCACTGGAAAAACCATAGCCTTGACTAGATGGAGCTTTGTTGGCAAAGTAATGTCTCTGCTTTTGAATATGCTATCTAGGTTAGTCATAACTTTCCTTCCAAGGAGTAAGTGTTTTTTAATTTCATGGCTGCAGTCACCATCTGCAGTGATTTTGGAGCCCCAAAAAAATAAAGTCTGACACTGTTTCCCCATATTATTTCCCATGAAGTGATGGGACCTGATGCCATGATCTTCATTTTCTGAATGTTGAGCTTTAAGCCAACTTTTTCACTCTCCTCTTTCACTTTCATCAAGAGTCTTTTTAGTTCCTCTTCACTTTCTGCCATAAGGGTGGTGTCATCTGCGTATCTGAGGTTATTGATAGTTCTCCCGGCAGCCTTGATTCCAGCTTGTGCTTCCTCCAGCCCAGTGTTTCTCATGATGTACTCTGCATATAAGTTAAATAAGCAAGGTGACAATATGCAGCCTGGAAGTACTTCTTTTCCTATTTGGAACCAGTCTGTTGCTCCATGTCCAATTTAACTGTTGCTTCCTGACCTGCATATAGGTTTCTCAAGAGGCAGGTCAGGTGGTCTGGTATTCCCATCTCTTTCAGAATTTTCCACAGTTTACTGTGATCCACACAGTCAAAGGCTTTGGCATAGTCAATAAAGCAGAAATAGATGTTTTTCTGGAACTCTCTTGCTTTTTTGATGATCCAGCAGATGTTGGCAATTTGATCTCTGGTTCCTCTGCCTTTTCTAAAACCAACTTGAACATCCGGAAGTTCATGGTTCACATATTGCTGAAGCCTGGCTGGAGAATTTTGAGCATTACTTTACTAGCATGTGAGATGAGTGCAATTGTGCAGTAGTTTGAGCATTCTTTGGCATTGCCTTTCTTTGGGATTGGAATGAAAACTGACCTTTTCCAGTCCTGTGGCCACTGCTGAGTTTTCCAAATTTGCTGGCATATTGAGTGCAGCACTTTCACAGCATCATCTTTCAGGATTTGAAGTAGCTCAACTGGAATTCCATCACTTCCACTAGCTTTGTTCATAGTGATGCTTTCTAAGGCCCACTTGACTCCACATTCCAGGATGTCTGGCTCTAGGTGAGTGATCACACCATCGTGATTATCTTGGTCAGGAAGATCTTTTTTGTACAGTATTTCTGTGTATTCTGGCCACCTCTTCTTAATATCTTCTGCTTCTGTTAGGTCCATACCATTTCTGTCCTTTATCGAGCCCATCTTTGCATGAAATGTTCCCTTGGTATCTCTAATTTTCTTGAAGAGACCTCTAGTCTTTCCCATTCTGTTGTTTTCCTCTATTTCTTAAGGAGGCTTACATTTTTGTTGTGAATGATTTTATGTTTTATTTTCTTTCATAATTTAAAAGAAAAACATGAACTTTTTTTGGCAGAGTGCATGTCATCATCCTTATAAAAACTATGAAAATTAATATGCTTAATTTTAACACTGCTGATGTCTAAGGCACTGTTTTAAGCATTGATATGTATTATTTGATCCTGTAGCAGCCTTTTGAGGGACGTACTGTTTGTTATTAGCCCTGTGTTATAGATGAGAATAATGAGGCTTAGGAAGGTTATGTAACTTACTCAAGATCTCATAGTTTGTCCAGTGGTAGAGCTGGGATTTCAACCTAGACAGTCTCGTTCTGTAATCTCTGCACTCCCAATATGTAGGTTTTCTCTCATTTTTACAAAATAAAAATTGCATTTCAATTACACATGTTATATTTTCAGTGGAAACTGGAAAAAGTTTGTACCAAACAATTATTCATCTAAAAAGGACTTCTAGAGATGGCCTGCTGCTAAGTCGCTTCAGTCGTGTCCGACTCTGTGCGACCCCATAGACGGCAGCCCACCAGGCCTCCCCCATCCCTGGCATTCTCTAGGCAAGAACACTGGAGTGGGTTGCCATTTCCTTCTCCAATGCATGAAAGTGAAAAGTGAAAGTGAAGTCGCTCAGTCGTGTCTGACTCTTAGTGACCCCATGGACTGCAGCCTACCAGGCTCCTCCGTCCATGGGATTTTCCAGGCAAGAGTACTAGTTCAGTGCAAATTCAATTCATGTGTGCTTAGTTTTGAATTTGCACCAGGGGCAGCAGAGCCTGTGTTCCTTGACTGGAATTCTGGAATGCCTTTCACAAAACCATACTTCCTTTCTAATTTAAAGTCTCGAGATTATAGCAACAACTAAATTAATTTTTCCCCATTGTTCAGGAGAGTATCGATGAGTCTTTCATAAAAGAAGCCATTTTAACCCGATTGGGTGATGACAGTGTGGATGTCGTTTTGTCGGCTGTAAGTGCTTTTGAGGTGAGTGACTTTGTTGTGCATGGAAGTGCATGTTTTGCTTGTCAATATTTACTTACCCTTCTCACATGAATCACCTCTAGGCAGGAATATATTTGTAAATTATTCTTTTTTGGAAATAGTTCTGTTGAGATCACAGACTTTTAATTGGGGAGAGCACATAGGAGTAGTTAGATTACACAGCTTTATATATCTGGAAGTTCTTTTAAAATGGAAAAGTGCTTTTTATTAATAGTAAATTCCCGAGGTTCATGGGAAATTGGCTCCTGAGTGCCACTTTTGAGAAACTGCTCACATACAACTTTTAAATTATGGGATTTTAAACTTGTAAATTTGGGATTCTTGGGAGATAAATTCTCTTTTTTTGGAGGGGATAAATTCTTTATAATTCATAATTTTTTAAAGTTTAATAAGACCATATTTGAAGCAAGTAAAAATTTACCCATGGTTATTTTTTTCTCTCTAGGTTTTCAAACAACACTTTAGTTCAGAAGTGACAGTTTCACATCTCCTGAATCTCTTTCAAAGAGCAGAACTTTCAAAAAATAGGGGATGGTAAGTATTTATATCTCCTCTTACAAATAAATTAGTGAAATTCTTGTATGAAGTTCACTTTTATTTGGATTTGTATGGGCCATAATATTCTCTGTGTTCGAAATTTTTCTTAATAAAATGGAAAAAGAAATATAATGTGTGACATAATGCTAAGATCTGGGAAGTAGGATGGGAGGCGACTTTAATTTTTTACTTTATATAATTTTGTGGGGTCTTTTTTTTTAACAATAATAATATACTTTATAACTAAAAACAAATACAAATACATTAAATAAAAAATAGACTCAGAGGCACATGACACTTTTTGTAATATTTGATGAGCTTTTACTATTTCATTTTTGGCATCTACGCTTTTTACATGGAAAACTGACTAAGCTCTTTAGAGAATGAGAGCGTGTCTTACAAGTTTTTATATCCTATGTAGTTGAACAGAACATAATATCTGTTCAGATATTATTTTTTGAACTTAAGAGTGAATCTTGGATTTCTAGTGGAGTTGAGACATAGTATAGTGTGATCTATGTTTTATGTTACAATTAATGATCTGTCAAAAAAAAATTGGGCTTCCCCTGTGGCTCAGCTGGTAAAGAATCCGCCTTCGATGTGGGAGACCTGGGTTAGATCCCTGGGTTGGGAAGATCCCCAGAAGGGAAGGGCTACCCACTCCAGTATTCTGGCCTGGAGAATTCCAGGGACTAAGTCCATGGGGTTTCGAAGAATCAGACACAACTGAGCGACTTTCACTTTCAAAAAAAATATGATTTGACAGAATTGATTTAAAATTCATGCTCCAAATAACCCCTTTGTTAGCATGGATTTTAAGTGATGTCTTGATGTTTCTTAGTAATGTATTTGGTAAAGAGACCAGGATTGTGTCAGTTGAGCTGGGAAAGTATAATGATGAGTTTTTGCTGAACTGAAGTCTCTAATGTATCTCAACCAAATGTGTTTATGTATCTTTTAGGTACAAGGTACTTGAGATGGCAGCAGGCATACTGGTTAAAGAGGAAGTACTGGGTGAAAACGATCAGTTGTCGAATCAGGTGGTGGTGCATCTGTTGCCATTTATGATCATCAACACTGACGATATGGAATCTGCTGAGATGAAAATGGCTGTTTATTTATCAAAATCGGGAATTTGCTCTTTGCATCCTTTATTAAGAGGCTGGAAAGAAGGTAAGAGATGAAGCTGTTTTTCAGAAAAAGTGAACAAGTGACCCTTAAAAGAAGGAAGATAATGACAAGTAAAAACGGACAGTGATTGTTACTTGAAATCGTTTATGTTACATGCCAGCAAGAATTTGGAAACTTTTTGCTAATATGAAAAGTATACTTTGAAAAGGAAGCTCACCCACTGATGAATTCTAAATTGTATGAAAAGAAAAATAAAAAGCACACCTTCACAGGAAGATTGTAAAACTTTTGCCTAAATTCCCTACTCTGCATTCAAGTGAATGCAGACACATTGATGACATAAGAGCCCCTGGTGTTTGATTCTTATATATGCATTCTTTTTTTTTTTTAAACAGCTCTTGAAAATGTGATTAAAAGCACAAAGTCAGAAGAACTAATTGGCGAGCGAATCAGAAGATGATTGAGTTGCTGGCTGACAATATAAATTCGGGGAATCCCTCTTCAATGTTAAAGATGGTAGGTATGCTATTGAAGTCCACACCCTGGCTTTCCTTCTCAGAAGCTTTCTGGACTCTCAGTGGTTACTTTACTAGGTTCTTCTTTTATTTAAAATAACTTTTCCATTCTTGAGTACTTTGTTTTGTTTTAAAAATATATAGTGTTATTTAGTGTATCTTGCAGATGTTTGAAATCTTTAACATTTTGGAGAATTTATTTCATTGTGTTGTTTATTGGACCAGTAGGAATATAATGTATACTTTTTAATCTTTTTTCCTCTCATTTAAAGTATTAAAGTCATATTTTTCTTAAAAGAACAAAATATAATCTGAAAGAAATTTTCTTTTGCCTTAGTAAATAAACCTTTTAAAAACATAAAAACATTTATCTAGTTGGCAGGTGCAATTATGTTCATTGTAATTTCTCAAATTATTTTTATAATTAGAAGTCAATGCTTATTACTTTTTTAAGGTTTTATATTTATCATCTCTGAATATAGAACAAATGATACCCAGATAGGCAGAGGTTGAGAAAATTGTTTTTATGCAAACCGAAAGCCACCATTAATGGAGTTGGTTTATTTTTCAAGGTAGAGGATTTAATAGGTGTTGGAGAGAAGGAATCCTTTAGCTTGAAGCAGAAAGTGACTTTTCACGTAGTCATGGCTGTGCTTGTCTCCTGCTGTTCGTCCTTGAAAGAAACTCACTTTCCATTTGCAACAAGAGTCTTCAGTTTGTTGCAGAAAAAAATAAAGAAGCTTGAAAATGTCATTACTACAGTGGTAAGTAAGGAGTGCAGAGTCTCTGGAGAGTCGAATGTTGAGACCACTTTGTCAGTCACAGTAGAGCTGAAAATTGGAGGCTGAGATGCTGAGTCTTTGGATTCTAGGAGTAGAATATGAAGTGGCTTTTTGTAGTAGTAGGTAATGAATTAGGCACTCTCTTCCTTCTGCAGGAAATGTGATTAAGTAGTGGGATTTCAGGTTTGCGGTGTTTGTGTCTGATAATTGACTCTACTCTGTGTTATCTCTATTGGGCCATTTTCCGAGTTGTACTTAACTACATCTAGTGATAAGGAATTCACTAGATACATTACTGTTTGAATAATACTGTTTTGTTCTGTTGTTTACTAAAATAGATGTTTTGTATTATTTTTATTTGGATTTTGCAAGCATATTATTATCTTTGACAGTCTTACATATTGATATTTTTACCTACTACCACACCTTGAGGTTACAGAGTTTTTTCTTTTAATATCTGCCATAAATAGCGTCTTACAGTAGTGTCATTTTTATTTCTTGTGTTCCTTGTTGTAGGAGTTGCTCAACAAATCTCGTCTTTTTCACATTCATTTATACCCTTAGGATTTTATAAGTTCTATCACAGCCATTATAGCTAAATTTTTGTAAACTTTATAGAAATGAAGCTTCATATTTTAAAAAAGTGGCCCAGGGAATTCCCTGGTGGTCTCGTGGCTAGGACTTTGCGCTTTCACTGCTGGGGCCCAGGTTTGATCCCTGATCGGGGAGTTAAGATCCCACAAGCCATGAGGCTCAGCCAAAAAAAGATTAAACATAGTTCAGATGAGCCCTTCTTAACTTCTTTATTTTTTTGAATGCATGGTGACCTGGACTCTACTTGTTTCAGTGGTAAAGTATGGACAAATTGAGCATTTTATTAATGGATAGATAACATGTTGTTTTATATCTGATACCCTTTCTGAAAGTTTTGAGCATCTTTTTGGCTGTAGTAGATCCATGGACGGAGGAGCCTGGTAGGCTGCAGTCCATGGGGTCGCCAAGAGTTGGACATGACTGAGCGACTTCACTTTCACTTTTTACTTTTCATGTATTGGAGAAGGAAATGGCAACCTGCTCCAGTGTTCTTGCCTGGAGAATCCCAGGGACAGGGAGCCTGGTGGGCTGCCGTCTATGGGGTCGTACAGAGTTCGGATACAACTGAAACAACTTAGCAGCAGCAGCAGCAGCAGCACATTGAGCCAGTGAAATCCACCACCAGAGCCATTATCTTGAAAGTCTGGCTTTGAGTTATTTTACTTCCAAGTTACTACTCTGCACTTGCCTTGCGGAGTCTCATTTGTCATTTTCCTGCACCACTTCTCATGCTTCCTGTTGACATTTTAGTGTAATTCCTATGCACCTTAACTTTATGCTTCTTGTTTAGAATCATCTGCAAATCTGGGGATTTGACCATGTATTATTCTTCAGATCAGCAGTAAAAGTGTGAAATGAGAAAAGTCTCTTCAAGGATCTCTTGGAAATGCAATTCCTTATCTTCTGTTTAGAAACATGCCTACCCTTTATTTGATAAAGCATAATTAACAGGAATAACATTTGATTTAGGGATGGGTTTTAAGAAAACACAGATAAAATGAAGCCACGCTGAACTTATTTGTGTCTTTTCTTGTGAATAGTGATGGTTAGACATCTTCAAAAATCTAATTAAAACAACTAATCTCCCTACCCAAATACATGTATAGACAAAATTTTGCAAATTACACAATTGTACAGCCATTGCAGTCCATCTCTATAAGTCATGTTCAGGACACCTTTAAATTAGTGCTGTTTTTGTTCTGCTTTAACATTTAAGGAGATCTCCTCAGAATGGCATTTTGAGCTGATGATGGACAGAGGGATACCATTGGAGCTGTGGGCACATTACGTAAAACAGCTCAAAACTGCCCAGCGGATTGCCGTGGAGGACTCAGTTTTACTCTTGTTTTCACTGAAAAATTTTATTCATACTCTAAAGGCTCCTAAATCTTTTCCTAAAGGTAAGACAAGCCATGAATCCCTTGAGTGTGATACTGTGGAAAACTGAAGTATTGATTCTCCAGTGTTCTTTGTCTTGAATGAAAAGTTCCCAGGGTGTATTCACATAAGCTTATGCGCCATTTCCCATTCTCTTCGCGTCCCCATAGATGATACATGGTGGAATCCCGAACAGCTGCAAGAAGACAGCAGAGACTACCTGCGTCTGCTCATTGGGCTCTTTGAGACGGTTCTCAGTGGTGCTGATGCCATTCACTTTCGGGTTCTGATGAAACTCTTCGTAAAGGTACCAGGTCATCTTTTTCAGACATACTCTTCCCTTGAAGATGATGTTATAAATTATTTCAGTTTTGGTAGTTTTTAATGAAAAAGAAAGCAGACCTTTAAGCAGTGAAGTGCGTGATGATGGAGGCAGGCTGGTAAAGCTGTGCTGAATCATGACAGCAGTCCGGAGGTTGGACAGAGACTGACATGGCTGCCGGCCTCCTAATGTATTAGTCCTGCTCAGGTATTTAATAATCACAACAGCCCAGTGTATCTGGCTGACTAATGCCATTACCAGAGAGAAACTGTGGTTCAGAGAGGCAGTTCAGGATGTGCAGAGCCACTCGGTGGAGAGATTTCGTCACAGCACCGTGAGCTCCCTGCTGCCAGGCCCAGTGGTCAGTTCTTTATCCTGTCTTAACCTCTAAACAGCGTTTGACACAGTTGACATGGGTCACTCCGCCCTTAAAGTACTTTCTCAGTGAGGCTTCCTAACATCATTCTTGTCTGCGTTGTCTGCTTGGTGACCTCATCCTTTTCATTGTTTGAGCCCAAAATTATAGAGAAGTCCTCTGAATACCACTGCCAGTAAGTCCTCTGAACTCGTCTATATCCTTCCCAGTGGGTTAAAGTACCCAGCAGAGATGAATTTTAAAGTGACTAGACAAAGCAAAACATTGCAGTAAATTGTTTTTTGTAATTGTACACTAGAGGAAAGATCTGGAACCAACTTATTTGAGTAAAGGGCTTCCCTGGTGGCTCAGATGGTAAAGAATCTGCCTTCAATGCAGGAGTCCCAGGTTTAGTCCCTGGGTCGGAAAGATCCCGTGGAGGAAGGAATGGCTACCCACTCCAGTCTTCTTGCCTGGGGAGTCCCTCAGACAGAGGAACCTGGCGGGCCACAGTCCATGGGGTCGCAAAGAGTCAGACACGACTGAGTGACTAAGACTTTACATACTGTTTGACTAAAATTAACTTCACTATCTTTTATTTTAGGTACATTTAGAAGATGTTTTTCAGTTATTCAAGTTCCTTTCTGTTTTATGGACCTATGGTTCTAGCCTTTCAAATCCACTCAACTGCAGAGTGACAGCAGCGCTGCAGACGCAAGCTCTTTATGTGGGCTGTGCCCTGCTGTCTTCTCAGAAGGCGCAGTGCGAACATCAGCTGGCATCTGCATCTTCTCCAGGTACTACAAGTAGCCTTGTCCTGTTCTGTCATGACCAGCTGGTAATGCTTCCTCTGTGTGAGATGGATGAAGGTTGTGGTTTGGAGAATTTGTTTTTATTAGTGTGAGTGCACACTCTCTCTGTAGGGGTATGTGTGTGTGTATTTGTGTATATGTAGGAAATGGCAACCCACTCCAGTGTTCTTGCCTGGAGAATCCCAGGGACGGGGGAGCCTGGTGGGCTGCCGTCTATGGGGTCGCACAGAGTTGGACACGACTGAAGCGACTTAGCAGCAGCAGCAGCAGACTGTTTGTAGTTTGTTTGCAGTTACTTTTATATTGCTTTTAAGTTCTAAATATCAATTGCAAAATCTTGCCAAAACAGGTAACAAAAATGGTAGGTGATTAATTTTGGGTTTTTACTATCCAACTGTTCATTTTTTGAGTAGTAACAGGGCTATCTAGGGAAACCAAACCATCTTAATACAATTCAGCATTTAACTGATCATATAAAATTGGTCTCCATTCAGGCAACCCTTATGGATTTATCTGTTTTATCTGGTATAAAGTAATTTTCAGGTTGGGCACTCAGTAATGAAACAGCCAAAAATAAAACTTACGTTTTTTTATAAGTGAAATTATAAATTTTGCAAAACATGCAGAATTTCATAAAGTTGATGAATACGATTTTGAGAAGTGGATTGACTTATAAAGTTATTGACAAATGAGAGGATCTGGCAGAATCAGACCCTATAGTGACTGAAGGTGAGAAAGTTGATGAGGATGATGGAATCATTTTAGTATGAGAGGAAAGAGTGGCCCGTGGGAAATCTGAACATGCTCTTGATTTTGTCTTCCCAAATCGCTCTTTATAAGTGGTCTGTGAAAGCAAACACTCTTTTTAAATGGTCTTACTTTTTTTAACTTATGTTTTGGCTCTCTGGATCTTCATTGTTGCATGCAGGCTTTCTCGAATTGTGATGAGCAGGGGCTCCTCTAGTTTCAACGCATAGGCCTCTCACTGCGGTGGCTTTCCCTGTTGAGCACGGGCTCTCAGGTGCTCCAGCCTCAGGAGTTGTAGTACACAGGCTTAGTTGCCTTGTGGCATGTGGAGTCTTCTCAGACCAGGGGTCGAACCCGTGTCCCCTGTGTTGGCAGGTGGATGTGAACTTGCTGCACATTTCTTAAACTTTTTCAATGAATACATTGTAAGCATCTTTCTATATTAATATATATAATTATATATTTTTAAATGTCTACAGAATATTTTATATGGAGATATGCCATATTTTATGAAAATAGTTATCCACTGTTAAACTTGTGAGTTTTAAAAAAAAAAGTCACAAGTAGTTAGATTTTTTAGTTAGGTATGAAATAAATGTGCTATCCTTTAGCATCAAAGGCAGTGGCTTGTGAGGGCCATGTCTCTTTGTAGGCAGCACGACAAAGGACCTAACTTTTCCTGTGGTATTGCGGCAAGATGAACTCCCTTCGTACTCCTGCTGCTTTGCTTTCTGTCACCTCCCCCTTCCTAAAGTACTTTTGCATTTATGCTCCCTAGACGTGTCACAGGACTCTGTTAAAAACAGGAGAGGCACGTTCCGTTCTGCTTGAAAGCTCAAGGACCACTAGCATCGCCTAGGCCCAGAGAGAGGGCGCTTACTCATTGCACCTGTCCTCAGGCCACTCGACTGCGAGTGTCCGGTGAGCTGCTGCTGCTGCTATATCACTTCAGTCGTGTCCGACTCTGTGCAACCCCAGAGACAGCAGCCCACCAGGCTCCTCTGTCCCTGGAATTCTCCAGGCAAGAACACTGGAGTGGGTTGCCGTTTCCTTTTCCAATGCATGCATGCATGCTAAGTCACTTCAGTCGGGTCTGACTTTGTACAACCCTATGGACAGCAGCCCACCAGGCTCCTCTGTCTACAGGATTCTCTACGCAAGAATACTGGAGTGGGTTGCCATTTCCTTCTCTGCAGTGAGCTTCTAGTCATACCTTATCCATAAGGAATCTTGGCTGGTATTTGTTTTCATATAATTACAAAAAACATGATGTTTGTTTAAAAGAAAAAGAGAAAGGACTGGAAATTCTAGCAAATAGATACCTGGGCCTGAAGCTGCCCTTTGTGTGAATTCAACTCTTCAGCTGTTCATTTCTGGCTTTACTTTATAAATTAATTTTCTGGAGACCAGGAAAATTTAACTTTTATATGACCTCAGAAAGGTATGAACGCTTGTCATACTGTTTCTTGGCATTCCAGAAGTAGTATATATAGAATGGATCATTTCTAGCAAGATAAAAATTACCAAAATTTGCCCCAGTAAATAGCATGGAATAAAGCATAAATAACTAACTACTATAAAAGGAATTTAGTTCTGTTTATCCCAGAGACTTCTCTTTCAAAAAACCCTGATTCAGTTGCTTTCACAGATTCATTTTACCAGATCCTTGAAGCCAGTTTATTTCAGTGTTGTTGAGCGGGGCAGGGCATAGAATGAAGGAAAGCCTCCAGATTTTGTTTAAAACCAGCACAACATGCTGACAGACAAAAGGCAGTGGGTGCTTTGAATAATAATGCAATAGTTCTAAATAAAATATTTGTTGGGTCCAGGAGCATTATTTTAGAGAATAAACATTTCCCCAGAGTTCATTCCAGCAGGACAAAATTGGTTCAAAACTAGGAACTCTATTATGTAATTGGCTAGAGAAAACTCATATAATCATGTCCAAAGATCTGAAAAGGCATGAGATAAAAATCAGTAACTGTTCCTAATTAAGTGACAGCAGAATAGGAGTAACATGATGAAAATACTTCTCAAATCAGAAGCTAGTATTTTTGCCACATAATTGGGGAAACAAAAGCATTCTTGTTAAATTCATCATTTTTGTTGAACATGGTTCTAGTTGGCAGAAATAGATGCCTTTCAAGTACTAGTGAGATGTATGAATGATAAAGCTGACGTCCCAGGTCTGTGGGGTTCTTAGGTTGAATATTAAGCAGGACATCTGGCTAGTCATTTGGAAATATTAAAGAAGTTTGACTCCAGCCTTATTCCTTAGACAAAAATGTGAGCTGAACTAAAGATTGCACATTAAAAAGAAAACTTAGCTTTAGTGTTAGAAAATGTGGAGTACATATGATGACTATCTAAATATAGAGGTAGGTACTTTTTAAAGAGAGCACCTTTCTAAGCAACATATAAAGCTAGAAGAAAGTAGTCTTCTGTAAAGCTATAAAGTTACCACGTCCAAAAGAATGTGAAAGCAAACATCAGTTCAGGACAACATATCTGCCAAGCCTGATGCACGAGCGGGTTATTTCCTCTGCACACTTGCTCAGGGGTGTATGTACAGGGCGTTTGTTGCAGCGGTTTTAATGCCAAAAGACTAGAAACAATCTAAACTTTGACTAGTAAGGTACTAGTTTTTAAAAATACGGACCACACGATCTGGCGTTTGTGTACAATTTTAAAAGGCTTTTCCTGTAGCTGTGTATGTATCAGGGGTGGTATGGGAAACACTCCCGGTGTAACTGAGATGTGAGAGCGGCTGTGCAGAGCAGGACGTGTGTGCTCTGGTCTCATGTATTTTCAGACAAGCACACCACTATACATCTAGCATTTCTCTAGGGTAGTGAAAGGATTAAACAGTGACTTCAGAGAGGGGGTTTGTGCTGGGAGGAAAGTTGCAATTTTATGCTGTTTCAGTGTTTTCAATTGTTACTTAAATGTTTTTCCCTTTGGTTTTAGTGGTGATCTCTCTACTCATTAATCTGGGTAGCCCCATAAAAGAAGTGCGCAGGGCTGCCATTCACTGTCTCCAGGCCCTCAGTGGAGTAGCGTCCCAGTTTCATCTGGTCATAGATCACGTGGTTCCTAAAGCAGAGGAGATCACCTCAGACGCCACCTACGTTGTTCAGGTAAACTCAGTGGCAGAGAAGATGGAGTGTGTGCAGACCATTGTGGACACATGAGCCATTCTCCCCTTCGTTGACGTTCTGCTTTGCAGGGCGTTTGATTGGCTAAGTCATTGAATTTAGAAATTGATATGTCAGTATCTGCACATCTTTATCCTCTAATCTTAAAAAGATAGCAGTATCATGTTGCATTTCTGCTATCTTGTCACTGGCTAAAAGACCAGTGTTGGTAGTAAGCTACCAGACGGGTAGTGATACCATTTCCTATTCAGATTTCAAGGGGAAATGAAAAATCGTGAGCTGTGTTGCATCATTTGGGAAAGCATCTTCCCTGAGTAGCACATGGAGCCCCTGCCCCTTTTTCTTTAAGCCACTTTTCTTTTTTGTATCCTAGGACTTGGCAACTTTATTTGAGGAACTGCAGAGTGAAAAGAAGCTGAAATCTCATCAGAAGTTATCTGAAACTTTGAAAAACCTCCTTCATTGTGTATATAGTTGCCCATCTTACGTTACAAAAGACTTGATGAAAGTACTTCAGGACATCAACAATGAGGTATGTGTAACTTAGTGGGCTGTATCCATTGCAGGTGATGTTAGTGAAGATTATTTTAATTAGTCATGTGTGTACAAGACTGCGTGAGAGTTATATATATACACACTCAGGCGTGAATACTTTCATATTAATGTGAGAGAAGAGCTGAGGTGGAGGGAAAAGATACAGGGTACAAAAAACAAGCAGTAGTGCATTTCTGTCCATTTTAAAATTGTGTGTTATCCCTGCCTCATCATTGACTTGATGTTAAATGAATTTTAAAATCACAGGGAGAACTGATGACAATGCATTGATGAAAAACAGTTTGTGTTTATTCTCAGGTGAAAATCTCCACAAAATAATAATATTTGAACATAAAAGTCTATGTATATTTCAAAATTGTTTACTCTTTTTTAAAATACACATGGCTGTACATTTCTAGAGAGGTCGGGGGGAGAAACAGAGCTTTATGGTTCCAGGGAAGCCTGTGTTACGAAAGAAAGAGGTTTATGAACCATTTGTGTGATGGTTTGTGCTTGTAAGCCAGAGAAAACTCCTTATCCTTGTGTTCCAAAAATTCCTCTGGACCTTACCAGTCTTGGGAATTGACTGCAAGTTGGAGAAGTAAGAGAGGGGTAGTGTTGTTATTTAGTCGCTAGGTCAAGTCTGACTCTTGTGACCCTGTGGACTGTAGCCTGCCAGGCTCCTCTGTCCATGGATTTCCCAGGTAAGAATACTGGAGTGGGTTGCCATTTCGTTCTCCAGGGGATCTTTCCAACCCAGGGATCAAACCGGAGTCTCCTGCATTGACAGTTGAATTCTTTACCACTGACCCACTAGTGATGGAGAAGGCAATGGCACCCCACTCTAGTACTCTTGCCTGGAAAATGCCATGGACGGAGGAGCCTGGTGGGCTGCAGTCCATGGGGTCGCAAAGAGTCGGACACGACTGAGCGACTTCACTTTCCTGCATTGGAGAAGGAAATGGCAACCCACTCCAGTGTTCTTGCCTGGAGAATCCCAGGGACGGGGGAGTCTGGTGGGCTGCCGTCTATGGGGTCGCACAGAGTCGCACATGACTGAAGCGACTTAGCAGCAGCAGCAAGCCACTAGTGAAGCCCAAAAGAGGGATAAAATGGAGTAAAAGACATTTCATTACATTGTCCAGGCCAAGAAAATAGATGGCCTGTGTCAGCTCTGTGTTGTTCCTGATACAGTGTAAACTAGGAGTTGACAGTCTTGTTCTATGAAGCAGTGTCCCCAAGCTTCTTGGCACCAGGAACTGGTTTTGTGGAAGACAGTTTTTCCACAGAAGGGTGGTGGGATGCTTTGGGATAATTCAAGTGCATTACTTTTATTGTGCACTCTCTTTCTGTTTTGTGGCCATTTGGGGATAGTCCGCCTTGACTTTAAGGTTAGGGTTCATGCTCCTGTGAGAATCTAATGCCACCGCTGATCTGACTGTAGGAGAAATTCAGGCGGTAAAGCAAGTGATGGGGAGCAGCTGTAAATACAGATGAAGCTTCACTCACTCGTCTGCTGCTTACCTCCTACCGTGTGGCCCAGTTTCTAATGGGCCACAGCCCAGCCCTGGTCCACAACCCTGGGGTTGGGGATCCTTGCTGTAAAGGACCAAATAACAACTATTTTACGCCCTGTGGCTGTATAGACTCTGTTGCAGATGCTCTGCTCTGCCATCATATTGCCAAAGCAGCCTCAGACAGTATGTAAACAGAAGAGCATGCTTGTGATTTTCAACAAAATTTACAGAAACAGATGGTCCTCTGAACGTGTCCTGCAAGCCATAATTTGCTGGCTCTGCTTTAGTTATTGAAGACTTCACATATATAATTTGAATTAATATTAATTATACCAAGTTGGAAATATTGTGTGGAAAAGCTTAATTTTATTTTTGTAGTCTAAAACTTCAGTTTGTATTTCCTGTTTTTAGAAAGTCTTAGAATGCCCACAGAGTATTACTGCTGAAAGATTCAGAGCTTTTGATTATTACAGACTGAACTGTCATGAGGGACCTGGGTGCCTTGGTTGGATTAATAGCTGTCCTTATGCCTAGGAGGTCATTACTGTTGGTTTTTTCCTTCTGTGTTAAGCTTCTAGTCTTACAACATCTCTTTGGATGTTTTTGTACAGCAAGGAAAAACTTGCATCAGTGTAAATAACTGTCTACTAATAAACTTTCCAAACTTTAGCTGGTGCTTTCTCAGCTGTTGTCAATGATTGAACAACTTTTAGAAAAGAGCCAGAAGGAGCCCGCAGCTGTCCTGAAAGATGAGGCCATTGCCCTGCATCTCATTCTGGGAAAATATACTGAATATTCAGCTTCTCTTTTACATAAGGACCCGAAGAGTCTAGATATATTTATAAAAGCTCTGCACACAACAAAGGAACTTTGCATGGGAATGCCAGCCATTCAGATTACAGCTCTCGAAAAGGTCAGTGATTTCTTTCAGAGATTAAAGCATGTTAAGCTTTTGAAAATTTGTAATGTTTACTTCGAGAAGGTAAAATGGTCTGAACATGTTTCAAAGGAATATGATCCATTTGACCCATTTTTGCAAAACTGGATAATGTACATGAGTCATTAAACTGACAAAATGGGGACCAATTTCACATTGTAAGACAACGATGGAAACGTCATTTTTAGAATCAGGTTTGTTCATAGATCTCAATTGCCTTTCTTCTACCTCTAGATTACGAAGCCATTTTTCGCAGCTATAACAGATGAAAAGGTTCAGCAGAAGCTTTTGTGCGTGTTGTTTGATTTATTGGTGAACTGTAAGAACTCACATTGTTCTCAGACTGTTAGCAGTGTTTTCAAAGGGGTAAGTTGCAAACTTGTCATTTATTAATATTTACTCTCTTCCAAGTAATGCCATGTTTAAGCCTTCTCCCTTTTGTAATTCCTTTAGGAAGTCAGATATTCCCATTAGCCAGAATCATAGAAAAGTAGGTCATAGAGAAATGCAAAATCAAAAGTTGTAAGTCCTCACTGTTACTTTTATGGTATGAAATATTTAGTTTTGAACGGTAGGGTGTGTGTTAGTTTAGGTGTTACTCACCTCCTAGGCAAGAACAGGAAGGTGTAGTGACTTGATGTTCAGCAGGGTCACGGATTATTATTCTACTTAATTTAAGTTGTTTAATGACACATAGAATGGAATTGAGAATCTGCTCATTGGTTTCTATGTATGTTGGAACCTAGCTGTGGATCTGAATAACTACCTAATTACCCTGTGTGTTGCTTTGTTGTGCTTTTTAGGGAAACTTTCTTTCACAAAAATACATAATAGCGTGGTGAAGTCCTAGTATCCAGATTCTGCAGTTCTCAGAATTATAACATATTTTCTTAGATTTCTAAGAAAATTTGTTCTAAGTGGAACAAATTAAGGTACAGAGCAGTGTGATAATGTGCTCCTGTGTGTGTCTAATCTTTATAGAGCTGTTGGTATATGGAATATTCCCCAGGAATATATAAGGGATTGTCAGTGAAGTTTCCCTTTGGGTATTGGACTGGGCTCTAGGGTCATAGGGAGACATAAAATGGGACAGAGACGTTTGCATTGTATCTCTCTAAATCTGCGTAAACTGCTCTAATGGTATCCGTGGAATCCTATCATCATGCATTCCTCCTTAATATTCTAGATTTCTGTTAATGCTGAACAAGTCAGAATAGAACTGGAGCCACCAGATAAAGCCAAGTCCTTAGGCACAATTCAGCAGACGAGGAGGCAGAAGATGCAGCACAAGTAAGCGTGGCTGTCCCCAGGCCGTGAATGTTTGGAACCATCGTGACTTTTTTGATGCCCATCAATGTGGCATAATTGGTTACAATAGTCTGTACTTAACATTGACAGTATTTGCTTTTCTTTTTGTCTCGTCCGATTCCCAGAAAATCACAAGATCAAGAATCTGTCCAGGAAGTTGGAGGTTCTTACTGGCAAAGAGTAACCCTCATCCTGGAATTATTGCAGCACAAAAAGAAACTCAAAAACCCTCAGATACTGATACCGACTCTTTTTAACCTGCTGTCAAGGTAATAACACTTGCCTTTGATCTGTGAGAGAATAAGATTCTAATTCTTGCCTGTTTTCACACTCTCTTCTTGCTCAGCTAGTCTGTAAAACAGTGCAAGTTGAATACTATAGTTGGAAGATTTAAAGAATGGTTACAGGAACCTGTTTGCCAAGGCCTGAAACTAACCTTCATCCTGTATGTGTGGTAAATGAGCACTCACCTTGCAGCCTGCTTTCCTGCTTCGTGGTCAATACCGTGTCCCTGGGGCATCATTACCTCTGTTTAAGGATGTAGTGTGACACCTGGTTCTTTTAGCCCTGCATCATTAGATAGCCATAGTGTGTGCCTTGCATGGTGGATGTGTGCTCTCGTCTGAAGAAAAATAATTCTCAAGGTTGTCCTCTAAGAAGGTTCAAAATGGGTTGATGGAAAGTTCGGTAGAAAAGAGAGGTAATGTGACGTCAGCGCCTGCCTGCAATAGAAGAATCAGCATTTGAAATCTCACACTGTGTTTACAGACACAATGTTAATATTTTAGTTCTTCGTCATTTAATATATGCTCTGGGCATTGGTCATTACTGCAGAACTGAAACTGTACAACCCTTTCATTTCCCATCGTTTCTCTTCCGGGATTCCTGAAGGTGTTTAGAGCCTTTGCCACCCGAGCAGGGAAGCATGGAATACACCAAACAGTTAATTCTTAGTTGTCTGCTTAACATCTGCCAAAAACTGTCTCCAGAAGGTGGCAGAATACCCAAAGGTACGTACATTGTTGGAAGCAAGTGGGGAAGGATCATCTGCTCTGAGTGTGAATGTACTTACCACTTGCAGATATTTTATTTCTTGCCCTATAGACGTTCTGGATGAGGAGAAATTCAACGTGGAATTGATAGTCCAGTGCATCCGTGTTTCTGAGATGCCTCAGACCCATCACCATGCCCTTCTGCTCTTGGGTACTGTTGCTGGAATATTTCCTGTAAGTGTTAATGATCTTAAGGCTTATGCAGGTATTTTGGATGTTTTCTTCCGTGGACATATATAGGCGCACATGGTTGGGATTCTGGGGTTCTGGACCTTACAGTGCAGGTGGGCCTCCCAGGCCTGCCTCTCTAGTTGAGGCAGTGAGCTGGTTGATCTCTCTAAGCTTTGGCTCCACCTTTTGTAAAGTGGAAAATACAGTAACCTTCATAGAATCGTGAGAGTGGGACTGGGTAATTTATGGTTAGCACTTAGCATGGCACTTGGTGCAAGGTAACTCCAGTAAGTGGACTTAAAAGTAATTTGATTATAAACTGCCTCAGTTAAAGAAATCGTGTTCCTTATAGAAATCCATCATTTAAAGATTTTTGAAGAGATGGAAATTATTTTCATCTAAGGGATATGTTCCTAACTGATGATTTTTGATTCTTCATGAGCTTCTGTGGGTCTCTTAATCTACTAAAATGATGTGTAAGATTTAATGTGTATGGGATTTTTTTTTCCCTTGGTACAGGGTCAGTAGCCCTCAAAGGGGTTGATAATCCAGAAACAATTAAGAATCATTGATATTTTTCTTTTGTTTTTATTGAAATATAGTTCATATTGTTACAGAATCTACCTATTAGAGGTGTACGGTTTAGTGGTTTTAGTGTACTCACGGTTGTACAGCTGTTACCATATGTATTTCCAGAACACTGTCATCAGCCTCAGAGAGAAACCCCGTATGCATTAGCGTTCAGTCCCTGTTCCCTTTACCACCACACCACCTCCTCTGGCAGCCGCCTATCTACTCTTCTGTTCTGGACATTTCCTGTGAATGGAATCGTATAATACGTGGCCTTATTTGTGTCTGACTTTTTGCACTTCGCATGTTTTCAAGGCTAATCCATTTGGAAGCTTGAATCAATACTCCTTTTATGGCTGAGTAGTTAACCGTTGTAGGACTTTTCCTGGTAGCTCAATGGTAAAGAATCCGCCAGCAATGCAGGAGACTTGGTTCAGTCCCTGGGTGGGAAGATCCTCTGGAGGAGGGCATGGCCACCCACTCCAGTATTCTTGCCTGGAGAATCCCATGGACGGAGGAGCCTGGCAGGCTAAGTCCAGGGGGCCATAAAGAGTCAGACTTAGAGACTAAACAACAGCAACAACAGTAAACGCTTGTATGTACATTGTTTCATTTATCTGTTCAGTAATTGATGGACATTTAAGTTGTTTCCACTTTTTATCTGTTCGTTAATTGACATATTTGTTGTTTCCACTTTTTGGCTGTTCATCATGCTGCTGTGAACATTCATACAGGAGGCTTTGTGTGAACGTGTCAGTATTTTCAGTAGGAGTAGAATTGCTGGGTCTTAACTTCATGAGAAACTGTCAGGCCATTTTCAAAGTGAGGTCATTTTGTGCCCACCACGAAGTGTCTAGGGGTTCTAATTTGCCCACTCCCTCACAGTTATTACTGTCTATCTTTTTTATTATACTTGTCCGAATCGGTGCTTTCTGATTTGGATTTTGCATTTCCCTCATAACTGATGTTGATCATCTTTTCATGTGCTTATCAACTGTTTATTTGTGGAGAAATGTCTTTGTGCATCATTTGCCTGTTTTTAAGCTGGGTTATATTTTTTTATTGCTGAGTTGTAATGAATCATTGATATTTGATGTGCTTAAGATGGAAAATGTTGAAAAATGTGTTTGCTTTCAGGATAAAGTTCTACACAATATCATGTCTATTTTTACATTTATGGGAGCCAATGTGATGCGTCTAGATGATACTTACAGTTTTCAGGTCATCAACAAGACAGTGAAAATGGTTATTCCAGCACTTATTCAGGTGAGTTTTCTACTGTCATTGGGGTTATATTTTATAATTTTTAAGATTTTACATGGTGTGAGATTCAAGTAGTAGTTAATAAATGACATTAAAAGCCTCTCCAGAACGCTCAGGTATCAGTGCCCATTAAATTTTAGAGTGATGAAGCTAAGGAGTAGTCTTGGAAATAACATCTTTTCCAGAAATATCTATAAACATCCCTAGCTGATTGTGCTGTACTGCAAGGGTATAAACTAAACAAGTACCTTAACATTCTTCTGACAAAGTGAATTTATAGTCAGGTTATATCTCAGGACATTGCGTCAGTTTGATGAGACCCTTAAGTAGGTCTGTGCAGATAGGAAGTTTTAAAGATATGGTGGCAAATGTGTTAACATACAACTTAACTGACGTTTACCAAGTGTTCTCTGAAACTTAGTACACAAAGAGATGACTGAGACCTGGTCTCTAACAGCCTAGTCTCAGGAAGAAGTGAAGACTTTGAAACTAAAAAATAGCCTTGAAGATGAACGGGCATGGTTATCCACTTGGGTTTTCTCTTTACCTCCACTGCTGTTACTTTCTTTTCTCATGTTATTGACCATTTTCTCTGTGACCATACCGAGCACCTTCTCCTTTTAATCTTGCTGTAAGGTTGGTATTCTTTGTGTCCAGCAAATTAGCCAGTGTGGGACACATATATAAAAAGGAAAATAACATTATGCATTCATGTGATGTATGCCAGTGGGATAGAGAAACACTGAAGAGTACATTGTAGGGGAAGGCCCATATGGGCCAGAATGACCACAGACTTTGATAAGAAATGCACTTCAAACTGATATGAAGAGGGTAAGATTTGTCCTCTGAAACAGCTGGCGGTCCTGGCCTGGGGTTGTGCACAGTGTGTGTGAGGGACGTGGAAAGCAAAGTCGGGTGGAAGTCGGGGCGCTGGGTTAGCTGGTCGTGTTTCTTTCTTCATTCTTTCATTGATTCAGCAGTTGTCTTTCATGCACCCGTACCAGATGGTCAGAATTGTATTCTGAAAGCAGCAGGGGGCTGTTGGCTTTGTACTGCTGCGCTTGTTAGACGATACCGTCCTTCTCCAGGCATAGCTCAAATCCTGTTCGGTTTTTCTGGACGCCCCCAGAGCAGCCTTGCTCTCAGGGTCCGTCGTTGGCCTCTGCAGTCTTTTCACGGGAGCGTGGTGTCTGGCGGAGATGAGTGCCTCCTTCCGGGCAGGGCTCACGTCCTGCACTGTGTGGTCCCCTCATGGGAACGTAGTCTGTACTCCTTGATTGTTAGAATTCCTTTGATAACTGTCTTGGGGGCACATCAGAAGGCCTTTTCGAGTCTACTTAAAGCTTGTCTCATGGCGAGTTGGCTTCTTGCTGTCCCCTGCTTGCTGCCCTGCAGTCTGATGGTGGCGACTCTGCCGAAGTCACAAGGAACGTGGAGGACATCGTGGTCAAGATCATTAACGTGTTTGTGGACGCGCTGCCCCACGTGCCCGAGCACAGGCGCCTGCCCGTCCTCGTCCAGCTTGTTGACACGCTGGGCGCAGAGAGGTTCCTCTGGGTTCTCCTGGTCCTGCTCTTCGAACAGTACGTCACCAAAACTGTGCTGGCGGCCGCCTATGGAGAAAAGGTCAGAGCACAGAGCGGGGTGAGAAGAGAAAATGGGAGGTGTTTCACATAGATTTTGCATTACTTTTCACTTTAAACTTGTGGCTGGTGATGCTTAATGCGCATGAGCTCAGAAGTGCTTTTAAAGGCATTTTTTTATATTCTTTGGACCTACTTCCAGAGCCTGAGGCACTGAATATCCTTGGGAGTAACAGGACTTCTCCTGAGGGTGACTGGAATTTAAGAAACAATTGGTGCCATGCTGGGTGGGTCTGTTTTAAGCCCAACAGCATCGGGCTGTACAGGAATTAAACTGTGTCTCATTTCAGGGGGCAGGGGAGGAGAGTCAGTGTTAGAGAGGCCAGTGAGATGCAGGTAACTGTTTTGAAGAGCCCTGTTGAGAGAGATGAGGGGGGACTTACAGGTCCAAGGCTGTTTCTAAATGACTTCTTAGACAGTGGGATCCAGGAATAGATCTAGAACCTGTGTTAAGTAATTCAGTTCTACCAGAAATCATAATGCAGTTTATCCTGGACTTAAACCTCTTAATTCTTGTAAATTGGCTTTATTATGTAAGGAACTCACTACCTGATTCTTCTAGTCATACACATGACCATTCTTATGGTCTGTGTGGAGTGGCTTTGTGTGCTGAGAAGTATTTTTAAAATGTTTCCCTTATTTGTACTTGTTAAGTAATGTAAATTTGAGAGGTACAGTTTTATTACTTCTTTCTTTCCTCTACACAGGATGCTATTTTAGAGGCAGACACTGAATTTTGGATTTCTGTCTGTTGTGAGTTTAGTGTCCAGCATCAGATCCAAAGCTTGATGACTATCCTTGAGTACTTACTGAAGCTGCCAGAGGAAAAAGAAGGTAGGTGTTAGTCAGATGTTAATTATTGTTTGATCTGGAAGCTTGAGAGAAGCAGAAGATTATGCACTGTATCCTCAGAACCCATGGCATGTCTTTAGAAGGGTTTTTTAAAGTAAGTCAGTAATTTATATGTCTGTCACCTTCTCAAATCTTTGTAGAAAACAGTAAGCAGGATTTCTACCTGCCATTCCTCAAACGTTGGTTTTTGTGTCTCTGTGCTGGTATGTGGGCTGTGGAGTGTTCTGAGTGGGATGAATTATAGTAAAAAGACAGCAAGTTAGTAGGACCTTATTAGCTGTATCTTAGCTTTCCATTAAAATGCGAGCCATGTGTGGTGACAGGCTAAGTACAACAAAGCCTGAATTTTGATTCACCCTCTAGGACAGTGATTTGTAAGTGGCCACCAGTAAACACATACCCCTTTTATATTCGATACATTTGAGTATGGAATTTTACGGAGTTTAAGGACAAACGTCCTCAACTTTTAGGTTTAAATGTTGAAGGGGAGGGATGACCCTCCTCCAGTCCATTGTGGGCCATCAAAGTACATGCCTCTGTAGCTTCAGAAATGGGGCATGGAGCCAGTTTAGACTCTTTTTGCAATATCTTTGTCTTCGATTTGTTTGTCTCAGTTACCTTGTTTTTTGTTTGTTTGCTTTTGTCTTATATACTCTATTCTCAGGGCTGTTGGATATTTTATTTGAAAATATATCTTTCACTAATTTAGAAGAGGAAAAAGTAGATATAACAAATTATATATGTATATAATAGGGCTTCCCTGGTGGCTCAGACAGTAAAGAATCTGGCTGCAATGCAGGAGACCCAGGTTTGATCCTTGGGTTGGGAAGATCCCCTGGAGAAGGGAATGCTATAATACCCACTCCAGTATTCCTGCCTGGAGAATTCCATGGGCAGAGGAACCTGGCAGGTTACAGTCCATGGGGTGGCAAAGAGTCAGACATGACTGAGCAACTAACACTTTCACTTTCTTTTCATGTATATTATATGGATATGTTTAGTAATATGCATGTGTTTTATGCATAACAGAGTTCTCTCTAAAACTTGTTTGCATTTACCATGCTCATTAATACCTGTATCTATACACTAAAATATCAGGTCGAAGGTGAGTGAGGTCACTTGTTCATTGTTGTTTTTCAGAAACCATTCCCAAATCAGTGTCTAACAAGAGCGAACCACGAGAAGAAATGCTACAGGTCTTTAACGTAGATGCGCACACCAGCAAGCAGCTGCGGCATTTTAAATTTCTGTCTGTATCCTTCATGTCTCAGCTCCTGGCTTCCAACAATTTTATCAGAAAGGTGAGATGTTCTTTAAATGTATGTATGATATAATTTTGCTTGTTCTGAAGAAATTGTGGTTTAGGCTAGTAAAAATAGCTTGGCAAGTGTCTCATGGAAACATGAGGCATGCCTGTAATAGAAAGCAAATAGTGCTGTTCACTTCAACATGAACATGTGTTGGGCACGACCTGCTAAGACTGCATATGCATCAGCCCTGTGGCTCAGCAGTTCTGTCCTCAAATGGTACATACCTGCAGAAGTATGAATGTGTGCACCCAAAGACATTGAAAAGTATGTTAATGGTAGCATTACTGAAGGTGCCTGGACTGGATCAGTCCACGTGTCCATCAACAGTGGAGTGGATAAAGCGGACGGGGTGAACCTCACTGACGCACTGTTGACATTCATCAGTATAACATCGAAGGAAAGAAGGCAGAAAGAATGCATCCTGTGGTTCCTGTCGTATTAAGTTCAAAAACAGGCAAAACACACTTGTGGTTTTAGAAGTAACAACGGTGTCTGTCTTTGGAAGGAGGAGAGGGCAGGGGTCGGGGTCAGGTAGGGGAGGAATTCTGAGGTGCCGATAATACGCTGTTTCTTTACCACATATAGTGAGCTCTGCACACACTATTTGTACATCTTTCTGTTTGTGTGCTAAACTTTAAACAACAAGAGAGAAAGAAGTACATATGGAAACAAAACGAAGACATGAAGAAACAGAAAGAAGAGTCAGGGTCATGACCAGGAACACAAGAATGGCTGAGCATTTGAGTATCTCTGTCCTTTTAATGCATGATCAAGACAGGAAATCTGTGATCACTGAAGTATTCAGACAAACAGCTTAGAGAATTCTGTACTTACTCATGACTTAAGGACAATGATCATCAGCATCATGAGGTAGGTGGATCTCCTTGGCCTGATAAAGACATGGTTTATACCACACTTCATCATGAGGCCTGAACGTGTGCCCATCAGAGCTTGGAACAAGGGTGTTCTGGGTCACTGTTCACACTCAGCTAAAGAAACAAAGTGTAAGAATCAGAAAAGGACTTGGCAGACTTGCTCAACTAGTAATTAGCTAAGCAAGCTTGCTTGAGAGTGACCAGTGTAGACACTGCTTGTGTCAAGCAGAGTCTAGGCGGTGGTGGTGCCTGATGATGCGAGTGGATCAGTGTGACTGGACATCAGCTGGCCACACCCACGTGATGTAAAAAGCACTTGCCATGTCGGGCGGCACCATGTGACAGTGGGGGGAGAGGAGTGTGCGAGCCCTAGGTCTGGTATGATTTGTGCCAAGTACGGGGGAAGGCTCAGGTCACGTATAAAGTTAGATTAAACAAAAGGTAGATTAAAAACTTCAGTGTGAAAAGGAGTGCTTGGCACTTTGAGAAGAAAATCAAAGAAAACATAACCAGAGGATGGAGAAGAATTTCTTAAAAACTTCAGTAAAAAGCCACCATAAGCAAAATGAAAAGAAAACCACAGGCTAAGCTGTTTATAAGTCAAGAGGCATCTGTTTCTATTAGAACAATCGGCAAGAAATATGAATTCACTGAAGAGGAATCTGAAATGGCCAGTGAGATGAAACAGCCTCCTTAGTAAGAAGGAAAATGCAGGTAAAAGGGGATGCCACTGTGATGTTATCAAACTGGCGGAAATTTTAAAGTTGTTAATACAGGAAGGCGCAAGGCTGTGGGGACACGGTCATTGTTCTGCGCCGTGTTGGGCAGTGGGACTCGGCACTGCCGCTTCAGGAAGCGCTGAGCAGTGTCCCGTCAGGCGAAGATGTTGGCCCCTGTGATCTAGCAGTTCCCTTTCTCTACAAAAACTTGGCTAGGTGCTCAAGGACAAAGGTTCTTTTTAGCACTGTTACTAAAGGAAAAAAGGATGAGGGGGGTGACATAAACTAAACATCCACAAAGAGAGGTGAATGAATAAGTTGTGATACATCAGGAGGAATAGTGTGTGCAGTTAAAATAAGTGAGCTAGAGCACCATGACTCACTGTAGAGAGGCCCCCCAAAATCGAATGTCATCAAGGAAAGCGTGTTGCTGCCTGGTATGTTTTATGACATTTACCTGCAGGTTGAGGTTTGTGGGGCTCGGGGTGGAGGAGATTGGGATTAGAGAGCAGCAAAGTAGGGACTGCAGCTGTACCTTCATGTTTATTACCATCTTAAAGTTAGACACAGGCCTCACAAAAGATTGCCGTTTCATAAAATTAATAGGTAAGGGTTACATCATTTGCTGTATTTTTCTGAATCTTTGTAGTATTTTATAGATAATATCTATAAAATGTAATCAAAATAAATTAAGGGAAGTGGAGTTAATACAGTATGATGGGGGTGATTTGGACCTGATTAAGTTGTAATATTAGAAATCACTGGGGAGTGAGTTGAAGAATTTCTGAAGTTTCACTTCACTTCAACTGATTTTTCATCACTGACTTCCATATTGTTGTTCTTTAAAAATCAGGTAGTTGAAAGTGGTGGTCCTCAGGTGTTGACAGGCCTGGAACAGAGGTATGTTCCCTTTCTTTTTTTAATTTGTATTCGGAAATAATTTCAAACTTTTAATCAGAAAGCTGGAAGAAGTTAAAACTCTCACACGAGTCTCCTGTGTTCCAGGTTGCTAGAAACAGTTCTTGGCTACATCAATGCTGTAGCACAGTCCATGGAGAGAAATGCAGACAAGCTAACTGGGAAGTTCTGGCGAGCACTCCTCAGTAAAGCTTACGACATGCTGGACAAGGTGGGCATTTATTTCTCTCCATCTTCTGTGTTTTGTTGCTGTGCTATATCATTGTCAAGTTATTTATCAGAAAGTTTTACTTTAAGAATAAAGTTAGTGATACCTTCTCTTAATAGAATGCAGCTCAGATTTTTCTTGGAAAAGAATTTGATGCCTAGAGATCATTTTATCTGAAAAAGTTGCTTATCTACTGATTATGAGATTGTGTATCTCAGTAAATTTAAAGCATTAGCTTTAAATGTTGAGTCATATCCTACTGTATAACGTTCCAGTTTATTCAAGTGGAATAAATGATAACCTAATAGGTGGAGTGTGTAGTTCATCAGTAAAATCACTGGCCAGGACCACTGTTTAAAATTGAGCTGAGTTGCTTATCTATGTCGCATTGAGCAGTTAGCTTAATGACAGCATCCTCTTTTGGTGTTGTGTGTTTGATAAATGTGGTTAGTCATGCCTCCCTGAAACGTGAGTGTAAGAACTAGATAAGAATGGGTGTGTGCAATCGCCTCATACTTGGAAGGTGTGCAGCGAGTGGAAGTCTGTCTTAAATGATTCATCTTCCCTTTTGTATTTTATATTTTCCTCTTTTGTTAAATGTGAACCTGCTGTTTAGGTCAACGCCTTGCTGCCCACAGAAACCTTCATCCCCGTGATCAGAGGACTGCTAGAGAACCCACTGCCGTCTGTTCGCCGGAAAGCTTTGGATCTTTTGAACAACAAGCTACAGCAGAAAACCTCCTGGAAGAAGAAAATTGTAAGTGAAGACTACTAGAGACCCATTACCCAGTCCTTGCTTCATCAGAGCTGCAGTTAACTCCTTGTAGTTTCTCTAATGGTACAGTTTAAATAAGTATGTTATTATCCAATAATGCTGTGCTGCCTGTGTGTTTAAATGTGATATGAACTCTGGAGCACTATGTATGTGTTATAAGAGCTATTAGAGTGGAATTGCAACCAAATGGAATTCTTGCTTAATATTGACCACATGTTGCCTTAACTTTGGCATGATTCTAGTCCTTTTTCACTCCAAACTGGTAGGGTGCTTTATATAAATACAGAATTGACTGCAAGCACATGCATTCATTTATTCGTAAGTAACACAAGTGGGGAGATGGTTGCTTGTGTATAATCATATGGCTTAGGACTTTGTGGTCTGATCTCCATTTAAGCAATCTCAAGCAGTAAAAATGGACAGAAGACTAGCATTTCTTTGCAGCTTTAATTGTTTGGGAATTCTGGCTGTCTTCCTCAGATTTACCATTTCCTCGACCTGGTCCCCGTCCTCGTGGCCATGGTGAAGCATAAAAGAAAGACGTTAGAAGACCAACCAATAAACAGACAGACGGCTCTGTATACCTTAAAGCTCTTATGCAAGAATTTCGGTGCAGAAAATCCAGAGCCTTTCGTCCCGGTGCTGCACACCACTGTGAAGTTGATTGCTCTGGGCGCAAAGGAGGAGAAGAACGTCCTGGGCAGTGCCCTGCTATGCGTGGCCGAGGTGGTCTCCACCCTGGAAGCCCTGGCCATCCCTCAGCTCCCCAGGTACGCCGAGGGGACCTGGAGCAGGACCGCTGCACAAGGTTTCTGCTACCAACTGGGAAGTAAAACCTTAGTGACTTTTTTTTTTGCCCGTTAGAAGAAGTTTCATAAAATTCGATTTGTTAAAGAAGTGATCTTTTCTTCAAACTGGAAACACAGCATTCTCATTTACCTTTGTGGTGTGTGCTGGCCCGTTTCTGCTCCCCTTGGACCAGCAGTCCTAGGAAGCAGCAGTGACAGCACCGTCTCATGAAGGAGCCCTTCCATGGTCAGGCCACGACTGGCCCGTGCCGGCCACGCTGGGAGTGGCCTCTCCTGGCTGTCTCGCTGGCTGTGCAGCCTTGCCAGGGTTACTTAGCCTGTAGGGCTTTGCCACCTACAAACCGAGACAGTGCCTGTCTCATGGGGTAATGATGGGGCAGTGCATGCATGGCTTTTTTTTTTGTTTTTTTGAGATTAAAAAAATTTTTAATTGCATAGATTGCTATTTTCATAAAATACAGTAAAAATAACTAGAAAAATGAAATAACACAGGCACACAAAATTTCTTACTACTATTAGAGTCACAGACATAAAATTACTCTGCCCAACTGCTATAAATGTTTAAGAGCTTGCTGTCTCCTTACTTACTCTTTGTAGACCAGTAACAGTTTTTTTTTGGTTTTTTTTTAATTGGAGTACAATTGCTTCCATGCTTACCTGACACGTAGCAAGTGTTCAGCTGAAAGACATTGTCATGTTTTAAGTAAAGTGATACTGAGTTGGTACTGTGGGCCCTGGGAGAGCTCTTGCTCTTGGGAACATGAAATGTATAGCTGTTTCATGGGCTCGGACGTCAGAATGAAAGGGGCACGCATGGCGGTTTGGATTTTTTCATGGTGACTTCTGCTCCGTCTTCCATTCTCCGTTTCTGCTCTAAGTTTTGAAACTTGTGTCCTTTCTTTCCAGCCTGATGCCGCCACTGCTGACAACCATGAGAAGCCCCCGCGAGCTGGTCTCAGGTGAAGTCTACCTGCTCAGCGCCCTGGCAGCCCTGCAGAAGGTGGTCGAGACCCTGCCGCACTTCATCAGCCCCTACCTGGAAGGGGTCCTGTCGCAGGTGAGTCAGTGACCACAGTAGGGGAAGGGAAAAGGTAGAGATTCGATCATTTTATTTGTGCCTGAAGCTTTCCATTTGGCATGGAGACTCTTATTCTGACAAGATGTGCTTCTTACCAAATGTGTGCCTTTCTCACTTTCGCTGTCCCTCCAGTTCAGTCATGAGGTTGGTATGGGCGTTGCTTTGTCAGGAGACTCTTTCTTTCTTTGATTTTGCAGGATGTATTTTACTGCTTTCTTTTCCTGTGAGCTCTTTGGACTTGGGCTGATAGAGCTTCTTGTGGAAATGGGCATGACTGCTTTGTTCCTAACATGAGGGTTTCTTGACCCTACGGTGTCCTTCAGAGTGGAATGCCTGTGCTGCAATTCAGACAGTGGGCCATTGGCATTTCTAGCCAAATGAAAATGCCTGAGAATGGCCCCCATCTGTTGTGTTGTGTTGATCACTGGCCATTTATGAGGTTAGGAGCCTTAGCTGCTTGGACGCAGATGACTTGATTGATTCACATACTTTCTAGCCACACCTTGAAAGTAGACGTCATGAAGAAAGGGACGTCTGCATCTGAGCAGCTTTCTAGATTCTTTAGCAAAGAACGCAGCTTTCCTCGTGGTCCCTGGATCCCTGTCCTCTTAAGATCACTGTCCTGAGCCCTGCCCTCTGTCCTGCCTCCCACCATTTGCCTGCATCCCTGACTCCTCCCTGGAAAGAGGCATCTGTCTGTTTTCTTCCATTTTAATTTACATTAAATATTAAAAATAAGTCTTTATTTTTATTTATTCTTACGTTTGGGGTTGGTGCATGAGGAGTTCTGTGTGAGGCTAAGTGCGCTGAGCGTTCCCAGTCACTGGCACGTGGACCTGCTTCTCCATCTTCACCAGGACTTTCTGTGCGTGTGTAGACAGATGCTCTCGGTGAGGACCTGTGGTGGCCTTAATGGTGGTTGTTATTTCCTACAGGTGATTCACTTGGAGAAAATCACTAGTGAAATGGGTCCTGCCTCCCAGGCTAATGTCCGTCTCACGTCCCTTAAAAAGACACTGGCTACCATGCTGTCACCCCGAGTGTTACTGCCAGCCATCAACAAGACATACAAGCAGATTGAGAAGAACTGGAAGGTTAGACTGTACAGGGTATTAGACTTGGGAGGATGGAGATGTGGTACTTAAATTTTAGATTTTCACTTAAAAGAAGAATATGGTTATTTAATGCCATTACAGATGTATTAATGAACTCTAGGAGTATTAAAAACGGGCACATCTCCTGTGTGTTTTCAGAATCTCATGGGCCCGTTTATGAGCGTCTTGCGCGAGCACATTGGGGTGATGAGGAAGGAGGAGCTCGCCTCCCACCAGCCCCAGCTCACCACATTCTTCCTGGAGGCCCTGGACTTCCGCACCCAGCACGCTGAGGTAGGCATGTTTCCACCCGCCTGTCCTGAAGTTACCACCTAGCTCAGAGCCAGAGAAAAGTCTAGCTGTGTAACCTGCTGTACCTGCCAGAGTGAGACCTAGATGTCAGTACTCTGGCTAATAAATTAGCTCTTCTGTTTTTAGAATGATCTGGAGGAAATCGGAAAAACGGAAAATTACATCATTGACTGTCTTGTAGCCATGGTGGTCAAACTTTCTGAGGTCACATTCAGACCCCTGTTCTTCAAGGTGAGCTTTCTTCCTCCACTTCTCTTACTGACATATCAGTCACAAGATCCATAGAAGAAACTAATATTACTCTATCTTTTTAGCTATTTGATTGGGCTAAGACTGAGGATGCTCCCAAGGACAGGCTGTTGACATTTTACAACTTGGCAGATTGCATTGCTGAAAAATTGAAAGGGCTTTTTACCCTGTTTGCTGGTCACTTAGTGAAGCCTTTTGCTGACACCTTGAACCAGGTGAACATCTCCAAAACAGGTAGGTAGCGGCCTCTAGGTCAGTTGGCACGCTTGCTCTGTGTACATTACACCAGGAATAGTAAGGAAGATATATTTCTTACTTGATAGTCAGTTGTCAGACACTGTTTTAGCATGTTATTAATTGGTGCTTCCCTGGTGACTCAGACAGTAAAAGAATCTGCCTGCGATGTGGGGGATCTGGGTTCAATCCCTGGGTTGGGAAGATCCAGCCTAGAGAATTCCATGGACAGAGGAGCCTGGCAGTCCATGGGGTCGCAAAGAATCAGACATGACTGAGCAACTTTCACACACACAGTATTAATTTACTCACTTGGGAGAAAGAATAAAGGTTCATTTCTTTGCTTCTAGAATTAACTCTAAAACATTAAAATTGATTTATTCTTTAATACTAATAACAAGCAGTCCATTTGCCAGACTAAGCAATCTTAACAACCAAGAATGTTAACAACTCTAAAAGAGTGAGCCAGTCCCCTGAGACGTCTATTTTCCTTCATCCTGATTGATTTCTAGATCATTTTAGAAATACCCCTCTACTTATAGTTCTTATAATAGTGATTTGAATTTAAACACTGGAGATTTGAAACTCAGCTTTTTTTGGTTTTGTTTCCATTTTTACTCTCCCCAATCTACAGATGAAGCGTTTTTTGACTCTGAAAACGATCCTGAAAAGTGCTGCTTGCTACTACAGTTTATTCTGAACTGTTTATACAAAATCTTCCTGTTTGACACCCAGCATTTTCTAAGTAAAGAGAGAGCAGAAGCCTTGATGGTGCCCCTGGTGGATCAGGTAACCAGTGGAACCATTTGCTGTTAAAAGTTGGGACAGTCAGTGGTACGTGCCTGCAGGGTTTATGTTGACCAGAACCACAGTTTGCTGGGTTTTCTTCTTTTTATGAAATTTTAATTTCAAAATTGATTTCATGTTTCTCATGAATGTAACTGTCTTCACAGTGGCATTGACTGAGTTTTTAATTTTTCAAATAAAAGGCATGATTAAGGTCTATTAAATTTTTAATTCTTAAAAACTGAGTTTCTTGAGTGTGTGTAAGGGTTTGGCTGCTCTTCTCTCAGTTTCTGCAGAGGAAAAGGGGCGATGCCATAGGCTGTGATTCCATTTGAGTTCCTCGCAGGTGGTAGATTTGCTCTAGAGAGTAATAGAATAAGTAGTACCTGGTTTTTGAGCCTGCTATTAGGAAGGATAGTAAAATACCATATACGTTGAGTATTTTTTTCAAACAGCAAGAGACCCACTGCTCAGTCCTTGTCTCACTGTCAACAGCTGGAAAACAGGCTTGGAGGCGAAGAGAAGTTCCAGGAACGGGTGACAAAGCACCTGATACCGTGCCTTGCGCAGTTCTCAGTGGCCATGGCCGATGACTCGCTCTGGAAACCACTCAACTACCAGATTCTGCTGAAGACGAGGGACTCCTCACCCAAGGTCAGGCGCAGTGGTGCAGCATGGACGCTGTGCGCGTGGCACCGTGGCCACGGCCGCAGGACCTGCACGGCTGCGTTTAGTGCTGGGGGTTGGCCTGTGTCAGGCAGAAGACTGACCCTGAGAAATCTGAATTCCACTTACAGGCCATTTATAAACAGCAGTCCTTCCCACGCCCATGGTGTGTTAGACAGGACCACTAAAATGCTTTATACTTTTAAATACTGTAAAGACTTCAGTTCCTCGTGTTTCTTAAGCACCATTTACACGTCAGTGTACTCCCAGACACATGCTGTGTTTGTCCACAGACCATTCCTTTGAGTTAGAGCAGTGTATTATCCTGTTGTATACACATCTCTGGCCTAGGACTTCGTGGAATAACGTGCATCAGCATGGGGCAGTGATGTGTGGAGGTTTGAAGTTTTCAAGCTGTCCTAGTGATGGATCACCATTTCGCAAGCTGATTATTACACTGGAATTTCAGTGGATAAAACAGACCGAAGCAGAATTCTATTAATAGATTTATTGGTTGAAATTCACAACATTTAGTTTTTTGGAAGTAATGGAAACAATGAGGCTCTTCCAGTGTACCCCTACATTTTAAATTGTAGGTTCTTACAAAGTTTCTGCATTAGATTTATTGTAACATGTTTTGATTGTACCAGATCAGGAAAATCCTGATTGAACATAGGCAGTTACAAATGTTTTTTAAACATCTCACTTTGCTGTATCCAGATATTCTTTAAATTACCCCAAACCAGAAAGAGGACTAAGATGGCTTTTGTTTCAGAGTGAATGACTAACAAAGCAAACAGCTGCTTGGGTTCCTTGTCACAGACAAGACATGTAAGCAGCACTCCAATCTTTAAGTTCCAAAACTAGGACATTTATGACACAGTCAGTGTCTTCTAGTCAGGCTGAGGAGCCTGCGGCCCCTCACCTCTCCACATGGTGACCCCAGTCGGGGTTGAGGGCAGGAGTCCTGCCTGCAGTGGCTGGGGACACACGCCCGCCAGGTGGGCATCAGCCAGGCCAGCCAGCAGCTCCAGTGCAGTCACATTTGATGACACACTCCAATTTGCATGTGGCTTTTTTTTTACTGTTTTTAAGGAAAATGTTATTTTAAAAAAAAAGCATTCAAATGAAAGGCCTGCAGTACTAGAACACAGATTGAAAGGCTGTGACTTACAAGGTTGCCCATGTTATAAAACAGATCTCAAACTGTTAAATGAACTGGTATGCTAAGATGAAGCTTGAATGGAGACAGTGAAATAACAGTTTAAGATTCAGAGCATGTCTCAAGTTAGATCATAAATTAACAGAGCTATAATAGTTCTTTGGTTTTTAAAAAATGATTCTTCATCTTTTCAGGTTCGATTTGCTGCTCTGATAACTGTGTTAGCACTGGCTGAAAAACTGAGAGAGAATTATATCGTCTTGTTACCAGAATCCATTCCGTTCTTAGCTGAATTGATGGAAGGTAATTCCCAAACTTCTAAGAAGTAATTAAACCTCTGTAGGAATGTGCCTAGTGGGAACGCGCGTTTGGAGAAACTGATGAGCTCTTGGCTCCAGCCCTTTGCCTGGAGGCTGAGCTCCTGTTTTGAGTGGGGTGGAGGGAACAGTTAGAAAGCAAACACCTCCTCCTCATTTGAGATTTGTTTACAGCATAATCCTTACTGTCTTTACCTTTGTGTTTTTTGCTGACAGTACAGACTATAATGTTGTTTTGCTTTAACCTCATACATGACTATGATTGAATATTTTGGCCCATAGATGCAGGGTTATGATGTCAAAACATCCAGTGCCACTAAGGATACAGTGGAGTAGCACTGTTAATGCCCAGCACTTACTCTCTACTCTGTGTGGATGAGCTCATTAATCTTCACCAGGCACATGCCCTTATCCCCTCTTTTTTTTTTTTAATAAAGGAAAAAACTAGAGGCTCTAACAGGATTAACTAATCTGATAACAAGTGTGACAGGTGGAACTGGGGTTGAAGTTCAGGTTTGTGCAGCTCTGCACACAGAGCAGAGTGAGCATGGTGCTACCATGCAGCCCAGGAAGTAGTACAGATACGAGCAGGGGTGGCGGAGGCAAGGACTGATGCTTTCACGCTGGCGTTCACTGCACATCCCAGCCAGGTGCCTGTGCCTTTGTTCCCCCGCCGCGGCGGGGCTGTGTGAATGACTAAACAGAGCAGCATTGCGAGGTGTCTGGAATGTTCATTTGTGCACCACTGTTTGGGGTCTTTGTCCGCTTCGTCTAAGACGGTAAGAAGGGGAGGCAGGCAGGAAGGAGAAAGGCAGGAGGGACTTCAGGATGGCTTCCGCCTCAGCACTGTGCTCACTTCTCTCCTGACTCAGGGACTCGCAGCGAGAGCAGGATGTGCAGACCAGGCTGACGAGAACCGAGGCAGGAAGACTGACCTGATTTTTTTTTTTAGATGAATGTGAAGAGGTAGAGCGCCAGTGCCAGAAGACCATCCAGCAGCTGGAGACCATCCTGGGAGAGCCTCTCCAGGGCTACTTCTGAAACTCTGGGTTTGGGTATTTCGTACTCTGGTCAGAGATCAGACTGCTCTTTCATGTCTTTATTCTGGGTGTTCAGGACCATATTACTTTTGGTGCCTTAACCCTACTTGGACTTCTTTACAAAATTCCCTCCTGATCTATGCGACCACAGAAGCCTTTCCTGCCAGTTGTACAGAATCTACAGAGAGTAAATGATACGTGGTATTTTTATACAGACTGCTGTGTTTGTTTCAGCATTGACTATGTGCGTAGTGTGTGCTCAGTTGCTCAGTCTTTGGGACCCTTTGGACTGTAGCTCGTCAGGCTTCTCTTTCCATGGGATTCTTCAGGCGAGAATACTGGAGTGGGTTGCCATTTTCTCCTGCAAGGGATCTCCCCGAGCCTGGGGATCAAACCCCAGTCTCCTGCATCGCAGGTGGATTCTTTTACCGATAAACCATCGGGGAAGCCCCAGCACCTATTACAGTCTCTCTTGATTGATGTTACTGTCACTACATACATGTTTAATGTTAGCATTCAAAGCTAACCTGCATTTGGACTATAAAACCTGAATGTTCATGGTAAAGGAATAGCTTTTGCATGGTATCCATGTCAGGGATTTCACTCAAAGCAGCTCTTTACTTTAAGAAAATGACAATTAGCACCCAACAAGAATGCTTTCAGCCCTGAAGCCACTGGATTTTGACTTTTCGTTCTGGGTGGATAACACTTCAGTCTTACTTTTTGTGTGTGCCCCACAGAGCAGGTCGTTCTGGAATGCATCTTCTACTCTGGACTGTCCTTTATCCTTCAGTCTCTTGGGGGTAGGGTGGGGTGGTAGAGGCAATAGACTGTTTACAGAACCACCACACCCAATGATCCTACAAATAGCCAGGGCCTTGAAACACTCGGTGGCAAGAAGGAGCCCCTCCAGTTAGATGTGCTCACATTTCCATTGGCAGTTAACCAAGAATTGAGGAATAAAGTAAATAAAAGAATTTTTTCAAAGCTTTAAAGTTCTCTCTATACCATGTCATGGTGAAGCTAGAAAGTGAACACTCAAGCAGAATTAAATCTGCCTTTATTTTGTTTAAGACATTAATTGATGCCTTTTAAATTTTTAAGGCATCTAAGAACTGTTCCATAGCTTTGTTAAAGTCTGAAAGCCCTTGATCTAATTTGATATAGAAATTTAGTGTGGAATTGTGACAAGCAGAAGGCTGGTTTGCGTCTGGAGACAGAGCTTGCTAGGAGTGCGTATTTCTCTTTAAGAAATGTCACAACAGGATTTATTAATAAATGGTAACAGCTTATTTTCTACAAATGATCTTAAGATTTTATATTTATCAAAGAACTCTTAGTACTGTCCACATAAAAGGAAAACGTACTGTGGTTAAGAATAAAAGAAAACAAGGTAAGGGGGCTTTTCTTTTTTTTCTAAGTGGTCCACAGTTTCTGCCATCTGCCAGGCCCTCTGATGTTCTTTTCTGAAGGAAAAAAATAACCCTGGGGAGTCTAGACCCTTCTTGCCTTGTACAGCTTTCCCAACATCCCCACCTCCACTATTTTTTTTTTTTTTGAGTTTGGTGAGACTCCACATAATAAATTAACATGAAAAGATGGAAAAGAATTAAGTGCTAAAAGCGTCCACACTGAGTACCTTTAGGAGTAAGATTGGTAATAGTATTTTCTGCAATATATGGATACAAATAATATCTAACCACAAACTGTTATGAAAATATCCCCAAATCCTGGCAGAATTCAGCCCAGCAATTTAACATGATAAAATGATGCGACTGATTCAGCTTTCTCCCTCCCCCACTCACAAACCTCTGAAATTCCCTGTAACAAGATCTGACCTGTAAGAATTCTACAAAGAACTTCTGCCAAACTTGCTTCAAAGAATAATAGACAAAAATTACAGAAATGCAACAGTTTAACTTGCTGATACAGGTCCTGATTTTAATCACTAAAAGCAGAACAACGTTTTGATCTCCGTCACTAACGATGACGGACCCGTCTTCAGACGGCGGAGGCAGTGCTGGTCGCGCTGACCAGCGGCAGAATGCCAGCGCCTCTCCACTTGACTGGTCTCGGCTGCTGCAGTTTACTGATGGGGCCTGCTTTATAAACAGCCATTAAATCTGATCTTGACACTGCTTTGTTACCCACAGACATTTTACAGATTGAGACCGTCTCTTGTCTACCTTACACTCTCTGTAGAGTATGTGCATAGGAGACCTCTGGCTCACTCGAAACTCCAATATTCTAAAATATGCATTTACTGGTACAGAAATCAGTGGCCTTGAGACTGATGTCAAGTTAATTTCAACACCATTTGGTTCAGTTTTGCTTTGCTTTTTGCCTTTATCATTGTGCTGCGTTTAGAGTTCAAAGTGTTAATCATTTGGTAATGCTTCCAACTCGCAGAGCTAGATATTTATCATGCTAAAGAAAATCTCCAGACATAAATCAACATCAAACCTCCCAATTATGGGATACAATCAAACCCTGAGCCAGCACTGGAGGAAGTGTCACCTATAAATTTGTGCCCTTAGGAGACTTAATAGAATAATCCTTCTAAGTCCCTGGTGAGTCCAGTGCGTGAAGGAGCAACAGTGGCCCAGAGCTTGGCAGAACAGGGAATGTACGCGCCCCACTCTGTATCCCTGGCTCCCAGCACACGTGGAAAGATAAATGCTCAGTGCAGGCTGGCTTTCTCTGTTGCAGTGGGCACTTCCTAAATACTTGCTGAATGCAAAGTAGGTTTACAAGAGGCAGTCAAGGTGCAGAGGAGAGCAGGAAAGCCCATTATAGTAATGGCTGTGACTACTGTGGCGTCAGTCTTCTCACTCGGCTCGGCAAGTCGCGCAGCAGGGACTGAGGACACCCAGCGGGACTTAAGGACTTTAACAATGTATAGAAAGCATGTCGGGATAGAGGCATTTTACCAAGGCCAGTGTTACCGAGGTCATGCTGTATTTCAGCATTTACAGCCCTCGTGTCAGCTACCAGCTCCGCACTTCCAGTAAGTGGATGTCGCCGTTGATCTCCAGCGTGTCGACTTTACTCAGCTCCTTAAACCTGTGCTTGTACTCCAGGCTGTGGACACCGTTCACCGCGACTTTGAATTCTCTGGCGTCACAGTAAATTATCATCTGGAAGGAAAGCACACACGAGGGTTCCCCAGGCTTTAGAAGGTTTTGTGTCTTGCACACAGAGTGTTAAAAAGTACACCATTTAGTTCTTCTCCCAGCCTGCCAGCGCTGACACCCTGCCACGGTTTCTAAGCTCTGACGAACGCGTATCTGGTGGTGGCACTTTCTGCCTTGTCCCACTCAGGGAAGTGGCTCTCACGTGCCTGGAACCTCACCATGGCCTGAGGCCCGCTGGTCGCTCGGTCCCCCGCTCCTGCCCCGCATGCACCCACTCCTGCCCCGGCTCTCAGTGAAGTGGGAAGTCGCCTTCCTCAAGACACATGGGAACTCAGTTGAAGGAGAGAGAGCTGCTTCTTGCCATGGGCTAGGAACCCAGGGGCTTCGGTCCTCACTTCTCTGCCTCAAACTTGGGTTTGGGGCAGCTCAGAAAATACTAAATCCCAGAGGGTTAGGGTAGCTGGAGGGGACTGCACAGCTGCCTGGTGACTCTGATTCCCACCCCGACTCAGCACACTGTTTCTGTAACGCTGGTCAAAGCTCCTTGTTCTATGAACCTCTGCATTCTGGCAGAGATGCAGTTCAGAGTCATCACTGGTGTTAGCCCTTCAGAGTTAACAGAAGAATCTGCAGTCCTTTTAAATTTCTTGTCCACCTCAACCTATTCCCTGCTACCATCCCCCATGCCAGTCCAGCCACTCACTCCACCCCGTCTCCACCCTCACTGAACAGCCCAGCAGGGCGAGTCCACGGCTCTCCCCTCGCGCCCTGCCTCTGCCCCAGAGGCAGACAGAGGCACAAAGTCTGGATCCTCAAAGCAGCAAACTGAGTGTCTTTTTTCTTTTGATACAACTAGTAGAAATGACTGCTGGGGGAGATTAGTAAGGGGGAAATTCCATGGATAACAGCAGTAACTGACACAGATGAAGGCAGAAGGGTGATGTAGAGAACTGGGGGAGCTATCCGTGACTGGGGGTCCTGTGCCCACAACGGTGGAAACCCCAGTTTGAACCAGGCAGAAAGACTTCTCTGGTGAACATTTAACAATCTCCACAGAACAGAGGACACACCACCCCAACAAGCTCAGAAGGGAAAACAGGCTGGTGTTAGGCAGACACTGTGAAGAGTTTCTATGGGACATCAGAGCAAGTGGAGAGCCAGCATGTTAACAATGGGAGATAAGTGGCCCACAGCCTGCTGGACACGGTACTGTGCCAACTGAATTTATAAAAAACAAGAGCTCACAGATGAAGTTAAAGAACCGAAAGACATTTTTAAAATGAAAAAAATTAGCCCCACGAAAAACCACAATGATCCAACATGACGTCAATTACCCTTCCTGAAGTAGAAGACCAGGAAAAGACTATTTAAGAGAATTTATTATTGTCCTCTTTCATACTAATGCAGTACTCGCAAACTTGGGGCTCAAACAGGTCAAAAAAGAAGACACCAGTTCCCAGTCATCAAACACAATCCTCGACCTTCTTCCAGAGCGTCCACCGCTCCTTCAGGGAACCCACGTCACCCACACGCCGACACCTGCCAAGTGAGCAACCCTGGGGCGGCGCTTCCCACCTCCAGCGACTTGTCCATACGTCCGCAACATCTGAAAAATGCAGTGTACCCACATCCTTCTGAATCCCAAACCAGTATCCATCACTTTCAGGAGCCTGTGCTTGGCTCATTTCTGTCTGTTACTCCACACACACCAGGGCATGCCTTAGACTGGAACTTATTAATAAAACTAGTGTCAAATTGCCACCTTTTATTCAGCCTGATGTTCATGCTTTCAGCAACTCTGAGGAGTCTGGCAAGCTCCAATTGTCTAGAGCACGTGACAATTTAAAATGCGGAGGCATGACCGAAATCAGTGACCCTCAGCGACCACATGAGGAGTCAGTCACGTGAGCTAGTGAGGGTACCCAGCCGACCACGTGGCATCCGACACATCGAGGAGACTGGGCTCAGCAGCCTGGAAGCACACCTGGGGAAAGGCTGTGCTGTGATACTCCACCTCTGGGGGCTCAGGACTACACGCCTTCAAGTCCTGGTGGTCTAAATGTGTCTTTCTCTGAAGGCACACAAGCAGGATCGCTTTAGAAAGTGCTGCCACCTCAGCTGCATGTCACCAAGGCGACAGGGCAAGGAGTCTCGGCTCCCATGTCCTCGTGGTCACTTAGGGTTCAACATGTTACTCAGCCCTGAGACCAGGTTCCTGTTAAAATTCCTATTAACTAATAGGGGCTACACAGAAACTGTCATCATGAAAACAAACATTGGATAATTCCAGTGTAAATAATGTGGCACTCGACTGGCTTGGCCGTTTGTGCTGATTACCTATGTTACAAAATGGCATTCAAAATAACAGTCTCCAGCTAAACAAAACCACACACAAGCTCCACATATTAAGCTGTACTTGATTTAAATAGTGAAAGTCACTCAGTCGTGTCCGACTTTTTTTGGCCCCATGGACTATCAGTCCATGGAATTTTCCAGGCCAGAATACTGGAGTGGTTAGCCTGTCCCTTTTCCAGGGGATCTTTCCAACCCAGGGATTGAACCCAGGTCTCACACATTGCAGAAGGATTCTTTACCAGCTCAGCCACCAGGGAATCCCAAGAAGACAAGAGTGGGTAGCCTATCCCTTCTCCAATGCATCTTCCCGACCCAGGAATTGAACTAGGGTCTCCTGCATTGCAGGTGGAGTCTTACCAACTGAGCTATGAGGGAAGCCCAGGATGGACAATTTATCCTACCCCTACCCCCAGGATTCTTTTTCCTGTACTGTTTTCAAAGAAGATAATCATCTCACCTCAAAGTACATCCCAGGACTAAAAGGGAAACAGGTAATATTTCTCTCTTCTTCTCCCCAGGCCTCCTGAAGAAAAGAATTTCTTACAAATGCTTTCACATTCAGGCGTGGGTTCAAGTGGAGAGCAATATCCTTGGATTTTCCTGACAGCAGATCAACAGTAAAGCTTTTGAGAGAATTAAAGAAAAAATTAATTAGCCAAGGAAAAGAGAGGGGTGCCGTTTTAACAATAAGGATTAAACTCAAAGACCCAGGAATGCCACCGAAGGTGATGTTTAAAATTGTGAGTCAGTATACCATTGGTATGTTATTTGCAAAATGAAAATATGGAAAGCTTAAAAATCAGTGTTTATAGATCCGACTGGGAAAAAATTACTGGGTTAGAATAAGTGACCCGAAGGATCACATCTGTCACTGGAATAGGGTCCCTCCAAAGCAGAAGCTCTCTCAACATTTACAAGTATTCTGTTCTTCAAAGGGTACTGTGTGTGCTCAGTCGCGTCCGACTCTTTGTAACCCCTTGGACTGCAGCCCGCCAGGCTCCTCTGTCCATGGGATTCTCCAGGCAAGAATACTGGAGCAAGTTGCCGTTTCCTTTTGCAGGGAATCTTCCCAACCCAGGGACTGAGCCTGAGCCTTGTGCTGCCGGCACTGGCAGGCGGGTTCTTTACCACTAGTGCAACCTGGGAAAATAGCTCGCACTTCAAACTTTCAGAACTCTGCACATCTCTGGAAAAGATTATAAGAGTAGGAATTTGTAAGTCCATGACAAGAAGAGTCCTGACAGAACTGATCTGCTCTCGTAGGCTGCCCTGCAGTTCAAGGCGAGGGCGTGCCTTGTGGACAAAAAGCCACCCTCCTGTCTAGCCACAAAAAGCCTAGGGCTCTGCCACCAACTTTGTCCTTAGCAGTCTAACTGCCTCTGGCTTTAACCGTCTTATTTTTCAAATGAAGCTTATGACGCTAGCCCAACTTGCACCTCACGAGACTGCCGTGACAGGGTAAGAGATGCACAGCCGCATCCGCACTTTCAAGGTCACTTAACGGTACTGACCCTTTGGCGTTTGTATTTACTTCTCCTTTTATGACGACGGTCCGTCCAGGGCCCATGGAGGAGTTCAACCTTGCTACGAACGGCAGAGTCTGCAAAGAAACCCCAGTCAGTGCCAGGCAACCTCAGAAAGAGATCTTGTGGGAGAACTGCCTGAAGACACCGGGACATGTTTAAAGGCCGTGACCCTGTGACCCCCGTGAAGGGACAGATGAGTCTGCCTTGGTCCCACGGGGGTCCCCGGCCGTCAGCACTGTGCCGGCTCCCAGCAGACTCTCCATGAGGCTGTTTCAGACCATGAAGTGAACGGATGTGGGGAGGGCCCTGAGCCTCCGAGTGACACTCCCTCTGAGAAGTCACCTCAGCTGGGGTCTGGCGTGTGCTCTGTGTCCAGCCTGGAGGGGAGGCGGCCGAGGCCGGGGCAGTTACAAAAACACACTCGGGGCTCAGGGACCTGCTCTCCGTCCATGACACACAATGCCAGCGCCAAGTGGCTGCTTCGGGCTTGGACTGAGGGTGGAGATTACACATCCAGCTAACTAACACTTAACTCGTTACACAGAATTAGGAAAATTTTGGCTCTTCAAACCTTTGACAAACAGTTGGTAGGTAGTATTTTGGCGCAAGTCAAAGTGTGATTGGCCGGCGAACCTTTGCTCTTGGTGTAGACAGTTCTGGGGACGATTTTAGAAATGTCTCCTCTATTACTAGGCTGTAGGGAAACAGTTCTGCAGTAAGGTATGGAATAAGTGAAGCTGTCTTCCAAGGTTTAAACTTCATTTCCTGGACACTCTTATAAAAAGGTTCCACATGTTATATAGCAAAAATACTTACAAGCTGTGACCCGCCAGACTTTTGTACCTATTGAAAAAGAAAGACAAAAGGAGAATGTGTGACAGGCAAGAAATAAACGGTATAACATGAGCAATCAGATGTTCCTGGCTGTACGACTCAGAGCCTGGGACAGCAGGGCCTGCCCAGCACTGGGCAGGGGACATGTAGGTGCCAGTGCCTTCTGAACACATGCAGGGAGCTGCAGATTGCCACGCAGGCTGCGGACAGTCTGCCTGTCCAGTTCATCGTCTGAATTCTGTAACCTCCACCGTGAGCTAAGCATTTTCCAAAGGCCACACACGGGGTCAAACATGTTTTACTTCTTTCCAGGGTGCTCCCCAGATGCTGAGATTAGAGTCTGCTTATGAACGTGCTGAGATCAGTTAAGACCTCACTTTTCTCCACTAATAACAGCTAAAAGGTCTGAACTGCACTTGTTTCCATGGGGAACAAGTGGAAACGTGGAAGTTGTTTACTGATGCATTGGTTGTGCTCACTAGGTATAAACACCTCCTGCCAGCCCTACTCGGCAGTTAAGAAAGTTTTTTGTACATGAGATTGGTGGGGAGTGGTCAGATCAGAGTTTAAACAGCAAAACTTAATGCAACCGGCACCCTGAAGTATATGCCTCAATTTTCAACTTCCAGCATATTATTAAAAATGTAAGTTTTCACATTAAAAACATGTTTTCATATTAAAAATATAAGTGTTCATATTAAAAATGTAAGTTTTCATATTAAAAACATAACTTAAAAAAAACTCAGCCTGCCTGCCACCAAATTTACATGGCAACTAAAAAAGACATTTTTAGACATTTTTAAACTTTAAGAGATTTAATATTTACATTTTCTTTACTTATCCCTGTTGGTTCCAGAGTAGATCCTTGGGTACTTCCTAAATCCTGAAAAAAAGTTCAGATTAATGTTTAACATCCATCAGAATTGTAAATATAATCTTCTTGACATATCAAAAAAATCATAAATGGTACTAAACATGGAAAATATGCAAATATCCAAAAAGGCAGGAACATTAGCATCCTTCTCCTACTACCAAACTGACAAAAGCTACAGAGGTAAGAACAAGTGTGAAGACTGAGCGAATGAATCAGTCTCGAGACTGTAATTTGTTTTACTGTTTGTGGAGGGCAGGTTAGCAATTTCAACTGGACATCCCACTGCTGGGAAACAGTTTTAGAGAGAACTACTCCACGGTACTCCCACGTCAAGGAAATATACCCCCACTCCAGCTATAAAAGGTTGGTTGGTTGTTTCATGGTTATCACTTTGGGTTTTTTGTTAGAACCATGCTAGATTTGAGATCTACAGGCAATAAAGCTCTAGTCAATGATTAGCATTCTACTAGTCCGAATATTTTGGAGAAGGCAATGGCACCCCACTCCAGTACTCTTGCCTGGAAAATCCCGTGGACGGAGGAGCCTGGTAGGCTGTAGTCCATGGGGTCGCTAAGAGTCGGACACGACTGAGCGACTTCACTTTCCCTTTTCACTTTCATGCGTTGGAGAAGGAAATGGCAACCCACTCCACTGTTCTTGCCTGGAGAATCCCAGGGACAAAGGAGCCTGGTGGGCTGCCGTCTATGGGGTCGCACAGAGTCAGACATGACTGAAGCGACTTAGCAGCAGCAGCAGTCCGAATATTTACTTCTAAGAAATTAACACACTAGTGAGGGATATATTTACACTGTTTTCATCTCAACAGATGATGTTAGTTAAAGATGTTTCCTACCATTTCATCAGAAAATGTCACCAAAGAAGACCCCCAGACCACCCTCCCCCCCGCCCCCTATGGAAGGGCTCTCACCGAGCTGAAGCTGAAGCCCACAGAGTGAATGATGACTTTGCCGTAAATGCCCAGCGTGTCGATCCTCTCTGGGCTGATCCTGTGGGCATACAGCAGGGTATGCCTTCCATTGACAGCCACCTGAACAAACAGAAGACAACAGCCCCCTCCAATAAAGCAGTTAATAAATGAATTTTATTAATTTATCCAAGTTTAAATCTGCTGACTCAGATTTATTTTGAGACTTTTTCCCACAGGTCTCCCCATGACACGTCTGACCAAACTGTGATGAAAGCAACCACAGCAGACAGCACGCTTAACTTCCTCTGAGTTCTTCCTCTGACTGAGCACCAGGGACACTCTCTCCAGATGGATCACACATCGGTGAACACACGACCACATCCCCGTGTGTAGCAGGCCTGTACATGAGACACCCTGGGTGCCCATGAGCCCTGGCAGAGACCTGCCCCACGACCTCATCACCCTGCTGTCCTGAGGACCAGACTCTGGAGACCACCCCGCACAAGGTAGGTGCTCCACACACATTTGGGTAATTTGCTGAATGAATGAACCCAGGCAAATGACCCAAGTTCTCTGAAATTCCTATCTGTGAGCAGGAAGCATGCGCCCTCCAGACGCTGCTGTTGGGAGGAGATGACCCCGTCCCTCTCATGAGACTCCAGCCCAGTGCCTGACCGAGAGGGCACCAGTGCTCCGGGCTCCTTCTTCCTCCCTCCCAGATGCCAATACACGTGTACGGAGTGTCAGGAAGACACGCAGAACACAGTATGGTCTCAGACCTCAGGGAGCTGCAAATCCCAATGGAAGGCAAAAGAAAGGCAGGAAAAAAAACCAAAGCACAACAGTACAGACAGGCGTTAAAAAAAAATGATACAGACGCAAGGACTCCAACAGCCAGAAGAGGGAGGGGTGGGGGGAGGGGGAGGTTTTGGGGAGGAGGGATGGTGGGAGCAGGCTCTGAAGGTCAGAGGGGTCTGCACCTCGGGTGGAATGTTTCCCTCTGTGCCGTCAAGTCTCTGCTCTGGGAGGCTCCACAGGCTGGAGCAGCCTCGGGACCACATTCCACCTCTGCACACACTAGGGATAAAGTGCTCAGCAGTCCTGACGATACGTGGGCTTTCTAAGATCTCCTCTGGTTAGAATCTCTGGATCCTACGGGACGAGGCAGCACAGGACGGAACTGAACAACCCCCCTGGCCCCGACTCCAACGACAGGATCCCGTGTCTGTCAGTTCAGACTCCCCCACACTCAGGGTTCTAGTGCCTGCAGTTAACTCTCCATCATCAGTGTAAGCCTGAGCCAGTTCAGAACGAACTCAGTCCTGCAAGGAGAACAATCCAGCAAAGATCCAGTCACACTGGACCTGCATGGTGACATGAGCAGGGACACAGGAACCAGGCTGTGCCCACCTCAAGGGAAGGTACCCGCCGTGCCCTACTTCTGAGGAGAGTTATAAAGCCAAACCCTTCCTCTGGATTTAGGAGATGTATGGGCGAGTTCACGTGTGTGAAGGGCTTCCCTCATGCTCACTGTCATGAGTGAGGAGTCAACCTCCACCTTCCAAAACCTGCCTGGAACTTCTCTTTCAGGACCATGATCACGATCTCGAATGACTTCTCTTTCTTGAAAGGCATGTCGTAGGTGATCTCCTCCCAGCCCCACTTCTCATTTCTCAGAGTGTTGCAGACAACGCAGTTGGCCCTTTTGAAGCGTGGATTGAAATGGAAGGCCACATCCGCTCGGGGTTTCACACTGCTGCCACACTGCAGGTCCACCTGGAACCTGTGGAGGGAAGAGACGGGCCACGTGGGGACTCAGGAAGGCGGCCGCGTGGAAACCCAGGCCTGCTGACCCCCGTCCACTCCGCTGCTCACCCACCAGGGGGCCGGAACGGCCCAGAATAAGCACCTAATTTCCCAGCCTCCCTGCAGGAGGGCTGGCCCAGGAGTCCCAAGCTCTGCCAACGGGGTGGAAGGGAAGAATTCACGGAAAACTACAGGAAACAGCCTCAACAGTCAGTTGACATCTGTCTTCTGTCCACCCCAAATCTTCCCCCCCAAAACCACATATGGACCCAGGCAGCTACAGAAACAACCTGAGGACCAGAGCCGCAGCTTCCAGGAACCGTGAGAAAGAAGACATCACCCTGGGACAGCGGGTGCGAGCAGGAAGGGGGTCCCGCCTCTGCCAGCTCAATGGCACGGCCTTCAGCCGTCTGGGCTGTCCCCTTTAGACGTCACATTCGCCTCTTATTTAAACCACTGTTACTCGGGCGTCAGTCATACAGAGCCAAGTCCAACTCCAGCTGATACTGCTCATCCAGACTTTGTGCCCAAGGCAAGCATTAGATAAAACCACCTGGACAGGTCTGAAGAGATGCTGTGCGAAAGTTACACTGTAACTAGGCCACGTCCTTGTCATCTGACCACAATTCCCTCCACTAGCTGTGTTTCTAATTCTGCACACTAAAGTCAGACTCACAGCAATAAAAAAATCCAAATCACCTGTATTTCAGTTTTTCATTCCAGGTTCCTCAGCACCTTGGCCAAGGCTGCTGTAAAAGCAAAATCAGCCTCAAGTACCCAGATGGTCTCTCCTACATTATTTGCTGTTGTCCCACAATCACAAAGATGCACTATACTTGTGTTCTCATCTAACACAATGACTTTACCTGTCCGAGTCACTAGGAACATGCCCACGTAGTACAATCAATGTTCCCGGCTCCAACTGCTCAGAAATGGTCCCAACATAGGGGATTACCTAGGAAAAATAATTTTAACAAATGGTCACTTACAAAATCAAAGGACTACACTCTTAAAGGCTGCACATGAATTTGCTCAGACCCTAGCATTTTTCCAAGTCCTCAACATTCAAACAGCTGAGCAGGAACAACGTAGCTTAGAGACAGCAGGACACCTGCAAACCACTCTGGATTCTTTAGAAATAGACACATACTATTTCCAGTACTTTTTATCTGGCTGGAGTGTGTGTTCATGCTCAGTGTGTCTGCCTCTTTGTGGCCCCATGGACTGTAGCCCACCAGGCTTTGTGTCCATGGGTTTCTCCAGACAAGAATACTGGAGTGGGTTGCCATTTCCTCCTCCAGGGATCTTCCCAACCCAGGGACTGAACCCACGTCTCTTGAGTCTCCTGCCTTGGCAGGCGGATTCTTTACCACTTGAGCCACCTGGGAATATCTGGCAAAGGGTTGTATGAAATGCCACACCTTGCCCCTCTGTTTTTCCTAAGGTTCCAGGGATGATCCCAACATGATGTAGGCCAGGCCAGGCCCTACTCTAGCGCTGAAGAAGACAATGACAAGCACGCACTGCCTGCAGAGAGCACTCCACTAAGCCGCTCCACCATACCTGGGACTGGGTGCCTTACCTTACCCACTGGGCTTCCACACCGCACCCCCCATGGGAACCAGAGACCTGCACGGTCAGAAGGATGCACTCAGGGTGCCTGTGGGTCTCTCAAGACATGGCATCTGCAGACCTCGCCTGGTCCAGGGTGCAGGCCTGGGCCCTGACAGGGGTTCCCACACAGGATTCGGGTCTCCCACCTGCCCCTTCCTCACCTGGAACCCAGCATTTTTGTCTGGGGCCTGACACATGATCAGATCTTCTCACTCCCCTCCCCTGGATGGCTCCACCATCCTCCCTGACCACTGGTTATGTGGCTGCATCTCCTGCACCCCAACCACATCCCACTTCCATCTGCAGCCTCTGACCGACCGAGACAAGCAGGCCAGACACCAGCATACCAGCATACCAAGCTCACCTGGGTTATGACATCTATGCTAAAATTGATCAAGGTAGCTTTGACTGTCAAGAAGTAAGAAATGAAACAAAAGAGGCCATATAATCCCATCTCAAACACAATCTTCTGTGTGAAGCTTTTTCCAGACTCCCTGGGCCAACTGAGTCAGCCCCCTCTGAGGGTCATCATGGTACTCATTACTCTGTTCCTGTGCAAACATATGCCTAGATTTTGAGCTGCATGGGGCAGGACCTAGCCATCATCTTTACACCCCCAGGACAGAGGTCAGGCGATGATCAACAATCACTTGGTGAATGAATGAGCTCTCACCATTCTGGAAACTGGGTTCTGACAGGCGTGGCAACTAAACAGCTGCTGAACAGAGTGTTGCTGCCTTAAGCAGTAGCACAAGAAATCACCAAAGCCAGTGACCATCTGGTGTCACAGCCATTGCTGGGGGCAGCGTGGGGGAGATGAACGGGGCATCAAACCAGAAAAGGAAAAATATAACAGATGTGTAGAGCATGGCCACAGCCACACATCAGACTGGATGGTTTCTGTGTATAGAGAACGTGGAAGTCTCTTGGCCACAGGCAAGAATAAACAGCAGCATCTTTCATGATGTATATCTTTTAATAAAATGAGAACCGTTTTTGTAACTTCAATTTTTTTTTATATTTTCAACTTATATTTTGGCTTCCCAGGTGGCTCAGTGGTAAAGAATCCACCTGCCAATGCAGGAGACACAAGAGATGCAGGTATGATCCCTGGGTCCAGAAGATTCCCTGGAGTAGGAAATGGCAACCTACCTCAGTATTCTTGCCTGGAGAATACAGAGGAGCCTGACAGGCTACAGTCCAAAAAGTTGGACATGACTAGCAACTGAGCACAACTTATATTTATGCAGAATATTTAATAACACAGAACTGTTAGTGAAATAATTATCACTGAGAAAGTAGCCTACAAAACTCCATACAGTGTGGTCTCAACCAAGTTAATAATAAACATCAAAAAGGAAAGAGAAAACACTAAAGAAGTAAGCCAAAACTGTTACAACACTTTTCTTGAGGAATGAGATTTTAATTTTCTTCTTTATATATTTGTATATTTTCCAGATTTATATAATAAGCATTTATAATGTTTATTACCACAAATTTTTTATTGTATCAGTCTGAGAAACAACTGTGCTATAAATTTGGGCCATTTGCTGTTTGTTTTCCATATTAATGCTTTCTACTTAGGAATGCACCCTAATTTATATTAATACCACTGCTGCTGCTGCTCTGTCATGTCTGACTCCTTGTGACCCCATGGACTGTAGCCTGCCAGGCTCCACTCTGTCCATGGGATTTTCCAGGCAAGAATACTGGAGTGGGTTGCCATTTCCTCCTCCAGGGGATCTTCCCGACCCAGGAAATGAACCAGGGTCTCCTGCATTGCAGGCGGATTCTTTACCTGCTGAGCCATCAGCAATACTCAACTTTTTTGGACCATATGAAGGAAACAAAAGCCCCTCAGCCCACTTACTCCCTCACAAATAGGCTCCTGTGGAAAGGGAGAAGGGTGCTGTTTTCAAGGCAATTCCAAGCTTTGAGGCTTTGATGTTTCACAAATAATTTACATAAAACAATACAACACAGACCTGAACACACTGGAGACAGTGTCATAAACTTAAGCCTTAGTCAGGTTTGGCATTAACCTGCCTGAACATCCAGCGGATTCATACTGCTTTGCCTTTTATGTCATTCATCAGATGTCTGCTCTACACCAGGGCTGGGTCAGGCAGCCTGCAGCTGGAAAGAAGTATGAGTTCCGTCCATCCAGGAGGAGCTGATGATACAGCTGGGAAGAAGTCAGATACCCTCCAAAAGATGATTAGTGGAAACGTGACACTCTGTACAGCTGTTCGAATCAGAACCTCCTTCCAGCTGGGAAACCCTCTATCTTATGAACATGAGCACTCATCCAAACTGTGATGAAGGCATACGATGCAGATCTGTCCATCAGCACCTCCAGTTCAGACTCTAAGCTGGACGTCATGACAAGCAGCAGCCAGAATCCTGCAGTGCTCACTTGGGCCGAGGGGGGCAGCAGAGGCGCCGGCGGCACCGCCAGGGCACAGAGGACGGTTGGTCCGCTGCGGGCAACAGCCCTGAGCCCGGTTTGGGCTGCTGTCTATGATGACATCGGTGACAAGCCTGGTTCTTTGGTCCAGCCTGCTGACATCACTTAATAAATTCCTCTTCTGCTCAAATTAGCAGCTGGCTTCTGTTTTTGCAACTACCAGCCCTGGCCAAGTCCACATCTTCCCAAAAACGGGGCCGGAAGGAAGTGTTGAATAAATGCTTCAGAAAAATATAGAGAGAGCTGTAACTGAGGTGGCCACAGCTGATGAATGAGGTATGATGTGACCTGGGGAAAAAGTATAGTTAGGCAGAAAGGAGAAGGAAGCCAGCTCAGGTAGAAATGTCCAGCTACGAAGGCAGAGAGGCAGGGAAAGACAAAACTTATCCGGGAGACAGTAAACAGTAAGGGAGCAGCTAAAGACAGAGTTAGAGGTGGACTTTAGACTAACAAGACAAAAGTGGGATTGGGAACAACAATCCAGTGGGCCGGGGAATATCGGGGAGGCCGCCTGGCAGCAAGTAAGCCTGGCATAGAGAGATAAGAGCCTGATCCACGCTGATGGCAGCAGACGCTGAGGGGGTGGGGGTGGGAGAAGATAAACACTGAGCTATATCAAAGAAAACTGTCTACGTGGGGCCCCCACCTAAAATGGTAAAACTGTGGAAGAAACAAATTTCAGAAGGAAGATGACGACTTTAGCTGTGAATACCCTTAGTGTGAAAGGTTGGCAAGACATCTAAGGGGAAATACACTGAAAGGAGTGGGAGACTCAGGACCAACATTAAGGGAATGGCCAAGACTCAGCAGTCAGAGAAGAGATGATGACTTAATGAAATGAGAGGTACTAGACAAACTGAGAGAGGAAGTCAGGAGCGAAGTCTCAATGGTGGTCAGTTACGGGCTGTGCGGTGTCAACACAGCAGACCTGGCTGCTGGCTTTGAAAGGCTTCCTTCCAAGAAACGTGAATTTAGGGAGAGCACTCACCACCCTAACTGAGAAGGGGGGGTTACCCACCTCAACTGTTTGTGCAAACATGATTTATGCTGAACACCTGCTTTCCTGCTGGGAGTCTGGAGTTTTGGTACCTGCTAGGCAGATGCTACGGAGAAGGCAATGGCACCCCACTCCAGTACTCTTGCCTGGAAAATCCCATGGATGGAGGAGCCTGGTAGGCTGCAGTCCATGGGGTCGCTGAGAGTAGGAAACAACTGAGTGACTTCCCTTTCACTTTTCACGTTCATGCACTGGAGAAGGAAATGGCAACCCACTCCGGTGTTCTTGCCTGGAGAATCCCAGGGACGGGGGAGCCTGATGGGCTGCCGTCTATGGGGTCGCACAGAGTCGGACACGACTGACACGACTTAGCAGCAGCAGCAGCAGGCAGATGCTATCTACACAACATCTCTCAATAGAGACCCCAGGTGGTGAGTCTCTAATGAGCTTCCCTAGGAGAGAATCTCTCACACGGTCACAGCTAGCTGCTGGGAGATTTAACTCCATCCCCTGTGGCAGCACTGGCAGGATACCCTTGAAATCCTGTTCTGATCCCCTGGACTTGGCCCCGTGTGCCTCTCCCCTTTGTGGTTCTTGCTCTCCATCCTTTCACTGGGACACATCACAGCCACGGGCATGACTGAGCTGGTGAATCATTACAACTGAGGGTATGTGGGAGACTTCAATGCAGGGAGTGAGAAAAGAAAGAAGAAAGAAGGATCTGACAGAGCAGGGCAGGCATGTCAAGGAAGTCAATTTCAAAAAGGGGATGTCTCTAACATGGAAAAATAAGGAAGACCTCACTCCTGCCTCCACCAAAAGATAATGAAATGGATATCATACTCTCTGACACAGTGATTCCACTTTTATAGATTTCTCTTGTAAAATACTAGCACATGTACACAAATTTGCACCTCCAAGGATGTACACTACAGCCCTGGAAAATCATAAATAGATCTAGCCCTTTAACAGGGGGCTGGTTAAATAAGTCACAGTACATCCACACAGTGGGCAAATTACGCAGCCACTAAAATAAGTGAGGAAACTCTATGCTGACACCTCCAAAATGTGTTAAATGGAATAAAGCACAGTATAGCACAGCTTATCCAATATGATACATGCATGTAAAGAAACAGTATACAGAAGGCGATACACACAACATATGTTCTCTCTTGGATATTCACATACAGTCTCAGGAAGGATATACAAAAACCTGGTAGAAAAGTTACCTTTAGGGAGGGTAAATGAGCACCAAGGTAGGAGGAAAATTTATGTTTTAATGAAATCCTGAAATACTGCTTGAATTTTAAAAACGTTGTACATATCTTTTCTTTGTATTTTTAACATAATAATAAGGAAAAGTCATTTGAATTTGGGATAAATGAATTTAAAATTTTGAAGACAGATTAACTTCAAACTGTTGGGGGCTTGGCAGCATGGAAGGACACTGAAAGAAATGGACATCCACAAAAGGAGACTGGCTTGGAAAGAAGATGGGAGTTTTGTTTTGAACTCACGGTCCTGAAGGGCTGGCAGGGCATCTAAGTGAGCTGGAGGTCACAGAACGATATACAAACTGCACACATATTCAAAAGGTGATCAGTCAACACAGAAATAGATGAAGCACAGGCTGGAATCAAGATTTCAGGGAGAAATATCAATAACTTCAGATATGCAGATGACACCCTTATGGCAGAAAGTGAAGAGGAACTAAAGAGCCTCTTGATGAAAGTGAAAGAGAAAAGTGAAAAACTCAACATTCAAAAAACAAAGACCACGCATCCGGTCCCATCACTTTATGGCAAACAGACGGGGAAACAACAGAAACAGTGACAGACTTTCTTTTCTTGGGCTCCAAAACCACTGTAGATGGTGACTGCAGCCATGAAAGTAAAAGACACTTGCTCCTTGGAAGAAAGGCTATGACAAATTGAGATAGCATATTAAAAAGCAGAGACATTACTTTGCCAACAAAGGTCCACCTAATCAAAGCTATGGTTTTAGTGGTCATGTATGGATGTGAGAGTTGGACCGTAAAGAAAGCTGAGGGCCAAAGAATTGATGCTTTAGAACTGTGGTGTTAGAGAAGACTCGAGAGTCCCTTGGACAGAAAGGAGATCAAACTGTGTGTCAGTTGTTTAGTTGTGTCCAATTCTTTGTGACCCCATGGACTGTAGCCTGCCGGGCTCCCCTGTCCATGGAATTCTCTCAGCAAGAATACTGTAGTGGGTTGCCATTTCCTTCTCCAGAGGATCTTCCTGACCCAGGGATTGAACCCAGGTTCCCTGTATTGCAGGCAGACTCTTTACCATCTGAGCTATGGAGAAGTCCCTGAGATCAAACCAGTCAATCCTAAAGGAAATCAGTGCTGAGTATTTATTGCAAGGACTGATGCTGAAGCTGAAACTCCAATACTTTGGCCACCTGATACAAACAACTGACTGACTGGAAAAGACCGTGATGCTGGGAAAGCCTGAAGGCAGAAGGGGACGACAGAGGATGAGATGGCTGGATGGCATCACCGACTCGATGGACATGAGTTTGAGCAAGCTTAGGGAGTTGGTGATGGACAGGGAAGCCTGGCGTGCTGCAGTCCATGGGGTCACAAAGAGCTGCACACGACTGAATGAACTGAAAAGACAGCAAAGAAATAAAGAGAGACACTGAAGACGAGAGTGGTAAAAAGACAAGAAAGAAATGAAACTACGGGTAAAAACACAAGAGGGCAGGGAGGAATAAATTAGGAGCTTGGGATTAACATACACACACTACTACTTACAAAATGGATAATCAATAAGGACCTACTATATAGCACAGGGAACTCTACTCGGTACTCTGTGATTAGCTACATGGGAAAAGAATCTGAAAAAGAATGGATATGTGTATATTTGTAACTGAATCACTGTGCTATACACCTGAAACTAACACAACCCTGTAAATCACCAATATGCCAATATCAACTTGGAATTTCAAAAAATTAGGATTCAGAAAAAAAAGATCAAAATGCAGAGTCATGGTGCAGAAATCAATAGAGCAGAAATCGACTGTCTCAGGAAGGAAGTTAGCAAAAGAACAAGGGAACAAATAGGAAGGATCTTCAGAGATTTTTAAAAAGACATTTTTATCGTTTTGTGTTTTAAGGTTAAACTGCAAGGTAGAAAGGGAGGTCCTTAGAATACTAAGGAAAAAAGAATCAATGTGGAAGTAAGGTTCCTAAGGAAATTGGAATCATGAGCTTTTCAGGGTGGGATTAATATTAGCAAATGGCTTGTTAACTAAAAGCGAGAACCAAATGGATTAATTTCTAAATAACTTCTCAACTCACACCTGATCACATCCTAAGACCTCTATAAACAACAATAATAAAATATTTAAGCAGATTATTGAGTTGCCAAACAAGAGATTTCACTGAAGGAACTTCTGGTATGAAGATACTGTCTTCCAAATTAGTCACTCAATTTGAGTGGAAAGAAAAGTGAGCCGAACTTTCTTAAGTCTTGGAATTCTATCAACTGAACTTGTCGATGAAATATACTAAATAGGAAAAAAATTATACAGGCCAGTTATACAACTGACTTAATCTTTTCCAAGAGTGAATATGAACAGAATTTGTCTACCATAATTTTTAAATATATTTTAAGTCATTTTTATTGAACTGATTTTAATTATACTGTTTTAGCTGGTGACAGCTGCCCCAAACCAAGACAAAGCCCTTGTGAAGGCTACTCGACATCCTCAAGGCAATCCAGTTTGCTTCCGTATTTGGAATATATTGTTGAAATAGTTATACTTTTGAAATTATACAATCAAGCAAACCATGCAGACAAGTGTGGTGGCCAAAATGTTCATTTGGGTTTCTCCACAACATGACGGAAAAACCTGAATGAACTTTTGGGCCAAACCAATATATTATTCAAAAAGACATTATGCATTAAAAAATAATTTTGAAAGAAGCTTCAGTTTTATAATTGACACATTCTGTACTTCATGCTCTCAAAATAAGAAATGCCTTAAAACTAACTCTATGTTTCTTTACTGATGTGAATGAATAGAATTCGTATCAGTAGGAACTGAAATTTAACATATAAGAGACAATACACGTGGACCAAAATGTTAGAAATGTAAAGAGATAAAAATAGAAAGATGGCAGTTCTGTCTTCACAAGCTTAATGAAGAGTATAGCAGAAACTCCATAAACACTTGCCAGTTGAGTGAACTGATCACTAAGGAAATACCCAGAATGCAGGAAGATATCTACTCTGGAAACATGCTGTCATGAACCATTCTCAGAACGGCACCAGGAGTCCTGAATGCAGCATCTGTTCCAAGTGCCCTGTCCTCAGGTAATGAAACGTCAGCTGATTTTTGTTTCAACTCTGCAGTTGACGGTGCTAACCCCAGAAACCACAGCAAACATCAGTGTGCTAGTATCAAGACAGGCGAAGATCTCAGGTTATAAAACTGTTTTCTAAATAACACTCAAATAAGGTGTCTCTGTGATGCAGGGCAGAGCTGAACATTAACCCGACCATCCACCTCTCCTGGCTTGAGCAAGGGTTACATTTCGGTTCCCCTTGACAGGGAGAATATTTCTTTTTTTCTTTCAATCTCTGCAGAAAGTTAAGTCTACAACTTTGAGATGTTTTTAATCCTTGAGATGCACAAAATCTTTTAAAATGTCTAGCTGACTTCAAGTTCAGCAAGTGTTCCTTAAAAACTACTTAAGTAGTTTTTAAACCTACTAGAAATGAAGGCTATTTCTTCCAAAACTGACTTTGCTTTATATGGTGGTTGTACCTCATTCTTACACAATGACAGTAAACGTTAGGGGGAAAAAAAGAGCTAGAGCTACAAAGAAAATAACAAAAAACTGAACTCACTTACACTAATAAGACTGGCTGAAGGCCTTACTTGAAGGACTCTTACCAGGAGTCTCCTACAGAGGGTTTACCAAAAAAAAAAAAAAAAAAAAAAAACAAAAGCAAACCAAACAAGCAGCAACTCTGTCTTGGATGTAAATTCAAGATTCAGTTTCGGACATATAGAAACTAGACATTTCTAAAGATTCTCCCACCACAGGAACTGAAACCAGTTCATTACTGAAATTCTAGCAATTACATTCATGGGTTCCTGAACTGGCCTGAGGTTCACACAAGACTATTAGTTTTTCTCCTTCTCCAGCTCACCACTGGCTTTGAACATTCCCCTGCTCAAGTAACAAGCAGGATTTGAAAGGCAGAGGGAAAGCTGAGAAATGAACTTCTCACGAACAGGTCTAGTTAAAAAAAGAAAATGAAAACGTGTACAGAAAGAAATCCATTCCCTCTGGAAATTACATCTTATGATGGTCTAAGCCTTCTTCCCACCACGATCAGAGTGGTTTTCCCATCGCTCTTCCTCCATGTTCTTTATTCACAGCATGTCTCATCACCCCGTACAGCTGACCTTTGAACTACACAGGTTTGAACTGCGCAGGTCTGAATCCACTTACACTTGGATTTTTTTTTTTTTTTTTTCAGTAAATACGTACTATCTATTGGCGATTGGCTGAATTCCCAGATGCCGAATTGTGGGTACTGAGAGGAGAGCTGAATATTGAATTTAAGCATCTGTGGGGCTGCAAGGGCTGGAAATGGCTTTGAGTCAGCACCCACTGCAGTTCCATCACATAGCAGCTGCTCCATTTATGTTTACTGAACTTCACTTCTGCCCCACCCAACCCTGCAATGAGTAATTATTTGTTGTTGTTCATTCGCTAAGTCGTGTCCTGATTCTTTACACTGCAGCATGCCAGGCTCCTCTGTCCTCCACTATCTCCCAGGTAATAATTGGGTTGGCCAAAAACTTCATTTGAGTTTTCCCGTAAGATGTTATTGAAAAACCTGAACTAACTTTCCAGCCAATCTGATATTACTCTTTGGACTTGCTCTCAACACTGCCACAGGCAAAAAGTGATTGTGGAGATCAGTTACCGGGTTATAGATGACATTCTGCAGATTGTTTAAGGACAACATCATTCTCTTCCACCTTATTGTTGACTGGGCTCTCTTCCAGGTATGGTCTAAGATTTTAAATACGTTTCACTTAAAGAATTCCCAGATTGAAGCCGAGGCACGTGCCCTATGTAAAATCAAAAGAGAGGGAAAGAAAAATAAGCATACACCATTTTTCTTCATATTATAACTCTTTTAAAATATATCAATTATTTTACTGATATTTATCAAATAACAGGATGCTATTACAACCAAAGATCTGACTCCAACTCTTATCAAATGTACTCTACTAAATAATTTTGTATTATGAGGACAGGACATATTAAATTTAAAAAATATATCTGTAGAACATTTCTAACTTGGAAACTTTATTAGAAATACTTATTACTGGGAGTTCCCAGTGGCTAGTGGCTTTTACTGCTGTGGCCCAGGTTCAATCCCTGGTCAAGGAACTGGGATCCCACAAGCTGTGCAGCACAGCCAAAAAAAAAAAACAAAAACGAAAACTTATTATTAAAATACTAAACCAAATGGTGGGAAATACCCCTATAAATCATCAGAGATATTCACTTAAACTTTCTCATCTGTACAATGAGAATAATAATAGTGTTCACCTCACAGGTTTATTCTACGGATTAAATGAATAAATAAAACAATGGAATAGCACATGCTTTAGAAGTTTTATACATTGTTATTAGTAGAAGGGAATGCTCTTCCTCCTCCAAATTAAACAAGTTGAAAGAAAAAAAAAATCCAGTGCCTCAAATATTAACTTCCCTGTGGCTTAGAAAAAAAGTGGGGTGTGGAGGATCAGCAACAGTTTTCAAGATAAAAGGACCCATCAGTACTACATTTAACAGCTCCAGGGAAGACCTGAAGACAAAGAACTAAAAGAGAAACAAAACTAAAGCTTCTGACATTTTACTTCCACTAATTCTATCATTATTCCAAAGGGCAATACACACTGATCACATCTATCACTTTGAATCTATTAAGAAAAAAACCTGCATTTCCAACGCTGGATGTAACAAACTGAGTGGTTATGTTAAATCACAGCAAGAGGGATTTTGTAGGTGAAATTACAGTTACAAATCAGCTGATGTCAAGACAAGGAGATTGTCCTCCATTATCTAGTGCTGCTGCTGCTGCTGCTGCTAAGTCGCTTCAGTCGTGTCCGACTCTGTGCAACCCCATAGACTGCAGCCCACCAGGCTCCCCCGACCCTGGGATTCTCCAGGCAAGAATACTGGAGTGGGTTGCCATTTCCTTCTCCAACACATGAAAGTGGAAAGTGAAAGTGAAGTCACTCAGTCGTGTCCCACTCTTAGCGATCCCATGGACTGCAGCCCACCAGGCTCCTCCGTCCATGGGATTTTCCAGGCAAGAGTACTGGAGTGGGGTGCCATTGCCTTCTCAGATTATCTAGTGGGCCCCATGTAATTACATGAGCCCTTAATAAAGAAGGAAGCCAAAGAGATGTGGTAGAAAAAGAAATCAGAGATGTGAAGCATGAGAATTCAACACATGATTGCTGGCATTTGAGAGGGAGTGTAGGTGGGCACACAAGGAAACTGTAAGAAAGAAACTCCGAAAACAAACTCAAGTATCCTGGAAGTGGGCTATTCCCGAGAGAATAGAGCCCAAACTGCAAACACCCGCACTTATCTTGTGACACCCTAATCACCTAACTTAGCTAGTAACACTCATCCTGGTCCCTCTAATTTCTGATCAAAGAGCTGTAAGAAATAAGCGGGTGTAATCAAAACATCAAGTTTTATGCCCTAAATATATACAATTTCTGTTTGTCACATATACCCCAATAAAGTTGGCAAAAAAAAAAAAAAAAAAACTGTATCCTTCTTGGCTTATAAATGTGACCGCAATCTATTAACTTGCTACGTTAGTCAAAAATCTCAAAACTTTTTGTTTTGCACCATCAAACTCGGAAAGTATCAAGACGACCAAAAAAGAAAGGATACAGAGTTTCCACGGCCACATTCAGAATTTTCTTGCGACCAGAGAGTGATCCAATTTAAGCCATAGGCCCGTGTGAAACCAATCATTCCCGGAAACATCCACAGGCACGAGTCCTGCTCTAATTAATTAACACTTGGTTCGCATCCCAAGAAGCCATCATGATGCTGAAGCAGTTAAAGGACTTGCGTTTCCCTAACGTTTAATCCTACAGTCAATGACTCTGCATCTCACAAAAAGAGTGTTCAGAGTCCGGGAGGACCAAGGAGGTCTGCCATTCAACTTGAAGAGCCCGTCATTTAAAACACTGGGAAGGAAACGACCGCGATCCCACCGAGTGAAGGCGGCGCTCGGCCCCAGGCAGGGAGGTCAATGGTGCGAAGGCAGCCCCGAAGGAGGGGGTGGTCAGCAGCGGGGCCAGCGCCGGGGGCCCCGGGGCCGCGACCCGGGACCGCGACTCATCCCTGCGGCGCCGCGCGCCGGGCAGTGCCCGCCGCCAGCCGGATCCTCCGCGGTGACAACACGCGAGACGGGGAGACGGGAGCCAGCCCCACCTTCTGACTCTGATGCAGGGCCAAAAACGCCCGGCCCCCTGCTCGGCCGGCGCACCCACCGCGGCGACAGCCCCCGGACGACTCACCCCGGGACTGGCGTCTCAGCGCTGAGCGTTGGAAGCTGTCGGTCCGCAGCGGCGCGTCGTCCGCGTTCCCGGCCGGGCGCGCGCGGGCGGCGACCGGAAGCGAGAGGAGTCAATCCGCCGCCACTTCCCGCTTCGAGCGCCCCGGGCGTCGCCGTCGGCTTTGCGTCTGTGTCCGGGTCGCGCTCCCGGCTCCGCTGGGCTGGGGGCCCGGCCTCAATGCTGCCCGCCACCGGGCTGGGCCTCCAGCACAGCCTGGGGACGCGGAGCGCGACCGGCTTGCTGCGGGACGGCAGAGAGGGAGGGGGCTGAGTGTGTTTACAAAATTCCCAGACTCTTGCCTGCAGTCGGGACTGAGGGCCGGGAAGTGCGGCAGAGAGGAGAGACCACCTGCTCCCTCCGCCTGCGTGTCCGCGGCCTCCAGCTCCGGTGTGGACGCCGCACAGGCCCCCCTGGACCCGGCGAAAGGCCCTCCACGCGGACAGGGGCGGCGGGGAGGCGTCTCTGACCTTCCCTGGTCGCGGGGGTCAACGGGGTAGGTGCCAGGTATTTATTTCTCTAGGTTTGCTTCCTTATCTGCCTGGGGTCAGAGTCCAGCCAGTGCAATGAAAGAGAACCTGATTTGGAAGCACCCCGTTTGGGGCCACAACTTCGGGTGTAAGTAAAGTGATGGGGAAATGGGTTCAGTATAGCTGGACTTCGTCCAGTCTGGATCCGCCAAACATTGACTCTAACTTGGACTTCAGTCCCTGCGGCTTCTCCACCAATTTTGTGTGTTGCCGTTTTCTTAGTTTTATCAGGACTTCCCTGAGAAAAATGTCAGCGGTACAGAGCCCAGTTGTAGGTGTTCACAAATAACCAGCTTTCCTGTCCAGGGCCCATACTGACTGCCAGTTTGACCTACTGGCTGTAAAAAAACGTCAGCGACAAGTACAAAGTTACGTAAGCTACCTTGAACACCTGGTCCACTTTGTTTTCTGATAGGGATCATGAAGTTATTATCTTCCTACTTGTCTCTGCTTGACTTTTATCCACGTTTCCTTTGAAAGGCAGGTTTTGCTGTCCCTGCCCTGGACCTTCTCCCCTCGGTATCCTTGGGCTTTATTATTTTTTATTTAAATTGAGGAATTCATTACACACTTCATACCATCGAACTCACATTCTGATTCCCTATTACATTTCTCTCCTCCTATTCATTTTCCAAGTTTGCTTCACTCTTCAGGATTCAACTTCAGTAGCTGAATTTAACCTTTAAGATACACTACCTGGAATTTGTACTTAGCCTTGTTCGATCTATTCAACACGGATTTAAATGAGAAGAGGAAAATGTCCTGTATATTCCCCAATGCCTAATGTAATAATGCTTTGCATGAAGTTGACACTCTAAATGTTAGGTTAAAATGACAGGTTATTGATAAAGTGAGGAGCAATTGAATGTCTTCACAACTTTGCCTGGGTTGATTACCTTTCTCCACAAAGTTGAAATAAATATACATCAATGCTCTATTTCTTTGGTAAATGGAATTTAGGTATAAATGGGACTGTGTAAATGGGCTTCCCCAGTGGCTTTGGCCATCTGTCGCAAAGAGCTGGCTCACTGGAAAAGACCCTAATGCTGGGAAAGATTGAGGGCAGGAGGAGAAGGGGACCACAGAGGATGAGATGGTTGGATGGCATCAATCACTCAATGGACATGAGTTTGAGCAAACTCCTGGAGATGGTGAAGGACAGGGAAGCCTGGCTGCTGTCGTCCATGGGGTCTCAAAGAGTCGGACACGACTGAGCGACTAAATAACAGTGGCTTAGCAGCAGTGAAAAAACATCTGCCCACAGTGCAGGAGACTCGGGTTTGATCCCTGGGTGGGGAAGATCTAGGAGGGCATGGCAACCCACTGCAGTATTCTTGCCTGAAAAATCCCGTGGACAGAGGAGCCTAGTAGGCTCTGGGGTCTCCAAGAGTCCAACATGACTGAAGCATGACACAGGACTGTGAAAGGGCCAGAAATCCTGGGTTGGTGCAGTAATGTTGTACTAAAAGGTGTGCAAATCCAAAAAATTTATTCTTAAAAAAACTTTGGTCCCTGTTTTGTTCAGTGAGCTCAGTATGTTTTTTATATCTTTAAAAATCAACAAATATATACTCAGTGCCCACCATGACAAGGCACAGTGGTGAGGAACACAAGTAGACAAAGAGCTTTGTAGTATTTGCCTTCAGGGCCCTTCTAAACGCAGAGAAGAGATATAATATATGGAAGTCCCACCTCTTTTCCTTGGATTATTACAATAGCTTCTTCATTGATTTCCCTGCTTTTGCCCTTCCCCCCTGCAGTCTGTTCTCAACACAACAGCCAGAGAGATCATGACAACACACGATCCAAACAATGTTACTCCTCTCTCAAACCTTCCACTGCTGCTGCTGCTGCTGCTGCTGCTAAGTCACTTCAGTTGTGTCCGACTCTGTGTGACCCCATAGACGGCAGCCTACCAGGCTCCCCCGTCTACTTTTTGCTTATTCTTTGAGTGCAAGTCCGTTACACTTCATGTTGTGGCCCCACCCCTGTGCGCTCTGACTTTTCACTTCCTACCATGCTCCTCCTCCCTTTTTCTGTCCTGACCACACTGGCCTTTGTGGTGTTGCAATGGCACCCCACTCCAGTACTCTTGCCTGGAAAATCCTATGGACGGAGGAGCCTGGTAGGCTGCGATCCATGGGGTCGCTAGGAGTCGGACATGACTGAGCAACTTCACTTTCACTTTTCACTTTCATGCATTGGAAAAGGCCATGGCAACCCACTCCAGTGTTCTTGCCTGGAGAATCCCAGGGACGGGGGAGCCTGGTGGGCTGCCGTCTATGGGGTCACACAGAGTCGGACACGACTGAAGTGACTTAGCAGCAGCAGCACCACACCTGTGTGCTAAAAGTCTACTCAGTGTCAATTCTCAGTGAGGCCCTTCCTGACCACTGTATTTAAAATTGTATACACCCTCCCAAAACACACACACACAATCCCCTATCACTCTTTCTTGCTTTATTACTCTCTAGCATTTACCATATTCTATCTAATATGCTGTATTATTTACTTTTTTATTTTACTTCATCCACCAGACTACAAGCTCCATGAGGACAGGAGCAGTTTTGACTTCTCTTGTTTATGGCAAGTAGTAATTTTTTTTTTTCTTTTAGACCTCATTGTGCAGCATGGGGACATTAGTTTCCCAACCAGGGATCGAACCACATGCCCCCTGCATTGGGAGCACGTAGTCTAACCCCTGAGCCACCGGTCTTTACCCTGACTGTTCTTGTTTCAGTGGCTCTGCATTCCAGTGGGGGACACAGGGAGTGAGGCATTTTGGGGAAGATTAAGATGATGTAATTGGGAGCATTTGGGTGACTACTTTAGTTGCCTGCCTGGGAAAGTCTCTCCAAAAAGGTGACGTTTAAGCTACTGGTAAATCAAAGAAAGGAGATAGCTAAACAAAACGAAATGACAACTTATGGACTGGGAGAAAGTATTTGCAAGCTTGTGGCTGACAAGGGCTTAAAGTCCAAGATATATTAACAGCTCATGCAGCTCAATACTAAAAAAAACAGCCCAATAGTAAATTGGCAGAAGACCTTAATAGACATTTCTCTAAAGAAGATACACAGATAGCTGACAGGCACGTGGAAAGATGCTCAGTGTTCCTAATTATTAGAGAAATGCAAATAAAATCAAATGCAATCAAAATAAATGCAAATCAAATCAAGATATAATATGCTATCATCTCTCACTGGTCAGAATGGCCATCATCAAAAAGTCTACAAATAATAAGTGCTGGAGAGGGTGTGGATAAAAGGGAACCCTCATACACCGTTGGTGGGAATGTGAGTTGGTGCAGTCACTGTGGAAAACAGAATGGAGAGTCCTTTAAAAACTAAAAATAGACTTGCCATGTGACCCACCAATCCCACCCCTGGGCTTATATCCACAAAAGACAAAAACTAATTTGAAAAGAAACATGCACCCCAATGTTCACAGCAGCAGTATTTACAATAGCCAACACGTGGGAGCGACCTAAGTGTCTACTGACACATGATGAGTGGATAAAGAAGGTGTAGTGTATATATACACATACACACACATGTACAACAGAACATTAACTCAGCCGTAAAAAAGAATGAAATAATGCCGTTTGCAGCATTGCATGGACCTAGAGATTATTGTACTAAGGGACTAATGTCAGAGGAAAACAAATATCTATGATATCCCTTCTCTGTGAAATCTAAAAAAAAAAATGATACAAATGGTCTGATTTACAAAACAGAAATAGACTCAGACACAGAAAACAAAGTTTTGGTTCCCAAAAAGGAAAAGGAGAGGAGGGATAAATTAGGAGTTTCAGGTTAACAGATATACAGCAATGTGTATAAAATGGATAAAGTTTCTACTGTATAGCACAGGAAATTATATTCAATAACCTATGATGGAAAATAATCTCTATATATATTATACACACACACACACATATATATACACAGCACTACTTATTTGTAGACTTTTTGATGATGGCCATTCTGACCAGTGAGAGATGATAGCATATTGTAGTTTTGATTTGCATTTCTCTAATAATTAGGTACGTTGAGCATCTTTCCATGTGCCTGTCAGCCATCTGTATAATCTTCTTTAGAGAAATGTCTGTTTAGGTCGTCTGCCAATTTTTTATTGGGTTTTTCTTTAATATTGAGCTGCATGAGCTGTTTATATATATATATATACACACACACAGACTTCCTTGGTGGCTCAGTGGTAAAGAATTCACTTGCAAGGCAGGAGACAAAGAAGATGTGGGTTCAATCCCTGGGTCAGAGACCCAGGAGATTGGAGAAGGGAATGGCAACCTACTCCAGTATTCTTGCCTGGAGAATCCCATGGACAGAGACGGGCTACACAGGGTTGAAAAGAGTCAGACACAACTGAAGCAACTTAGCACATATATATGTATTATATATATATATATCACTTCGCTGTATACCTGAAACACAACATTGTAAATCAACTATATTTCAAATTTAAAAAAAAAAAGAGTAAAGCAACTATACTCCAATAAAAATTTTAAAAAATAAAAAAGTAAGAAAGATGGGAGGCAGTCACATGAAGATCTTAGGGAAGAGCACTGTTGACTGAAGGAATAGATAATGCAGTCTTTTGGGCTCTTGGGAACACATTGAAGGCTTTCAGGCACAGAGACCACCAGCACGGCTAAGCAGAGTAAATGGGGGAGAAATGATAAGTGATGAAGTCATGGACTTTGATGAGGTGACATGGGAGAGCAGATAGATGGAGAAGTTGACCTGGACAGAGCCCTAGGGAGAAAAAAAGAAGAAAAAACAATAAAAGAGACTTGAGAAGGGGTGGCCGTGGAGACCTGCTGCAAATGTGTCATAGCAGCCAAAGGAAGGAAGTGTTTTAAGAGAGTTAAACAACCAGTTGTGCTGTTAAGAGGTCAAGGAACATAGAAGTGACCAATGAATTTAGCAACATAGAGGTCACTGGTGACTGACTCTGAAGTAGATTGAGGCATGTGAGGTGGTGGAAACAATGACTATAAATATCTTAAGAAGTTTTGCTGTGAAGAGGAACAAAAAGTGCTAAGGCTAAGGAAGCAGTGAGGTAAAGGGAATATTTTTATTTTCTTATTGTGTTTCTATTTTTGTTTTTTAAGCAGAAGATACTACAGTGGCGCCTTTTATCAAGTAAGCCACAATAAGAAATACATTTACTTTGTGACTTGTTACATGCCTATTTAAAAGCATGTAAACAAAAAGTTCACAGAAGCCTACTCTCATTTTTCATTTTAAAATACTGCTTATAACTCTCTAAAATGTTCACAAGACCAAATGTTACAAATTGTAGACAATTGCCTTGGACTTCCAAAGATGAGGGATCATTTCTGGTTGGATCAATTTTTTTTTCAGTCTATCTTTATTGACGTCTTTCCTTACTCAAGAAGCCACATTCATAAAGTACGAATTTAAAAATAGTGTGATATAAAAATACTAAATACACACAATACTATATATAAAATAAACAAGGACCAAGGACCTACTGTATAGCACAGGGAACTATATTCAATATCCTAATAATGGAAAAGTATTTGAAAAAGAATATATATTGGGTTGACCAGAAAGTTTTTCAGGTTTTACCATGAGATGTTACAGAAAAACCCATATGAACTTTTTGGCTAACCCAATCCTATATATATACATCTCCTATATGTATGTGTGTATATATCTATATGTATATATCACATACAGCACTGAATGGCTGAGTGCCAGAGATGCCTTTAAATTGTGGTGCTGAAGAAGACTCTTGAGAGCCCCTTGGACTGGAAGGAGATAAAACCATTCAATCCTAAAAAGAAAATCAACCCTGAATATTCATTGGAAGGACTGATGCTGAAGCTGAAGCTCCAATACTTTAGCCACCTGATGCAAAGAGCTGACTCATTAGAAAAGACCCTTATGCTGGGAAAGATCAAAGGCAAAAGGAAAAGCAGGCAGCAGAGGATGAGATCGTTAGATAGCATCACTGACTCAATGGACATGAATTTGAGCAAACTCTGGGAGATAGTGGAGGACAAGGAAGCCTCGCATGCTACAGTCCACGGTATCGCGGAGTTAGACACGACTTAGTGACTGAGCAACAATATATGGCACTGAATCACTTTGATATAAACCTGAAACTAATGTTAACATTGTAAATCAACTATACTTAAAGAATTAAAATATGAAGTAATGTATGTTGCCCCAATTTAAAAAAAATCACATGATTTTAGACTTATGAATTTAAACTGTATATACCATTCACAGGATTAATTGACTAAACAAACACCTGTCATATTTTGTCAATGATGTGAACTATGTTGTTTCAAGCCAGGAAACATTTCTGGTAGTGATTTTGCTTATTATTGTGCTGCTGTGTTATCTTTGTTATTATAATAATTTTTTGAAATGTTAACCCTCCAAACATTCATTAAATGGTGGTGCCACTGCTGGGAAAATATGCTCCCATATCAATAATTATGGAATACAAGTTACGTGTGATAAAACATTATAAAGAAATCTAAATAATTACTTTTTTTTTCCACCATGAATTTAGGAGCCAGAACTCTAGAACCTTTAGCAATAATAATGATAAATAAAAGCAGTATTAAAAAGTTGCCACAATACGTATAGATTTATGAACTCTGAGAACACATACCCTGGTTTCCATTTATTCTTGTGAGAAAATTAGTCTTGAATTTTGCAGGCTTTAAATTATGCAGTCTTTAGGAATGCATTCTTCACACTATCATAGCACTCATATTTCTTATATGAGTGTCTTATATGAGTGTCTCCTTTCCAAGGAAATTTTTATGGTTGGTGTCATCTACTTCTTCTGACTCTCCCCACCCCCATTCTACATGGACTCATGTCCTCTTTGAATCCTCTAGCTTGAACTAATGTCTCCCACACCCCAATACTGGTACCACGCATAGAACTCAAAGTCTTTTCTCACCCCCTAGACCCCCTGTGTTGATTGATTAGGCTTACCTCTTATGTTCTACAGGATCATGTCCCAAATCTAGTCTTTTCAGGTCTGAGAAACAAGCTTCTAGAACTATGGCTTTGTCATAAGATAAAAGAACCTTGGAGACAGGAGAGCTCTTCAGAGGAGTGTGGATTAATTTATCCCAGTGGCTCCAAGAATGAGATGCTGTCCCATATTCAAAATAGTTTTCTTGAATGCCTTGGCAGGCTATGGTATGTTAACTAGAACATGTTATACTGTTATTTGATATAAGAATATATCTGAAATTATTTAAAAGTCAAAACAAAATAGAACCCTTTAAAAATTTACGTATACACACACACATTTATATAAATTTAACAAAATGCTACACACTAGAGATACAGTGGAATATAGCTTTCCCAGGGACTTCCCTGGGAAAAAAAATATAGCTTTCCCAGGGACTTCCCTGGAGGTCCAATGGCCCAGTGGCTAAGACTCTGCATTTCCAATGCCAGGGGCAAGGTTCAATCCCAAGTTGGGGAAATAAGGAAATAAGATCCTACATGTTGCACAGTGTGGCCAAAAAAAAAAAAAAAAAATATATATATATATATATATGTATGTATGGATGTATGTTTGTGTGTGTGTGTGTGTGTGCGCACGCGTGTGTCCTCAGTCGCTCAGTCTTTGCGACCCCATGAACCGTAGCCTGCCAGGCTCCTCTGTCCATGGAATTTTCCAAGCAAGAATACTGGAGTGGGTTGCATTTCCTTCTCCAGGGTGTCTCCTACATTGGCAGATGGATTCTTTACCACTGCGCAACCTGGGAAGATGAAATGAAGTGAAAGTCACTCAGTTGTGTCCAACTCTTTGCAACTCCATGGACTATACAGTCCATGGCAGTCTTCAGGCCAGAATACTGGAATGGGTAGCCTTTTCCTTCTCCAGAGGATCTTCCCAACCCAGGGATCAAACCCAGGTCTCCCACACTGCAGGCAGATTCTTTACCATCTGAGCCACAAGGAAAGCCCAATCTTTCCTTAAATCTAGTGGGAGTTAGACATTCAGTAATCACATATATGAATTTTTTAAAAGTGCAAAAGAGTGATATTAGTAACTGTTAATCTTCATTGTGATCTTTGTTCCTTCATAGTTGCTGCAATACATAAAATCGTTAAAAGGCCTCCCTCAGTCTCCCTCTCTCAATAGTTAACCAACCCCTCCTGCACACAGCTAATCTCCTTCCAGCTTATATTTACACAGCTCATTATAAAATAAAGTGACAAGCAAAAGCTCAAGGGAAGAATTTTTGTGACAGGTTGGAGCAAGTAAGAAATCCAGGTGGTTTTTCCAAATAGAAAAATGTTATTGAGTCCAAATACTTACAAAATAAAAAAAAATTCGTTTGAAAATTTCAAAACATACACATAAGAGGGAGTGGGATGAATTCACACCCACTCACAGTCTAGGTCCAGCATGGACATATCTTATCAGCGAGTCCTATCTTGTTTCATCTGCTCCTAACCCACTCTCTCCCCACCCCCAGATCACTTTGAAGCGAATCTCAGACTCCATTAATCTGAAAAAACTTCAAAACTCCTTGTTAGACTTTCATGTTAATCAGATCAGGTTCAGTTTCTTGCCCAGATGACTTCATAGTGGAATGTATTTCCAATTACAAGTCAGCAGAAGAAGCTTCAAGTCTGGTTGTTCTTCTCTTCTTTTTAAATATTTATTTATTTAGTTGACTGCACCAGGTCTTAGCTGTGGCACCAGGATCTCTGATCTTAGTTGCTGCAGGCAGGATCTTTAGCTATGGCATGCTAACTCTTGGTTGTGGCTTTCAGGATCTAGTTCCCTGACCAGGGATTGAACCCAGGCCCCTGCACTGGGAACACGGAGTCTCAGCCACTGAACCACTGGGGAAGTCCCCTGGTTGCTTTCCTATTAGCAATAACCACACCTCAGGGAAACCTCCGGAGAAGGCAATGGCAACCCACTCCAGTACTCTTGCTTGGAAAACCCCAGGGACAGAGGAGCCTGGTAGGCTGCAGTCCATGGGGCCACTGAGTCAGACATGACTGAGCGACTTCACTTTCATGCATTGGAGAAGGAAATGGCAACCCACTCCAGTGTGCTTGCCTGGAGAATCCCAGGGATGGTAGAGCCTTGTAGGCTGGCGTCTACAGGGTAACACAGAGTTGGACATGACTGAAGCGACTTAGCAGCAGCAGCAGCAGCAGCAGCAAGGAAACCTCATTGGCTGTGCAACACTGGTGGTTTTTCTATGTATGATATCGAGACTGGTCAGTGGTTTGAGATGTTCTCAGCCTGATCCATTGATCTAGTACAGAGTTCCCATCAGTTATTTTTCTCCCCACCACTGCCTGGATCCGTTATTTCATGAAAAACTGAAAAGTGATATATCAGTGATAACATTCCTCCTGCATTTATAAGCTGGATTTCATCTATAAGGAAATATTGTTTCCTATTTGGTAACCCCAAGCTGAAGTTTATGCCAGAAAGGCAGGTCATTTGCTTGATTCCTTCCCTTTACTTAGTTTTCTTAATAAGTTGGTTTCCTAGCCTCCACAAAAGGTAACCAATGAGTTAGTTTTCTAAAATATCATTATGAATAGTAATATATTTGATATGTTTCTATTTTTCCTGATACATAAGGTATCCCATCTTTAACCAACCCTTGGAGTTGGCTTCTGACTTCTTTTTACTCAACATAGTGATCTTAGCTTCCTTGCTCTCTGGTATGACAAGATGTCCCAAGCTACCATTTTCATTTCCTGCCAAACTTAGATTTAGCAGTTTCTCCAAGGAAACTTGTAGTGGGAAATGGCATATAGGGACTACAGTTTTGATGAGGGATACTCATGGCATCTGGGTTGGTTTCTAGACTGCCTAGTGAATAGAGCTAGAAGAAGAGTTTTATTTTTTAAATATCTGAGTTTATACTGATTTCTTTCACTTTAGTATTACAATGTTTTCACTGAGCTTTTTTTATATTTATACCTCACTTTTCTTGTAAAAAAGTTTCTAACAAAATCAGTATAATTACTTATTTGCTTTATCTTATATAAAGTTTCAGGGTAAAAGGATAAATATTATCATAACCATATGATTACAAAACCAAACCAAAGTTTATTTGCAATCTTTTTCTATCCTTAGGCTATATCTCATAAGATACGGATAGATATATATATACACACACACACACACACACATATTAATAATTACATTTCTGTGTTTTAAAGTAATTTGATAATACTACCCAAAGTGATCTATAAGTTCACTGCAAGCACTATCAAAATCCCAACAATGTTTTTGCAGAACAAAAAAAAATCCAAAAATTTATATGGAATCTCAAGGGACCCTGAAAAACCAAAACAGTCTTGAAGAACAAAAAGTTGAAGTTCTCACACTTCCTGATTTCAGAAAGTAAGTGAGTAGGCAAAATAGTGTGCTGCTGGCATAAAGACAGACACCTAGACCAACGTAACAGAACAGAGAACCTTGCAATGAACCCTCGTGTGTGTGGTCAAATGATCTTTAGCAAGGGTGCCAAGACCACTCAGTGGGGGAACAACAGTCCCTTCAATGAATGATACTGGGAAAACTGCATATCCACATGCCAAAGAATGAATTTGGATGCTTATCTTACACTCTCTATAAAAATTAACTCAAAATGGATTAAAGAACTAAACACAAAAGCTGAAACCATAAAATTCCTTGAAGAAAACTTCATAACATTGGATTTTAGCAATGATTTCTTAAATATAACACCAAAAGCACAGATAATAAATTTAAAAATACACAAATAGGACATCAAACCTAAAGATTCTGTGTATAAAGGACTCAACCTACAGGATGTAAAGGCAACCCGTGGAATGGCAGAAGGTGTTTGTAAACTACATCTGACAAGGGGTTAATATCCAGAATATATAAAGAACTCCTACAACTCAACAGCAAAAAGACAAATAATCCAGTTCAAAAATGTGCATAGGACTTTAAAAGACATTTCTCCAAAGATAATATACAAATGACCAACAAACATAAGAAAAGGTGCTCAACATCATTAGCAGTTAGATAAATGCACATCAAAACCACAGTGAGATACCACCTCACACTCATTAGGATGGCTATAACAAAATAATAATAATAATGTGTTGGCAAGGATATGGAAAATCAGAATTCTTTTGCACTGTTGGGAGTACCAAGTTGTGCAACCCCTACGGAAACCAGGATGGAAGTTCCTAAAAAAATTAAAAATAGAATTACCATATGATCCAGCAATCCCACTTCTGGGTATATATCCAGAAGAACTAAGAACAGGCTCTTAAAGAGATATTTGCATACCCATGTTCATAGCAGCATGATTTGCAATAGCCCAGAGGTGGAAGCAACCCAAATGCCCACTGACAGATGAAGGGTAAACCAAACGTCACATATTCATATGATACAGTATTACTCAGCCTTAAAAAAGGAAGGAAACTTGGTCACATGCTACAACACAGATGAGCCTTGAGGACATTATGCAAAGTGAAATAACCCAGTCACAAGAAGACAAATACTGTGTGATTCTGTTTATAGGAGGCATTTAAAGTCGTCAAATTCATAGATAGTAAAATGGTAGTTGCCATTGGCTGGGGGAAGAGGAAATGGGAAGTTGTTTAATGGGTAGAGAGTTTCAATTTTGAAAGATGAAAAAGTTCTGGAGATTGGTTGTGCAACAGTGTGAATGTACTTAACACCACTGAACTGTACACTTAGAATGGTTCAGTTCAGTTCAGATCAGTTCAGTCGCTCAGTCGTGTGCACGCAGCACGCCAGGCCTCCCTGTCCATCACCAACTCCCAGAGTCTGCTCAGACTCACGTCCATCGAGTCAGTGATGCCATCCAGCCATCTCATCCTCTGTCGTCCCCTTCTCCTCCTGCCCCCAATCCCTCCCAGCATCAGAGTCTTTTCCAATGAGTCAACTCTTCGCATGAGGTGGCCAAAGTACTGGAGTTTCAGCTTTAGCATCATTCCTTCCAAAGAAATCCCAGGGCTGATCTCCTTCAGAATGGACTGGTTGGATCTCCTTGCAGTCCAGGGGACTCTTAAGAATCTTCTCCAACACCACAGTTCAAAAGCATCAATTGCTAAATTTTATGTTATGTGTTAAACACAATTTTTTTTTAAGTAATTGAAATAATGTATCTCTGTGAGTAAGCCACCACCGTAATATACTATTTACACTCATTTGTTTCATTGTGCTTTCAATTCTTGGGGCTTGCTTTGTATTTATTTAACTTTGGTTTAATTCTGGTTTATAATTTTGTGATGTATTTACATGAATTCAAAGCCAAATTTACAAGATACATTCAAGGAATTCTAACTTCTCCCCCTGTGCTCTCCATCCTAGTTCCTCCCTCTTTCTACAGGTAACATTTGTGGATGGTTACCTCTACCTATTCATATTCTCATCTTGGACAAAAAGTAGCATGCCATGAATAGTTGTGTACTTTCCTCTTTTTACTTCACATATAGCTTGAAGATCACTCCACAGTAGTACACAAAGACACTCCTCATTTCATTTCTATAGCTCCACATTACTCCATTGTGTCAACATTCCATAGTTTACTTAACCTGTGGATACCTGGGTTGTTTCTCATCTGTCATAAGTAATGCTTCAGTGATAACTTTGGGTACGTGTCTTTGAATATAGCCACACTATCTCTTTGGGATTGATTCCTAGAAGTGGCACATTTAATATTATCAAGATGTCAGTTCTTCCCTAATTGATTGATAGACTCAATGTAATCGAAATCGAATATAATCCAAGTATTTGATGGATATCAACAAACTAATTATAAAGTTTATACGGAGAGGTACAAGACCTAGAACAGCCCACACACTATTGAAAGAACGAAACAGAAGCACTGACACTCCCTAGCCTCAAGACTTGCTGTAGAGGTACAGTAATCAAGAATCCCATAGTATTCTCGAAAGAATAAACAAACAGATCAACAGAACCGAGAGCCCAGAAGCAAAGCCACATAAAAAGAAGCAACTGGTCTTTGACAAAGGAGCAAAGGGAATAAAATGGAGTAAAGATATCCTTTTCAGCATGTGGTTCCGGATCAGACATCTACATTCAAAAAAATGAATCTAGATACAGACCTTACATCCTTCACAAAAATTAGCTCCAAATGGGTCTTACACCTAACAGTTAAATAGAAAACTATAAAACTCCTAGAAGGTAATACAGGAGAAAACCTAGATGACCTTGGGTACAGTGATGACTTTTTCGATACAACACCAAAGACAGGGTTCATGAAATAATTAACTGATAATCTGAACTTCGGTAAAATTAAAGACTTCTGCTAGCAAAAGACAGTATCAAGAGAATGAGAGGAGAAGCCCCAGATTGGGACAGCATGCTGGCAAAGAACACCTCTATTAAAGGACTTACACAGAATATATCAAGAACTCTTAAAGCTAAACAAAAACAACAAAAGACACCCAACTTAAAAATGGATCAAAGACCTTAACAAACACCAAAATACTTTTACCGTGTGTTCCAGCAATTGCACTCCCTGGTATTTGCTCAAATAAGCACAAAACTTTCTGTCTACACAAAAAACTGCACATAGATGTTTACATAGCATATAACGTAACTATAACTGCCAAAACTTGGAAGCAACCAAGATCTCCTTCAGTAAGGTGAGTGATAAACTGTGTTATAATCAAATAATTAGTGCTAAAAACATGAGCTACCATCTGCGTTCCCACTGACCTCTCCCTCGACTTGCTCCTTTAGACCTAAAGATTCCTACATCTGTTAGTTCCTCCTTGGGTTCCTTTCACTCCTGTGACTAGTTCCTTTATTAAATTGTCCTGATGGAACTTACCATTTGTTCCCCCATAAAAATACTGACTGAATTCGAAATTCTAGCTATCAAAGATAAACTTTGGCTTCCTAACATAACAGATGCCTGTTTTCTTGCCTGTCTTCATTCCTGGATTTGTCGGTCCCTTGAGGGTCGGGGTCTATTGTATTCTCAGAACTCAGTTGAGGGCTTGCCCATAGTAAATGCTCGGTAAATGTTTGCTGACTGACTTACTGTGATTTCCCCTATTAGTTTCTATTTAAAACTAGAAACAGAAATCATCTAAAAGAGTTATAAGCAGCTCTTCCAAATCTGTCACTCCAGAAGAATAATCCTTTTTTGATCTGGCTTTTTTTCAGAGACATACACATAGAGAAAGAACCAATTCTTGCCATTTATTTCTCTTTGTTTCCCTTTTCCGGTCAGTTCTCCCATGTTGCTACTTTATTGAGTCCACAGCAAACATGATGATTTTCTGTATCCTGGACAAATCCAACTGCTACTGCCCTGATTGCTTGGCTGTCTTGGTGTTTTGGTGTGTGTCTTCCTGGGAGAGAGGCTGAGGGGCCTGCAGGTGAAGAGGTGGGATAGATGGTGATATTTGGAACAGGGTTCTTCGCTCCACAGCCCTGTGAGAAGCAGGATCTTCAGCTCTGCAGAGGACAGCAGGGGTCCAGAGCGCTTTCAGCATCCTGGCTGTCAGGGAGACAGAAGGCACCCTGCTTGGTTGGACGCACAGAGCAATCTTCACTGGCTTCAAGTCCAGCCTCCTCCTCACTTTCCCCTCCGCCTTTGCCTGGCTTCCCTCAGCTGCTCAGAGCTGCTGTTTTTGCTTCACTCTCCCCTGTGGGGACAGCTTTATTCTTTAGGTTTGTTTTTTTTTCCTATTGGGATACAATTCACATAACATAAACTTCACCATGTGAAAAAGCACTCTAAAGCCCACAATTCAGAGGCTTTGTAGTAGGTTCACAACTCTGTGAAAGATTGATTGCCATCTAATTCCAGAAGATTTTTGCTTTAATCTTTGAAGCAGAAAATGAATGGAAGGGGATGAACCTCATTAAAATAAAAGTGTCCTGTGTCCCAGAGGCATTCACGGTTTGGTATGTAAAACCCCTCATTTGGGGTATTTTCTATTTATAACATTTTTCCTCCTCAAGAACCATGATACTGTTTAAAATATTTTTTTAAGCTTTCACTTTATTTAAAGTATTACTTTCTTAGTTCCATTTCATTTCTTCAGCATATTTCAAATCACTCCAGGCCAGTTAGTGCTAATGATAATAGTGAACCACAAACAAGGCCCCATCTGTGGTTTGCAGCCCAGCGGGCTTGACACCAGTTATCAGGTTATTACGGTGATGAGTGCTGTGGGGTAAATATAACAGGAAGACAACCAAGTCTGGGAGGCAGGGGCACTTTCCTGGTAATAGCGGTGTTAGAGGCAAGACATGGGGCCTGAAGAGGCTGGGCTAGGGAAGGGCGGCGGGACCAGGTCTGAGTGTAGCTGCAGTGTGGGGAGCTGAGGACCTCAATCTAGTGCGGCTAAAGCTTCAGGTGCTGTGGGAGAGTGGACACGATGACAAGCCACACACGCAAGTCACGGGGCCTTAGAGGCCATGCTGCAAATTTGGGATTTTATCTTCAGTGGGAGCCCATCAAAGGAGTTAATGTGGGGGTGGCAGGATTCGTCCAGCGGTTGGAGACCACTTGGGAGGCTCTTGCAGGATGAGAAAGGGTGGCTGCCTGGCTTAGGACGGTTGTGAGGATGGAGTAGAGGGAAGAGATTTAGGAGACATTTGGGAGGGGGTCTACCAGCAAGGTAGATGGTCAGATAGGGAACTCTGGTGAAGAGGAAATGTGGACAGGTGAGCCATGGGTTCTCTTCAGGACGGGTTGGATTTGAGGTACCTGGGAAGCAGCTGCATGGAGATGTCAAGCTGATAGTTGGGGCGTCTGGCAGCTCAGTAGACCAGCCTGGGCCAGAGAGAGAAAGTTAGGAGAGGCAGAAGGTGACTGTGAAAACACTCTTCACATGCAGGTATTACAACATCCAAAACACTTCATCAGACTACTTATTCACCCGAGTTTCCTCCTACCTCGGCGATTCTCACTTTGTTCTGCCCGTTTCTGGGTGTGTGTGGCACCCTCTCCAGGAATGTCTCTCGTCATGTACAATGACTCTCCCTCATCTAAAACTCCCGGAGGGTAGGAAGGTGTTGCTTATCTTTGCATCCCTGGGACGTATTGTAGAAAGTCACTAGGTTTCTGACTGATGACTGACCAAGAGAACAAAGGAATCAACGACTGTGTTAGAATCTGCATAAAAGCACCAATTAGAGTTATGGTGGACACCCATTTAATTTTGTAGCACCCATTATGATAGTTTAATCTCTATTTATAAAGGAACATATAAAATCATGCAAGACATCAAAATGAAGGCATCTTCAAAAGTACAGCATGAAGACATATAAAGGATCACAAAAATTCAGTCATATAAAAGCATTGCTGAAGAAGTCCTCCATGGAGCTTTCGAGGGTACGTCTCAAAGGAAAATGGTCATTGGAGGTCACATCAAGCAGAAGAGCTCAGCTCAGCTCGGGGACCATGAGAAGCTATAATCTTTACATTTCCAAAAGGGTTGATAAACTCAATCATTTCATTTCGAGTTGCGCTGTTGACTGCTTTGATCTCTTCAACTGTGGAGTTGATTTCAGGGGTGTCCTTGGCTAAGATGGCCATGGGGACAAAGGGAACAGCCTCCCCTCCTCTGCTCTGGGTCTTCCTCTAGGCAATGGGACCCCACTTGCCCGGCACTTGGTTCAGCATCACGGCCGCAACCCTCCAAACAAATGGGAAGCAAGATTTGCCCTTGTCCATTTATACACAAGTGCACACATTTCAGAAGGTGGAGCTGGAACTCCCAGGCAAGAAATCACAGAATCAGGAGGGAGACTGTTTCTCAGTCACTTCCTCTACACGCAGTTGCAGATGTTTTGGTTACAAGGGTAGAAAACAGTTTCAATGTTCTTAGGTCCAAAGTGTCATTAAATATGAAAGACAATCCTCTATATGTATAAGCAAAAAAAAGGAAGTTAATGTTAGCAGGTCACCAGGATTAAGAAGGCCACAGGCATATAGAAGAAATCTGATTCAAAGACTAAGAACTGGCCCTAAAACAAGCAATACAGAGAGCAGAAACATGACCCCAGAGGAGAGGAAGATTCTAGAACAGGGAGGACAGAAGTGGGAAAATGTTATTAATATAAGGAGGATAGTCTTGCCTCAAAACTAAATGAAATATATTCACTCATCTGAAAGAGAAAGAAAATTTGCTAGATCTTAGTTATTAGGATTGTATTTAAAATACTGTGTTTCTTTTATGTATCACAGAGGAAGACACAGCTAGCACTCTGCCTTGAAGTCTGCTGTAATTGAGGGAGATCAATCCCTTTGCCTTTTTACACAGAAGCCACTATTCTTGTGATGTTCAAGACGAAGCATCATTAAACTGAAAGCAAGAGAGACCACAGACAGCTAACCTTAAAGTTCCACAGAGGAAAAGTCCTACTGAGTGTTTAGGGAGAATTCCCAGAGTGAAGAACTAGGGTTGACTGTTCCACATTTCATCTGAGTGATGGATGTTGTCATGTTGGGGATACCTTCAGGGGACAGGAACCCTTATCTCAATTATGCCAGCCTCATTCCATTAATATTTGTCAGTCTGTAAAATGATTGCACTCTTCCGATTTTTTAGTGGGCTACTTCTAAGGGTTCTAACATACAACCAATAATCAATAGAAGGTTGGTTCTAGGCTGGTCTTGGGGTTAGGTGGTCCCCGGTGGCTCAGAAGGCAAAGAATCTGCCTGCCAGTGCAGGAGACGCAAGAGACAGGGGTTTGATCCCTGGGTCAGGAAGACCCCTGGAGAAGGGAATGGTTACCCACTCTAGTATTCTTGCCATGGAGAATTCCATGGACAGAGGAGCCGGAGCCTGGTGGGCCACAGTCCATGGAATCACAGCTTAGCGACTGACACACACACAGGCTGGTCTTAACCAAGCCTGTAAGAATGCAAATAGATTTCATTCTCCAGCAGAGGGCAGCACCACATAAAAATTACCCTACAGGGTAACAGGCGCAGCATCTTTGTCTATGACCATGCATTTTCTATGTTATTATTTTATGGCCATGTAGCTTGTGGGATCTTAGTTTCCCAACCAGGAGTTGAACCTGGGTCCCCTGCAGTGGGAGCACAGAGTCTGACCACTGGATCGCCAGGGAAGTCCCTCTATATTATTGAATATTTATTATTTAGTGTCACAAAAATGGAGGACTTGTTCATACAAGTCATCTTGAATACTGATGGGCGATCCAGGCAAACAATTTAAGCCCTACTTAAAATCTTATGATTTTAAGATTAAGTCATTTAAATTTAACTTAATTTAAATTAAGTTATTTAATAATTTAAATAACTCTGTGCTTTATTTGTCACTCAGTCGTGTCCGACTCTTTGCGACCCCATGGACGGTAGCCTACCAGGCTCCGCGGTCCACGGGATTTTCCAGGCGAGCTTACTGGAGTGGCTGCCATTTCTTCCTTCCACGTGAGTCTTCCTCTGTGTGCATATGTCCTGGGTGTGTGTGTGATGTCTACTTTGCTTTCCATTCCCTTGCAAGTAGTAATTTTCTATTGCAACCAACTAAAATGCATATTGCCATACATAACACCATGACATTTCAGGTGAGAGTTTTGTTTAAAAGAGTGTACCTTGGAACTTAGCTAAAAAGAATTCATCCTTCTAATAGTGAAAGGACCTCATCAAAAGCAGATTAGTTCATAGTATGGTCAATTCAACATGGATTCCTACAGAACAAAGCTTTTAAGTATTAATGAATACAGTTTAACAATTATTTGATCAATCAGGCATAAAGTAATTCTCTTCCTTTCCACTTTGACCTTTGTAAAGTATCAGCATAGTCAGGCTAATACAGTATTTATCTACTAAAAATAAACTTTAAAGAAAATTATTTGGGATTATTACAGAATTGTGTTATAGTTCTATTTCAGTTGAGATTTACTTTTGCTGTTTCTGTATGTAACACAGATGAAAGTCATCCTTCATTTGGTCAAAGTCTAGAATCTGAATGAACTTTAATTAAAAACAATTTTTGGTTAAATCTCTCTCTGCTAATATCATACTGTTAATAATTACAACTTTTCCTAAGGTAAATGCCAATGAATGTAGATGTCGATGTGTGCAAATAATGATAGAGTGAAATTAAAACAACATACTTATATCAACTCCTATTTTTTTTTAATCCCTTCTACCCTGGCACTTCCGCTATGCAATTATAAAAGACACTTAAGCTTTTATAGCCAGTGATGGACATTATTAGCCATCAGGGCTTTGGAAGTAATGCTGCCAAATGGAGAGATGAGTGGGTGGTGCTCTGTGGTCTCGTGGTTTCTCTGTAATTCCTGAACATAAAGATAAAGGAGCATTCTTAGCTCTGCCCATAGCTGAACCATCTGCACTCTTGTGTCTTAACATTTCTGATCCAACTCAAAGGTAGTTTCAGCTGACATTTATGAACCATAGCCACATTCAGGTATCTATGAGGGTAAGTTCTGTCTAAGCTTGGGGGGAATTCCCTGGTGGTCCAGTGGTTGAGACTTCGCCTTCCAATGCAGGGAGTACGGGTTCAATCCCTGATCAGGGAACTAAGATCCCACACACTGCTTGGCCAAGAAACCAAAATATAAAACAGAACAATATCATAACAAATTCAATAAAAACAAATTTTAAATTCAAAATGCTTTAAAAATGGTCCACATTAAAAAAAAAACCTTGAAAAAATGTCAGCTTTGACATTGAAATCTGCAGTTTGGAAATTTGGAAACATGTCCCACGGGACATTTGTCATGCTGGGACCCCCTCCTTCTATCACGAAGGGGTGTCAGGATCCAAGGAGAGATGACCCTCTGACTTGAGGGTCTGGAACCACAAAACACTAAATAAGCACACCCTTTTGGTTCCATTTCCCTAAATGTCCATAATAAATGTGAAAGGCTCATCTGCACTTTCCCATAGTACATTTTGGGCTAACGTATGAGAACACGTCACACGCAGCCTAACGAAAACACCGTGTGTACATGCTTGTGCACGCTCAGTTGTGTCTGACTCCTTGTCACACTATGGACTGTAGCCCACCAGGCTCCTCTGTCCATGGGATTCTCCAGGCAAGAATACTGGAGAGGGCTGCCATTTCGTACTCCAGGGGATCTTCCCAACACAGGGATAGAACCAGAGTTCTTGCGTCTCCTGCACTGGTAGGCAGATCCTTTACCATCGCTCCACCTGGGATCCCGAACATGGTGCAAAATCAAATGTTCTGTACGGTGCCGAGAACACAGCAGACAATCAACATGTAACAACCGCCCCATTGGACATCAAGTTGCAAAAGAACCCAGTTTTTAAAACTTACCTTTTATCTCTGACTGCTGCTTTGGGTACATCTTTTGATAAACGTGGCATTTATCTGCTAAATCTGGCGAGCTAGATGTGACTAACACTGACTAAATCAGAAGAGATCAGTAGGTCTCTACAGTAATTTTGCAAGTTTAGAGATAACATTTGATGACTACATACCAGCAACCTCTGTAACTGCTGTAAACAGTGGGGAAAAAATGTCAGCGGTTTAGAAAATAACTTTTTGAATTAATCCTAATCTTTCTTGAACTCCTATCAATGTTAGTCATCATTTTTGCTTCTTTTAGTCAGGGATTTATACAGAATCCTCTCAAACTAGATGAAGTACCTTAATTTTCTAAACCTACAGCCAAAACCAAATAGCACTTTTATGAAACTGTCAAGTAAACCAAGGCTCCCATCCTCCACACCTTCCACAGTAAACCATCAAACAAGAATTCTGGATATTCTTTGGATCTAATCTTTCATTTGGTTTTAAATCCTCTAAAATTTGGATTTTAAAGCACAGTTCCCCTTACAATATCGTCATTAAATATTTCTCTTTCTTGGCTAATGTGCTGGGTAATACTGAGGCTCTGTCTTAAGCTGAGATAGTAGGTTTTAGAGGGGGTTGCCTTTCACCCATGGGCTGAATTGTGATGTACAATATCTGAATTGTACAATATTGAGATGGATTTTGCCATACATCAATATGAACTGGCCACAGGCATACATGTGTCCCCTCTATCCTGAACCCCTCCCCCCTCCTCCCTCCCCAGATTTTTATTTCTCAACTGAGCTTTCTCTCTGGGACAAAACACTTGACCCGATAGAAAAGACGTAAATATTAAATTAACTTTTGAAAAGTCAAGGATACTGGAAGGGCCAACTCTTTGTCAATACCTTTCCCGTGGTGGTCCTTATTACCCTGCTAACTCCTGACTTTGTCTTCCCAATAACCAATTGTTTTTATAAACATTTCTTTCGAAAACACTCGAGCAAAGACCCCTTTGACAGCGCCCAGATTATGCAAGTGTTTGAATAAGAAAGACGGCACCTGTGTCCTAGAGTGTATCACAACATAATGCCAGTAACCTGTAAATTCACTTGAGCACTTTATAACAAAAAGAGTAATAGACTAAAGGGTGACTGCTCTCTGTGGGTTTCTTCTAAGCTGTGGGACTGTCATTACTCATCAGGGATCTTGTGGATGACTTTTGGGGGCCATCAACCATCTTAGTTCCAATCTCAATCTTCAGTATTTAAAGGAGGGGAGCTTTTATTTTCATCATGGCATGAATCCATTCTGATTATAGATTTGGCCCTGGTCCCCGTAGGAGCTTACAACGCATTTTCCCCAATTCCAGATTCAAATATTAAATTAAAACAGATGTGCAAAACTAAAGGAAATTCCACCACCAAAAACATACCCAACCCCTCCACAAAACTGCCAGCTCTAGGGAAAACCAGTGTCCATGATTCTGGGCCCTTCTCCTAAACCTGAAAAAGAACAGAGTCAGGACTTTCCCAGAGGTCCAGTGGTTAAGACTCCACGTTCCCAGTGCAGGCTCCATGGGTTCGATCCCTGGTTAGGGAACTAAAATCCTGCGTGCAGCACAATGTGGGGAAAGAGAAAAAAAAGAACAGATTCACATTGCTCCTTAACTTGCGCTTGTTTCAATGTCCGAGAGGCCAATGAGAAGGAGCAGAGGTCTAGAAGTTCCTGCGGTGCTCTCCACGCCCCCGCTTGGGCCACTCCTCGTCCACCCACCTGCGCAGCACCTTCTCCACGTCGGCGCGGTGGTACAGCCGGCAGAGCTCCATCAGCTGGCCCACCGTCCTCTGACTGTTCCGGAGCAAGAACTCCAGGGTGGGGCTCTGCGGTCGCTGCTCCAGGAAGCACAGCTCGTCGTAGGGCATGCCCCACTTGCTTGCAAAATTCCTCCAGTTTTTGACTGTTGGGTGACAGGGATCCAGCTTTATCCTGATCACATCTAGTAAGTCCTGGTCATTGAGCAAGTCGCTGATGATGGGGACTTGGAGCGAACAGGAGGGACAGGAACAGGTCTCCGTGCAGGACGCGTCCTTGCTCACATCTGCAGGGTAAACCACAGGGTGCATATGTCAGCAAGAGGCCCCAGACACGTGCTTATCTCTGGTCCTTTATTCTCCTACTGAATTGCTCATAGCATCAGGGTAAGCACAGCACCTATTTCAGGATACTCACTTCTACATATTCACCAATAACCCCCTGTTCTTTGCGGTCACGAAGAGCTGCTCTGTTGGAAGCGTGGCAAGACTTTATAAAGCCAGTGTTCCTTTCTGAGACTCTCTGTCCCCCAGGCTGCGCATTTGTGAGCCTGCTGGCCAGATGAGGGCTCCAAAGAGCAGAGCTCTCTCCATGGGCAGATAGCCAGTGGAGGGGGGGTGGTCAGCCATCCCAGGAGAAACCAGCCCATTCTCACCTGCTCCTCAACCCTCTCGCCCCTTCCATATTACAAGTCAGCCTTGTCAGCTTTTTAAAGTCAAGCATAGAATGTCAGAGTGTAAAGTATTACACAATTCTTCAAAAGGTCTTTATTAAAAAAAAAAAAAATACATGCAAAACCCAAAACTGGAATATCCACTCCAAACACATATTTGAAAATAAGTGATAACTGATAATGCCAGACTTTTCAGATTTATGGCCACCTTATCATGGCTTTGCCTTTATTTATGTGTGTTTTTTTTGTTTTTTTTTTTTAACACATAGGGCTGCCTTTGAAGTGGAGCCAATACCCTGAGGAGTGTGCAGTGGGCTGGGTGAGTGGGTGGCTTTGAGCTCAGCCTCCCCAAGAAGGGGGCTTCCTTGGTGGCTCAGATGATAAAGAATCTGCCTGCAATCCTGGAGACCCAGGTTCGATCCCTGGGTTGGGAAGATCCCCTGGAGAAGGGAATGGCTACCCACTCTAGTATTCTTGCCTGGAGAATTCCATGGACAGAGGAGCCTGGCAGGCTGCAGTCTATGGGGTCACAAAGGGTCAGACATGACTGAGCGACTAACACTTTTGCTTTCACCAAGAAGAGCTGCCCCAGCACAGAGGAAGGGCCACCTTCCCATCCATCATCTCTGGCCTCCCTGCAGTATCTGCCAGCATGTTAGCAGAGGATGAAGCTAGTAGGTAAGCAGTAAATAGGTTAGAGGGAAGAGGTTAGTAGGCAAGAGACAACTCAGAGTACAGGTGTAAGTGGGTGAAGCAACCCAAGTGAATTAAAACTCTGCAACTGCACCGAATTTCCTAGCCCCTCTCACCGGGGATATTTAACCACCAAAGGCAACACTAAAGATCACTGGCTTGGAAAATTCTGGGAGGTTATGATGCCTTTTTCTACACTGAACTGTGTGGACTGCCCAACTTAGGAAAGTAAAAAATTTGGAGAAAAAAAAAAAAGGAGTCACTCTGGTTATTATAAAATTGAGAACTAGAAAATTTGAGGCAAATACAAAGTAAAAGATAACAAAAGCCATGAAAATTATGCTCATACTCTGACCTACTAATATAACTTCTGAGAATCCAGCCAAAGGAGATCATCTAAAATATGTATGTACTTAAACATTTTTTATTATAGTCTTATTATACATTAAAAAAAACCTTAAAATCAAAGGGGACTAGTGAAATAAATTATTGTTACTATTTGAAAGAATATTATTTAACAAATTATGAAGACTATATAGCAACCTAGAAAATGTGTGTGCTGTCATGTTAAGTGAAAAATGCAGTCAGAATGGCTGTGATCCAAAAGTCTACAAGCAATAAATGCTGGAGAGGGTGTGGAGAAAAGGGAACCCTCTTACACTGTTGGTGGGAATGCAAACTAGTACAGCCACTATGGAGAAGTGTGGAGATTCCTTAAAAAACTGGAAATAGAACTGCCTTATGATCCAGCAATCCCACTGCTGGGCATACACACTGAGGAAACCAGAAGGGAAAGAGACACATGTACCCCAATGTTCATCGCAGCACTGTTTATAATAGCCAGGACATGGAAGCAACCTAGATGTCCATCAGCAGATGAATGGATAAGAAAGCTGTGGTACATATACACAATGGAGTATTACTCAGCCATTAAAAAGAATACATTTGAATCAGTTCTAATGAGATGGATGAAACTGGAGCCTATTATACAGAGTGAAGTAAGCCAGAAAGAAAAACACCAATACAGTATACTAACGCATATATATGGAATTTAGAAAGATGCTAACAATAACCCTGTATGCGAGACAGCAAAAGAGACACTGATGTATAGAACAGTCTTATGGACTCTGTTGCAGAGGGAGAGGGTGGGAAGATTTGGGAGAATGGCATTGAAACATGTATAATATCATGTATGAAATGAGTTGCCAGTCCAGGTTCGATGCACGATACTGGATGCTTGGGGCTGGTGCACTGGGACGACCCAGAGGGATGGTATGGGGAGGGAGGAGGGTTCAGGATGGGGAACACATGTATACCTGTGGCGGATTAATTTTGATATTTGGCAAAACTAATATAATTTGTAAAGTTTAAAAATAAAGTAAAATTAAAAAAAAAAAAGAAAAATACAAGAAGTAAGGAATTTATGTACTCTGATTAAAACTATGGGAAAAGTCTCTGTTAATATTACCATGGAAGGAAATGTACAAAAATAATCATAGCTTCTGTGGTTAATGTAGGATTATGTTTTTATTTTCCAAACTTTCTCAGTGTGCATGTTGGGGTGTGCTCAGGTGTGAGCTGTGTGCAGTCGTGTCCGACTCTTTGTGACCCCATGGACGGTAGCCCACCAGGCTCCTCTGTCCATGGGATTCTCCAGGTAAGAATACTGGAGTGTGTTACCATGCCCTCCTCCAGGGGATCTTCCTGATCCAGGGATCGAACTTGTGTCCTTGCATTGGCAGGCAGAGTCTTTACCACTGCACCACCTGGGATTATGCTTCTATTTTCCAAACTTTCTCTAGTGGTGTTTATATTTCTACGATAATGAAAACCATGTATTACATTAACAAACATATTGTTCAGCACTGAGCCGACATATCAATGCAGCATCCCTCCTCTTTGCCAAGCTTCACTTACCCCTTTGAGGCTACCTCTTCCCACCTTCCCCATGATCTGTTTCATCAAATACCTCCTTTCTTTCCCCTCACCTCCAGACACTATCTCTACTGATTCTCTTTCCTTTATCCACAGATAGGTACATAGCTCCTCTATCATAAAAAATAAGAACCTCAAACTGCCACTCTCTGGTTTATAATTCACTGAAGGCCTTTCTTACTCTTCATTTCCTTACTGTTTTAAAAATACTTGTTATTATTTTTGGGGCTACACTACATGGCATGTGGGATCTTAGTTCCCCAACCAGGATGGAACCCATACAACCTGCAGTAAAAGCTCAGAGTCTTAACCACTGGACTGCTGGGCAAGTCCCAATTTACTATTAAACTTCTAAAAGGAGAAATCAAAACCTGTTGCCTACAATGCCTCACCATGTTATTAACCTTCACCTTCTTTGGCGAGCAGCATCTGACCAGCCCCATTCTTACCAGCCCTGTAGAGACCAGACCCAGTTCCCCATGCCCCACCTGCGGACCAGAGTCCAGTTCTGATGGGGTACATAAATCCAGACAAGCAGATCCCCACCTGGCTTGGAGGATCACCTGGACCCCCTGCTGCTGCTAATGCCCCCATCACATCACTCCCCTTGGGCCTGCCTGCCTCTAGAACTGAGCCCAAGACTCTTGTGCTCCTTTGAACACTGTCTATTGCACTGAAGACTCTTTTCCCAGAACTCAAGCCCCTTATCTCCAGGCACATCCTACCTTGTCCCGGCCACATCCCTTTTCTTGTCTGCCTGAGACACTGTGATCCCAGCCTGTCTCATGCCAAGTCCCTGGGAGTTACAAGGAGGTGCTCTAGTCCTGTTCTTAGCCCAAAGCTTTCCTCTTCTGCACTGCGTCCCTTTGGTCTTCTCCGCTCCCAACAGCCTCTACAAAGATCTCCCACTAGAATGGAAGACCCTTTCTTTTTGCATCTGCAGGATCTAATACAGCCCTTGACACACAGCAAACACTTAACCAATGTGGATTGAGTGAATAAATGAATGGCCAACCCTGCCAGCTCACCTGGGCCCCAGAACTGACTACGAGAAAGCATCTCTCGATGTTCAGATGACATCTCCAACTCAAAGGGCCCAATACAGTACTTATATATTTCTTATATACTGTGCACACAAAGCACTTCAAGTCCCCTAATGGCACCTGCAATTCTTCAGCATCCTTACAGACTTTTTTTCTCTATCCAACCAGTTACCAGGGTCCCAATCTCCCCTGGAAGCTCTCCATACCTCTCTTCCCATCTTATTTCCCATGACTTCCTTGAATATAATCTGGGCTCCAGAGAAGGGGGACTACTCACTTCCTGAATAGACAACCTGTATTTTCTTTGTTTCAAAGTTTAATAAAATGAAAAGGAAAAAATATAAGCCCAGGGTAGAACATTAAATTTATATTCAGTTATGAATTTTGTGTAAACTTGAACATCCAGGGTTTCCCCATAGTTGCATGACTATGAGTAACAATTTGATGCAGACCCTTACATCTAAATTTTTGGCCACCTCTTTAATTATCTCTCCAGTAATGGGACTATTAGGCTGAAAAGTATGACCATTTTAAGGCTATCAGTGCATATACCCTAAATTGCTTTCCAGAAAAATATTGTGCCAATTTACACTCCAAACAGAGAATAGTGATGGTGCATATCTCAGTTGACCTTTGTTAGCAATGGCACCCCACTCCAGTACTTTTGCCTGGAAAATCCCATGGACGGAGGAGCCTGGAAGGCTGCAGTCCATGGGGTCGCTGAGGGTCGGACACGACTGAGCGACTTCACTTTCACTTTTCACTTTCATGCGTTAGAGAAGGAAATGGCAACCCACTCCAGTGTTCTTGCCTGGAGAATCCCAGGGACGGGGGAGTCTGGTGGGCTGACATCTATGGGGTCACACAGAGTCGGACACGACTGAAGCGACTTAGCAGCAGCAGCACCAAGTAACACTTTTAAAAAGATCTTTGTCAATTGCATAGGTGGAAAATAAAGATTTCCTCCATGACTTTTCTGATGTTTTCTCTCTGATCAGTCATCTCTCTTCTTTCTCTCTCCCTCTCACTGAACTCCTCTCATTGAAATTCCCCTCAGCTACTGAACTTATCTATCCTATGAAACCCACCTCAGAAACACCCCTTCATGAAATCCCCCTGCTCTGCCTGCAATGCCATCTCACCCACAGTCTCATCATTGTGTTTGCATCTCCTGACTTTGCCTTGCAGTGAGATATTCCGTATGATCTTTGTTGTTGCACCTTCAGGGCCCTGAGAAAAGATCCATATCTTCCTGCAATGTGTACACATCTTAGAGTTCTAAAATGTTGAATTACATTTCTGTGTAATATAGTGAGAGTTATTCTTCTGCTCCATTAATAATGGTGTGGTGTATATGGAAGTAAGACTTTAGCTCCATGATGGGACAGAAATTTAATTATAAAGAGCTTTCTAACATTGAAGGTGGCTTTTGCAGTACAAGGGGGAAACTGTGCAATTTTCTTTGCCCTTATTTAAAAGTAGAGTCAAAATCCAGGGAACTCAAATCGGGGCTCTGTAAAAACCTAGAGAGGTGGGGTGGGGCTGGGAAGTGGGACAGAGGTGCAAGAGGGAGGGGACATATGTACACCTATGGCTGATTCATGTTGATGTAGGGCAGAAACCAACATTAATACTGTAAAGCAATTATCCTTCAATTAAAAATAAATAAATTAAAAAAATAAAGGTGGGTATACGGAAAAAAAGTAGAGTCAAAATAAAAATCTGTCACGTAGGAAAACAAGCAGTTTACCAAAGGGTATGTGTAATTCAGTTTTTGTAAAAACAAAATAATATAGTCATTTTTATCCACATAAAGCATATATTATACACACATTCATGGGCATAGGAAAAATCTAGAAGTATGCATAAAAACATTAACAATGGATGGTCCTAATTTTCTATAGTTACAATGTTTATTTGGATACTTAAAATATATTTTTTAAATGTCACAAAAAAATAAACGATTTATATCTCTAAGTCCAGAATGAAATGTATTGCTTTCTGAAGGTCTGCCCTGTATTACCTCCGTAAGACTCAGGGTTTTAGCGATGTTTTCTCCTTTAGTGTCAAGAAGAATGAAAATCGTTAAGGTTTCTGTGAAGCTCCTCTAAGCCTTCTAGTGTATGAGAAACTTCTATTTCTTTGAACATCACCACCATCCATTTATCAGTTTGTTTTAAAACATATGATGTGTCAAAAGTCTATTGTTTCCTTTTTTATTTTCAATAACACACACACTAAGCCATTTTCCCAACTGGAATCTATACAAACTGCCAACAGTCATGAATTTAAAGTTGCCTTTTGAATCATAAACTATAATTAGTTCTCTGAGGACTTAAGCAGACAAACTTTTTTTTCCCCTATGAAATATATTTTGTCCTGCCCTCCTGTAAACACCTATCATGTATTCGTGTGCATGCAAGGAAAGGATGGCTGAAGCTTTGGGGTAAGAAAAATCATGAGAAGAGAAACATTTAGAACCAAAGACGTTTTCCTAAGAAATGGGGGGAAAATGGGATTATTATTGGATGCTACTCAGTGGCAAGCTCAGGGTATCTATACAGGAGAAACTCAAAAACTGTTTACTAAATGAATGAATGAGAATTGTTCTTTCTCCTCTGGAGACAAGGTAGGTTTCTTATTACTGTGTGATGCATTTTAGGATGTGAAGAGATAATTACTAGCAAAGGAAAGAGAAATTTACTGGTGTCTGTTGGCTGTTAACAGAAAAATACAAAAAACAGATTGATTCTAGATTTGGGGCAAGGAAAGGAGAGTGTTATTGAGGAGAGAGAAGTCAGTTATGTACAAAAATTCACTTAGATTCTCTAACAAGTAGGGTCCTTGCTTGTCATATTTTGACACTTGACTTGCATATTTTCCACTGATGAAAAACAAGAACAGATTGCACCATTAATTCATAATAACTTCTTAGAGGCCAAAACTCTGGAAGGATTTGCCTTCTATAAGTTTAGTCTGAGTCCTGGCTTGAACTAAGGAAGAATTTATCAGTGGAAGAAGGGCCAAATTTCTCAGTGGTTTTTATCATCACAGTAACTGTCATTTATCAAACGCTTAATATATAACTGGCCCTGCACTGTGCCCTTTTATATCGGGAGTCCCAAATTCTGGGATCTAATGCCTGATGATCTGAGGTGGAGCTGATGGAATAATAATAGAAATAAAGCGCACAATAAATGTAACACACTTGAAACATCCTGATACCATCCCCCACTCCCACCCCCAGATGGTGGAAAAACTCTTTCACAAAACCAGTCCCTGGTGCCAAAAAGGTTGGGGACAGCTGCTTCACATGCATAATCCTGAATCAGCTGCATCAGATGCGGCTCCTCAAACCCTGGTGCCCCAGCTTTCCAGGGCTTGACTGCTAAATGGCATTTAACATCCCTGGACTTCAGAGTCCTCATCTATCAAGTGGAGATGATAATATAATAATTCCTATATCTCATGAATTAAATGAGGTGAATGGTGTGAAAGCATTTTTGTCAAGTCTTATGTAAATGTTATTTAAGGGTGTTAGGTTTTACAACTTTTTTTAAGTAGAATGCAGCGGGGGGGGCGGGGAGAGTGTGTCATTGTGTCATCTGGCCTCTGCTGACACCTCCCAGCTCATTGCCTTTCCAAGTACCCTTCACTGCCCACCCTTGTCCCTAGAACATATACTCAACCCTGCCTCAGGACTTTTGCACCAGCTGGGTCTTCCCTCTGAAGTCCTCCTTTCTCAGATCTCCACATGGCTGGCTCCTTTGCTCCTTAGATCTTGGTGCACCTTCGTAGCTAACACAGCATCCTTTCCTTGCAGGCAAACCCCACTGTACACTCACTTATTTTCCTCAAGGCACCTACCACCACATGTAACTACTTGTGTTTACTGTCTGTCACTCCCAACCAGTATATAAGGTCCAAGAGGAAAGGGACTTAGATGTCTAATGTCTCCACTTAATTCCAGGCACACAGTAGGCACTCACTAATGTCTGCTGAGTAAATCTATTTAATGAAGAACATGACACAGAGAAATAATCAAATCAGAAACTTCTGAGCAGCATATGAAGAGTTATCTAGAAAGTTTCAGACAAACCGAAAGGTTTCTTGTGCTGAGTATATACAAGGCAGAAGAAGGATGACTGGTTGCTATGGAGAAGGAGTACACCATGTACCACAGAGAGAGCCACATGAGCTTTAGAGGCATGCTGACCAACTATCGATACAAGCTGACATTGTGCAGGTATGCAGCTTGGACGAGTTACTCCTGTACTCCTGTACAGCCATGTCCTCCCTCTCTGAACAATTGAGAGGACTGACTTTCATAAAGGTGTGGAGAGGATTAAGTGAGACCATCCCTTAAAGCCTTATCCTAGTGCATGGTAGTTGGAGAAGGCAATGGCACCCCACTCCAGTACTCTTGCCTGGAAAATCCCATGGACAGAGGAGCCTGGTAGGCTGCAGTCCATGGGGTCTCGAAGAGTCAGACAGGACTGAGCAACTTCACTTTGACTTTTCACTTTCATGCATTGGAGAAGGAAATGGCAACCCACTCCAGTGTTCTTGCCTGGAGGATCCCAGGGACGGGGGAGGCTGGTGGGCTGCTGTCTATGGGGTCACACAGAGTTGGACATGATTGAAGCGACTTAGCAGCAGCAGCAGTGCATGGAATGTATGCAACAAAGCATTAGTAGCTGTGGGTAAGGAACCACAACAGCAGTAGTTCTCAGGACTTTCCTGGTGGTTCAGTGGTTAAGATTCTGAGTTTTCAATGCAGGGGGTACGAGTTTGATCTCTGGTTGAAGAACTAAGACCCCATGCATGACAGGCATGAATGAATAAATAAAGCAGTAGTTCTCAAACCTTGGCTAAAAATGGAACTCTCTACCCCCTCCCCACCCCACTCTCCCCTGGGGAGATTACAAAATCCTGATGTCTGGTTCCACCACCAATATCCTTATTTAATTGGTCTGGGGTACAGGCCAGACACGGGAAGTTTTCTAAGCTCTCTTGGAAATTCTCATGTGCAGCAGGGTTGAAAACCATTGCCTTAAACCATATCTACTGAGGAAGTTCTCAATCAGATGGGCCAGCAAAAGTAGGTTTTGGAATGCCAGCTACTTCTCTTTGAAGAATACAGTGTGCGCTTGGTGATTGGGAGTTTGTGGATAATATTTCCGCGCTCACAAACAGAAGAATGGGTTTTCTAGGGTTTTTTTCCCCCCTCCTTCCACTATTCTTCATCTCACACACCTTTTACATCATACCTTAAAGAAGAGTTCAGAGATCAAGCGTGCTCAGTGACAAGGTATGTGCATGTCATTTCAAACACAGTAAGAAACAGCTCACGTCCAAAGACGCAGTGCCTAACTCTCCAGCTGGCGGCTGGCAGACCATGAAATGCTGGTCAATTAACAGTTAATTGTGAATTGGAACAAGATGCAGAGCCCACAAGGGTCATGACTGGCTGAGCCTGGAAAATAGCTCCAGTCAGGGTGCTGGCAGTGCATCACAGATTGATTTAATGTGTCTCCCTGCAGGGGAGGTGCCGTTTTATCTTGTACACCCTGGCTTTTCGGGAGCTATTACTACACGGGTATTTCCCTCCACAGTGCTCAGTGCCACTGTGAGCTCTCAAATCATTTACAATAATGTTCCCCGTGATAACCAGGTCTTCAGTTGGCACGAACAATTAAATAGTAAACATTTTATATTGGCAGCTTCGCAAATAGCAAAACATGTTCTATTCTAAAATAACTAAAATAACTCCTCAGTTGGGATTTCTTTGGAAGGAATGATGCTAAAGCTGAAACTCCAGTACTTTGGCCACCTCATGCGAAGAATTGACTCATTGGAAAAAATAACTCCTAGGTGTCTATAAATTATGAGATTTGGAAAATACCAGCAAGTGTCAAAGTACTGTCAAATACTTCCACAGCTGTGTTTGTTAATGGTGTAAATTCACGCTTTTTTCTGCGTGTGGTTTCTAACATGGCTGGAAATAAATATATTTAAAATGCCAGTTTATGGCTTTGAGAGATCAGTGGGGTGTGTGCATACCACATGACTCATCAGAGGTAGTTATTTGCTCTGAGCTCAAAAATGGTGAAGAATTATTTTTATCTACTAAGAAACTGACCTCAGGGCTTTCGGTGGGTGTTTGATCTCTTAACCAAAGGGAAAAACAATATGATTTCATTTTCCCTCTCTGAAACACCCTTTTAAGAAGACATCAAGTTGGCAGCAGCACTAGGAAATCTAACTGACAAATTGGATGGATCTTGGCAAGTAAATCACACTGGGCCACTCTGTCATCTCACCAAACTGAGGCATAGAAGGTATGTTTAAAAACAAAACAAAACACACATATAAGAAAGGACCGAGGTTAAAGTTTAGCAGAGAGTTTTACGTGAGCTTGCATTCTGAATTACGTGACACCACGTATTACTGAGTCACCGTATAGACCTCAGTTGAAAAAAAAGAAAATCTTTTTGCACATTCACTTCTACAGGGAAATTAGGTTTGGAAGAGGCAAGTGCTGAATTATGCAAGGTGGTCAGAAAGTCAAGTCTTGCAAAGCTGGCAACTGTGAAGAGGTAGGGAGGGAGTCATGGTCCAAGTGATAAACAGCGCCACCAGAGGCAAGAACAAGAGGTTATTATTTGTTTTTTTAGTTTTTAAAATTATTTATTTGTTTTAATTTCTGTAGTTTACAGAATTGACGTATCTTTTTTATATCACCTGCCCCTTGCAGCACGTGGGATCTTCGTTCTCCAATCAAGAATCGAACCTGCGCCCCTTGCGTTAGGAGTGCAGAGTCTTAACCACTAGATTGCTAGGTAAGTCCCTAGAAAAGGTTTCTAACTTTCCAATTTGTGAGGAGTTTTTTGTTTGTCTGGTTTTTATAACTGAGTCATACTCTTTTAATGCCCAAATGTTTTCATTTTGAAAAACTGCATGAAAACACTGTAAAACTTTTATGACTCCTGGGGGCTGGTTTCTGCATTCAATGGTTCCACGAGGGGGCTTTATTTTTCTGGTAGTAGCTGATTCTGAATTGTATTCTTATTCTTCCCTTGATTACAAACTGTCAGCTGTCATTTCTCACTCTGGTTGAATCCCTCCTTTTATCTTAGAGCCCTCCATCCTGCGTACATTGCTTTCTTTTACCAGATATAAACTGGATGGCAGATAACTAAGGTTTTATTTAAGAATTAAATAAAAGCCAGGCTCTGCGTTAAGTAAGGCTAGACCAAGGGCCTGATTATGGGAAAGTAGCAAGCATCTGCAAAAAGTGTTTCAGTGGCTCAAAGACTGACTCGGGGGAAGCGGGTGGACTTTGGCTTTGTTCCAGCCTGAGACTCTGAGCTGGAAGTCTGACCTTCACCCCCTGGGTATGACACTCAAGCATCTGACATGTGTGCTTCACAGGCGATGGGTTTGACCAATAGGGAGACAGCGTGGGGTGGTGCTGGTGGTGGCGGTGGGGTGGGCAGTCAGGCCAGGCCTGGGGCTTGAATCCCACTCAGGATCTATGCGATGGAGTACCAGTCACATGACCAGTGCCAGTCATGTGACCCAGTGCTACTTCTGTTGTATACACCTGGTGAATAACTGAACCCACAGAGTTGTCATTAACACTTTTTTCTAAAGGCATCTCTAAAAAGAGCAGAGTCATTGGAAAAGACCTTGATGCTGGAAAAGATTGAGGGCAAGAGTAGAAGCGGCAACAGAGGATGAGATGGATGGATGGCATTACGGACTCAATGGACAAGAGTTTGAGCAAACTCCGGGAGACGGTGAAGGACAGGGAAACCTGGCTGCTGAAGTCCATGGGGTCGCAAAGAGTCAGACATGAATTAGCGACTGAACAACAAAAGTACTTGAACGAGACCTGGTTCATGGCAAACGCTAAATTTGTGCAAGTGGAACAGTAAGTAAACCTTACTTAGGTGGCTGCTCTCATTCAAAGGGGAAATACGGCAGGACTCACCTGGTGGTCCAGTGGTTAAGACTCCCAACGCTGGGGTCCTGGGTTCGATCAAGGAACTAGATTCCATATGCCACAACAAAGAGTTTGCATGCCACAACTAAGTATCCCCGTGTGCTGCAACTAAGACCCGGTGGGGCCAAATAAATAGATATTTAGGAAAAAAAAAAAAGAGGAAATAATGGGGATTTGCTTTTGCCCCATCTTCCAAGAGCAAAGCCCTGAAGTCAATGTCTCTCATTTGCTTATTTATGGGGGAAAAAAAAACACCCAACCAAACACCTGAACATTCCTCTGGGCAAAGCATCATGCTGGGTGGCAAAGATGTTGACTTCGGCAGGATGGGTTCTGCTCTAGGTAATGTTACCTGCTATCACTGTGAAAAGTTTGTTCTCTCTGAAAATCTTTCATTTCATTTTGACACAGGTAAAGACATTTAGAGACAAACTGTAATTTGATTAATCTAGTAATGACCTGACCTCGTAAGAGTCTTGGAAGGGTTTACAGATATTACTAACCAACTTACTTGATTCATATTCATTTTAGCTGACGTTTCACATTGGTAGGCAAGATGTTAGTCTTTAAAAAGTTTAATTATGGATTTTTTTTAATTAGAAAAGAAATATGTACTTGTCACAGAAAATCTAAAAACTCAGATGATTATAGGAAAAAAAATTTTCACATTCTCACCACTCAGGCTCATCACAGTTCACCTTTTAGGTTATTTTACTACTCATTATATGTATGTGCCTACACCAGATCATTGGTTATATATATGTTTGAATATACAGATGAAAGTTTTGGGGGTAGGTTTTTCTGATACTCATACTAGAAATTTTTTAAATACAGGGGAGTGAAAAGAAAATTAAAACTGCCTCTGCTTGTATGAAAAGATACTTTCCGTTCCTCCACCTCACTCAGCGAGGTGCTTCTAATGTGAGCCTGTGTCCACTGGAGCATTTGTGGAAGAGGATAATTCTTAGCCGAGGCCTTAGCCTCCAGCAGGGGCGGACTGTGGTCCAAGGAAGACAAGTTCCATGGGCTCCTGGTTGGGACCCCAGATGTTGGGCCTGTGCCATGAAAGCTGGTGGGTAGGTGCCACCGGACGTTCTCCTGGCCCAATTTCTCCCTGATTTCTCCCATCACAGTAGGACAGTGGTGAGCAGGATAGTGGCTGAACAGGAACCAGCGTCCCAACTTGGGTCTTTCAGAACTGTACCTCTGCCACCTGGCTTCCTCAGAGCCTGGCACACAGTGGGTCTTTAAGAAGTGAAAATCGGTTGAATGAAAAAACAAACAAAAAAACCCACCTGGAATCTCACCACCCAGAGATAAAACTGCTCCTAACATCATGTATCAAAAGTTGATTATGCATCGCAAGTTCCGATTTTCAGCATGGTTACCTGGGCACAGCTTGGGATTGATGGTAGAATATATCTAAGACTTTTATGAGTATCCCCATCCTTCTTTAAAAAAGAAATGAACAAACCCCTGATGATTTGGATCATTCAATATGTGTTTTAAAAAATATTTTAAAATGTTGGTGAGGTTTTTTTTTCCCCTTTATTTTGGTAGCTTATTTTAATGCTCACTCCATATTTTCCCCATGATTAATTAATGAGAAATCTAAATATTGCCAATTTTTTTTGTTTTTGTTTTTTCATTTTTTTGGCCATGCCACATGGCACATGGGGATCTAAATTCTCTGACCAGGGATCAAACCAGCAACCCTGCACTAAAGTGCGAAGTGCCAATCCCTGGACCACCAAGGAAGGCCCTTAACCCTGCCAGAGTTTCTGTCTTACAATGAAGAAACAAAAAAGGTGGTGGGGGACGAGGCAGTGGAGACGAATTAAATGTTTCTTGTATATTAATGCATATATGTGGAATCTAGAAAAACGGTATAGATGATCTTATTTGCAGAAATAGAGACAGAGACATAGAAAACACATGTGTGGACATCAAGGAGGGGAAGGGGAGAGGTGGGAGGAATTGGGAGATTGGGGTTGATTTACATACATTATTGATACTACATATAAAATAGATAACTAATGAGAACCTACTGTATGCTCAGGGAACTCTACTCAGTGCTCGGGGACAACCTACATATACATATGTATATGTATATACCTATACATGTGTATATATATACATGTATATGATTCACTTTGTTGTGCAGTAGAAACTAATGCAACATTGTAAAGCAACTATACTCTAATAAAAATTAATTTTAAAATGTTTTTTGGTGAAACACATTAGAAGCAGAAAACGGTGGGAACCAGCACGTAGCCTGGCTCCCTAAGGTGCGGAGACAGAAGGGAGGCAGTGGGTGTCTGAGCGGCCCTTCTTACCGTGACTGGGTTTGCCTACCTCCCATCATTTGCTTCCTCCTGGCAAAGTTCTCTACCAACACTGTGGCCCCTGGAACTTGGAGGGAGGGTCGGTTCTGACCCTCATCAGATCCTAAAGCCATCCACTTAAAACCCCTGCTGTGCCTTGCACAAGCAAAGGAGGGTTAACATGAGAAAATACTCCTTGTAGGCTTTTGTGAAATCCTGCAAGATTTCTTTGCAGTTCACCATGGCGTGTGGTTGGAAAGTTTCTCTAGTCGGTAATACAGATTTTGAAAGTTAATGATAAACACCTTCTCAAATGATCTTGAATTTAGCCATGCTAGCTAGCACTGATGCCCAGATACCTTTAAAGTCAATCATTTACCTGAAAGGGGGTCTCCAGTACTGTCTCGAAAGCCATTTTCTTCTCCCTTAAAAAACAAAAATGCAATCTTCATTAAAACCATACCCATATGTGATTAGAGATGTTATCAATTTTCCAATTTAGTTATATTTCCACCAGAGCCTGGGAGGGGGGTATGGATCTTAAGAATGTACTTTACTGAGTAGTAAGTCAGACAGAGAAAGACAAATATCATATGATATTGCTTGTATGTGGTATAAAAAAAAGGTACAAATGAACTTATTTACAAAATAGAGAGTCGGAGACATAGAAAACAAACTTACAGTTACTGGGGGGAAAGAGAGAAGGGACAAATTAGGAGATTGGAATTGACACGTTTACACTACTAAATATAAAATGGATAACTGATAAGGACCTACTGTATAGCACAGGGAACTCTACTCAATACTTGGTAATGATTTATATGGGAAAAGAATTTTAAAAAGAGTGGATATATGTATATGTGTCACTTCACTTTGCTGTACAGTAGAAACTAACATAATGTTGTAAATCAACTATCCTCCAATTAAAATAAAAATGGGTAGTGAATGATGTGTCTCTCCCTAGAATATAAACTCCCAGAGGGCAGGAACCCTTGTCTATTTCTTCTCCGTGCTGGGTCCTCAGCGGTCAGAACAATGCCCAGCACACAGCAGACACTCCACAGATGTTTGTTAAATTACTGTCATTTTTTTAAAGTATAAATGCATACAAGATGCCATTTCTTTTTTGTTTTTAATTTTACACTATGGACTATTGCTCTTATTTTATTCTCTATCTGCTTTTTGTCGGGCTTGTTGTTTGTCAGTCCAAGTTATAATTCTTGCCTGCATCTACTATACTTTTTTTTATTGTTGTTGTTCAGTTGCTAAGTCACAGAAGCAAAGAAAAACTGTTAAAAACAGTGACTAATTCCCTTTAGAAGCAATGTGTTTCTGCCCATCTACTTGAGGTTCTATTTTTACCAAGGCTGTGCTACCTGGAGCGAGTTACCTGATCTCCTCGTAGGGTATGTGTCGGTGTGTGTTTTCAGTGGAGTCAGCAGAGAAGAATGACCCCACTGTATATCTGTTCATGTTATCTCTATGTTATTTTTTAAATTTTTATTTATTTATTTATTTTGGCTGTGCTATGCAGCATGTGGTACCTTAGTTCCCTGATCAGGGATCGAACCTGCATCCCCTGCAGTGGAAGGGCAGAGTCTTAACTACTGAACCCCCAGGGAAAGCCCACATTAACTCTATCTACATACAACTAAATCTCTCTCAGCAGCTAACGGTACCCCTTCCATCCACAGTACTTCAGAAGAAGCACTAAGAGTTGGGTCAAGGCCCCGGGTGTGAGTCCACCTGCGTTCATAACCACGGGGACCTCACTCACCTGGAGTCAGAGCCCTGGCCTCTGATTTCTCATTTGCATGCTGAGGGGGCTGATAGATGACCTTATCCCTAAGAGGCTCTACATTCTCAGGTCTCTGAGAGTTTCACTTAAAGATGTGCTAGCTCCCTAGTGTCAAACATTTTAAACAGTCTTTTCCTCTTAATCCCCTAAGAATCCTTTCTCCTTGCTCTTGAGTTCATAAATTCCCATGTTCCAGGGTTTTCCTGGTGGTCCAGCAGTTAAGACTCCTAGCTTCTACTGCAAGGGTCACGGGTTCAATCTCTGGTCTGGGAACTAAGATCCCGCATGCCACAGGGTGTGGCCACAAACAAATTTTATCCAAAAATAAATGCCCATGTTTCTACAGAATACAGAGAGTGGTCTAATTACAAGCCTAATATTTTTTTTTTTACACAAGAAGCATCCCTATGTCTTACCAACTAGATTTTGTCCCCTAACTCATCTATTTCTTGCTTTATTTGAATCCTACTCTTTCTCACTGTCCTCACTAGAACAAAAAGCAACCTGTTCACCATACCGTACATACAGTTTATAAGAGTTAGGGGCAGTCTTTAAAAGAACAAAAATTCCTCTCTCTGCAACTTTTTACTTCTGCAAGACAAAACCCAGGAGCTCCACAACGTTAAGGCCACTATTCACTGTTCACCGGGTCGTGTGGGGACCTGCCTTTTCCCATCTGTGCAGCTCCAGCAGGACCGGGCAGGCTCGCCCTCCCACTGGCACAGTCACAGTTATGCTCACTGAATTGGAAACTTTCGTGGGGGAAGCAGAAACCGGACCTTCAGGTAGTATCAAGAGACACAAACATTAGCACTGGACAGATTTTTGTGGTACTGCCGAGTCCTGCTAAAGCATGGGCTGTTCTTTAAGTAAAGATGATGTTACGTGGCATAGCTGATTTGATTTCTCATCATCTGGAGAAAATGTTACCAAAATCAGTGTCCGGCTAGCCTCACCCCATTGATGTAGATGAGGGACAAGACTCGGAATTACTTGTGACAGTCGATGGGGACACAATTTAGATTTTTGTTCTTGGTCTTGATTAATATGTTGTGCTACTTTTAAAGATGGTTTCCTAAGAGTGAAGTCAGAAGAGACTTATATTTGGTGGTTTCCAGGGTCTTACTGAAACCTCATTCGGCACCTCTTTTCTGACTAACTAATAGGTACCAGCTCCTGTGGGGGAACCCATCTACAAAGGTAAAGGGACCTGAACCCTGACCGCAAGGCTCAGAGATGCTGGGGAAATAGAGACACACCAGACTAACTAAAACTAAGGCGGAAGATGGTGTGTTCTGATAGGGAGGAAAAGATCAAGTCAGAGGGGAGAGGTTTCTTCAAACCAAAACACATTCGATTCTTCAAATCAGAGATGTCAGAGATAAGCCTTTTTGAGGGCCTGGAGAGGAGGAAAGGGCATTGAGCTAGAGGTCCATGGGAGCCCAAAAGGAAGTGAAAACACACGGGGCTCCTGCAGGGCATTTTGTCTGAAGCAAAGGCTTGAGGGTGTGATGGAGGGAGATGAGATGGGAAAATGGGCTGAGGTCTGAGACCTGGTTTCAGGCAATGGGAGCCACTAAGAGGCTGTCATCAGAACCTGGGCATCCTTGGAGCTGTCAAGGATCAGAGCGGAAACACCTACCCGACTGTAGGAGGTTGGGACACACAGGTGGCCAGGGAGAATGGGGCAGCCAGGCAATCTGATGAGGGGAAGCATGACTGGCTCAAAGGCAAGGATTAGGAAGTCTCCATACCACTGCTTTGGGAGAGGAAGGGATAAAGCTAGAGCCATGGTGAGGATACAGCCAGCATGGGGGCGGGTGAGCGGAAGTGAGACGAAGAGTGAGTCCAGAAGATGACGGATGAGACCACAGAGCTTGGCGGAAACCGAAGACAGTGCTGGTCCTCGGGAGAGGCTGGGTTACGAGACTAAGACACGGACGCTGGGAGAAAAGTCGGGCAGTGGAGGGCATGTGGTCAAGTCTCAACTTCGAGGAACGCCCAGGGCCTACATTTCAGTAGCAAGGGAGGGAATGAGAAAGGAGGGAAGTCGGAGGGGAGGAGAGAAAAGGTCAAGGGCCACATGAAGACGTGGTCTGGCAAGGAGAGGAGCAGGTTCTGAGAGCAGCTCTAGTAGCTTCTGCCAGGCGGGCGGTGAGGATGTGGGGAATCCTCTCCCCCGCCCCTCCTTGCTACTTCGCTTTCTCTTCCCTTTAAGGCCTCAGCTTAGGCATCACCAGCTCTGGGAAGCTGTCCAAGCTCACATTCAGGGTGATGTGCCCTGGGTGCTCGTACAGCCTTCTGGACCTGAATGACACTTGGTGACATGTAAGGTCAGTACCAATAATCCTCAGGGGGAAGCCTGGTGGTGGGAACCTAACCAAAGTGCAGCTCTGGGGACAGGAGTCCAGGGCTGAGGAGCTGTGACTCGGGCACGGAGGCCAGCCCTGCAGCGTCCTGGGGGCGCTGAATCCAGGTCGGAGGGTATGAGTGCGATTGAGCACTTGCTGCTCCATTAAAACTGATCCAGGAACAGAGGACAGAGTTGTGGGTCAGAGCAGCAGTGGGCTTAGCTGTGAGCCACACAGGATGGCAGGGGACATGACACAAAGGCTAATCCTCTCCTTTTCATGTCTGTCCCTTCCCCTCCAAGGGATCCTACCCCTGGGTCTTTTCTGAGCCAACTCCCAAAACCAGTTCCTCCATCCTGCTCCTTCCTCCTTCCGAACTTCTCTATGGCTGACTTTTGCTGAGTACATACTATGTCCCAGGCAGATGACACTTTTTTTTTGGGGGGGGTGGGGGCATGAGGTATGCGGGACTGTAGTTCCCTGACCAGGGATCGAACTCATGCTGTCTGCATTCAGACTGTGGAGTCTTAACCACTGCACCACCAGGGAAGTCATCCCCAGGCCGATAATCTTGATTGGGTTAGCTCATTTCCTCCTCGAGATGCCGAGGAGCTGAGAACCACCACACACAAATGATGAAACACTGCAGATTTCTGTTGGGAGGACTTGTTTTAAATCTGAGTGAAGTTCAAGTGCAATGCATTGGTTTTGTGGAAGATAGTTTCTGGATACCACTGGGTCTGTGTGCCAAAGGGAAATGGTCTAGATAAGAAAAAAGGTAGAAATGACCTAAATGTCCATTGACAGATGACTGGATTAACAAAATGCGGAATATTATTCAGCCTTAAAAAGGAAGGGAATTCTGACATGCTAGAATAAAGATGAACCTTTACTGCATGCTAAGTGAAATAAGCCAGTCACAGGTGGACAATACTATATGGTTCCATTTATATGGGTCACCTAGAGGAGTTAAATTCAAAGAGACAGACAGTAAAATATTGATTACCAGAGAGTGGAGCAAGGGCGAATGGAGAGTTAGTGTTTAACGGGTATAGAGTTTCAGTTTGGCAAGATGAAAAAGCTCCTAAGATGGGTGGTGGTGATGGCTGCACAATAGTGTCATTGTACTTAATGCCTTTGAACCATACACCTAAAACTGGTCAAGATGGTAAACATCGTATGTGTATTTTACCACTTAAAAATTTTAAAATATCTCCTTAGGAAATCTGAAGGTAACCACAAAACTGAACACCAGTGTTGTATAAATTCAAGCCGGCTAAAGAAAACACCCATTTTGCAAACCCTTTCCATTGTGAATATGTGGAAATTACCTTATATTTGGGCAAATGTGTTAACTGCTGCCAAGAATTCTTTGAGTAGAAAGAAAGTTGGCTAGGTGACATCAATTTTGCACTTGGGTGAGTTTATAACCTAGTCATTGGGTCCCATGTCTGCTTAGGGAGCTGCAGGAATCAGGTAATGAACAAGAGTCTGCCCTGGGGACTTACACGTGGTGACTTCACACCAGGCTCCAGGCAGCAGCAACCCCGGGGCCAAGAAGACACTAGGGGGAAGGAGAGATGAACACATGATCCATGTGCCATCCACACATGGAGATGGACAGATGGGCTGAAGATGCTGACAGATTGATGAGGAAGATACAAACCAGCACCCAGGAGCTAGGTGCCAGTTTTCAGGGAAACACGATCTGTTGGACTCTTTCGTCCATCTTTCTTCCTTTCCTTTCTTTCCTTTCCTTCCTTATTTCCTTCCACAGCACTGCACAGCATGTGGAATCTTAGTTCCCAGGCCAAGGATTCAACCCGAGCCCCCTGCACTGGAAGCAAGGAGTCTAAACCACTTGACTGTCTGGGAAATCCCAGTTTGGCCCATCTTTATGTGTCTATGCTTAGCTCACTAATAAAGAGTCCCATCTTTATGACTTGTAAAACTAAGGAGAAGATAACTGAGTGGGAAAGCCCTTAACAGGTTGGTTAATCCAGTTGTAGCCTAAGTCTGATTGGAAACCACCATAAAGACCAAAGTAGTCATTGTCTACCTGTTGGCAGCAACCTACACTACAGGCAAAGAACCTAAGAAATGCCTCCTTTGAATTAACTAACTTCTTTGGGAGAACAACCAATGCTAAAGCTTGATGTCTCTGCTTCATGAAAGTATTTTAGTAAATGGCTTTGAAAATGTGATTTTAAATGCCTGAGTGTGCCAGTGAAATAGGGCTTATATAGCATGGGTTTAGACTGTTCTAAATTTTCTCTCATCACTTGCCACTGCAAGCAAGCGCCTTTTGGTGCTATGAATTCCCAAGACAGACCTGTGTTCTGTGTAACTCTTCTGAATGCATTTACTGATTATTCACCTCTAAACATTAGGACTAGACTATCAGTCTCCTGTTGGGTTTTTCTAAAGCAGTTTATACTCAATTCTTTTTCTGCAAACTAATTACAATTGTAATAACTGTTTAGATTTATTTTTATTTCTTACTGAAGTATAATAAACATACGGAAAGCTGGACATATCTATTTGAAAGTATACAAGCATAGTCTGAAGATATTGCAGGTTTAGTTCTAGGACACCACAATACATTGAATAACTCAATAAGGTGGTTGTTATCGTTTAGTCACTAAGTCCTGCCTGACTCTTGGCAATCCCATGGACTGTAGCCCACCAAGCTCCTCTGTTCATAGGATTTCCCAGGCAAGGTTACTGGAGTGGTTGCCATTTCCTTCTCTAGGGGATCTTCTAGACCCAGGGATCAAACCCACATCTCCTGCACTGGCAGGCGGATTCTTTACAACTAAAAGCCACCAAGGACACTCCCTCAATAAGGTAAGTCACATGAATTTTTTGGTTTCCCAGTGCATATAAAAGTTATGTCTATACCATCCTGTAGTCTATTAAATAGGCATTCTATCTAAAAAACAATCTACATACCTTAATTCAAAAATACTTTATTGCTAGGGAATTCCCTGGTCCAGTGGTTAAGACTCTGCACTTCCAAATGCAGGAGGTGTGGGTTCGACCCCTGGTTGGGGAACAAGATCCCATGTGCCTCATGGTGTGCCAGAATGTAAAAATAAAAATTTTGTAAATACTTTATTGCTAAAACATACTAAACGTTATCGGAGCCTTCAGCAAGTCATATTCTTTTTGCACCAGTGGCATCAAAGATCGCTGCTCCCAGATCATCGTAACACATATAATAAAAATGGAAAAGTTTGAAATATTGCAAGAATTACAGAACATGACACAGAAACATGAAGTGAGTAAATGCAGTAGGGAAAATGGTAGCAACAGACTTCCTGGACACATGGTTGCCCCAATTTGTAAAAAATGCAATCTCTGCAAAGGCAAAGAGGCAATAAAGGCAAAGCACAATAAAACGATGTTCGCCTGTATTTCAGAACCGGCTTTTAGAAATGGGTTTCAGTCGATATGTTCATCAAGCACCTACTCAGTGCTGGAAACAAATCCCTGATGCTGCTGGTTACGATCCAGTAATGGGACCAAGACACACATAAACATCCAAACCACAAGGAAAAAGGTGTGAAAAATGTACATGCAGAGCGAGTGCCAAGGGAACACAAAGGTGGGCAGGAACTCAAGTGAGACCTCCAGGAACAGGGCAAGTTTCGCAAAGGATGAAAGAACTGAATCTGGAAGAAAGGGATTTTGAAATGAATGGTACAGCGCTTCGCTAGGATGAGAGCAAATCTGTGGGTGTGTGCACATTTAATTTAGTTCTTTCTTCTCTTCAAGGAGATCTTTACTGAATGACAAGGAAGACCTGCTACTTGTGGAGTTGAAGTGAAGGTCAGAGACTGCAGCGGCTCTTTCCACGACTTCAAGGCGGGGATACTCAGGTGTAATTTCATACCTCGGCTCTGGTTTCAGAGATAAAGAGGAAGGGGTTTTCCCTTTGTGTGTAAAGCATTAGATGATTACTGTTGAGAAATATCATGAAGTATTTTACAGGAGATTATGGCTTGCATGTGCAAATGCCAGCAGACAATGAAGATATGGATAACACTTCGAGGCAGGGAGGTTCTGCCTGTGTTTCTTTCATTCACAAATCCTGGGTTGGAGGATACAAGCGATGCTGGAGCACAGACCAGTTGAAGGTTTGAGAGGAGGAAGTGCATTTGAGAACTCCTCATTTCAGTCTCTGATTTTCCTCTCCTGCATAATTACATTGCTAGCTGAAGAAAGACCGCTTGGCTTCATATGCAGGGCCAAATATGAAAAGGCTACTGAACCAAAATACCATCTAAATGTGTATATGATATAACCCATCACTTTTCTTTGAAGAAAATTCCAAAAACACGAATAACAAGTGTTCAAAACTATACTATTTTTCAAAACAGCAATAAGTGAAACGAAAATTTTTTGTTCCCTAATCTCTCATCCCAACTCCTTGCCCAGAGACCATTAGTTACAATCTGGAGTGCCTCCTTCCTCATTCCTTATTGATAGCCACACTCAAAACCTACCTAGAGATGTTGTTTAGCCCAAAACCATATTAGTCTACAATTTCATTTATTTAACATTATATTGTGAATATCTTTGAAGGTCAGTAGCCTCTCCTCTTTCCAATGGCTTAATATTACTCTGTGTCAAAGTACCGTCATTCATCAACCACCTCCTTCCTATGTGCATGTACACTACCAGCAACTCTTCTCTGCTTCAAACACACTCTGCAAAGATGTCTCCAGTATCAAGTCCTTAAAGGGGGATCACTGGATCAATGAGTAACAGACGCTGCCAAATAATTTCCTGAAAATTCTATCAGTTTACACTCTCAACTGTGTATGAGGGCAGCCACCACACCAACGGGAAGTTTAAGTGAAATTTAGCACACTTGTGAGATTTAAAGTCATTATAGTTCACAGAGCACTGAATGATAATGAGAATAGAAGCCACTAAGTCAATTAGAGCAGATAAAGTAAAGAACTAGGGACTTCCCTGGTGGTTGAGTGGTTAAGATGCCATGTTCCCAATGCAGGGGGCACAAGTTCCTAAGATCCTACATGCTGTGTAGCTCGGCCAAAAGATAAAAATAAATAAAAAATAAATTAAGAAAAGTAAAAGGCTGTACAATTTTAATGGTTAGGAAACTCTTTATGCTGCTTTCAGGATAATAACTATGAAGCTAGAAAGTAGGCATGTTTGCTCTTTAGCATGTACCTGTCTTATCACAAATATTTTCTTTTTGACTTGGTACCAAAGTATATATAAATCAAAGACACAGACATTCATAGGTTCTATCAAATTAGAGTACTCTGATTTTTCTTTTAAAATGTCATATCTGGAATATTCACTAGAGACAAAAGGACTCAAGGTTCTGAGATGATGACTGCGGTTGAGTGGCATGGATTTGTGGTGGGAGGAATAGTTCACATTTCATCACTTTCCAGGAATCAAAGACAGAGAGAGGAGGTGGTCCTGGTTCAGCCAACCTAGGACTGGGCCAGACAGGTTCCACCCCAAATTAGCAAGAGCATCACCAAAATGCCTGATGAGTTGAGACTGTTGCCAGCCAAGTTGATGGCTAGAAGCAGCAAGGGGGAGGTAAAAAGAAAAAGAGACCAGGCTGGGTCAGAGATGTGGGAGGGATTATCCTCGGGGATAATCCACCACAGATGCAATGGTTCCCATGGATGGCCGAGCACAGTGAGGAGGCAAGCAGGTCACCATCCAGGATAAATAAATTACTGGTTCAAGAAAGTGCAATCTGTTTGGACTGGGAGATGGTGATTGTAAAGCTAAAGGGAGTCCCTCTCATGAGAGTTAAAAACACCAAGTGTAAGGGTCCTCCCGGGCAGTCCAGTGGTCGCAACCCCATGCTTCTACTGCCAAGGGCCCAGGTTCAATCCCTGGTCGGGGAAATAAGACCCTGAAAGCTGAGCAGCACAGCCAAAAATAAAACAAAGGAACTGGAAAAAAAAAAAAGAAAGAAAATCCAGATCAATAATGCAAAATTCACAGTGTTTGAGATCCAATAAAAAAGTTAGTAAACAAACAGGGGCCTTCTCTGGTAGTCCAGTGGTTAGGACTTCCCTTTCAATGCAGGGGGGTGCAGGTTTGATCTCTGGTCCGGGAGTAAGATCTCATATGCCTCCAGGCCAACAAATCAACACATAAAACAAACAACATTGTAATAAATTCAATAAAGACTTTAAAAATGGTCTACATTAAAAAAAATCTTTAAAAGAATTTAAAAATCATACAAAGAAGTAGGAAAATCTGATTAATAACCAGGAGACAATATCAGACAATTAAAAAAAAAAAACCTGAAAAATGCCAAATGTAGGTTCTGGGCAAAGTTCTCTAGTTTTTTCTGGTTCCACATCTCTAAACTTCACATCAGGGTGAAGTAAGGAACTACTGAATATTTTCTAAATGCAGAATGATCTGATTTTCCCCTAAAGAACAAACAAAAGGACTCGCCAATCGATCAAACAGATCTTGTTGGAGCTTGAAAGGATTGCTGCGTATCAAGGAGGGCAGGTAGGGGCCTGCTGGGCTGACTCACAGAAGACACCATCCAGGGCAAGTGCTGGTGGGCCCGTTCCCTGTTATTAAAACACATGTAATTGCTTCAGGTTTGCAGATGGTCTGATGGGCTGCTACCTCTGCCAAGGCAGTGAGGCTGCTGGATGGGATTCTGCCAGCCACCTCTCAGCCTAATTTCAAGAAAAGGGCAACTCCTCCATTTACCAATTTTGTTCCCGAAGTTTTTCACTAGTGGTCTGCCAGACTGACAGCACTGAGAACTGCGGAAAAGCCTAAAATCTCCCCTGGTTTAAGCCAGGAAAGACGCCCAGTCACAACTGATAACACCAACTGCTGCTGCTGAGAAATGCTAGGCGTAGGGGCCCTGATGAGGAAGGCTCCCGGTCCCAACTCTGCCACTCAGCCGCTGGCTCAAGTGCCCTCTGCGAAACAATGTGATTTCTATGCCCCCCCACCCCAAGCTCTAACGATGCCAAGTTGTCAATTTGGGCATCTAAGTCCAAACCCGCTATCTAAATGGTCAGGATTAACAAGGCCAAGCCTTCTCTCTGATTTAGTATCAGGTGGCAAAAAGCTCAGGACATAAGGTACAACACAGACAGGACTCCAGCCTCTGTCACAGTGGAGGGTGTGTGGAAGGCCTGGGAGGAAGCGGGGAGTCCAGAGGGTATTATGAGGGGTCAAGGCTATGGGGTGGGGGGAGAGTCCTGCCTAAGATAACAAAGCATGTGTCCTTAGAAATAAAAGACTTCTGTTTGCTTGGTAAATTAATAAGATACAAAATTAATCATCATCTCTAGGGGTTGCTACTCTAGCATCAATCAATAACTGAGAGTTTTTAGGCTTCAGTGTCTGGGCCATCGTATTATACTCTGTGTAACACTATCAGCGGGCTAGCATGCTTGGAGTTTCTGTGCTTTAAAACTGGGTGGATGTTCCCTGTGCCCCCACCCCCTCCACTGACTCTGAGGAACATAACGAGGAACATTAACTTTGAAAGGCTTGTTTAATTTTGAAGAAATCAGTTAGCTGTTGTTAGGCTTTCCATAGAGAAGACAGCATGTTTTTAAAAATTTGGTGGTATTTACGACTAAAAATAGACTTCGAGCCCTTATAGCTTGCTCAGTGAAAGAACTGGCAGTGTGGTCTATTAGGTCTAACCTAACAGAGATATGTAAATGGAGCCTAAGGAAATATATAGCCTTCAAGATGGGGACTGACACATGGACATCCACCACAGCAGTACTGAGAAGAGTAAAACAACCTCAAAGTACCATAATCAGGAAACTCAAGTAGCTCTATGGCATGGAATGTAACAGGATGGAGGATGGGAAGCACCTCCCACAGAGAGGTGCCTGGTTAATCCCGAAGGACCAGCCTTCAGCTGATAGAAGAGGGAGAGATTTCTTTGAAGGAATCAGTAGAAGAACTGAGAGCTGGGGCTGCTTTTCTTCCTCTATGTGTACGGCTCTCTGTCCCACCCCCAAGCCAAGTGAAGGGGGCCTCAAGATCACCGCTTGTCAGAGGTGCTTGCCAAAAGGAGGAGATGTTCTCTCACTCTTAGCCTGATGCCTGTCGATCGGTAGATGCTCACAGTCCCAACCGCTCTGCCACTGGGACACCTGCCCTGTGTGGGACCTTGCCCAAGGTAAGAGGTGCAGAACATACTCCTGAGACAGAAGGACCTGGGGTGAGCTGTTGGAGGCATGTGTGAACATTCAGCTGGGGATGGTTTGCCCAAATCAGGTAACTGCAGGGTTGAGTTCCCACTTGCTGCAGAAGGGGAGGAGAACCAAGGCCACTTGCCCTCTTTGGGGACCTCAACATTTCAAATCAGGCTTGAGTTGGAAGTGAAGAGAAAAGGTTTGAATTGGATGAGAGATTTAACTACTGTATGGAGTTCACTTCATTTAAATATACTAACCAGAGATTTAAATATACTAACCAGACTATTAGATGCTGCTGCTGCTGCTGCAGGATGCTGCTGCTGCTGCAGGATGCAGACTACTGGATGCTAGGAGACATATTACTATACTCATTTTTCAGAGGTGGAAACTAACAGAGAGGTGAACTAACTGTTAGAGGTTAGAGGTGAACTAACTGTTCAAAGTGATATAGCTCAGTGGCAGAGTTAGGGACCTGGTAGGTCTGTCTAGCTCCAAAGACCATGGTAAGGCTGGTTACAGTTCCAAATATGGATTCTAGAGTCAGACTCAGAGAAGGTAATGGCACCCCACTCCAGTACTCTTGCCTGGAAAATCCCATGGACGGAGGAGCCTGGTGGGCTGCCGTCTATGGGGTCGCACAAAGTCGGACACGACTGAAGCAACTTAGCAGCAGCAGCAGCAGCAGAGTCACCTATGGCTCTACTATGCAATAGCTGTGTGATTTTAAACAAATGATTTAACCTCTCTGTGCCACAGTAAAATGGGCAGAATAACAGTGTATCCCACATAGGGTCATTTTGAAAATGAAAGTTCACACTGCTGTATTTAACATGGATAACCAACAAGCTCCTATGTATAGTGCAGAGAACTCTGCTCAACGTTATGTGGCAGCCTGGACGGGAGGAGCATTTGGGGGAGAATGGATACTCGTATACACATGGCTGAGTCCCTTAGTTGTACATGTGAAACCATCACAATGTTGCTAATCAGCTGTACTCCACAATAAAAAGTTAAAAAAGAGATATTCCCCTCTCCAGCTGTTAGAATTTTTTTTTAATTATTACTATAAAAAAAGAAAAAGAGTTCATGCAGGTGACTGCTTGGAACAACACTTGACCTTAAAAATGTTAATGGTGATGCTTCTTTAAGGCTAAGAATGCTGAAGATGGCGTCACCCACCAGAAGCTAAGGGAGACAGCTGGGACAGATTCTGTCTTTCAGCCTAGAAGGAGCCAATCCTGATGACACGTGGACTTCTGCCTCCAGGCTGACAGGCCACACATTTCTGTTTAAGCCACTCAGTCTGCAGGATTTTGTTACGACAGCCCTAGGAAACTAATACACATGTGATATGTTCATTGCTTCTGAAATGGAAAAAAACAACTTTTGGAACCTCTGTTTTCTGATAGCAGCAAACTGAGAAATGGATCCCAGATACAGCGTCTTCCATCTCTGTCAGGAACATCTGCATAATCTCTCCATCAGAAATACATATATTTAGGTGAAGAATACATCTAAAATAACCTAAACTCTTATTCATAAATACAGCACATCAGCATTTCCAATGTGTGTTTCTTGGATTATTGGGCCTAAGAGTTGGAGAACAGGTTTAAACAGTCAAAGAACCCTCTTCCTCATGCTCTCCACATGCAGTGAGCTGTCCCCTTCAGCTGCGCTGACCAACCACTGTGACCAACCACCAACACTGACCGACTCAAGGATCAGCACCACCCCCCACCCCCTCAGGCTGCCCCAATTCTATCTCAGCTAACCAGCCACACCTGCTAGCAGGAAGGAGCAGTCTGCATCTGTGCCAAATGCAGAGGTGATGCTGAAGACGTGTCTGGGTTGTTTTACCCTGTGGACACACGGTCTACCCCAGCCCTTCTCACCCCAGTTACACAAAGTCCTGGAACACTGAGAAATATCAGAGGTTGGAGCCCACTCCAGACCACTTCAGCAAGATTCTGCAAGATAAGAGCCAGCCATCGATATTCTGTAAAAGTTCTCCAAGTGATTCTGATGTGCAGTCAGGGTCCAGGACCTTTGTCTATGCAGATCACAGGTGGGCACTAATAAGTTTTGGGCTTCCTAGGTGGTGCTAGTGGTAAAGAACCCACCTGCCAATGCAGGAGACACAGGAGATGCAGGTTTGATCCCTGGGTCAGAAAGATCGCCTGGAGGAGGCCATGGAAATCCTCTCCAGTATTCTTGCCTGGAGAATCCCATGCACAGAGGAGCCTGGTGGGCTACAGTCCATAGGGTCACAAAGTGCCAGACGTGACTGAAGCGACAGCATGCACGCTATAGATAGCTTTTAGTGAGAAAAGTAAATTTAAATCTGTTTTTTGTGGGAGCTTTCTTCCAAGTTTTTTGTTTGTTTGTTTGAATTTTTTGGCCTTGCAGCATGTGGGATCTTAGTTTCCCAACAAAGAATCAAACCCATGCCCCCTGCATTGGAAACAGCCCCACTCCCGGCCCCCACCCCCAGTGTGAACCACTTGGCCGCCAGGGAAGTCCCTCTTCTAAGTTTTGAAATCTGTCCTCAAATTTGCTGCCTATAGTGCTGGATCAAATAGCAGCCAATGGACGGTATAAGACCCTGCCCCTTTCCAGAGCCAATGTTTGAAGTACTTTCTATGTGCAAAGTGATGTGTCATGCTCATGTGAAGTCGCTCAGTCATGTCCAACTCTTTGTGACCCTATGGACTGTAGCCTACTAGGTTCCTCTGTCCCTGAGATTTTCCAGGCAAGAGTACTGGAGTGGGTTGCCATTTCCTTCTCCACGGGATCTTCCTGACCCAGGGATCGAACCTGGGTCTCCTGCATTGCCGCCAGACGGTTTACCATCTAAGCCACCAGGGAAGCTCCATGCCATGCTCATAGGTTACCCACAAATGGCCAAGAAGGGTAGGGTGGTGAGAGAATAAACCAAATGAAGGATAAGAGGGTCATTTGAGACTAATCTCATGATAACTGCAACTACAGATTTGTGTTATGTAAATTAAAATTATTCAGACATCAACCTAGTTGTGCAATAGGTGAGCTTAACCCATGGCCAGACACTTTCTCCCTTCCATTCAATGATTTCATTTGGATGGAGGCAGTTGGCACATCAGAATCACCTATGAGGCTTGTAGAAACTAATTCTGGGTTTGGGAAGGTTCTGCTTTTCCTTGTGCTGTTTTGGAAGCTCAGAGCTCCTGCAACACGGCCCAGTTCCCTTCCTTCCCTCACCTGCCTCTCTATTTCATGATGGCTGGCAGGATGGTCTTGCTGCTGCTGCTAAGTCGCTTCAGTTGTGTCCGACTCTGTGACCCCATAGATGGCAGCCCACCAGGCTCCTCTGTCCCTGGGATTCTCCAGGCAAGAACACTGGAGTGGGTTGCCATGTCCTTCTCCAATGCATGAAAGTGAAAAGTGAAAGTGAAGTCGCTCAGTTGTGTTCAACTCTTCTCAACCCCATGGACTGCAGCCTACCAGGCTGCTCTGTCCATGGGATTTTCCGGGCAAGAGTACTGGAATGGGGTGCCATTGCCTTCTCCTGATGGTCTTGCTAATGCCCCCAAAATAACAGGACTGATTTTGTACAGAAGAGAGTCCTGGGAACCCCCAACAGCCTAGATGCCCGTGGGCATGTCCAGCCCGCTCAGCCCCTATGTGGTTTCTGGAGGGAGGAACCTTGCTGGAGAGTCCTCTGTAGATCACACGGATACACCGTGGCCTCTGGGGCTGTGGAGGAGGGCAGGCCATGAATCTGGACTAGCACATGCTCTCCGTCCCTGGGGACTTCACATCTACAGCCTTTCATGCTGCTTCCTGTAACACTTCTCAAAAATTCACCATGTGCTCTGGCACCCTGAACACAACATAGCTTGTTTCTGATTCCCTGTTATAAATGGCAACTCCCACCCAATCTGGACACTCCCCTTCCAGTGATTTTCTTTCCCTATGTGATTTTTTTCTTGGCCACACCATTATCAGTAGAAAGGTTCTGTATTGTATAGATTCATTCACAGTAAATCTTATTTATTTGTTACATACCCATAAAGCATTTATGATGTGCTTGATGGCATCTTTTAAAGATTTTTTTAAAAGTCTTTATTGAATTTGTTACAACATTGTTTCTGTTTTAAGTTTTGGCTTTTTGGCTGCAAGGCAAGTGGGATCTTCGCTCTGGACCAGGGATAGAACGCATACCCCGGGCATTGGAGGTGAAGTCTTAACCACTGGACTGCCAGGGAAGTCCCTTGGGGATATTTTAAGAGCTTAAAAAAATACAAATTCACTTTTTTTCCTAGTTCCCAGAGAAGCTGTTTTCTTAGTTTTCAACAGTGGCCCTACTAGACACTGCTCACCTGCTGGGAATCTCTGAAGCAGATCTATAATCCTTTCCTCCTCTGCAGTCTCAAGTCCTATCAGACACTGAACCCCTGACATCTCCAAAATGTATTATTTTGTTCTTTCTTCCCCCAAGGATTCTTAGAGGTTGAATGATGTCCCTTAAAAGATATAGAGTGGAGTCCGAACTCCAGCACCTCAGAGTGTGATTGTATTTGGAGACAACTCTTCATAGAGGTAATTAAGTCAAACGAGGTCATGAAAGTAAGTGCTAAATCAGTATGACTGGTGTCTTTACCAAATGGGGAAATGTGAAAGGAGAGAGCCACACCCAGGGGGAAGACAGGGAACAGACACTGGCTACAAACCCAGGAGACAGACTTGGCACATCCTCATGGCTCTCAGAAGGAACCAACCCTGCCCACAGCTTGATTTCAGACTTACAGGTTTCACACGGTGAAACATTTCTGCTGTTACTGCCACCCTCTCTGTGGTGCTTCATGACAGCAGCCCCAGCAAGCGAACACGGATGTCTTGGAATTACACTCCCCACTCTTCCCTCCACAACCACACCCAGGCCCTTAGGCAAATGATCTTCCTGGGTGACTGCAATAGCCCCTTGGTGTCTCCTGGCCTCAGTCTTTCTTCCTACCCACCGCTTGGACAAGCCACTTATGAGAATAACGTTTCTAAGAGTCTATTTCCATCCCATCATTTCACAGGAAGACTCTTCCGGGACCTTCCAAGTGCCTGGGAGATCTGGGTCCTCCAGACCTCCTCTGGAGCAGCACCTCCTATGGTAGCAGTTAGAGAAAACATGGACCGTGAGAGACAGGTATGCTGAAGTGGGAGAAACAAGTCTGTCCCTCTTGAACAGGTAAGAAGCTTGCTTACCTATTGAACGAGTTCAATCAGTGTCTTCTCTCTGTTCTTTTCTCTCTATAGTCCTGTGCTGAGATGCTCTGAGAATCTAAGGGAGAGGCTCTTACCTTAAACATTCTGATTCAGCTTTCCATGTGGGAGATTTAAAAACGCTCAATTTCACTGAAAGCTCTAAGTGTGCATCACTGTACATCCCTAGCACTTAACAGTAGTGGTGATACATTCTTGGACTCAAATACTGGATGGATGGGTGGATGGATGGATGGGTGGGTGGGTGGATGGATGGATGGATGGGTGGGTGGATGGATGGATGGATGGGTGGGTGGGTGGATGGATGGGTGGGTGGGTGGGTGGATGGATGGATGGATGGATGGGTGGGTGGATGGATGGATGGATGGGTGGGTGGATGGATGGATGGATGGGTGGGTGGGTGGATGGATGGGTGGGTGGGTGGGTGGGTGGATGGATGGGTGGGTGGATGGATGGATGGATGGATGGATGGGTGGGTGGATGGATGGGTGGGTGGCTGGCTGGGTGGATGGGTGGGTGGGTGGGTGGCTGGCTGGCTGGATGGGTGGGTGGGTGGATGGATGGATGGAAGTGTCATCATCTACCCTCTTGCAATCTATTTCCCATTTATCAAACACTGTCACACCACTACCAAGTTCAAGAAGGCCTATGGCCTCAGTGCTATATGAATGGAACAAACTCTTTAGAACCTGATATCTTTGCTGGATTTCCTTTCTTCCTGCTCCATCCACATGTCATCATTCAAGGCACAACTCAAATTTGACATTGACTAAAAGCAGAGGAACCAGAGATCAAATTGCCAACATCCGTTGGATCATCGAAAAAGCAAGAGAGTTCCAGAAAAACATCTATTTCTGCTTTATTGACTATGCCAAAGCCTTTGACTGTATGGATCACAATAAACTGTGGAAAATTCTGAAAGAGATGGGAATACCAGACCACCTGACCTGCCTCTTGAGAAACCTACATGCAGGTCAGGAAGCAACAGTTAGAACTGGACATGGAACAACAGACTGGTTCCAAATAGGAAAAGGAGTACGTCAAGACTGTATATTGTTACCCTGCTTATTTAACTTCTATGCAGAGTACATCATGAGAAATGCTGGGCTGGAAGAAGCACAAGCTGGAATCAAGATTGCCGGGAGAAATATCAATAACCTCAGATATGCAGATGACACCTCCCTTATGGCAGAAAGTGAAGAGGAACTAAAAAGCCTCTTGATGAAAGTGAAAGAGGAGAGTCAAAAAGTTGGCTTAAAGCTCAACATTCAGAAAACGAAGATCATGGCATCTGGTCCCATCACTTCATGTCAAATAGATGGGGAAACAGTGGAAACAGTGGCTGACTTTATTTTTGGGGGCTCCAAAATCACTGCAGATGGTGACTGCAGCCATGAAATAAAAGATGTTTACTCCTTGGAAGAAAAGTTATGACCAACCTAGACAGCATACTGAAAAGCAGAGACATTGCTTTGCCAACAAAGGTCCGTCTAGTCAAGGCTATGGTTTTTCCTGTGGTCATGTACGGATGTGAGAGTTGGACTGTGAAGAAGGCTGAGCGCCGAAGAATTGATGCTTTTGAACTGTGGTGTTGGAGAAGACTCTTGAGAGTCCCTTGGACTGCAAGGAGATCCAACCAGTCCATTCTAAAGGAGATCAGTCCTGGGTGTTCTTTGGAAGGAATGATGCTGATGCTGAAACTCCAATACTTTGGCCACCTCATGCGAAGAGTTGACTCATTGGAAAAGACTCTGATGCTGGGAGGGATTGGGGGCATGAGGGGACGACAGAGGATGAGATGGCTGGGTGGCATCACCGATTCGATGGATGTGAATTTGAGTGAACTCCGGGAGATGGTGATGGACAGGGAGGCCTGGCGTGCTGCAATTCATGGGGTCGCAAAGAGTCGGACACGACTGAGTGACAGAACTGAACTGAACTGAACTCAACTCAACTACTTGCCTTTACATCTAAAAAAGAATTTTCTATCTTTCTCCCATCTAATCCTTCTTTTCATCTTACCTCTGAAAAAGAGTTGAAGTTCTTACTTTTAAAATACAACTCCTCTCTCTGTGTTTTTGGTATCTTTATTTATCTAACATAGGTGTACATATATCTCATTTGCCAGATTACAAATTCCTTTAGGGAAATCAATGTGCTGTGTCTTCTCCAATAGAAAATGCTAAGGACTTATTGGTAGATAGTTGCTAAGAAAATTAATCCTCTCTGCCTTCCCAGGGAAAACAAATCCCATTAATTATTCCACTTCTCTCTCTTTTCCCTCTTAACATTTAATCTCTACACTCCTGGTGACACCATATCCTTTAAAATCTGTTGTTTCCCATCCTTAGAAAAAGAAACTTTTGCCATATTTTCCAACAGCTTTAAATAAAAGCTTACTACTTTTCCTTGCTACCTTAGTAAATCTGACACTTTATCACCCACTCACTCAAGCCTTTTGTAATTATGTTTTTGTCCCTATAACTGAGTTCCTTCCTAAAAGGTCCTTCCTGAAAGTAAGGACAAATGCAAATGTGTCTTTGTAGGGCCTGCCCTTGACTACAAGATGCTGCTGACACTACTTTCCTTGGCATTGAAGCAACATCCAACCCTGACCTTTTTCTGTCTTTATTCAACGTACATATATTGAGACTTACTATGTGCTAGGCATTGAGGATACACTTATGAGCCAAAAGACATAGGAGTCCCTGGCTTGTGGGGAGAGACAATGAGACCATCAGCAAACATTTGAGCATAAACCAGGAAAGTGTTGCAAAGTACAGATGCCTCTACCAAAGACAGCGTTTTTCTCTGGCCACTCCTCTTTCTGCCTCTCAGCTCCTTTTCTTCCTCTGGACTCCAGATGGAAGTGTTCCTCAAGGCTCCATCCTTGGCACCTCTCTTTGCTTTTCAACAAGGACTCTCTCCTTGACAGTCCCATCCTCCTCTCGGGCTTCAACTGCAACCTCCTGAAGCAGGCATCTTAAACCAATCACTTCCTGCCACACATCTCAACTCTACAGACTTCAATCTCCTTTTTCTGCAGTCCATAAACAGACAACTCTCAATCCTGAAAAGTGTAAGTCGCTCAGTCATTTCCAACTCTTTGCGACCTCATGCACTGTAGCCGGCCAGGCTTCTCTGTAGATGGGATTCTCCAGGCAAGGATACTGGAGTGGGTAGTCATTCCCTTCTCCAAGGGATCCTGATTCTGAGATCAAACCCAGGTCTCCTGCATTGCAGGCAGATTCTTTACCATCTGACCCATCTCCCACTCTCAATCCTAACAACACACAAATCTTATCTTCCCCCTTAATCCTCTACTGAAATTGTTAGTAGCACCCTCTCTGCTCACAGGCCGAGTCTCATCTCTCTCCAGTTCCCGAGGGTCCCAGATTTGGTCACATAACCATCCCTGAAAGCCACCAATACTTCCATCTGCCTCCTTCTGGCATTTAAGGTTCTAGGGTCCTGGATCCAAATGATCTTCCAGCCTCACTGCCTCAATCTGCCAATACTTCAGCACCAGGCAAAGTTAGTTGTCGCTGACTCTCCTCAGAGCATTCCTTCTATGAGGCCTGCTCTCACCCTGCCCCTAGGCACACATCCTCAAGTCTATTTCTGTGATCAGTAAATATCAGAGGTGACAGTATCATGCAGCCATTGATGGACGGTAAGGCCGTGCAGCAAACTGGATGAAATGAGATCCAGTTTTCAAACTGGATGAAATGAGATCCAGTTTTCAAACTGGATGAAAACTTGTGAGATCATATTATACAACAAAAGCAAGATGCAAAATTGTCTGCGAACAGGTTTTTTTAAAAATAATTATCCAGATAAAAATATATAAGGAATACATCAAAATGACAAAAATAATTATATTAGAGTGGTGGAATGTTGGATGAGTTTATTCATTTTTCTAGATTCCAAATTCTATTTAGTTTGGTTTTTAAAATATGTGTATGTTTCAGGACTTCCCTGGAGGTCCAGTGGTTAAGATTCTGTACTTCCCCTGCAAGGGGTGGGGTTTCCATCCCTCATCAGGGGAATAAGATACCACATGCTGTGCAGCACAGCCAAAAAAGAAAAATAAATTAAAAAAAATATTATATGTGTGTGTGTATGTATGTTTCAAAATAATTTTAGATTTACAGAAAATTTGAGAAGATAATATAGAGCATTCCTATATACCTTACGGTGGTTTTCCTTATTAGCAACATCGTATATTAGTATCACACTAATAATACCATATCAATATGGTATGGTATCAATATAATATCAATAATACCCTACCAATATCAATAATTTAATGTGGTTTTTAAAACTTAAAAAAATTACAGTTTGGTAAAACCAAATAACCAGCATAAACAGAGGAAAAAGTAATTTTTTCATAACCTCTAACTCCAACTTAGCATCCTCATAGTTACTATTTTTCTTATTATCTTGGTCTCCTCTTGGCATGGATTCTTAACTAAAAACTGAAACAAATTTTGCTCTGCTATCATTTGCCACACATGTGTGCATGTAGTTAAAATTTTATTATTTGATTTAAAGGTTCTGGGAAATATTTTCTATAAACATAAAGAACCATGAAATTTTTTTTAAACAGCTGAACCACAGCCACATCTAGAATCTAAGCTGTGTACACTGCTGTTCAACGAGTCTAGAAGCTCTGCTTGGGTCTGGTCTCCTCCTTATTCCCCCCATTGCCTCAACCCCCACCCTGAGTATTACACATCTAAGAACACCCAAGCTCAGGACACAGACTTGGTAAGTACCAACTGTAACAAACTGGACAAGTAGGATAATTCTAATTGCTGGGGTATTGATTTCAATTTACTAAAAGAAAAGGATTCTTTATGAAATTTTATGAGATGTCAGTTTTCCATTTTTGATAAACAGGACATCATAATGTCTTCCCTTGACATCATTCAAAAAACCTGGTTAAAATTTAGATCTTACATAGAAATGGATTTTAGTTTATAAATTAGAAAAATCAAAGAAACAGCAAATGATAAATATTCTAAAGAATGTATTTTCAACTTGCTTTTAAAGTCTGAGCTACAGAAAATGAAGTGTTGTGTTGTTGTTGTTTTTTTTTTAACATTTCTCCCCTAGTGAGTTTTCTTTGTTCTAACTGCCAAGTTGGTTTCAAAGATTCTTTCTGGATACCTAGCGGTTAGAACAAGTCCTACAGATTATTCAAAGAAATAACCAACTGAAGTAGTACTTTCTATAGGAAATAAAAAGTGCTACTGTTTTATAGGAATATATGACATCCTGTTTTAAAACAGAACTTAAATAAAAATCTCAAATAAGTCCCCCTATTTGGGGTGGGGGACCTTCCCATGTGGTTCAGTGGGTAGAGAATTTGCCTGCAATCCAGGAGACGCAGGCAGATATGAGTTTGATCCTCAGGTCAGGAAGATCCCCTGAAGGAGTGCATGGCAACCCACTCCAGTATTCTTGCCTGGAAAATCCCATGGAGAGAGGAGCCTGGTGGGCTACAGTCCACAGGGTTGCAAAGAATCAGACACGACTGAAGTGACTGAGCACGCACCCTGCTTTTTCAGTTGAAAAATCTTTTTTCCATCTTTGAAGATAGTCTATACTTGATCAAACCAGAACTATAATACTAAAATTAGAAAATATACTGAATAGTGTCCTAAAACATATTCTGTATCTAATCTTATATGATTTTGGAAAATCCCTAACGCTAAACAAACAACATAACATTCTCGTATCTTGTCGCAAAAAAATGTGAGGAGCAAAACTTTGTTAAACAAATTAAGGATTGTAAGAAAGGAAAAACTTATACTAAGTTTTCAGTGAACCTGCTGCTAAGTCGCTTCAGTCGTGTCCGACTCTGTACGACCCCATAGACGGCAGCCCACCAGGCTCCCCCGTCCCTGGAATTCTCAAGGCAAGAACACTGGAGTGGGTTGCCGTTTAAGTTCACTAAAATAGTTGAAATTCAGTCACTGTCGAAGTCCAGCATCAGGTTATAATTCCAAGGAAAATGCTGAGTATCAGGATTAATAAATAAGAAAATGGTATTTCCAATTGGTGACTAAAGACTGCCAAGTTAAAGTTAGAAGTAGCACCACTGACAATTTTCAAGAGAACTGTGTTTATGGTTAAAATTGCTTATCTTATCAACTACTGTATAAGTCTATGACAAAAGTGACTTGATTATCTAAGAATATCAGTATTATTGATTTATTACTGGCTGATGCTTTAACAGCAAGACTAAAAAAAAAAGTTAATCACTCAGTCGTGTTCGACTCTTTGCAACCCCATGGACCACAGCCTGCCAGGCTCCTCTGTCCATAGGATTCTCCAGGCAAGGCAAGCTTCAAATCAGTCTTGTTAGCAATTAACTTGGTATTACAGACAGAGCAGGACCCAGCCAGTCTGTCTTGAGGCAAGACATCCTTTTTGAGACTTTTAATGTCCTAACTATAGTTATAGTGAGGAATTGTGTAGTTTTGCCAATGAGCTTTGAATGAGTAAACAGAGATAGACTGGAAAGTATCAGAAGCAACTGAAGCACACGGTGACCCAAAGACGCTTCTGGAAGGATGTACAGTAAGTCCCCTACATACAAACCTTCAAGTTGAGAACTTTCAAAGATGTGAATGTGCGTTCACATGTCCAATCACATAAATTAGTTCACGTGTCTGATGTACATGGTCATGTGTGTGCATCTTCTACAAGGGGCTGTGCTTTTGTGTGCTTTACTGTACGGGACTGTATGCAGTCAGGAGTACAGTACCTTTATTTCAAGCGCATGATGTCGGAAGCAAACGTAAAAGCAGCAGTGATACAGCTGGTAGTGCTAAGAAGCGCCAGCTGTTGTACTATATACTGCAGTACTTTTCAAAGTACTATATTGTAAGGTTGCTGCTGCTAAGTCGCTTCAGTCGAGTCCAACTCTGTGCGACCCCATAGACGGCAGCCCACCAGGCTCCCCTGTCCCTGGGATTCTCCAGGAAAGAACACTGGAGTGGGTTGCCATTTCCTTCTCCAATGCATGAAAGTGGAAAGTGAAAGTGAAGTCGCTCAGTCGTGTCCGACTCTTAGCGACCCCATGGACTGCAGCCTGCCAGGCTCCTCTGTCCATGGGGTTTTCCAGGCAAGAGTACTGGAGTGGGGTGCCATTGCCTTCTCCATACTGTAAGGTTAAAAATGTTTTATTTTTCGTGTTTGCTTTGTTATATATTATTTGCATGAAAAGTATTATAAAACTATTACAGTACAGTACTATACAGCCGATTATGTTATTTGGGTACCTAGGCTAACTTTGCTGGACTTATGAACAAATCAGACTTACAAACCGCTCTCAGAACAGATCTCATTCCTATGTAGGGGACTTACTGTCCTTCGCAAGGTGAATAGTAGAAGGTGCCAAGTGATTCTCAACATTTTGGTACATTTTTGTCTGATCTGAAGTTTCAAAAAACAAGCACTCTTCTAAAAGCAGAAAACAACAGCTGTATTTTGTAAAAGGACAATTAAATAATATGTTAAAACTTGGTATCTGAATGAAGTAAAAGTTTTATAAAACATTACAAAAATGTCTTGAAACTACCCAGTTTTGTTGAGGCTTTAAGAAAAAGTTCCCATCCACTGCATACCAACAACAGGCAAAAGAAAGCAACTTTCCTTTCTAACTCAATAACACTGATGGTCTGTTGTTGGCATATGGATAATATTTATTTCAAAGAGTAGAGTAAAGCTACCCAGTTACTAAAAGTCACAGAAGCTATATAGACACACCACATTACTGGGATGCTTGAAGATCATTTCCACACTTATTATCCAAAGATCCTGTTCTTTATTTTTAAAGCTCTAGAAGATAATTACTAAATAAATTCTAGTTGGATTACCATGTGCCTAGGGGTAAAAATATAACTGGCATTATTCTTACCTGGTGCTGCACATCGGAATTTGCTGGGCAGTTCAAAGTAATTGGATCACACTCCTCTTCTATGTATTAAAAAAAAAAAAAAAAGATGCTCAGCTTGATGAAGAAAGCACATGCTCTGTAGTATAAGGCCTAAAATGAAGACTTAATATTACATTCTGTTTACATCTGGTAAAACCAGGAGGACCTTGAGCGGCCCAGTTACAAGTTCCCCTCCTCGCTCTGCTCCTGTGGACAAGACCCCAGCTAAACAATTCTCCTTCTCAAGGGGATCAGGCACAACCCTTGCTTATTCCTGAGCTGTGGGTTTCGGTTCCCTGCCAGACCACTGAGTTATTCAGACAATTACATCCTTCCCCAGGAGCCCTGGGGCACACACCCGTTTACAGGACAGCCTTGTCACCCGCAGCCCCTGGTTGCTCACTCTGTTCCCAAGCGCAGCCCCTGTATGACCCTGCATGGCGTGCAGCATCGTCCTCCCCCAGGCCACGAGGCTCCGTGACTCATAAGCTGCTGTCAGTCTCACCTGCCAGATGTCCTGTGCGTGGCCATCCTCATAACCCCATGGCAGGATCCCTCCCTGGCCAACGTAGTGAACAGGAGGTGATTCAAACTTTCCCCTCTGATCATTTTACATCAGGTTCCACGGTGTTGGCTGTTTGACTGACAGTTTACTAAGCCTTCAGAGATCAGGGAGTGGGATAATACTTATCTTGATAGCTCAGCCTCCTAAAAGTCAAACTGAAACCATTTCAGTTCTAAAGTGGGGATTGCCAGTGAAAGTCAAAGGAACATGATAGACATGTGAAACATCTAATACTTCTCATAATTAATTGTGAGGAAGGAAATTCCATTCTTACGCTGTCTTACGTATGTGGTAACTTCACAGCTCCCCAATTTGTGGTGAAGACAAATACATTAAAAGCTGATCTGGGGGACTTCCCTGGTCGTTCAGTGGTTAAGATTCTGCACTTTCACTACAGGGGGAACAGGTTCCTTCCCTGGTCGGGGAACTAAGATCCCACATGTCATGTGGTATGGCAAAAAAAAAAAAAAAAGCTGAATTTTTCCATTAGATTTTACTCTTTAACCATAGAATTCAGTATCATATTAACCTTGAAAGCTGACAGAAATACAGTATACTATGAAGTTTAGTGGCATGTAAAATTTTAGAGTTATAAAGCCTTACACAGAGAATCACTTAACTCAAGGTTCAAAAGTTAGGACTGAATGACAGATTGATTGATTCATCCATTACTTATTTTCACATTCTGTAACATGCATTGACCTACTACAGACTGAGCTGATAGATTTGTTCATGTAAGGGGCTATATTTATTGCTGCCTACATGATTCTGACTCAAAGGTCATTTTTCCTTAATATTATTATCTGTGAAATTTAAACTAAAAGCACGGTCTTTTACTAAGATTCCATATGGTATATTTTTCTTTTTTAAATTTATTTGGCTGCACTGGTTCTTAGTTGCAGTATGCAGGATCTTTGGTTGCAGCATGAGAGATTTAGTTCCCTGATCAGGCATAGTACTCGGCCCCTGTGCGTTGGGAGGGCAGGGTCTTAGCCACTGGGCCACCAGGGAAATCCCTACACCATATCTTTCTAAGCTGGAGCAATGGAGATCTCACCTAGGCTTGTGTTCCTCATGATACAGTTCCAGTTCTCTTGCATAAGAATCACTTGACTGTCTGTTAACAATACAGATTCCTGGGCTCTACCTCCAGACTTTCTGGTTTGGAACTTCGGGGAGTCCAGAAATCGGACACCTAACAAGCACCCCATAGAATTCAGATGCATCCTACTAAAGTGATTTTTCACAGTGACAGACATTTGATTTCAGTCATATTAATTCTTGCAATGGCCGTGCATGCTGGGCATGCTCAGTTGCTTCAGTCATGTCCAACTCTACGTGACCCTATGCACTGTAGCCTGCCAGGTCCATGGGATTCTCCAGGCAAGAATACTGGAGTGGATTGCTATGCCCTTCTCCAGGAGATCTTCCCAACCCAGTGATCAAACCCAGGTCTCTTATATCTCCTGCATTGGCAGGTGGGTTCTCTACCACTAGCGCCACCTGGGAAGCCCCTCACAACGGCCAGTGTCATCACTGTTACCCGAGCACTTTTGAAAAGGCAGGGCTTTTTATTTCCCAACACAATGTTAACTTGAAATTAAAAGGCAACTTTTCTTACATGGCCTCCCAAACACTCCTGTGGTCATATCCTTCTCACTCCCATCCACCCTCCAGTAAAGAAGTTTCTAGAATGGTCACCTTTGTACTGGGGGAGGGGATTATAATTTGGGGGAGGGGCTTTAACTGTTGGTTTGCTGTAACAGGAGACTGTCAAGAGTCTGGGTCAAGGTTGGGTGGGAGGCAGTGAGCTGGTGGGATGAGTGGGACCAGGTAACATCATATCACGCAGACGAGAGAGGTTTTTAGTTTCATTTTAAAACAAACTTAATAGCAAAATACCATCAATTAATCGGCAAAATGAGAAATCATAAAATACAATACATTGGCTTGCTGGTTTCAGGGCAGACATTTTTATTGGGTTGGCCATAAAGTTCGTTTGGGTTTTTTTTGTTACAGGCTATGGACAAACCCGAACAAACTTACTGGCCAACCCAACACTTCCGAATTATTTTAATGATTTCCTCAGTACTTGTTTATTTTCTCCTAACTTTTCCAAACTGAACTACTACATTTCGTTAACAAAAATTTCCAAATATCACCCATGTAGAAGTTCAAATTACACAAAATTATTAACAATAAAATCAGTCTATTTCTCTTTCACTTTACATTCGCTATATAATTTTTTTTGAACAATGAAACTCAGAGAAAAATGAAGGTGATAAAATTTTGATTAAATCAAATATATTTTTGTGCAATTTCCCCTCACTAGGAATAGCCGCTGAAATATCAGAATTTTTTTTCAAAAGACATTTTTCTTTCAAAATGTGAAGAGCCACATTCCTTCTAGAATTCTCAAGCCAGTAGTTTCTATAAGATATAGGAATTCATGAAATAAACTGAACCCCAATCTTAAATGAGTCCTGAATTTAGTGCCTAAAGAGTCTCATGCTGCTAAGTCACTTCAGTCATGTCCGACTCTGTGCGACCCCATAGACGGCAGCCCACCAGGCTCCCCCGTTCCTGGGATTCTCCAGGCAAGAACACTGGAGTGGGTTGCCATTTCCTTCTCCAATGCATGAAAGTGAAAAGTGAAAGTGAAGTCGCTCAGTCATGTCCTACTTGTAGCGACCCCATGGACTGAAGCCCACCAGGCTCCTCCGTCCATAGGATTTTCCAGGCAAGAGTACTGGAAGTGGGGTGCCATTGCCTTCTCCAAAGACTCTCACAGAGAACCTATAGCAGACACTTGACATAATGAACCGCCTGAAATCTCTAAAATCAGGGGAGGCAGAAGCTACACATTTGTTCCCAAGAAAACAAGTATTATCACATGTTTTACCTCAAAAATATGCTGATCACTGAAATTACACTGGATGCCTACAGTTGACTTACAGTAAAAAGAACAAAATTCAGACCCATTTTTGTTTGGACCATGTTGAGGAACAGTGTTATATTGTCCATAGGGAAACTAGGAATATACTAGAATTAGGATGAAGATTTTGTGAAACATGCTTCTTTTCTTAAGAAAATATATTTTGAGGACTTTTTAATCATACGGAAATGGTTCAAGCTAATTACAAATGACTCCTCTATTAAATATAGTTCAGTTCAGTTGCTCAGTCGTGTCCGACTCTTTGTGACCCAATGAATCTCAGCACGCCAGGCCTCCCTGTCTTTCACCAACTCCCGGAATTCACTCAAACTCATGTGCATCGAGTCCGTGATGCCATCCAGCCATCTCATCCTCTGTCGTCCCCTTCTCCTTCTGCCCCCAATCCCTCCCAGCATCAGAGTCTTTTCCAATGAGTCAACTCTTCGCATGAGGTGGCCAAAGTATTGGAATTTCAGCTTTAGCATCAGTCCTTCCAATGAACACCCAGGACTGATTTCCTTTAGAATGAACTGGTTGGATCTCTTTAAATATAGTAGCCCCCTAGAATTCACTTATGTGTCAGAATCTGAATCTGTACTTAATATAATTCGATTACATTTACTTTTAATCTATAAATTAGCCTCTTCACTAATTTATGTGGGCTTTGTGTTCCTAAAAACAACAAGAACATTACCATAATCATTTAACACTGATATTGGCTCCATTATCTTTAACAAAATACTGCAGACATTAAATTGTTGTATTATCAAATGCAAATGTTGGAGTAAGTTATCAAACTTCCAGACATGGTTCATTACATTTAAGATCATGTATTTCTTGGAGAAAAATTATGTGCTTAATAATGCTCTTCGACCCCATGAATAAAGACAGAGGAAAGGTCTAGAGCATGGTTTTTATAGTCATGTTACTTGTCAACTCACCATTGTTTTAATTGAGGTTTTGTAAAACTTAAATTATTGAAGAAACAGTTATAGTACAGTTACTGTATTATCAGGCTGCTAAGCAACAATCTTTTTCTCTTAAAACAGGAAATCACACTCAAGATGATAAAAACAAAAAAAAAAGATTTCAGATGGATCAAACCATGGCACTGCATTCCCAGAGTCACTGTGGCTCGGTTTGTGCTTAAAACAGTGGTTCCACTCTCACCTCTGCTCTGAGAGCTTTCCACAGTCCTCAACCCTGATTGATCACAGTCCTCTTGCCAGACTTCCCTCCACCCTGTCTGAAGCTCCTGGGTGCCAGGCGCTATTCTTGTGTTTGATTCTCACGAGCACCCTGGGAGGTGGGATCTATCATATCCTAAGCTGTGAAGTCACCTGCTAAGTCCTCTCAGAGCTGGCGAGTTTTACCAGCCCGTTCTCTCCTACACGTCTCATTGGAGGGTACACCACATTCTTGAAGCTTCTTAGGCAGGCTCTCAAAGGGAGGTCTGAGACCCACTCACTCAGGTATGCATTAAAACACAGGTTTTAACCCTAATCTCCCACGTGTCTCACCCTCCCCTACCCCACACCCATGTGTAAAATAGCTAGCTAGTGGGGAAGCTGCAGTATAGCATAGGGAAGACAGCTCAGTGCTTTGTGATGGCCTAGATGGGTGGGATTGGGGTGGTTTGGGAGGGAGGTTCAAGAGGGAGAGGATATATGTATACATATAGCTGATTTGATCCGTTGTACAGCAGAAACTAATCCAACATTGTAAAGCAATTATCTTCCAATTAAAAAAACAACAAACACGTGAAAAACAAAAAAAAACCCCTACAGATTTCTGGGCCTGATCCTAGACCCACCACACGATGATTTTGGAGAAGCAGGGCTCAGAATCTGCCTTTTAAACTAGTTCCCCAGATAATTCTTCACTGCACCCTCCCTGAAGTCCAATGAATACTTACTGCCCAGGACAGTTTCCTATCTATGCTGGTGTCTTGGCCTGAACCTCTCACTTTCTTGCTGAACTAGACAGTCACAGGGTGGGGAACTCAGGATGCTGAGAAGTCATTCAGGGAGAAGAGGAAGGGAAAGGAAACAGGCAGGGAGCCAGCCTCCCCTAGAACAACCAGGAATTGGGCTCAAAGGTGGCCTTCAGGCTCTTTTCCTTACACCACTGCCATTCCTGGCTGAAATTGTGTTGATGTCATTTCAGGAAGCAGGGGGACGAGTCTGGTGAGTAGAGAATGAGAGAAGGGGACTCAGCAGAACCACAGACTTGACCACAGATGGGCCCTGGCAGGGAACTCCCTTCCGACCTGCAATCTGGCAGTCTTGTGATACCCATCACCGCAAGGAGGCTGCGGAAACCCACAGCAGGCTGTGCTGGGAAGTCCTCTCTCTCCAGGAAGCTGGGGAGGCCCTGCCAACTCTGACGCTGGTCAGATCTGCTTGCTCCCCACCCCACCCCTTCACCCTGGGTTGTCAGCAGAACATAAGGTAAGTGCTCCAGTGTGATGGCCACCAGCTCGTTCTCCTTACTGGATACAGCCTTGCAGACTATAGCCTTGGACAGGCTCAGGCGCCTTTCAGATGCGTCTGCACCACACCTGAGATGTTAATCTGTGGATCATGAAAGAAAGCTCTTTTTGCTTTGGGACCTGACAAGCATTCCCTTCCCCTTGTCTGGCAATGGAACCTGTGGTTTGAGTAGAACTGTCTCCATGCCCTCCACACCCACCATCTCACCTCAAGGCTCAGACCTGGTCAGCCCTCCATCCTCCTGGACCACAATCAATATGATCGCCACATGACGAAGCTGCTCCTGTCTCAACTGCCCCTAAAACTGAGCCATGTGTGCCGGGGGAAAGGCCCCCTCTTGTTCCACTGTCGTAAGCAGCACCAGCTGAAGCTGGAGGTGGCAGAGACCATCTTTCCCACCACGTGGGGAAAACTGGCCCGAGAATTGAGTCAACACAGAAGACTGAGCCATGAGAGTCAGAGAGAGGGGTGGGGAGAGAAAGAAGAAGAAGCAGGAGATGAGGAAAAGAAAAAGAGAGAGAGCCTGAGATACCATTTTAAATGTTTGGATTTAACAGACTCAAAGACACTAAACCACCAAATCCTTCCTCTCCCCTTTTTCGTTTTTATTGGTTTGGGGCCGCACCATGCAGCATGCAGAACCTTAGTTCCCCAACCAGGGATCAAACCTGTGTCCCCTGCATTGGAAGTTCAGGGTCTTAACCACCAGGGAAGTCCCTGCTCCGCCACCTTTTTAAACTAATTTGAGTTATATTTCTGTCACTTGCAACCCACAGTCCTGGTTGTCTTCATTTTAAGCATGCTAAAAACACCATAGGAACTTGAGGTATCATTTGATCTAAAATCACTTCTAGATTTTAATTAAAAAATCCATACTACAGATGATCAAATCAGGCACTAAATTATCCATATGTTTCTGTTCCACAATTTTAACAAATGAAAACTTAACTCTGACTAGTGCTTTGTTCAGGAAAGGAGAATAATCACAAGCACAAGTTGTTGCATTCACTGTACATACCTTTAGGGAGTCCTGTGTCTTGAATGGGATACTTGTCTGACTGTAGAAAACCAACAAAAGGGGAAAGTTATTTTTTTTAAACACCATAGTCAATTATAAGATCAAAGTGAAAAGAAAGCTTTGTCTTGGGAAAATCATGATTTTCATTTAAAACCTTGCAAGTTTTTAGCCTTGAATTTATCCATATCCATATCAAGCCTGACCCATGGCTTGTTTTGATTCTCAATTTTATAGAGATGAAATCAAATTTGATGAGATGTCAATGGTAGAACATGAAACAGAACAAGCCTTCAGCTCTGACCACTAAACCACACTTCCTCTCTTGTCTGCAGTGTTATTTTACTTCCTGCAGCTCAAAATTGAGGGACTGTCATATCTTTTCTCACCATTTGTGTGACATGCATTTGGGTCAACAAGCATGTATTCTGGGCAGCTCTCACAGCTGGAGAGCTCTGTCCTGGGTTGACAGGATCGAAAAGGTAAGTGTCCCGTAAGTTGCATGAAGATCAGTCACCTATTATGCACAATTATGCACAGTTCCTCAATGCTTTCGTTGACGGCAGTACTGTCACAGGGAATTCAAAAGAGCAAATGCTCTTGCAATCACGTATGTCTTTGTTGGTACTGATAAATATGCAGGTATCTAAGCTTCTGGAAACTTCTACTTCAGATTACACAATATAGTTGTTTTCTGTAGATTTCTATGAGAGAAGCTTGAATGTACCCAATTTCCCTAGCCTGCCTCTGACCCTGCCTCAGTTCCACCATCATCTCCTCTGGGCCTTTGGGTCCACGGCTCTCCAGCTTAAACAAAGCTGCACCTCCCAACTCTCCTGTAGGTCTCACCACTGTCTTCCTTGGACAGAGGAAGAAGAGAAATGCAGAACCAGGGATTATTTTTTTAATGGAAAAAAACAAACAAACAAACTGAGTTTATTAACATTATTAAGCTTTAAAATTAACATGACTTCCTTAACATAGTCCAATATTCTATGGATGTTCGAGTTTACATGGTTGTCATCTATGTATTTAATTTTGCTTATTGATCAGGAGTTAAAACAAGGCTGACATACAGTCGTCACTCAGTATCCTTGAGGGGCTGATTCTAAGACCTTCCATGAATACCAAACTTTGGATGCCCGAGTGGGATTTTAGTTCCCCGACCAGGGATGGAACCTGTGCCCCTTGTATTGGGATCGTGTAGTCTTAACCATGGAGAAGGCAATGGCACCCCACTCCAGTACTCTTGCCTGGAAAATCCCATGGATGGAGGAGCCTGGAAGGCTGCAGTCTATAGGGTCGCTAAGAGTCGGATACGACTGAGCGACTTCACTTTCACTTTTCACTTTCATGCATTGGAGAAGGAAATGGCAACCCACTCCAGTGTTCTTTCCTGGAGAATCCCAGGGACGGGGGAGCCTGGTGGGCTGCCATCTCTGGGGTTGCACAGAGTCGGACACGACTGAAGTGACTTAGCAGCAGCAGTCTTAACCACTGGACCGCCAGAAAAGTCCTATTCCATTTTATGGAAGGGACTTGGGCATCCAGAGACTCTGTTTTAAATGCCTTTCTTTGGAGTTTCTTTGGAGCAGAAGCCTCCAACGTCTTTCCACAAAAGAAATTAATCTTTATGTTATCAATTCAACCTTTGAAGGGCCTGGGGTTTAAGGTCAGACACACTGGTGGTCCAGCATGTCTATACAACTGAGCCCCAAGAACACTTTGGACACCAAAGGCAGGATAAGCTTCCCTGGCTGTCAGTACTCTGTGTGTATCATCACACACCCTTACTGAGACCTGTAAACACTGTCCACACAGCTGAGAGGGGAACTGAAAGCCACCTGCTTACAACTCTCCTGGGCCCTGACCTATGCTCCTCCTCCTTTGGCTGACTTTAATCTGAATCCTTTTGCTATAATACACCACAATCTTGAGTGGAGAAAAAATAAACATCAGTCAGAAAGAACTTAAAAGACTAAATCCTTCCCCGTACTCTGCCCCCTACAACGTGGAAAACACACCTATACTGTAGTACTTCTCAGACTCTTTTCAAAGTATCTGTCTCAGACTGTGAGTGTTTCAAGAGAACGGACCATCCCAAGGTTTTGACTAAGTTCAGTCTACAAGAACAAACAAGTGTGGGTTCCCCAGACAGACTGACAGTTGAGCGGTCCTAGAGGGTGCTCAGGACTCAGCATGGCCATTGCAGATGGTTGACATAGAGGATCAAGGCCAGGTGGTTGGAAGACTGGTCAGCCTGCAGCAGAGACGAGGCTGGGGGTGGAAAAGGAAGACACAGGTGGATATGAAATAATGGAGCTGGTTTCCATGGAAGACCCTGGAAGTGAGGTGAAGGGACTGAGGTGCCATTCTAGGATCTCAGGAAGCTTGACTCACCAAACACTGCTGCCTGCTTGGTGCCCACCTCTGCATACAAGAACATGGTTGGCACAGCCTTGCAGAAAGCCAGGCAAGCAAATCATCCCCACACAATAGCATAAAAAAATAGAGAAGACAATAGGTGAATGCCCCAGGATAAGGCAGAGAAGGCTTTCCAGGTAAGGAATGCTTAAGTTGAGTAGCAGGGTGCATAGGAGCTCACTACATGAGGAAGCAGGCAAGGGCCAGCATTAGGGGTATCCCAGGATGGCAAGAGGACGTGGGGCATCTGAGGAGCAGCAAATAGCTGCACACGACTGGGATGCTGAGACAAGAGGACCTCATGTGCCATGTCAAGGACTATAAATTTAATCCTGAAAGCAGCAGGAATGTTATGGCTGAAATCTGTGCACACCCCGTATATGTCGAAGTCCTAACCCCTAGTCCCTCAGACTGTGACCTTATTGGAAACAGAGTCAGTGTAGACAGAATTAGTTAAGATGAGGTCACACTGGTGTAGGGTGGGCCCTTCATCTAACAGGACAGACATTCTTGTAAGAAGAGAAGAGACACAGACACACAGGGAGAAGATGGCCACGTGCCACTGAAGGAAGAGAGAGGAGGGGAGCATCTACAAGCCCAGGGACACCACGAACTTCTGACAACCGCCAGAAGCCAGAGACACAAGGCAGGATTCTTCCCTGCAGCTTTCAGAGGGAGCACAGCCCTTGATTTTTAGTCCATTTGCAGGACCTTGTCAGGCAGCCCCAACAAACGAATACAGGGAAGCTGCAGTAAAGGTAATTTGTCCTGGAGTCAAAGAGGAGTGAGGAGAGGCAGCCAGGACTCAAGGTGAGCCATAAGGAGGGGGCCCCCAAGGAAGGCAGACCCTGGTGTCAGGGGATCGAGTGGACAGCAAGACAACCGCAGGTCAGGCACTGTGAAGGGTGGATTAAGTAACCCTTTGGCAGGGGTCCCCAACCTCTGGGATCTGATGCCTGATGATCTGAAGTGGAGCTGATGTAATAATAACAGAAATAAAGTGCACAACAAATATAATGCACTTGAATCATCCCCACACCACCCATCCCCACCTGGTCTGTGGAAAATTTGTCTGCAATGAAACCGATCCCTGGTGCCAAAAAAGTTGGGGACCACTGCTCTATAGAACCCATGGCTTTAGTAACAGGCTACGCCTGAGAGGATCATAAGACCTGGCCACAGGGTCATTGTGTACTCTGCTTTTACAGGAGTTCATAATTGCAGTATCTCAAAGTTTGATTCCCTACGCTGTCCACACTTATTAAACTGGGCTGTAGTTATAATATAAGGCCATGAAGACAAACATTTCAGGTCTCTAAGGCATTAAGGTGCCTTGTGAATCACCCCTTTTTTTTGGCTGTGCTGGGTCTTAGCAGAGGAGTGCAGGATCTAGTTCCCTGATCAAGGCTTGAACCCAGGCCCCGTGCATTGGGAGCACAGAGTCTTAGCCACTGCACCACCAGGGAAGTCTCCACCAAAGACTTAAAGACACTGAACTGAAATATCTTGAGAGCATTTTATGCCATTCTAACTAAATTAATACAAATTCTTCATGACTCAACAGATCGCATCCTCCGGATACTTTGAAAAACAGGAATGTATCTCACACTGCATGCACAGTAACACACGTGATGCTGTCAAAGGCATTTATTTGGTCATAAGTAGGAGGCAATATCGAGTAGGGGAGCAGGGCTTCTTCAGTCTGGCTGACTTTCTACAAATCAGCTAATTGCCATATCCTCATCTCCAGTAGAATAATAAAATCTTTTATCACAGCAGACACACCACAGAGTGGTTACGGGATGGTGGGGCAGGGATCCGAAGCCAGCTGACGGGTTCGAATCCCACCTGGCCTGCTTCCAAGTTTGGCAACTGCCTCACCCCTTGAGTCTCAGTTTTTCATCTACGAAGCAGGCAATGCTTACCTTTCAGGACTGTTTCAGGGGTAAAAGAGGTAATTGACTATGTATGCCCACCTACATATGGGCAGCTCTCCATTACTGTAAGGTGTTCATATTTTTTCTTTCAATCTCAAGCTATATATTTTGATTTCTGAAGAAGGGGGTCATTAAAAATAGTATTAAAATTAGACAAGCAGAGACTTCTCTGGTGGTCCAGTGGTTAAGAACTCGCCTTCCATTGCAGGGGACACAGGTTCCATCCCTGGTGGGGGAACTAAGATTCCACATGCCACATGGTGTGGCCAAAAAAAAAATTATAAATTTAAAATAAATAAAAATACATATTTAAAAAGACAAGTAGATAAAGACCTCACATAATCTAAGAAGAACATTCCTGACATGTGCAAAACAAGAACAGAGTCTAACACCAATAACAAAGCGGGTGGGGGCGGGGATCAAAGTCATCACCATTAATGTAAAATGCGTAACCTACCGTATTAAGGGATGTAGTGCTAGGGTCCGTGTCTTCCACTGGTTCCTTTGCCAAATGATCTGTAAACAAAACACAATGAGAGAATTTTCTATAACTTATAAAGCACAAATGTATCCTTTGATAACTGTCTTCATATAAATGCAAGCTACCCCCCCGTCAGTTTGGAGAGAAACTTACTTTCGATCATTAGTAGAGACAAAATAAGAAAGAATGGGTTCAGTCTGCATCAAGAAAGTGATTAAGACAAACTACATTAAAAAAAAAATTTGGATTTCGCTGGTGGTCCAGTGGTGAAGAGTCCATCTGCCAATGCAGAGAACACAGGTTTGATCGCTGGTCCTGGAAGATCTCACATGCCGCAGGGCACCTAAGCTTGTGAGCCACAACTGCTGAGCCCACGTGCCCTAGAGCCTGCGCTCTAGAACAAGAGAGGCCACTGCAATGAGAAGCCCGGACACTGCAACTAGAGAGTATCCACTGCTTGCCACAATCCACTGTATCCACTGAAAGCCCACCAGCAGCAGTGAAGATCCAGCACAGCCAAAAATAAATAATAGTAAAAAAAACATATTTTGTAACAGTTTACTTACAGATGTCTACAAACACTCAGAGGTACAAATAACTACAAATGATGCACACATGATATTAATTAATGACTCTTTTACACTTTGGATTTTGAGACAGGCTGGGACCTAGGACTCTTTACTGCAGTGCTCACACCTGACAAATATCTCCTTGAGCAACAAATACAAAGAAACTATAAGGGACTGAAAATAACTGTGTGTATGTGTAGTTGGGGCAAATTATGAACAGCATACAATAAGGAACACAAAAAGGGCAGAAACCAACGGCCATTTCTGAGGCACTGGGAACAAGGCAGGGAACTGCATACGATCCCTGCACACAGCACCACCACGGGGATGGGCAGATCACTGAAGCCAGCCCTCTGGTCCATCCCCACCCTCGCCCCACTTAAGGAACTAGCCTGCCCTCTGTAGAGAGCAAGGGCACCTGTTTTCTTGTTTTCACTCCAAGTAAAGAAAGCCTTGCCTGAATTCCTCATCTGGTCTCTTACCAGTTTCTATTGATTAAAAGACAAGGAAGCCTTGCGCTGCAGTCCACGTGGTCCCAGAGACTCCAGACACGACTGAGTGGCTGAATAACAACAACTGATTAGAGTCCAAGGACCCAGGTCAGCAACGATTTGATTATAACTTTGAGAAAGAAAATTAGAGAGAGAAAAGCTCCCCCTTTACTAGACACTTTAGGAAGCATCTGCCTGGAAACTGTCTTGCTCAATAACCATATCTGAGTGGGATACTCAGTATTGGTGCAGTCAGCACACAAGCTGCAAAACCCTAAGCGGCACCCTTAGACCAGTCCAGATTCAACTTTCATTTTTCTCCCAAATCATCATGAAGTACATAATGTGGCCCAGGTCCTAGGTCCTGGGAACGCCTTGGGGCATCCAAACAGGACTGGACAACCTGTAGAGGTTTGCTCCTTCTCCCTAGATGTCTTTCATTGAGAATGTGTCTGTACTTTTCACATTCTTCTCCCTGTGGGTGTTGACAATGCCCAAAGGAAAAGTCATGTGAAGGGAACATCTCTTTACCTGTTTTATGATAGGCTACAGTCAATGAAGAGATTAAAGGAGGTGGCCCAGAGGAGTGGGTGCAGACGGAGAGAGCTTTTGCCAGTGTCCCCCCATGGAGCAGGGGACAGACCCCTGCAACTCCACAAGTAGGGACCGTGCCCTTGTCCCTGGCAAGATCACATCACAGAATGCACAGAGGGGGCTAGCCCCTGGGTCCCAGGGCTTCCAGCCCCAGCAAAGAAATCCCGTGATGTGGGTCTGGCACAGAAACAGAGGGCTCCTAGATCTCAGAGTCTTCTCAGGCTTGGACTCTGATGCACAAAAAATTCAAGGCCCCTCCTTTTCCAAGCGCCATATCATCCTCTTAGAGTCCTGTGTTACACTAAGGAAGGAGCCCAGTTCAGACTGAAATGGAATTTCCTGCCAGCCCAGCAGACAGACTCAGACTTGTGTTTAAATGGATATAAAGACAGTAAGAAGAAACTGTGTTGCTAACTCCGTCTGAGTTTACAGGACTCCTGCTGCCCAAACAACAGACAGTTATAACACAGAGCACATGGTGTGAAGACAGTAGAAATGCAGAAGGACATGGAAACACGTGGGAGGAACACAAGCCTGACCTGGGGTGCCCGGTGGAGAGAGAAGAGCCTGCACAGGAAGTGATTCCAGAGTCTGGAAGGTTGAGTTGAAGCTAGCCAGGAGAAAGAGTCAGGGAGGGGAAAGCATTCTTGTCTAGAGGGCGAAGCATAGGCGAAGGCTTAGAGATGAAACAGAACATGACACATTAGTGCACTTCAACTAGGTCTAGCCAGACACTTGGATTTGCTTTTCCAGTTTTGTTTTTCCATCCTTCTCATGTTCTGGCTCTTGGATAGGGAGTGGGTAGCAGAAGACACACTGAGGAGCCTCAAGTCCCTTCTTCCCTCCTCCAATCACAGCCTAGTCTCAACCATTTCATTTTCCCTAAAGTGTATCTGAATGACAATACCTTTTTTTTTTTTTTTTGGCTGAGTGGCTTGTGGGATCTTAGTTCCCTGATCAGAGATCAAATCTGTGCCCCCTGCAGTGGGAGCACAGAGTCTCAACCACTGGATGGCCAGGGAAGTCCTTGGATGATAATACTTTAAATGATTATCTCCGCCACGAGTGTGGAATTTTAGCAGGTATCCTGTGCAGGTATCCTATGACACGTAGGGTTTCTTTCCTATAGAGACATTAATGTGAGAGGAAGTAAAAGGAAAAAAATAAAGAAGAAAATGGAGGAGACAGCTGGGAAAAGGCAGAAATACCCACAAAGCAGCAGTGAGGATGCAAGTGAAACAGTTAAAGGGAAGGCGCACAGAGCTCTGGGAGAAGGCGTGGGTCTCGCCACCACACCACTGAGACCTAGTAGTCTGAGTAACACGGTGACCCTGCATGACTCGCATAATTGTTCTCAGCCTCAGGCTCTTCCCCTGTAACACGAGGGGGTCCAGGTGGCTGGTTTCCACACCCAGCTGATCAGTGTTACTCTGGTCCAGGTTTGGGAATGATTCCCCTTGAGAATCTGCGCCTCAGAGGGTGATGGGGTGAACAGGAAAATATGGATTGCCAACAACAAGTGTTTGGAAGCCCAAAGGCTCTTGCTTTGGTCTGAAATCTCTGAGAATAAATGAAATTTAAGATGAGAAGGGCAAGGAGAATTTAATTTTTGTCATTGTTGTTTTCGGAAGGACAACAGCAGAGCGAGAGGGCAATCCAGCAAGGCAATGGGTTTCAGTTCAGTTCAGTTCACTCGCTCGGTCATGTCTGACTCTTTGCAACTCTATGAACCGCTGCACGCCAGGCCTCCCTGTCCATCACCAACTCCCAGAGTCCACCCAGACCCATGTCCATTGTGTTGGTGATACCATCCAACCATCTCATCCTCTGTTGTCCCCTTCTCTTGCCCTCAATCTTTCCCAGCATCAGAGTCTTTTCCAATGAGTCAGCTCTTCCCATCAGGTGGCCAAAGTATTGGAGTTTCAGCTTCAATATCAGTCCTTCCAATGAACACCCAGGACTGATCTCCTTTAAGATGGACCGGTTGCATCTCCTTGCTGTCCAACAGACTCTCAAGAGTCTTCTCCAACTCCACAGTTCAAAAGCATCAATTCTTCAGTGCTCACCTTTCTTTACAGGAGTTGGCGATGGACAGGGAGGCCTGGCGTGCTGTGATTCATGGGGTCGCAAAGAGTTGGACACGACTGAGCGACTGAAATGAACTGAACTCTCACATCCATACATGACTACTGGAAAAACCATAGCCTTGACTAGATGGACCTTTGTTGGCAAAGTAATGTCTCTGCTTTTCAATATGCTGTCTAGGTTGGTCATAACTTTGCTTCCAAGGAACAAGCATCTTTTAATTTCATGGCTGCAGTCACCATCTGCAGTGATTTTGGAGCCCCAAAATATAAAGTCAGCCACTGTTTTCACTGTTTCCCCATCTATTTCCCATGAAGTGATGGGACTGGATGCCGTGATCTTAGTTTTCTGAATGTTGAGCTTCAAGCCAACTTTTTCACTCTCCTCTTTCACTTTCATCAAGAGGCTTTTTAGTTCCTCTTCACTTTCTGCCATAAGGGTGGTGTCATCTGCATATCTGAGGTTATTGATATTTCTCCCGGCAATCTTGATTCCAGCTTGTGCTTCCTCCAGCCCAGCATTTCTTAAGATGTACTCTGCATATAAGTTAAATAAGCAGGGTGACAATGTACAGCTTTGACGTACTCCTGTTCCTATTTGGAACCAGTCTGTTGTTCCATGTCCAGTTCTAACTGTTGCTTCTTGACCTGCATACAGATTTCTCAAGAGGCAGGTCAGGTGGTCTGGTATTCTCTTCTCTTTCAGAATTTTCCACAGTTTACTGTGATCCACACAGTCAAAGGCTTTGGCTTAGTCAATAAAGCAGAAATAGATGTTTTTCTGGAACTCTCTTGCTTTTTCGATGATCCAGCAGATGTTGGCTATTTGATCTCTAGTTCCTCTGCCTTTTCTAACATCAGCTTGAACACCTGGAAGTTCACGGTTCACGTATTACTGAAGCTTGGCTTGGAGAATTTTGAGCATTACTTTGCTAGTGTCTGAGATGGGTGCAAATGTGCAGTAGTTTGAGCATTCTTTGGCATTGCCTTTCTTTGGGATTGGAATGAAAACTGACTTTTCCAGTCAGGTGGTGAATGCTGAGTTTTCCAAATTTGCTGGCATATTGAGTGCAGCACTTTCACAGCATCATCTTTCAGGATTTGAAATAGCTCACCTGGAATTCCATCACCTCCACTAGCATTGTTCATAGTGATGCTTCCTAAGGCCCACTTGACTTCACATTCCAGGATGTTTGGCTGTAGGTGAGTGATCACACCATCATGATTTTTTGGATCATGAAGATCTTTTTTGTGTAGTTCTCCTGTGTATTCTTGCCACCTCTTCTTAATATCTTCTGCTTCTGTTAGGTCCATACCATTTCTGTCCTTTATTGAGCCCATCTGTGCAAGAAATGTTCCCTTAATATCTCTAATAGTCTTGAAGAGATCTCTAGTCTTTCATATTCTATTATTTTCCTCTATTTCTTTGCACTGATCACTGAGGAAGGCTTTCTTATCTCTCTTTGCTATTCTTTAGAACTCTGCATTCAAATGGGTATATCTTTCCTTTTCTTCTTTGCTTTTCGCTTCTCTTCTTTTCACAGCTATTTGTAAGGCCTCCCCAGACAGCCATTTTGCTTTTTCGCATTTCTTTTTCTTGGGGATGGTCTTGCTCCTTGTCTCCTGTACAATGTCACGAACCTCCATCCATAGTTCATCAAGAACTCTATCAGATCTAGGCCCTTAAATCTATCTCTCACTTCCACTGTATAATCATAAGGGATTTGATTTAGGTCATACCTGAATGGTCTAGTGGTTTTTCCCACTTTCTTCAATTTAAGTCTGAATTTGGCAATAAAAAGTTCATGATCTGAGCCACAGTCAGCTTCTGGTCTTGTTTTTGCTGACTCTATAGAGCTTCTCCATCTTTGGCTGCAAATAATATAATCAATCTGATTTTGGTGTTGACCATCTGGTGATGTCCATGTGTAGAGTCTTCTCTTGCGTTGTTAGAAGAAAGTGTTTGCTCTGACCAGTGCGTTCTCTTGGCAAAACTCTATTAGCCTTTGCCCTGCTTCATTCCGTACTCCAAGGCCAAATTTGCCTGTTACTCCAGGTGTTTCTTGACTTCCTACTTTTGCATTCCAGTCCCCTATAATGAAAAGGACATCTTTTTCGGGTGTTAGTTCTAAAAGGTCTTGCAGGCGTTCATAGAATCATTCAACTTCAGCTTCTTCAGCATTACTGGTTGGGGCATAGACTTGGATTACTGTGATATTGAATGGTTTGCCTTGGAAACAAACAGAGATCATTCTGTTGTTTTTGAGATTGCACCCAAGTACTGCATTTTGGACTCTTTTGTTCACTGTGATGGCTACTCTATTTCTTCTAAGGGATTCCTGCCCACAGTAGTAGATGTCATCTGAGTTAAAGTCACCCATTCCAGTCCATTTTAGTTCTCTGAATGTCGACATTCACTCTCGCCATCTCCTGTTTGACCACTTCCAATTTGCCTTGAATCATGGACCTAACATTCCAGGTTCCTTTGCAATATTGCTCTTTACAGCATCGGACCTTGCTTCTATCAGCAGTCACATCCACAACGGGTTTAGAACTAGTCTTTGAAGCCCTTTGAGGTCTTTTATTATTATTATTATTTTAATTTATTTATTTGGCTGCATCAGGTCTTAGTTGTGGCACACGGGACCTTTCACTGTGGGGTGGGGGTTCTCCAGTTGCAGTACATGGGCTCAATAGTTACTGCAAGTGGGCTTAAGTGCCTCTTGGCATGTGGGATCTTAGTTCCCCAGCCAGGGATCAAAATTGCACCCCCTACATTGGAAAGCAGATTCTTAACCACTGGACCACCAGGGAAGTTCCATTCTTGTTTCTGTTTTTTATTATTTTCACTCAAATGGTGGTAACTATACCAGCCTCTGACTTGGACCAGGCTGGGTCCAAGTTCTTCCTAAAGTGTTAGTGTCAAATCTGCCCACAGACCCAGAACCCGGCCCGAGGGGGCCCGCTTTGTGCTTGTTCTCCCAGGCCCATGTTGTGTGCCCAAAGATTATCTGGAGGAGGACTGATCCTGGTTATTTGAGACCAGTCTAGCAGTAAGCGTTTGTCCTCAAGTATTTTCTTAGAGCTCTTGGACCCACATGTTGACAATATTATTAAGTATAAAATAAAATAGTTTACTTTGAAGCTTTAAAATGTTTATTTTTACAGGCCCCAGGTAACAGCAGGCTGGGCCCCCAGACACGGTTCTGATATCAGACAAGACAAGAGCACAAAGGAGCTGACACAAAAAGAAGGACCACATGAGCTCCAAGGTGCAAGGCCAGCAGGTCAGTAGGGGCTGGTGGGACCTTTCTACTGCTCCTGGCTGTCACTATACTCTCCCAAAGTTGCCTCCACTCTCCTGGATCGGTGACTCTACATGAGGCAGTGCATGCTAAGTCGCTTCAGTCATGTCCAATTCTTTGCAACCCTTATGGACCATAGCCCATGAGGCTCCTCTGTCAGTGGGATTCTTCAGGCAAGAATACTGCAGTGGGTTGCCATTTCCTCCTCCAGGGGATCTCCCCAACCTAAGGATCGAACCCCATCTCTTACATCTCCTGCAGGCAGGTTCTTTACCACTAGCACCCCACACAAAGCAGAGATCACCGCAAATGCGCTGGTAACTGACCAAAGTGGATTTCACTGCTGGCAGTGAGAAGATGTTTCATTCATATGAGCATCTCCTGGGGAGATCCTCAAAAGGTATGAGTGAAACCCAATGGTGAACTGATGTCACTGGGCAGCTGGAGGGACACCCAGCCTGGCTCCCAGAGCCCCAGGTGAGAGCAAGTGAGGCTGTCACTTACTTCTCTGAGCCTCAAAATCCCAATCTTCACTATTCAGGGGTGAACAGAGAGCCTCCACATGCTCTTCCAGCCTTCTGAGTCCATGAGTGGGGACCTCCCTGGTGGCCCAGGGGTTAAGACTCCACATTCCCAATGTAGGGGGCATGGGTTCGATCTCTAGTTGGGGGACTAGGATCCTGCACGCTAATAAATAAATATTCTACATATATGTATATAATTTTTTTTAAGTCCATGAGTAGTGAGAAGTACAGGCCCCACAGGAAAAGGAGCATCTTCAGGTGACGGTCACAGGAAGCCCAGTTACAATTACAGCTCCCTGTTATACAGTGCCCCCCGGGGCTGCCTGGTTTACACAGAGTCCCAGTTCATTCTCAGAGCCACTCTGAGAAAGGACCATGCCTCTCCTTTATCCATACTCAGTGCCCAAAGTCACAGGGCAAAGGAAAAGCCAGAATTTGGATCTGGGACTTTCTGACTTCAAAATCTGCCTGTTTTCCACTACCTTCAGGGTGCCAGAAGTGGTCCATGCACTGACCACCTGATGACACGCTTTCCTGGGGGGAGGGAGAGGGGGATCTCTGTGCCCAGAATTTCCCTTCTTATAAGGGTACCAGTCACATTCCATGAGAGCCCACTCTAATGACTTCATTTTGACTGCTTCTGTAAAGACTCTATTCCCAAATAAAGTCACATTCTGAGTTATTGGGGGTTTGGATGCCAACAAAATTTGCGGGGTGCAGGGAAGAGTTCAACCTGTAACGATTCACTCTCGGGCCCTCAAATTCATGTCCTTCCCATGTGCAAAATACACTCACCCAACATTCCCCAAAGCGGTCATCATTCCAGCATCAACTCTAAATGCAAAATCCCATCTACCCATCATCCACTCAAAGACCCAGCTCTCATCAGCTTCCAGATGAGAATTCCCAGGAGCCCTGGAGCCTGTGGACTGCAGCTGGCAGCCTCTCCACCAGGAATGATGGAGGAGAGCTGCCCAACACAGAAACACAGACACGGGTGAGTTGCCCAAGAGCAGCCCGGTCATGTCCAGACATCTCCCCTTATGAATAACATTAGATAAGGGCCAAAAGTTCCTCGAGACAGATTTTCAGAGGAAGTTCAAAGATCTCCTCTAAAGATGTTCTTTCAGGGAAACAAAGAGGAAAGCGTGTCACAGCTTACTGGCTTTCTCAATTCTCAGGAGCCAAGACAGTGGGGCCTCTTACACTTCTTAGGGAAGAATTAAAGGCAATTCTTTGAACCTGTGATATCAGAGTTAATTTATTTTTCCTTTGTTATTATTTTCGTACCTAAGCTTTTCTTTTGACCTACAGCTGTTTTCACTCCTGAGTCTAAAGGAGCCCTAGAGCCCTAACCGTATTCGGGATTACAGAAGCTCTCAGGGTAGGAGAGCTGTGTAATCTTCTTCCCCGTCTTAGGCAGCCCTGCTCTGTCATCCTTGGGCCTCAGAGCAGGGGCTGAACAAGCTGAGAAAGAGCCAGGGATCAAGAAGGTGTGCCTCTGGATGGTGGCCAAGCTGAGGGGGTCCAATCGAAGAGGGTGAGGGAAGCGAGAGGAGAGGAAGAGATGAACCAAGGGACGGAAAGGAGACACAGACGAGGGGAAAACACTTGGGTAGAGAGAAGAAAACTTAGAGGCATGGTGAGAAAGGGAAAGAAATGAAGTGGGCATTGGAAAAACCCATAGGAAGGGGAAGGAAAAAAGAAGAAGGAAGGAAAATTGCAGCCTGTCACCACTTTCTGGTGGATGTGGAGGAACCGACTGGCCTAGCTTTGATAACAAGGATGCTCCCACTTTAGCCCTGGTTTAGTGCTACTGGTGTTTGCCAGAAGGACAGGGTGCCACCTCAGACCCATCCAAGCCAGGAAGGCTCAGAGGGGTGCAAGAGAGGTGAGAGGCCACCTACGGGGCTGTGCTGAGCCAGTCTCTAGGGCCAGGGCTCCCAGAGAGCAGCTCCACTGTGCAGTGCAAACAAGATCCAGAGAACGAGCAAAGGTAGAACGTACCCTGGTGTGCTGTGGCCCAGGGCACTTAACTCACTGCAACGAAGCAATGAACTCTTCTACCTCCCCAACTCCCTTGACTTTCAAAGCCTCCTTCTTTCTCTCCTTAATATCTGTATGAACGCAAACCAGATTTTATTCACATTCGGCAGGCAATTCTGACTCATTCCACGTTGGATGGTTCATTAGTGGTAGAGATAGAGACTGACTACACTGTAACCAGCATGACTATTTTCCTTCCAATGTAAATTTTTTTAGTGTAAAGAGTTGTTTTTTAAATTAAGATCATACAGTATAATACTATTCACCTTTGTTATATGCATGTGGATATACAAAGATTTTTATTCTTTTTCAACTTTACAAGGTGACCCAGTTAATATATCTAACTCGATGAATCAGTTTCTAAGATGCCAACATGGGAAGAGCTTTTGCTACCCACAGTTTGAGGCATTGTGCAGTTGCTAAGTTGTGCATGATTCTTTGAAACCCTACAGATTGTATCACGCCAGGCTTCCCTGTCCTTCAACATCTTCCAGAGTTTGCTCAAACTCATGTCCATTGAGTCGGTGATGCCATCTATCCATCTCATCCTCTGTCATCCCCTTATCCTCCTGCCTTCAATCTTTCCCAGCATTGGGGTCTTTTCCAATGAGTCGGCTCTTCGCATGAGGTAGCCCAAGTATTGGAGCTTCAGCTTCAGCATCAATCCTTCCAGTGAATATTCAGGGTTGATTTTCTTTAGAATTGACTGGTTTGATCTCCCTGCAGTCCAAGGGACTCTCAAGAGTCTTCTCCAACACTACAGTTCAAATGCATCAATTCTTCAGCGCTCAGCCTTCTTTACGGTCCAACTCTCACATCCATACATGACTACTGGAAAAACCATAACTTTGACTATAGGGACCTTTGTTGGCAAAGTAACGTCTCTGCTTTTTAATATGCTAAGTTTGTCACTGTTTGAGGCATAGGTAGTTACATTTTATATTTTCCACTCATTTGCCTACAAAGGTCCGTATAGCCAAAGCTATGGTTTTTCCAGTAGTCATGTATGGATGTTAAAAACTGTACAATAAAAAAGGTTGAGCACCAAAGAATTGATCCCCACAAACTGTGGTTCGGGAGAAGACTCCTGAGAGTCCCTTGAACTGCAGGGAGATCAAACCAGTCAATCCTAAAGAAAATCAACCCTGAATATTCACTGGAAGGACTGATGCTGAAGCTGAAGCTCCAATACTTTCACCACTTGATGGAAAGAACCAAATCATTGGAAAAGACCCTGATGCTGGGAAAGATTGAAGGCAGGAGGAGAAGGAGATGACAGAAGATGAGATGGTGAGATGGTAGGATGGCATCACCAACTCAATGCACACGAGTGTGATCAAACTCTGGGAGACGTTGAAGGACAGGGAAGCCTGGTGTGCTGCAGTTCATGGGGTTGCAGAGTCGGACATGACTGAGCGACTGAACAACAATTCATTTACTGAGATGATAAGTGTTTAGCCAAGGCTTACTATGTGCTGTGTATGGGCCCGGGTGTTGGAGATAAACTGTCGAGCCTTCTGTCTAAGAACTCATAGTTTAATGGGGGAGAAAGACAATGGTGAAATTTCACGGCTAGAAATGGTGACAAGCGCTGGAAGGGTGCACCAAGAGTGTGTAACATGGAGCCAGATCTATATCCATTTTGATCTGAAATCTGAATGGTAAGCAGGAGATAACTGGAGTGGGGTGATGAGCGGACAGGAGAAGGAAATGGCAACCCACTCCAGTATTCTTGCCTGGAGAATCCCATGGACGGAGGAGCTTTGTGGGCTACAGTACACCGATCGCAAAGAGTCGGACACGACTGAGCGACTTCACTTTCACTTTCACTTCTATGTGCAAAGGCCAGGAGGCAGGTGGTCCAGGGCTCTCGAGGAAACAGAGGAGGTGGCATGGCTGCAACGCAGAGAGACAGAGCAGGCTCACCAACTGAAGTGAGACCTAGAGGTCCATGTACAGAGTACACTTTAAAGGACTGAGATAGACGGGAAAGTCAGCTCAGGTTTCTAAGTAGAGGAAGGACAGGTCTGAGTTGATATTAAAGCGTCACTCTAGCCACTTTCAGGTGATCAGGTTGATGGAAAGCAAGAGTGGGTGTGGAAACACAAGTTGGGAGGTCAGTGCAGGAAATTAGGTGAGAGAGCATGGTAACTGGGTTTGGGGTAGAGACGGGAAAATTCCATTTAACAAGTTCCACATTATCACCACTTGTGGCTTCACTACAGAAATGAAAGGGGCAAGTGGGTGTGTCCTGGTGGTTATAGAAATGAAATGAGATGTCAGAAAGAAGTCATTTTTTAATCTTTCTTTTTAATGGAAGAACTCTATCTAATTGGTAGAATTCCAGAGTGGGAATGGACATGAAGGTATATTCAGATGCCTGAAGATGTTCTCAAGCATCTCTGCAAGTGACAGAGACATCTCTACTTAGGAGGGCTCCCCATCCTTTGTAGGAAGCCAAAAAGAGTCCACTATAAGTTTAGGTTCTACCTTTTAAAAGAGACAGGCTCATACCAAACGACATCCTTGGCTCTCTCGTCCTACCACGTGTGCTGGGATTTCCAAGCCCCTTTGTTTCCGGTTGTATGCTTCCATCTTGGCTGGGCCACACAGACTAAGTACCATGACTGAAACTCTAGATCCTGCGATGCTATTGCTGCCATCTAAGATCCCACTAGTTGCCCCGGTGGCCTCATCATACTTTTGACTCACTGACGCTTTTATACGTGATGCTGTGTCCCAGCCCCCACCTTCTCCGGTGCCACTGACTGGGGGGGAGTGGGGGGCCCAAGCAGACTTCCTATATATCTCCATTCATCGGGTTCCTATAAAGATATTTTTGAATCTCCCTCACCATCATCATTTAATAAGATCTGAAACCACCATTCATAAAATCTAGCTTAACATCTCTTATACCTAGTCAGGTTTTCAGAAGAGGAGGTGGATGTGGAGGCGAGAGCTGGGGGACAAGGGCAGAATTTCTCCCTTAATTTCCTCTTGTTTTTTCAAACAATGAAAATGAGGGAGGAGAAGGATATCCAAACATTTATTTTCCATTTCTTATGGATAAAATGTTTACCATTCCCCACTTGAAGAAGAATTTAGATCTTCCTTCAAGATCTCCAGGAAGCCCTCCCAGATCTAGCACATCACAATGCCAATTTAGTGATCTTCTGACTCACCTCCAGGTACTGTCTGTCTCCTCCTAACTGCTCAAGCCCCAAGTGAACAATGAAACAGTCAAGCGCCCATGCTGCCCAAGAAATAAAACAGGAAACACGTCTTTAAGCAGTTCCATATACCTGGGTTTCTCTCTAACCTTTCCTGCCTCAAGGAGACTAGAAACAGCCCCAGTGTGCTCTGGGGAATACATCATTCATTCATTTGGGTGTTCAACAAACATTCATTGAGGATTAGCCAAGGTTATGGGAGAGGAAGGTCAGAGAATTCTCGAAGGTGAAGTCTGAGAAAGATTCTAAATTCAAGTGAGATTAACAGCTAGATCCTGACCTCAGGTACAACACAGTGTTTTACGGTTCTTAACTTCAAGTCAGATGGAAGAAAAGGATGGATTCTGGCTTCAGGTACAAACAATGTTTAACGATAAGGACAGAACTAGCGGCAGTTCTAATCCAAGGCCTCTACAGGTGGGATCCCACAGGTGGGAGCCACCTCTTGGTTTTGCGGTTTACGAAATAGCTCCAAGAGCCAAAATTTAGAACCCAAAGCATTTAATAAAAGTGAAACGAGGAGAGAGGAAGAGAAATGAAAAAGCACGTGAGTGGGGAGAAAGAACGAGCTCGGGAGGAAGAAAAGCACCCCCACCCACCCCTTGCGCTCTCCTCTGCCTGAGAGGTTTGAGAGGCTTGTTTCAACCTGGCACCCTGGGTCCAGAACAAAGCGGCTGGAGCCACAGAGTGGGAAGAGGAAAGGGGAGTCTCAGGCATCCGAGGGATTGACGGGGGCTGCGGGGGGCGCAGGAGGCGGGTGCCACCAGCAGCCGCTCCCTCGGGGCCCGGGCGCCTCCGGCGTCTCCTGATCCGACCTGAACGACCCTGGGTGGGGCGCCGCGGTCCAGGGTGGTCCCAGGTCGCCCCTCAGGGCTCGCAGGGAGCTCGGCCCCGACAACCCTGCCGCAGCCGCTGGCACCTCCAGATCTCGCGACCCGCGGTCCCCGCTCCAGGTGAGGGCGCGGCGCGATGTCACCTTACCTGCGCGCAGAGGGTCGTCCGGAGAAGCCATGGGGGCGGGGTGGGGCCGACGGGCGCCCGAGGGGCCTGGGCGGCCTCCGGGACTGGGGAGGAGAGCCGGGTGCTGAGCCAGGGAGCCCTGCAGTCCCGACGCGCGGGGAGCAAATCTCAGTGACTCCGCGCGCCCCTCCTCCTCCAGCGCCTCCTGCGTCTCCTCCTCCCTCTCTCCGCAGCTCTTCCCCGCGCTCACTTCCTGCTTGGCAATTAGCAAAGCCCCTGCCCGCGCGTCCCGATCCCCCCCGCAACCCTCCGGAGGCGCGGGCGGGAACCCGGGTCCCACAGGCCGGGCGTGGGGAGGAGTCCCCGGCTGCCCGGGACTCCCAACGCCCGCCACGGGCTCCCTTCCAGTCCCGCGTCCAGGTCCCCCCGGCAGGTCCCGCCGCGGAGCTCGCGTGTCTGCTGCCCGGCACCGGCGGCGAAGCAATTATTAATTAGCCTTAAAACCTGGCTGCAGTCACAGGTAGCCCTACGGGCTCCTCATCTCGCCCTGAATCGGGACGCAACTTTCCTCCGCGCACAGGCCTGGGCTGAGATGCCTGGCGGCGATCTGATATTTAAACCATTTCCTGATCTTTAGGCAGAGAACGCCGCTGCATGATGGCACACGCTAATAATTTCTGTTTTGATTTTTCTTTGGCATTGGTTATTGCGTGACCTCCAGGTTAAGTGCAACACAAAAGGAGTGGAAAGAAGAAGCCTGATACACGGTCGCACAGCCTCGCTAGAAAAATAGCTTAGCACTCCCTTAGAAATGCCGAATCGGTTCTTTAGTAAACGAAAGTCTAAATACAACTTCTGAACTTAAATGCTATTTCCACCCCCCCCCTCGCCCCCGACCGGCAGCTCTTAAATCTACATTTCAGTATATCCCCCCAGAAGTGAATTTCACGTTTTTGTCTCAAAACTGGCGGTAGCACATGGTATCCCAAAGGCCGAGAGTGGCCTTTGTGTTTGGAAGATTGTGTATGGGTATTTTTGTATTAAAAAATATTTAAAAGCAAAAAAAAAAGGTCTTTTAAAATTTTAATTTTCATTTCATTTTATTCCAGTTACGTGCGCACGACTGGAATCGCTTACTCAGAATATATATGATGGTTATATTTTAACTAAATTTAGCATCAATCATAAATCTTTTATTATACAGTGGTTACAGGTAATTTAAAAGGAATCTCTTAAGGGTTTAAAATAATCTCTGTCTTTCTTCACAGGTAAGAATTGAAAGGTAGAAATTAACTGGAAAGAGATAACTAATAGCTTTTAGTCAATTTATCAGAAAGGAGTAGCATCTAGCTAAAACCCAGCTCTAAAAATGTGGGAAAGCAGAAAGTATCTATCATACATACCCTCTTGGCGACCAGAGGCCTGCTTAGTGCCTCTCCCCATCTGTTTAGTGGTCCTGAGGCCCATGGCACTCTCCAGATCGTTGCCTTATTCTCTAGAATATGCCATGGGAGGAACTAGAGGCTCAGAGAAGAGGGTCACGCTGAATGTGGACCTTCTGATGGAGAGCTTGCTGGGGAATTTGTGGGTGGGAGGATGAACTTCCTTTTGGTCTGCCTTCTGATAGGAAGGGAAATTTTTTTAAAGGGTGTTTTAGCATCCATTCTGAGGTTTGGTTTGTGGTTCTTTACTTCTCATGAAGGTGGAATTATTTCTGAGGTTGGTTGTCAACAACCACATATCAAGTCAGGAACACAACCTCAAGCGTTGCTCTAAAGCTGGTTTGCTTTTCAAAACTCTGAATTCATTGTTTTATTACTCCCAGTCTTATTATATCAAATAGAAGGCGGGTCGCAGAAACACACTTTAAGGTTAATTTTTTAAAAGAAAATGCACTATATGTAATAAAGGTTATTATTCCCTTTCATTCTATTTCCTTGTACCTGATCTTATGAATTGCAACCATAACCCCTCATTACCTTATTTTTCCCATGTGTTTTGTGAACTCTAAAGGCTAATGCAAATGGAACTATTTTTTTTAATTTACAAAAAACTAACTAAAGAATAACTATCATCCACCAGAGTTCCCAAAGTGCTCCCATACAATCTATTTGTTGTCACACTGTCCTGCTTTGGCTTCTACTGATGCCTGCAGAGTGTTTTAAAACATTCTTTAAAATAGACATTTTTTACTTTTCTTAATAGCATCTAAATTAACTCATGAATCTCAGAATCACAATAAATCACGAAGAGTCAGACATGCTGGGTTTGACTCATGGGTCTCTCACCAGGAGTTTGTGTTACTTTAGCAAGTAATCGAAACTCCAAATCTGTAAGAATGTGTAGGCTTGTGAAAGTGAAATGAAATCATGTATATATAAAAATCCCCTCCATGGATCACAGCCTTGTCATGGTGAAAGGGCTTTTGTAACTCAGATCAGATCAGATCAGATCAGTCGCTCAGTCATGTCCTACTCTTTGCGACCCCATGAATCGTAGCATGCCAGCCCTCCCCGTCCATCACCAACTCCCGGAGTTCACTCAGACTCAGTCCATCGAGTCAGTGATGCCATCCAGCCATCTCATCCTCTGTCATCCCCTTCTCCTTCTGCCCCCAATCCCTCCCAGCATCAGAGTCTTTTCCAATGAGTCAACTCTTCACATGAGGTGGCCAAAGTACTGGAGTTTCAGCTTTAGCATCATTCCTTCCAAAGAAATCCCAGGGCTGATCTCCTTCAGAATGGACTGGTTGGATCTCCTTGCAGTCCAAGGGACTCTCAAGAGTCTTCTCCAACACCGCAGTTCAAAAGCATTAATTCTTCGGCGCTCAGCCTTCTTCACAGTCCAACTCTCACATCCATACATGACCACAGGAAAAACCATAGCCTTGACTAGATGAACCTTTGTTGGCAAAGTAATGCCTCTGCTTTTGAATATGCTATCTAGGTTGGTCATAACTTTCCTTCCAAGGAGTAAGCGTCTTTTAATTTCATGGCTTGTAATTATAATTTGTAACTCAGTGAAGTTATAAATCCACCCAAGATGGACTATGAAGAAGGCTGAGTACCAAAGAATTGATGCCTTCAAACTGTGGTGCTGGAGAAGACTCTTGGGAGTCCCTTAGAGTGCAAAGAGATCAAACCAGTCAATTCTAAAGGAAATCAACCTTGGATATTCATTGGAAGGACTGTTGCTGAAGCTCCAATACTTTGGCCACTTGATTCGAAGAGCCAACTCATTGGAAAAGACCCTGAAGGGAAAAGGAGAAGGGGGTGGCAGAGTATAAGATAATTAGACAGCATCACCAACTCAATGGACAGAATTTGAGCAAACTCCAGGAGATGGTGGAGGACAGAGGAGCCTGGCGTGCTGCAGTTCATGGAGTTGCCAAGAGTCAGACACAACTTAGCAACTGAACAAGAATAACAAACAAATATATAAAAATACCTAAAAGTGCCTTGCTTATAGTAGGTACAAATAAACCAGCTACCTTCCCGCCTTCATTCTTTCCTTGGAATTTAACTTTACTGTGAGAAGCTCCTATTCCCTTTGTTACAAGAAATGAACCAATATTTGTTATAGTGTTCACACATAACATGGATCAATGGATTGATTGATAGCTCTGTATGCACCAAAGAAAATGCCAAGCCCTGGGAAACCAAAGTAAGAAAGCTCTGAAATTTTAGGAGTCAGATTTGCAAATACTCATCCACATTAGAACTGAGATGATGAAAGTTTAAAACAGGAAATGACATGTGTATAAAAAAAAGGGACTGAAGACATATGTAAGCCCAAGTGGCTTGGTGGTTACCACCCTCAGACTGACAGTTTGCCATGGAAGCTTTCAGGCAAATTTTGAGACTTTCATTTATAAAGCTTTGAGTGGAGGGAAAACTGCTGGTCTTGTGTCTTTGCACAGACAATGACAGTGATCAGAAATGTTATCTTCAAAAGGGGAAAACAGCAATTCAAAATATAGCTTATTTGATTCATCACTGAAATATGTTGCTTTTTCTCATTTTACATTATTTTGGATGTTATTAAATTTATGCAACCTGAGATAAAAAGTTATACTTCCTTATTTCAAAAGGTATGCATATTGTGAACAAATGAACCCAGTAAACTGGTTAGACCTGCAATGACAGCATGTGGATTTAGGACCATAGGAGACTCCTTACATTCCAGAATGGGACAATCCCTCAGTTGAATTGATTTGATATTTGTATGTGTGGTGGAAGAGGCCCAAATGAGTGTTAGTAAGTTCATTTGAACAGGTATTTGCTGGTGTTTGACTAGAGTATGTTAAGGCAGTGGTAATGGGTCTCTGTTGTTTTTGCTATAAAACTTCTCATAGGAATGTCAGTTTTCTCCTGGAGAACCATCATTCCACAGTCAATCCATGTGATCAGGCAATGGCACCATCAGCCCTGCCTCCTGACTCTAAGGGTTGGCACATGACCCAGGAATAGCCTTTCTAAGCATTGCTGAATGAGCCAACAAGCCTGGAAGATGCATGGGGCCCTCAGTGGGACAGCTGGGAGATGGGTTTTGTTTTTTTTTGGCCACACAGCATGTGGAACCTTAGTTCTCAGACGAGGAATCAAACCCCAGCCCCGTTCACTGGAAGTACAGAGTCTTCACCACTGGACCTCCATGGAATTCTCAAGATGGGTCTTTACATACCCCAAGATCACAGAGCCTGTATGCAGTGGAAGAAATAAGCAGGAGTGAAATGTTTGGGAGGGAGAGAGCCTTGAATGCCAGACAAAAGCACCTGAAACTATTTTTCAGCAACAGGAAGCCAGGAAGCTAGTTTTTGAAAAGTTGCATGTGAAAATTGGTGTTTTTAGAGGATTAGTCTGGCAGCTGTGTGGAGGATAGGATGGGATGAGGAGAGAATGCAGGCCAAGAACCATTTCATCTTTACAATACACTGTAATTTACTACAGAGGTGAATTTACATCCTTGTCCAAATGTGAGTGAAATTTACATTTGAACTTTTAAAATGGCCCTTTATTTTTGATGACCTTTTTAAACATTCATTGTCTCACACCATTTGATTCCCTTGTAGGTTTGCATATATGCATAAAAATGATGTATTCCAAAATGTTAACAGAGGGACTGAAAAACTTAAATAAGGACAATATTATCATTTTTGCTGATGTGAATACTGTTTGACAGGGACACAATGTCCTGCTGCATATGTTAAAGCAGAAATAGTTCTTTTTTATTGGAATACAGTTATGTACAATGTTGTGTTAACTTCTGCTGTACAGCAAAGTGATTCAGTTATACACATATATACTCTTTTTTATATTCTCTTCCATTATGGTTTATCTCAGGATACTAAATATAGTTCCCTGTGCTATACAGTGTAGGTGTGTGTTAGTCCCTCAGTTGTATCTGACTCTTTGCAACCCTATGAACCATAGCCAGGCTCCTCTGTCCATGGAATTCTCCAGGCAAGAACGCTGTAGTCGGTAGCCATTCCCTTCTCCAGGCAATCTTCCCAATCCAGGGATCGAACCCGGGTCTCCTACATTGCAGGCAGCTTCTTTGCTGTCTGAACCATCAGGGAAGCCCGTGCTATTCAGCAGGACTTTGTTTATCCATTCTGTATGTAATAGTTTGTATCTACCAACGCCAAGCTCCTAGTCCATCCCTCCCCTAAACCCTCCCTCTTGGCGACCACAGGTCTGTTCTATTGTCTATGAGTCAGTTTCTGTTTCATAGTTAGATTCATTTGTGTCATATTTTAGATTCTACACATAAGTGATACCATGTGGTATTTACCTTTCTTTTTCTGACTTATTTCACTTAGTATAATAATCTCTGGTGCATCCATGTTGCTGCAAATGGCATTTTCTTCTTTTTATGGCTGAGTAGTTAGTATGCCATTGTATATATGTGCCACCTCTGCTTTATCCATTCCTCTGTCAATGGACATTTAGGTTGTTTCCATATCTTGGCTATTGTGAATAATGCTGCTATTAACATACAGCTGCGTGTATCTTTTTGAATTATGTTGTTGTTGTTCAGTCACTAAGTTGTGTCCAACTCATTTTGACTCTATGGACTGCAGCACACCAGGCTCCCCTGTCCTTCACCATCTCCTTGAGTTTGCTCAAATTCCTGTCTGTCCATTGAGTTAGTAATGCTATCTAACCATCTCATCCTCTGCCACCCTCTTCTTTTGCCTTCAATCTCTCCCAGCCTCAAGGTCTTTTCCAAGGAGTTGGCTCTTCGCATCAGGTGCGTCAAAGTATTGAAGCTTCAGCATTAGTCCTTCCAATGAATATCCAGGGTTGATTTCCTTTAGGATTGAATGATTTGATCTCCTTGCAGTCCCAAGGGACTCTCAAGAGTCTTCTCCAGCACCACAATTCAAAAGCATCAATTCTTTGGAGTTCAACATTCTTTATGGTCCAACTCTCACATCCATACATGACTAATGGAAAAACCATAGGTTTGACTATGTGGACCTTTGTTGGCAAAGTGATGTCTCTGCTTTTTAATACGCTGTCTAGGTTAGTCATAGTTTTCCTTCCAAGGAGAAAGCGTCTTTTAATTTCATGGCTGCAGTCACTGTCAGCAATGATTTTGGAGCCCAAGGAAATAAAGTCTGTCATTGCTTCTACTTTTTCCCCTTTTATTTTCCATGAAGTGACGGGACCAGATGCCATGATCTTCATCTTTTGAATGTTGAGTTTTAAGCCAGCTTTTTCACTCTCCTCTTTTACCTTCATCAAGAGGCTCTTTAGCCCCTCTTAGCTTCCTGCCAATCATAATATCATCTGCGTATCTGAGGTTGTTAATATTTCTCCCAGAAATCTTAATTCCAGCTTGTGCGTCATCCAGCCCAGCATCTCATATGATGTACTCTCCATAGAAGTTAAATAATCAGGGTGAAAATATACCAGTTTGTTGTAGTCCTTTCCCAATTTTGAAACAGTCTGTTGTTCTATGTCAGGTTCTAACTGTTGCTTCTTGACCTGCATACAGGTTCCTCAGCAGACAGGTGAGGTGGTCTGGTATTCCCATCTCTAAGAATTTTCCACAGTTTGTTGTGATCCACATAATCAAAGGCTTTAGTGTAGTCAGTGAAGCAGAAGTAGATGTTTTGCTGGAATTCCCTTTGAATTATAGTTTTGTCCAGATATATGCCCAGGAGTGGGATTGCTGGATCCTATATTTCTATTTTTAATTTTTTAAGGAACCTATCTACTGTTCTCCATAGTGACTGTACCAGCTTACATCCCCACCAACAGTATAAGGAGGTTCCATTTTCTCCACACCCTCTCCAGCATTTCTTGTCTGTAGACTTTTTAATGATGACCATTCTGACCAATGTGAGGTGCTACCTCACTGTAGCTTTGATTTATGCATGAATCATTTTTAAAGGTTCTTCTACTTTTCCCTTATGCAATGCCTGCCCTTCTACATACACAAGATTAAATCTCTCTTATCTACACCTATAAGCTTACTTTGAATTATCTATACATCAAGATGCTTGAGCTAGAAAACCACAGTTTTTGTGCTGTGTTTGGTTTCCCCAAAAGGGAACAACACAGTGTGGGTGATTCTTAGTATGGTATTTAGCTAAAACATTTAGAATGCCATGGGTGGGGTATGAGAGATGGGAAGAGAAAAAGAGGGACAAGGAGAAAAGCTGAGACTGGGCAGCGAGCACTAAAATTTGTTCTAGAAATCCTTACTCACCACACACATGTGTCATGGTGCCTTGACATGGTATGATTTCCAGCTGGTTTCTTATCTTTATATATAACAATGTATTTCATGCTCCAGATTTTGAGAGAAAGTCTATACAAAGAGATGAACAGATATGTTAAAACCTCAAACCCAACTAACAAAAATCAGCTAGAGGAGATTTTGTTTTGTTTTTGCTGTGAGAAGGGCAAATGAGCATTATCAGAGATCAACTAAAAATTGCACAGTCAGCACCTGAGTGCATAATTTCCTGTGTTTTGTGCCCTGAGAATATAGAACACAGGCTCAAATTGGTGACTCTGGAATCTACAAAATCACCAATCATTTTAAAAATTAATTTAACAACTTGTACTTTAGAATTTATTCTAAGCTAAAGCACAAAGGTGGATCCAAGTGAGTCCGTTGAGAACTTTCAGAACGAATAAGTCAATCTAGGTCAGAGGAGAGAGAAAGTTCCACAGATGGAACACCAACAGCTCTCTTGTACACCAGTGATAACCAGCCGGGCAGGAATGATCTCACTTACAGCAGAAAAGAAAGCTATAGAATAACTAGGAACAAATTCATGACTGAAGGGATTTAGCATGCCTGCAAGGAATCTAAAGGTTCTATATAAACTGAATCACACTAACAAGACCTTTTCCTGGAACATGAACCTGATTGCAAATTCATATGGAAAGGTAAAGTCAAGATCACATTGAAAAAGAATAGCAAAGAGAGGGAATGTCCTTCAAAGATGGCAAGATCTTATACATCAATAGTAACAGTGGATTAATGAAACCTGCTATATGATAGAGACAGTTAAATGGTGAAAAGATGGACAGTTCAAGAAACAGTATTAGGAGGATATTTTGCTATTTATAGGGACAATACAATTTGTATTCCTGCCTCACTGTATATACAAAAGTAAAATTCAAATAGATTAAATATCTCACTTTAAAACATTTTTAAAATTATTAAGACAGAATATGTGAGAATCTCTGAATAACTTTTGTAACAGAAAAAGCTTTCTTTAAGGAGAAAAATCATAAGACATAAAATTCTGATAAACCTGAACACATAAAATTCAAATTCTGTGCCATTAAGACAATAGAAAATCATAAAACAGGGTATAAACTCAGAGAAGCTAATTCTATAAATAATGTTCTATTTTAAAATTATAAGATACAAAATAAAATGTAATTATAAAATATCTTATTTGTAATTATAAAATAGAATATTATATAATATATAATGTCATATATATAATAAGATTATTATCTAAAATTTTAAGAATTTATTCAAACAAGTTACAATACAATACAATAAAATAAAATACAATGTAAGGTTAAGCAAAGACTAAATAGAAAATTCCTAGAAGAAACAAAAATGGTCAGTAAAACTATGAAAAGGGACTCAACTTTCTAAAAATAAGAGAAATACAAAAGAAAACAATAATGAACTAGCAGGTTGGCTTAAACTTAAAAGGCTGCTAATATAAATTATTGGTAAGACTGTAGAGAAACAAGTCTTCATACACTGTAGGAATGTAAATTCATATGATCACATTGGAGAGCAATTTGACCTCTGTACATTCCCTAAAGGCACTCTTACACATGATGCAAGGAGACATGCATGAGATTGCTGGTTGCAGCATTGTTTGTAATAGCAAAGATCAGAAACAACCTAAATGTCCATCAACAGGAGAATGGATAAATACGATATAATCGTGCAATGAATATTTTACAGAAGTTACCAAAAATAAGCTTAATTTTTTTAAAAAATGAAAACAACAACTTGCAGAATGATGAGGGGTAGACACAAAGCAATCTTGTTTTCTATAACAACAGATAAAAATTTTTAAACGGATACACACCACCTTTGCCTTACAGCCAAGATAGAGTAAGAGGATGCTGATTTACCTTCTTGTCTGAAGCAACAACAACAGCAACAAAACAGACAAAATATATGAAATGACAGGTTTTTAAGGTACTGCACATCAGACAAAGAAGGAAAGTGATCCACAAGAGCTGGCATATAAACATGGTGATTCCTAAGACTGCCACAGCTTACTGCCTTGAGAGGATTTCCAGGTTGCTGTGCAGAGAAAGGGAACCCAGGCAGAGCCCAGTGGACTCCCTGATTTGAAGAGATGCAGCTAGAAGTCTGAGGAGACCAAGGCTGTCCTGTCTAACTCACAGAACAGAGTTCTATAGAGACTGCACAGAAAGATGCTGGGAGATCATGGCATGTCCCCCTTGTCTCCCTTAACATTGACTGATGGTAGGTACAATCGTGTTGGAAGTGACCCCAAACTCAGGAAAGGACCGTTAGAGGGAATATGTGAGAGGATTAGAGGGAGCAGTACCTGGTGCTCACCCAGGGCCAGTAATAGTGCTGTTCATACCAGTGAGACTGAGAAAAAACCTTACATTTCATGGGCGTTTGGTAGAGTGCACAGATGTTTTGCTTCAGTAGCAGGGCAAAACCTAGTCCCTAGACTAAGCAAACACGGTCTCAGTTCAGCTAACAGAGCTTAAAAGTAAGACCCAATAGGATAAAACTTAAAAAAAAAATTTAATTGAAGGATAATTTCTTTACAGAATTTTGTGGCTTTCTGTCATACATCAATAAGAATCAGCCATAGGTACACCCATGTCCCCTCCCTCCAAAACCTCCCTCCCATCTCCCCCACATCCCACCCTTCAGCCTGTCACAGAGCCCCTGTTTGAGTTCCCTGAGTCACACAGCAAATTCCCATTGGCTATGTCTTTTACATATGGTATTGTAAATTTCTATGTTACTCTCTCCATACATCTCCCCTTCTGCCTCCTCTCCTGCCACCGTGTCCATAGGTGTGTTCTCTATGTCTGTTTCTCCATTGCTGCCCTGAAAATAAATTCATCAGTGCCCTCTCTTCAGATTCCGTATTATATGTGTCAGCATACAACATTCATTTTTCTCTTTTAGACTTACTTCACTCTGTAAAATAGGCTCTAGTTTCATCTACCTCATTAGAACAGATTCAAATGTGTTCCTTTTTATGGCTGAGTAGTATTCCATTCTGTATATGTACCACAGCTTCTTATCCATTCATCTGTCAATGGACATCTAGGTTGCTTCCATGTTCTAGCTATTGTAAATAGTGCTCAGTGAACATTGAGGTACATGTGTCTTTTTCAGTTTTGATTTCCTCAGGGTATATGCCTAGGAGTGGGATTGCTGGGTTATGTGGTGGTTTTATAGCCATGAAGGGTTTTATACCCAGACAGGTATGTGCATGATATCTGGAATACACAGATGGCCAGGTTTGCAAGAAGAAGGAAAATACAGGCTCATACCCAGAAGAAAAATTAGTCAATTGCAACAGAACCAAAATTGACACAGATGTTAGAATTCACAGAGAAGGACATTAGTACTTTTATCATAACTGTATTCTACAGGTTCAACAAGCTAATCAGATGTGGTGGTGCACAGAAAATATTAAAAACCCAAAATAGAACTTTCAGAGATTAAAGCTGTAATACCTAAAATGAAGTATACACTGACTGGGATTAACAGCAGATAAGACATTGCAAAAGAAAGATTAGTGACTTATGTATGTGCTCAGTCAATGATTTGTGTCTGACTCCTTGCAATCTCATGGACTGTACCCTGCCAGGCTCCTCTGTCCATGGGATTTTTCAGGCAACAATACCAGAGTAGGTTGCCATTTCCTCCTCCAAGGTATATTCCTGACCCAGATGTCAAATCTGTGTCTCCTGCATTGACAAGCGGGTTCTTTACCACTGAGCTACCTGGGAAGCCCTTAGTGACTTGAAAACATAGCAACTGAAAATACTGAAAATGAAACTCAGAGAGAAAAAATAATTCTTTTAAAAAGTGAAAATTAACTATGGGACAGCTTCAAGTCACCTAGTAAATATGTAACTGAAACACCTGAAATGGAAAGAAGGAGGGGGACCAAAAATGTTTAAGAAATAATGGCTGAATGTTTCCCAAATCTGATGAAAATCTTAAACTAAATCTCAGGGAATCCCAAGCCCCAGAAATATAAACATGACTTCACCAAGGCACAGCATAATCAACTTACTCAAAGCCCCTGACAAAGATAAAAATCTTAAAGCAGACACAGGAAAACAGTATGCATTACAGAGAGATAAAAATAAGGATAACAACGTATTTCTCATCCATGCAACCCAGGAGACAGTGGAACATCTTTAAATAACTGAAAGAAAAAATTGCCAATAGAAGTTTATACCCAGTAGAAATGCTTTTCAAAAATGAAGACAAACTTTTTCAGACATACAAAAGTTAAGTTAGTTTATCTCTGGCAGACCTGCATTACAGAAATTGTTAAAGAAAATCCCTCAGGCAGACAGAATGGCACTAGATGGGAATTTGGATCTATGCAAAGAGTGACGAGCACCAGACGTGATGAATATATGGTTAATAAGAGAAGGAATTTTCATCTTATTAAGAGTATTTAAAGGTTTATAGATTTTTAAAGCAAAAAAGTAACAATGTATGTGGAATTTATACCATGTGTAGAGGTAAAATTAATATCAACAATGGCTCAAAAACCTGGAAGAAATAAGTAGAAGTATATTCTTCTAAGGTTCTTAGAATTGTTATGTCATTTAAAGATATACTGTGACATGTTAAAGATGTGTACAATAAACTCTAAAGCAACCACCAAAATAACACAGATAAGATTTATGGCTAATAAAGCCAATAAAGGAGGTAAAATGAAGTTCAGATATAATATAGTTTCGCAGTTTCCTAAAAATTAAATGTACATCTACCATATGATCCACTACTATATGATCCAGTTATTCCACCTTTAGTTATTCACCTAATTAAAGCATATTTAAAAGAGGTGTTCATAAATATAAAAGCTAACTGTAAAATGTCTAGAAGAAAGCAGAAGAAATTTTTGTGGCTTTGGGTTAAGCAAAGATTTCTTAAGTACAATACCAAAAATACAACATCGATTAAAAAACTGAATTATTGAGCTCCATCCAATTTCAGAACTTTTTGCTCTTCTATAGAAAGTTAGAATAATGCAAAGACCAGCAACTTCTGGGAGAAAATATTTTCAAGAACGTATTTGACAAAGGGCTTTTATTCAAAAATAAAAAGAACCCTCAACACATAAGGAAACATACAATCCCAAAACAACAAAAGAGACTGGACAAGACATATAAAGAAATACTTCACCAAAGAAGATGGCAAGTAAGTACATGAATAGATGGTCACATCACTAGTCTTTTGAGAAATTCTAATTAAATGCATAATGAGATACGACTTAACCCTTGCTAGAATGGCTAAAATTTAAAAGACTGACGATATCATGTGGTGGCAAGGATGGGGAGAAACTGGAACCATCCTTCCCTAATGGCTGCCATGTTAAGGGGTACGATCTCTTCAGAAAACCATCTGGCAGTTTCTTAAAATTTTACATATACACCTACCACATGATCTTGCTGTTCCATGTATGATATTTACCCAAGTTTTTAAGAAGCACATGTCTAGACAACAACTTGAATACAAATGTTTACTGCAGCTTTATTTGTAATAGCTCTAAACTGGAAACAACTCAAAGGTTCATTAACAAGTGAATGGGTAAAAATATTGAGGCTTATCTTTATAATGAAATATGTATGTGCATGCTCAATTCTTTGTGATCCCATGGACTGTAGCCCACTTGGCTCCTCTGTCCATTGAATTTTCCAGGCAAGAATACTGGAGTGGGTTGCCATTTCATACTCCGGGATCTTCCCGACCCAGGACTGAACCCAAATCTCTGGCGTCTCCTGCATTGGCAGGGGGATTCTTTACCACTGTTGCTGCTGCTAAGTCACTTCAGTTGTGTCCGACTCTGTGTGATCTCATAGACGGCAGCCCACCAGGCTCCCCTGTCCCTGGGATTCTCCAGGTGCCACCATAATGAAATACTGTTCAGCAATAAAAGGAATGGACTCTTGATACACATAACAACATGGATGCACCTTCAAATGGTCATGCTCAGTGAGAGAGGCCAGGAAAAAAAAAGAAAAGAGTATATGCTATATGACTCCATTTATATAAACCTATTGAAATTCAATCTATCTATAGTGACAGAAAGCTGACCAATGGATTACTGGGCCTAAGGATGGGAAGGAAGAATAGATTATAAAGGAAAATGAGTTGACTTTGGGCATGATGGATATGCTTGCATCATGGTATTTGTGGTGATGGTTTCATAGGTATATGCATATGTCAAAACTTATAAAATTGTATATTTTAAATTTGTACACTTGATTATCAGGCAATTATTCCTCAGTAAAGCTGGTTTTTATTTAAAAAATGGATATGTGTCAAACTCATAACAATGGCTGATAATGACTATATCTGGGCAACAGGAAAATGACCAGGAATGAGAAAAAGTAATAATTAAAAGGAGATTTTAGCTTTGCCTGTAATGTTCTAATTTTATAGTATAAATATTAATTTATATATACCTCATTTAATTAAAAATTTTAAATAGAAAATTTGGAAATGATTTTCATAAAGGTACCTGCTTAACAAAATCAATTTTGATCCAAGGGAATGTTCAGTTACTTCAGTCGTTTCTGACTCTTTGCGATCTTATGGGCTGTAGCCCACCAGGCTCCTCTGTCCATGGGATTCTCCAGGCAAGGATACTGGAGTGGGCTGCCATGCCCTCCTCTAGGGGATCTTCCCAACCCAGGGAAACCTGGGCTTCCTCAAACGCACATCTCTTACTTCTCCTGCATTGGCAGGCAGGTTGCTTACTACTAGCACCACCTGGAAAGCCCCCTGATACTCTTGCCCCTCCACACACTGTTCCACAGGCTGATCTATTTGCTAAGCTTCAGTCACCTGAAAGGTTCTCATTCTTCTCATTTTCCAGACTATGAAATGTTCAAATAAATAAGTAGTAGTTGATTTTTTTAATCCATTTTACAGAATAAGTGATGGTTAGCATATTTGATGGAGAAGGAAATGGCAACCCACTCCAGTGTTCTTGCCTGGAGAATCCCAGGGACAGGGGCGCCTGGTGGGCTGCCGTCTATGGGGTCGCACAGAGTCGGACACGACTGAAGCGACTTAGCAGCAGCAGCAGCAGCATATTCGACTTTAGAGTCTTCCTTCCTTCAGTTACACCATTGGCATTTTGTTCCTTTGTGTTATATTATTTTTATCCCTTTTCAAAGGCAAACAGTTTTATGCTGTTACCGATTAGTTTTATCCAACCAGGTTTTTCTCTGGGGATAATGGGAACATTGTGAAAGGAGGAAAAACTGAAGAGGAGTCAGGAGATGGAAGTTCATAGAGAGGGAAGGCAGGGGGCGCCAGAGGCAAACACAAGTGCAGAGGACCTCTGTGTAAATTACCAGAACCAACGCCGGGACATAGCAGTCTCAGTGGAAAAAACCAGTACTTCCTCATCAGTAAATGACACTGGGCACCATCAGCATGAAGAGAGGTTTAAATCGGTTAAAACAGAAGGGGAAGTTTAGGTTGAACACTACAGAATAGAATTTCTCATAGGTTAATAGAAATGGATGGACCTTGCTTGCATCTTGGAGATGCCCATCACCAGTAATTTAATAAAAGCTCTCTCAGTTTCACACCTTCTCATTTTTTTTTTTTTTTTTTTTTGTAGAGAGAGGGGATTGTACCATTAGTTGTTTCAACAGGCAACTTCTTGTGATGTTCAGAGATTTTTCATCTTAATTCGTGCAACTGCCAAAAGAGACCAGTACCCATCTCTCTCCACGCCGCCCCCCACCCCCACCCCGGATCCAATCGATTATGAATACTTTAGTCATTTTAAAAAAATAGAGTTTGGGATTGAGGATTATGGATGTGAATTTTGAATCTAAGAAGAAAACTATACAAAAAAGTAATTTTCAGTGCAGGAAGATAATCACTTCAGCTGAAGTATAAAAAAGAGATAAAGGAAAATGCTGCTGCTGCTAAGTCGCTTCAGTTGTGTCCGACTCTGTGCGACCCCAGAGACGGCAGCCCACGAGGCCCCCCCACACACCCCCTCCCCCCTCCCCCCTCCCCCTCCCCCCCTCTCCCCTCCCCCCCTCTCCCCGCCCGAGGCCCCACCCCCACCCCACCCCACCCCCTCCACCCCGTCCCTGGGATTCTCCAGGCATAGCACCTAAATGTTCAATGATAAGAGAGTGGTTGAATTATGATCCATCAATGATGACCACAAAAGTAGGTCAATACAACAATAAAATAGTTATTTTGCTTTCAGTTATGTAAAACTTTATAATGGCGAGCATGTAAAGAACTTGGAAGTCACCACTCTTTCCTAACAGAGAGTGCAACAAACTGAAACATCAACAATTATCCTTTAATTGATAAAAGGAGTGATGTCACGGAGAAACTGGAGAGACCAATGGGTCAATACAGAGAATCACAATTTACCAGAACAGAAGCACATAAGCAGACACCTCCATAAGCCAGTACCAGGACAGGAAAACCTGAACCGCAACTGACAAAAATCCTGAAGGTCTCAGTGTAGACCAGTCTGAGAGATAAAAACTCTGGGGAGGTGGTCAGGGGGCACATTTATGAGTTTTACCTCCAAGATTTTTTTTTTCTTTTTGCTGCACTTCACAGATTGCAAGAACTTAGTTCCCCATTCAGGGGTTGAAACCAGATCCTCAGCAGTGAGGGTACCGAGTCCTAACCACCGGACCACCAGGGAATTACCCTACCTTCAGGATTTTGGCCAGGTTCTTACAATGAATATAAGCAGGGGAAGCAGGAAAAGGAATGATTTGAGATACCCAGAGCGAGTGAGTAAAAGTCACTCGGTTGTGTCTGACTCTTTGTGACCTCGTGGACTATACCATCCATGGAATTCTCCAGGCCAGAATACTGGAGTGGGTAGCCGTTCCCTTCTCCAGAGGATCTTTCCAACCCAGGGATCAAACGTAGGTCTCCTGAATTGCAGGCAGATTCTTTACCAGCTGAGCCACCAGGGAAGCCCTGAACATTCTGTTTTTAGCAAGACCTGCCCTCCAGAGAAACTATTTAGAAAGCCTAAACTACTGGGGTTTTATGAGAGCCTCACCAGCCTGGGAGAAGAAATGCCTAAGTCAGGCTGCCTCTAACCTTCCACATGAGGGAAAGGAAATACCCAACTCCAAACTATCAACAAAATCCACCAGAGCTGCTTCTTGCTATCAAAATCTTAATGATGGAAGGCCATATGAACTAAGCATGATGATGATGACAATGCCTAAGAAATTAATTAGCAAATCTTTTTGTTTATAAAATGAGTGATAATTTTAAATTTAAATATCATTTCATTAAAGAGGCATATCCCTTACCTCAAAAAACTTACATATTCTTGGGAAGATATGTACAGATGGTGAAATGAAAAATATATAAAGCTGGATAATGGATTGTCAAATGATTGATACAGACAGTAAGTGCTATAAAAAGTTTAGAGAAAATAGAAATATGACAGGAAGAGATCCTTTTGAGTTGTAAAGTTCACAAAACTAACAAAAGTATTGTTAGCCCTTAAATGAATGGGAGCTGGGGTGAGGAGAGGTGGGAGCAAATATACAGACGAGAATACAGTGTGGATCATCATATAGTGAGAAATCAAACAATGAGGGCAGATGCCTATTAAAGTAAAGGTTCTTGGGACTTCCCTGCTGGTTCAGTGGCTAAGATTCTGCACTCCCAATGTGGGGGGCCGGGGTTTGATGCCTGGTCAAGGAACTAGATTCCACATGTCACAACCAAAGAGTTTCCATGCCGTACTTAAGAGGTCCCACATGCCACCATAAAGATCAAAGATCCTGCCTGCTGCAACTAGAACCTAGCAGAGACAAGCAAATAAATGCTTGTAAAAATTAATAACAAGTACAGATTTTTATAGGAGGTAAGGTTGGAAAGGAGTGGAAGAGTCCGAGAAGACTTTAAATGTCAGCTGGAGACTTGTTTGTCTTTTTGAAGATGGTAAATATTATGGGTTATATGATAAAGTTTTAATGTGACAGAAATTAATTTTGTTTGGATTATGAATGCTTTATAATTAAAATTCTATGTCCGGGAAAATATCTTTCAAAAATGAAAATGAAATAAAGACATTTTCAGTCGTACAAAAAGTTGAAAGAAATCAGTAGCAAGAGACCCATACTCTAAGGAATGTTAAAAGAAATCCTTTACATAGAAGGAAAGCAACTATGGTTGGAAATTTAGATCTATACAAAGAATGAAAATCAGTGGAAATGACAACTACATGGGTAAATATATAAAACCTTTTCCTTATGATTTAAATCCTTTAAAAATATAATTGGCTGTTAAATAAAACTTACAACAAAGTATTGTGATAATGGTGGCACAGCAGTAAAGAACCCACTTGACAATGCAGGAGACACAGGAGGTGTGGGTTCGGTCCTCAGGTTGGGGAGTTCCCCTGGAGAAGGAAATGGCAACCCACTCTTGCCCGGGAAATCCTGTGGACAAAGGAGCCTGGCAGCTACAGTCCACGGGGCTGCAAAAGAGTCAGACGTAACCGAGCACATTATGATAATACAATGTACAAATATGGATAAGTAAAATAAATGACAACGATGTCTCTTGTCATGTAGGCCAGGAGGAAAGTGGAAATATATTACTGTAAAATATACTGTGCATAAAATGATGTATCACTTGAAGGAAGACTGTGGTAAGTTAAAGCAAGCAGAATATCAGCAACAATCCTGTAGACTGGAACAGCCCTACTCACCATCTTGACCTAACTGACATTTATAGAACACTCCACTTCCTGACAGCAGAACACACGTTCCTCTCAAATCCACACAGAATATTTTCCCAAGTGGATCACATTGTGTCCCATAAAATAAATTTTAAAAGATTCAAGTCATATGAAGCAGATGCTTTGACAACAATTAGATTAAGTTACAAATCAAAACGAAAAACATCAGGCTTACCTGGTGGCTCAGTAGTAAAGAATCTGCCTGCCTATGCAGCAGGGAGACTCAGGTGTAATCCCTGGGTCAGGAAGATTCCCTGGAGAAGGAAATGGCAACCCACTCCAGTATTCTTGCCTGGAAAATCCCATGGACAAAGGAGCCTGGCAGGCTACAATCCATAGGGTCGCAAAAGAGTCAGACATGACTAAAAAACAACAAAGACATCACTGGAAAGTCGCCAAATACTTAGACATTAAAGAACATACTCCTAAATAACCTAAGGTACAAAACAGACATCAAAAGGGGAAAATTAAAACATTTTGAACTAAGTTAAATTGAAAATGTAACGTATCAAAATTTATGGGATGCCATTAAAGCAGTTGTTAGGGAGAGTTTTATATTACTAACACCTAAATCAGAAAAGAAAAATGTCTCAAATCTATGACTTTAAAAACCAGAAAAAAGGAACAAATAAAATAAATAAGCAGAAAAAGGAAATAATAAAGATTGGAATGGAAATTAATGAAATAGAAAAAAAAAAAAAACAGCAGAGAAAATCAGTGAAACCAAAAGCTGGTTCTTTGACAAGATCAATAAAATTGACAAACCTGTAGGCTGAATAACTAGGAAAAATTATCTTCTCTCTGAAGATATAAATTGCCAGTATCAGGAATGACAGAAGTGACATCATTACAGATTCCACATATAGTAAAAGGAAAATGTGAATAATTTTATGCCAATAAGTTCAACAGTTTAAATGGCTCAGAGCCATTTATTAACTCATTTTTAAAAATGAAAAATAAATTCCTGCGTGTTAACATAAATGATATACATTTTGCAAAAAACAACTACTTTTTTCTAAAACAAAAGAAGTCGTAGAAGTGTAGCAATGTTTTAAATGTTTACAAATCTCCTTGTGCCTGGCTTAAGACAGCAGAATTCTTGTATTTGCCCGTGTATTTAATCTCTTGTGATATGTTTCAATGTAAATTTATGAGGAAAACCCAGCCTCACATAGATATATGGTAGCAAAATGAAGGGTTATTTTAATTGTATTCTAAAACAGTTTTGAATACTCTTTTTTGATACCAGATCAGAACTTGTAAAAAGAAGCCTATGTTCAGTAATTAATGTTACAGTATCTTATTTTAGTTGGGAATGACCTAGCTATTTAATAAACTTCTACCATTTAGCTTAATTTCAGTTCAGTTCAGTTCAGTTGCTCGGTCGTGTCCGACTCTGCGACCCCATGAACTGCAGCACGCCAGGCCTCCCTGTCCATCACCAACTCCCGGAGTTCACTCAAACTCACGTCCATCGAGTCAGTGATGCCATCCAGCCATCTCATCCTCTGTCATCCCCTTCTCCTGCCCCCAATCCCTCCCAGCATCAGAGTCTTTTCCAATGAGTCAACTCTTCACATGAGGTGGCCAAAGTACTGGAGTTTCAGCTTTAGCATCATTCCTTCCAAAGAACACCCAGGACAGATCTCCTTTAGAATTTAGTGAACTCTAAAGTTTCAAGCTATCAAAATCTGGAGAGATGATTTTTTAATTTTTATTTTTGGCCATGTGGCTTGTGGGATTATAGTTCCCTGACTAGGAATTGAACACCAGGCCCTGGCAATGAGAGCACTGAGTCCTAATCTCTGGACCCCACAGAATTCCCTGGAGAGACTATTTTTAAGTAGATATTCCTAAAACATAATTATTCCCAACCAGTTTACCTAAAAGCTTTTATGTCATTTATATTAATTTACTTATAAAAATTTCATTATACCAATTTTTTTCTTTGTTTAAGACCAATCATTTTTTTTTATTGTAGTAAACTACAAGTAACATTAAATTTTACCATTATAACCATTTATAAGTGTACAGTTCAATGGTACATTCATATTGATGGGTAGTCACCACTACCATTCATTTACAGAAGCCTTTTCATCTTGCAAAATTGAAATTCTATGCTCATTAAACAATAACTGTTTATTCTGTCCTCCCTCCAGCCCCTGGCAACCACCATATTGATACTTTATGCCTCGTGATCTTGACTGTAAGTGACTCTATAAGTTTCTCACGTAAGTAGAATCATACAAGTGTCTTTTTTGTAACTAGCTTATTTCACTTAGTATAAAGTCCTCAAGGTTTACCCAAGTTGTAATATATGTCATAATTTCATTCCTTTTAAGGGGTGAATAATATTCCATTGTATGTATACACATATTTTGTGCTTCCATTCACCTATATAAGTTATTTTTCTTCCTGACAAATTTTGCAACAGATATAATAAGATCTTATTTGGCTTCTAGAACCTAAAAGTATTATGCTTAATGTCTGTAATAATTAAAGCAACAAACTTAAACTAACTTTAATACTAAACATGGCCCCCCCATCAGAACAAGACCCAGTTTCCCCCTCAGTCAGTCTCTCCCATCAGAAAGCTTCCATAAGACTCTTATCCTTCTCCATCAGAGGGCAGCCAGAATGAAAACTACAATCACAGAAAACTAACCAAACTGATCACGTGGACCACAGCCTTGTCTAGCTCAACAAAACTATGAGCCATGCCATATAGGGCCGCCCAAGATGGACAGGTCATGGCAGAAGGTTCTGACAAAATGTGGTCCACTGGAGAAGGGAATGGCAAACCGCTACAGTATTATTGCCTTGAGAACCCCATGAACAGTATGAAAGGCAAAAAGAAAAGACACTGAAAGATGAACTCCCCAGATCGGTAGGTGCCCAATATGCTACTGGAGAAGAATAGAGAAATAACTACAGAAAAAATGAAGAGACAGAGCTGAAGCAAAAACAACACCCAGTTGTGGATGTGACTGGTGATGGAAGTAAAGTCTGATGCTGTAAAGAGCAATATTGCAAAGGAACCTCAAATGTTAGGTCGATGAATCAATGTAAATTGGAAGTGGTCAAACAGGAGATGGCAAGAGTAAGCATCGACATTTTAGGAATCAGTGAACTAAAATGGACTGGAATGGGTGAATTTAACTCAGATGACCATTTTATCTACTACTGTGGGCAAGAATTCCTTAGAAGAAATGGAGTAGCCTTCAGAGTCAACAAAAGAGTCTGAAATGCAGTACTTGGGCGCAATCTCAAAAACGGCAGTATGATCTCTGTTTGTTTCCAAGGCAAACCATTCAATATCACGGTGATCCAAATCTATGCCCTGATCAGTAATGCTGAAGAAGCTGAAGTTGAACAGTTCTATGAAGACCTGCAAGACCTTCTGGAAATAACAACCAAAAAAGATGTCTTCTTCATCATAGGGGACAGGAATGCAAAAGTAGGAAGTCAAGAGATACCTGGAGTAACAGGAAAATTTGACCTTGGTGTACAAAATGAAGCAGACAAAGGCTAAAACAGAGTTTTGCCAAGAGAAGGCACTGGTCATAGCAAACACCCTCTTTCAACAACACAAGAGAAGACTCTACACAAGGACATCACCAAACGATCAATACCGAAATCAGATTGATTGTATTCTTTGCAGCCAAAGATGGAGAAGCTCTATTAGTCAGCAAAAATGAGACTGGGAGTTGAGTGTGGCTCAGGTCATCAACTCCTTATTGCCAAATTCAGACTTAAACTGAAGAAAGTAGGGAAAAGCACTAGACCATTCAGGTATGACCTAAATCAAATCCCTTATGATTATGCAGTGGAAGTGACAAATAGATTCAAGGGATTAGATCTGATAGAGTGCCTGAAGAACTATGAATGGAGGTTGGTGACATTGTTCAGGAGGCAGTGATCAAGACCATCCCCAAGAAAAAGAAATGCAAAAAGGCAAAATGGTTGTCTGAGGAGGCCTCACAAATAGCTGAGAAAAGAAGAGAAGTGAAAGGCAAAGGAGGAAAGGAAAGGAATACCCTTTTGAATCAGAGTTCCAAAGAATAGCACAGAGAAATAAGGAAGACTTCCTCAGTGATCAATGCAAACAAATAGAGGAAAACAATATAATGGGAAAGACCAGAGATCGCTTCAAGAAAATTAGAGATACCAAGGGAAAATTTCATGCAAAGATAGGAACAATAAAGGACAGAAAGGGTATGGACCTAACAGAAGCAGAAGATATTAAGAAAAGGGGGCAAGAATACACAGAATTATACAAAAAAGATCTTCATGATCCAGATAATCACGATGATGTGATCACTCACCTAGAGCCAGACATCCTGGAATGCGAAGTCAAGTGTGCCTTAGGAAGCATCACTACGAACAAAGCTGGTGGAGGTGATGGAATTGCAGCTGAGCTATTTTAAATCCTAAAAGATGATGCTGTGAATCATCCAGAAATCATCCATCAATATGCCAGCAAATCTGGAAAACTCAGCAGTGTCCACAAGACTGGAAAAGATCAGTTTTCCATCCAATCTGAAAGAAAGGCAATACCAAAGAATGCTCAAATTACTGCACAATTGCATTCATCTCACACACTAGCAAAGTAATGCTCAAAATTCTCCAAGCCAGACTTCAACAGTACGTGAATCGTGAAGCTCCAGATGTTCAACCTGGATTTGGAAAAGGCAGAGGGACCAGGGATTAAATTGCCAACATCAGCTGGATCATAGAAAAAGCAAGAGAGTTCCAGAAAAACATCTACTTCTGTTTTATTGACTATGCCAATGCCTTTAACTGTGTGGATCACAACAAACTATGGAAAATTCTGAAAGAAATGAGAATACCAGACCACCTTACCTGCCTCCTGAGAAAACTATATGCCAGTCAAGAAGCAACAGTTTGAATTGGAACATGGAACAACAGACTGGTTCCAAGTCAGGAAAGGAGTACGTCAAGGCTGTATATTATCACCCTGCTTATTTAACTTCTACGCAGAGTACATCATGCAAAATGCCAGGCTGGATGAAGCATAATCCAGAATAAAGATTGCTGGGAGAAATATCAATAACCTCAGATACGCACCCTTATGACACCACCCTTATGGCAGAAAGGGAAGAAGAACTGAAGAGCCTCTTTTGAAAGTGAAAGAGGAGAGTGAAAAAGTTGGCTTAAAACTGAACATTCAGAAAACTAAGATCATGGCATCCAGTCCCATCACTTCATGACAAACTGATGTGGAAACAATGGAAACAGTGAGAGACTTTATTTTGGGGGGCTCCAAAATCATTGATGACAATGACTGCAGCCATGAAATTAAAAGACACTTACTCCTTGGAAGAAAAACTATGACCAACCTAGACAGCATATTAAAAAGCAGAGACATAACTTTACTACCAAAGTTCCATCTAGTCAAAGCTATGGTTTTTCCAATAGTCATGTATGGATGTGAGAGTTGGACTATAAAGAAAGGTGAGCACCAATTGCACCAACGAATTGATGCTTTTGAACTGTGGTGTTGAAGAAGACGCTTGAGAGTCCCTTAGACTGCAAGGAGATCAAACCAGTCCATCCTAAAGGAGATCAGTCCTGAATATTCATTGGAAGGACTGATGCTGAAGCTGATACTTTGGCCACCTGGTGTGAAGAACTGACTCATTGGAAAAGGTACTGATGCTGGGAAAGATTGAAGTCAGGAGGAGAAGGGAATGACAGAGGATGAGATGGTTGGATGGCATTACCAACTCAGTGGACATGAGTTTGGGTAAACTCTGAGAGTTGGTGATGGACAGGGAAGCCTGGCATGCTGCAGTCCATGGAGTTGCAAAGAGTCAGACACGACTGAGCGACTGAACTGAACTGAACTTTAATATCAAATATTAATTTAATGTTGAATATTTCCCAGTTTATGTGAACCTGAAATGTATTGGGGTTAATTTCTTTTATATTTCTGAGAATTTATATATTCCTTTACATTAATTAAATCATGTTCATTTATAAATAAATTTTGGTAATACCATTCATAGGTAAATATATATCAGGCCTATAATGTACACATAGACATATAGACAGACACAATCAGAGATCTCATTAGCTTCATTTCTAAAACTGTCATGAATCAGGTATTACAATATAAAACTCACTAGTTTATAACAGTTGGAATAAGTTCAGTTTACTCATTTGAGTTCCAAAAGGAATTCTTTTTCCTTTTTTTTTTTTCCCCAGTCTCAGGAATTAGAGATGGTCTAGACAGGATAAAAATTCCTGAGAACCCTAGTAGAACATTTACATCTCAAGGCATAGAAAGAAAAATGCAAGCTCCACTAAAAGGACTTGTTCTCTTAGGGTCAGAGTTCTGAAAAAATGTTATAACAAGCTGGCTTTCTAATTCTAACTGCATATACAAAAAACTGGTATTGGAATGTCAAAAGATTCCTATTTTAGCCACTTTCAGAGCAAGATTTTCTTTAACTCCTAATTAAGTACTTGTAAGTATAAGTTTCCCTTGTACATGAACCTGGCAGGGGTGTTAGTTGGAGACTGGCTTTCTGATGTCCCAAAGCTCAACATTCAGAAAACTAAGATCGTGGCATCTGGTCCCATCACTTCATGGCAAATAGATGGGGAAACAGTGGCTGACTTTATTTTTGGGGGCTCCAAAATCACTGCAGATGGTGATTGCAGCCATGAAATTAAAAGACGCTTCCCAACCTAGACAGCATATTAAAAAGCAGAAACATTACTTTGCCAACAAAGGTCCATCTAGTCAAGGCTATGGTTTTTCCAGTGGTCATGTATGGATGTGAGAGTTGGACTATAAAGAAAGCTGAGCACTGAAGAATTGATGCTTTTGAACTGTGGTGTTGGAGAAGACTCTTGAGAGTCCCTTGGACTACAAGGAGATCCAACCAGTCCATCCTAAAGGAGATCAGTCCTGGGTGTTCATTGGAAGGACTGATGTTGAAGCTGACACTCCAATACTTTGGCCACCTGATGTGAAGAGCTGACTCATTGAAAAGACCCTGATGCTGGGAAATATTGAGGGTATGAGGAGAAGGGGACGACGGAGGATGAGATGGTTGGATGGCATTACCGACTCAATGGACATGGGTTTGGGTAGACTCCGAGAGTTGGTGATGGACAGGGAGGCCTGGCGTGCTGTGGTTCATGGAGTCGCAAAGAGTCAGACACAACTGAGAGACTGAACTGAACTGAACTGTTTATGAAAGATATTAGGCCAGCCTCCCACCTAATCACCCCAGTCCAGACCTCTCATTGTGTTTCAGTTGAGCAAATCCCAGAGTATTCCAACCAGGTTCCCTCAGTATTTTTTTCAACTGGGAGGCATTTTTCCCTAGTGTCTTTCAACTGGGTTCTCCCAGTATCTTTCAACTGGGGAGTCAAGTACTTATGTTACATCACCAAATAAGATCATGAACAATAGTTGGGAGATTGGAGAACCAGGGAAGACTCATCCAAGTTCATCTGGACTTGCCAAGGAGTCAGATGGGCGAAAGAGCCTACTGGTACCTTGTAGAGTTCAGGCAAAGGAGAGAAGTCTGCTCTAGGTCCCTTCACAGTTGCTGAAACTTGTCAACTGAAATAAAAATGCACAACATGAAGCTGCGAGTTTCAGTTTCATTGAGGAACTTACTGAGGGATATAGCCCAGGATACAGCCTCTCAGATAGGTTTCAGGCACTGCTCCGAAGAGGTAAGGGGAGAGGTCAGTAAATTCGTGATTTTGGAGAAGGGGTATATGCAATTAAACACATGTCTCAGTAGACGCTACTGCTAGTCATGGGGCACAAAGATCTCAGTTAATGATTTTAGTGCTTTCTAAGTATGGGAATATAAAAAAAAAAAAATTGGGTTCGTAACATTTTCTCTTGAAAATATCTGACTATCTGTAGCCTTTTCTGATACTTTTCCCAGTGCACAAGAGAGCCTCATTCCCCATCCAGGGGTGTTGAAGGTCAGTGACTAATGACCTGGTCCTTATAGAGCTGAATGGTGAGTGACAGTCTCCAATTGGCAATGTATTACACTAAATGTATATTGCATTGTTCTTCACTTGGTCCTTAAAAAAAAACTGTATAATTTATTATAATTTTATAGATGGGGAACTTGGGCTTAAAGGGGTTAATTAATTTGTCCAAGGTCACACACCCAACAAGTGATAATGCTGGGGTTTGGCCCTAAGTATGGCTTCCAACATTCTAGCCTTCTCTCTTACTCTGACATTTTCAACTAAAAATCCCTGGGTTTCTCATGACACTTTAATGTGTGTGAGTCATTTGTGCACAATCCAGGATGTGTTTCCTGGGTAGCAAATGCAAAACCTACTTGGCATTTGAGGTCAGTACATTGTAGGAATAAATTGTGCTTGTGTCTAGGCTTTTAAGTATCTAAATGACTGAGAGTTTGTCTTCAAAGGGGAAAAATAACAGCCTTGTAAAACAGGATTATCAGTGCAGAGCTTAGTGTCTTAGAATCTTTAAGCCTCAGAACACAGAGAGCAGAAGAGAAAAAATGTTTCTAACTAATGAGCTCCAAAGGAAAGAGCCTGTCCTTTTGCTTAGCAACACCAAAAGCTGATTATTTAGTGCTTTCTCTCTGGGCAAAAGGCAGAAAAACCAAGTGATGAAAAGATACCACCTCATTTAACAGGCACTTAAAGCTTAATCACACATGCTACTTTACCTAAAATAGTCTCCATTTTAAACACTAATCTTAGTTGAACATCAAGTGTCTCATGCATGCTGGGTGCTCAACAGACCCACAGTCTCAGAATAATTTTTATCACCACCTAACATAGCTGTGTACAAATACAGATGAGAAAGCAAGGCCAAGAGATGAACAACTGGCCCAAGGTCACGCAGTTCTTTTCAGCAGAGCTGAAACAGCCTAGGTCTGTGGTAGGTAACAACCCTGGACTCCGAAGTCAGACTGCCTCAATCAATTGAGGCAAATTTAAGAGCTGAGGGTTCAGCTCTTACATTTAGTGATAGTTACCCAGGCCAGTGTACTTGATCATGCCTGACATATAGAGTTATAGTGAAGGGTCCTGTGATAATACAAAGGCAAGACTAGCCACGTGGTACATGAGCTCTCTGTAAATTCACTACCCTTAATGCCATTATTACTGACCAGATTTTCTGAGCACCCTCTGCCACACAGCTTGACAGCTCCACACAGCTTGACAGCTCTTTCTTTTTTTACAGATTTTTTTTTTGTTTTATGTGGATGATTTTTAAAGTCTTTACTGAATTTGTTACAATATTGCTTCTGGTTTTTTTTTTTTTTTAAGCTCTGGTTTTTTAGCTTCAAGGCGTGTGGGATCTTAGCTCCCCGACTCAGGATTGAACCTGCAGCCCTTGCATTGGAAGGTGAGGCCTTTACCACCGGACCACCGGGGAAGTCCCATGACAGCTCTTTCAATAATGTCTTGAAGGCTACCAGACTAGCCACTCCAAAGTATGACTATTTGGCACATGGATTATTTTGAACTACAGGGGGCTTCCCTCACAGCTCAGGTGGTAAAGAATCCGCCTGCAATGCAGGAGACCCTGATTCAATTCCTGGGTCAGGAAGATCCACTGAAGAAGGGATAGGCTACCCACTCTAGTATTCTTGGGCTGCCCTTGTGGCTCAGCTTGTAAAGAATCCACCTGCAATGCGGGAGACCTGGGTTCAATCCCTGGGTTGGGAAGATCCCCTGGAGAAGGGAACGGCTACCCACTCCAGTATTCTGGCCTGAAGAATTCCATGAACTGTATAGTCCATCGGGTCACAAAGTGTCGGACACGAGAAACTTTCACAGGGATTTAAGAGCCAACAGATGTAGGAAAAGTTCCTTACCTCCCCTTAACTGACTAAAATAGAGTATACATTTCCTCATAAAGGAAATTTCTGGGACTTCTTTTCAGTCCAGTGCTTAAGACTCTACAATTCAAATGCAGGGCAAAAGTGTTCCATCCCTGGTTAGGGAACTAAGATCCCACATGCCACGTGGTGGGGCAAAAAAATAAAAAGAAAAGAGAAAAATGCATATATATGGAATTTAGAAAGATGGTAATGACGACTCTATATGCAAGACAGCAAAAGAGATACAGATATAAATAATAGACTTTTGGACTCTGTGGGAGAAGGTGATGGTGGGATGATTTGAGAGAATAGCACTGAAACGTGTATATTACCATATGTGAAATAGATGACCAGTCCAAGTTCAATGCGTGAGACAGGACGCTCAAAGCCAGTGCACTGGGACAATCCAGAAGGATGGGATGGGGAGGAAGATGGGAGAGGGGTTCAGGATGGGGGACCCATGTTAACCCATGGCTGATTCACGTCAATGTATGGAAAACCCACCACAATACTGTAAAGTAATTAGCCTACAATTAAAATTAATTAATTAATTAATTAAAAAATAAAAGAGGAAATTTCCATTTGTAAAGTTGCTTCAGTGTCAGGAAGATGTCCACCCCCAGACACAACTCTGATCATCTGAGACCTTTAACTGCACAATATATTTTCTCCCTTCAACTTCTCCTAGTTTGCCTTTACTCTCCCAGAAGTGCTGAACTTTTTCCTAACTTTAGTCTAAAACAGTATTTAAGCCTCAATCACTTGGCCATGGCTGAAGCGACTTAGCAGCAGCAGCAACAACACTTGGCCACAATTTCGAGTATATTTTCCTTGTGAAACTCAAACACATCTTAATTCCTACAAGTCTTTTGTCAGTTTAATTCCCAAGGCCCTTCTCAGGTGGCACAGAGGTAAAGAATTCACCTGCCAATGCAGGAGACCCAAAAGTCATAGGTTTGATCCCTGGGCTGGGAAAATCCCCTGGAATAGGAAATGGCAACCCACTCCAGTACTCTTGCCTGGAGAATCCTGTGGACAGAGGAGCCTGGCAGGCTATAGTCCATAGGGTCACAAAGAGGTGGACATGACTGAGCAACTTAACACACACACACACACACACACAGCTGGAGAACCTAGCTGGGTAGAAGAAAAAGGTTTTGCCTCCTGTATGGTCTGCTTGAAATAAAGTATTTGTTGGGCTCACCTATTAAGGAGAAAATTCTGGGTTCTTTTTAAATACTCCTGCCAAACTTGTAACCTAGCAGGACCCTGTGGGACCCTCCTGGAAGAGGACCGCCCACTCCCCCATGTCCTCTGCCTACTTCTTATCTGTAGAGAAACTTTAGCTTCCTAGGCCTTCCCTAAGTTTCAAAGAGTGAATTTAATCAGAGAAGTGAGAAAATACAGAAAAAGGAAAACAGTCAAACAAGACAAAATAATAATAGTTTAGCCATTAAATAAAGTCAAGGTCAAGGGCTACAGATACTATCCTGAGCCATACACTTTATTTTGCGGATACTGAAATCCTTACCAGGTAGAAGTTAACCATATGCTGCCAACAAGCACATAGACCCCAGACTGGTTGGAACCAGAAGGCTGATGACGGTAACTCCCAGTTTCCTCACTATCAACCAATCAGAAGAATGTACAGGAGCCAATCACAAACCCCACAACCCCTCTCCCTCACCCAGTCTTTAAAAACCTTTGGCCAAAAGCCTGCAGGGAGTTTGGGTCTTTTAAGCACTAGAGGTCCCCGACTCCTTCCTAATCAGATCAGATCAGATAAGTCGCTCAGTCGTGTCCGACTCTCTGCGAGCCCATGAATCGCAGCACGCCAGGCCTCCCTGTCCATCATCAACTCCCGGAGTTCACTCAGACTCAAGTCCATCGAGTCGGTGATGCCATCCAGCCATCTCATCCTCTGTCGTCCCCTTCTCCTCCTGCCCCCAATCCCTCCCAGCATCAGAGTCTTTTCCAATGAGTCAACTCTTCACATGAGGTGGCCAAAGTACTGAAGTTTCAGCTTTAGCATCATTCCTTCCAAAGAAATCACAGGGCTGATCTCCTTCAGAATGGACTGGTTGGATCTCCTTGCAGTCCAAGGGACTCTCAAGAGTCTTCTCCAATACCACAGTTCAAAAGCATCCATTCTTCGGCGCTCAGCCTTCTTCACAGTCCAACTCTCACATCCTTCCTAATAAGCACCTTATATAAACACTGCACTTTCCTTCATCACCACTAGGTGTCAGTAGATTGACTTTACTGCTAAGCTCCTGCAGGCTAGGGGACCAAGTTTGGCGCCTTAACAAAATCAGTAGAAAGTTGTCAGCAACCAGAACTTGAAATTGGAATACTTTGTCACAACCTAAACTTGAACTCGGTTCATTCAAGGATGTTATCAAGTGAAAGACTACAGAACGGGGCAGACAGCTTCCTTACAGGAGGTTCACGTGTGGCAGTTAGATCCGGCAGTCGTGTGAGCCAGGCAACTTGTAAGTAGGTCTTGGTCCTTGGGCTTGCAAATATGGACTACGCAGGTGCCCGGTTTCTGAAAGCAGCCTCTGTTTACAGTAAGACAAAGGACCGGAGGACAATCCTATTTTCCAAAAGATCAGGCCAAATCCTGGGCCCTCAGGGCTGTGCAAGTTCAGGGCAGAAGTACAGTATTTAGAGCTTCTAAAGGGACTCTTTACCATCTGAACCACAAGGGAAGCCCAAGCTAAACAGTAGGTTCTCATTAGTTATCTATTTTATCCTGTTCATGTTAGTCACTCAGTCATGTCCAACTCTTTGCAACCCCATGGACTGTATCGCTCCAGGCTCCTCTGTCCATGGAATTTTCCAGGCAAGAATACTGGAGTGGATTGGCACACCCTTCTCCAGAGGATCTTCCCAAACCAGGGACTGAACCCAGGTCGCCTGCATTGCATTGCATTTACCGTCTGAGCCATGAGGAAAGACCTATTTTATGCATAGTATCATTAGTATCTCCTGGAGCTTGCTCAAACTCATGTCCATTGAGTTGGTGATGCCATCCAACCATCTCATCTTCTGTCATCCCCTTCTCATCCTGCCTTCAGTCTTTCCCAGCGTCAGGGTCTTTTCCAATGAGTCAGTTCTTCACATCAGGTGGCCAAAACATTGGAGCCTCAGCTTCAGCAACAGTCCTTCCAATGAATATTCAGGTTTGGCTGGTTTGATTTCCTTGCTGTCCAAGGGACTGTTTGAAGGCATCAAAACTACAGTGTGAAGGCATCAATTCTTCAGTACTCAGCCTTTTTTATTGTCTAGATCTCACATCTGTACATGACTCCTGGAAAAATCATAGCTTTGACTAGATGGACCTTTGTTGGCAAAGTAATGTCTCTGCTTTTTAATATGCTGTCTAGGTTTGTCATAGCTTTTCTTCCAAGGAGCAAGCGTCTTTTAATTTTATGGATGTAGTCACTGTCCTTAGTGATTTTGGAGTCCAAGAAAATAAAGTCTGTCACTGTTTCCATTGTTTCCTCATCTATTTGCCATGAAGTGATGGGACTGGATGCCATGATCTTAGTTTTTAAATGTTAAAAACATAATCTTAGTTTTTTAAATGTTGAGCTTTAAACCAGATCACTCTCCTCTTTCACCTTCATCGAGGGGCTCTTTAATTCCTCTTCCCTTTCTGCCATTAGGGTGGTGTCATTTGCATATCTGAGGTCATTGATATTTCTCTGGGCAATCTTGATTCCAGCTTGTGCTTCATCCAGTCGAGCATTTTGCATAATGTGCTCTTTTCTGAATATTATTTTAGAAAAGCCTAAATTTAGGATTTCATCCTAGCAATTTGTTAGCACACTTCCTAGAGTGGGGATGAAAGAAAGCACAGATGGTGATAAGAACTCCTCATTCCCGAACAGATCATGTTCTAAGGAGCAGAGCTTGGTAATATAGCCCACCACACACTCCCTCACCTACAAGCTTCCTCATCTCTCTAGCTCACAGATATCAAGCAGAAACCCTGATTTTAGATTTTATTGCATTTTTATTTTACAGATTATATGGCCACATTTAACAGAAGTCTTAAAAAGGTAAACGTTGCCCTAACATTCTGCAAACAAATTAAACTCTTGTTTGAGGTAATTGGCGTTTTCTTTCTAGATTCCACATTCATATTATATGATTTATGTAGTTTTACTTGTAGTTGAATTTGAGAACTGTCCACTAACTTATGCTCTCTTTCTAAAATTTTTGTTGTCAATCTAAGAGTAGAAAATCAAAAGTATATTGCTTTGCAGGTGAAACTTCTCTTGAAATTATTCTATTTAAACTAATTACTGAGAAGTTGTTCATTAATGTAAAATTAATGGGGCCTCCCTGGTGGCTCAGAGGTTAAAGCGTCTGCCTGCAATGAGGGAGACCTGGGTTCGATCCCTGGGTTGGGAAGATTCCCTGGAGAAGGAAATGGCAACCCACTCCAATATTCTTGCCTGGAGAATCCCATGGACAGAGGAGCCTGGTGGACTATAGTCCATGGGGTCACAAAGAGTCAGACAGGACTAAGCTACTTCACTTTCACTTTCTTTCAATGAACAATGAGAGAAGAGAAAATGCCATCAAATTTCCCATTCAGAAGGAATTTCTTTGAGGTTAGATTATTCTGATGTGAGAGAGAGAGGAGAGAGAATAAATGACCAACTTAGAATAAGTTCAAACTTATGTTGGAAAATCAAAAGCCCTTTCTAAATGCCTCTTATAAATAATTATATTAAAATAGCAAAACCAATAGAGTACAGATTTATTTGTTCCCAAATGAATACCCTTGAACTTTTGTTATCATATAGAAAATTATCCACTTGCCATTGGTTGGAATTTTGAAAGGAAGCTAGTGTATAGAATAGGATGGTTTTTGGCATTGAGTGAGGGCGAGGAAACGGGTTCCTTAATACTGCCTGCAGAGTGTAGCAGCAACCTTCTGAGGTCACATTCTGATTCTGGATGGCCATCCTTTCCCTCAAGGAGATCCAAGACTCTGGAGGTGTGCCTATCTCATTCAGTAGTGAATGAGACTTACCTTTGCACGATAGACTCTAGTTAAAATCCGCCACCAGCTATTTACAAATTATTACAGGCACTGGACCTTCAGAGACCTTTGAAACCAGGTACAGTCCTGGCTGTTAAGAACACAGAACAGGGTATTATGTAGCATACATTATGTGAAAAAATGACATTAGAATTCGCTCAGTGGTTTCAGTAAGTTGTTGTCCACTAGATTGTAGGGGTGAGAAACATCTGGAAGGTTCTCAGGAAGTAATGGTTTAGGGGGAAAGAAGATGAGAGTAGGATTACCAGATTTAGGAGGTAATGAATAAAACACGAGAGGTAGGCTTGGAATCATGAACTTTTGCTGTTGTCTTGGCAGGAGTTGAGGTATAAGAGTGTCCTGGGGCTGCATTAAAGTGAGTTGACCATGGGGAGATGGTGAAGTAACTACACAGGGGAATCACCATTTGGGTTTGGTATCAAGAAACAATCAAAGAAGAAAAGTAAAAAGAAACAAAAGAAACTTCCCTGGGCTGCCCAGTGGTTAACACTTTGAGTTTCCAATGCAGGGGGTGCAGATTCGATCCTTGTGAGGGAACTGAAGTCCCACTGGCTGTGAGGAAAGGCCTAAAAGATTAAAGAGAAAAAAGAGAAAAGAAAACATCAAAGTAATTTAGCCAGAGAATCCCATTTGCAGGGTGTGTCTATGTGTTAACTCTTCATAGCTGAGGGTGCTGTGTTGGATGGTTACAGATTCCACTTCCAACCTTCCTCATGTCTGGACTTTGTTCTGCTCTCAACCAAACGTGAGACCTCAGGCGATTCCTCGACCCCTGATTCTATCACAATATGATAAGGTCCTGTGTCCCAAGCCCCAGGGTCCATTTTATCTGTAACCCAATGCAGTCCTTTGGTCCCTAATCTGTTAACTGGACTGACCATCTCTGTGCAGAAGGTGCGGGTGAGAAGAAATGGTTCACTTCCCCTTGAGGAGAGTGGACAAGCTCAAAGAGAGGTCAGACCACAAGGGGAAATCCAGCCAGCTCCTGGGGGCACAGGGAAGGGTGTGCTGACAATAAACACAGGAAGGAGGGCAGGAAGGAACACCACTGGTTCCACTGCAGTCACAGAACGGGGGTTGGGGGCAGAACGGGGAGGAGTGAGGTGATGGAACAGCATCAGGCATGCAGAATGACTTAGCTGAGTAATTAGAAGGGAAATGTCTTTTTATCATTTTTGATTTTATGAGTATGAATATGTGTGTGTGAGCGAGAGGAGAATGTGTTACGTTTTAAACAAGAAAGATAGGTGATATTTACTTTTGTTTCTGGTAAGATCTTTTCTGTGATAATAAGAAATTCATATGACTGTAAGTGGAGTGCTGGTGCTGGACCTCATTCACAGTTTCAGAGTTGGAAGAGGGACATCTGGGGAGTCATTCTCTTCTTTAAAAATTTTAGTTTTGTTTTATTTTGATTTTTATTTTTAATACAGCATGTGGGATCATAGTTCCCTGCTGCCACTGCTGCTGCTGCCAAGTCGTATCAGTCGTGTCCGACTCTGTGCGACCCCATAGACGGCAGCCCACCAGACTCCCCCATCCCTGGGATTCTCCAGGCAAGAACACTGGAGTGGGTTGCCATTTCCTTCTCCAATGCATGAAAGTGAAAAGTGAAAGTGAAGTCGTTCAGTCGTGTCCGACTCTTTGCGATCCCATGGACTGCAGCCTACCAGGCTCCTCTGTCCATGGGATTTTCCAGGCAAGAGCTCTGGAGTGGGGGGCCATTGCCTTCTTTGCTTTTCCCTCATAGGTTATTACAAAATATTGGAGTTCCCCATGCTTTACAGTAGGTCCCTGTTGTTTACCTAATTTATATATATATAGAGAGAGCCATTCTCTCAATAAGAGAGGTAAACGCTAGTCACAGTAAGATCAGAGGTCCTACATGACTGATGTCATCTGGACCTTGTTACACAGGTCTGGCTGTTTCTAATCTAAGCATATCATTCTTCATTGTGTTAAGTATAACGGACCTTGCTGCAGTGGAGTGAGGGAACCAGGGGCAGCTGTGCCACAGAGACCTTTGTGGAAAATACTTTATAATACAAACAGCAGCATTATCAGTTTTGGAGGTACTCTCCTCTTTTCCTTTTGCACTGCCTTTCTTTGGGATTGGAATGAAAAGTGAACTTTTCAGTCCTATGGCCATTGCTGAGTTTTCCAAATTTGCTGGCATATTGAGTGCAGCACTTTCACAGCATCATCTTTCAGGATTTGAAATAGCTCAGCTGGAATTCCATCACCTCCACTAGCTTTGTTTGTTGTGATGCTTCCTGAGGCCCACTTGACTTCACACTCCAAGATGTCTGACTCTAGGTAAGTGATCACACCATCGTGGTTTCTGGGCTTTTGAGATCTTTTTTGTATAGTTCTTTTGTGTATTCTTGCCACCTCTTCTTAATATCTTCTGCTTCTGTTAGGTCCATAACCATTTCTGTCCTTTATTGTGCCCATCTTTGCATGAAATGTTCCCTTGGTATCTCTAATTTTCTTGAAGAGATCTCTAGTCTTTCCCATTCTATTGTTTTCCTCTGTTTCTTTGCATTGATCACTGAGGAAGGCTTTCTTATCTCTCCTTTCTATTCTTTGGAACTGTACATTCAGGTGGATATATTTTTCCTTCTCCTTTGCCTTTCACTTCTCTTCTTTTCTTAGCTATCTGAAAGGGCTACTCAGACAATCATTTTGCCTTGGTGCATTTCTTCTTCTTGGGGATGATTTTGATCATCACCTCTGTTTATAGTTCTTTAGGCACTCTATCAGATCTAATCCCTTGAATCTATTTGTAACTTCCATTGTATAATCCCTGGTGGCTCAAACGGTAAAGAATCCGCCTGCAATGGTGGCGACCTGGGTTTGATACCTGGGTTGGGAAGATCCCCTGAAGAAGGGCATGGCAACACACTCCAGTATTCTTGCCTGGAGAATCCCCATAGACAGGGGAGCCTGGTGGGCAATAGTCCATGGGGTCTCAAAGTGTCGGACACACTGAGCAACTAAGCACAGCACTGTATAATCATAAGGGATTTGATTTAAGTCATACCTGAATGGTCTAGTGGTTTTCCCTACTTTCTTCAACTTAAGTCTGAATTTTATAATAAGGAGTTCATGATATGAGCCCCAGTCAGCTCCTGATCTTGTTTTTGCTGACTGTATAGAGCTTCTCTATCTTCAGCTGCAAAGAATATAATCAATCTGATTTCGGTATTGACCATCTGGTGATGTCCATGTGTCAAGTCATCTCTTGTGTTGTTGGAAGAGGATGTTTTCTATGACCTAAAGGAAATCAACCCTGAATATTCATTGGAAGAACTGATGATGAAGCTGAAGCTCCAATACTTTGGCCACCTGATCTGAAGAGACTGACTCATTAGAAAAGACCCTGATGCTGGGAAAGATTGAAGGCAGGAGGAGAAGGGGATGACAGAGGATGAGATGGTTGGATGGCGTCATGGACTCAATGGACATGAGTTTGAGCAAGCTCCAGGAGATGGTGAAGGACAGGGAAGCCCGGCATGCTGCAGCACATGGTTCGCAAGGAGTCAGACACGACTGAGTGACTGAACAACGACAACAAGTCCTCTTTTCCAGGCACTGTGCTATCACCTGGGTTTATAGAGGTGAAATAAAAGCGGAAATAAAAATAGATGTGGGCTCTGCTCCCAGTGAAGCTGAAACCCATCTGTTTTTTTATTTTTATTTTTTACTGTCCATTCTTTCCTGGTCTTCTGTGGGCACTGTGTAGCCCCACTAAGCACTTACAGGGGTGAAGTGCCTGATTCTGCAAAAGGATTTCACTGTCCCGAGTGTGTTCACAAGGATGGCTCTGCCTTGGTTCTTTTTTTTTTTTTTCTGACTGCACCCTGAGGCATGCAGGATCATAGTTCGCCAATCAGGGATTGAACCTGTGCCCCCCTGTATTGGAAGTATGGAATCTTAACCACTGGACTGCCAGGGAAGTCCCAGGATGGCTCTGCCTTTGAGCCATTGGAGAAGATGTGGGGCATTTCTTCCTCATGTTTGTTAGTGATTTTATCATCTGGTGGTGGTTTCTGGTTGCTGCAAGATGGGGACATTATCTGGTGTGGTCACGTTTTTAAGTGCAAGATAAGAGTGTTGGAAGATAGATATTGTGGAAGAAGAGCAGTCCCTGAGGGGTCCCTTGCACTCACGGGAGAGAAGTAGATTCCAGGAACTTGATCAGTGACCTGAGGATGGCAGGTGTGCTATGTGGAGTGGGTGGGAGATAAGAGACAGCACTAACAGCCCGGTTCTATGACCTGATTTTCTGAGTGCATTTACGGGAAGCGCCTTGTGCTAGCAGAAGACAGTGTGTGGGACAGAGGGGCAGCTTTAGAAAGGAAGTTTTACCAGTCATTGAATTTATTGCATCTTTCCATCCTGGGCTCAGCGCTCATTAATCTCTAGTCCAGTCAATCTGTTGGTTATAAAAATAAGCTTTCTTCTAACTGGTATTTATCATTTGTAACCTCTTTGAGCAGTGTGAATCATTCTAGCTTTATCTCCAAATATCTAATACTGTCTAGTAAAGAAAACTTGAGAGTTTTATAACTCCATAAACATTTAAGAAAAACAATAGATTCATTCTAGTTACTTTTTAATCCTGTTGATATGCCAAAGAAAGGAGATAGTAAGTATCAAAAGTCTTATTACAAAGCACAAATTGCAATTTATACTTGTCAAGACGTCATCAGTAAATAAATATTCTGCCTTTTTCGAAGGCTTTGACCCACCTTCTAGTATCTCTATTATGCCATATAAATAAAAGCCGTTACCAGTATCCAGCTGTCATTAACCACAACTCAGCTTTCTCCCAGAAGTACAAATAAACTGTTCATTATGTTTTTATCCCATCACTTTGCCACTGTTGTGGAATTGTTCATTAGCTGAGTCCTAAAATCAGGAACCACAAAATTTTAATAGAACAGCAATATCCTTGATGGTATCATGGAGATGTAAGTGCCCAGTGTAATTTCCTTAATTCATAAAATTACATTAAAATTACAGCCAAAGCCATTGTCAAACTTCCATCAAGAAGGGTCATTAATTTGAGAAATATCCCCTTGTTTTTTAGGGTGACAGCCTCTGAATTATGCCATTAGTTGGCACACACGTTTGACAGTCGTGTGGACTTTTTGACAACTGAACAGCATATCTGTGTTTAAAGCATTCTGATCCGTTTTCTTAATACAAAAATGCCAGTTTTTTTTTTTTCACCTTTTATGTTACTATCCTCATCAGCAAAGTTCTTGCCTCAGAAGGTTGGACCAGGTCTCCAAGGGAATTTTCAGGAGAACTACCTCCAAAGTGATCCCCTGAAATATCTCTAAGATAAAGCTGAAATTCTAAACATCTATAACTTTATTAATATCGCTAAGGAAAGGATTTTCCCCTTAATACCATAACACTACATATGTGTATATATGGAAAGATTTTAAAAAAACAGAGCATCTTGATTAATGGAAGAAAGAATAAACACAAAAATTCAGAGGAATGACACACTGATATATGAACTCCATGACAGCAGGATTTTTGCCCAATTTTTTTACACTACTGTGTCACCAGCACCTAGAACAGTGCCTGACGAGTAGCCACTGAAACTTAGATTGTTTTGAATAATTCTCTTTGTCCTTTGATAGTGAGATTGTTCGTATCCCCCCAAGGGGTGGGATTTGGGGTGGGTCAGAGTACATTTCAAACGTGAGTCATAATGATTATGGTCTGTTCACATGTTGATTATTTTCTTTCTTTTAAGATTTTCTTTTTTGATGTGGGTCATTTTTAAAGTCTTCTAACATTTGTTACAATATTGTTTCTGTCTTTATGTTTTGGTTTTTTGGCTGCAAGCCATGTGGGTTCTTAGCTCCCCGACCAGAGATGGTACGTTAGAAGGTGAAATCTTAACCACTGGGCTGCCAGGGAAGTCTTGATCACTATCCTTTGAAAATGTGAGGCACACAGATGTTGTCCACATTGAATTCTCTTTGTTCATATACAGAATCACAAAACAAGTCGTTCTGACTGCCCTCAACCCACACACTCCAGGATTATACATATCTCTCCCCATGTCTTTCTGGGAAATTGGATCTTGAGGATTCAAATCAAAGATGAAAAAGGATTGATGCTCTCTTATTCCGATGGCCCATTCATTTTTGCTTTCTTGGTTTTGGGGTCTACCATAGTTCCTCACTTTCTGAAGACAAGGACCACTTGACTGAGAATGATGTTCACAGAGTCCCTCTTCAGTGGCCCATGTAGGTCAAGGGCAGGGAGCATAATGGATCTCTGGAAATTTTTAAAAGGTGCCTTTGTCCCTGTTGTAAAGGGCTATTCAAGACAGAAGTTTCAGGTAGAGTAGAGGATGATTATAAAAGGTGAAGTTACAACTGCTCACTGATTTTGTGGTTGATGGAGGGACAGAACTATACCCAGCTACAGGGCTGGGGTGTAGAGGTGCAGTGAGGTATGGGAAGGGAGAGACATAAATCATCTTTGTCTTTCAGAACAGCCCCTGAGATCTTCCTCACAATGGAAAATGCTGCAGTGAGGTTCTTATAAATTCTGGCAGATGCCTTGAATTGAACTGACTCCTGGGTCTGCCATCCCTGGCCAGATAGCCCAGACCATGATTTGATTACCATCCTTTTTTTTTTTAAATTATGCCTCACTGCTTTAATTTCTATTTGCAGAGACATTTTGGGATGGTCCCGTAAAACAAGTGAGAAAATATAGTATGTGAAGTATCCCACTCTCATTTTAAAATGCAAGTGGTCATCTTCATGATGATTTACTATAGCTATTAGATGCATTTTATCACAATGGCTTAGACTGAATTCAATTCAGCAGACATCTGAAAAGATTCATCAAGTATTGCTGCTGCTAAGTCGCTTCAGTCGTGTCCAGCTCTGTGCGACCCCATAGACGGCAGCCCACCAGGCTCCACTGTCCCTGGGATTCTCCAGGCAAGAACACTGGAGTGGGTTGCCATTTCCTTCTCCAGTGCATGAAAGTGAAAAGTGAAAGGGAAGTTGCTCAGTCATATCTGACTCTTAGCAACCCCATGGACTGCAGCCCACCAGGCTCCTCCATCCATGGGATTTTCCAGGCAAGAGTACTGGAGTGGGGTGCCATTGCCTTCTCCTCATCAAGTATTACTATATTACTAAATACATCAAGTATTACCTGAAAATATGAAACAAAAGACATACAAAGTTAATGATGAATTCCATATAAATAATTGTAACATTAAGAAGTGAACTGTTACTAAAAAAATTTGTTTAAGGTCATACCCAAAGCAATAATTCATTATAGGGATAAATTTTGAATACATGTAATGAATAGTTTTTGAACTGTTTCCTGCATGCACAGTCATGTCTGACTCTTTGTGACTCTATGCACTGTATCCCACCAGGCTCCTCTGTCCATGGGATTTACCAGGCAAGAATAGTGGAGTAGGTTGCCATTTCCTCCTTTAGGGCATCTTCCTGACCCAAGAATCAGACCCGTGTCTAGTGTGTCTTCTGCATCGCAGGCTGATTCTTTACTGCTTGAACCATTGGGGAAGCCTTGCATTTTTTGATAACCCAATTAGGAAAGAGTGAATCTAGACCTAGAGATAGACATCTGGCTGCCATTGGGGAAGGAGGCTGAGAGAAGGCTGGATTGGGAGTTTGGGATTAGCAGATGCAAACTATTATATATGGAAGAATGCCATCCTCTTAACCCGATGGAGGAGACCACCAGAAACAGCAGGGAATGCCCTCAGCTTCTGCATCTCCCATGCAACCCAGCTGTCAACACCTGTGGACATGTTGCCCGCCCCACCCCCATTCCTATGGACATTGCTCATTCTATGAGGTGCACAAATGCTCTGACTGGTGGGGTGGATGAACTGGGCAAGCTGGGCTTGCACCAAAGCAAGGACGAGACTCATTACTGAAGCTGAACTAGGAACTCTAGGGCTCACCAGCCTGCCAGGAAATCCCGTGGGAGGCACTTAACCTGTGCTCTTCCACTGACACGGGTCACACTGGGGGTTTCCAACAATTGTTGACAACACTCATTCTGTTGCCACCATGTGGGCCTTCCTGGGCCACACTTCTTGTGTAGAAGCCAAGCATTGATTTACCTCCTTTCAAAAACCATACAGCCTAAGAGACCCTCAAGGATTTAAGGAAACACCATTAGGAGGTCATGTAGTCCTAAGGTGACTGCAGAGATCTCCCCCAAATGAAGCTCAGGGAAACCTTCCAGAGGATTAACTGACTCATTAATTATACTCACATTGCAGATGGTTTTCCCTACAGTGAGTATCAGCCAGTTAGAAAAGTTGATTAGAAAAGATTTGTCCTGACTTTGATGAAGTGATCACTAGTTTGGCCCAAGGAGGTCATCAGGTCAGCCTCTACTCACTGGCCAGGGTTACAGTGGGTGTCAGGATTTCCCTAGACTTTTTCCTTGTGGGCCAAGGCAGAGACTGTGGACTCACTATTAATATGCTGCACTCAGGGGGAATGCCTTGCACCACGTAGAAAGGTCAATACAGACCCTTAATGACAATGATGCCTTATGAGATTTGTTCAGCTGGTTGGATCCAGGAACCTGAGGGTACATGGTTAAGGTCAATATTATGGGTTGGTCTCATCCTGCTGCTTGGGTCCTGTTGATCATAACTTTAAATGTTCTATGAGACAAAATGAATGGATTTGATCCCCGTCTCTACTGGTCAGAGTCATCACAATGTCTCATTCATCAGAAAATTCCTCAGAAGCCAAGAGAATGTAGAAATAAGGAGTGGATATTGTTGGGAGACAATTTTCCATGGATCTCTCTATTTCTGCACATCTTGTGGGCAGAGGCACTGAAAGCCCTTGTTCCAGACTGCTTTTCAAAGTTGTTTATGTAGTGAACATCCTTGAGATATAGAAGGAATGTCTCTTTGAAGAGCAGAAGGCAGGTTTGCTTACTGTCCAGTAAGACAAAGTTAATGTCTCTGTCTAGGGAAAGGTCAGCCAGATTTAAAATCCATTATAAAAGATTTGGGGTCCCTATGTTCAGGGCTCCTCAACTGTAATGCAAACCTACTGAGTGCCCAGCATCTGCCTGGCTGCTCCATGTTACCCCCGAGGCACCTGAGGATTGAAGGTTGGAACCAACATGAACATGAATCTCATGCCCCTTGCTGTGCCTGAGTAATCAAATCCTTTGTTATTTTGACCTAAATATTGAGAAAGCTTATTCTTTGCTAGGTTGATAAGGAGTCCAGGGCCCTCAGGGAGGAAGGGATCCAGGGCCCTTGAGGAGGAGAAAGGGACAAACATTTTTTTCTACATTGCTTTGTCTTAGTCACAGAAGACTGACTTTCTTCAAGTCCAGAGCTAATGATTACACAACAAAACAACTCCTCTTGCTCAAGGGTATGTTTTTCCTTAAGCTCTGTACTAATTATTAGATAGCAACAATGTATATTGCTCAAGGACATGTTTCTCCTTCTTAACAAGAACCTTCTGGCTAACCTTGTTAATTTAAGATATATTTTGTGGGAGTGGGTCTGGTAAAAGTATACAAGGCCTTGATAAGACTAGTGAGTGGGGCACTCTCCATCTCCCTTCTAATATCTATGTCAGAAGCTTTCTCTGCTCTTTTTCACTGTAATAAAACTTCTGCCATACAGAAGCTCTGAGTGATCAAGCCTGGTCCCTTGGCTGGTCCTGAAGCTAAATCTTCTTCAGAGATCATGGATCTGACATCTTTCACTGTAAGCTGTCAATGTATTGTGTGTTCTGACAACATCCATGAAACTGTCCGGCTAGTTTCCAGGTAGGGTAAAATTTCAGACGCTTGCAGTTCTTGGTAAAAAGTCAAGGAGGCAGTTGAATGTGCAAGCGTGGAGTTCACAGGAATAGTGTGGAAGGTGTAAGTCCTGGAACATCTCTAATTTGTGGACGAAGAGCCTGACCATAGAGATGGATAGCTTATCCCTAGTTATGGCAAGATTACAGCAGAGCTGAAACTAGAGTCGTGTCTATGTGCAGTTAAACCTGACTGTAAAGTCCAGCTGTCTCCAATCTTGGTTCTTTTGCCACTTCTTATTCTCTGACCCTGTTTTGTAACTTAGGAAATAAGGGTAATAACAGTACTTGCCTTAAAGGGTTATTCTCTCTCTCTTTTTTTTCCTTCTTTGGTTGTGCTGCCCAGCATGTGGGATCTTAGTTCCCTGACCAGGGATGGAACCCAGGCCCCCTGCACTGGAAGGACAGAATCTTAACCACTGAACCAGCAAGGAGGTCCCTAAAGAGTTATTCTAGTTTTTTATGTTTCAGTCCTTGTCAGACATTTGCTGCAGGGCTTAGCACACGTGTGGAAAGTGCTTGGCCCTCAAAAAACTGTTTTCCAATATTGAGACTACTTATCAGTGCACTTTGTACCCACTGCCAATTGGCTTTTCTGCCAAGAACTGATTAAGCAGAATTGTCATGTGAGAAACTTCCAAGCCAAACAGTGAAGGCTGTGAGAACACGGCATCTGGGAGGTTTTGTGCTGGCCGTGTACCCATGGTTAGAAGGTGGCAGAACAGGCCCCAGAAACACAGATCACCCCTTCAGGAGCCAGTCAGTCAGGGACTTTCTAAGACTGTGAAAGCCTCAAGTTGCAAAGACCACCAGCAACAAGGCTGTTGTCTGTTAAAATCAGATGTATTGACTTAATACAGTGAGAGGAGGGAATTCCCTGGTGGTCCGGTGGCTAAGACTCCATGCTACAAATGAGGGGTTCTGGATCGGATCCCTGGCCAGGAAACTGGATCCCACATGCCACAGCTAAGAGTTCTCATGCTGAACTAAGATCTAGTGCAGTCAAACAAATTAATTTAAAAAAATACAGTGAGGGGGCTTCCCTGGTGATGTTGTTGTTGTCCAGTTGCTCAGTCATGTCCACCTCTTTGTGAACCCGTGGACTGCAGCACACCAGGTTGTCTGTCATTCACTATCTCCCAGAGTTTGCTCAAACTTGTGCATTGAGGCAAAGACGTACTCTTCCCAATTTTGATCCAGCCTGTTGTTTCATGTCTGGTTCTAACTTGCTTCTTGACCTGCATACAAGTCTCTCAGCAGGCAAGTAAAGTGGTCTGGTATTCCCATCTGTTTGAGAATTTTCCAGTTTGTTGTGATCCACATAGTCAAAGGCTTTAGCATAGTCAATGAAGCAGAAATAGATTTTTTTTTTTTAATTCTCTTGCTTTTTCTGTGATCCAAGGATGTTGGCAATTTGATCTCTGGTTCCTCTGCCTTTTCTAAATCCAGGTTTTACATCTTGAAGTTCTCCATTTATATACTGTTGAAGCATAGCTTGAAGGATTTTGAGCATTATCTTGCTAGCATGTGAAATGAGTGCAATTGTTCAGTAGTTTGAACATTCTTTGGCATTGCCTTACTTTGGGATTGGAATGAAAATTAACTTTTTCCAGTCTCATGGCCACTGCTGAGTTTTCCAAACTTGCTGGCATATTTTATGCAGCACTTTAACAGTATCATCTTTTAGGATTTGAAATAGCTTAGCTGGAATTCCATCAGCTCCACTAGCTTTGTTCATAGTAGTAATTCCTAAGGCCCACTTGACTTCGGACTCCAGGATGTCTGGCTCTAGGTGAGTGATCACACCATTGTGATTATCTGGATCATTAAGACCTTTTTTGTACAGTTCTGTGTATTCTTGCCACTTCTTCTTAATCTCTTCTGTTTCTGTTAGATCATTACCATTTCTGTCCTTTATTGAGCCCATCTTTGCCTGGAATGTTCCCTTGGTATCTTTAATTTTCTTGAAGAAATCTCTAGTCTTTCCCATTCTATTGTTTTCCTCTACTGCTTTTCATTGTTCACTTAATTGTTAATTATTCACAATTGTTCATTGTTTCTTATCTCTCCTTGCTATTCTTTGGAACTCTGCATTCACATGGGTCTATCTTTCCCTTTCTCCTTTGCCTTTCGCTTCTCTTCTTTTCTCAGCTATTTTATGGCCTTCCTTAGACAACCATTTTGCCTTGTAGCGTTTATTTTTCTTGGGGGTGGTTTTGGTCACCAACTACTCTACAATGTTACAAATCTCCGTCCATATAGTTCTTCAGGCACTTTGTCTATCAGATCTAATCCATTGAATCTATTTGTCACTTCCACTGTATAATCGTAGGGATTTGATTTAGGTCATACCTGAATGGCCTAGTGGTTTTCCCTACTTTCATCAACTTAAGTCTGAATTTTGCTTCCCTGGTGGCTCAGTGGTAAAGAATTTGCCTTCCAATGCAGGATACACGGGATTGATCCCTGGTCCAGGAAGGTCCCACATGCCTCATAGTAACTAATCCCATGTGGCACAACTACTCAGTCTGTGCTCTTAGAGCCCAGGAGCCACAACAACTTAAGCCCATGTACCCAAGAGCCCGTGCTCTGCAGCAGGAGAAACCACTGCAATGATACATCCGTGCACTGCAACTAGAGAATAACCCCCTGCTCAATGAAACTATAGGGCAAAAAAGCTCATGCAGCGACAAAGACCAAGCACAGCCAAAATAAATAAATAAATGGTAACACGCAGTGAAAGAAGCCATTTCTCAGGATGCTGCTGGCCAAGAGGATAGAGGAAAGCATCTTTTGGAAGGTCTGAGCTCCCTCTGAAGGAGTCTGCAGCACATCTAAGGAAGTGGTTCTGTACTGGTTGCTCTTTCTGGGGTGGAATTAGTAGGAGAGGGATTAGTCAGGACTTGGGTGCTGTCTTAATTCAGGCTTCCGTCGACCACAGATTGGCACTTGTCATGAGCACTTGTCATCTACTTGTACAAGGATCAAAACAAATCATGTGCTGTTGAAGCTGCTGACCTCCAACAACCCCCTGAAAGAATTCAGGGTGGAGAGCAGAAGTGAGGCACTCTGTGCTCTGGGGAAACTGGCAGGACAGGTCTTCAGAGAGTCAGATATTCTCAGGAGCAGATTTTATGAGCCCAATTCTTGTATCTCCTCATATCTTGAAAAGCACTACAATCCTTCATGGTGCCGATTGTTTCTCGTGACTAGCAGAAGCTTCATGAGATCAGAAATTTTCTACAAAAAATATGTGATTGATTGCATGTACCCCCCCCACCCCTTTACCAAAATCACATATATACTATCCTACACACACCCGCCACCAAACCTCTTTGGAGCAGTTTCACAGAGCTATCTGTGGGGCTGTCTTCTGGGCTGCAGTCCTCACATTGCCCCAAACACTTAATTTGCAACTCTCACATTGTGCACTTTTTCTTTTTTCAGTCGACACTACTATAACAAGTAACCTTACACTGGGCGGCTTTAAACAACAAACCTTTATTACTCGTGGTTCTGGAGACTACGAAGTTCAAGATCAAAGTGCTGGCAGATCAGATCTGATGTCTGGTGAGGACCCGAATCCTGGTTTGCAGACACCCATCTTCTCATGCTGTCTTCACAGTGTGCACAGCAGAGAGAACAAGCTTGCACGTCTTTTCTTACAAGGACAATTATTCCATTCATGAGGGCTCCATCCCCATGACTTAACCACCCCAAAGACCATGCCTCCTACTCGCATCACTTTGGGGGTTAGGGTTTCAACACATGAATTTGGGGGAGCATAACCATTCAGTGTCTAACAAGTACTGCCATGAGAACAGGGTGGTTTAGCAACTGGGTATCCCCAGTGATTTGTTAATTATGTTGGTTCTTTAAAAAAATTTTAAAAAAACAACTCTTAGTTTTGTTAATTTTCCTTATTTTTTTTCTATTCTCTATTTACATCAGCTATAGTTTCCATTGTTTCCTTCCCTCTGCTAGTATTGGATGAGTTTCCCACCCCCCCTAGTTTTTTAAGATGTAAAGTTAGATTGTCGATTTGAGATCCCTCTTCTTTTTTAATATAAGGACCTATAGCTCTAAAATTTTCTCTTAGCACTGCTCTCAGTGCATCACATAAGTTCTGTCATTAATGTTTTTAATTTTCATTTGTCTCAAGATATTTTCCAATTTTCTTTGTGATTTCTCCTTTGGACTGTTGGTTAAGCGTTGTTTAATTTCCACATATTTGAATTTTCCTATGTCCTTCTGCTATTGACTTCTAGTTTCATTCTATTTTAATCAAAAAAGGTGCTTTGTATGATTTCAATAACTTTTTTTAAGACTTGTAGCTTAATAGATGGTTTGTCCTGGAGAATATTCCATGCCACTTGAGAAGAATGTGTATTCTGCTTCTGTTGGGTGGATGTTCTCTATATGTCTGTTCAAGTGTTCTAATTTCTTATGGACCTCATGTCTAGTTGTTCTATACATTATTGAAAGGGGAGTATTGAAGTGCCTTAGTATTATTGTATAGCTCTCTATTTCTCCCTTCAATTTTATCAGTGTTTGTTTTCTATATTGAGGAGCTCTAATTGGTACTTTATTTTATATATATTTTACTTTATAATTGGTACATATATGTTATAATTGTTATGTCTTTTTGGTGAATTGACCTTTCTATCACTATATAATGTCCTTTGTCTCTTGTGATGCTTTTTTGTCTAAATCCTACTTTTTATATTGGTATAGCCACCTCTGTTCTCTTCTGGTTGCTATTTGTATAGAACCAATCATCCACTCTGTCCTCATTTGACAAGTCAACCAAAAGGCAGGCATGGTAGAATGACAATTTATTTGCTGGTGTCATGGAAATGCGAATATTAAGTGCAACTTAATTCACCCAATCATTACAGTAATCTAACAAGGAGCTCTGAGGACTTTGTTGTTAAAAAAAATCCTTAGCCATTTGAAGTAGTGCTTCAGAGAAAACTTTGAGCTGACAGGATTCTGTGCGTTGGTACCAACATGTAGGATAATCAATCAATGTCTCTCTGGGGTCCTTTATTTAAAGGAAGCTGTAACTCTTTTGTTAATGAAAGATCACTTTCCATCTTACTGCCTTTTCAAGAAATGTCATATTAAGCCACCTAAAAGAAATATTCAAGATATTGGAAAACCAAGATTCACATTTTACTGTTAAAAGTCATAAAATGTATTTTTCTGCAAATGACCTGAGAAAGAATGTTAGGAAGAATGTCTTAGTGTTTCCTACCTAAAAAGTAAATTTATGCTAAATATATACTGGTGAAATTGTAGAACAAAGGTATAAGGTCAAATGGAAAACTAATCATCCCACTGATGGTGTATAGGTTAAAGATTGGGTGAGTAAATTAAACTTCTACAACAAAGAAATCTAAAAGTTATATTTCCCAATAGTAATCACATAATAAATATAGTGAAAGTGAAAATGTTAGTCACTCAGTTGTGTCCGAGTCTTTATGACCCCATGGACTGTAGCCTGCCAGGCTCCTCTGTCTGTGGAATTCTCCAGGCAAGAATACTGGAATGGGCAGCCTTTCCCTTCTCCAGGAGATCTTCCCAACCAGGTCTCCTGCATTGCATGCAGATTCTTTACCATCTGAGCCACTGCTGCTAAGTCGCTTCAGTCGTGTCCAGCTCTGTGCGACCCCATAGACGGCAGCCCACCAGGCTCCCCCGTCCCTGGGATTCTCCAGGAAAGAACACTGGAGTGGGTTGCCATTTCCTCCTCCAATGCATGAAAGTGAAAAGTGAAAGTGAAGGCGCTCAGTCATGTCCAACTCTTAGCGACCCCATGGACTGCAGCCCACCAGGCTCCTCCGTCCATGGGATTTTTCCAGGTAAGAGTACTGGAGTGGGGTGCCATTGCCTTCTCCATCTGAGCCACTAGGTAAGCCCAAAATAAACACAGTATCTTACAACAAATATGTAAGTCTAGATTCAAAGATTAAATTCCATAAGAGACCAAAATTTTACACTTAAAAATAGATTATTACAGGAGGATGTTTTCCTTTTCATTTAAAAAAAAAAAAAAAAACTGTTAGAAGCCCAACTTCGTAATGCTAAAATTAAAAGAGTCAGAACATGTTCAGTCCATTAGCCTCTTGTGTCATTATGGTGACTGATAATATTTTTCAGCCTTCTCCTTTTTCTCTGTCCAAGAGTAATGACAAGTTCAGTGTTGCTTTCTCAACAGCGCTTGCATCATTGATTTTATCCTTTTAAGGAAATGTTATTCTGATTTTTTTTTCTTTTTTGCTGATGGCATCAAATTTAGTAAGAGCTAAATCAAAATATTTAGGGTTTATAATTTTCTCTTTCCACAAGGGGCACCAACTCTAGGATGGTCATTTGGGATATCCTTTGAGATCAAAAGGAAAATTCAGGGACTTTTCTGGCGGTCCAGAGATTAAGACTCTGCACTCCCAATGCAGAGGTCATGGATTTGGTCCATGGTCGGGAAACTACCCACACACATGCTGCTTGGCACAGTCAAGAAAAAGACAAAAGAAAATTCAAACAATGCAGTGATTCAGTCAACAAATGTTTATGGGCAACTGTGTATGGGTACTGTGATTAATAATCAGAGAGCTATTACATAAGTAAGGAATTCTCCAAGGACATTACAATCTGGGAATTCCCTGGTGATGCACTGGTTAAGTCTCTGAACGTTCAAGGCAGCAGCTGTGGGTTCAATCCCTGGTAGGGGAACTAAGATTCCACATGCCTAGTTCACTTCAGCTCAGTTCAGTTTCTTGTGTCTGACTCTGTGACCCCATGGACTGAGGCACTCCAGGTTTCCCTGGACCTTGCTCAAACTAATATCCATTGAGTCAGTGATGCCATCATACCATCTCATCCTCTGTCGTCCCCTTCTCCTGCCTTCAATCTTTCCCAGCATCAGGATCTTTTCAAATGAGTCAGCTCTTTGCATCAGGTAGCCAAAGTATTGGAGCTTCAGCTTCACCATCAGTCTTTCAATAGTCAATGAATATTCAGGACTGATCTCCTTCAGAATGGACTGGTTGGATCTCCTTGCAGTCCAAGGGACTCTCAAGAGTCTTCTCCAACAGCACAGTTCAAAAGCATCAATTCTTTAGCACTCAGTTTTCTTTATGGTCCAACTCTCACAGCTATCCATGGCTACTGGAAAAATCGTAACTCTGATGAGATGGACCTTTGTCAGCAAAGTAATGTCTCTGCTTTTTAATATGCTGTCTAGGTTGGTCATAGTTTTCTTCCAAGGAGCAAACATCGTTTAATTTTATGGCTGCAGTCACCATCTACAGTGATTTTGGAGCCCCCCAAAATAAAGTCTGTCACTGTTTCCATTGTTTCCCCATCTATTTGCCATGAAGTGATGGGACCGGATGCCATGATCTTAGTTTTTTGAATGTTGAGTTTTAAGCCAACTTTTTCACTCTCCTCTTTCACTTTAATCAAGAGGCTCTTCAGTTCCTCTTTGCTTTCTGCCATAAGGGTGGTGTCAACTGCACATCTGAGGTTATTGATATTTCTCCCAGCAATTTTGATCCAGCTTCTGCTTCATCCAGACCAGCATTTTGCATGATGTACTCTGCATAGAAGTTAAATAAGCAGTGTGACAATATAGACAATATATAACCTTGACGTACTCCTTTCCCAATTTGAAAGCAGTCCATTGTTCCATGTCTGGTTCTAACTACTTCTTCTAGACCTGCATACAGATTTCCCAGGAGGCAGGTAAGGTGGTCTGGTATTTCCATCTCTTGAAGAATTTTCCAGTTTGTTGTGATCCACACAGTCAAAGGCATTGGCATAATCAATAAAGCAGAAGTGGATGTTTTTCTGGAACTCACTTGCTTTTTCTATGATCCAACATGTGTTGGCAATTTGATCTCTGGTTCCTCTGCCTTTTCTTAATCCATCTTGAACATCTAGAAGTTAGTTCATGTACATTTGAAGCCTGGCTTGGAGAATTTTGAGCATTACTTTGCTAGTATGTGAGATGAGCTGCAGTTGTGTGGTAGTTTGAACAGTCTTTGGAATTGCTGCCTTTCTTTGGGACTGGAATGAAAAGTGACTTTTACCAGTCCTGTGGCCACTGCTGAGTTTTCCAAATTTGCTGGCATATTGAGTGAAGCACTTTCACAGCATCATCTTTTAGGATTTGAAATAGCTCAGCTGCAATTCCATCACCTCCACTAGCTTTGTTCATAGTAACGCTTCCAGGATGTCTGGCTCTAGGTGAGTGATCACACCATTGTGGTTATCTTGATCATTAAGATCTTTTTTGTATATTTCTGTGTAGTCTTGCCATCTTTTCTTAAAGTTTTCTGCTTCTGTTAGGTCCCTACCATTTCTGTCCTTTACTGTGCCCATCTTTGCATGAAATGTTCCCTTGGTATCTCTAATTTTCTTGAAGAGATCTCTAGTCTTTCCCAGTCTATTGTTTTCCTCTCTTTGCACTGATCATTGAGGAAGGCTTTCTTATCTCTCTGTGCTATTCTTTGGAATTCTGCTTTCACATGGGTATATCTTTTCTTTTCTCCTTTGCCTTTCACTTCTCTTCTTTTCTCAGCTATTTGTAAGGCCTCCTCAGACAACCATTTTGCCTTTTTGCATTCGTTTTTCTCGGAGATGGTCTTGATCACTGGCTCCTGTAAAGTGTCACAAACCTCTGTCCATAGTTCATCAGGCACTCTGTCTATCAAATCTAATCCCTTGAATCTATTTGTCACTTCCACTGTATAATCGTAAGGGATTTGATTTAGGTCATACCTGAATGGTCTTCCCTGGTGGCTCAGATGGTAAAGTGTCTGCCTGCAATGCAGGAGACCCGGGTTTGATCCCTGGATTGGGAAGATCTCCTGGAGAAGGAAATGGCAACCCACTCCAGTACTCTTGCCTGGAGAATCCCACGGATAGAGGAGCCTGGAAGGCTACAGTCCATGGGGTGGCAAAGAGTTGGACACGACTGAGTGACTTCACTTTCACTTTGAATGGTCTAGTGGTTTTCCACACTTTCTTCAATTTAAGTCTGAATTTGGCAATAAGGAGTTCACTACCTGAGCCACAGTCAACCCCCGATCTTGTTTTTGCTGACTATATAGAGCTTCTCCATCTTTGGCTGTGAAGAATATCATCAATCTGATTTTGGTATTGACCATCTGGTGATATCCATGTGTAGAGTCGTCTCTTGTGCTGTTGGAAGAGGGTGTTTGCTATGACCAGTGCATTCCCTTGGCAAAACTCTATTAGCCTTTGCCCTGCTTCATTCTGTACTCCAAGGCCAAACTTGCCTGTTACTCCAGGTATCTCTTGATTTCCTACTTTTGCATTCCAATCCCCTATGATGAAAAGGATACCTTTTTTTTTGGTGTTAGTTCTAGAAGCTCTTGTAGGTCATCATAGAACCTTGCAACTTCAGCTTCTTCTGCATTACTGGCCAGGGCATTAACTTGGATTACTGTGATATTGAATGGTTTGCCTTGGAAACAAGCAGAGATCATTCTGTTCTTTTTTGAGACTGCACCCAAGTACTGCATTTCGGACTCTTTTTTTGACTCTGAGGGCTACTCCTTTTCTTCTAAGGGAGTCTTGCCCACAGTGGTAGATATAATGGTCATCTGAGTTAAATTCACCCACTCCAGTCCATTTTAGTTCACTGATTTCTAGAATGTCGACATTCACTCTTGCCATCTCCTGTTTGACCACTTCCAATTTGCCTTGATTCATGGACTTAACATTCCAGGTTCCTATGCAATATTGTTCTTAACAGCATCAAACTTCACTTCCATCATCAGTCACATCCACAACTGGATGTGGTTTTCGCTTTGGCTCTGTCTCCTCATTCTTTCTGGAGTTATTTTTCTACTCTTCTCCAGTAGCATATGGGGCACCTACTGACCTGGCAAGTTCATCTTTCAATGTCATATCTTTTTGCCTTTTCATACTGCCCACACCTGGTAGTGTGACAAAAACATCAAACAAACAGTGTTACAGTGTGAGTAAGCTAGGAAGCCCACCAAACTCCTCTGCCAGAGGGATTTTTCAGGCAAGAATACCGGAGTGGTTTGCCATTTCCTGCTCCAGCGAATCTTCCCAACCCAGGGATGGAATCTGGGTCTCCTTTGTCTTCCTGCATTGAAGGTGGATTCTTTACTGGCTGAGCCACTGGGGAAGCTGTTGGATCAAAGGAGAGAGGATTATTTTGACCTGCAGTTGTGAGGTTGGCTGCACCTCAGGCTAAAGATGGCTTTGGAGCAACTAGAGGAGTTAAAGGATGAGTATAGGATGGAGAGAAGGGAACAGCTAATACTGAATTGGGAGAAGGGGAGATTCTTCCAGAGCAAACTGAAAGGATCTGCCATGAATTGAAGTGTGCTTTAGTAGGTTGGAAATTAATATGTTTCTAATATATTGATCTGTGCATATTTTCACACTATCCCTTTGGAAAGGTGGAACATTTATCTCTGCCTCTGTTGGCCCCACACAGAGGACTCTGCCAAGGCCATGATGAAATCACCCTATGATGAAATTGAGCCTTCCCCCACTCTTAATCTCTTTCATGTCCTAGACGTTCAAGCCAAGCCCCTCTTCCATATCCAATACTTTGCTTCAATGTGTATTAGGATTTATAATCTTACCATCATCAGGTCTCACAGAAAATTCCCAGCCTTTGTCTATGTAACAATCTTTTAAATTGTGGCACTGCTCAGAATTCCATCTCCTAACAGGACCTGGATCAATGGTCATTTTCACTTCAAAAAATTTCATTAACAGCTTCTCATTAAAGATTTGAGTTTCAAACTTGAGCCATGATTTTATTAGTCAGGGTCAGAACAAAGAGTGAGTGGGGCTCCAGAAATGAAATAATCAAAGAATTCAGGGGAAAATTCCACTAATGTCTGCCTGTACACAGACACCCCACCCTGGAGGTCCATTATAGGGGGCTCAAGAGAAAGATCATAACTCTCACCACCCCCCGCCCCCCACTTTGTAAGCCAGACATTTGCCTTCCTCACTAGGGAAAGCAGTGATCCCCAACTGACTGTTGCCAGTAATTTGTGATGCAAACTTCTTTAACTTGCTGGTATCTTAGTATTAACCTCATGGGTTGTTGAGAGAATTGAATAATAACTTCTAAAGTGAAAAGAGCACTAGTGAGTGGCAGCAGCAGTAACCAGTAGAAGCAGCTGCTCACCGTATAATCCAGTTTCAACCTCAATATAGCCTTGGTATGATAGATAGGGGGCTTGCCAGGTGGCACCAGTGGTAAAGAACCTGCCTGCCAATGCAGGAGATGCAGGAGACTTGGGTTTGATCCCTGGGTCAGGAAAATCCACTGGAGGAAGGGATGGAAACCCACTCCGGTATTCTTGCCTGGAGAATCCCATGGGCAGAAGAGGCTGGTGGGCTACAGTTCATGGGTTCACCAAGAGTGGGACATGACTGAAGTGACTCAGCATGCACACACATGATGGATAGGAATGGTACAGAATAGGAAGATGGAACAAAGAAACCATGAGAATTCACTGCTTCATTTCTCAAAAATTGGTGGAATATCTGTGGAGCTTGACTTTTGAAGATGGTTGATGAGGAGAATGATAATTCTTTTAGATTAACAGGGTGTTTTTTTTTTTAATAGTTATTTATTTTATTTATTTGGCTGTGCCAGGTCTTAGTGGCAGCATGTGGGATCTAGTTCCCCAACTGGGGATTAAACCCAGCCCCCCTGCATTGGGAGCACAGAGTCTCAGCCACTGGACCACCAGGGAAGTCCCAATCGGATCCATCATTTTGAACCCAGATGAATGTATTCCTGTTGGTATAATCACCACAGTCTTCATTCAGTATGTTCACCCTATTAACTGATCACATTTCAACAGTTTCCTGGGTTTGCTACTGCAAGATTGGACCTAATGGTGCATGTGTTAAATTGTATACATAGGTAAGAAAACTATGCCATGTTGGAGCAGTGGTTCTTAGGCAATTTGGCCGACATTTTTGACTGTCACAACTGGAAGGGTCCTCCGAGCTTCTAGTGGGTAGACCAGAGATGCTGCTAAACATCCTACAATGAGCAAGACACCACCCCACCCCCCCCCACCGACCTCTGCAAAAAGAATTATCTGGCCCAAAATGACTAACTTGCCAAAACTGAGAAACCTGATGTAGAGGAAGAAATACCAAGACTTAGAGTGATGGGGATGCTGGTTTTGAGCCACATGAGTGTTCCTCTCATTTATGCCCTCACTATGGCTCCAAAGGGCCAGAAAATATACTTCTATCCCATTGCAGATGAAATTTTTAGTTAGGAAACAAGACAACCTGTTTCCCTTGCCAGCCCAGTGTAATCATGAATCTATCATCCCTAGTGGCTGGACTTCAAGTTATGTGAAAGCTCAGTAAGATAGACTTTCAGTCACCAAAGCTGCCACTGTGCAGTACCTAATTTGTGGGCCACCACCATTCACAATGAACCCTCTATCTGGCACCCTGATCTGAGATGACCAGCCAGCTGCCTAGTGGTAGGCCAATAACTTTGGACTCTTTCTTCTCAGAAAGGACAGCAACTTTTCCTCGACTGGGACAGAATCCAGACTTATGTTTCTACCTGTCCTCTCCCAACGTCATTTTCTGTGAATTCACTTTTGCAACAGGAAATGATCAAGAATGAAGAAATGGGAGGACAAGGCAGTTTGAACTATATACACAGTGGGAACGCATTAGAAAGAATAACCAGAAGATTTTTTTAAGATCCTTAATCTGCTATAAATCATTTTATGATGGCTCAAACTTGATTTCTTAGGAAAAAGAAATAATATTAAGGCCAAGTGTTCAATTAGTCATTGAAATGTTAAGTAACAAAAAATGTTCTATCTTTCCTTTGGATAATTTGGAAAAAACAGAGTTCTGCTTTAAGCAGTATGCTTTTAAAATAAATTAGAAGTGAGTGGCAGGAACACAGGGATGTAAATCTAATAACCTTTGTTAAATATTTAAACAACATCATAGTAAAGATTGCAGACTACCTTCCCTCAAGATCACAAGATAGCTGCTATTAGCTTGTAGGACAAGATATTTCTTCACTTTCTAAATCCCAGTTGTAGAATGAAAGCTCTTCCCATACACCTGACTAGACCAGCTTTGGTCAGATCCCTATCCCTAAGCCAATAATCACTGCCTGATGTTGTCACGTGTTGGCTGCTTCCAACTTGGGTTTCTGATTCTCTTATTGTGAGGCAAATGGAATCACTGTATTTGAATAGACTAGTCAGGACCCCTCTCTGTGGCTGGGAATGGGATTTTTATCTCTGAAGTCCCATGAGTCATAAGGGGAATAAATGGATGATGGATGGAAATTGGGGTTCTGATGCAAAGGAGGAAGAGAGAAATAGATGCTAAGGGAAGGGTGTCCATAGGAGTAGAACTCTCTTCTCTTGTAGAGAGAGTCAGGGTCACAGTCCCTCCAACACTTACACCTTCCTCTCATCTGTTTTACTGATTGTGCAAAAAAGCCAAACACAGCCAAGTGGTGGTGTCAACTTCTGTTTCAGCGACAGACTTACTATGTCTTGAGGATGGAGTGGGAGGGACAGAGAACATGTCGGTAAAATCTCAGATCAATAGAATCAAGACACCGGGGAAAGAAAGGCAGTTCATTAGCTGTAATGGCATAAAGAATCCTCTTGTCCATCTCTCAATTCTACTCTTGGGTTCCTATATCTGTGCATTTTGCCATGAGAAATATAATATATGCCAATAATTCACAGCATATGTTGCATCTGAAAGGTGGCAGACAATCCCCCATTGTGTCGCTTTTGATAGCACAGATAAAGCTAACCACAGAGAAGGGCAGAGCAAAGAGAAGACATGAGAAATTAAGCAGGACCTTTGATCAAAATGTGCCTGAAACCCATTCTACCTTCTGACTTCATGTTCTTGAGAATATAGAGTTCATTGGTTTTGATTCAGTTTTCTAAAATTTTATATTTTGTTGAAGTATAGTTGATTTACAATGCTGTGTTAATTTCTGCTGTACAATAAACGTGATTCAGTTGTACATATATATATATGTACATTCACTTTCTTTTTTAAAATATTCTTTTCCATTATTTAGGATATGGAATATATCCTAGGTTTATAGGATATAGATTTAACATAGGATATTGAATATAGTTCTCTGTGCTATACAGTACAAACTTGTTTCTTCGTGCTAATCCAATGAATCAAAGTTTACATATGCTAACCCCAGCCTCCCACTCCATCCCTCCCCTAAGCCTTTCCTTCTCAGCTACCAGTCTGTTCTCTATGTCTGTGACTCTGTTTCTCTTTCATGCATAGGTTCATTTATGTTCTATTTTAGATTCCACATATAAGTGATATCATATGATGACTTACTTCAGTTAGTGTGTTAATCTCTAGGTCTATCCATTTTGCTGCAAATGGCATTATTTTGTTCTCTTTTATGGCTAAGTAATATTTCATTGTGTATGTGTACTGCATCTTCTTTATGCATTCATCTGTCAATGGATATTTGGTTGTTTCCATGTCTTACCTATTGTACTATGAACATAGGAGTGCATTTATCTTTTGGGATTAGAGTTTTGTTCAGATACATGCCAAGGAGTGGGACTGCTGGATCATATGACAACTCTATTTTTAGTTTTTTAAGGAACTGCCATACTAGTCTCCATAGTGGCTGCACCAATTTACATTCTCACCAACAGTGTTAGAGCCTTACCTTTTCTCCATACCCTCTCCAGCATTTGTTAATTGTAGACTTTTTAATGATGACCATTCTGACAGGTGTGAGGTGGTACCTCTCTATGGTTTTGACTTGCATTTTCTAATAATTAGCAATATTGAGTGGTTTTGATTCAGTTTTAAATGAAATTTCTGTTATTTATTTTCCTCCCCAAAGATCCAAATAAATATACTGATACAGGGGAGGCCATGAAGAGAGTTGTGAGAATCTGAGGTTCACTCTGGGCTCTTCCTTAATTACTATTTCTGATGGCAAATGTACATGAAGACTGGTCTCCCCCTCACTGGCAGAAGGACTGTGGAATATGGTGATGTTGAAATAGAAGTGTTTTTTATTCCCATCATTTAGAGACCAGTCTTCACCTACTCCACATGGCACTTAATATCTTAATCCAGTTTCTTTAAGATCAAATGGGAAGATGGAATTAAATGTGCAAGAAATTTATTGGGGAAATGCTTATCAGAGAAAATGAGGGAGGAGGATGGAGATGGTGGGAGGGTAGTGAGACTTGGATACAGGTCTGATTAAAGAAGAGACAGAAGATAGGAAGGAGGTGGAGGAGCATGGGCTTTGTGCTAACCTAGAGATGGCCCTCAGAGCACAGCATCAGGGCCCTGTGGTTGGAGATCTGAGAGGCGCCTTCCCTTTGGCTGCACGATCAGTAATAGAAGGGAACTTGCTAGACTATGCATGCCCACCACCAGGGCAGTGAGACTGGGTTGGGTCAATGATATACCCTTTCAGGAATTTTCATTTCCAAAAAGAAAACCCATACAGAACTTAAGGTGTCAGAAGCAGAGTGACACAATAGCAGGACCCACTTCTGCTGAGGACTTTGGTACTGGCTTGATTGCGTTTCAAGATTTTATGGTTCAACATTTTCTTTGATTATGTGGATATTTCAATATAAGTGCAATACATCTCTTTGTTTTGAAGGACTTCAGAGTTATTTTCTATTGCTTATAAACATCAGAGACCTTTGGCTGAGGTAGGAGAAGGGTTAGTTTTTAAATTAAATAAATGCTTTTAGAGAAATAAAAGCAGGTATTAGTACTGTTTAAATTTTTTTTAATTACACACATGATTTCATATTGCACGTGCTCTGGAAAGTTGCTTTTTTGTTTAGAATTATGTTTAAAGTTTCATTCATGTCTATAGTTCAGAATGAGATTTTCTATTAAATGGATATGTATATTTCATTGAAAGATTACAATATTTTGTAATTACAAAGGTGAATGTATGTTTATGTGTCAACTGTGCAACTGTGCAAGCATTTCTTGGACTTCCCAGGTGTCTCTAGTGGTAATTAACCCACTTGCCAATTCAGGAGATGTAAGAGATAAAGGTTCAATCCTTGGGTCTAGAAGATCCCCTGGAGGAGGGCATGGCAACCCACTCCAGTATTCTGGCCTGGAGAATCCCATGGGCAGAGGAGCCTGGCGGACTACAGTTCATAGTGTCTCAAAGAGTTGGACATGGCTGAAGTGACTTAGCATGCACATGCATGCACGCAAGCATTTCTACAGAATACATACCTAAGAGAGTGATTGCTGTGTCCTGAGGTAAACACTTTTTAACTGTGATCACATTGCCAATTGCTCTTCATAGTGGTTGTAACAATTTATTCCCCAGTCAGGAATACAGAAATCTCCCATTGTTTCACATCACTGAAATACTTAGTATCTTTAGATTCTTAAATGTTGGGTATTCAAAAATTGTAATCTTATCTGGCAGTAAAAAATGAAGTATTGATACTTACATGGATGAACCTTCAAAATATTACGCTAAGGGAAAGAAATGAGTCCCCAAGGACCACACATTTTGTATAATTTCATTTATATAAAATGAAGAAGAAGCAAAGCTACAGGACAGAAAACATATTAGTGATTGCCAGGGGCTGAGTGGAGGGAAACATGCAAAGAGTTACTTTGGAGAGCAACAGAAATACTGTAAAATTTATTGTGGTGATGGCTTCACAGTTTCATAATTTTATTTATTGATTGATTTTTTGGTTGTGCTGGGTCTTTGTTGCTGCGCAGGTGTTCTCTAGTCATGGCGAGTGAGGGCTACTCTCTAGTTGAGCTGTGGTGGCTTCTCCTGTTGCCAAGTGCCAGCCCTTGGGCCCAGGGGCTACCATAGGCTACCATAGGTGCAGCACATAGGCTCAGTACTTGCAATTCCTGGTCTCCTGAGCACAGGCTCAGTAGTTGTGACGCTCGAGCTTATTTGCTCTGCGGCATGTGGGACCCTCCCAGATCAGGAATCGAATCCGTGTCTCCTCCATTGGCACGTGGATTCTTTACCAATGAGCCACCAGGGAAGCCCCACAGTTTCGCTAATATGCTAAAGCCATGAATTATACACTTTTAGATGGGTGAATTAGATGATATGTAAATTATGCATCAATAAAACTGTTACAAAAAAAACGTGTTTGGAGGATGCTGGTCTAAACTGGGTATTGTTAACTATGTGTTGTGTGCTTAGTTGTGTCTGACTCTTTGCAACCCCATGGACTGTAGTCCGCCATGCTCCTCTGTCCATGACATTTTCCAGGCAAGAATTCTGGATTGGGTTGCCATTTCCTACTCCAGAGGATATTCCTGAGCCAGGGATAGAACCCACGCTTCCTGCATTGGCAGGGGGTTCTTTACCTCTGCATCACCTGGAAAGCAGAGATTTAACTATAGCAATATAGTTAACAAAGCGGCTGATGGAGAAACATGGAAAAAGAAAGCCACAATTTTTTTCAAACAATTAGGCCTTTATTGGTGCACGTAAGTGGAAGTCCAGACTTTTTTATTGTTTTATTTTTTAAACTTTTTATTTGTGTTGCAACAGTTTCAGGTGAACAGTGAAGGGACTCAACCATACATATACACGTATCCATTCAAGCCACAATTTTTGATTGGTTATTGGAGATAGAGTAAGATTAGGGGTGACAGATTGCAACCCAGGTAGATGTGCAGACATGTGTTATGAATTGAGATCACACCAACATAGAGAAAGCAGAGATAGCACCATGTGTCTTCAAAGGCTGTGATATCAGCGTCTGTCAAAGCCTAGTGATGTTGCATGGCAGAGAGCTTCGTGTGCTGCTTTTCTTTCTGATGTGCTGTGATTAGAGTATTATGTGGAAATTAAAGTTAACAAAGACCACAGGTTGTTTTATAAATATTTAAAAGGACAGAAAGTAATTTTAATTGTGTCAATATGGTACAGCAAGGACTAGGATTGCACACATAAGACTTCAAAATACCGTGCATACTTCTTGTTCTTTCTGGATAACACAATTGCTTGTCAGCAAAACTTTCTTGTTCCCGGTGGAAAAATGATAAATACTCCTTATATGATACAGTACATGCCCAAAGTGATACTAAACATAACAAAAATCTGTAATTACTGATCAGTCTCAATTTTGGCTTTGATGATACTATCTTTGTTCATATATACTAATAGCTAAATGGACTTTCATTATAGATGGAACTATAGTTTTAGATTTTCCAGAGACTTTGCTTTAGCATGGTATAAGTATTGTCAAGAATGAGTTGTGAAGTAGATCTAAAAATAATCCAGAGTAGGACATTTTTTTAGAAAGTATCAAATCTGTAAAACAACAACAACAAATTCAGGCCACATATTCCAATTTGGAGGACTGAAAAACTTCTCATAAAGAATTATCATGAAGAAAATTCTCTCTATGAAGGATTGTCTTATTCAGTTATGTATCTTCTATTTCAGGGATTTTCAATAGTCCCTTCATAAGTTGGCTATACCTGATCCTCATTACAGCTTTCTGCAGGCAAGACCTTTGGAGCATATTATCTGTATAATTCTGGCACTTCATCTGTGAAATGAAATGCAATTCCCTGAAGTCTTAATGTATATATTTTATGCTCTGAAGACTATTTATCATCAAGTAAGTCCTGCCAAAAGGCCATTTGATAAAATGGATTTTCTGCATACCTGAAATCCTCATTATTAACACCATTCCCTTAATGGCTTTGAAGGAGATGTTTGTATTTTAGCAAGGCTAAGGGATTTTTTTTTTTCAAACCTGGATATAGCCCCTAATTGAGTAAATGAAGTAAACAGACCACCCAGAAAAAGTATTAGACATTTGGTGAAAGGGGCTGATGTCAGGGAAAAGGGATAAGAGGCTAGAATAGGCATGGTCACTTTGGTTGCTATTAGGAGTCCAGGAGGTCTGAACATTAGTGAAACGAGCTGCTGGGGGTGGAAATTGTGTTCACGTCTGTTCCGATGACCGCAGCATCTGTTAGGCTCCAGTTGATGGCTGATTGTGGCACTGTTATCAGACCTTCAGATTTTTCAGTAGACCAACAACTTGGATATAACTGTGAACGCATCCATGCAGCCTGCATTGGAAGCATCAAATGTTAAAATGTTAACCACTGGACCGCCAGGGAAGTCCCCGAATTCTTCTTATTGCCAAATGTGGACAACTAATAACATTAAAAATAAAATCTGTAGATCAACAATTTCCGAGCCAAACAGGTTAGTTCTGTGGGCTATGTGAAGCCACAGGCCACCAGTTTGAAATTCTCACAGTAGAACATTTTCCAAAGGAAGCTGAAAAATAATGGGGACGAACGTTGGCCTATTCTCTGTTGAACCTATAGCTGGCACCATAGGGAAGCTCACCTCTGCTTTTTGCAAGTGTCTCTATGAGCTAGGCCAACTCCCTCCCTAAAGATGGAGTTCAAAGACAGTTTTCCACTCTCAACATGTTTAGAACAAGCAGAGGCCCTGTCCTGTCCCAGAAGTCACAAGTCAGTCTTCTGAGTTGAATAGAATTATGGGAGATATTGTTGCTACTTCTACCAGGGATTTAAGAGCATAAAAGTTCTTAGATATTTACCTTGCTCTTCATTCCTCCCACATACTGGTTAGTACTTGGTTTCTTCAGTGGCAAATCAGTGGGAGCTGGGAGTATGAAAGTCTAACCAGGGACTCCCCTGGTGGTCCAGTGGCTAAGACTCCAAGCTCCCAATGCAGGGGGCCTGGATTCAATCCCTGGTCAGGGAACTAGATCCTACATACAACAACTAAAAGATCCTATGCATCACAATTAAGACCTGGTGCAGCCAAATACATAAATAAAGTCAATTAATTAATTTTAAAAAGTCTAACCAGGGGAGCTGGGAGTTGGTGTTCCACATATGACTAAAGGGTAGGACACGACCGAGTGAACTGAACTGAAGCCAATCAAGTTTCTGCTATGGTTAACAGCATGAGTCTGATTCATGATAATGTTTGGCAGAAACCAACACAATGCTATAAAGCAATTATCCTTAAATGAAAAATAAATTTTTTTAAAAAGAGTGTGAATTTGGAGCCAATTGCCTGGTCAAATTCTGACTCCACCACTAACTTGGTAACTGCACTTAAACCATCTGTAAAATGGGGAAAACAGAATACCTATATATGAGGCTGTTGTGAGGATGAAATATATTGACATCCAGTGCTCTAACAATTTGATCTTATAGGAAAAAAATTATTTTGGAAATTTGAGAAAACCAAGGCTCCAAAAAGCTAATTTACTTGCCCAAGTCACACTACTTGAAAAAAAAAAAAAAGAAAGCAGATGTCAGAATTTGAACTCCAGAAGGAAATGGCAACCCATTTGGCAAAAACCCAGTATTTTTGCCTGGAAATCCCGTGAGTAGAGGAGCCTGGTGGACTATAGTCCATGGGGTCAAAAAGAGTCAGACACGACTCAGTGACTGAACACACACACTCTTGAGTTCCAAGTACAGTATTCTGGTCTAATTAGTGCACCCCAGATTTTCTCAGAATTATGTCAGGTTTATCTGAGTGCTTAATAGAAGTGATTTGTACAAAACCAGGTTTTGCTGCAAATCCTGGTTGCATTGGTATGTAGTATATTACAGAAATCATTGGTGGTATTTCTAAGCAAATCGCCATCTAAATGATTAAGTTTGAGTTCCTCAAAGACGAAAACAGGTAACGGCAACAAGGGAAGATTCACAAGGCAAAGCTGGTCCCACAACCAGAGGGCAAGGGAGAAAAGAAACCTCTCTGTAAATAGAGGTATGTGTGTACTCCGTCATGTCTGATTCTTTGCAACCCACGGACTTTAGCCTGCCAGACTCCTCTGTCCATGGGATTTCCCAGGCAAGAATACTGGAGTAGGTTGCCATTTCCTCCTCCAGGGGATCTTCCCAACCCAGAGATCGAACCCAAGTCTCCTGCATTTCAGGAAGATTCTTTACTGCTGATCCAGCAGAGAAGCCCAGATATAGTGGACTCCAGATTAAAAGATTTGTCCAAAAGAAGAGAAAACCAATGTTTATCTTTTGGTGCTTGTTTGGGGATGGAGTTGGTCAATTCAAGGTTGAGTAGAAACCTAGGCAGTAAAACCCAGTGATCAAAAGAGGCCTCCTGAACTAAGTGGCTTTGCAAAATTCATGGACATGAAAAAGTACGTTTCAAAACATTTTTATTCATTAAACATCTATCCACTAAAAACTTCTAAATATCAAGTGCTCAAATAACAGTCTTAAAACTTCAGCTCATAGGCAGCTTGATCACTGGCAGGGAAGGAAAACAAGGCCAGACTTATGAATGACTTACACAAGGTCACGTGGGAATCTGTGGCAGAAGGAAAACTAGACTCCAGGAATATGTACATCAGTGGTTGGGGCTATGACCCCGGACTCAGATCACACACGGACCGCTTTATTTTATTTTAAGTATTTTTAAAATTAAATAATGAACTAGGCTCCATTGGGTGTTAGTTGTGGCATGTGAGAGCTTTAGTTGTGGCATGTAGGATCTAGTTCCCCAATCAGGGATTGAACCTGAGCCCTCTGCACTGGGAGTGCAGAATCTTAACCACTGGTCCACCAGGGAACTCCCTGGAGTGTTTTACTGAGCTGAGATAGAAAGGTACCTCCAGGCATTTTCATCACTACCTCAGCTCACAGCAGCAAAAGTCCTGGGCAGTTCATACCTGCTAGGTTTTATCAGGCCTACGATGAGGCTTCCCAGAAACCAGGCTCACTTAGGGATCCTGAATCCATCAAAAAGGGGTGGTGAAGAGGGTTTCCACGGGGTAGTCAGACTCTGTGGACAGGTGCATTACATTTCTTTTTAAGACTGAAAAAAATTCCATTGAATATATGTACCACATTTAGTTAATCCATTCATCTATTGATGGCCCCTTGCCTGGAAAATCCCATGGATGGAGGAGCCTGGTGGGCTGCCTTCTATGGGGTCACACAGAGTCGGACACGACTGAGCAACTTAACTTTCACTTTTCACTTTCATGCATTGGAGAAGGAAATGGCAACCCACTCCAGTGTTCTTGCCTGGAGAATCCCAGGGACGGGGGAGCCTCGTGGGCGGCCGTCTGTGGGGTCGCACAGAGTCGGACACGACTGAAGCGACTTAGCAGCAGCAGGGTTTTGAAACAACTAGATATTTCATTTCCAAGATCTTTAAAAGTTTGAAAAATATACAATAACCTTTCACATATGTAGTCTCTTTTTTAAAAAATGTTTGTTTTTTTAATATAAATTTATTTATTTTAATTGGAAGCTAATTACTTTACATTATTGTATTGGTTTTGCCGTACATCAACATGAATCCACCACGGGTGTACACATGTTCCCCATCCTGAACCCCCCTCCCACCTCCCTCCCCGTACCATCTCTCTGGGTCATCCCAGTGCACCAGCCCCAGGCATCCTGTATCATGCATCAAACCTGGACTGGTGATTCGTTTCATACATGATATTATACATGGTTCAATGCCATTCTCCCAAACCATCCCACCCTCTCCCTCTCCCACAGAGTCCAAAAGACTGTTCTATACATCTGTGTCTCTTTTGCTATCTCACATACAGGGTTATCATTACCATCTTTCTAAATCCCATATATATGCATTAGTATACTGTATTGGTGTTTTCTTTCTGGCTTACTTCACTCTGTATAATAGGCTCCAGTTTCATCTGTCTCATTAGAACTGATTCAAATGCATTCTTTTTAAGGGCTGAATAATACTCCATTGTGTATATGTACCACAGCTTTCTTATCCATTCGTCTGCTGATGGACATCTAGGTTGCTTCCATGTCCTGGCTATTATAAACAGTGCTGCGATGAACATTGGGGTACATGTGACTCTTTCAATTTTGGTTTCCTTAGTGTGTATGCCCAGCAGTGGGATTGCTGGGTCATATGGCAGTTCTGTTTCCAGTTTTTTAAGGAATCTCCACACTGTTCTCCATAGTGGCTGTACTAGTTTGCATTCCCACCAACAGTGTAAGAGGGTTCCCTTTTCTCCACACCCTCTCCAGCATTTATTGCTTGTAGACTTTTGGATCGCAGCCATTCTGTCTGGCATGAAATGGTACCTCATTGTGGTTTTGATTTGCATTTCTCGGATAATGAGTGATGTTGAGCATCTTTTCATGTGTTTGTTAGCCATCTGTATGTCTTCTTTGGAGAAATGTCTGTTTAGTTCTTTGGCCCATTTTTTGGTTGGGTCGTTTGTTTTTCTGGAATTGAGCTGCAGGAGTTGCTTGTATATTTTTGAGATTAGTTCTTTGTCAGTTGCTTCATTTGCTATTATTTTATCCCATTCTGAAGGCTGTCTTTTCACCTTGCTTAGAGTTTCCTTTGTTGTGCAAAAGCTTTTAATTTTAATTAGGTCCCATTTGTTTATTTTTGCTTTTATTTCCAGTATTCTGGGAGGTGGGTCATAGAGGATCCTGCTGTGGTTTATGTCAGAGAGTGTTTTGCCTATGTTTTCCTCTAGGAGTTTTATAGTTTCTGGTCTTATGTTTAGATCTTTAATCCATTTTGAGTTTATTTTTGTGTATGGTGTTAGAAAGTGCTCTAGTTTCATTCTTTTACAAGTGGTCAACTGGTTTTCCCAGCACCACTTGTTAAAGAGATTGTCTTTTCTCCATTGTATATTCTTGCCTCCTTTGTCCAAGATAAGGTGTCCATAGGTGTGTGGATTTATCTCTGGGCTTTCTGTTTTCTTCCATTGATCTGTATTTCTGTCTTTGTGCCAGTACCATACTGTCTTGATGACTATGGCTTTGTAGTAGAGCCTGAAGTCAGGCAGGTTGATTCCTCCAGTCCCTCTTTCTCAAGATTGCTTTGGCTATTCGAGGTTTTTTGTATTTCCATACAAATTGTGAAATTATTTGTTCTAGCTCTATGAAAAATACTGTTGGTAGTTTGATAGGGATTGCATTGAATCTATAGATTGCTTTGGGTAGTATACTCATTTTCACTATGTTGATTCTTCCAATCCATGAACATGGTATATTTCTCCATCTGTTAGTGTCCTCTTTGATTTCTTTCACCAGTGTTTTATAGTTTTCTATATACAGGTCTTTAGTTTCTTTAGGTAGATATATTCCTAAGTATTTTATTCTTTTTGTTGCAATGGTGAATGGAATTGTTTCCTTAATTTCTCTTTCTATTTTCTCATTATTAGTGTATAGGAATGCAAGGGATTTCTGTGTGTTGATTTTATATCCTGCCACTTTACTATATTCATTGATTAGCTCTAGTAATTTTCTGGTGGAGTCTTTAGGGTTTTCTATGTAGAGGACCATGTCATCTGCAAACAGTGAGAGTTTTACTTCTTCTTTTCCAATCTGGATTCCTTTTATTTCCTTTCCTGCTCTGATTGCTGTGGCCAAAACTATGTTGAATAGTAATGGTGAAAGTGGGCACCCTTGTCTTGTTCCTGACTTTAGAGGAAATGCTTTCAATATTTCACCACTGAGGACAATGTTTGCTGTGGGTTTGTCATATATAGCTTTTATTATGTTGAAGTATGTTCCTTCTGTTCATGCTTTCTGGAGAGTTTTTATCATAAATGGATGTTGAATTTTGTCAAAGGCTTTCTCTGCATCTATTGAGATAATCATATGGTTTTTATTTTTCAATTTGTTGATGTGGTGTATTACATTGATTGATTTGCAGATATTGAAGAATCCTTGCATCCCTGGGATAAAGCCCACTTGGTCATGGTGTATGATCTTTTTAATGTATTGCTGGATTCGGATTGCTAGAATTTTGTCAAGGATTTTTGCATCCATGTTCATCAGTGATATTGGCCTGTAGTTTTCTTTTTTTGTGGCATCTTTGTCAGGTTTTGGTATTAGGGTGATGGTGGCCTCATAGAATGAGTTTGGAAGTTTACCTTCCTCTGCAATTTTCTGGAAGAGTTTGAGTAGGATAGGTGTTAGCTCTTCGCTAAATTTTTGGTAGAATTCAGCTGTGAAGCCATCTGATCCTGGGCTTTTGTTTGCTGGAAGATTTCTGATTACAGTTTCAATTTCCATGCTTGTGATGGATCTGTTAAGATTTTCTATTTCTTCCTGGTTCAGTTTTGGAAAGTTGTACTTTTCTGAGAATTTGTCCATTTTTTCCAAGTTGTCCATTTTATTGGCATATAATTGCTGATAGTAGTCTCTTATGATCCTTTGTACTTCTGTGTTGTCTGTTGTGATCTCTCCATTTTCATTTCTAATTTTATTGATTTGATTTTTCTCCCTTTGTTTCTTGATGAGTCTGGCTAATAATGGTTTGTCAATTTTATTTATCCTCTCAAAGAACCAGCTTTTGGCTTTGTTGATTTTTGCTATGGTCTCTTATGTTTCTTTTGCATTTATTTGTGCCCTGATTTTTAAGATTTCTTTCCTTCTACTAACCCTGGGGTTCTTCATTTCTTCCTTTTCTAGTTGCTTTAGGTGTAGAGTTAGGGTATTTATTTGACTTTTTTCTTGTTTCTTGAGGTATGCCTGTATTGCTATGAACCTTCCCCTTAGCACTGCTTTTACAGTGTCCCACAGGTTTTGGGTTGTTGTGTTTTCATTTTCATTCATTTCTATGCATATTTTGATTTCTTTTTGATTTCTTCTGTGATTTGTTGGTTATTCAGCAGCGTGTGTTCAGCCTCCATATGTTGGAATTTTTAATAGCTTTTCTCCCGTAATTGAGATCTAATCTTACTGCATTGTGGTCAGAAAAGATGCTTGGAATGATTTCAATTTTTTTGAATTTACCAAGGCTAGATTTATGGCCCAGGATGTGATCTATCCTGGAGAAGGTTCCGTGTGTGCTTGAGAAAAAGGTGAAATTCATTGTTTTGGGGTGAAATGTCCTATAGATATCAATTAGGTCTAACTGTTCTATTGTATCATTTAAAGTTTGTGTTTCCTTGTTAATTTTCTGTTTAGTTGATCTATCCATAGGTGTGAGTGGGGTATTAAAGTCTCCCACTATTATTGTGTTATTGTTAATTTCCCCTTTCATACTTGTTAGCATTTGTCTTACATATTGCGGTGCTCCTATGTTGGGTGCATATATATTTATAATTGTTATATCTTCTTCTTGGATTGATCCTTTGATCATTATGTAGTGTCCTTCTTTGTCTCTTTTCATAGCCTTTGTTTTAAAGTCTATTTTATCTGATATGAGTATTACTACTCCTGCTTTCTTTCGGTCTCTATTTGCATGGAATATCATTTTCTAGCCCTTCACTTTCAGTCAGCATGTGTCCCCTGTTTTGAGGTGGGTCTCTTGTAGACAACATATATAGGGGTCTTGTTTTTGTATCCATTCAGCCAGTCTTTGTCTTTTGGTTGGGGCATTCAACCCATTTATGTTTAAGGTAATTATTGATAAGTATGATCCCGTTGCCATTTACTTTATTGTTTTGGGTTCGAGTTTATACACTCTTTTTGTGTTTCCTGTCTAGAGAAGATCCTTTAGCATTTGTTGGAGAACTGGTTTGGTGGTGCTGAATTCTCTCAGCTTTTGCTTGTCTGTAAAGCTTTTGATTTCTCCTTCATATTTGAATGAGATCCTTGCTGGGTACAGTAATCTGGGCTGTAGGTTATTTTCTTTCATCACTTTAAGTATGTCCTGCCATTCCCTCCTGGCCTGAAGAGTTTCTATTGAAAGATCAGCTGTTATCCTTATGGGAATCCCCTTATGTGTTATTTGTTGTTTTTCCCTTGTTGCTTTTAATATTTGTTCTTTGTGTTTGATCTTTGTTAATTTGATTAATATATGTCTTGGGGTGTTTCACCGTTGGTTTATCCTGTTTGGGACTCTCTGGGTTTCTTGGACTTGGGTGATTATATCCTTCCCCATTTTAGGGAAGTTTTCAACTATTATCTCTTCAAGTATTTTCTCATGGTCTTTCTTTTTGTCTTCTTCTTCTTCTGGGACTCCTATGATTCGAATGTTGGAGCACTTAACATTGTCCCAGAGGTCTCTGAGATTGTCCTCATTTCTTTTAATTCGTTTTTCTTTTTTCCTCTCTGATTCATTTATTTCTACCATTCTATCTTCTACTTCACTAATCCTATCTTCTGCCTCTGTTATTCTACTATTTGTTCCCTCCAGAGTGTTTTTGAGCTCATTTATTGCATTATTCATTATATGTTGACTCTTTTTTACTTCTTCTAGGTCCTTGTTAAACCTTTCTTTCATCTTCTCAATCCTTGTCTCCAGGCTATTTATCCGTGATTCATTTTGTTTTCAAGATTTTGGATCATTTTCACTATCATTATTTGGAATTCTTTATCAGGTAGATTCCCTATCTCTTCCTCTTTTGTTTGGTTTGGTGGGCATTTATCCTGTTCCTTTACCTGCTGGGTATTCCTCTGTCTCTTCATCTTGTTTATATTGCTGTGTTTGGGGTGGCCTTTCTGTATTCTGGCAGTTTGTGGAGTTCTTTTTATTGTGGAGTTTCCTCTCTGTGGGTGGGGTTACACAGGTGGCTTGTCAAGGTTTCCTGGTTAGGGAAGCTTGTGTCAGTGTTCTGGTGGGTGGAGCTGGATTTCTTCTCTCTGGAGTGCAATGAAGTGTCCAGTAATGAGTTATGAGATGTCAGTGGGTTTGGAGTGACTTTGGGCAGCCTGTATATTGAAGCTCAGGGCTATGTTCCTGTGTTGCTGGAGAATTTGCGTGGTATGTCTTGCTCTGGAACTTGTTGGCCCTTGGGTGGTGCTTGGTCTCAGTGTAGGTATGGAGGCGTTTGATGAGCTCCTGTCGATTAATGTTCCCTGGAGTCAGGAGTTCTCTGGTGTTCTCAGGATTTGGACTTAAGCCTCCTGCTTCTGGTTTTCAGTCTTATTTTTACAGTAGCCTCAAGACTTCTCCATCTATACAGCACCATTGATAAAACATCTAGGTTAAAGATGAAAAGTTTCTCCACAGTGAGGGATACCCAGAGAGGTTCACAGAGTTACATGGAGAAAAGAAGAGGGAGGAGGGAGTTAGGGGTGACCCGAATGAGGTGAGGTGGAATCAAAAGAGGAGAGAGCAAGCTAGCCAGTAATCCCTTCCCTATGTGCGCTCCACAGTCTGGACCGCTCAGAGATGTTCACAGAGTTATACAGAGAAGAGAAGAGAGATGAGGGAGACAGAGGTGGCCAGGAGGATAAAGGGGGGAATCGAGAGGAGAGAGACAGATCCAGCCAGTAATCAGTTGCCTAAGTGTTCTCCAACATCTGGAACACACAGAGATTCATAGAGTTGGCAAAAGAAGAGAATGGGGAGGGAGGAGATAGAGGCGACCTGGTGGAGAAAAAGGAGAGTCCAAAGGGTGAGAGAGCAGTCAAGCCAGTAATCTCGCTCCCAAGTAAAAATGGGTAGTGAAGATTGGGTTCTTAAAGGTACAAAATTGATACCAAGTACCAAAAAGCAAAGATTAAAAATCTAGAGTAGAGGTTGGATTTTCAAAAATACAATATTAAAGAAAAGAAAAAAACAAAGTCACAAAAATTATAAAAATATATATATATTTGAAGTTTGCTTTAAAATATAGGGTCTCTCTCTTTTTTTTTTTTTTTTTTGCAAAGTAATAGTAGGTTATAAAAATGAAAATTAAAGGATTAATAGAGGACTTAAAATTAAAAAAATAAAGAATGATAGTAGAAATAGTAAAAATATATCTAGGACTTTTTCTGGTGGTGTTGTGGGCAGTGTGGGGTCAGTTCATTTTCAGATAGTTCCTTGGTCTGGCTTATATTTCTCAAGATCTATAGGCCCCTTCCTATGTAGTCGGTACTAACTACAGGGTTTTAATCTATTGTACCTGTCACTTCCAAGGCGATTCCCCAACCGTCCAAGGCTGGCCCTGGGCTGCATGCACCTCCCAGGTCTAAGCCGCTCAAGTTCAGGCACTTGGGTAGTCCTCAGAGGCGCAGACTTGGTTGGGCCTGCGTTTGGTACCCTTCCCAGGTCCGAGCAGCTCAGGTGATCAGGTGTTTGGCAAGCGTGGTAGCTGTGACTTATTGCCTCCCCCGTCCCTGCCACTCGGTTTTCTGGGTGTACAACCGGCTCCCCTTCTCAGGTGGATGTTGACCATCCATAATCCCAAGAAGTCTTAGCAAAGAAGCCTGCTTGCAGTTTGGTAGATAATGCCTCTCTGGAGCACAATTGCCCGCTTCCAGCTCTGGCTGCTTGTCACTGGAGGGGGATGGTCTGCAGCCGGCTAGCTCTGTTCAGTCCTTTGTTCTGTGAGTGGGCCTGGTGGTGTCTTAGGTTAGGGCTTTTCACGTGGTAGCTATCCCAGTCTGGTTTGCTAGCCCAAGTTAGTTCCCTCAGATTGCCCTTGGGGCATTGAGGCCCGGTCCTCATTTTAAGCAATGCAGCCCGCGCCTCCCTGCCCAGCCCCGCTTGCTAGTGCGGATGCTGGCATCTGTGCTGCTTCTCAGCTGAGGGAGTTACCATTGGGCACGTAATCTGTGGGTTTTAATTGTTTATTTATTTTTCCTCCCAGTTATGTTGCCCTCTGTGCTTCCAAGGTTCGCCACAGACTCGGCAGTGAGAGTGTTTCCTGGTGTTTGGAAACTTCTCCCTTTTTAAGACTCCCTTCCTGGGACAGAGCTCTGTCCCTACCTCTTTTGTCTCTCTTTTTGTCTTTTATATTTTTTCCTACCTCCTTTTGAAGACAATGGGCTGCTTTTCTGGGTGCCTGATGTCCTCTGCAGGCATTCAGAAGTTGTTTTGTGGAATTTACTCAGCATTTAAATGTTCTTTTGATGAATTTGTGGGGGAAAAAGTGATCTCCCAGTCCTATTCCTCTGCCATCTTGAATTCTTTATTCTAAAATGTTTGAAGATATTAATTATAATTTCAAAATATCCCCACACTGTTGGCTCTGTTACCTTCGTGTTTGGGCTGACATGCTGCAACTCCTTTTGGAGCTGAAGGGAGGAAACCCAGCCTGGAGGACTAGTGTTCAGCCTGTATCTTCCCCTTGATTTACACGCCCCTTGACTTCCTCCCTTTTTTGCCCCCAGGTCATGGGCCCCTCTTCTACTTCTCTCACTGCAAATCTCCTATTCTGCTGGGAACCTGGAGACCGTAAGAGAAGACTCCACTGTCCCAGTGCAACTGGCTGAGAAGGAAGGGCGAGGCCAGGGCCCTGTGGAGGATAATAGGATAAAAGTCCAGTGAAACCTGGACTTTTCAGGTTTTACCTAGGGTTTCTAGAAGCTGCAAGGAGACTTTTATGCCCTTTTTAAATGATCAAATCACTGATTCTGCAGTCTCTCATCTTCTGAGACTTATGCTCTGGAAGCAGAATAGTCTGGGCCATGGTGGCCAAGAGGTTCCTGGTGGTGGTGGGCTCCTTGGGGCACTCCTCTGAGGCACCCACCAGGAAGCACACGTGGGCGCAGGTGTTGGCCAGGGTGCAAGGCCAGGTGCCCAGAACAACCAGTGCAGCCAGGCTGAGGCTGATGAGGTGGGTGGGGATGGGATGGGCCCTTTGTGTGATTTCTCTGCTAGAGACGTTGATGAGGAATGATGACATCATATAAAATATATGTGGGCCAGTATTGGAACTTTTAAATGTATCTCCCATGCCTCTTAACTTTGGGTGAAATTCTTCATCAGCTGCTAGTCTTATTCACCTATGTTACCCAAAGTGCCTCTCTTTTTAATTGTGGTAAAATTTATACAACATCACCTTTTAACCATTTTTACCCTTTTAACCACTTTTAACCATTTTTAAATGGTTAAAACAACCATTTAAAACAACCTCTTCCAACAACACAAGGGAAGACTCTACACATGGACAACACCAGATGGTCAACACCGAAATCAGATTGATTATATTCTTTGCAGCCAAAAATGGAGAAGCTCTATACAGTCAACAAAAACAAGACCAGGAGCTGACTGTGGCTCAGATCATGAACTCCTTATTGCCAAATTCAGACTTAAATTGAAGAAAGTAGGGAAAACCACTAGACCATTCAGGTATGACCTAAATCAAATCCCTTATGATAATACAGTAGAAGTGAGAAATAGATTTAAGGGACTAGATCTGATAGATAGAGTGCCTGATGAACTATGGACTGAGGTTCGTGACATTGTACAGGAGACAGGCATCAAGACCATCCCCATGGAAAAGAAATGCAAAAAAGCAAAATGGCTGTCTGAGAAGGCCTTACAAATAGCTGTGAAAAGAAGAGAAGTGAAAAGCAAAGGAGAAAAGGAAAGATATACACATCTGAATGCAGAGTTCCAAAGAATAGCAAGAAGAGATAAGAAAGCCTTTCTCAGTGATCAATGCAAAGAAATAGAGGAAAACAACAGAATGGGAAAGACTAGAGATCTCTTCAAGAAAATTAGAGATACCAAGGGACCATTTCATGCAAAGATGGGCTTGATAAAGGACAGAAATGGTATGGACCTAACAGAAGCAGAATATACTAAGAAGAGGTGGCAAGAATACACAGAACTGTACAAAAAGAACTTCACGACCAAGATAATCACGATGATGTGATCACTCACCTAGAGCCAGACATCCTGGAATGTGAAGTCAAGTGGGCCTTAGAAAGCATCACTACGAACAAAGCTAGTGGAGGTGATGGAATTCCAGTTGAGCTATTTCAAATCCTGAAAGATGATGCTGTGAAAGTGCTGCACTCAATATGCCAGCAAATTTGGAAAACTCAGCAGTGGCCACAGGACTGGAAAAGGTCAGTTTTCATTCCAATCCCAAAGAAAGGCAATGCCAAAGAATGCTCAAACTAATGCACAATTGCACTCATCTCACATGCTGCTAAAGTAATGCTCAAAATTCTCCAAGCCAGGCTTCAACAGTTCGTGAACCGTGAACTTCCAGATGTTCAAGCTGGGTATAGAAAAGGCAGAGGAACCAAAGATCAAATTGCCAACATCCGCTGGATCATCGAAAAAGCAAGAGAGTTCCAGAAAAACATCTATTTCTGCTTTATTGACTGTGCCAAAGCCTTTGACTGTGTGGATCACAATAAACTGTGGAAAATTCTGAAAGAGATGGGAATACCAGACCACCTGACCTGCCTCTTGAGAAATTTGTATGCAGGTCAGGAAGCAACAGTTAGAACTGGACATGGAACAACAGACTGGTTCCAAATAGGAAAAGGAGTTCGTCAAGGCTGTATATTGTCACCCTGCTTATTTAACTTATATGCAGAGTACATCATGAGAAACGCTGGGCTGGAAGAAGCACAAGCTGGAATCAGGATTTCTGGGAGAAATATCAATAACCTCACATATGTAGATGACACCACCCTTATGGCAGAAAATGAAGAGGAACTAAAAAGCCTCTTGATGAAAGTGAAAGAGGAGAGTGAAAAAGTTGGCTTAAAGCTCAACATTCAGAAAATGAAGATCATGGCATGTGGTCCCATCACTTCATGGGAACTAGATGGGGAAACAGTGGAAACAGTGTCAGACTTTATTTTTCTGGGCTCCAAAATCACTGCAGATGGTGACTGCAGCCATGAAATTAAAAGGCACTTACTCCTTGGAATGAAAGTTATGACCAACCTAGATAGCATATTCAAAAGCAGAGACATTACTTTGCCAGCAAAGGTTCGTCTAGTCAAGGCTATGGTTTTTCCAGTGGTCATGTATGGATGTGAGAGTTGGACTGTGAAGCAAGCTGAGTGCTGAAGAATTGATGCTTTTGAACTGTGGTGTTGGAGAAGACTCTTGAGAGTCCCTTGGACTGCAAGGAGATCCAACCAGTCCATTCTGAAGGAGATCAGCCCTGGGATTTCTCTGGAAGGAATGATGCTAAAGCTGAAACTCCAGTACTTTGGCCACCTCATGTGAAGAGTTGACTCATTGGAAAAGACTCTGATGCTGGGAGGCATTGGGGGCAGGAGGAGAAGGGGACGACAGAGGATGAGATGGCTGGATGGCATCACTGACTGGATGGACATGAGTTTGAGTGAACTCCGGGAGTTGGTGATGGACAGGGAGGCCTGGCGTGCTGTGATTCATGGGGTCATAAAGAGTCGGACACGACTGAGTAACTAAACTGAACCATTTTTAAGTGAACAATTCAGTGGCATTAAGTACATTCCTAATTTGTATAACCATTATCACTTTTTTCATCATCCCAAACAGAAGCCACACCCATTAAACAGTAACTCCCCATCTTCGGCTGCCCCAGCCCCTGGGAATTTCTGCTATACTTTCTAAAGTCTCTATGTAATTGCATATTCTAGGTGCCTCATACAAGAGGGGTCATAAAGCGTTTATCTTTTCATGTCTGGCTTACTTCACTTTAGCATAGTGTTCTCAAGTTCAACCAAATTGTAGCCTGTGTCAGAATTTCATTCCTTTTTAAGACTGAAAAAAATTCCATTACCACATTTAGTAATCCATTCATCTGTTGATAGCCCCAAGGGATTTTGAAACAACTAGACATTTCATTTCCAAGATCTCTAATATTTAAAATGTATATAATAACCTTTCATGTATGAGACCTCATTTTAATGTTTGAAGACATTAATATATTCCTGCCCTGTTGTCTCTGCTATCTTTGTGTTCTCCCAAGTCAATAAATCCCTTTCTTTTCTCTCTCCCATAGTGTCAGCTTGCCCCAGGTAAGTGGTCATTCTAGATCATGGACTTATCTTCCCAGAAGAGACTCTCTGTAGAATGTCTGTTGCCTTCATTTGTACATCCTCTTGGGAGAGGGGGAGTGAGAATCCAAGGGAGCATCACTGAATTATATCTTGGCCAATTCCTGGTGGGAACGAGGGAGACACAGGATGTGATACCCACACTCACAACTCCAACCAAGAGACAGATGCCCTCCCCTCTTAATGCCCCAGGCCATAAGAGAGATGGGAGGGCCCTGGGCACTGGCAACCTTTGCTTCAACTTTGCTCCCAACTAATCAGCTTAGCAGTTGTCCCAAGTTCTCCTTCTGTGATTGTTTCTCCCACCTCCATTTCCACATCTATAAAATGGGCATAAAATAGAATGATTCTAGTTAACATTATTATTTTTTTCTTCTTTTCTTCAGTATTTCCATTAGAGAGAATTTTTTTCTGGCAATATCAAGGATGAATACTTAACTCTTTTTTAAAAAGTATTGTACGTTGTACCTATGGGTATGTGATTCTGTGTGTGTGACTTTAAGTAATGCCATGTAAAAAGGAGCTGTGATTTTTAAAATTTATTTATTTTTAATTGGAGGATAATTGCTTTACAATATTGTGTTGGTTTCTGCCATACATCAGAACTGCTATTTTTAAGTTATGTTTTCAAAGTGAAAACAGTGGAAGCAAATGTTTCAGGAGGAGGCATTAAAATATTTCCTTAGTGCTAGGAACTGGGGGAGTCATACTGTAAATTAAACTAACAATAAAATGATGATCTATTCTTCTTAGGTAAAAATAATTTTCTTCAAGCTGTATAAAGAAGTTAACATCTGATACTTAAAAATATATAGAGAACATTGATTCAATATAATTATCAAATTAGTTCTTATCTGGTACAATAACTATAATTTAAACATGGAACCAATGTCTTTAGTAGAGAATTAATGTGTGTGTGTGTGTGTGTATAAAGATTTAATTCTATGCAAGAAAAGACCGGCAGAAAAGACAAATACAAAATTTCTAAACCTCATATATGGTCTTATGAAAAATAAGAGTAAATGATGATGAAGTAGAATGCTTCAAAGTAACAAGTTTTTAATTCAGTATTCCTATTTTAAGTTATCATAATTTGGGGATGAATAAAATGATGCAAGCCATTACAAAGTGCCAGTAGTTTATAAACCTGCCCTCAAGAAAGGAGACATTCCTCAGTTCCCAGGCTTTCTGGCCAGGCTCAGCTCAGTACAACCAATGCCAGGATCAGGTTTTGCTCAAATTATAAAAAGTAATCTTTCTTTTTCCTCTTTCCTATTTTCCCTCTTTCTTTTCAGGTGAAAGAAACATTTGGTCCAAGGATCCTAAGTGTATTTGTCTGGCTCCTAAGATAGAGACAGGGCTTTTGAGATATTATTTATTTATTTGGCTGCACTGCGTCTTAGTTGGGACCTGGACACTCTTAGTTGTGGCATGCAAGATCTAGTTCCCTGAGCAGGGATGGAACCCAGGCCCCCTGGACCACCAGAGAGGTCCTGAGACAGGATTTTTAACAAAATGACCTGAGGGGGAAAAAAAACTTACGTCATTATGTGCTCAGTAGCTTGAGTCATAGCCAACTCTTCACGACCATATGGACTGTAGCCGCCAGACTCCTCTGTCCAGGGGACTCTCCAGGCAAGAATACTAGAGTGGGTTGCCATTTCCTACCCCCAGGGATCTTCCTGACCCAGAGATCGAATCTGCGTCTATTATGTCTCCTGCATTGGCAGGGGGGGTTTTACTACTAGTACTACCTGGAAAGCCCACGTAAGGAGGCACATTCAACCCATCCTTTATGATACAACTACGTAACCTGGTAAAAAGAAGAGTTACTAGAACCAAAACTGAATGAACCATGAATAACAATCAATTCAGAAAACACTCTAGCTTGCACCAAACTACTGTCTACTACCTTCCTAATAGGGTTTGAAGAGCCAGTGATTCCCTTAACTCTGTAGGACATATCAAGTAATACATTGCTATTCTGTCTCATTTCTAACCGCATTCCTCATATCTGCAGTTATACAATGTGTAGGGTTCAAAGTCAAACACAAAACACCGCTTAAGCAAACAAGTAGAGTGCCATTAGTATATATTTTGCAAATTCCTCCCTCTTTGGTTGCCTTGCGTATAGGTAGAACATTGAGCACTGCACTCAGATCCTACATATGGGCAACTTTCTCAGTCGGCTTCTCCAACACATAATCACATAATCAGGGCTATTCTTCAAGGCCATTGAGTGCCTGGCTTTTAAGTGCTTCTTGGCCTGGGGCTGAGCACTCAATTAAGATCAACACAGATCCCTGTTCCTGCCTTCATGAAGGTTAAAGTTTGGTGTCATTTGGAAAGTTTTGGCATTCTTACTTTGCAAGTCTTATAATCTAAAATATGGTTTTAGTTCTAGTCCTTGTCTTAAGAAGTTGGAACCTCCAATGAATCTTCATTGAAATGAAAGGAAAAGTACCTGAAGATATAGCAAGGAGTTAGTACCAACAAATCTTACGTGTTATTTCATTTTACTCTTGCAGCAGCCTTATCAGACTTAAAGTAGGCAGGTATTATTGCCCTCACTTTACAAATGAGCTTTTATAAAGGGAGGTTGTAGACAACTTGCTCATGGTCATAAAAGCTACCAGTGGGTAGAAAAAGGGACCTTAACTTTGGTTTCCTGCCAAACAGCCTGCCAGTGAGTGACATTGTTGTTCTTTGTCCCTTTTGTGTAAAATTGACTTTGTACTTCCTCCAAAGTGTCCAGCTTTGCCTGAAAAAAAAAAAATTTAAGTGCGTCACATCCCAGTGAAAATTATGTGTGATCAAAATTAGTGTTCCTTGGGCTTCCCTGGTGGCTGAGACAGTAATGAATTTGCCTGCAATGAGAGAGACCCAGGTTTGATCCCTGGGTGGGGAAGATCCTCTGGAGAAGGGAATGGCTACTCACTCCAGTATTCTCGCCTAGAGAATTCCACAGACAGAGGAGCCTGGTAGGCTACAGTCTATGGGGTCCCAAAGAGTCGGACACAACTGAGTGACTACCACCTTCACTTTCAAGGACCCTTGATGAGTCAGTTGTCTCATCAAATTCCCACTTTAAGACATCCTTTCCAGAGACATTACAAGTTCTGACACTCTGAATTTAGGGCTATTCCTAGAACTAGTAGTAAACCTTCAGCAACAGAAAAGGTCATATAGATATCTATCTAGAAGTTTCCCTAGGTTTGAAAGATCATTTTCTTCAGAAAAAGATTTGTTCAGACCTACCTGCCTGCCCCCATCTGATCTCCCTCTTTCACCAGTAGATCTTTAGTGTTATCACTAACTTTGATACCTTTACTTATTTATTTCATATATAAGGTAAATGCTAATCCATGTTAACATGCATTTAACTACAAAATTTACCTATATTCTTACAAGCATATCAAATTGCTTTTGTTTGTCTCTATTTTCTGTTCAGATCTGATTTATATGCAAACAAATGCCATATATAGTTTTTAATCATGACACAATCTCATATTGGTCTGTATTTATAGCACATTAAAAATAGGGGGCTAATGTTAACCTGACTTGACAACAAATAACAGAATAATAGCTCCTAATATAATAATAAACTCAGAATTTCTAGGTAACAGTACTATTAGTCCAACAGGCTGGAGACGACTATTCACAATTTCAAATTTTTCTCTAATTTGTATATTTGCCTGGTGGTTTGTTTTCAGTTTTGGTTGAGCAAGTGACACGGATGGCTTATTCCCAAGAGTAGAAGTCTGAACACTTCTGCCCACTGTGTCTTGATGTGGGAGTTGCCAAAAAAAACAAAACACAGTGAAAGCACTGGCTGGAACAACACTTTACTCGCATGGAGACAGAGCGAGGGGGGCTTCAGCGGTGAGTATTGGCCACCAGGTGCCTCCTGGCTGCCCATTCAGGGCAGCTGTCTCGCACGCACCCCTCTTGATCTGTACCAGAAGGACCCCACACCCTCACCGTAAGGGACAGTAGAGCAGTGGTGTTGGCCAGGCGCCATATGACCCACATGCTGAAGCAGAACGAAGGAGTACAGGTTGAGTCTGAGCTAGGGAAAAGTGTTTCTGCACAGGATGGGAAGTCCAGCACAGCCTGTAAGGACTCTTTATCTCTTCAGAAGAAAGTGTTCCAGGCTTACTGGGGCAGAGTGGGAGTTGAAAAACTGCACACACGAGACTCCTTTCCCTACAGTTTTAATTTTAGTATCCCCCACCTCACATTCAGTTTGCATAAAGCCATTTCATGTAACAGTTACCTAAACAGAGAAGGTTCACAAACTGAGATCAGTCCCATTTTCCCCCACTACGTTGGCCTGGGGGTATTATTCCTGCTTCTCTTGAATGCAGCCAAGAACCACAGCCTTTGAAGATACTTTTTAGGTGATCAGATAATGCCATTAATAACTGCCTGAGTACCTACTGTGAGCCTTACAGTGGCACTAACAAGTGAATTACATCACACGTATCATTCCTAGATCAAGTGTTACGTTTTGGTTTTGATCTTTCTTCCACTGAGTGGCCAAGCTAGAACAGTACACACTGTTCCTTGGTATCATGAAGTGTCTTTGTAGAATTTCCAGTGAACAGGATCCCAGGGCTTCTGGGCTGTTGCTAATAAACTGGACCCACGGTGGCCTAGCTGTGGACCCACGATGGCCTAGCTATGGACCCACAATGGCCTAGCTAGGGACCCACAATGGCCTAGCTATGGACCCACGATGGCCTAGCTGTGGACCCACGATGGCCTAGCTATGGACCCACGATGGCCTAGCTGTGGACCCACGATGGCCTAGCTAGGGACCCACAATGGCCTAGCTGTGGACCCACGATGGCCTAGCTGTGGACCCACGATGGCCTAGCTGTGGACCCACGATGGCCTAGCTGTGGACCCACGATGGCCTAGCTGTGGACCCACGATGGCCTAGCTATGTAGTACTGAACCGTTGCCCTTAGCACATGTCCTCAGGAAAACTAGAAACAAACTGACTAGGTAGTGTTTACATTTAGATGTAGCAAATCTTGGGAGACTGGAGGTTACTCTTACTTTTCATACTCTATAAGGACTCTGTGGATAACATGTGTATTGTGATGTACTGCGACTTTGTTGGTGGTATACTTCATTGAACAGAAATCATTACTTTTGTTGTAATAAATGTATCAGTTAGGTTTGTGTTTTGAAGTTGTGTTTAATAATTCCTTTTTTTTCCCTTAATCGGGGTATGGTTGCTTTACAGTATCACACAACAAAGTGAATTGGCTATATATATTTACATATATCCCTGCCTCTTTTGGACTTCCCTGACACTCCCCCCATCTCACCCCTCTAGGTTACTACGGAGCACTGAACTGAGCTCCCTACACTGTGCAGAAGGTTCCCGCTTTCTGTCTACTTTATACATGGTAGTGCACTCATGGGAGCGCTCTTGCACCGTTGGGGAGAATGTAAATTGATACAGCCATGATGGAAAACAGGATGGAAGTTCCTTAAAAAACTGAAAAATAGGACCAGCATATGACCCGGCAAGCTGGTACTGGACATATACCCTGAGAAAACCAAAATTCAAAAGGACACGTGCACCCCCATGTCCACTGCAGCACTATTTACAGTAATTCCTTCTCCAAGGATGTTCCAAAGGGGTTCTCCTGTATCACTTTCTATTCACTTCATAATTTTGCCTCTCAAATTTAGATATTTAATCTTCCCAGAGCCCTTTTGTATGGTATCATGTAGAAATAATTTAATTTTCTTCATACAGTAAACTGGTTATACCAATGGCCTATAGTAAATAATCTGTCCCTTTCCCTTTGATTTGTGGTACTATTTTTACGGTATACTTGGTTCTCATCTATACACAAATCTAACTCAAATCTCTCTCTTCTGTTCCCAGGGGATATTTATCTGTTCTTTGACCACTGTCACCATTTAAAAATTTATTTTAAGCTATATCTTTGAGGTATGTCTTAATACCTGAAAGGGAAAGTTTTCCCTCTTTCTTTTTAAAGATTGACTTAATTATTTATGGACCTCTATTAGGTAAAGCTTAAAACTTCCCTAGTAGCTCAGACGGTAAAGAATCTGCCTGCAAAGCAGGAGACCCAGGTTTGATCCCTGAGATGGGAATATCCCCTGGAGAAGGAAACGGCAACCCACTCTAGTGTTCTGGCCTGGAGAGTTCCATGGACAGAGGAGCCTGGTGGGCTACAGTCCATGTGATCACAAAGAGTTGGACACGACTGAGTGACTAACACACACCCAGTGATATTGTGTATCACTTGTCTTGAAGCTATCTTAAAGATTTTCCATTAAGTACAATGGTTGTAGTATTTTTGGAATATAAACCTTACTGAATAAAGGATGTTCTCTTCTATTATTAATTTGTTAAGAGTTTTCCCCCTTAATCATAGCTATTGAGTTTAATACTTTCTGCATCCTTTGATGATTATATAGATTTTCTTCTTCTGGTCTTTGACACATTGGATTGTGTTAATTGATTGTTTTTAATGTTATTGCACTCTAACATTCCTGGCATATACTCAACTTTGTCATCTTCTTCATATGCTGCTAGATTCAGCTTGCTAATATTTGATTTGAGATTTTTGACATCTTATTCATGAATGACACTTCCTGTCATTTTCCTTTCCCAAACTGTCTTTGTTTAATTTCACTTTTAAGTTTACACTAGTCTAACAGAATGAATTGGAGACTATCCCCTTTGGAGACTTCCCTAGTGGCTCAGATGGTAAAGCGTCTGCCTACAATGCAGGAGACCCAGGTTCGATCGATCCCTGGGTCAGGAAGATCCTCTGGAGAAGGAAATGGCACCCCACTCCAGTACTCTTGCCTGGAAAACCCCATGGACGGAGGAGCGTCATATGCTACAGTCCACGAGGTCACAAAGAGTTGGACACGACTGAGCAATTTCACTTCATTTCGCTTCACTTCCCTTTGTCTTTATTTTCCAGAGGAGGTTTTGTAAGTTTGAAACAATCTATTCCTTTCAAATTTGGTAGAATTTGCTTTTAAACTGGCCAGATACAGACTTTCTTTTTCTAAAAAAAAATATTTTATATATATGAAAATATATATGTATATACATATGTGTGTGATCCTACTTTAACTATGTTTTACACAGTTATTCTATATTCAGAATCTGATCATTCCTATACAGTTATACCTAATTTTATTGTGCTTTGCAGATATTGTATTTTTCACAAATTGAAGATTTGTCATTGTTGTTATTGTTCAGTTGCTAAGTTGTGTCTGACTCTTTATGACCCTATGGACTGCAGCACACCAGACTTCTCAGTCCTCCACTATCTCCCAGAGTTTGCTCAAATTCATGTCCACTGAGTCTGTGATGCCATCCAACCATTTCATCCTCTGTCACCCTCTTCTTCTCCTGCCTTCAATCTTTCTCAGCATCAGGGTCTTTTCCAATGAGCCGTCTCTTCGCATCAGGTGGCCAGAGTATTGGAGCTTCAGCTTCAGCCTCAGTCCTTCCAATGAATACTCAGGGTTGATTTCCTTTAGGATTGACTGGTTTGATCTCCTTGCAGTCCAAAGGACTCTAAAGAGTCTTCTCCAGCACTGCAATTCAAAAGCATCAATTCTTCAGTGCTCAGCTTTCTTTATGGTCCAACTCTCAGATCTGTCCATGTGAAGGTTTGTAGCAACCCCGCATCCAGCGAGTCTGTCAGTGCCATTTTTCCCAACATTAATTGCTCATTAATTGCTTTATGTTTCTATGTCAAATTTTGGTAATTCTTGCAACACTTCAAACTTGTTATGCTGATCTCTGATCAATAGTCTTTGATGTCACTACTAGGACTTGCTCAGATGGCTAGCATTTTTTAGCAATATGATATTTTAAAACTAAGTTTTATACATTGTTGTCTTTTAGATATAAAGCTTTGAACACTTAGGAGACTACAGTATAGTGTAAACATACTCTTTTATGCCCTGGGAAACCAAAAAAATTGTGTGACTTTGTTTATTGCAATATTCATCTTATTGTGATCTTCTGGAAATATATAATGTCTCCGGGGTATGCCTACAGTTTGACTCCTCAGAAGTCTAAATCTGTTATTTACTGTTTCTGCTGACTTTTACTGAACTGGTGATTCCTGTGTGCCTGGTGATTTTTTTTTTTCAAAATTGTGAATTTACATTTGACTGTGGTTAACCTGTGGGAATTCATAATGCCTAAACTGGACTTTCTCCCCTCCAATAGCGGATTTTGGCTTTGTTTCTACAAGGAGCAGACAATCAATAGTATCAGCATGAGATCACTTTAGCCTGACTTGAGGGTCTTGGCTACATGGGGAACCTTAAACTGGACTATTTCATCATGCCAAGGGTTATAGGCTTAATCTAATAATCATAGTAACACTGTCTGCAGTTGCCTTGCAGAAAGAACAAGTTTCCTTTGTTTTCTGTTCATCAATCAGCTTTCAACTCACTAGTCCTTTTAATATATTCATATTCCTTGGTTCCTAGACTATTTGTTGAAATAACTTCTTTACAGTATAAAGCATAGAACTGCTTCCCCTTCCTCACGGGATAGGACCTTGTTTTGTTTTGATCATATCCAAGCTCTCCAACCTTGGATTAAGAGAGGCTACTTATTGTTTCCTCTGGAGAAGGGAGGAGGACTCACAAGGTAATGGAGCACCGAGGAAAGATTAATCCAGGCCCTGAAAGTAGATGCATGGAATAAGGTACATGGATAGAAAAATAAGGTACACGGTATCAAAGAGAAATTGATACCAATCAGGGTTCTCGGCCTCCTTAATCAATAGAAATTGATAAGAGACCAGACAAGAAATTCAGGCAAGGCTTTACTGAGGCTCTTGCTGCAGTGGTGGGGAATAAAAACAAGTAACAGATTCCCTTACTCATTCCCCCATGGGAGTGCGCTGGTTCCTTTTACACAGTGAGGGAAAGGGTGTGTTCAGGGGTTGGGCTGGATGGGTGGTTTAGGTGGTTTGCTCACCCCTTTGGTGGTGTTGTGTGTGCAGGAGAGCATGTGCAGTACCCTTTTTCTTCCAGCTCCTTAGACGTGGCAGTGGGGTTTTAGGTATCTTTGTATCTTCTTATCCATAATTTGCCCCACTGTACAGGCACAGTTTTTAGTCCCTTATAGTTTCTTTTATGTTTTGTTCTTGAGGAGATGTTTGGCCAGGTACAAGCACTGCAGCAAAGGACCCCAGGTCCCAGCCCGCTTCAAAACCTCAAAGTGGAACACTGGTACAATTTGTTGTTGTTGTTCAGTCACTAAGTCACGTCTGACTTTTTGCAACCCCATGGACTGCAGCACCCCAGGCTTCCATGTCCCTCACTATCTCCCAGAGTTTGCTCAAACTCATATCTATTGAATCAGTGATGCCATCCAACCATCTCATCCTCTGTCACTCCCTTCTCCTGCCTTCAATCTTTCCCAGCATCAGGGTCTTTTCCCAATGAGTCTGCTCTTCACATCAGTTGGCCAGAGTACTGGACTTTCAGCATCAGTTCTTCCAGAGAGTATTCAGGGTTGATTTCCTTTCGGATTAACTAGTTCGATCTTGCTGTCCCAAGTACTGGTATAATTACTCCACTGATTATGACTGAATTTCTGGTAAACCTCTTTATAAGCCAAAAAAGAAGGTTTGAGAGAAAGATGTAGTGGAGAAGCATTTACATTGCCCATTCCTGGGAGGAGCTCCTGTCCTCCATAAAGTAAAACCACAGTAGGTTGTTTTTGGTTACTGTTTTTTGTTTGTTTGTTTTGTTTTTTGCCATGCCATATGACTTGCAGTATCTTAGTTCCCCTACCAGGGATTGAACGCACGCCACCCAGGCCACAGTAGTGGAAGCAGTGAGTCTTAACCACTGGACCACCAGGGAATTTCTGTGTTGATATTTCTGTTGATGTGCCAAACATGAGAGGAAAATTAAGCCAAGGAGAATCACTAATGATATTTGATCTTTTGTTTCAGATGTTTGTTTATTGTGAAAAGCATGCATATAAGAATCAAATGAAAATTCTATCCCAGACTACAAACACAGCTTGAAAGAATTCAGAGGGATTGACACCCTAGCCATCTCTGGAGATAGACTCAATGGACATAAGAGACAGATATTTGACAAGCCTATTTAAGGACTGTTGAAATATACTGGGGCTTATATAATACAGTTACTCTTCAGCTATTTATTTATTCTGTTGCAATGATTCCTACTAATGTCAAATCCTCCTAGGTGTTGTCAGTTGCTACCAACACAACATGTTTTAGTTCTATAAAGTCAGAAAAACTAAAATATCTGTGCCACTTAATGTTTTTATTGAGGAACTTGGTTATCCTTTCTCTCTTATAACTCTTTCCCCCCATCCATGTCAACAGTGTTGGAGAGTTTTGTTGAATCCTGTTTATAACAGTAACAGCAGACATTAACACAGTCCTTTCCCAGGCTTAATAGGATGAATGGGGATTCAGCAATGATCAAGCCAAGCATGATCCTTCCTTATTTTCATTGATCTTAAAGTTGTCTCTTCTTTTTTGAAAATCCCACTCTCTTTCTTATTTAACCTCTTTTGTGGTGCTCAAAGTAAAAATGATTGCCCCAATCTTACCATAAAACACTCACTGCCTTTGAGAAATCAGACTGAACTTTAACTAAGGAGTGGCAAAACTCCCTTTGCTTCCTTTGCAACTGTTATTTTTCTGCCTTCACGTATCTGTATGTCCACCAGATGAATCCCTACTCTGAGAAAACCCAAAGAAGTACAGTAGGGAGTCACTAATCATTTGTTGGATAACAAATTATACAACTTTGGGTTACTGATACTGTGATTCTACATTTTGCCTCTTGAGTCTGAACCAGCAATAGTATAGAGAACTTTCCCTCAATATCTTCTGGTACCTAGAGAACCAGAAAAATCATTCATGGGTTACTTTCACTATTTGTCTTGGTACACTGATTTAGTTACACTAAAGAGAAACCTAGACAAACTAGCTATGACAAGCCTAAAACAGCGTATGAAAAAGCATTTGCCAACAAAGTCATGTCTCTGTGACTTAAGTGCCATATAGTCAAAGCTATAGCTTTTCCAGTAGTCATGTATGGATGTGAGAGTTGGACCATAAAGAAGGCTGAGCGCTGAAGAATTGGTAACTTTCAAATAGTGTTGCTGGAGAAGACTCTTGAGAGTCCCTTAGACAGCAGGGAGATCAAACCAGTCAATCCTAAAGGAAATCAACCCTGAATATTCAATGGAAGGACTGATGCTGAAACTGAAACTCCAATATGTTGGCCACCAAAGAACTGACTCATTGGAAAAGACCCTGATGTTGGGGAAGATTGAGTGTAGGAGAAGAAAGGGATGACAGAGGATGTCAATGAACATGAATCTGAGCAAACTCCAGGAGTTGTGAAGGACAGGGAAGCCAGGAGTGCTGCAGTCCATGGGGTCCCTGTGGTCGCAAAGAGACACTACTTGGCTAGTGACTGAACAACAACAAAACAGAAAACATGATCTTATCCTTAGCCAGGGCAATTGTATCAATATTACCCTAACTGCTCACAAGGTTACTTTTGTTAACTGAGAATTGTAGGATTTCTAACTGCATCCTGGATTAGAAAGTATTTGACCACAAGTTTAAACTGTTATTCATTCATTCAACAAATGGTTATTGAGTGACTAATCTGGCTGTAGAAGATATAACAGAGGACAAATTAAACAAATATTCCTACTCCTATGGAACTTATATTCTATCTGAAAAGAAAGGAAAGAAGCAAGATAAGTAAAATACTATTTTAAAGTAATGTTAAGGAGAAAATAAAACAGAGGAAGGAGAGAAACACCAGGAAAAGGGGGATTACAATTCTTGATATAAAAAGTTCACCAAGGAGTTGTATTTTGAGTGTAGACCTGGAGAAGGTGAAGGAGTAAGCTATGTAACTATTTGGAGGGGAATATGCCAGGCAGAGAAGAGTAGGTGCAAAGGCCCTTGGTGGAAGCTTGCTTACTATGTCTTAAGAATAGCAAGGAGGCAAATCTGGCTGAAGATGAATGAGCTAAGGGGAAAGTAAATAGAGGTAAAGTTAGAGAAAAATGGGGGAGATTACACAGGGCCTCATAAGTCACTGTGAAAACTTGGGCTTTTATGAGAAGTGAAAACAGAGCCACTAACGGTTATAAGGAGAAATGACATGATTGATGTATGCTTTATCATGAGTGCTACTGTTGTTTTGTTGAACTAAAAATTAAAGAGGGGCAAGGAGGGACTTCCCTGGTGGCCCAGTGGCTAAGACTGCACACTCTGAATGCAGGGGGCATGAGTTCAATCCCTGGTCAGCGACCTAGATTCCACATGCCTCAACTAAGAGTTTGATTGCCAACTAATGATCCCAAATGCAAAAAAAAAAAAAAAGAACCCATGTGCTGCAGCTAAGATCCAGAAGAGTCAAATAAATAATTTTTTTTTTTAAAGAGGAGCAAGGAAAGAAGTAGGAAGAGCTGAGGAAGATATTGCAGTATTCCATATGAGAAATGATGGTGACTTGAACTTGAGTGGTAGTAGTGGAAATGGTACCAAGTGATTGAATTCTGGATGTATTTTGAAGAGAGAGCCAGTAAGATTTACTTGTTGGATCAGATTGGGGTGAGAGAGTAAGGGAAGACAATATAGCACCGAGGATTTTGGCCTGAGTAACAGGAAGAAAGGAGTCGCCATTTACTGAGATAAGGACAATGGCAAGAGGAGCATCCTAGAGCAGGGATGCTTGTCAGGCATCAAAGCAAATGTGCCGAGTAGGCAGGGGAATGTGAGTCTGGAGCTGAATGCAGAGGTCTGGGCTGGAGATTGAAATTTGGGAGTCATTGTCATATGATGGCATTTAAAGTGACTAGAGGAGAGACTTCCCTGGTGGTGGCTAAGATTCCTTGCTCCCAATGTAAAAGGTCCAGGTCCAATTCCTGATCAGGGAACTAGCTCCTGATGCCGCTAATAAAGGTCCTACGTGCTGCTATTAAGACCCGGTGCAGCTAAATAAATAAACAAAGTTACTTAATTAATTTTAAAAAGTCTAACCAGGGAGCTGGGAGTTGGTGTTCTATATATGACTAAAGAGTCAGACACAACTGAGTGACTGAACTGAACTGAAGCCAGTCAAGTTTCCGCAAGGTTCTGAAGGTTCAAGATTCTGTGCTGCACAGAAGATGAATGATCCTGCATGCTGTGATTAAGACCCAGAACAGCCAAATAAATAAATACATATTTTTTAAAATTTTAAAAATAAATTTATTAAAAAATAAAGTGACTGGAGGAAACCTCCAAGGAAGTGAAAATAAATAAAAGAGCGTACTCAGAGGTCACAGAGATGAGGAAGAACCAGCAAAGGAGACAGGGGACAAAAACCAGCAGTGTGGTATTCTGGAAGTGAAGAACGTGTTTCTAGGGGAGAGTGATCAACTGAGCCAAACGCTGCTTTAGGTCACGGAAATGAGAACTGAGACGTGACTTCTGGATACAGCAATCTAGAGGCCTGCGGCGAGCTCTGATAAGAGCAGTTGGTGGAAGAGTGAGGACAAGAACTCAATGGGTTTGGGTCGATGAGGGAACAGGATGAGCAGAATTGGACACAGGCGAATATAGAGAATTAGTTCATGGAGTGTTCTGTAAAAAGAAAGGCCTGGCAGAAACAGGGTAAAGAAACGGTTCTTAAAGGATGGGTGTTAAAAAAAAAAAAGGATGGTGCAATTATGATACTTTGTTTTGGATTTTTTTTTTTAACTGTACCTCTCAGCATGTGGGGTCTTAGTTGCCTGGCCAGGGATCAAACCCTTGCCCTCTGCAGTGGAAGCATGGAATCTTAACTGCTGGATGACCAAGGTAGTCCCTGACAACATGTCTTTATACATTGATGAATAAGTCTATAGAGTGGCAGGTTGATACACAGGAAAGAGAAGAGAGAATTGTTAGAGCAATGCTTTTACATTGACACAAGGAATAGGGCTAGTGTGTAAGGGGAGGGGTGGGCAAGGAAGAACGGCAGATGCAGGCTGGGTAGATGTGGCTGGAGACATGACTATCCTTTGGCTTCTATACACTTTTTACAAAAGAAGTAAAACTTTTGGTTAATGTACTTATACATAATGATAGTGATGGCTGACATACTCACTTTGGGATGACCAGATTATCTTTGTTTTTTTTTTAAGATTTTTTTTGATGTAGGCCATTTTTAAAGTCTTTATTGAATTTGTTACAGCATTGCTTCTGTTTTATGTTTTAGTTTTTTTGCTGGAGAAGCATGTGTGATCTTAGCTTCCCGACTAGGGATTGAACATACATGGCACCCCCTTGCTCTTGGAAAGTGAAGTCTTAACCACTGGACCACCAGGGAAGCCCCAAGAAGATTATCTTTAAAATTTGAAAAGTATACATGTTGCTAATGCTGTTGCCGTCAACACTGGGAGGAATGTTACAGTAACATTCCAAGACAGTCTGGTGACCTTCCTCCCAAATTGTTCTTCCTGGATATGCCTCTCTGGTTGTTTTAAAGTGTTTCCTTAATAATCAACTCTACTGAAATAACCCCACAATAATTAGCTCCCTTCATCTAAACACCAGCTATTTTTTAGTTTGGATCTTTGAGTCACAAATTTTTTTTTTTTTTTTTTTTTTTTTCTCAGAGTAGCCTACATTCTTGTTTCCTGAGCTTGATTATAGGTAGTCTATTCCATTTCAAAAATTGGTCAAATACAGCTGCTGACTGCCCCATTCAGTTAATTTTCAATTTCTAGCTACTTTCCAGTTCAAGTGATTAAAGGTAGGAACATGAGATAATGGGTCATTTACTGAGTTGTTGATACAGATGGTCATACTGAAAATGGGAAGGGATCATTCTAGAATGCTTAAAATATGTTAGAAGAAGACTTTTTGTTGGTTGATAAAAGGCTTGGCATAGCTCTCTGTTTTTTTGGTGAAATCACGAAAGTCAGGATTGCAAACCTCTAAAGGATCACCTGGCCCAATCATTCATTTGATGCTTCAGCTCCTCTGTAACATTTCTGCTAAGTATGTCCACACTTTCCTTAGCTCTAATGCCAGGAAGGTGACTACTTTACTCCTCTACATCATAGAAATTAACATACAAGGACACATCTGGAGGTTTCTATTTAAAATGACGATGAATTGTATGAAAGTCAAGAGATTTTTCAGTTGCTACACAAAGGATTATAAATCAGAATTCTGGTTTTACAGAGATGCAAATGGGGACATGCAGGTGGAAATGCAGGCGTAAGTACCTTGTACAGCAGGCTGAGATGCTGAGAGTCCCAAGCTAATTCAGGTCTGAAGCACTAGTCACTTCACAGTTGAGGGCAGAGGATGATGTGGGAAGTCTGAGCTGTAGGCTGCTCTCCCAAAGCTATCCTGTGTCTGAATTTTCTTCCCTAAACTTGACAGCATGGCTGACAGCTTTCTTGTCTTTGATTTAGCTCAAGGTACCTGGTTTGCTGCAAGATTTAAAATCCCCCCTTCCTGGGTCATCATTTTGGTCAGAAGATTTAGTTCATAATCAATTAATGTTTGATAAGATAACTGGACAAAACTATGCATCCTTTTTCCTCTTAAATACACATAATACAGACAGGGTGAAATCATTTCAGGTTAATGAAGTTGATGTTTTATTTTTGCTTTAATCGATGTGGTTAGCATTAATTCCAGCTGAAATAATGTTTTCCATTTTTTATATAAACCTCAGGATAGTAAGTTTACTAAAAAATTATTTCACTTGGGAGAGAGGGATGAATAGGTGGAGCACAGGGAATTTTAAGAGCAATGGGACTCTTCTGTGTGTGTGTGCTCAGTTACTTCAGCTGTGTCCAGCTCTCTGAGTCCCTATGGACTGGAGCTCACCAGGCTCCTCTATCCATGGGATTCTCCAGGCAAGAATACTGGGGTGGATTGCCATGCCCTCCTCCAGGGGATCCTCCTGACCCAGGTATTGAACCTGAGTCACCTGCATCGCAGGCAGATTCTTTACCACTGAGCCACCAGGGAAGCCCCGGAACACTTCTGTATGATACCCTAAGGATGTCAATATACACTTATCAAAACTACATTCTATATGTAGAACACAAAGAATAAACCCTAATATAAACTATGGATTTTGGGCAATAATAATGTGTCTGTATTGATTCATTGATTGTAACACAGGTACCTCTGTGTTGGGGGATGTTGACAGAAAGGGAGCCTGTCCTTGTACAGGGCAGGGGTGTAAGTTAAGGGGTATTTTCTGCTCAGTTTTGCTGTAAACTTAAAACAACTCTAAAAATAAAGTCTATCAAAAAATGTTGGAGTCATTTTAAAAAAACTGTTACCAATGGCAATTAAAAACTATAGTGAAGGCATTTACTTCTTTGTTAAATTATTTTGTACAGTGAAGAATCACTCAAATTTAGTTGTATGACAAACTTAGGGATGTCTGAGAAAAGCCCCATAGATGAGGAGTATTAGATTTTCAGACTTTTTTTTTAAGGCAGAACCTGAAAACTGGGCAGAAAGATTCTCTCAAGTAATTGCAAAGTAATCTCTATTTTCTCTGGGTCTTCTGATGGTTTTATAACCTGGTGGCAACTTCAGACTAGTGAAAATAGGTAGTATTTTCTAAGAAATAGCCAGTTGATTTTATTGTACAGCATGATGGAAAGTCATGGAAGAAAGGAGAGGCATAAATGACCTGTTTCATTCTTGGGGGCTGGGAGAACCCCTGGAATGCAGTTTAGTATGATGGCTCATCCTGCCTCTGTGGGTGTCTAAGACAATTGTCACAAAAAATAAGAATCCCACTGGGATTCCAATCCTAACAGGTATTGGGTGAGGGGTACTTAGAGTGCCTTGTAGAGTACGTGTTATTCTCATCTTTTTCCCAGAAAAGTGTATGGAGCTTTTGTTTAATTAAAAAAGAAAAAAAATTTTTTTTTAATTTTTTGGCTGCCTTGGGTCTTTGTTGCTGTGCCTGGGCTTTCTCTAGTTGCAGCAAGCAGGAACCACTCTCTGGTTGCAGTGCTTGGGCTTCTTGTTGTGGTGGCTTCTCTTGTTGCGGAGCACGTGCTTAGTTGCCCAGCTGCCCCACAGCATGTGGAATCTTCCAGAAGCAGGGATGGAACTCATCCCCAGCATTGGCAAGTGGACTTCAACTACTGAACCACCAGGAAGTCTTTTTTTTTTAGGCACCAAAATTTTTATTAACCCACTTTCTTGCTCAATTTTATCATTATAAACCACATGAATCTCTTTTTGACCCAGAGTTGTGAAGGGAATTATCAAGTTACAATGTGCTTTTAAGTGTCTCTGGCTCCTCTGAACCTCTGGCTGTCACTTTTCTTGTCCTCTTCTCGCTTAACAGTGTATTCCAACCCCTGTAAAATAGGGACTAAAAGTACCAGTGTCTTTGCTCTGAGGTTGAAGAGAATGCCAAGCACTAAGCTAGGCTCTCAGGAGCCTCAAACTCCAACAGTTCCTCCCCACCCTTTGACAAATCCCCTTCTTCCTTATCATGGGCTGAGGAACCAATGAACTTGTCATCAAGAACATGGGTATAAAGTCCACAGGCAAAGCGAGGGCCTGGATAGTAAAGTGCATGGGCTTTGTGCCTACCACTGCCAACTTCCAGCCTAAGGAAGGACTGACTGAGTGAGCAGTTCAAAAACCCCTGGGCTCAAGGCTCTTTTCCTGTGGGTAACTCCTATGTACCTCCATCATGACCAGGGCTTGAGGGACGACTTTTCAATTCCTACCGCCACACTTGGGACAGCATGAGGAATGAAGCAGAGGCCAAAGACTGAGTGACTAGCCCCAGGGAGTCGACGGGGGACATTATCAAACCAATTTCAAAGGTGGTGATATTTTTGCTCTTGGGGAAGAGAGGTGGGGGCTTCCCAGGTGGCTCAGTGGTAAAGACTCCATCTGCCAATGCAGGAGATGCCAGAGATGTGGGTTCCATCTCTGGGTCGGGAAGATCCCTTGGAAGAGGAAATGGCCATCCACTCCAGTATTCTTGCCTGGAAAATCCTATGGAGAGAAGAGTCTGGAAGGCTACAGTCCATGGGGTCGCCAAGAGTCAGATGGGACTGAGAGACTGAGCGTGCTTGCAGGAGAGGTGGGACCCAGGTAAGGACAGCAACTGGCAGGCAAAGGGCAGGCTTGGTTCTTAGTGGTCAGGCTGGAAGGGGCCATCACAGGACATGCCCAGGTACGGGCCTGCTTCTCAGTCAGCTTGGTCAGCTTCACATTCAGCTTGCCCAGGGGGGCTTCAGCCACTGCATTATCCAGGTTCTTGGGCAGGAAGTAGACCTTCACAGGGTGCTTATCTGGGTGGGTCTGTAGCTCAATCTTCGCCAGCACCTGGTTGGTGAAGGAGTCGCTTATCATGAAGCTGGGATGGCCCATGGTGCAGTCCCGGTGGACCAGCTGGCCCTTGGCCAGCCCTATGATCAGTGCCCATTATTCAACAAGTACAGTCCACCTGGGGCTTGATGTTTGCCTTCTCCACAGTACTCTCATTCAGGCGCTTGATATCAATCTCCACGTTAAAGCATCTGATTTACACACAGTGACATCATCTTTCATCTGTTCAAAGCGTGGGTTGACGGATGAGCTTGGTACAGCCAATGGTGGTGACAAAATGCTGCCTTCCTGATGGGTCTCATCCATGATGGTCACCTCACACCCCTCCATGGCAGCCTAAAGCGCATTGATGGAGTTCATCTCTCCTATGATGAATTGGGCCCCGAAATCCCTTAGGGCCTGGGCACAGCCATTGCCCTTGTTGCCACAGCCCACTACCACCGCCATCTTGCCCGCATTCATCATGTCAGGAGTCGTTGACACTGACAGCAGGCACCTTCAGGATCCATTGATCATCCTTTTATACAGGTTGTGGACCCACACTGTGGTCTCTTCAGAGATGCCTCAGATGTCAGACTGGAGCTGCGGGTACTCGGTGCAGATGCTGTTGGTGAGGTTAGCACCATTGCCCAGCATCATGTTGAAGGGCACATCCCTGAAGCACAGTGTCTGCTGGATGCACCACAATTACTCCTCATCCGTGTCACTCTTCTGGGCATGGAATGCCAGCCTTGGCAATGGCAGCTGTTGCGTGGTCCTGGGCAGAGAAGATATTGCAGCTGGACCACTGCACCTCACCACCCAGGCCGATGTGGGTCTCACTGAGGACAGCTGTCTCCATGGTAACGTGCAGGCAGATAGCAACATGGCGCCCTTCAGTGACTTGGAGGCGGAGTACATCTCCTGCATGCGCATCAGGCCTGGCATCTTATTCTCTGCGAGGTCCAGGGCTTTGCGTCCCCAGGCAGCCAGGCTGAAGTCAGTGGCTTTGTAAAGCAGCTTGTTGGACATGCTGGTAGCGTTTCTGTTTCTGCAAGGAGTGGTGAATGCGGGCAAAGGGGATTGGGCCTCAGGCTGGGAACAGGAGCTGGCAGGGCAGCATGGTGCAGGGTGAGAACAGAATATTTTAGGTAACATTCTAAATGTTGGTCGTCTTGCTCAAGTGGAAGGGAATACTGAATGTGTATATATGAGAGAATATAAAAAATAAACAAGCTACAAGGATATATTGTACAGCACAGGGGATATAGCCAATGTCTTATAATAACTTTAAATGGAGTATCAGTTCAGTTCAGTTCAGTCACTCAGTCATGTCCGACTCTTTGCGACCCCATGAATCGCAGCACGCCAGGCCTGCCTGTCCATCACCAACTCCCGGAGTTTAAAATGGAGTATAATTTATTTTTAAAATAGAATCACTATATTTTACACCCAAAACCAATAAAATATTGTAAATCAACTATACATCATTAACAAACAAAAACTAAAGAGTTCCCTGGCAGTTCAGTGGTTAGGGCTCCGAGTTCACACTGCAAGGGCATAGGCTCAATCCCTGGTTGAGGAACTAAGATCCCATATGCGATGCATGGCATGACAAAGAAAGCAAACAAATAAACAGAAACGTTCCTACATAGAACAAAGGAAATAATACACAAGAAACCAGCAACTATGTGATTCTGTTAAGGCCAAATGGGATCTAAATCTGAGTCAAGGTGTTGGCCAATAGGTGAGAATGATGGAGTTCAGATTCCTGCCCAACTGAGACTGGACAATCAAAACCAGACTCTACTGGGGGAAGGGGTTGTGGAAGGGAGACAGTAGGTCAGGAGGGATGGTGAGAGGAAGTGGGAATATGACCACTGGAGAAGCAGCAGCACAAAGATGAAGCAGCTGACTGAACTCCATATATAATATATGCTTGATTGGACTCAGGTAAAAGCACTGAATTTGAAGAAACTAAACTTCTTGAGGTTCCTAATGACTGGTGGCACAGATCGACAGGAGGAAAGAACTCAGTCACTGCCGATGTAGAAACACCTCCAGCTGGCACTGAATGACCACCTGGAACCGTCTCTGCCATTCCCTGTCTGCAGTCACCGTCTCTGACCTTGGTATCCCATTCTATTCCCTGGGGTGTTCATTTTTACGTTATGCAAACATTCTTTCACGGTCGTGTGCCCTGGACCCTTTGCGAAGTGGACTGGAATAGGAGAGTGGATAGAAGACACAGTGTGCAGGAAGTGACAAAGGACTTTGTGATTATACAGTCTTTTGCATTCTAGAAATTAGAGTGGGGGGGGGTGAAATCAGCAGAATTATAACTCTAGTTTTCCCAGTTATTTACATTTAATCCCTGATCGCATAATATATGAACTTCTAGCATAATACCATAATGTTCGTTATATAAAAGAAAGTTTTATCCAAACTACATATATCACTATGTAAACTCCTTTAGAAATGGAAATAATTCTGACTCAAGTTTATCAGCGTTCAAGCTGTTAAGTGAAAATACTTAAGTGTCACAGCTGAATAAATATTCAAGAAAAACAATGAATGCTTTAGGTAAGCCATGGGCAGCCAAGTTCTTTTATTTTAGTACTTTTCATCTCTATTGTGAATTGAAAAGGGGAGGAAATGCCCTCAGTAAAATTTAGAAATCCTATCATCAAGCAAAAATTCTCTTTATAGCTAAATTACAGGTAGAAATTCACTTTAAAAAATGCTATGGCCAGTTGTTAACACAGCATTACCATTTACAAATACAGTTCTTTAAACACAACAGATTGTCATTACTCAGCAGGTTCATTAATCACAATTCAGCTTGCTATCAGGAGTGAAAATTACTGGTGTTATTAAATTTCCACCCCATTACCTTGACTTTTATTTAGAAACATTCATCAACAATCTCCTCCTTCATTAGAAGTCACAAGTTAACCAAGCCAAAAAAACAAAGTCATCAAAGAAGCACAATTTGATGATATCTTGGAAATGCAAATACTTAGTGCAATTTGGTTAATTCACAAAGTCTCTTAAGCATTACAGTAATCTACTCCAGACAATTCTCAAGCCTTTGCTTCAACGGTTAGCTATGGACATTTCAAAGTACTTGAGAAAAAAACAGAACTTGACAGTAGATTTCTGGTAATTGTCTCAAGCAGTCCTCTGACAATTACTCCTTCAGTTGCCTTTGTTTTTTTGTTAGTCCCCCAATACCCTCTGTTAAAAGAAGTGTAATTCATTGCCTTAAAGAAAAGCTGCAGGTTTCATCTTAGTGCCTTCACCAGAAATGTTCTGGTCTAAGGAAGCCACTTCCCATCTGTCCACAGGAAAAGTTCTGGGTACCATACCCAGAACTGGTTCTCAGATAGATGTCCTCCAAGATAAATTAAGATCCTAACTGATATTAACCAATCAACAAATGTTTATCAATTACTGTTCATAGGAACTGAGATAGCCATTAAAGAGAACAGAGTATAAGAAGATCAAGTCCTCTACAGCTTTACCCTCTAGATGTCTATAATATATGTATTCACAGGAGCAGCTAATACAGAGCAGCAGATTGTTGGTGCTAAAATTAATGTGCTAGGTAGGAACTATCAGAATGAATGTTTGAATGTCTTACTCCTGACTACAGAGATGAGAAAATTCGGTCATCCTCTCAGAGCAGAAGTGAGATATGCTGTGAAAAGTAGGGGGAGAGGGAAAAAAAGGGTCCAGAGAGATGTATTTGAAAGCAAAGCAAAATCTGCAATAAATACTGGGTTGGCCCAAAATTTCATTTGGGTTTTCCCATAAGATGTTATGGAAAAACTTGAACTAATAGTTTGGTCAACCCAATATAAACATATTTTTGTATATGGTGTAAATGTGACAACATTTCAAGTATAAATATTTATCTTGACTTCGCATGTTTTGACAGTATTCATTCAAAAAGCTGAAGCACACTCAGGTCATCCATGGCTGATTGTTTGGTTCCATGAAGAACCATGGGAAACATAGTCATGACGACCCTAGTAGGATCACAGTCTACACGAAGATTGTACCTCCAGGTTGTTGCTGCTGCTGCTAAGTCGCTTCAGTCGTGTCTGACTGTGCTACCACATGGACTGCAGCCTACCAGGCTCCTCTGTCCATGGGATTTCCCAGGCAAGGGTACTGGAGTGGGTTGCCATTGCCTTATCCTGTAACTGCCTGCAATAATCTGTCCCAGCCAAATCAACTGTAAATTGCCATTATTTGCAATGAGAGAGTAGTACTGACTGACACTTCTCAGATTAATAGATCTGGGAGGTCTGGAAATATTTTCATTTGAGAAATGTGGTCAATTTTTCTACACCTTCAGTTCAGTTCAGTTCAGTCGCTCAGTCGTGTCAGACTCTTTGCAACCCCATGAACCACAGCACGCCAGGCCTCCTTGTCCATCACCAAATCTCGGAGTCTACTCAAACCCATGTCCATTGAGTCGGTGATGCCATCCAGCCATCTCATCCTCTGTCATTCCCTTCTCTTCCTGCCCTCAATCTTTCCCAGCATCAAGGTCTTTTCAAATGAGTCAGTTCTTCACATCAGGTGGCCAAAGTATTGAAGTTTCAGCTTCAACATCAGTCCTTCCAATGAACACCCAGGATGATGGACTGGTTGGATCTCCCTGCAATCCAAGGGACTCTCAAGGGTCTTCTCTAACACCACAATTCAAAAGCATCAATTCTTCGGTGCTCAGCCCTCTTTATAGTCCAACTCTCACATCCATACATGGAGAAGGAGATGGCAACCCACTCCAGTATTCTTGCCTGGAGAATCCCAGGGACGGGGGAGCCTGGTGGGCTGCCGTCTATGGGGTCACACAGAGTCGGACACGACTGAAGCGACTTAGCAGCAGCAGCAGCAGCACATTCATACATGACTACTGGAAAAACCATAGCCTTGACTAGACGGACCTTCGTTGACAAAGTAATGTCTCTGCTTTTGAATATGCTGTCTAGGTTGTTCATAACTTTCCTTCTAAGGAGTAAGCGTGTTTTAATTTCATGGCTGCAATCACCATCTGCAGTGACCTTGGAGCCCCCAGAAAACAGTCAGCCACTGTTTCCACTGTCTCTCCATCTATTTGCCATGAAGTGATGGGACCAGATGTGATGATCTTAGGTTTCTAAATGTTGAGCTTTAAGCCAATTTTTTCACTCTCCTCTTTCACTTTCATCAAGAGGCTCTTCAGTTCTTCTTCACTTTCGCTCCAGGTAATTAAGGTCATCTAATCCAGATGATGTTAATAGATAAAATATTACAGAAAGTACAGAAGGCATTTGTTGTTATTGTTGGTGTTCAGTCACTAAGTCCTGTCTGACTCTTTGTGACAGAAGGCGTATTGTTGCTATTTCAGGGCTACCAGTGTCCTGAGGTGGTTTTTTTTGGTGTTCTAAGCTCAGGATGTCTGGAATAATTTAATGAATGTGTGAATACATGCTGAGGTTAAAAAAAAAAAAAAGTATGTGCAAAGGGAGTACCTGAATAAATCCATGACTTCCTGAAAGGGACAACTGTCAGTTTTGTCTGACCAGCATCTTTTTTCCCGTCCATTAATGACTGAAGGCAGTAACAGTCAATCTTCATCTGTGTTATCACCTTGTGCACATCCCACTTAGTACTGTGCAGTTATCAATCAAATAGCTTGCTCCCTCTCCCCAAGGTAAACTCCAGAAAAAATTTGAATTTTGATAGGCAGGACAAAGACTAAAATGACTGGAGTTGCTCAATCCAATGTCAGTGTCCTAGAAAAGACTCTACTTGGAGTCCCTGAATGCTATCCTGATGGACTTTCCTTTCCTGAGGTATGAGCAGCAAAATCTTCCTGCGTACTAAAAACTATTCCACACTTTTAAAATTTGCTGAACTTTAATTTTTTTTTTTTTAAGCTAGAGCTGATTTTTGTGGCTTACAACCAAAGGGAATTAGTGCATTCAGTTTACCTCTGTTACAACTTCCAAGCATATCAAGTAAAAATTATTTTTGCTTTTAAGCCAGGGATGAACTAAACATGTTTGGAGGCAGGAGAAAAAGGTGTTGAAGAAGAAAAGGACAGCAAGGCTGACTTCTGGGCATGTGACCTGTGTGTTAATGTTCTGCTGCTGTTGTCTTGAAATTCTTACTATTTTTTTGAGCCAGGACCTTGCATTTTCATTTTGCACGAGGCCCAGCCAATTATGAAAGTGCTTCATATGATATAAAGCACTATATGAAGGCTGATTAATGCCCCCCCCTCAAAGATGCTCACACCCTAGTTCCCAGGTCCTGTTAAGTATGTTACCCTATGTGGCAAAAAGGACTTTGCAAATGTGATTATGTTAAGGATTTTGAGTTGGGAAGATTATTTGGACTATCTGGTGGGCCCAAAGTAATTGCAAGGGTCCTTTAAAAGACAGAGGCACAGAATTAGAGTTAGAAAGAGAAAGCATGTGACAACAGAAGCAGAGGGAGTGAAATCTGACTGCGTGATGCCTGGTTATGAGCGAAGGAATGTAGGTGGCCTCTTTGTTGTTGCTCAGTCACTCAGTCGTGTCCGACTCCTTGAGACCTGTGGGCTTCAGCAAGCCAGGCTTCCCTGTCCTTCACTGTTTCTCAGAGTTTGCTCACTCATGTCCATTGAGTCAATACCATCCAACCATCTCATCCTGTCTCCCCCTTCTCCTCCTGCCCTTAATCTTTTCCAGTATCAGAGTCTTTTCCAATGAGCTGGCTCTTCGAAAAAGGTGGCCAAAGATTGGAACTTCAGCTTCAGCATCAGTCCTTCCAATGAAAAGTCAAGGAAACGTATTTTTCCCCTAGAGAAAGCCTCTAGAAAGAATGTAGCCCTGCTTATCCTAATTGAACTCATCTCCAGAACTGTAAGATGATAAATTTGTTGTAAGTCACTAAATCTGTGGTAATTTGTTATAAAAGCGACAGGAAACCTACACATTACAAGGTTACTATAAGGTCACCTTAAGGTGATGCCTTACTGCTGTTGCTGCAACGCTTCAGTCGTGTCCGGTGTCCGACTCTGTGCAACCCCAGAGACGGCAGCCCACCAGGCTCCCCCGTCCCTGGGATGCCTTACTAGTTTACCAGAAATCAAGACTATTAATAAAACTAATAGCAGCTATTTATTGAACATTTCTTTTGTTCTAGGACCATACTAAGCCCTTTATGTATGAAATCTTATGCAATCCTAGAACAATGTTTGAAGTGGGTATGCTTGTATTTACTTTAGAGACAGACAAACGGAGGTTCAGAGAGGTTAAGCAACTTGTCTAAAGTCACATAACCAACTAGAATGTTTTAGAGGTGGGAGCTGAACCCAGTTATCACTCCCAGTTCAACCCCATTGCCAGACTTTATATAAACCTGGGTTTGTTCCCATCCTTTAACGTTCATTATGTTTGTATGGGTCAACACAGGAGTCAAAGCTTGACCAGGGAGTCAGAGCCTGACCAGCCAGAGGACGACATCCACATCTGGGGCGTGTAAGATGGAGGAGCCCAAGCCAACTCCACAAGTCTCAGATGGCTCATCTAGGCACAGGCGATAGATGGGAGGCTACAGAAAAGTGGATGAGCCAAAGAAAGCGCCAGACATTGAAAGTTGAAGAGCCCTTGTTTTTCGTTTGCCTAGATCGTGGGCGAATCCTGAAGCCTCGTGGCGGTGCGGGTGTCAGGGGACAACGACAGAGGGAGGGGGCCCCCGCCGGGTTTCCATGAGCAACTGCCAGGCGAGGGGGCGCGGCCGGCGGTCCGCGGGAAGGGCGGGCGTTCCTCTCCACCCGCCAGCACCGCCTCTTGTTTTGAAGGCCCGCGTGGTCTCGCGTCATTGGCCGCCGTGGAGCTCCGGGGAGGCGGGGCGGTCTCCGCGGCTGTAGCTCTCCAGTTACCCCCTCCGCCGGCCCCGCCTTCCGGCCGCCGGCGCCCACCGGGCCAACTGGACCACAACTCCCACAAGGCCTCGCGCTCGGAGGGGGGGCGTGGCCGGGCGCAGGGGAAGCCGGGGGCGGGGCCGCCTAGGGGATGAAGTGGGGGCGCTCGATTCCTCAACCTCACTCACAGCTGCCGGGCGGCTGGGAGAGCGTCCTCCGCCACTGGACTGGCGTGCAGACCTCTGACCCTGGAGTCTCTCGGCCGCCGGGAACCGTCCTCTTGGGTCGTCGCCCGGGCTGCCCGCCGTTTCCCGGCCCCGAGGGGCCCGGCCGGCCGCGGCGGGGGGAGAGGTCAGCATGAGCCCGGGGGTCCGGCGGGCCGGCGCAGGGCAGGGGGCGGCGGCCGCGGTGCAGCTTCTCGTCACCCTGAGCTTCCTCCCGAGCGTCGTCGAGGCCCAGGTAAGCCGGAGTGATGGCGGTGCGGGGACCCCCGGCCGAACGCCGGCGGTGGAGGCGGCGACCGGGCCGCGACTGAGGCGCGGGCGGGCAGGGGAGGGAGCCCCGGGAGGTTTCTGACGAGCGGAAAAGCCGGGGGGCTGAAGCCCCGATCATCAAGTCCAGGAAACGCCTGCGAGCCGCTTGCGGTGTGAGGGGTGGTGATACGGGGTGATGGCAGGAAAAAGAGGAAGATGGTGACGGTCCCCTGAGGTGTTTTCGTTTTTATCTTTCCGATGTTTAAGCGGTTCCGAGTGTGGCGGGAGATGGGACGGGGATGAAAACCTCTGCGGCTGTTCTGGGATGAGAGCACGCAGAGAAAAGGGGAAGCCCTCCTCGCGGGGAACTCAGGGGATGGGTGGGGGGCAGGTGGGGAGTAGGTGACAGACCCAGCGGCCCTGCAGAAGCCAAGTCGATCGCGAGGGGGACAAGTCTGAACTTCCTTGACTTCTGGACTAGAGAGTCCCTCGCCTCTCTCAGGACCGTTGTATTTTTACCCAGCTTGTACTCCGTCTGCTGAGTGGCGTCGCCAGGTGAGCTCAAGTACCAGAGGGGGGCCCGTGTCTGACCTTGTGGCTCCCTCAGCAGTGAGTGATGGCCGATAAATTAGAGTTTGGGGGTTCTTTGTGAGGCGTAGCTTACAGAAGGGTTCTCAATACGCTGGTTCTCAATAGCTTCCCAGGGTCTTTTGCCTTAATAAAGGCTTCTTTTTTTTATACAGTAGAATTTGAATAGGCTTCTGCCAGGTGCTGTCTAGTCTGCACCTGCTGCAGAGTGGCAAAACTACTAAGAGCTAAAAAAAACCCAAAAAAACAACAAAAGGTGTCTCATGTGGCCAGATGATGAGGGGAGACATGGTTTGAAGCAATTAGTGCTGATGGTTAAGTCAAATTGAAGGTAACTCTTGCCTGGAAAATCCCATGGGCAGAGCAGCCTGCTAGTTTGCAGTCCATGGGGTCGCTAAGAGTCGGACACGACTGAGCGACTTCCCTTTTCACTTTTCACTTTCATGCATTGGAGAAGGAAACGACAACCCACTCCAGTGTTCTTACCTGGAGAATCCCAGGGACGGGGGAGCCTGGTAGGCTGCCGTCTACGGGGTCGCACAGAGTCGGACACGACTGAAGCGACTTAGCAGCAGCAGCAGCAGCAGCACATGCTAGTAAAGTAATGCTCAAAATTCTCCAAGCCAGGCTTCAGCAATACATGAACCGTGAACTTCCAGATGTTCGAGCTGGTTTTAGAAAAGGCAGAGGAACCAGAGATCAAATTGCCAACATCCGTTGGATCATCGAAAAAGCAAGAGAGTTCCAGAAAAACACTATTTCTGCTTCATTGACTATGCCAAAGCCTTTGACTGCGTGGATCACAATAAACTGTGGAAAATTCTGAAAGAGATGGGGATACCAGACCACCTGACCTGCCTCTTGAGAAACCTGTATGCAGGTCGGGAAGCAACAGTGAGAACCAGACACAGAACAATGGACTGGTTCCAGATAGGAAAAGGAGTTCGTCAAGGCTGTATATTGTCACCCTGCTTATTTAACTTATATACAGAGTACATCATGAGGAAACGCTGGGCTGGAAGAAGCACAAGCTGGAATCAAGACTGCCGGGAGAAATAGCAATAACCTCAGATATGCAGATGACACTACCCTTATGGCAGAAAGTGAAGAGGAACTAAAAAGCCTCTTCGTGAAAGTGAAAGAGGAGATTGAAAAAAATTGGCTTAAAGCTCAACATTCAGAAAACTAAGATCATGGCATCTGGTCCCATAACTTCATGGGAACTAGATGGGAAACAGTGGAAACAGTGTCAGACTTTATTTTTGGGGGCTCCAAAATCACTGCAGATGGTGACTGCAACCATGAAATTAAAAGATGCTTACTCCTTGGAATGAAAGTTATGACCAACCTAGATAGCATATTCAAAAGCAGAGCTATTATTTTGCCAACAAAGGTCCGTCTAGTCAAGGCTATGGTTTTTCCAGTGGTCATGTATGGATGTGAGAGTTGGACTGTGAAGAAAGCTGAGCGCCGAAGAATTGATGCTTTTGAACTGTGGTGTTGGAGGGAGATCCAACCAGTCCATTCTAAAGGAGATCAGTCCTGGGTGTTCATTGGAAGGACTGATGCTAAAGCTGAAACTCCAACACTTTGGCCACCTGATGCGAAGAGTTGATTCATTGGAAAAGACCCTGATGCTGGGAGGCATTAGGGGCAGGAGGAGAAGGGGATGACAGAGGATGAGATGGCTAGATGGCATCACTGACGCGATGGATGTGAGTTTGAGTGAACTCCGGGAGTTGGTGATGGACAGGGAGGCCTAGCATGCTGCGATTCATGGGGTCGCAAAGAGTTGGACATGACTGAGTGACTGAACTGAACTGAACTGATGACGGTAACAGTGCAAACATGTTTTTCTGACTTTATTCAGACACTTTTTTTCATGACCCTAAGGTGTTCTGAACTCCAGAATGCCTGAATACTCAGTTTCTCTCCCTGTGTGAATATTTTCTAAATGAATAATAAAAATAAAAGGGGAGGACTTTTAGTTTGGAAGGGTGGGATGTTAAAAATGCACATTCTCTGGACCCACTACCAACTGTTCTGATTTAATGGATCTGGATGTGATCCAGGAATCAGTAATTTAAACCAGGTTTGCAAGTAACTAATGTAGTTATCGTTTTAGCTATCTTACAACACCACTTGGAAACACTTGAAATAGATAGTGGCAATCTACCAGACTTATAAAAAGTATATTTTCTAAATTGTCTTTGATAAAGTTATTTTCTAGTTATTAGTGGGCTATTTCTTTTTGAGTAGAGTTTACATTTAGATATTTTTCTAAAGTTTATTTTTTCTCATTTTCTCTTTCTTTTTAGATAGTATATTTTAATTGTATACTTTCTCACCAATTTAGAAGCTTCATTTTAGGTTTCTGTCACAAATTAATGTGTATTAATGTTTTATAATTGCATGTGTACTCTAAATGTTATTATATCCAAATGAATATATATGATTTAAATTTCATTATGTCCAAATGAATATATGTAGTTCAACAGTTAAGGATTTGTGCATATTCAAGGTAGCGTGTGCCAAAGAGTCCTCAAAATTGAATACATATGGTTTTTGTTTCCAGTGATACTTTCTCATATAGTGTTCAATCATACTTTAATCTGTAACATGTTTAAAAATACATTGTCTCATTTCATTTAACACATCTTTCACACAGTGAGGTAACTGACATTTAAAGAGCTTACATGATTAATATCACAGTTAAGTAAGTGAAGGAGAGTATCTTTCTGGTCTATACAGTTGCATCTCAGTATGCTTGCTTCTTTATGGTATAGAAATAAAGTAGAGGGAGACCCAGGAAAATAAAAAGGTGGAACTAAGCCAGTTCTTTCTCTTCTCTTTCATTCACTAACTTGGAAGAAAATCAGTAAAGAATAAAGGGAAGAATTAATTTTTTGAAGGATATTTCTGTTCACAAGTACGCATTTGTGCAACACATACCCCATGTTCTTGTAAATGAAATGCAAGTGTGCTTTGTATTGGGTTGGCCAAAAAGTTTATTTGAATGAACTTTTTGGCCAACCTTGAGTATGATAAAACACTAGAAACTTAAATTGTAGTGGATACAAATGAGGTAACAAGTTAATCTTCCCATAAAGAAGTAACTTCAGATTTTAAATTTTTTCTAAGTGCATTTCTGAGCTGGCAAGAAATCAAGGAATATATAAAGCCTCCTCCACCCCCCAAAATGGAAAGCCAGAACTTTGAGACTCAGTGCTGCTTCAGTGCCATTACCCTGACCACTTCCTCTGAACTCTGAAGACCTTGAGCTTCTGCTCTGACAACTGCATGGAGTGGCATAAACAAGAAATAAAACCCACATCTGCCCAAATAGAGGGAAGTAAAAGGGGCCCTCACCATAAGCTTGGGCTCCAAAGAGCTACATCTTAAATATAAGGAGAAATGAAATCCACCACAAGTAAGGGGAGAATGAACAAACATGCTAGGGGAAGGCAGGGGGAAAACTGCCTTGAGAATTTCTATGAGCTGTCCTTATACAGGGCAAATTCATGCTACCTGTGAAGGGAAAATCTTCAAGTGGAAAATTTAATTTGTAGCAATCTCAGGTTGGTGTGCTCTGAGTTTACAGGTAAAAACAAATATCCATCCCCTCTGGAGGGCTTCTCTGGTGGCTCAGTGGTAAAGAATCTGCCTGCCGATACAGGAGATGTAGGAGACATGGGTTCATCCCTGGGACAGGAAGATCCCCTGGAGAAGGAAATGGCCACACTCCAGTAGTCTGACTTGGGAAATTCCATGACCCAGGAACCTGGCGGTCTACAGTCCATGGGGTTGCAAAAGAGTCAGACTTGACTTAGTGATTAAACTACCACCATTACCATCCCCTCTGGAGGAATTCATTGTCTACACAGGCCCTAAAGAATTTTTGAAGATGAAGTGTCAAGAAAAATAAGCTAATAGTCAAAAACCACAGAACACACAAAGGCAACGTGAATGCGATATTTAGAAATATAGATTATAGAATTAGGTCTGTAATAAGTGTAGATTTTTTTCAAATAATCAGGTATTATTTAAAATCACCATGTTTAAATGGGGCTTCCCTGGTGTGTCAGACAGTAAAGAATCTGCCTGCAATGAGGGAGACCTGGGTTCAATCCCTAGGTCAGGAAGATCCCCTGGAGAAGGGAACAGCTATCCACTCAAGTATTTTTTCCTAGAGAATTCCATGGACAGAGGAGTCTGGTGGGCTTAAGTCTAGTTCAGTTCAGTCACTCAGTTGTGTCTGACTCTTTGCGACCCCATGGACTGCAGCACACCAGGCTTCCCTGTCCATCACCAACTTCCAGAGTGTGCTCACACTCACGTCCTTCGAATTGGTGATGCCATCCAACCTTCTCATCTTCTGTCGTCCCCTTCTCCTATTGCCTTCAATGTTTCCCAGCATCAGGGTCTTTTCCAATGAGTCAGTTCTTCGCATCAGGTGGCCAAAGTATTGGAGTTTCAGCTTCAGCATCAGTCCTTCCAATGAACATTCAGGACTGATTTCCTTTAAGATTGACTGGTTGGATCTCCTTGCAGCCCAAGGAACTCTCAAGGATCTTCTCCAACACCACAGTTGAATAGCATCAATTCTTCAGCACTCAGCTTTCTTTTATGGTCCAACTGCCACATCCGTACATGACTACTGGAAAAAACCATAGCTTTGACTAGATTTACTTTTGTCAGCAAAGTAATGTGTCTCTTTTTAATATGCTATCTACTTTGGTCATAGCTTTGCTTTTCTTTGAAGGAGTAAGTGTCTTTTAATTTCATGGCTGCAGTCACCATCTGCAGTGATTTTGGAGCTCAGAAAAATAAAGTCTGTCCCTGTTTGCATTGGTTCTCCATCTATTTGCCATGAAGTGATGGGACCGGATGCCATGATCTTAGTTTTCTGAATGTTGAGTTTTAAGCCAACTTTTTCACTCTTCTCTTTCACTTTCAACAAGAGGTTCTTTAGTTCTTCTTCACTTTCTGTCATAAAGGTGGTGTCATCTGCATATCTGAAGTTATTGATATTTCTCCTGGCAGTCATAATTCCAGCTTGTGCTTCATCCAGCCCAGCATTCCATGGGGTCACAAAGAGTCAGACTAACTATCTATCTAACTCAGGAGTGAGCAACTAACACTTTCACATGTTTAAATATAAAGACTTAAAAGTATGAAAAAGAACAAGAAATTTTAAAGAATGGCCCCAAAGTTCAAAACATAATGAAATAGAAGTTTTAGAAATCAAATTAACAACTTGATGGATGAAGTGGTTGATTATATCCAGCAGAAAAAAATGATAATTGAATTGAAAAACCATTTTATGTCCTTTTTTTCCTTTAATCTCCCAATACCTTCTTTTGATCCTAACTCTTAGCTTTATATTTTACTAAATTGGAATAATCAGAATAATCCACATCTGTCCACCTACTAGTCTCTGACCCACATATTTTGACTTCTGTAGATTATCATAAACTGTTAGTACTCTTATCAGAGACCAATCCCTCCACTTGCATTTTGGTCCCATTCCTTCTTTCCAGTTCAAGGACATGGCTCCAGCAAATTTTCCCTTTCTCTTCTGGTTCATTGATTTTTTTTTTCCCCTTCTCTAATGGACTGTTGTTGTTGCTAAGTCATGTCTTGACTCTTTTTGTGATCCCATGGGCTATATAGCCCACCAGGCTCCTCTGTTCATGGGATTTCTCAGGCAAGAATACTGGAGTGGATTGACATTTCCTTTTCCAGGGGATCTTCCCAATTCAGTTATCAAACCTGAGTCTCCTGTATTGGCAGGCGGATTCTTTACCACTGAGCCTGTTACTGTCATCATAAAACATGCTGTTAATTCTACGATTTTAAAGTTCTCTCTTGACCCACTCATCTCTTATGACTCTGCTTAGTTTTTCTCTTTTCTATAGAGAAACCCCTCAAAAGAGTTATCTTTATCTTTCCTATTCTGATCATTCAGCCCATTTCAGTCTGACTTTTGCCTCTACTACTTCTCCAAAATGGCTCTTGTCAAAATCACTAATGTCTTTCTTGCTGCTAAAGCGATTTTTTTGCTAAACCTAAGATTTAAAAACTATTTTGCAGACTTTTTTCATAGCTCATCACTCACTGTCTTTGACATACTTTTGTTTTTTCTTTTTTTTTTTTTTACTTCCAAGATAGTATATTTTTCTGATTTCTTTCCTTTCTGCAGGCCAGTCTTTATTAGAATCCCTTGCTTGTTCCTAATTGTTTGAACCTCAAGGTTCAAATCTTACACTCTCTCTTCTCTCCACCTTGGCCATCTTTTAGTCTCTTGGCTTTAAATACCTGGAATTCAGGAGACCCGGGTTCAATCCCTGGGTTGGGAAGACCCCTGGAGAAGGAAATGGCAACCCACTCCAGTACTCTTGCCTGGAGAATTCCATGGAGGTTGGTGGGCTACAGTCCATGGGGTTGCAAAGAGTCGGACAGGACTTCACTTTCACTTTCACTTTCTTATGGTATTTAGTATCTATATCTCAGAATCTCTAGTCTAGGATTCTCAGCTCTAGATCCATATATCTAACTACTTTTTCAGTGTTTCCACTTAGATAGTTAATAGGTATCACAAATTTGATGTATTAAGAACTAAATTCCTGACTTTATCCCCCTCAAATCTGTTCTTCTCACTGTCTCCTCCCCCTTAAACATATACTGTAGCCACACTGACCTCCTTGCTATCCCTCAAAGATGGCAAATATCCTCTTGCTTTGAGTCCCTTGGACCTGCAGTTTCCTCTACATAGCTAACACACTTCTCATGTATTCATATGGTTCGCTCGCTCACTTTCTTAGGTTTCTGCTTAAGTGTCATGTTACCTGCCGTGTTCACTTACCTAAATTGTCACCTTCCATGATCATACAATATAAAAGAGAAACCCTTCATCCTCACCTTGTACTACTCCATATTCCTTTCAGTTCAGTTCAGTTCAGTCACTCAGTCGTGTCCGACTCTTTGCGACCCCATGAATCGCAGCACGCCAGGCTTCCCTGTCCATTACCAATTCCCGGAGTTCACTCAGACTCACGTCCATCGAGTCAGTGATGCCATTCAGCCATCTCATCCTCTGTCGTCCCCTTCTCCTCCCACCCCCAATCCCTTCCAGCATCAGAGTCTTTTCCATTGGGTCAACTCTTCGCATGAGGTGGCCAAAGTACTGGAGTTTCAGCTTTAGTATTCCTTCCAAAGAAATCCCAGGGCTGATCTCCTTCAGAATGGACTAGTTGGATCTCCTTGCGGTCCAAGGAACTCTCAAGAGTCTTCTCCAACACCACAGTTCAAAAGCATCAATTCTTCGGCGCTCAGCTTTCTTCACAGTCCAACTCTCGCATCCATACATGACCACAGGAAAAACCATAGCCTTGACTAGATGGACCTTTGTTGGCAAAGTAATGTCTCTGCTTTTCAATATGCTATCTAGGTTGTTCATAACTTTCCTTCCAAGGAGTAAGCGTCTTTTAATTTCATGGCTGCAGTCACCATCTGCAGTGATTTTGGAGCCCCCAAAAAATAAAGTCTGACACTGTTTCCATTGTTTCCCCATCTGTTTCCCATGAAGTCATGGAACCAGATGCCATGATCTTAGTTTTCTGAATGTTGAGCTTCAAGCCAACTTTTTCACTCTCCACTTTCACTTTCATCAAGAGGCTTTTCAGTTCCTCTCCACTTTCTGCCATAAGGGTGGTGTCATCTGCATATCTGAGGTTATTGATATTTCTCCCAGCAATCTTGATTCCAGCTTGTGCTTCTTCCAGCCCAGCATTTCTCATTATGTACTCTGCGTAGAAGTTAAATAAGCAGGGTGACAATATACAGCCTTGACATACTCCTTTTCCTATTTGGAATCAGTCTGTTGTTCCATGTCCAGTTCTAACTGTTGCTTCCTGACCTGCATATAGGTTTCTCAAGCCTCTGCTTTAAAATTTTTCAGTGGTTTCCTGTGTAACTCAATGTGGTATAATACAAAAACATGCTTGCTGTTTGTCCCCTGTTGTTGGCACAGCGTTCCTAAAACCTTGGAATTTACTGAGAAATAGGAATGCTCCTTTCAGTCATACCTGAGTTTATGCTGTTGAGGTGACTTAGGTGGGAACCTCTAGAGAGCTTAAGGATGATGATCCTGGTCCAAAAAGGCCAGGTGCTTAGAAGATTAGAACTTTTGTCCCTTCCCACTGACCTCTAGGTTTGGGAGAGGGGTAAAGTAGTTTGAGCTCTGTAAAAACTCTTAAGAGAGTTTTTGATGGGTTTTGATGAGCTCCCAAATTGGTGAACACATAGACTTTCTGGGAGGGTAGCTCAGAGGCATGGAAGTTCTGCACGTGCACCCCCAATACCTGTCCTGTGCATTTCCTCTTTTTGTCTGTTTTTGAGTTGGACCCTTTGCAGTAAACATAAGTAAAGTGTTTTCCTGAGTTCTGTAAGTCATTCTAGCAAATTATCAAACCTGAGAAGGAAGTTGTGGGAATCCCTGTTTATAGCCAGTCAGTACAGGTGATCCAGGGCTTGGACCGGTGTCTGAAGTGGGAGCAGTCCTATGTGACTGAACCCTTAATCTGTGGGTTCTGCTCCAATTCCAGATAATATTAGAATTGAATTGGGCACCCAGTTGATGCTGGAGAGTTGGAGAGTTGGCTGGTGTGAGAAAATATTTGACTCAGAAAAGCCAATATTTTAATAATAGGCCCCTAATTCTCCTTTTGTTATTGTTTAGTTGCTAAGTTGTGTCCGACTCTTTGCAACTCCATGGACTTCCCAACACAGATATTGAACCTGTGTCTCCTGCTGGGAAGGTGAATTCTTTACCAACGAGCCACCTGGGAAGACCCAGTTCTCCTTTTCCCTGCTAGATAATCTTCCTTGTTGTTTCCTGTTGTTCTGGGGCGGCATTGGGCCTTACTGCATCAGGGCCTTTGCATTTAGTATTCTCAGTGCCTGGAATTCTTTTCACCCTCCCCCTTCAAAAAAAAAAGCTTGATTTGCTCCTTCCCCACTTTAACTTTGGCTGAAACTTCAGTGAGACCTTTCGTACCTATCTCTCTTTAAAAATGAGCAGTCCCAGTTTTGTAACACCTGTCTCAATTTTCTAGTTTTCCTCCATATTGCTTTATTATCATCTAACAGACTCTATACTTCGCTCATGCATTTTTTTTCTCTCCTATGAAAATGTTAACACCTGAAGGGAAGAGATTTTTGTCTTTTTTTTCTTTTCTTTCTTCTAAGGACAGTGCAGGGCTTATGTTAGGCCCTCAATAAATATGTTGGATAAATGAATAAATGAATGGAAAAAAGTGCAAATAAATTATTCAGAATGAAGCTCAGAAAGGTAACAGAATAGTAAATGTTATAGAGAGCTTAAGATACATGAAGAATAAAATAAGACGGTCTAGTATGGTGCGTTCCAGAGGTTAAAATAGAATAGGGAAAAAGCAATATTGATTACTACATTGAAAAAGACAACCCAGTAGAAAAATGAACAAAAGATATGAACAGAAATTTTACACAAGCAGAAAGACAAGTGTTTTATAAAACATTAGAATTTTGTACCTAATGGCACCCCACTCCAGTACTCTTGCCTGGAAAATCCCATGGACGAAGGAGCCTGGTAGGCTCCAGTCCATGGGGTCGCTAAGAGTCGGGCATGACTGAGTGACTTCACTTTCACTTTTCACTTTCATGCATTGGAAAAGGAAATGGCAACCCACTCCGGTGTTCTTGCCTGGAGAATCCCAGGGACAGAGGAGCCTAGCGGGCTGCCGTCTATGGGGTCGCACAGAGTTGGACACGACTGAAGCGACTTAGCAGCAGCAGCAGTGCAAAAAAAAAAAAAAAAAAAAATCAAATATCCTTTACAATTTGTTCTCTGTATTCATGAACTTGGATTTGTTGTCGTTTTCTGTTCAGACTATACATGAAAGTGAGATCATACGGTTTTTATCTTTCTCTGAGTTATTTCACTTAGCACAGTGTCCTCAAGTTCCATCCATGTGGCAAATGGCCAGTTTTTTGTTTTTTTTTCCATTACTAGGTGTATTGTGTATATATCCCACATCTTCTTTGTTCATCCTTCAGTTGATTCTTAGGTCACTTCCATAGTTGGTTATTGTAAATAATACTGCAGTGAACATGGGGCTACATGTATCTTTAAGTTAGTGTATTTGTTTTCTTCAGGTGAATACCAAAAAGTGAAATTGCTGGATTTTGTGGTAGTTCTATTTTAAAGTTTTTCTGTAACCTCCATACTCTTCTCCATAGTGGATGCACCAGTTTATAGTCCAGCAACAGTGCACAAGGGTTTTCTTTTCTCTACATCCTCACCAACACCTGTTACTATGGTCTTTTTGATAATAACCATTCTAACAGGTGTGACATGATATCTCATTATAGTTTTGATTTTCATTTCCTTGATGTTGGTGATATTGAGCACCTTTTTGTGTACTTGGTGGCCATTCATATGTCTTCTTTGGAAAAATATTTAGATCTTTAAATAAAAATATTTTCCCGTTTAAAAATACTTTTATTTATTCATTTATTTTTGGCTTTGCTGGGTCTTCATTGCTGCTCAGGCTTTTCTCTAGTTGCAGTGCCTGGGCTTCTCATCACAGTGACTTTTCTTGTTGAAGGGCATGGGCCCTAGGGTTTTCGGTTTCGTTCCGTAGTTGTGGTGCACGGGCCTCGTTGCTCCTTGGCATGTGGGGTCTTCCCGGAGTGGGGTTGAACCAGTGCCTCCTGCATTGGCAGGTGGATTCTTTACCACTGAGTCACCAGGGAAGCCTCCTCTGCTCATTTTTTAATCAGATTGTTTTTTTGCTATTGAGTTGTGTGAGTTCTTTATATATTTTGGATATTAACCCCTTATTAGATATGATTTGCAAATATTTTCTTCAATTCCATAGGTTGTCTTCATTTTGTTAGTGGTTTTGCTTTGCTTTATAGAAGCTTTTTAGTTTGACATAGTCCTACTTGTTTATTTTTACTTTTGTTACCTTTTAATTATGATATCAAATCCAAAAAGTCATCACCAAGACTGATGTCAAGGAGCTTAAAATCTGTATTTTCTTCCAGTAGTTTTATGGTATCAGGTCTTATTATGTTCAAGTCTTTGATCCATTTGAGTTCATTTCAAATGTGTATGCTGTAAGGTAGTGGTACAATTTCATTCTTTTGCATGTGGCTGTCTGTTTGGTTTCCTCAACATTGTTTGTTGAAAAGACTGTCCTCTCCCCATTATATATTCTTGGCTCTGTTGTCATATGTTAATTGACCATATAGTCATGGGCTTCTTTCTGGGCTTTTTATTCTGTTTTGTTCTTCTGTGTATGTTTTTCTGCCAGTATCATACTGTTTTGATGACTATAGGTTTGTAATCTAGTTTGAAATTGGGGCACATGATGCCTCCATCTTTGTTCTTTTTCATGATTGCTTTGATTATTCTAGGTCTTTTATGGTTCCATACAAATCTTTAGGACTGTTCTATTCCGTAAAAATGATGTTGGAATTTTGACAGGGATGTATTGAGTCTTTATCCTGCTTAGAGTACTAAGGACATTTTAACAATATTTTTCTAATCCATGAGAATGGAATAGCCTTCCATTTATTCAATATTTTCCATCAATATATTATGGTTTATATGCATTTCACCACTTGGTTTATTTTTTCCCTAGGTATTATCTTATTCTTTTTGATGTAATTGATTGTAAATGAATTATTTCTTAATTTCTTTGATAGTTTGTTATTAGTGTATGGCAACACTGTACACTATTTTCAAATATTGATTTTGTGTCCTAGAACTTGCTGAATTTATTAGTTCTGTTTCAGTGAATGAAGTCTTTAGGATTTTCTGTATATATCATCTGCAAATAGAATTTTCTTCTTCCTTTCTACTCTGGATGCCTTTTTTTCCTTTTTCCTATCTAATTTCTATTTTTAAAAACTTGGTTATACACAAAGTTTTTGTTTAGTAGTTTAGTAGTCCTTGCTGCTGCTGCTAAGTCACTCCAGTCGTGTCCGACTCTGTGTGACCCCATAGACGGCAGCCCACCAGGCTCCACTGTCCCTGGGATTCTCCAGGCAAGAACAATGGAGTGGGTTGCCATTTCCTTCTCCAATGCATGAAAGTGAAAAGTGAAAGTGAGGTTGCTCAGTCGTGTCCGACTCTTCAAGACCCCATGGACTGCAGCCTACCAGGCTCTTCCATCCATGGGATTTTCCAGGCAAGAGTACTGGAGTGGGGTGCCATTGCCTTCTCCGTAGTAGTCCTTAAGAGTTAGAAATAAGTACATGGTAATTTTGTATACCTTACTCCAACCCCTACCACAAATAATATGTTTGTAAATGCTGCAGTTTACTAACTAAAAGTCAACAATTTAAGAAAAATTTGTAAGAACGAGCACTCACTCATTCTTACTGGGTAAAGTATTTTTAAAGCCTAAAAAGCTTTTTGGTGTGTATTTTGTTTCCTTTTTTCCCCTATTATTATTTAGGGGCCTAGAGTGTGAATGGGACACATTTACAAACTCCCAGGGAAAAAGCATGAGACAGAAACAACTAGAAAATTTCCATTTTTAAAATCATTGTTTGCATATATTATGCCTGTGGACCACATGAATAACTTTTAACAGGCTGAATTCCATTTTTGTTTTTAAATTTTAGTTTTAATTGCGATAATTGTTTGTTCCATGAAATCGTGAGAGTTCAGTTCAGTCACTCAGTTGTGTCTGACTCTTTGCAACCCCATGAATCACAGCACGCCAGGCCTCCCTGTCCATCACCAACTCCCGGAGTTCACTCAGACTCACGTCCATCGAGTCAGTGATGCCATTCAGCCATCTCATCCTCTGTCGTCCCCTTCTCCTCTTGCCCTCAATCCCTCCCAGCATCAGAGTCTTTTCCAATGAGTCAACTCTTTGCACGAGGTGGCCAAAGTACTGGAGTTTCAGCTTTAGCATCATTCCTTCCAAAGAACACCCAGGGCTGATCTCCTTCAGAATGGACTGGTTGGATCTCCTTGCAGTCCAAGGGACTCTCAAGAGTCTTCTCCAACACCACAATTCAAAAGCATCAATTCTTTGGTGCTCAGCTTTCTTCACAGTCCAACTCTCACATCCATACATGACCACTGGAAAAACCATAGCCTTGACTAGATGGACCTTTCTTGACAAAGTAATGTCTCTGCTTTTGAATATGCTATCTAGGTTGGTCATAACTTTCCTTCCAAGGAGTAAGTGTCTTTTAATTTCATGGCTGCAATCACCATCTGCAGTGATTTTGGAGCCCCCAAAAATAAAGTCTGACACTGTTTCCACTGTTTCCCCATCTATTTGCCATGAAGTGATGGGGCCGGATGCCATGATCTTAGTTTTCTGAATGAAATAATACATAAAAATGTCATTTACCTTTTATCCAGTTTTTCCCTGGTGGTAACATTTTGTAAGGGCTTCCCAGGTGGCACAGTGGTAAAGAATCTGCCTGCTGATGCAAGAGATGCAAGATATGTGGGTTTGATCCCTGCGTCAGGAAGATCCCCTGGAGTAGAAAATGGCACCCTACTCTAGTATTCTTGCCTAGGAAATCCCAAGATGAAATCACCAGAGGAGCCTGGTGGGCTATAATCCATGGGGTCACAAAAAGTCAGACATGACTGAGCACATACACACATTTTGTAAGCATATAGTGTAATATTATAAATAGAGCACTGACAATTGATGTAATCATGTATGTTCATTTCACTTGTTTCATTTGTGTATCTGTGGATTAGTTCTATACATTTATATCACATGGTATGAGTTTGTATGTCCACCACTGCAGTCAGGATACTGAAAAATGTCATCACTGAAAGAATCCTTTCTGTCCCTTTATAGCCACACCTACTTCCTTGCTTCCCCACTCCAACTCCCATCCCCTACTCCAGTCCCTAAGCACTGGCAACCAGTAGTCTGTTTTCCATTTCTAAACTTTGTTATTTCAAAAATGTTATATAAATGAAATCTTGTAGTATCTCATCTTTTGGGTTTGACTTTTTTTTTACTTAGCATAATTCCATAAAGATTCATCCTAGTTGTGCATGTTAATGAGTACCATTTTTAAATTTAGCCACAGAATGTTTTGTGGAATTTTTCGACTGTGAATTCACTTTGTAAATATCAATTTCTCCTTTTTGATTACCTTGAGTAGTTGATAAGATAATTTAATTTAAAATACAGTAGAGTTGGGACTAAGTTTTATGTCTACTTTGGAAAAAATTATTTTAACGTTGCTAAGCCTTAATTTCCTTTTATGTAAAGTGAGAAGAATAGTGCCATTTCATAAGGTATTTAAAGGGTAAATGTGTTAACATATGTAGTGCTCTTAGCATCATGTCTGTCGTGAAAGGGTTCCATAAATGAGAGTCTAAAAGAAAGGTAGAGTTGCTGCAGCAGTATTATTACAGCCTGTGATTTCTAGGTTAATCTTGGAAGTAGTTGCCTTCGTATTCCAGTGACTGTTTGGATTCTGTGTATGCTTAGACAAGGGTGAGAGTATTCAATACCTTTCTTTTTGACCACTGAACAAGAATGTTTATTTCTTTAGAATGGGTATATATAATCCTTCTGTTTCTTTTTATTTAACTGACCATTGTAAAAATTGACAGCTTTAAATGTTATGTATCTTAATCAGCAAATACTGGCTAAGTTGAAGGCATAATTTATCTTATTACATAATAGTACAGATTTGCTAAGGTTGGAACATTAATTTACATCTTTTCTATTATATATGTATTTTTTTTCCCTAGGTCACCGGAGTCTTGGATGACTGCTTGTGTGACATAGATAGCATCGATAACTTCAACACCTTCAAAATCTTCCCCAAAATAAAAAAGCTGCAAGAACGAGACTATTTTCGTTATTACAAGGTATGGTATAACTTTTGATTCCATCGGTACTGAAGATTTTTCTATAGCTGTCTATAGATGTGACTTTTACAACTCTTTGGAAAATCCTTTTCTGTTCTTTTCAGCACTCTGTGTATATCCTTTATCACTGGACTGTATTAACTCTTGTAGTGAAAGCCTGCTAGTCTTTTTGAACATTACGAATCTGAACTCCCTTCCTATGTTTGGGGAATTTCTCATTGGTCAGTTTGGGTTTCAGACGCAAGACTCATTCCTCTATAGACGTTGAAAATACCTGGGACCTATTTTGTCAGCCTCCCTTGTGAGTTAGGTTTTGTCATCTAGACACACTTACCCAGGCTTTAAGTTGTGCAGTTGGCAGTGCTGTGTGCTATCAGTGTGAGGTACAAAGTCCCAACAAATGTATTTGTTGGGTAGCTCACTGGAGGAGTGATAGAGCAGCCTGAGGACATAAGCAGAACAGCACTGCAGTAAGACTGCAGCACTGGTTCTTAAGTCTGATAGCCCACTCTAGACCTTCACAGAATAGCCAGTGGTAGTTTAAAGGCAGTGGCAATAACACAGATTCAAAGAACAATGGTTTAAAAGCCGCTGTTATACATTTTTGCCTCTACTCTTGCTCTCAGTATTCAATTGGTTTATAATTTCTTTGATTTTCATTTTTAGTTTATTTTTAAAATTGAGCATGATTTTTTTAATCCTTTTTATGTATAGGTTATCTTAGTCTTTTAAATAGCTTTGAGGGTTAAAGAATATACTATCTGTGAAGTTTTAAGTTGTATAGAAGGATACCAAAGTAGAGACCTAAAGATTTGGGAACCCATCCCCTTTTCCCATCAGCACCAAGAATATACAAAAAAGTGGATATATTTCCTCAATACAAAACCCTTTAGAGATGCAGATCCCATAAACTTATTTCAAAAAGAAATGTATGCCTAAGCAAACTATTCTAATATTTTAGACATTTTTCATACAAATCACACAGGTTAAAATACCTTCTTCTAATTCCTAGTCCTAAATTTATGTCTGTCTGCATTTGTAACTGCTTTCTCTTGCTTCCTTTCTGTTACTAGGCTTACCCATATGAAATTGTTGCTTTTAGAAGTTGGAAAGTTTGACTATTGCCTATTTTGTATGGTTCAGTCTAATACAGTGAAGGAAGTGTTCCTTCTATCAAAGATCATCCCTTCACAGAATGGCCAGATCACACCTCCATTCACAGTGTCGTGGCCTCATTCTTCCACTCCTCCCTTTTTGAAATTGTTTTTTCTGTTTCTGTATCCTCACCCATCTGGTCAATAATAAGCACTCAAATATTCGAATACATGGATGAATATCTCATTTAATCGTTTGTTACACTGAAATCCTATTAGGTCAACATCATCCACATTTTCCAAAAAAGAAACAATGGTTTACGTATCCTAAGGTAGGGTACTTTTGTTGGCTTACAAACAAAACAGAAGTTTTATTGAGAAATGTGAGGCAGCTCACAAAATTGAAAGATAAGCTAAAGAAGCATATTTCAGGTGAGACAGAGATTATAGCAGGGATTAATGGCCATTCTCTTTGTGATACCAAAATTTTGAATTAAATTAACCATTTCCCCATATTTTTATATTATACAAGAGTCAGATTTCTGGGAGGAAAGGTCTAAATTGGTCTTGGTAGGGTTATGTAGCCCTACCCCTTGACCAAAAGACAATTTGGTTAGTAGTTCTATTTGTATTTGCATATTTGCAAATTGTTTCTCAAAGGAAAATTAGGGGATGTTACAGAAGGAAGAAAAATGAAAGTCAAATAGGCAGAAATAACAGTGTGCTTGCTAGCCAACATACAGTTCATCCTTATGCATGTGATTTAAAAAATGTTCCAACCAACATATTGAAATTACTCTAAATGTAACCACAATGTATTCATACCCTCTCCCAGAGGAGAGTAATGTAATGATCTAGTTAATCAGTTAGTTTCAAGTCTAAGATGTTTGGGTGCTATCTACTCTTCGAAGATCATGCCATCTGGTCCCATCACTTCATGGGAAATAGGTGGGGAAACAGTGGAAACAGTGTCAGACTTTATTTTTTTGGGCTTCAAAATCACTGCAGATGGTGACTGCAGCCATGAAATTAAAAGACGCTTACTCCTTGGAAGGAAAGTTATGACCAACCTAGATAGCATATTCAAAAGCAGAGACATTACTTTGCCAACAAAGGTCCATCTAGTCAAGGCTATGGTTTTTCCAGTGGTCATGTATGGATGTGAGAGTTGGACTGTGAAGAAGGCTGAGTGCTGAAGAATTGATGCTTTTGAATTGTGGTGTTGGAGAAGACTCTTGAGAGTCCCTTGGACTGCAAGGAGATCCAACCAGTCCATTCTGAAGGAGATCAGCCCTGGGATTTCTTTGGAGGGAATGATGGTGAAGCTGAAACTCCAGTACTTTGGCCACCTCATGCGAAGAGTTGACTCATTGGAAAAGACTCTGATGTTGGGAGGGATTGGGGGCAGGAGGAGAAGGGGACGACAGAGGATGAGATGGCTGAATAGCATCACTGACTCGATGGACGTGAGTCTGAGTGAACTCCGGGAGTTGGTGATGGACAGGGAGGCCTGGCGTGCTGTGATTCATGGAGTTGCAAAGAGTCGGACATGACTGAGTGACTGAACTGAACTGAACTGACTCTTCGAATTCTGTCAACATATGAATTAAAAAAAAAAAACAAAAACAGGAAAGCTAAGAGAAGAGGTTAATTTTAAACACACATATATAGTTTTGATTCATCTAGCAAGGAAATACAAGTAGAAAAAAGAGCCTAACCTCTGAGAGCTGATCAGTTGGCTGCTGTAGCTGGTATTTATATTTTCTGTCTTCTACTATCCATTCCATTCTTTTATTTACCAAATATTTATCAAATTAATTTGTAGCAGAGTGTATTCTAGGTGCTGTGGATACAATAGTGAATAAAACAAAACCTCCAAACTTATGTAACTTTTTATTATGATTAGAAAGACAAACCTTGAACAAGTAAAAAATAAAATATAATTTCCTGTGAAAACGTAAATGTTATGGAGAAAAATAAAGCAAAGTAAGAGAAGTAATAGAGGTGGGGAAGGTAGATAGCCCTGTTTTACAGAAGGTGGTCAGGAAAGGAAGACATTTTTGGCTGCACCATTTGAGCAAAGACCTACCTAAGGTGAAACAGTAAACCATGACAAGATCTGGAGAAAGAACATTTTGGGGAAGGGGAGTAGAACTACAGGTATAGAGGCATAGGGTGTTTGAAAACCAGTATAGCTGGACAAAAGTGAATGAGAGGGAAAATAGGAGAGGTAGTTAGGGGCCTGATTTATTTATTTATTTTAATTAATTAATTTTACTTTACAATATTGTACTGGTTTTGCCATACATTGACTTGAATCTGCCACGAGTGTACATGTGTTCCCCATCCCGAACCCCCCTCCCACCTCCCTCCCCATCCCATTCCTCTGGGTCATCCCTGTGCACCAGCCCCAAGCACCTGTATCATGCATCAAACCTGGACTGGCAATTCGTTTCACATATGTTATTTACATGCATATGTTATTTACATGCATATGTTATTTTACATGTTTCTCCCATATCATCCCGCCCTTGCCCTCTCTCACAGAGTCCAAAAGACTATTCAATATATCTGTGTCTCTTTTGCTGTCTCACATACAGGGTTATTGTTACCTTCTTTCTAAATTCCATATATATGCGTTAGTATACTCTATTGGTGTTTTTCTTTCTGGATTACTTCACTCTGTATAATAGGCTGCAGTTTCATCCACCTCATTAGAACGGATTCAAATGTTTTCTTTTTAATGGCTGAGTAATATTCCATTGTGTATATGTACCACAGCTTTCTTATCTATCCATCTGCTGATGGACATCTAGGTTGCTTCCATGTCCTGGCTATTATAAACAGTGCTGCGATGAACATTGGGGCACATGTGTCTCTTTCAATTCTGGTTGAAAGTGTGTATGCCCAGCAGTGGGATTGCTGGGTCATATGGCAGTTCTGTTTCCAGTTTTTTAAGGAATCTCCACACTGTTCTCCATAGTGGCTGTACTAGTTTGCATTCCCACCAACAGTGTAAGAGGGTTCCCTTTTCTCCACACCCTCTCCAGCATTTATTGCTTGTAGACCTTTGGATCGCAGCCATTCTGACTGGAGTGAAATGATACCTCATAGTGGTTTTGATTTGCATTTCTCTGATAATGAGTGATGTTGAGCATCTTTTCATGTGTTTGTTAGCCATCTGTATGTCTTCTTTGGAGAAATGTCTGTTTAATTCTTTGGCCCACTTTTTGATTGGGTCTTTTATTTTTCTGGAATTGAGCTACAGGAGTTGCTTGTATATTTTTGAGATTAATTCTTTGTCCATTGCTTCATTTGCTATTATTTTCTCCCATTCTGAAGGCTGTCTTTTCACCTTTCTTATAGTTTCCTTTGTTGTGCAGAAGCTTTTAATTTTAATTAGGTCCCATTTGTTTATTTTTGCTTTTATTTCCAATATTCTGGGAGGTGGGTCATAGAGGATCCTGCTGTGGTTTATGTCGGAGAGTGTTTTGCCTATGTTTTCCTCTAGGAGTTTTATAGTTTCTAGTCTTATGTTTAGATTTTTAATCCATTGTGAGTTTATTTTTGTGTATGGTGTTAGAAAGTGTTCTAGTTTCATTCTTTTACAAGTGGTTGACCAGTTTTCCCAGCACCACTTGTTAAAGAGATTGTCTTTTCTCCATTGTATATTCTTGCCTCCTTTGTCAAAGAAAAGGTGTCCATAGGTGTGTGATTTATCTCTGGGCTTTCTACTTTGTTCCATTAATCTATATTTCTGTCTTTGTGCCAGTACCATACTGTCTTGATAACTGTGGCTTTGTAGTAGGGCCTGAAGTCAGGCAGGTTGATTCCTCCAGTTCCATTCTTATTTCTCAAGATTGCTTTGGCTATTCGAGGTTTTTTGTATTTCCATACAAATTGTGAAATTATTTGTTCTAGCTCTGTGAAAAATACTGTTGGTAGCTTGATAGGGATTGCATTGAATCTATAGATTGCTTTGGGTAGTATACTCATTTTCACTATATTGATTCTTCTGATTCATGAACATGGTATATTTCTCCATCTATTTGTGTCCTCTTTGATTTCTTTCACCAGTGTTTTATAGTTTTCTATATATAGGTCTTTTGTTTCTTTAGGTAGATATATTCCTAAGTATTTTATTCTTTTTGTTGCAATGGTGAATGGAATTGTTTCCTTAATTTCTCTTTTTGTTTTCTCATTGTTAGTGTATAGGAATGCAAGGGATTTCTGTGTGTTAATTTTATATCCTGCAACTTTATTCATTGATTAGCTCTAGTGGGACACTGTAAAAGCAGTACTAAGGGGAAGGTTCATAGCCATACAGGCTTACCTCAAGAAACAAGAAAAAAGTCAAATAAATAACCTAACTCTACACCTAAAGCAACTTGAAAAGGAAGAAATTATGAACCCTAGGGTTAGTAGAAGGAAAGAAATCTTAAAAATTAGTGCAGAAATAAATGCAAAAGAAACAAAAGAGACCATAGCAAAAATCAACAAAACCAAAAGTTGGTTCTTTGAGAAGATAAATAAAATTGACAAACCATTAGCCAGACTCATCAAGAAACAAAGGGAGAAAAATCAAATCAACAAAATTAGAAATGAAAATGGAGAGATCACAACAGACAACACAGAAATACAAAGGATCATAAGAGACTATTATCAGCAACTATATGCAAATAAAATGGACAACTTGGAAGAAATGGACAAATTCTTAAAAAAGTACAACTTTCCAAAATTGAATCAGGAAGAAACAGAAAATTTTAACAGACCCCTCACAAGCACGAAATTGAAACTGTAATCAGAAATCTTCCAACAAACAAAAGCCCAGGATCAGATGGCTTCACAGCTGAATTCTACCAAAAATTTAGGGAAGAACTAACACCTATCCTACTCAAAACCTTCCAGAAAATTGCAGAGGAAGGTAAACTTCCAAACTCATTCTATGAGGCCACCATCACCCTAATACCAAAACCTGACAAAGATGCCACAAAAAAGAGAAAACTACAGGCCAATATCACTGATGAACATAGATGCAAAAATCTTTAACAAAATTCTAGCAAACAGAATCCAACAACATATTAAAAAGATCATACATCATGACCAAGTGGGCTTTATCCCAGGGATGCTAGGATTCTTCAATATCTGCAAATCAATCAATGTAATACACCACATTAACAAATTGAAAAATAAAAACCATATAATTATCTCAATAGATGCAGAGAAAGCCTTTGACAAAATTCAACATCCATTTATGATAAAAACCCTCCAGAAAGCAGGAATAGAAGGAACAAACCTAAACAAAATAAAAGCTACATATGACAAACCCACAGCAAACATTATCCTCAATGGTGAAAAATTGAAAGCATTTCCCCTAAAGTCAGGGGCCTGATTTAAAAAGAAAAAAAGTTAGGAAATTCCCTTGGTGGTGCAGTAGTTGGGATTCCCTGCTCTCACTGCCAAGGGCATGGGTTTAATCCCTCGTCAGGAACTAAGATCCTGCATGCTGCACAGTGTGGCCAAAAAATAAAAATAAAATAAAACTGTGCTTTCATCTAAGCATTTAAATCAAAATTTGAGAATTAAACAATTACTTTAAAAAAAACTGGAGGGCCATATTGTCACATAAAGTGTGATAAGAAGCTATTAGAGGAATTTGTGCAAAAGAGACAATAAGGGTGGGAGACAGGAAATGGAGAAACGATTTCTGAGGCTGTTGCAGTAGTTCAAATGAAAGGTGATGTGGATGTAGAATAAGATGATAGAGTTGGAAGAGGTGAAAAATGATCCACTTGGTGTCATATGTAAAAGGTAACACAGCAGACTTTTTTGATGGATTGAATGTAAGGTGTGACAGTAACAGTGAAATCAAATATTGATTTCATGCCTAAGTTTTGAGTGTGTTACCAAAAAAATATATCATGACCAAGTAGATTTTATTCCAGGAATGTAAAGATGAGACTTTTAGGTCTTCAACAAGATTCAGTACACATACTGATTTTTAAAAATGGTGATAAGGAAGTATCCATAATTCTTCCTGGAGAAGGAAATGGCAACCCACTCCAGTACTCTTGCCTGGAGGATTCCATGGACAGAGGAGCCTGGAGGGCTACAGTCCATGGAATTGCAAAGAGTTGGACACGACTGTGTGACTGACTTTCACTTTCACTTTTCATAATTCTTTACCATGATAATTTCAATCAGCATTGCCAGCATCTTACTTGTGGGGAAACACTAGAAGAATTCTCCCTTAAATCAGGAACCATGCTGAGAGGAAACCTCTTGTTTCCTTTAATACTGGACCCTTAGATGAAATAGTGTGTGTGTGTGTGTGTGTTGTGCTTAGTCACTCAGTCATGTCCAACTGTTTGTGACCCCATGGACTGTAGCCTGCCAGGCTCCTCTGTCCATGGGATTCTCCAGGCAAGAATACTGGAGCAGGTTGCCATGCCCTAATCCAGTAGATGTTGAAATAGCACCTACTGTGTCATTTAATATTGGATCATATTGGCCAATAGAGTTGAACAAGAAAAAGCAACTACAGGCATAAAATTCTTAAAAGAATAAATAAAGCTATCTCCATGTATAAATGACAAAAGTAGACCTAGAAAACTCTAAATAATAAATTGCACACAAATAATAAAAAATGCATTAAGATAGCAGGTTATAAATTTAATATTGAAAAATCAATATGTTCATAAATACGAACAATGTTATAAGATATAATGGAGAAGAGATCCCCATTTACATTAGCAAAAAAGATAAAATATACAGGAATAAATCTATCAAAAAATAGTTATTATTTCTAAAAGAAGAAAGCTTCAAAACACTTCTTCAAGACACAAAAGTAGGCTCAAACAAATGGGCAGATGTCTTTTGTAGCATAATGATGTTACCTCTCTCCCAAGTTGTGGTTCAGTCCTTAAATTGTGTCTGACTTTTTGCAACCCCATGAACTGTAACCCACCAGGCTTCTCTGTCTCTGAAATTCTCCAGATAACAATACTGGGGTGGATTGCCATTTCCTTCTCCAGGGGATCTTCCTGACCCAGGGATCAACCCTGTGTCTCTTGCATTGGTAGGCAGATTTCCTACCACTGAGCCACCTGGGAAGCCCCAGAGTTAATATATAAATTTAATGTGATCCCCCCAAATAGCAGTAATTTATTTTTCTGGAGCTGGACAAGTTGTCACAGGTTAAGTTCCTGGGAAGCTGACTCTGAGACTGTGTTTAGTGTCCAAGAGGTTAATTAGGGGCAGCTCTTGAGAAGGAAAAGGAAGGGAGACATCAGGACTGGGCAAAGGGGGAAATAAAGCTGTGACCTCAGGTGACACTTTTGGGGAGTTCTTAATTTTTTGAATTTATTTATTTCATTTTGGCTGTGTTGGGTCTTCATTGCTGTGAGGGCTTTTCTCTAGTTGCAGTGAATGGGGGCTGCTCTCCAGTTGCAGTGCTCAGGTTTCTCCTTGTGGTGGCTTCTCTTGGTGCTCTTCTCTGGAGCTTGGGCTTCAGTAGTTGTGGCTGTGGACTCAGCAGTTTCAGCTCCCGAGCTCTAGCACTCAAGCTTAATAGTTGTGGCGCACCAGCTTAGCTGCTCTGAGGCATGTGGGATCTTCCTAGACCAGGGATTGAACCTGTGTCTCCTGTATTATCAGGTGCGTCCTTTACCACTGAGTCACCAGGGAAGCCCCTAGTGGGGAGTTCTTAAGATAGTACAACCAGAGCTGTCCCCACTTCAGGGGGATGTCTAGCCCTTTATTTCCTTACACCAGTCATTGGATGTAGTAACACTGAGCAAAGTGGCTCTCATTAGCCAAGGTTGGCTGCCTGCAGCGTTTCCAGGGCTGGGGTAGAGGCCCTTTCTTCCTGAAGAGTAACTTGAGCAGCCTGTTGCAGTGTGTGCACAGCCTACTCCTTGCATTTTGTATTAATTATCTATCACTGTGTAACAGATTAGCCTAAAACGTAGCAACTTAAAACAGCAAACTGAGAAGGTGCCATTGGAGGAACCCTCAAGGGAATGAGAAAGCAAGCCTTGTGGCTAGCTAAAGAACAAGGGTCAAGGCTCAGGGACCATCGTGTGCTTCATGTATTTGAGGAACAGCAGGAGGAGGCCCGTGAACAAGGGTCAGGAAACTAGGGAATCAGCCCATGGGAGGGGCTCTCAGCCATTGAATTGGACTTGTATTTTGAACTGACCTGATTTTCAGAGATATCTTTGTGGGGTGAGAGAAAGTTAGGGTGATCCAGGATTTTGGCCTGAAGAACTAGAATAATGGAGTTGGTATTTACTGAGATGGCAAGAATTACTACAGGGAAGAGCACAGTTTAGGGTGTCTTAGTACATTTGAGATGTCTGTGCCTGTCCTGTGGAGGTGTCAGGGAGGAGCTAGATTTGCAAGCCAGGAGCTCAGGGGCACTTGCAGTTTCCAAGGGTGCCAGGTGATTTTAAGCTTCTTTACCTTCAGACATCCTGATGCCTCTGCCTAGAAATCTCTTTCTCTAGGAAACTTCTAGTCATAGCCATTTTACCTGTTACCTTGGAGGCCCTCCTGACATCCCATAGGCAGAGTTGACCACTTTCTCTTCGTGTTGCCAGTTTCTACCTGTTTTTGCCTCTTCCTCTGTAAATTTGGGTATGGCTTACCTCACCTCACGTTTATTTTATTGAGGTGTCTATTATGTATTGTAGATACTGGGGTGAAATAATGAACCAGGCAAAATCCCCATCCTTACAGTGAGGGGTCAGACAATAAGTAGATAATATTCAGGTAGTGATAAATGCTATCATGATACAGCGTGTAGGGTGCTTACTGGGCATTACTTTAGAGAGTCTGGTCAGAAAGGTCTCTGCTGAGGTGATCTTTGAGAGAACCAGAGTCAGACATGACTGAGTGACTGAACTAAACTGAAAGACCTGAGGGGATTGAGCCATAAAAGATCTGGAGGAGCCACTGAAAAGGCCCTGAGACAGGAAGGAACTTGGTGTGTTCCCAGCCAGAAGGCCATTGTGCCTGGAGGTCTGTGGGAGGAGACAGGTCAGAGAGGTGGTAGGAAGCCAGGCGATGAAGGGCCTGTGGATTTAAGGTGATGGGAAGCTGTGGGACGGTTTTGAGCAGGGCTTGGTATGCTCTGAATTGTGTTTTAAAGAGCTGATTGTAGCTACTGTGTTAGAGACTAGATAGCAGTAGACGCCGGAAGACTTGCAGTAGTTGGGGCAGGAGTAGGTGGTGACAGAAGAGATGGTGAGAAGTGAACGATGAATTGTTTGCAGGGGATAAAGGAAAGGGAGGAAGTAAAAATAAAGCTTTGATTTTTGGCTTGGGCAATCCATGTGGAGGTACTATTGAATTAATGCCTTCCTGTTAGGTTTAGAATATGAAAACCAGAGTTTGTCCCTGCTGAAATGTCCTGCATGGTCTTGCCTATCTCTCCCTCATTCCCTGCCACTCCCTGCTGCTGCTGCTGCTGCTAAGTCGCTTCAGTCGTGTCCGACTCTGTGCGACCCCAGAGATGGCAGCCCACCAGGCTCCCCCATCCCTGGCGTTCTCCAGGCAAGAACACTGGAGTGGGTTGCCATTTCCTTCTCCAGCAACTCCCTGCCTTCCCCTCTAAAAGTCAGTGAAACTAAGTCAGCTTCTCAATTCCCAGAACCATCCCAGTCCTGTTACCTTTCCATACACACATTTCTACCAACTAAAACACCACCTCCTCCTCAGATGCTTCCAGCCACAGCTCTGATATTTTCCATCACAGAACTCTGGATTTTCCTTTGTAGCACCTACCAGAATTTGTAATTAAGTAAGCACTCAAATAGATGATTCCTGGTTCCCCCAGGAGACTATACGCTGCAGGGAGGGTGTGCTTTTTCTGCCTCTGGAGCCTACACAGTGCCTGGTGCAGAATGGGTGCTCAGTGCACTTCTGTTAAGGGAGTGGGTGCCTGGGAGAACCTGGTCAGTGGGTGATGGTAAGGAGATGGGAGACATTATACAGTGGTCCTGTAATGCTTTCCAGGTTCTTCAGATGAGCAGTGTGCTTGGACTTTATTCCTTTTTGAAGTGTCAGAGGACTAATAGCATTTATTTTTAAAAATTTATATTAGACCTTGGATGTCTGAAAAACTTGAGTGGTTTTAACTTCTGAGCTGTACAAATGCCACAGGGTAGGATGCTTTTCTTTCACCACCAGGTCGCTGGTGCCCAGCACAGTGATACTTAGCCCTGTAAGACTGTGACACATGTTGACTAATGCTCATTCATTCTTTCTCTCAAGGTTAACCTGAAGCGACCGTGTCCTTTCTGGGCAGAAGATGGCCATTGTTCAATAAAAGACTGTCATGTGGAGCCTTGTCCAGAGGTAAAATAAATTTTTTAAAAATCAAGAAAAGAAATGCTTTCTCTTGGGCTTTTAGATAAGCATGAACTCTACATTTTAGGCTTATGTCAGAGCATTTGGACTTGGCATCAGATTCATATGCCCTCAACTTTCTTCTTTTTAACCAGGTTATAGAAGATTTAGTCTGTACTTGCCACCAAAATGTGTTTGAAGACACTCATGTATCCAGTGATGTTGGTGACTGGATGTAGAACTAGAGTCTGATTCTAAAATGGAGCCCTATTCTAGGACAGGATCTACAGTTAGCTGTTATTTCATGCTTTATTGAATCTGCATCTTGTTTCGTGGGCAAAGAAAATGCTACTAGACCTTAAATCTCAAACTTAGAGTGGGAATTAGAGTGAAAAAAGTTGGGAAATTCAAAGCTTGGAATTAGATCTTCACTTGGTCTCGTTACATTGGGAAGGGAAAGGGCTGTACTTATTAGTAGGGGAATGCTACATTTCAGACTTTATTTTTTGACATCTAGCATTATTAATTATAGTCCTCTTTGACAGTTTCTTGCCGGGAAAATCCCATGAATGGAGGAGCCTGGCAGGCTACAGTCCATATGGGTCGCAAAGAGTCGGACATGACTGAGCGACTTCTCTTTCACTTTTGACAGTAATTAGTTATAAGCTGTATTTTCATTTTACTTTTTTTGTTCTATTACGTAAAATCAGTCTAGTTTTTGCCTTACAAACAGAAAAAACATCTGAACCAATGTCCTTTCTAAAGGGAAAATTAAAAAAAAATTATTTACATTTTCCTTTAAGAATAAAATGTTTTAACTTTTCAGTTTGAAATAATTTCAGACCTACAGAAAAGTTGCAAGAATAGTACAAACAATTCCCATATACTTTTTATCCATATTTTCCCAAATGTTAAATGTTGATCAAGTTTGCTTTCTTCTTCCATTTATAATGTATATATTAATATTATTATTTTTTGAACCATTTAGATATGTTACTGACATGATCTTTTATCCTTAAATACTTCAGTGTATATTTCTTTAAAAACAAGATTATTAACCATAGTGTAATTAACAAAATCAGGAAATTAATATTTATATAATATTAATGTCTATAGACTTTAATCACAGATCACCAGCTGACTTACTAATGTGCTTTTACAGAAATAGCAACAACAACAACTAAGTTTCTGACCCAGAATCATACCTTGCATTTGGATGTCGTATCTCTTTAGTCTTCTTTAATCTGGAATAGTCCTTCAGTGTTCTTTTCTCTTTTGTTGTCTCTTTAACAAACCCCTTCCCTTCCTCCTTTCCTTTTTCTCTTCCTCCTTTCCTTAAAATACACCAGTTATTTTGAGACTACCTCTTATTTTGGGTTTTTCTGGCCGTTTCTAATGATTGCATTCAGGTCATGCACTTTGGACAGTACACCATAGAAGGTATGTTGTGTCCTTCTCAGTGTCCTGTTGGGAGGCAAATTACGTCATCATGATTACATGATTAGGCTTGTATGGGCCATATTTCTTCTTGGAATAAGAAGAAATAAACTGGGAAACATTTTTTGAAACTATGAAAACATCCAGTTTTTTATCGTATTTTTACCATTGTGGTTTTAGCATCCACTCATGATTCTTGCCTGAATTATTTATATGATGATTGTCCAATTGTGATTTTTCTGATTCCATTTCTTCTACATTAGTTGACATTCTACTGCATAAAGAGCTTTTCCTTTATTTATTGTATGTTTATGTCAATATGGACTTGAATTATTATTTTAATTTAATATCATTACTATCATTATGATTTTTAATAACAGCTTTATTCAGACATAATTGCCCTACCATAAAATTAACTCATTCTAAAGTCACAATTCAGTGAATTATAGTATATTACAGAATTGCACAACAGTCATCACTATCTAGGTGTGATACATTTCACTGCCCCAGAAAGAAACCCCTACCTATGAGTTTCCCTGTTTCCTACTCTCTCCTGCTGGAAACCACTAATCCGTTCTGTCTCTATGAATTTGCCTAGTATGGACACTTCATGTAAATAAAATCATACAGTATGTGATCATCTGTGACTGGTTTCTTTCGCGTAGCATAATGTTTTGAAGGTCCATCCATGCTATAGTGTGTATCAGTACTTCATCCCATTGCCGAGTAGTATTCCATTGTATGGGTATGCCTCATCTTGTTTATTTATCAGTTGATGGACATTTGGAGTGTTTCCACTTTTTGGCTACTATGAATAATGAATAAATATCCAGGCACAGATATTTGTGTGTACAAATGGTTTTCAATTCTCTTAAGTATGCTTTGGAGTGAAATTGCTAGATCATATAGTAACTTTAACTCTTGAGGAATTGCCAAACTGTTAACCATTGTGGCTGCATCATTTTACATGGACTCTAGCAATGCATGATGGTTCCAGTTTCTCTACATACTTGTGAAAACTTGTTGCTGTCTTATCCTTGTTTTGTTTTGGTGTGGGCTTTCTCTAGTTGCGGCAGGTGGGGTCTATTCTTCATTGTGGTGCACGGGCTTAGAAGCCATGACTTCTCTTGTTGTGGAGCACAGGCTCTAGGTGTGCGGGCTTCAGTGGTTGCAGCACACAGGCTCAGTAGTTGTGGCCTATGGGCTTAGTTGCTCTGCAGCATGTGGAGGCATGTGGAATCTTCCTGGACCAGGAATTGAACCCATGTCTGCCTCATTGGCAGGCAGATTGCTATCCACTGTGCCACCAGGGAAGTCCTCTGTATTATGTTTTATTTTAGCCGTCCTTACAAATGGCATCTCATTTTGCTTTTGATTTGCATTTCCCTGATATCAGGTATCTTTTCAGGTGCTTATTAGCCATTTGTATGTATTCATCAAAAGCATGTCTGTTCAAATACTTGGCCCATTTTTAAATTGAGTTGCCGTTTTACTGCTGAGCTGTAAGAGTTACTTTGCACAGTATATGTTTTTATGTTAAAATATCAGTTTCTTATTGTCTACAGTGGATTATCCTCTGTAGTCTTAAATTTTTTTTTTAACCTTTTATTTTTTACTGGGGTAAACCCAATTAACAATGGTGTGATAGTTGCAGGTGAACAGTGAAGAGACTCAGCCATACATATACATGTATCTATTCTCTTCCAAACACCCCTCCCATCCAGGCTGCCACATAACATTGAACAGAGTTCCATGTGCTGTACAGTAGGTCCTCGTTGGTTATCCATTTTAAATATAGCAGTGTGTACATGTCCAGCCCAAACTCCCTGACTATCTCTTCCCTCCACCCTATCCCCCATAAGTTCGTTCTCTTAAGTCTGTGAGTCTTTCTGTTTTGTAAGTTCATTTGTATCATTTCTTTTTAGATTCCACATATAAGGGATGTCATACAGTATTTCTCCTTCTCTGTCTTGTAGTCTTAAATTTCTAACAAAATAAGTGAAAGTGTTCATTTGCATGTAAATCCCCAACGTAAGAAATCTAATACAGGTATTTAAAAATTTGTCTCTTCCCTTCCCAATGCCATCTTCTTTCATTTCTTTCTGGAGATAAAAACTATCCCATTATATTGGTTCTTTTAATTAATGTGAGGATATTTGTATTTCTCTCTCTTTGGGGGAGAATTTAGTAGGCATTTCATATTGAACCCAAACTTGTCATGGTACGGAGTTACAATTTGCATTCTATAATTTGAAGTCTAATTTAATCGTGAGGCTCACTTAATTTTGTAATTTGCAGACTGCTTCATATTGTTAGTGGCAATGGCCAGGTTTATTTCATGTTTGATTTTAGTTATTAGCTTTACATTTGTCATTGCTTTTAATAATTCTCTTTTGTGATTTTTATGTTATACATGAGTATCATCTGTGGTGCCTATCCCAATATATCTCAGTAGCCTGTATTAAGATTCGCTTAAGTCACAAGTTACTGCATCTAGCATCAAACCTTTTAAAAAGCTGCAAGTACACTTTTATTTTACCGTATTATGTGAGTTAGAAGACAACAGTGAGAGGGCACTTTTAATAAGTATTTCGTACTTTAAATTCAGGGTCTTATAACTGTAACTGTTACATTTGGCTTAAGTTTTATAGTTTTCTCTCTTCTGCCCTCTGTTTGTGGTGCTAGAAAACATTGAAATTATAAAATATTGGCAGCAAGTAATGTTTTAACTACATGATCTCTTTGTTCATTGGGGAAAAATTTCTTATCATTATTGTTACTTACATTCTTCAGCCTGACAGAAAAATATTTATTCTGAAAATTTCATTAAGTTTTATCTATGAAACATGAAAAAGTTTTAATAGGTAATTTGCTATTAATTTGATAATCCATAGATTCAGATGTTGGAAATCAGTCCCCTGGTATGATCTGAGGATCAACCCGAGACTGTCTGCTTTCAGATATGATTTTTATTTAAGATTGTGTTTGATAAACCAGTTGTAATAATTCATAGATTTATTTATGCTTGAGATAAATTATTGGTTTTACAGAAAAGATAGACCTATATACAGTTCTTACTGTATATAGTAAGAACTGATGCAGTTCTTACATTGGTAAACCTTAGGTTAATCATGAACCAAAGAGCTTACTCTTTAAAAAAAATTATTGAAGTGTGGTTGATTTTGTTGTTTAGACATTACGTCATGTCCACAATGTTGATAATTTCTGCTGTATAGCAAAGTTACTCAGTTATAATACTTTTTTATATTTTTTCCCATTTTTTTTTTTCACAGGATGCTGAATTTAGTTCCCTGTGCTGTACAGTAGGGCCTTGTTGTTTACGCATCCTACATACAGTAGTTTGTATCTCCTAACCCCAAACTCCCAGTCCTTCCCTCTCCCACACCCTCCCCCTTGCCAACCACAGTTCTGTCAAAGAACTTGCTTTTTAGTATTAATTCAAAATTATCTAAACTTTAAATGTCAACTTTGAGCAAAACTTTTAATTGAACATAATAAATTTCAAATAATTTTGAATTTTTAAAAAGTTGTTTCTGTGGAAAGAAAGTTTATGGAAAAAGTGATTTTGCTAGGGTCTTTTTGAACCTAAAAATTATATAAACTATTATTTACTGCATTGAGAGTTATTAGAGCTGATTATGACAACCTTTGTCTTTCAGTTTTCTGTACTGTGATTTACAAGCCTGTACATTGGGGTAGTTCTTTACCTTTCATCTCAAGAGGTAGTGTGAAAATAAAATTTGAATGAATGTATATTTTCTCCTCGTGGACTAAAACAGTCTTTGAATTAGGATAATGTCATTAATAATTTGTGAAAAAAATCTCAAGAAATATAAAGATCATTTTCTAAATTTTTATTGTTGTTCTTTTAAGAGTAAAATTCCAGTTGGAATTAAAGCTGGGAATTCTAATAAGGTAAGTCACTTTTCTTCATTAAATATTTCTGCTTTACGTAGTGAAACTTGCCCCTTACTGCTTGATGTGGTTGCAAAAGAGAACCATAATATGGTTAGCTGAGAATGGACACGTTTTTGCCTGAAAATCCCAAATCCCTAATTTTGTAGCAAGTCATGAGGTATAATATATTCTTACAATTAAATTATATAGCTTCTTTTGAAATACTTTAGTTCTGTTTTTAGAACTTCTAGAAGAACTATAAAACATAACTACAGTGTCAGTTTCCCTAATCAGCAGGTGTTTTATCAGGCATGCGATTTTACTCTTCTTTTTCAACAAGATAATCATACCCTGTCTCTCTGCTTCCTAATGCATTTGCTCTCCATTTTGTTCTTATACTCTCTACTGTTTGCAGTCTTTTGTACTCACCCTTTTTTATGTATTTTTGTTTCAGATCTAAAATAAATAGTATAAAGATAATTGAAATTCCTTCTGAACTCTGTCCCAGTCCCATTATATAATAATATTTCCTGCCTCCTTAGAGCTAGCCACTTTGCTGAAGTTGTCGTGTATCCTTCTGTGATACTTTTTATGTTGTATTATACATGTATCTACAAGTAATATATAGAACTTTTACTTGAAATTTTTAAAACTTTAAAATAAATTTATATTTTGTGTTTCTTCAAGTTAAAAACATTTTTTGCTTAATAGTTTTACTCAGTATTGGCTTTTAACATTTTGTCTCTGCTGATATATGTAGATTTTGTTAATTTTAATAGCTGTAAAATACTCAGTTGTATAGATATTTGTATAATTGTGTGACTAGCCATTCCTCTGTTGATAGACATTTCAATTGTTTTCAGGTTTTTGCTATTACAAACAATGACGCACTGGCATCTTTGTCTTTCGTCGAATTGTGCACATATGTAAGAGTTTCTTTAGGTCTATATTTAGAAGTAAGATTGCTGGGCCAAAGGGTATGCCTATCTCAACATTATGAGAGAGTACCAAATAACTTTCTAGAGTGATTCTTGTTTTTAAACGTTGCTCTGGATATAGATTCAGCAGTAGGACTGCTGGCTCAAGGATTTATTCATATTTGCAGCTCTATGTAAATATTCAGTTACTTTTGCAAGAGAGTCTTCTCAGTTCACATCATCACCAACATACCAATGCAAATTGCTACATTTTTAATGTCTTTGCTTACTTATTAGGTGGAAATTTGTGACATATTTTCATTTGTATTTTCTTCTCTGTGTTAGGGATTTTGATGATAGGATGTATCTATATTTAGTATATATTATCATTGACAAATTGACTCTTCTGCCAATGGAAAATGAAATAAAGGTAATAATTATCACTAAACTTACTTATGAACTTCCTTTCAGTACTCGAAAGTGGCAAATAATACCAAAGAATTAGAAGACTGTGAGCAAGCTAGTAAACTGGGAGCAATTAACAGCACATTAAGGTAAATTTTATGTTAGTAGTGTTAAGAAAATATTCTCTTGTTTAATTTATTTGCATTAGAAATCTTCGATTTTTCTTGTGATTTTGATTAAACAGTAGTTTCAACTAATTTTTGAAAGGAAGAAGTCCTTTATCCTAAATTCCATGATAGCTTTCCTTCTTGTCTAATTTGTTCTTAAATTTCTGTCATCAGTAATGACTATTAAAAAGGAAAAATTCAGGCAGTTTCTCAGCTAACAGGGTTTATGGGTCATTCTTTCTGATTATTATAGAAAAAGAAACTTGAATCTCTAAGTTTTTTTTTAAATAGTAATTCATTGCGGGAAGGAGAGGGTGAGATGATTTAAGAGAGTAGCACTGAAACATATATATTACCATATGTAAAATAGATAGACAGTGGGAATTTGCTATATTCCTAAAGCCAGTGCTCTGTGACAACCTGGAGTGGTGGGATGGGGATGGAGGTCTAAGAGGGAGGGGATATACGTATACCTGTGACTGTGACTGATTCATGTTGATGTATGGCAGAAATCATCACAATATTATAATTATCCTCCAATTAAAAATAAAAATGGTAATTCAATCTATATGTTGCATTTTGACTATTAAAGGTTTCTATTAACATAACTGTTACAATGCATACATTTTTTTTTTCTGTTGACTTTTCTTTATTTGCTCTAAGTACAAACCTGCTTTTGAAGGCCAACATAAATAATTTGTAAATGGTCTCGGATAATGCAGTATAAAATGAGTGAGCAGAAGGCAGTATAATAGAAGTTCTTTTTATTTTTCTTGTTTAGATATGTAGTTGTGTACTATAAATGTTAAAGACTTAATAAAGTTAGCAGTTTTATGTATCTGATTTACTCATGAAAATTCTAATGTAGAAAATTAGAAATAATGGTATAATAAACACCCATATATCCACTACTCCAAATGAATAAGTGTTAACATTATCTACCATGTTTTTGAGAAAAATGTCAAAGACAAATTTGAAATTCCACATGTTTCTTTCTCAGTCCCTGTTTTCTTCCCTTTTTTCTTAGAAGTAAATTTGGTGTATATCTAGTCCATATTTTTATTTTTAGTTTATAATATAAACTATATGTAGATACATAGATGTAGTTTGTGTAGAAGATTTTATTTTTCCTTTATGTAAATTATATATGTTAAATAACATTCTGAAACGCTGCACATTTTGCTTTCTAGATATATCCATGTTAAAACTCAGAGATTTGCCTCGTTCTTTTAGCTGATGAATGGTTTTCATCATATAAAGTGAAAGTGAAAGTCGCTTAGTCATGTCCAACTCTTTGGGACCACAGGGACTATCTACAGTCCATAGAATTCTCTAGGCCAGGGTACTGGAGTGGATAGCCTATCCCTTCTCCAGGGGATCTTCCTGACCCAGGAATCGAACTGGGGTCCCCTGCATTGCAGGTGGATTCTTTACCAACTGAACTGTCAGGGAAGCCCAGTGTTCATCAATGGGAAATAGACAAGTAAAATATGGTATTCCCCTACTGATGACCAGGAGTGAAATTGTTGAATCTGAGGACTGCTGTCTTACAGCTGCTCTTTTTTTTTTTTTTAATGTTTATTTGCATATAGTTGCTTAGCTGTTCTTCATATTGCCTAATGGCTTTCTAAAATACTTGTGTGGCTGTGTGTTGCCTCCAACACCAAGAACTTGTTTTGTTGTCCACATCTTTGACAAAAATTGATAATGTTTAACTGTGAAATAGTATCTCATTTTTGTTTATATTTTATTGATTACCAGTGAGTTTGGGCATTTTTTCCTTCTGTTTATTGGGCATTCGGGTTTCTTATTCATTCAACAAATGACTGCCAGGCACTATCCTAGGGATATAGCAGTGTTCATGAGAAACAGATTCCTCCCCATGTGCAGCTTAAAACAAGTAAAGTCAATGAGAAGTAAGTCAAATGATGATGAGTGCCAGGGAAAAAAATAATGCAGGGAAGACTGAGAGAGAGGCCTTGGAGTAAAGGTGCTTGCACTGCTTTAAATTGGTGGTCCAGTGGTTAAGACTCTGCCTTCCAATACAGGGAGCCCACTTTTGATCCCTGGTCAGAGCCTGGTGGGCTGCCGTCTATGGGGTCGCACAGAGTCGGATACTACTGAAGCAACTTAGCAGCAGCAGCAGCAGCAGCAGGGAACTAAGATCCCACATGCGTGGAGGTGCAGCAACAGATAAATAAATAAATAGTCCAAGAAGACTAGAGTGATAACAGGCAAAGTGCTCTTGAAGGCAGGAGTCATGATACTATGACTGCAGGGGAGGGAGTGGTGGTGTTGGGGTTGGTGGGTGGTGGGGATGAGTACTCCAGGCATGCATAATGGTTAGTAAAAGGCCCTGAGGTTGGAGTGTGCCTTGACTTCTTGAGGAATCACATGGCCAGTGTGGCTAGAGAAAAGTGAACAAGAACAAAATAGTAGGAGATAAGATCAAAAGGTGCTGGGGGAGGAGTGGCCAAGGGAAGTGTAGGGTGGAGATCTCATAGAGTCTTGAAGACCCTTAACTATGAATATTGATTTCAAACTGAGTGGAATGAAAAATTACTGGAGGATTTTGAGAGAGTGGGTTTGGCGGAGCCAGGTCTGTGGAAGCCTGGTTGTATGGTTATAGTAGTATCCTTCTAAGACATGATGGTGATTCAGTTTAGACTGGAGTGATAGCAGTAGAACCCCCAGGAAATTTGACTTTGGAGAGCAGTGGGATTTGATTCAGTTCAGTCAGTTCAGTCGCTCAGTCGTGTCTGACTCTTTGCGACCCCATAGACTGCAGCACGCCGAGCCTCCCTATCCATCACCAACTCCCAGAGTTTACTCAAACTCATGTCCATTGAGCTGGTCATGCTATCCAACCATCTCATCTTCTGTCATCCCCTTCTCCCACCTTCAGTCTTTCCCAGAATCAGGATCTTTTCAAATGAGATAGTTTTTCACATCAGGTGGCCAAAGTATTGGAGTTTCAGCTTCAAATTCAGTCCTTCCAATGAATATTCAGGACTGATTTCCTTTAGGATGGACTGGTTGGATCTCCCTGCTGTCCAAGGAACTCTCAAGAGTCTTCTCCAACACCACAGCTCAAAAACATTAATTCTTCAGCACTCAGCTTTCTTTATAGTCCAACTCTCATGTCCATACATGACCACTGGAAAAACCATAGCCTTAACTAGACGGACCTTTGTTGGCAAAGTAATGTCTCTGCTTTTCAATATGCTGTCTAGGTTTGTCATAACTTTTCTTCCAAGGACTAAGTGTCTTTTAATTTCATGGCTACAGTCACCATCTGCAGTGATTTTGGAGCCCAGAAAAATAAAGTCTGCCACTTTTTCCATTGTTTCCCCATCTATTTGCCATGAAGTGATGGGACCAGATGCCATGATCTTAGTCTTCTGAATGTTGAGCTTTAAGCCAACTTTTTCACTCTCCTCTTTCACTTTCATCAAGAGGCTCTTTATTTCTTCTTTGCTTTCTGCCATAAGGGTGGTGTCATCTGCATATTTGAGGTTATTGATATTTCTCCCGGCAATCTTGATTCCAGCTTGTGCTTCATCCAGTCCAGCGTTTCTCATGATGTACTCTGCATATAAGTTAAATAAGCAGGGTGACAGTATACAGCCTTGGTGTACTCCTTTTCCTATTTGAAACCAGTCTGTTGTTCCATGTCCAATTCTAACTGTTGCTTCCTGACCTGCATACAGATTTCTCAGGAGGAAGGTAAGGTGGTCTGGTATTCCCATCTCTTTCAGAATTTTCCACAGTTTGTTGTGATCCACACAGTCAAAGGCTTTGGCATCGTCAATAAAGCATAATTAGATGTTTTCCTGGAACTCTGTTGCTTTTTTGATCATCCAGCGGATGTTGGCAAGTTGATCTCTGGTTCTTCTGCTTGAACATCTGGAAGTTCACGGTTCACGAACTGTTGAAGCCTGGCTTGGAGAATTTTGAGTATTACTTTACTAGCATGTGAGATGCGTACAATTGAGCAGTAGTTTGAGCATTCTTTGGCATTGCCTTTCTTAGGGATTGGAATGAAAACTGACCTTTTCCAGTCCTGTGGCTCCTGCTGAGTTTTCCAAATTTGCTGGCATATTGAGTGTAGCAAAGGGATTTGATTACAGAACTTTATACAGGACTGGGGAAACAGACTCTTGGAGGTCACAGACAAAACCTTATGTGCACCTGACCCAGGAGGAAGGAGCAGTGGCCCCACAAGAGACTGACCCAGACTTGCCTATGAGTGTCCAGGAGTCTCTGGTGGAGGTGTGGGTTGGCAGTAGCCTGCTACAGGGTCAGGGGCACTGAGTGTGGCACTGCATGCCTGGGACCACATGCACGGGACCTTTTGAAGGAGGTCGCCATTATCTTCATTACCTCCACCATAGTTTGCTCTCAGGTCAAACAACAGGGAGGGAACACAGCCCCACCCATCAACAGAAAATTGGATTAAAGATTTACTGAGCATGACCCATCAGCAGGAAAAGACCCAGTTTACCCCACAGTCAGTCTCTCCCATCAGGAAGCTTCCATAAGCCTCTTCTCTTTATCCATCAGAGGGCAAACAGAAGGAAAACCACAATCACAGAAAACTAATCAAACTGATCACATGGACCACAACCTGTCTAACTCAGTGAAACTATGAGCCATGCTGTGTGGGCCACCCAACAGATGGGTCATCATGGAGAGTTCTGACAAAACATGGTCCACTGGAGAAGGCAGTGGCAAACCACTTCAGTATTCTTGCCTTGAGAACCCCATGAACAATATGAAAAGGCAAAAAGATATGACACTGAAAGATGAACTACCCAGGTTGGTAGGTGCCCAATATACTACTGGAGAAGAGTGGAGAAATAATACCAGAAAGAATGAAGAGATGGAGCCAAAGCGAAAACAACGCCCAGTTGTGGATGTGACAGGTGATGGAAGTAAAGTCCGATGCTGTAAAGAACAGTACTGCACAGGAACCTGGAATGTTAGGTACACGAATCAAGGTAAATTGGAAGTGGTCAAACAGGAGATGGCAAGAGTGAACATCAACATTTTAGGAATCAGTGAAGTAAAATGGACTGGAATGGGTGAATTTAACTCAGATGACCATTATACCTACTACTGTGGGCAAGAGTCCCTTAGAAGAAATGGAGTAGCCATCATAGTCAACAGAAGAGTCCAAAGTGCAGTACTTGTGTCCAGTCTCAAAAATTACAGAATGATCTCTGTTTGTTTCCAAGGCAAGCCATTCAATATCACAGTAATCCAAGTCTCTGCCCCAACCACTAATGCCGAAGAAGCTGAAGTTGAACGGTTCTGTAAAGACTTACAAGACCTTCTAGAACTAACACCCAAAAAAGATGTCCTTTTAGTTATAGGGGACTGGAGTGCAAAAGCAGGAAAACAAGAAATACCTGGAGTAACAGGCAAGTTTGACCTTGAAGTACAAAATGAAGCAGGGCAAAGGCTAACAGAGTTTTGCCAAGAGAACGCACTGGTCATAGCAAACACCCTCTTCCAACAGCACAAGAGAAGACTACACATGGACATCACCAGATGGTCAACACCGAAATCAGATTGATTATATTCTTCGCAGCCAAAGATGGAGAAGCTCTATATAGTCAGCAAAAACGAGACCAGGAGTTGACTGTGGCTCAGATCATGAACTCCTTATTGCCAAATTCAGACTTAAGTTGAAGAAAGTGGAGAAAACTACTAGACCATTCAGGTATGACCTAAATCAGATCCCTTCCAATTATACAGTGGAAGTGACAAATAGATTCAAGGGATTAGATCTGATAGAAAGAGTGCCTGAAGAACTATGGACAGAGGTTCATGACACTATATCGGAAGCAGGGATCAAGACCATCCCCAAGAAAAAGAAATGCAAAAAGGCAAAATGGTTGTCTGAGGAGGCCTTACAAATAGCTGAGAAAAGAGAAGCGAAATGCAAAGGAGGAAAGAAAAGATATACCCATGTGAAAGCAGAATTCCAAAGAATAGCATGGAGAGATAAGAAAGCCTTCCTCAATGATCAATGCAAAGAGATAGAGGAAAACAATAGAATGGGAAAGACTAGAGATCTCTTCAAGAAAATTAGTGATACCAAGGGAACATTTCATGCAAAGATGGGCACAATAAAGGACAGAAATGATATGGACCTAACAGAAGCAGAAGATATTAAGAAGAGGTGGCAAGAATACACAGAAGAACTATTCAAAAAAGATCTTCATGACCCAGATAACCACAGTGGTGTGATCACTCACCTGGAGCCAGACATCCTGAAATGTGAAGTCAAGTGGGCCTCAGGAAGCATCATTACGAACAAAGCTAGTGGAAGTGATGGAATTCCAGTTGAGCTGTTTCAAATCCTAAAAGATGATGCTGTGAAAGTGCTGCACTCAATATGCCAGCAAATTTGAAAAACTCGACAGTGGCCACAGGACTGGAAAAGGTCAGTTTTCATTCTAATTCCAAAGGAAAGGCAATGCCAAAGAATGCTCAAACTGCAACAAACTGCATTCATCTCACACACTAGCAAAGTAATACTCAAGATTCTCCAAGTGAAGCTTCAACAATACATGAACTGAGAACTTCCTTATGTTCAAGCTGGGTTTAGAAAAGGCAGAGGAACCAGAGATCAACCTGCCAACATCCGTTGGATCATCGAAAAAGCAAGAGAGTTCCAGAACATATTTATGTTTTATTGACTACACCAAAGCCTTTGACTGTGTGGATCACAACAAACTCTGGAGAATTCTGAAAGAGATGGGAATACCAGACCACCTTACCTTCCTCCTGAGAAATCTGTATGCAGGTCAGGAAGCAACAGTTAGAACTGGACATGGAACAGTAGAGTGATTTCAAGTAGGAAAAGGAGTACGTCAAGGTTGTATATTGTCACCCTGCTTATTTAACTTATATGCAGAGTATATCATGCCAGGCTTGATGAAGCACACCTGGAATCTGATTGCCATGAGAAATATCAATAACTTCAGATAAGCAGATGATACCACCCTTAATGGCAGAAAGCAAAGAAGAGCCTCTTGAGGAAAGTGAAAGAGGAAAGTGAAAAAGTTGGCTTAAAGCTCAACATTCAGAAAAGATCATGGCATCTGGTCCCATCACTTCATGGCAAATAGATGGGGAAACAGTGGAAACAGTGACAGACTTTATTTTTCCTGGCTCCAAAATCACTGTAGATGGTGACAGCAGCCATGAAATTAAAAGACGCTTGCTCCTTGGGAAGAAAGTTATGACCAACCTAGGCAGCATATTAAAAAGCAGAGACATTATTTTGCCAACAAAGGTCCATCTAGTCAAAGCTATGGTTTTTCCAGTAGTTGTGTATAGATGTGAGAGTTGGCCTATGGATAGTCCATGAAATTAAAAGACACTTGCTCCTTGGAGGAAATGCTATTACAAACCTAGACAGCATATTTAAAAGTAGGGGCATTACGAAAGTCATTAAGAAAGGCCAATGAAAGTCTGTATAGTCAAAGTGATGGCTTTTCCAATAGTCAATGTATGGATGTGAGAGTTGGACTATAAAGAAAGCTGAGCACCGAAGAATTGATGCTTTGAAACTGTGATGTTGGAGAAGACTCTTGAGTCCCTTGGACTGCAAAGAGTTCCAACCAGTCCATCCTAAAGGAAATCAGTCATTAATATTCATTGGAAGGACTGATGCTGAAGCTGAAGCTTCAATACTCTAGCCACGTAATGCGAAGAACTGACTCCTTGGAAAAGACCCTGATGCTGGGAAAGATTGAAGGTGGGAGGAGAAGGGGACGACAGAGGATGAGATGGTTGGATGGCATGACTGACTCTGTGGTCATGAGTTTGAGAAGCTCTGGGATTTGGTGACAGACAGGAAGCCTGGCATGCTGCAATCCATGGGGTGCAAATAGTCTGACACAACTGAGCAACTGAACTGAACTGATAGCAGTGGAAACATTGAGAAGTGGTCATATTCAGAATAGATTTTGAAGGTAGCTGCTGCTGCTAAGTTGGTTCAGTCGTGTCCGACTCTGTGCGACCCCAGAGATGGCAGCCCACCAGGCTCCCCCATCCCTGGGATTCTCTAGGCAAGAACACTGGAGTGGCTTGCCATTTCCTTCTCCAATCCATGAAGGTAGAGCTGATAGTTTTTGCTGAAGGATTGAATATGAAGGATTGTGTATGAAAACAGATAGGAGCTGTGAATAAGTACAAGATTTGGAACTAAGAAAATGAAGCTGCCACTTGCTACACTGGGGACATCCACAAGAGGAGCAGATTTGATGGGAAATTTTAGTTCAACCTTGTACTTGTTAAGTTTGAACTGCCTATGGAGATGTCAAACAGGCAGATATACAAGTCTCAGTTTCAGGGGAGAGGTCCAGACTGGAAAGAAAATGTGGGAGTCATTCAATGAATATGTGATATTTAAAAACCATAAACCTGAGTGAGATTACCAAGGAGAAAATATAAATAGAGACGTGATCCAGGGACTGGGCCTTAAGTAATCATAACATTTTTGAGGTAAATGGCCTGTTCATATTCTTTGCTATTCTCTCCTTTGGGGAAAGGGTACATTTCTAAATTAATTTGTAGGCACTCTTCATATAATCTGATAATATTTCTTTGTTGGTTATATGGGATGTTAGGGCTTGTCTTTTGATTTCACTTATAAATTTCTGTTGTTGAGCCATAGTTATTAATTTTTTTAACTTTTAAGTTTAACACACATATAATAAAGTATACAAGTCTAAGTATAAAAGTCAATTTAATTTTACAGAGTGAACCAACTCCATTAGCCACCATCCAGAATAAGGTACTTGCACCCAGGAGATCACCTTAGGTGCTTCCCTAACCATTATCACTTTGCAGAGTTAACCATGATTTTGAGTTATATTAGAAAGATTAGTTTTGCCAGCTTATATAAGTGGAATAATACAGTGTGTCTTCTTTTGTATCTGGCTTATTTTATGCAGCATTATGTTGAATAATATGGTGGATTGGCCATATGGGCCAATGGGTTTTGGCCATTTCACAGAACATTTAGGTGGCTATTTGGTGGTACGTTTGTATGCGTTTCTGTGGAGAAGTATACCTACAGGGGGAATTGTTTAGTCACCAAGTTGTGTCCAATCCTTTTGTGACCCCACGGACTACAGCCTGTCAGGGTCCTCTGTCCATGGCATTTCCCAGGCAAGAATACTGGAGTAGGTTGCCATTTCCTTCCACAGAGGCATCTTTGAACCCACACTGCCTGCATTGGCAGGCAGATTTTTTTCTTTTTTTTTTAACCACTGAGCCACCAGGGAATTAAGAACTGCCAAATGGTTTTCCAAAATGACTGTACCAAAATACATTGCTGCTAGTAGTACTGTACAGGAATTCATCATCCCACAACTTCTCTGACAACCAGTAGTGCTTTATAGAAGTGTACTTGACATTCAATACACTATACCTATTCAAAATGTACAGTGTGATGTTTTGACAAGTGTACACTCACAAAACTCAGCACAATCAAGATAATTATATATACACTCCCCAAAGTTTTCTCATGCCCCTGTGTAATCCCTCCATCCCATCTCTTCCTGCCCATTTCCCACTTTAAAGATGACTACTTTAACTCACAGCAGCATCTTGATAGGAAGCCCTAGGTTAAGCCCAAGAAATTCTTCTCTAAGTACTGCGGCATCAATCTTCAAACTGACTTTTTAGAAAAGCTGGGCTAGATGATCTCTAAGTTTCCTTCCAACTCATTTTTAAACCAAACTGGGCCAGCTCTATTAGCATTAGATTAGCATTCTATCAAAGAAGGCAATGGCAACCCACTCCAGTACTCTTGCCTGGAAAATCCCATGGACGGAGGAGCCTGGTAGGCTGCAGTCCATGGGGTTGCTGAGGGTCGGACACGACTGAGCGACTTCACTTTCACTTTTCACTTTCATGCACTGGAGAAGGAAATGGCAACCCACTCCAGTGTTCTTGCCTGGAGAATCCCAGGGACGGGGGAGCCTGGTGGGCTGCCGTCTATGGGGTCGCACAGAGTCGGACACGACTGACACAACTTAGCAGCAACAGCAGCAGCAGATGAAACAATTAGAAAACCTCATCAAATAAATGTACTAAACGTTCCTCTAAGTTAGTCATATTGCTAATAAGAAAATAGCTGTTTATGTCAAAATTGCTTTGTTCCTTACTATTTTCAGGAGAAGACTTATCTGATTAAACATGACTATAGTTATCATTTTAGTTGTAACTAGAACTTAGGCATTCTTGTTTTATTGCATCATATATGTCAACTGAGTCACTTATGGTATAAATTTTTTATTAACTTTAATTATATATTCTCATAGAAAATTCTGTGGTAAATTGGAGATTTTTATTGGTAAGGTGGTTGTAGTGCAGACAGCCTTATATACTTCATGCAGTGGTTATGCTATGCAGCAGCTTCTCAAATGCAAAATAAATTATTGGCTATGACAGTACCACGTTTAGGAATACCTGATTTATACTTAGTACATAATTTTTTGCCTTGTTTTTTTCTTTTTGTGTAGTGAGTAAAGAAGGGTGATAATACTTCTCTCATATACACTGCCGCTGTGTGTTTAAGATAGAGAAGGTCTGAGTATAGGTTAAAGGAAATATAGGTCAGGGTTTAGTTTGAGTGTAGTTGTTTCTTTATCAGTTCTCCTGGCCAGAAATCTTGTCATAGATTTTGTTAAATGTGAGGTTATGTGCAAAATGAATAATACAGTGTGATAAAAGTGACATTGATGTTACTAAGGGATGTTGGATGGAAGATCCTAGAAATGCATTTTTTTTTTTTTTTAGTATTTTCGAGTGTAATATAAATATAGAAGCAATTTAAATTAAAAGAATCTTGAAAGTAAATTTAATTCCTACTTAGGAAAAAATAATACATATTTACTTTGTTTCTGCTGCTACTGCTTAGTCACTTCAGTCATGTCCAACTCTGTGCGACCCCATAGACGGCAGCCCACCAGGCCTAAGTCAACTGAAAAGACCAGCTTGAGTTTTGTGTTTAATTGCATCTTATACGTATTTGTAAATTAGTTTTCTGGTCTAAGTAATTATCATTGAACTAGGCCTAAAGTAGTTTTAATGTAGTTAAATGAAAATCACTCGTGGAAATTAATATCTCTTTCATATCACTTGTTTTAATCATTGTTTCATGTGACCACTAAGTGAATTTGTAATGCCATCTAATTAATGAAGATGTGATCTCAGATTATCTATTTTTAATACACTAGAATACAGTGTCAAACTTTTCAACTCCAAATTTAATCCTTTTTCTCTTTTATTCCTCCTTCCCCTAGTAATCAAAGCAAAGAAGCTTTCATTGACTGGGCAAGATATGATGATTCACAGGATCACTTTTGTGAACTTGATGGTAATAAACTATTGTAATTACATTATTTTAACTTTAACCCTTTTAAGATACTTAAATCAGCGAAAATACAGTCAAAGTTACAGCTTTAATACACAGGGTGTTGTATGTGGATCTTATTATTCATAATAGTATTTAAGAACTGGTGTTCCAGGCCTTGTACTAAGTGCCTGAAGTTCATCATTTCTTAGCTTTACAACCACACTAATGCTGCTGCTAAGTCGCTTCAGTCGTGTCCGACTCTGTGCGACCCCACAGACGGCAGCCCACCAGGCTCCCCCGTCCCGGGGATTCTCCAGGCAAGAACACTGAGTGGGTTGCCATTTCCTTCTCCAGTGCATGAAAGTGAAAAGTGAAAGTGAAGTCACTCAGTCGTGTCGGACTCTTAGCGACCCCATGGACTCCAGCCTACCAGGCTCCTCTGCCGTGGGATTTTCCAGGCAAAAGTACTAGAGTGGGTTGAGGTGTGTATTATTTTATATCTGAGGAAACTGAGTCTCAAAAAGACTAAAAGCTTGCCCAAGATCACAGAGTAGCAAGAGGCTGAGACAGGATTCAATCCTAGATCTTATTCCCACACACGTCTTCTTTCCATTGTGACACCCCCATCTCCTATGGACCTCTAATTCAAGCCACTTAGTTATAGGTCTGTGACCATATTATAGAAATGTTCACAACGAAATTAGTTGGAGGTCTCAACAAACTAACATAAAGACACCTTCCAATATTCCAAGGACTCTAACTTGATCCCGACAGCCCTGTTTGGAATAGAATAAAGCCAGGCCACAGTTCAATAGTAACTACCATTTCTTTCAGCAGAAGATAATTGACGTGTCTCCAGATCTTTTGTCTCAGAATACTCCCAATAATTGTGCTGCATAGGCTTAGGACAATTCATTCAGCCTCTCTTTACCTTTTACCTTGGTATTATTATATTTTTTGAGGTGGAAAAGGATTTGAGGTTCAAGCACACATAATTAACAGGCAGCAGAAGTTCTTCTGAATTTTTAAAGCATCTAAAGTGGTCTGCTTTCTAAAAATTTTTTAAAGATTCGTATGTAGAATTGTGCTGTTAATACAGTCTGTAATGGGATACTTACAGGGCACTTCTCCAATATTATGGTAAATTGAGGAGACACTGGGAGAGGGAGTGTTATTACCATGGTTTATATGGTTTCAGCAAGGAAATTGTTAAGAAATCTGAACAAAGTTTTTTTTTAATATAGTGATAGGCAAATTCATAAAATATCCCTGTTATGATATTTAGAATTGGCAAAGGTTTCATCAAAGCAAGTCACTATTCCTGGGTAAGCACTCACATGGCTACCTACATAAAATCATTTTAGGATTACATAATTTAAATAACTGGTAGTTTTTATAGTTTGTGTAGGTCTTAAACATGTGAAACCATGCTACTAGTTGGATTACCACTTCTTCTGGGTAGTAATGTTCATGTGTGTCCCAAAGATTTTTTCACCTACAGTTAAAAAAAATACCATCAGAGTAGCTTTGGTGTCATTGTTATTTCAATAATCTAAATCATTAGATTAAAGCAAAAAATCTAAAGAATGTTCACCCCAGTGTATTGGAATATAGCCAAACACCCTGTTATCTGCTGATTTGTTTTTGGCTTTGTTCTTATTTGAAAGGAAGACAATCCTTATAGATCAAATAATAGGTTTTTAAATAATTTAGTGGTTTGAGGTAGGCTGCTCTCCTTACCCCTCTCTATTTATTTATTTTTTTGTTATTGTTTTTTATGCATGGCTTGCTGCTTCCTTTGCCTCAGGTTTCTGCTCAAATGTCACCTCATTAGAGAACCTGCTGTCATAAAATAGCAACCACTTTCCCTCTGTCTCTGTGCACCGCTGCCTGCTCTCAGAGCACTAAGAACTATGTGTGAGACATTATTTAACTTTATTGTCTGTCTTCAGCTAGACTATGAGCTACTTGAGGCCAAGGACTTTGTCTTTTTGTTCATAACTATGTCCCTAGTGCCTAGAACACTGCCTGGCCATGGTTCATTCCCAATAAATATCTGTTGATTGAAGTAGTTGGTTCATGTGGTAGTATTAGTTGCTCAGTCACGTCCGACTCTTTGTGAACCCACACGCTGTAGCTCACCAGGCTCCTCTGTCCATGGGATTCTCCAGGCAAGAATACTGGAGTGGATTGCCATTCCCTTCTCTAGAGGATCTTCCCAACCCAGGGATCAAACCCAGATCTCCTGCATTGCAGGCAGATTCCTTACCTTTTGAGCCACAGGGAAGTGCTAGTTGTTTCATAAATAATGTGATAGATTTTTACTTTTTTATTTTTCCCCTTTCAACAGGTTCATTGATACGTTAAAAATACTGCTTGAAATAGGAGTTTCTAAATCTGGCTGTGTATCAAAATTACTTGGGTGCTTTATAAACTATAGTTTCTCCTTGACTGAGGAAATTATGTTTTAATAGTAAATTGCAGTTTGGGGTAGCTTCAGAGATAGAAGATTGTGGGCTTAGTCCTGAGTCTATAACCTAATATTTCTGATCTGTGTCCATAAGCAAAAAGCCTGCATATTAAGTTGGCCTGTGCAACCATTACATTTTAAGAGATACATGGGTCAGGAGGGCTAGAGAATGCAATGTGGCCTCAAAACACTAATACTAAATTAGAGCAGTGAAAGGAAAATTCAATCGGATAAAAGGGGTACTTGAGGAGGAAGAAGAAATATTAGTTCAAGTTGACAAATTTACAGAATTAGGTATTTAGACTCAATAGAAATTCTTTGAATCCTTAGGTAATTGTTAGAATAGTCAGAAGGAATATCTTTGGAGTAGGTTTGTAGAGGGAGGAAGAAGAGAAAACTTTTTGAGGGGAGGATTTATTAGGGATCCAAGAGAACTATCTGAATGAACGATACAGGTGTACAAATGAAAAGAAATTATAGTTTAGGAACAAATTAGTTAACATCATGTCACAGGTGACCCCAGGAGTAAGAATGGGTGTGTTTTGTAGGGGACCTCAACCTGTGTATGCTTTTTCCCTCATATGTTCTTCATTCTGGATGTCATGAAATTCTTGTCAGCATAAGTCAGGAGTTGACAAACTTTTTCTTTTGTAAATGGGCAGATAGTAAATATTTTAGATAGACCACAAGTATTATATATATTAGATAGACCGTAGTTGACATGGTCTCAGTTGTAATTGCTCAAGTCTGCCATAACAGAGTGAAAGCAGCACACAGGCAAATGAACAAGCCTTGAGTTCCCATGACACTTTCTTTACAAAACACATAGCAGACCAGGCTTGTCTCGTGGGCCATAGTTTGCTAACACTTTCTGTAGGTTAACAAAACCCACCTTTTTCATGATTTGAAAAAATATTACATTTTGTAAAACAATTTTTGGTTGAATTAAAGGAATACATATTAAGAACGTGAAGAATGTAAGTTTTACTTAATTTTAAAACCTGTATAATTGATTTTGCTCATGTGACTTTCTACTCCCTTGAAGTATACTTTAAATCCATATACTTTAATATCTGAATCCAAGGATTTTTTTCTTTACTGTTTAGTTGGTTTAATTGGGTGAAGAGGGTGATACTAATTCAATCTGCACATTCATAGATGACTCTATTTAAGTGTAGGCTTATGTGTGTACACACATGTACTTTATACATATGGATGTACTTTATACATATGGACATTATGTATATGAGTATATATTTATGATATTAATTTAGTATTTAAGTTCATATAGATAACTCAGTTTTGTAAAGTGAACTAAGAATGGCTCAAAGAAATTTAAAATAATAAACAGAAATTAGTCATTATAAAGCTTTTAAAATTTTACTGTAAAAATAAAATTCATTAACTTATTTAAATTTTAATTTGTTAATTAAAAATTTTTAAATTAACTAGTCTTAAGTCTTGATTAAGAAATGTCTTTAGACAGTTTCTGTTCTTCCATTTACAAATAAACTGTTTCTATGCCTTAATTTACATAGTGGAGTATCTGTATAATGTTAGTGCTAAAAATAGAGCCAGTATTCTTTAAAATCATGTTTCCATTATCTTGAGATACCACTTGTTTACTAATGGGAAGTTGAAATTAGCTTTGTACTCTTCCTGCATCACTAAAGTACCAGGTAGTTCTCAGAAGACATGTGTCAGGATGCTCTTTTTTCCTTTTAGGATTGTGGATAATCTTAATCTATGGTCATTGAATGGCCAGTGAATATTTTTGACTGACAGGTAATGAAACTAAGAGGGACTATATTTTAATGACCATATTTGGTCTTGTTTCAAGTCAGGTGACTATATATTAATATCATTGATCAATACCATGACACCAAAAAGTAGGAAGCATATAAATAAAAGAATACATCTGTGCCAACATACATAGCACTTCAGCCTATGAGTATTATTAGATTTGTGAAGCATAGTCATTATAATTTTTGTGTAGGTAAGAAAACCTGTACTTCCCTTTTCTACCCAAAATATGAACCTCAGTAATTAAGATGATTTTTCCTTTTATCTTTTGTATCCCCCAGAGATCTCTCTCAAAATATTGTCCAAATAGTAGAGATCTAGGAAATACTTATTTGGGTTTCAACATGGAAAGTCATTATTTAATTTCAAATGTGCTAATAAGTTCTTGAAGTTGTGCCTACTAACCAATATGTTAACCAGTTAATATGTTAAATAATATATTAACATTGGTAAAAATAAATTTATAACTTTTTTTTTTTACTAGAACATGGTGTAACTCTGAATGATCAATTTTGAATCTCAAAGTTATTGTACCGTTTACTTCCTAAGTCCAAGCAGAGAGTAACAGAGAGAGCTTTTTTCATATAATATGTACTAACATGTCTCAAGTATGTGTTTAGGTAGCTATATACATGGAGGGGGCAAACACATGAAATATTAAAACAGGTTATGATTTGGTTAGGTCTTTTCAGTCTTGGTGGTTTAAACTTGAGAAGTAATTAATGCCTCTAATTAAGGTAAGGGATGTTATGTTACTTAAAAGAGCACTGAGCATCCAAAAGAAAGGGAGAAGTTATTTTTCCTTTCTTAAGTTCAAGTTGTTATAAATCCTGGGTCAAGGACAATCACAAGTATGCTAACCACTCTACCTTTTAACTTGGAGATGGCTTGAAAGTGCAGTATTTCTCTAACTTTTGTGTAGCCCTGTTTGCTTTGTGATGGTAAATTTTGCATAGATGGTGACATGTAGATGGTTTTATGAATTGTTTCTTCTTCAGATGAGAGATCTCCAGCTGCTCAGTATGTAGACCTGCTGTTGAATCCCGAGCGTTACACCGGCTATAAAGGGTCCTCTGCGTGGAGAGTGTGGAACAGCATCTATGAAGAGAACTGTTTCAAGTAACTGGAGGGGGTAGGGGAAGGAGGAGGATTGACTAGCGGGAAGGTGGAAGGAAGGGAATATTTGTTTCCTTTGGAAAAAATTACGTCAAAATGTCAAACCATTTACGTCTGAATTTTGTACTTTTCTTTCTCAGGCCTCGATCTGTTTATCGTCCTTTAAATCCTCTGGCACCCAGCCGAGGTGGGTGTCTCATACATTTTCATGCTTTTGGATATTATTTACAAGATACTTTTGTAACTATGTATTGAGAAATTTTTCAGCTATTTTGTATATTTGCTAATTTGAATGATTAAAAGAATAAGCTTAGTTCTTAGTTGTATCAAGATTTCCACATGTTTTTATAATTACTGTCCTTTATTGACTGCTTGATATGTGCCAGGTCCTAAACTAGGAGCTTTATATAAAATAAATTAGAAATATGAGTAATCCATATATATTAGAGGTTCTGGGGAACTCCCGAAAATCTGGATGTCCAGGCCTTATCCCATACCAGTTGTCAGAATCTTTGGAATTAGGATCTAGGTATTGGTGATTTTAAAGCTTTCTAGATGATTCTAGTATGCAGCCAAGTTTGAGAACCAGTGGCTCCTCCTGTGCTTTTCAGACTTCAGTGTGCATACAGATCACCTGGGAGCCTTGTTAAATACCAGGTTCTGATTCTGTAGGTCTTGGGTGAGGCTCCCAGGTGATGCCCAAGTGCTGATCTGTGCACAACACTCTGAGTCAGAAGGATGCAGAGAAATACCAGAAAGTTAGGTTGCTACTTGCCACATCAAGCTGTTGAGCACAGAAAATGTGGCTTGTGTGAAAGAAACACATAAAGTTCCCATTTTATGTAATTTTAGTTCATTTAAATTAAAAAACTAAAGCAGTATAAAATATTTTTGCCCTTAAACAGAATCTTATTGTTTTGGTAGAACCACTTTAACTCTTGCATCACAAAGCAAATTGTTGATGTACTGTAATGCATGTATACCATACTTTTCAAAGTGTGGATATGAGAAAACATTACATGTTTATTAGAAAAAAATTTGAATCACATACATGGCTGGTATTATAGTTCTATGTGACAGCATTATTGTACACAGTTGGAGGTTATTCAGTATAAAATTATTAGGCATATCTTCAATCTGTTCTCAACAAGGACCCAAACCCTGGGAGAAGCCCTGTGATTGACATCCTAATGCTTTCTTTAGACCAGGATTGATTTAGGAACTTGAATTTCCTGGTCTAGATTCATCTTTTTAGGCATTTCTCAAAACCAGAGAGATTTGGGAAGGTGGAATGAATGGACTGCTCTCAGATGTGCGCTCTGTAACAGTGTGGCATATAGTCTTCCCAGATTCATTCTGAAACTGCCTGACAAGGTAATTGGAGTATGAAGACGATGTGGATGGCTTCCTACCCTTTTTCTCTCTTTTTACTACTTTTACCTCATAGCTTTTCTATTTTCAACTTAAATGTTTTATTATATAAGATTTTATGAAAATTTAAACAATACAAAATAAAGAGGACACTCCCCCACCCCGCCCCATTCCTACCTGCCTCCATACTTTTTCTCTTCCATAGTACAGTTTGGAAGGTATCCTTCCAGACCTTTTCTATGATAACTTACTCTTTTAAAAAAAAAATTAATTATTTTATTTTTGTCTGTGCATCGTTTTCATTGCTGTGCAGGGTTTTCATTGCTGTGCAGGCTTTTCTGTAGTTGCAGCAAGGAGGGGCTACTCTCTAGCTGTGGTGCTTGGGTTTCTCTTGTTGCAGAGCACAGGCTCTAGAGTGCTCAGGCTTCATTAGTTGTGTTTTGAGGGCTTAGTAGCTTTGGCTCCCGGCCTTTAGAGCACAGGCTCAGCAGTTGTGGCGCACAGGCTTAGTTGCTCCATGGTATGTGGAATCTTCCCAGATCAGGGGTCAAACCCATGTCTCCTGCACTGGCAGGCAGATTTTTTACCACTGAGCCACCAAGGAAGACCATATGATCACTTGTAAAGCAGAAAGTACAGTTGTTCATTTAATAAAAGCATCAAATCCTAAGAAACACTTCGCTTCCATATTATGATAAACTAAGACTTGAAACTGTAGGAGAGATGAGGAGAGGAAGGAAAGTGCTCAGAGAAAAAGATAGAGGGAGGAAAGAGGAGTAGAAAAGAGAAAACAAGTGTAGAAGAGGGAGACAAAAGACTGGGTAAGGGAGAGAATGGGTCCCAGGTGATGGTGGTACCCTAGGAAGTAATGGAATAGCTCTTGCTAATGCTGTTGATGAGCTTTCTTCACTCAAACTGTGAATTGTTGATGAACAGCTGTTTAATATTCTTAACTATGTGTCTTCCACGCTATTCCTGAGCTGTAACAGCTGGGCTTCTACAACTAGTTTTTGAACAGTTTTTGTGCAACAGAACTTTTTTTTCAAAAATGAAAGCTTATGTAGAATTCCACATGTAAAGCCAATAAGGCAGGGCTGCTGTGGAGCCTGAGAATCCAGCCTTGCGGCCTCTTCCCCATGTCTGGGCAGTCCCGCAGCACCTGCAAGGATGCTTTCATTGACGACAGTTTGGGAAGGGTTTTTATTCAGGTGAGTGTGTGCTGAGGAGCAGTAATTTAAGAAAGAAAAGTGCTCCAGTCTGAAAACACATGTTCAGAAAGAGTTGTGTGCATAACAATTAAAGGAGTAACTTTGTGTATTTGTTAATTATTGAAACTAGTGGTTTTTATGATTACTTGCTCTCTGATACTATTTATTGCATAAAACATATATGAAAATCTTGTGCTGTTTGGCTTTTATTCTTATTAAGAAGTCTTATTTGTAGGATAACTACAAGCCAACCAATGTTAATGGTATGATTAATAGTTTAACACACAGTAAGTTTTAATCGCATATTAAAATAAATAGGATTGGAATCTGAACTGTAAAAGACATTTTCTGATATCCTATCTATTTATTTTATCTTTCAGGAGAAGATGATGGTGAGTTAAAACTCTCATTTTATGTTGCTTCAAGTGTAGAAGAAATGTCTTTAATGATCAAAATTTGATTTTTTCCTGTTTTTAATTCAAAAGTATTTATCCTATTTTTTTCAGAAAATAACTAGCAATCAATAGCAACCCAAAAAATGAGAGGTTTTTTTAATGTATATAATTCAAAGTTACCCTATGTTAAAAACAGTGTAACAACCATTCTACTTACATGTTTAGTATAGAAACAGGATCACATTCCAAGTTCCCCTATTTTTTGGTTATTGTGATCTACTTGAGTATGTTCTAAAGAAATGGAAGGAAATTAAAATAGTTTTATCAGATATTTGTCTTGTGATTTCTTTATTTTCTTATTGATTTTGTAATTTATAACCTCAGTCATCATTATTACACTTAATCTGATGAATGATAATTTGTCAACAGTAGGTTATTCCAGATTTCTAAATGAATGTCAGTTATAACATGCCCCCAAACAGCCAAAATAATTATTTCAAATGAATATTTACTTAGCTGTGTAGAGGGGCACCATGATGAGCATTGTACACATTGTACAGGATGGAAAGATGTATAAAACATATCTTTTTATAAAGATAGAGGAACTATCTTTCCTCTAGGAGCTAAAAATATGTACAGTAGGAATGATAAGCACTGTTCATAAGAGACAATAAAGAATTATTACATACACAGCACAGACAGTGAGTGGTGTAGGAGTTTGTTCAGAGGTGGAATAGATCCTGTCTCACTTGGAATATTACTGGGAAAGGTGGCATTTGAGATGCACAAATAATGGACCGACTTAAGCCAGTAGAATTGGATAGTATGTGCTACTTGAATGACAGCATGGACCAAGGAGTTGAAAAAGGAAAAAACAAGGCATGTTTTGGGAGACCCTGTTAGCAGTTAGAAAGACTTCACATGGGGTAGTTTAAATTAGAAAGATGAGTAGAGGACAGATTGTTGAGGACCTTGGAAGCTAGACTTTTGCTATTAACTGTTGGGGCTTTCTGAATAAATGAGTGAGATAATGAATGATCCTTTGTAAAAGTATCATCTAAGTAAGAGCATGTTGAATGAATGAATCTCTAGGAAGGTATTTGTGTTGTTGCAAAGGGTGAAGACTCAGGAGACAAATTCCCCACCATCTTAATTTATCCCCTGTACTCCTTGCTCAGCCATTTGTGTGTTGAGTTTTCATCCTCATGCTTTGCTTTTCACAATTAAAATAAGGATGGGTAACTTAGGAAGTATATTAACTATTTTCACCCTTACTGACTGCCATTTTCCTTTTCACTCAGAACAGTAGTGGGCTAGGATTTGTTCTTTTAGCATGGTACACATAGTAAGGCCCCTTCATATTCTGGTCATTAACTTTTCTGAAGAATTATCTTGAAAACTAGAGAACTTTTTTAAATTATCCCTTGAAACTTAGTATTTTTAGATAATTAAGGAAGTATATGTAGCTTTACTGGTTCAGGAAAAATAGGATAATTAGTAATTTGATTTTTGTATTAATTATAATTCAGTTTTTTTCTGGAAGTTTTGAACAGTGCTTTGGTTGTTATCATCAAAGGCAAACTTAAGATTGTTTCTCTTCAACCTTATGGATATTTAAGGCTTTAAGTAAATATGTTTATATAATTTTTATTGTTTTTGCTTTGTTTTTTAGGAGAATCATTCTACACATGGCTAGAAGGTAACCTAATGTCTGCATTTTAAATGTATTGGCATCTTACAAAAAGATTTGTTTAATATATATTTGTAAGTTTTAGGATTCATTACCTAGACAACTAATCTTGACAGTGTATGAAAGAAAATAACAGGTTTTATGTTATTGTAGTTTAGGATGAAATTATTTGAAAATGTTGAGGATATTGGTCAGCTAAAAACCAGTGTTACGGAAATACACAGGGCAGATATGGTCATCACATTTTCATAACTGGTTCCCAGTCTTATTTCCATTTTGTATGTAATACTCATCCAAACTGCTTTTCTAGGAAGCATTATGCAAGTCTGGTTTGTTAAGTAGAGACATTCTTTTTGAAAGAAAGTAGGTTTTTTTGTATATGAAATTAAGGGAAGATGAATTTGAATTCAGAAGATTTTAAACATGTTTAAACATACAGTCTAAACTAACTAAAGAATAAAGTAATATAGATCCCAATATACTAGATTCTTAGGTTTGTTAGTAATGTTATATTATGAATGGGATTTCTCTGTTTTTTTAATTAATTATTTTCGATGTGCAAATACTGCTAGGAATTACACTGACAAATGGCCAACGTGGGAAAAGATGCTTAGCTTTGTTTAATTAGCTTTATTCTAAAAATGCAAGTTACAAAAATAGTATTTAGTTTAAAAGAGGTGGGGAAAGACTCTGCATATTGGTAATGGAGGATAAGAATGAAATTTATGGGCAATGTCAAATTCTAGGATATATACTGTATACCTCAGAATCTCCTAGTATCCTGTTGATGGGAGTCCACTGATACATGGTTCAGTGAGCACTCCCTTTTATAGGCAACTGACTCAGTTTCTCTGAGATTCAGGTTGCTGATCTGGGGCACGAGAGTGGCAGTAGCCATCCAACTTACCTACGCTGTGAGTGTAGATGATGCCTGTGAAAATTGCTTTGAGAATCACTAAACAATGTACAAATGCCAAATAATAGTATTGCAGTAAATCTAGCCCTTTTGTGAGAAAAAAATTATATATTGTTGTCCTGTAGTTTGGTTGGTGAAAATGAATTTGAATGAAATTAAATCCAGAAGAGAAAGAGGAGAACCATTTTCTAAAGTCAGCAGTTGGATTTGCTAGGCATTGGCCTGGCAGCAGACTGCAGGCAGGGGTCAGCTCTCCAGCACTTTCCTGCTAAGAGTATTGTATGTCTTCTTGGTGCATTCACTTGGCACATCTTTTATTGTTAAGATTTTTCTTGAAGTTGCCTAATTTTCAGTTTATGGAAGTATAGATTTTTCTTCCTTCCTTCCCACTTACCACCCATCCCCGTTTTAGGTAAGCTTTGTGGACTTTGCAAATTTGAATTGCCTCTCTCATTTTTAGGCATATGAATTTTCATGAGCTTTGCTTAGCTTATTTTCCATTCTCTTATCTTTAGATATTTTACTGCTTAGGTTTAAAGGAAGAAAAAGTGAACCTCAAATCTGATCATTTTGCTACTTGATAACAGATTTGATTAGAAGTTTTACTACAGGAGAATTTAGTACCTAATGTTTTATCAAAGTTATTCATATTGTTTATATCCCTTGTTACCATAAACTTGGCCACATGCTTTTTTTTTTAAGAGGTAAATGCTGCATTTAATTTTTATTTATTATGAGGAAACCACAAAATAGAATTTAATTTCTACCTTTATCCATGGGGCTTCCCAGGTGGTGCTAGTGGTAAAGAATTGCATGCTATCGCAGGAGACGTAAGAGACGTGGGTTCAATCCCTAGGTCAGGAAGATCCCCTGGAGGAGGGCATGGCAACCCACTCCAGTATTCTTAGCTGGAGAATCCCATGGACAGAGGAGCCTCATGGGTTACAGTCCATAGGGTTGCAAAGAGTTGGACACAACTGAAGCGACTTAGCATGCACACACACTCTATCCATGAGATGAGATGAGAATATTCTAGGAAGAATTCTGAATTAGGGAATGAGATCTCAAAATAATTATTTTTTCCTATTAGAAGCTACTTGCTTCAGAGCCATCTGTTGTAGAACACAAAGGGAAAGTAAGTTGAAGATCTAAAAGGTCCTAAGAAGATGCAAAGTAAGCCACATATATACTCTTAATGTCTTAAAAAGCCTTCAGCATATAAATGAGATTATTTCTTAGTTTCCACTGTTGGAGCCCATTTTTCCCCATGGGGAAAGTGAAAAAAAAAAAAAAAAGGCAAAAAAAGACATAACTCTGTTGAGTGGTAGAAAAGGGAAAAAGCTCATTGTTCTGGATCTGGTGTATTCTTAAAGACTTAAGTTTTGCAGTTTTATTTTTAAAATTTTCTATAAAGAATATTTTCTAAAAATACTGTTCCTTTTTTATTATGGAAAATACAGTATAAAATTTAGTTTCTTGGGCATTTCAAATTTTACTTAATAGCATTAAGTACATTCACAATATGTATTACTCTTGTAATAAGAGAAAATATTTTTAAATGGAGGCAGGGGTAGGATAGGATGATGAAATTATCTTGACTCTGTTTTGAGCAAAAGCCTATGGGACTTAAGAAGGCTACATAAGATAAACTTCCATCACAGTCCTAAACTCCATCTTGATGTGGTTTTACTCACATGTAAATAGCACACATTTTTCTATTGGCTGGATGTCTGTCTTCTAGGTCTGGGCTCCTGAGAAGCAGAACATGTAGTTAAGTAGAGAAATTCAGGACAAAGGATTAATAAGACACAGTAAAGAATCTAGAAGAAGGGGAATTCCCTGGTGGTCCATTGGTTAGGATTCCCCGCTTTCACTGCTGAGGGCCTGGCTTCAAAAATAAATAATAATAATCTAGAAGAAGAAGAGAATTCAGTTTCAGTCTCTTCTTCCTCCACCATCAAGTAGGTTCAAATAGGACATCTGTAGGGAAGGGAAAAGGAGAAACAGCTATTGTTAAGCAAAAGCAGTGACTCTAAGTCTGCTTTAGTTTAGCCTAAACCACAAAGTATCTGTGCTATTGCCTTCTGGGTAACATGTGGACTTAACTAAGTACATCTGCTCGAGTGTTTGGACCTTCAGAAGTCCAGACATTTGTATCTTATTCTGCATTAAGTTATCATATTCAGTTACCTCCATGCTGAAGTCAAAATCTTATTTTATCTGCTAGTGAGAGGATCTCAAACTAATTATTTTATATTGTTCCTTGATTTATTTTTAATGTCCTTGAATCTTAACTTTAAAAATAAGCCTGCATACCTAATCCTCTTGATTCAGTATTTCTGTTATCTAAATGAACGTAATTTCTTTTTCAATATTTTTCTGACTAGGTTTGTGTCTGGAGAAACGAGTCTTCTATAAGCTTATATCAGGACTTCATGCTAGTATTAATTTACATCTGTGTGCAAATTATCTCTTGGAAGGTAATCACATTTTTTTCTATTAGTATAAAAATTGTTGGGGAAAAGAATATATTCTCTAGAGAAAAAAAAATCCTATTTATTAAAAGTACATAATATATTTCTTTTATAGAAACCTGGGGTAAACCTAGCTGGGGACCTAACATGAAAGAATTTAAACGCCGATTCGACCCTGTGGAGACCAAGGGAGAAGGCCCAAGAAGGCTAAAGAATCTGTACTTCCTATATTTAATTGAGCTTCGAGCTTTATCAAAAGTGGCCCCATACTTTGAGCGCTCAATTGTCGACCTTTACACTGGAAATGTGCAAGAAGATGCTGACACAAAAACCCTTCTACTGAATATCTTTCAAGATACAAAGTAAGACTTGAATTATCAGTGATCTGAAATTTTCCACTCTGTAATTGGATGACGTAGTTCTTGAAATACAACAAAAACTGACTCCTGAAAGCTGGTTAGGAAAAGGGAGAATTAGAACTGAGAAGGACAGTTCATTGGATGGCAGTGTTTTAAAATTTTTTTCTAAAAATGTTGACCGAAAAGTTTTATTGCATAAACTTTCACACTCGAGAATAGGCTGTATTTTTAAATATAACTTTAAATTTTATGTAGTGCCAAAATTTAATGTTATTTTAGTATTCTTTCTACCAATTTTGTTTTCTTCCAGTTGCTATTTAAATTCATGGTAATATGTGTTAGCATAAGGATAGATTACCTAAGAGAACATTAGCTTTACATTCTACAGTTTAACCTTAAAAAAAATATCCTGGGTCTATGCTAAAATGAGTATGGAGGAAAGTTGGGTTAAGAAATGCTTAAGGTAAATTGTGCATTACATTTTTTGAAATGCTAACAGAATGTTTTACATTTTTCACATAAATTGTTATTAATTTTTTAGGTTATTTCTGTCATATAATTTCTTCAAAACCTTACAGTCTTACAAATTATAAAGCTCTCTTTTACCAAATAGTTATATGCAAACTGTTGCCACCTTCTCATGTTACCAAACCTTACACACGAGTAAATTATGAATTTTAAATATTTGTAGGGATAGAAAATTCTACCAGAACTTGAATTTGTCATCTGTAACTTATAATATTTTCATTTCATCAGGTCCTTTCCCATGCACTTTGATGAGAAATCCATGTTTGCAGGTGACAAAAAGGGGGCCAAGTCATTAAAGGTAAAGAGTTCTTGATTGGTGGGAAGAGTGGAGAGCAGCTGACTGGTTGTGTTTTAATTTTTTTCCTCTAAACTTCCTTTCCCAGTTCTCAATCTGGGTGGTCTGATTGGATTTTACTGTAAATGATACAAAAAACTCCTCTCAATTCCTTTTTTCTCTCTAGTTTGCCCCCCTGCTTAGTGAATCTTCAGTTGTAGCTCTAATGACACCTTTGTAATTGTCCTTTTAAAAGACGTTATTTTGAGAGGAAGTTTTCTTTCTTTTCTTTTTGTTGTTTTGATGCATCTTAAAAGCAATCATGCACTGTTAGCCACTTAGAAGATAGTAATAGCATATTTTCAAAAGTGTATTTTATGAACTATTACAGTTTTTCAAACGATTATGTTTTTGTACTTACGGACTAACATATAAGGCAAAAATTATCTGTTGACTTGGGATATCAGAAAGAGACTATATTTTAGGAACATTATGAAACTTCACATTAGGAGCACTTCATTTTCATTTGCTTCCAGCAGAGGGCCCCAGTCTCCTGGATCTAATGCTTGATGATCTGAGGTGGAACTGATGAAATAAAGTGCACAATGTTTGAATCATCCTGAAGCCATCCCCCCTCCCTGTTCATGGAAAAATTATCTTCCATTAAACCGGTCCCTAGTGCCTAAAAGGTTGGGGACCGCTGGCTTATAGTAATTAAGGAATACATTATACCTTTACAGTTTGATAAAAGTATTTGAAATTGGCAAATAGTCTTCTACAACAGCTGTATAATTTTTTATATGCAATTCTGAAATCCAAAAGCTCCAACCACTGAAACATTTTTCTTATGTTTGGTGCAAATTAATTTATTAGCAAAACCTAACGTGAACTGATGTAAAGATAGTTATAGAAAGTGAAAGTGAAGTCGCTCAGTCGTGTCCAACTCTTTGCCACCCTATGGACTGTAGCCTACCAAGTTCCTCCATCCATGGGGTTTTCCAGGCAAGAATACTGGAGTGGGTTGCCATTTCCTTCTGCAGGAGACCTTCCCGACCTAGGGATTGAATCTAGGTCTCCCTCATTGTAGGCAGACGCTTTACCGTCTGAGCCACCAAGGAAGTCTAACCTGAACTGATGTAAAGATAGTTACAGTGTTTTTTTAAAAAATTCTGCTTTGTATGACTATTATTACATTTTGCTACAAAAACAATCATATATTTGATTATAAGGTGTTGCCATATACTCCAGTGGGGTGTTTCATAATAAACAGTGTTATGTAATTTATTTCTAAAATCTGACAAATAAAAAAAAAATAAAATAAAATCTGACAAATTATGAATTCTGAAACCTATTTGGCCCCAGCATATTTTAGATATAGACATGCTACAAGAATGAATAAATTAGTCAGAGTTGCTTAGTATTTCTGAAATGAAGTAGTTTAGCCACACTGTATTTTAGTTTTGGAAGGCTGTTTTGATTTATGGTTGTTTTAGAGGTATATTAGTATTATGGTATTTAACATAATGTTAATTCATTTTTTTAATGCTTCCTACTTTATAAATGTTTATATAAATTTTATACTTTTGATCAAGACAACTATAATTATGTATCTTTTTTTATAGATGAGGAAGGTAAGATTGAGACCAGACTAAAGTTTCACAACTAGCTTTAAAGTGTAAAATGCTGGAAATTTGGTTTGCTACTTTTCAAAGGTATATAAAGGAGAATTTAAATCCATTTTTCCATCTGCTCCAAAGCATGTGAATTCTGAGAATGGAGCACAAAGGAGTTTTTGGAATGTTTCTGTTGTCTTTCTTTTGGCCAAGCTACAGATTCCTCCAAACACTTTGGGCAGCAGGGCTGGGCTTTTGATGGGCCAGAGTTTTCAGGTGACTCACTCCAGCTCTTTGCAATGAAACATTTACCTCAGTACAATAAAATGATGTTTATTTTCTGCATTTGCCCAATGAAAAGGATGAGGAAACTTTCTCTTAGTTAGTGTTGTTCTCAGAAAAGCTGAGGCTGACCTTAGTGTTACAGAAACCTGTGCACAGATCACAGGCAGAAGAGTTACCAAATTGTGTGGGGAGCTAATACAGCACCATTCAAGGATCCAGTGAGTGAGTGTCCCTGAAGAAGCAGCCTTAGCGAACGTGGGGGACTGCGAGACCACACACTGTGGTCATCCATGCTGACAGAGCACGTGTACAGATATGGGGTAGTCCTAAGGAGAGACATGGGAATTGATCATTGCTCCAGGACTAGCTGTCTGATTTACACTTACACAAAGCAGTGCATCCAAAATAAATAAAACATAATGTAGATGTATTTGCCACTGGTTGTATGCAGATATCAAATAGAAGCAGCAGTTAAGCTCCTTCAAAGTAAAAACCGTGCATGATTTACTCTTGTGTCCCCCACAGTGAACATGTTGGTGCTTTGCATGGAGTAGCCTCTCATTAAAAAATTGGTTGAATTAATATGTGGAGTGAATTTTATAAAATGCTATTAATGTTAGCTATTTCATATGCATGCTATGCTGTACAAATCCAGATGATTTTCATCATTGTTGAAAAACACAATTCATTCATTAATAAGCTTAAAAATGTTTTTAGAATTCAGATAAATGCAGTTTAATTTTTAATGTCTAGTTAGAATGAAAATATTTTCTGCACATTAGGAGGAATTCCGGTTACATTTCAAGAATATCTCCCGTATAATGGACTGCGTGGGATGTGACAAATGCAGATTATGGGGGAAGTTACAGGTTTGTGTGTTGTTTTCTGTTCTGAAACTATTACTAACCTTAAATTTCTGCACTGAGAAGTTGAAAGTTTTTGTTAAAATGTCCTCATTGTTCATTGAAATAGAGATCCATGGGGAGCACATGTATACCTGTGATGGATTCATTTTGATATTTGGCAAAACTAATACAATTATGTAAAGTTTAAAAATAAAATAAAATTAAAAAAAAAATAGAGATCCAAAGTGTGGTTTTGCTATTTCATTTATGAAAAAAATTAGTGTGTATTAATGTATGTGTGTTAGGTTGTTTTTTCTGTTATTCTAGGTTAATGATTTTGGTTTTATTATATCTGTTTCTGTTGGTACAATATCAGATTTCTGAAGTTGGATGATTATAAATAGATTGTATTGGTATTTTACATACCTATTTAGAAGATAAAATGTAATCATATAAAAAACTTAATTATCAAATTATAATCACTGACTTGGCATCAGTGATCAGAAGAAGGAGGTCCCCTAGTCACAAAATAGGAAAGTCTGCACAGCAGGCCCATTTCCCTATATATTTCAATGTAAAAAGGCTTGTGTGATATTTTCTGTCATCTTTTTACAAAGATGATAGTAAGTCATAGAAAGTCAGGAGATGGAATATTTTTTAATGGTGACTACACTGAAATCAGATTTTTCTTTTTCTCTAGTGCTAATAATTGAGAAATTATTAAGTGTAGGTATCACTAAGAACTTATAATGATTTCTAAGTTTTGAATTGCTAGGGACTAGAAAGAATGCTTTCAAGGTTACATATTGAACACTTTTAATCCTAATGTGATATTTTCTTGGTTAAAAAAATGGCATTTTAGTAATTTTGAATAGTATGATGTGTATCCAAAAGGGTTAAACTTTTCAGGTTTCCTTAACAGCTTCAATAAATTTATCATATGCATAATCTGTGAGAAGTAGAAACTATATTTTGCATAGTTGAATATTTTGGTGAAAAGTTCAGTTCATTTGAATTTCCTGCCTTCTCATCACAATGACTGAATGTTTCTTTAAACTTTTATAGCAATTATTATGTGAATTTAACTGCAAGTTTATCACTATTTTCTTTAGACTCAGGGTTTAGGAACTGCCCTGAAGATATTATTCTCTGAAAAAGAAATCCAAAAGCTTCCAGAGAACAGCCCATCTAAAGGCTTCCAACTCACTCGACAGGAAATAGTTGCTCTTTTAAATGCTTTTGGAAGGTGAGAACTCTTCTCATGGGCTTCCCTGGTGGCTCAAATGGTAAAGAATCCTCCTGCAATGCAGGAAACCTGCATTGGATGCCTGGGTCAGAGAATTCCCTGGAGAAGGAAATGGCAATCCACTCCAGTATTCTTGCTTGGAAAATTCCATGGACAGAGTAGCCTGGCGGGCTACAGTCCGTGGGTTGCAAGAGACAGACATGACTTAGTGACTAAACAACAACACACAACAACAACTGCGTTTATAGTTATTATAAAATGTTGGCTGTATTCCTGTGTTGTACAGTGTATCCTTGTAGTTTATTTTATATATAATAGTTTGTACCTTTAACTTGTTACCCCTATATTGTCCCTTTCCCTTTCCTCTCTATCACTGGTCACCACTAGTTCTCTGTAGCTGTGAATCTGCTTCTTTAAATATATTTAAATCTAAATAAAATTAAATTGAGAAAGAACCAGATATCAACTTCCTCAGAATTTCTCTCAGTCTCATAAGGAATATTCACAAATGCAGCCCTTCCAGCTTCAGTTCTCTAGCTCAGTTCAGTTCAGTTGCTCAGTCATGTCTGACTCTTTGGACCCCATGGACTGCAGCAGCCAGGCTTACCTGTCCATCACCAACTCCCAGAGCTTACTCAGACTCATGTTCATTGAGTCGGTGATGCCAGCCAACCATCTCATCCTCTGTCATCCCCTTCTCCTCTAGCCTTCAATCTTTCCCAGCATCAGGATCTTTTCCAGTGAGTCAGTTCTTCACATCAGGTGGCCAATGTATTGGAGCTTCAGCTTCGGTATCAGTCCTTCCAATGAATATTCAGGATTGATCTCCTTTAGAATTGACTGGTTTGACCTCCTTGCTGTCCAAGGGACTCTCAAGAGTCTTCTCCAGCACCACAGTTCAAAAGCATCAGTTCTTTGGTGCTCAGCTTTCTTTATAATCCAACTCTCACATCCATACATGACTACTGGAAAAGCCATAGCTTTGACTAGAAGGACCTTTGTCGGGAAAGTAATGTCTTTGCTTTTTGATATGCTGTCTAGGTTGGTCATAGCTTTTCTTCCAAGGAGCAAGCATCTTTTATTTCATGGCTGCAGTCACCATCTGCAGTGATTTTGGAGCCCCGCAAAATAAAGTGTGTCACTGTTTCCATTGTTTCCCCATCTATTTACCATGAAGTGATGGGACTGGATGCCATGATCTTCGTTTTCTGAATGTTGAGTTTTAAGCCAGCTTTTTCACTCTCCTCTTCTCTTTCATCAAGAGGCTCTTTAGTTCTTTTTCACTTTCTGCCATAAGGGTGGTGTCATCTGAGTGTCTGAGGTTATTGATATTTCTCCCTGCAATCTTGATTCCAGCCTGTGCTTCATCCAGCCTGGCATTTCTCATGATGTATTCTGCATATAAGTTAAATAAGCAGGGTGACAATATACAGCCTTGATGTACTCCTTTCTCGATTTGGAACCAGCCTGTTGTTCCATGTCCAGTTCTAACTGCTGCTTCTTGACCTGCATACAGGTTTCTCAGGAGGCAGGTCAGGTGGTCTGGTATTCCCATCTCTTTCAGAATTTTCCACAGAGGCTGTTTTACCTTTTATTGCTCTCTAGAGAGTACTGGACTCAGTCAGATATTAGCATTCTGGAATCCTGGCGCTGCCATTTACTGGCAGCATGAGCTCAGGTACATCATTCCTTTCTTCCAGTTTGTTTCCTTTCTCTGTACCATGAAGATAAGTAAAAATCTTTCCCAAGAAGTTAACATGAAGATAAAATAAGGTTCCATGTGACACTTTTAAAATTACAAGATGCTCTCTCAAGTCCATGGCAATAGGGGTGGTAGTGATGGTAATTTACAGACACCGCTGGGAGTTTAGTGCTCTAATATGTTCAGCACTTACAAATCTGTCTCATTTTTTTATGACTAGTCTAGATGTGAGAAACCTTTCTTTTCTTAAGGGTTATGATACTCAGGGTGGGATGGTTACACAAATAAGGAACAGCCTAGTTTAATCACCCTTATCCTCCCAGGGAAAACAAATAACAGCCATCTGCTTTTAAAGCTCTTTTAAAATATTCATCTTTCTCTCCCCTTAATTATTAAAGTAATTCATGGTCATTATAGAAAATTTAGAAAACCATGTGAAAGTATAATTTAGTAAATAAATGTAAAAATCATCCATATGCCTACCACTTAGAACTATTTCAACATTTGTTGTATTTTTAATGTGTATTTTCTCACTACTTACACATTTTGTATCCTTTCTTATCCTTCTTTACTTGGCATTATGTTGTAATCATTTCCCAATATTATTTTTTCATAAGCATTCTTTTTTTCCTTAGTGTGTACTTGATATATACAGCATTATATTAGTTTCAGGTGTGTAACATAATGATTCGGTATTGGTATATGTTGCAAAATGATCACCACAATAAGCCTACTTAACATCCATCACCATACATAATTACAGAATATTTTCTTATGATAAGAACTTCTGAGATTTACTCTTTTAGCAATTTTCAAATATATAAACACTGTTTTTAATATAGGCCAATATTCTGTTACATGGACATACCAAAATTTAGCCATTCTTTTTTCTCTTCATCAAGTTTTATTGTTTCCTTCATATGTATTCTATACATTTCTTATTTTTTTCCTTTAAAAATATTACAGTTACTCTTAATAATTGTTAATCAGATCTGTTCATTGTATCTTCCACCTGATTATCAGTTCATTTATATAGTAAATGATTTTGGTTGCACTAACCACACAATTATTGTGTTATACTTTGGGGAGTTTGTGCACTCGTTCTTATGTGAACTGGGAGTTTTCTTGGTCTAACAACCTATATAATACAGTCCTACCTCAGCTAGGGCACCCAGCGCAGCATTGCTGTGTCCATAATGCTAGTGGGCAGAGACATACATGAGCGCTGTTTTTGGTTCTGGCCACAGAATGCTGGGAAATGTGCTTTCTTTATTTTGAATACTCTGCAAATGTCTTTCCTACACTAGCAGCCAATTTTTGACAGTTTCAGCATTTCTATCAAGTGGTTTATTTTCCTGGGTACAAATAGATAGGGGATTAGTGACCTGTTGAGTCTTACAGCGTATTTTAGTGTCCCTCTGAAAGTACCAGTGAAGCAGTAGATGGATGCAGCCATGCTGTGTCTGTCTGAGAATAGTAACAGGGAGTGTGGGCACTCCCTCCTGTGTCATAACGTGTGAGCTCTTGGATGCATCTTCACACAGACAGGTCCCACACCGTGCTGCTGAGTCTGTACTCTCCTGGTAAAATGTTAGCTTGTATAAAACCTTGAGTTTTCTGATACTCCCCAGTTTTGTATCTAAATCAGACTTTGAGCATACTTTTTTCAACTGCTGCTCTTTACTGAGCTCTCTTTTCTTTAGTTAAGGGCCTTGGTCTCTACCGTATCTTCATATGATAGTTTTTGTTTTTGTTTTTTTAATGGGTACTTTGAGGTGCAGAAAATTATTTTACACATTTATTTTGCTTAATAATCATATTTTCTCCTAATAAACATTTTCACTTCTCTAATATTCTGAGGATTTGAGTAAGAATTCATTTTCTGTTCATCTACAGCTTGTAAGAGTATAAAGAAAATATTTTTGAGACCATAGAGAACATAGATTTTTTTTTGAGAGGCCGTATGGTCCTGGGATCTGATGAGCTGGTTAGAATCCTACCCACTACCTGAGTGACCCTGAGAAAATTACTTGATTTATTTAAGCCTCAGTATTCCTAAATGGGCGTCCCAGGTAGCAGTAGTGGTAAAGAACCTGCCTGCCAATGCAGGAGACCTAAGAGATATGGGTTTGAGCCCTGGGTCGGGAAGATCCCCTGAAGGAGGGCATGGCAACTCACTCCAGTGTTCTTGCCTGGAGAATGCCTTGGACAGAAGAGCTTGGTGGTCCATAGGGTCGCAAAGAATCCGACACAATGGAAGCAACTTAGCATGCACCGTATTCTTAAAATATAAAATCAGGATTAATTTTATCTACTTTGTAGAGTTTTTTGTTTTGTTTACAATTAATGAGATTACATGTGTGATGGGCTCAGAACATTGCCTACCATACCTTAAGCTCTCAATATAAGAAAAGTTATTACTTATTATGTACTTAAAGGCTCAAAAAAAAAAAACAAAAAACAAAAATAAAGGCTCAGTACTGTATTCTATATCATCTTAAGTTACAGAAAGAAAAATGTTAGATTTTTATTGTATAAACCTGAATTGTACATAAGGATAATTGAGCTTATAGGATTTCTTTTTTAATGATTCCCATTTCAGAGTTTTACTTCTGAGTTTGGGCTCAGAAGTATTTTATTCATTCATTCAGTCAGCCAGTAATTATTTATTGAACACTATAAACATGGGTCCCGGGAGAAGGAAATGGCAACCCACTCCAGTGTTCTTTGCCTGGGAAATTCCATGGACAGAGGAGCCTGGTGGGCTACAGTCTACAGGATCAAAAAGTTGGACACGAATAAGTGACTAACAGCAACAAATAAATACAGGTGGCTGGAGGGCACAGGGATTCAACAGTAGACAGATAAATAGAATCTGCACCTTTGTGTTAAAACAGATCAGTGTTTGTGTTGAAACAAATCCATGTTTGGGGAGCAATAAGAAAGAATTGGACATTTACAGAGGAGAGTGCAAAATGAATTTTTAAGGCCAAATGTAAATGATTTGAGATTCTTTATTGTAATTCCATCATTGATCTAGAATTTGTTGCTAATAGGAAGTAACTTTGCCCCTTCTAAATCAAAAGTAACAAACTACAGCTCTGTTTTGCCAGTCTTTAATAATTATAGCATATGCTTTAAAAAATGGAAGCTTCATTGTTCAGTGAAACATTATTTTATTTTCAATTTGCTTTCAAATTATAGTCCATATGACAGCATCAATAATATGAAATGTGTACACATCCTATTAGCTGTACTAATATGCTTTTTTTTTCTCTTGTAGGCTTTCTACAAGTATAAGAGAGTTACAGAATTTCAAAGTTTTATTACAACACAGTAGGTAATAGAGGCTTTTATATGTCTAATTAGAGACATAAAGTGACTGTGTGAAGCCTTTTTAGTCTTGGACATTTCAGCAAAAGGAGACTAATCAGACTTCAAGAATTCTGAGCTCTTAAAGAGAAAATTCAAATGTTCACTTGAATATTTATGCTTCTTAATAGATTATCAACTAGAGATATTTATAAATGAAGTATATACTTTTAAAACATGTAAGTTATACTAATTCTGTGTTTAATTCCATGTGTTACCATCTGTTGAATATATTCTGAACAGCAATTCACAAAGAATTGGCTTTGTGTTTATTCTGTTCTTTATTTCCAGTAGTCAAACTTAAAAATGTCTATGTCTCCATCCGAGTAACACTGTTAACAGTCTGTTATGGAAAAGGAGAGCTAGAGAGCAAATGATGCTTAGGGCCAGTATCAGTAACAAAAATTTGTCAATGATTTTTAAATGTATTTAGCCTTGCCTAGCTCTGTGTGTCACCATCTATCATAGGGAAGTGTCTGCGTGACGAATGACCCTTTCAGTGTATAATGACAGTAGTTACCTAAGAATCCCCAAGGCTTCAATTTGTTTTAAGATTTTTACTTGCTGTTGTTGTTGCTGTTCTGTTTTGGTCTAAAGGCGAATAAATACCTTCAGCAAAGGTGAATCAGTACTGTCCCCTGTGCTACCCATCCAGATCTCCTGTGCCTGCAGTGGGCTGGCTCAAGGGGATTCTTTACTGAGAACCTAGAAAACAGTTTCTGTTGGTTTTGTGTCTCTTTGCCCCTACTCCAACTTTAGGAATTTTTGTTAAGAAAACAAAAATGGCATAAATACTTAACAGTTTCCATATTGATAAAATTTGAATGGGATTATATGGATTTATAACACCAGTTGGAGACATTATATACACAAAACTTACTATTTTAAAGTAAGCATTTTTAAAGGATTTTATTTTTGACTATAGTCTATGCAATCCTCTCTCAACTTGATCTTCTTTGGTATTTAAATAGTTAGTTCATACTTCTGTAAGCTTCCTTTTTCCCTACCTTTTCTTTTTTAGTTCTTTGTATATAAATGAACTTGCAACTTGTACCAACAGATGACTTTATAAGTCCTAAATTGTCATTTTCTAAGCCTTGGATTTAAATATCTTTAATATTTAAAATATTGATTATTGTTAAAGGTGTTAGTGTATATATAATGTGATTAATTTGGAAGGTTGCAACTGTGTAGAAGTAATGCGGGTATCAGTCTTTTATGAAGTAAATAAGTGCTCTTAAATCCACATCTTATCCTGCCAAAGTCTGAAATGTCTTCATTGATGGTTTAGTGGCATACTTGTGCTTAGTTGGTTCATCCCCCCTTTAAACATATGTAGCTATCCCTTGGAGGGATATAATTGGGGGGGAGTAAGAGCTCACTAGATACTTTCTTACCCAATTTCTAACCCTTGTAGACCTGGAGTTTTCATGTTGTTGATGGTGGTGGTGGTATATTTTTGTTGAATAAAACAGACTGATTTGGTTGGAGCCTCCTCCACTTTTTCTTTTCATTTTTAGGGATACAAGTACTGTCTGGTGGGAAAGGGGGACCTTAAGGTAAATTTGTCTAAAAAGTTGAATATCTAGGTAATCTTGCTAGTAAATTAATAAGAATTATTCTTAGTGTTTTTCAAAGTCTAAGAAAATGTGAATGTTTTGCACTTTGTCTATTATTACTGTAAGTTTAAAAATCTTTTTGGTAGTGTTACTTCACCATTCTCCCAGTTAAAGATAAAAGCTGTTGTTTAAGTTCTATTTCCTGGAAAAAATCTTTGGTCATTTCCATTTGTTTTCTTTACTGTGATTTGTTTCAAGCTTAGTTAAAATTGTGTCTTAGAGTGAGTTCTAGGACTTAAAAAGTCTAGTTAGGGTAAAAAATTCTTTTAAAGGTTTTAACAGATCTTTCACTATCAAGAAAATAAACAAATGAAGTAGTCTTAAGCTGAAATCTATTTGATTAACTTTACCATAAACGAGATTGTGGGGGGGAACCTACATTTTTGTGTATGTGTGTATTTCTTAAATGAATGTGATAGAAATCTCTGTTTTGTGAGCCTGGTGATGTTTTATGATCCCTGTGATATAAACTTTTTTCCAACTCCTACTTTTTATTGTGAAGTGATATTACAGTACCGACTGCATTGTGACAATGCTTGGATGGCAATACCTCTTGGCATTTTGTCTTTATCTCATCACCTAATTTAAAAATCCAGCACTTGATAATATAACTTGACAGAAATGATTGTACCAGCTGACAAAGTAATGAAAATGAAGAGAAGGAACATATTCCTTCCTTTAGTAGCGTGAGTTTTTTTTTTTCCCCCTTAAGTGACATCTGTGTAAATTAGAAATTCTCTGTATTAAAACTGATAAACTTAAATGTTTCTCTTGTGTTGATTCTTAGATTACAAGGAGGATGAGACAGACTATTAGAATGGTTTTTTACAGTTTTGAAATTTGATAAGTCAAGTGTTTTATTTTGACACTTTAACGTTGTGAGTTGTTCAACACTTGTAATCTCTGTATGTCTGTGAAACACTGTGCCATATTCTCCAACTTTACCTAGGTGCCACTGTATATAAGCAAGGACAGCTATTTTGATCTCCATCAGCATTGCCTTCACCTGGAAATTTGGGAACAGTTCACAGTAAGCCTCCCAGCAGTTTTGCAAACTGAAGTACCTGCAGAAACCATAGCTATTCACCAAAATACACAGACTGGGTGCATGGTATCATGGAAATTATTTGGGAAAACAAAAACAACACAGACACATACCAGGTTTATGTGTATTCTATTTGAAGTAACATCTACAGGTGCAGCTTTGATTTTGAACAGAATTCCAAATGATTTGCTGTTGTACCCACAAGATTACAGAAAATGTGAATTAAAGTAAATGTTTCTGCAATCTTCCTATCCTGTTTTTTTTTAAACCCCTTTTAAATGTTTCCTTTTATGAGATGAAAATTTGGTTATAATTGGTAGAGAAGAGAGAAAATAAGTACTCTGTGGTTGTTTCCTTTTTAAAATCATAATTGCAAGCATTGGCAGCCACTGTTGAAGGGCTTTGCATGGGTTATTTATCTTCTCAGGAGCCCTAGCAGGTAGGTACAATTAACTTCTCTATTTTTAAATCAGAAAACTGAGGAGAAGAGAGGCTAAGTAATTTGTCCACATTCATATTCTAGGTTGTGGGACTAGAACTTGAAACTGCTCAGAATGTGGTACATTTGTGTTATTTCAGAAACTGGCTTATTACCAATCAACTAAAACTTGGGGAGCTTTTAGTATCTTTTGACTTGTACTGAATCTCATAAAGGTTTTAAAATATACTTTATTTAATTTTTTAAATAACTAATACATTCACATAGTTCAAAAACCAAAAAATATAAAAAGCTATACAGTGGAATGTCTTCTTTCTGACTTTGGCCTGACTTTCCATACTGCACATCCTTCCCCCGCCCTTACCACAAATAACCTCTGTTCTTGGTTTCTTATATTTCCATCTATACATTTTTAAGGCATATACAAACAAATACAAATGGAAAGTCTCATTTTATCCCTCACTTTTACCCAAAGAGTGGTGGTATATACATACTGTTTGCTTTTTTTCACTTAGTTTTTCTTGGCAGTCTTCCCATGTCAATGGATAACTTAATCACTCTTCTTTTTTTAAGATAACTGCTTATTATTCCATTATATGAATGTACAGGGCTTCCCTCATAGCTCAGTTGGTAAAGAATCCGCCTGCAATGCAGGAGACCCTGGTTTGATTCCTGGGTCAGGAAGATCTGCTGGAGAAGGGATGGGCTACCCACTCCAATATTCTTGGGCTTCCCTTGTGGCTCAGCTGGTAAAGAATCCGTCTGCAATGCGGGAGACCTGGGTTTGATCCCTGGGTTGGGAAGATCCCCTGAAGAAGGAAAAGGCTACCCACTCCAGCATTCTGGCCTGGAGAACTCCATGGACTATATGGTCCATAGGGTTGCAAGGAGTTGGACACGACTGAGCGACATTCACACTTCACACTTCACATTTGAATGTACAATTGTTTAGTTAGCCAGTCTTCTATTAATGGGCATTTGGATTGTTTCCAGACATTCTATATGTCATTTTACACATATGTAAATATGTACTTATAGTCTAAATTCTTGCAGATGGAATTTTTAGGTCAAAGACCATGTGCATTTGTAATTGTGAAAAATATTAGTATATGCCCTCCACAGGAGATGGTTACCAGATGACACTTGTGTGCAATTTAAAACAATGCCTGCTTGCCCACAACCTGACCAACATGAGTATTATTAAAATGTTGGATTTTTGCTATCCTGATAAGCTGCAAAATGATATATCAGTGTGTTTTAGTTTTTTCCTTATCACAGGTAAGGCTTACTACCTTTCATTTGTTTAAGGTTTATTGTTTATCTGTATAATTTCCTTTTGTGTTTGTATCTTTTTCCCATTTTTCTACTGCACTATTGATCTTATCAATTTCTAAAAGTGTTTTATTTGTCAGGGATATAAATCCTCTGGGGGCTTCCCAAGTGGCTCAGTGGTAAAGAATCCACTTGCCAATGCAAGGAGATGTGAGTTTAATCCCTGGGTTAGGAAGATCCCCCGGAGGGAAATGGCAACCCATTTCTTGCCTGGGAAATCTCATAGACAGAGGAGTCTGGTGGACTACAGTCCATGGGGTCACAAAGAGTTGAACACTACTGAGCATGCACACCCCTGTTAATCCTCTGTCTATAAGAAGCTGTACACTTTTCCCCCCCAATTTGTTGTCTGTCTTCTGACTTTGCTTATGGTGGTTTTGTCATGGATTTTTAAAAAAATTTTTCTGCAGTCTAATTTATTGATTTTTTTAGTGACTTCTGGACTTTGATAGTTAAGAATGCCTTGTTCACAGCAATAGTTCATCTGTATGTTCTTCTAGAACATTGATGGTTTTATTTTTTTAGATCTATATTTTGATTCCTTGGAGTGTATCCCAGTATAAAGTGCAAATTAAGTATCCAACCTATTTTTCCCCCAGGTGATTACCCAGTTATTCCAGCACCATGCATCTTTTCCTCACTAGTTTGAGATGCTATGTGTAATCATATCTAAAATTCTAGGTTCTCTATTCCATTGGTCTGTTACTCCTGTACCTGTTTCACATTGTTTTAATTACTCAGGGCCTAGGTTTTAATAGCTATTACAGTGGTCCCCTCAGTCTTTCCCCACACCCCTTTAAAATAACTTTTTAAAGCTGTTCTTATTTGTTCCATTAACGCTTCAAAGAAAAAAAAAATCCTTTAACATATGAATGATGCTAAAACTCTGACCACCTCAAGTGTTTGGAGGGTTGCACTTTTAACCACAATATGTCACTGTCCTTTTTATACTTCACTTGAGAAAATATCTACTTTTTACTACCTGCTGTGGTAATCACATCAGTATTCTATTTGCCAGTGCCCAAACAGGTAAGGACAAAGAGACAGAACATGCAGTTGAGACTCAGCTTCTAAGAATGATTTCAGAATGATCTTGCTATACAATCCTTACTTTCTTTTTTATTCCATTATGGATTCTTTGTACAAAAGTTAGATATCTGTCAAAGATTCATGAAAAAACAGGGAGGGGCCCTTAAATGAGTATTAAACTTATAAAATCTATATGCAGTGGATAAAAATGCAAGTGTAAAAAGTCACCTTAAAAAACCCCAATAACTTGTCAGAATAACAGGATCTGAGTATTTGCTCGCTCTTGTAGGAGCTGGACATATAGCAGTGAACAAAACAAATATCCCTGCCTTCAGGTAACTTAAGAATTCCGTAACCTCACTGGGTTATATCTAGTTTATCATAAGAATACACCCAGAGAAAGAATACAGTTGACCCCTGAACAACATGGGTTGGAACTGCATGAGTCCACTTGGAAACACGGGTTTTCTTCAATATATACATAGGGGCTACAGCACTGCCTAATGTGCGGTTGGCTGAATCTACAGATTTGGAACTACAGCTAGAGAGAGCTGATTATAAAGTTATACATGGATTTGACTCCCTGGGCCTCAGCCCCCACTAACCTTCATAATGTTCAGTAATCAACTGTATTTTAATAGAAGAGGAATAGGTAACATAGAAACTTGTCTAGTGCAGAAGGTACCCTCCATGCCAAAATCACTGCAGACAGTGACTGCAGCCATGAAATTAAAAGACACTGGCTCCTTGGAAGAAAAGCTATGACAAACTTAGCATATTAAAAAGCAGAGACATCACTTTGCTGACACAGGCTTGTACAGACAAAGCGGTGGTTCTTCCAGTAGTCATATATGGATGTGAGAGTTGGACCATAAATATGGCTGAGTACTGAAGAATTGATGCTTTCTAATTGTGCTAGAGAAGACTCTGGAGAACCCCTTGGACAGCAAGGAGATCAAACCACTGGAAGGACTGATGCTGAAGCTGAAGTTCCAATACTTTGGCCACCTGATGCGAAGAGCCGACTCATGAGAAAAGACCCTGATGCTGGGAAAGATTGAGGGCAGGTGGAGAAGGGGGCAGAGGATGAGATGGTTGGATGGCATTACCAACTCAATGGACATGAATCTGAGCAAACTTCGGGAGATAGTGAAGGACAGGGAAGCCTGGTGTGCTGCAGTCCATGGGGTCACAAAGAGTCAGACATGACTGAGTGACTGAAGAACTGTGAATGAATCTTAGTGTCTGCTTGAAAGTGCCATCAATTTGTCACAGATCGATTAAAATCAATTAAAACAATTCTACCTACCACCCCTTGGTCAGGGCAGAGTCAGCATTCACCACACATCATTCTATTATTTAAGTTACCCATGCTGATTTCCTTCACAGACCGTATCTCCAAATGGGTAGGTGTTCTTTCTGTTCTTTTTGACAGGTTTTCAGTCTGCAGGCCTGAAGCCCAGACTCTGGGCTAGTGAATGCACCAAGGGATATACAGTGGCATCAACTGAAAGGTGCTGGTAAAGCTGCATCTGTTTATGCTAAATGTACCCCGTTTATACTTCAGTTAATCCTTTAAGGGTACTTATGACTGCAAAGAGACAGGACGGACTGTTGTAGCTTAGCAAGGTTCATGGGAAATAGAGGGTCAGAGTCAAGAAGGATCAGAGTGACAGGAATCAGTGGAGAAAGAGACAGATTTTGGAGGTCATACAGGCTAAAAAGAAACAGGTCACAGACCTAGCTGAAGAGATCAGCCCACTCATCTCAAGTTTGGAGTGGGCTTTTAAAGTTCAGAGGGAGAATCTGTTCTACAGATGAAGAGTCTGATATTCTACATGGCAGGGCAGCCTCTGACCTGTCAACAGAACAGATCAGACTTGGAGGCTAAAGAAGGAATGCTGGCAGGGAAAACAGAGGAGAGATCCAGCCCCAGGTCGAGGGACAGAGGGAAGGAACCCAGCTTTGGAGAAACTAGGCAGATACCATTAGGAGCTCTTGAGTCAATGGGCTTGCACCTGAGGACTCTGGCTGCCAGGTCATCAAGTAGGGGTTTTAGTCTCAGAACCCCACTCGGAATGAGCACACATCAGTGCCCAGGCCCAGAGGACCTGGGTGACAGGAATGGGGAATGCACACAGTTACCTAGGTTGGGAGCACATGGATGACATTAGCTGATGTTCAGGTATTTTGACCCTTTCATGCAAGGGCTCTTCATACATGCCTGCTTAGGCCCAAGAGCAGGGTTAATGTAAGGACTGTGCTGACTGGACCCACAAATACCAAGCCCAGGGTTTAGCACATAGTAAGTGATGGACAGGGAGGCCAGGCGTGCTGCAATTCATGGGGTCACAGAGAGTCAGACACGACTGAGTGACTGAACTGAACTGAAGTGTTGAATAAACACTTAATTCCACTTCCTTACCCTCACTGTCCCTTAAAAAAATGTTAAATGTGTCCTCACTTTAATCAGTTTGTAGTCTGAGAATTCCACTATTTAGCTTGATCATTTCCAAAAGCTCCTCCATCTGCACTATGAAAAGTCTTAATATTACGCACAGTTAACAATGCTTTTAATTAACAAAATTCTCACCTATATGGGATAAAAATTAGAAATACATATTAGATGTGTCTTTGATCAGCCTTATGCTAATCTATATTTTATCATGCAGTAATCTAAAGCAAAGCAAGTTTTTTGTTTTTTTTTAAAGTTTCTTGGAAATCTTGACAGCTTCAAATATTTAGACCCATTTAGTTCTAATACAAGTTCATCTTTATTGTCAAAGTAAAAGCAATATTCTTGTAATAACTATGTAAATGCAAATGAGAACCTTCTCAGAGTACTTCTCACGCTCTAGGATTTACTAATTCTTCCTCCTTTCCTCTTAAATAGGGTTAATTGTTCAAGGCCAACAAAGAGCAGTTCTTTTGGATTTTGATAAAGAGAAAATTTGGGGATACATTAGCAAGTGTGCCTGATGTAAGCAGCTAAACACAATAGCCAGCATAGTCATTAACACTGCCTGACATATTCAAGAAAGAACTGGCATAGCTAAATGTGATTGATGTGTGTTTATTGTCAGAATCAAAACTTCTTAGAGTCCACGGTTGTGTGTGAACACACTGGATGTTTTCATCATCAGCTCAATTAAATGGGTTCACTGTAGAAAGGGAAAAAAGCCAATGAAAGATATCTACAGGCAGACCTCATTTTACTGTGCTTCACGTTAACTGCACTGCAGATACCGCATTTTCTATAAACTGAAGGTCTGAGGCAAGCCTATGTGCTCAAGTCTTCCGATGCCATTTTCCCAACCGCATTGGTGTCTCTGTGTCACATTTTGGTAATTCTCACAATATTTCAAATGTTTTTCATTATTATTGTCATGGTAATATGTGATCAGTGATCTTTGTTACTACTATGACTTGCTGAAGATTCAGATCATGGTTAACGTTTTTTAGCAGTAAAATATTTTTTAATTAAGGTATGTGCATTGTTTTTTATATAATGCTACTGTACACTTAAAAGTATAAACGTAATTTTTTTTAAAGTGTAGACCATTGTTATTTATTGAATTTGTTACAATATCACTTCAGTTTTTTATGTTTTGGTTTTTTGGCTACTCGGCATGTGGAGTCTTAGCTCCCCGACCAGGGAATGAACCCTCACCCACTGCAGTGGCAAAGCCCTAACCACTGGACCTACAAGGAAAATCCGTTTTATGCACTGGGAAACCAAATTTGTGATTCACATTTGTGCAGTATTTTGCTTTACTGCAGTGGTTTGGAACCATACCTGCAATCTCCAAGGTCTGCCTGTATACAAACCAGTTGGCATTCTTTAGACAGTTAACACCATAATTAATCCTATTGTGTATATTTCCAGTGGATGCACAAGAAATATGCAGCCTTTTAGTGTTCAATCAGACTTAGCTAAATGACGGTACAAAATTTTTGGTGATATGGCCTCTACCCCATTCTTAAACTTTCACATTATGGGTGGGGAGGGGGTAATTTCATCATGTTGCCTTAAAACAAGAGGATGTTTGGGTATTTTGGAACCAATAATCTCCATTTCTTGTCTTCTCGTGACCTTTAGTATTTCACCTAGGAGTAGGGCTGTTAGTGTACTTGGCAGCACAAGTAAATAGAAATTTAAGGGAAACTTAATTTTCCTTTCCATACCATACGTGCAACATTTCAGAGTAAAAGTGATCATTTACTATGAGAGAGAGTTTGTTACAATCACAGTTTTTTTATATTCTAGATGTGTTTACAATTGTACTTTAGCATTACTTTTAAAAGGGAAGAGAAAAACAGGCACTTAGGACATTTTTATCTTTTCCAATAAAAATAATAGTTCAAATAGTACTAGCAGCTTAATCATAAAAACAGACTATCAGTTAATGCTGAGTATTTCAATCTTCCTGGCAACAACAACAGAATAATAAAATATTTGTATGTCATAGGATAAGTATAGGACTTGTATGATTTTAGTAATGTTTTAAAATATATATCTACCCTTCAATGACCTCATACTGAAGAACTGCAGTACTTCCTGAAAGCATGACTTAGAGGATTTTTAAGCATTTTCTGAGTCTGCCTTTAAATTCTAAGTATCATTAACGAAAATAGTATGAGAAGTAGGGTGTTCTTAAAGCTATTTAGAATAACAGCTTATAATATTTTAAGGCAACCTGAATTATCAGTGCAAATTTTGCTTGACTGTAGAGTTTTCCCTGGCAGTAACTATTTTAAATATGTAACCCAAATTCTTCCACATATTGGAAAGCAAAGAAGTTGTTGTGTGATTATGCAGGGTGAAGGTATCCCATACACAAGAAAAACCCTATTGTGACCCCCTGAAAACTTGAAATTCTGATTTTAAATACCATCAGGGTAAGAAAAGCAGACTTGATCCCTATGAAGTCAATGCCCAGAGATGAGTTATTTCTGAAGGCCAAACTGGGAAGTAAGATATCAGAAATGGGTTTCTCCATGAGGACAGAACTTACTAAGTTCCTTTTCACCTGCCCCTCCCTCTGTCCCAAAATATGGTACTTTCTCTTTGGTAATAATACTTCCTCAGTACTTAACCTCCCTGACACAACCATGTACAGCGTCTAATTACAGGCAGTTTTATACCTGCAGGCCATATATATAGAGAGAGTCTTGGAGATCTTTAGAATGGCACTTATGGTTGGGGAACTATTTTTATGACCTGTGCTTCACTTAGATGAAAGACAACTTACAAGGAGCTGTCTGGAACATGCCCTTTCCCATGACTTAAAAGGCAGGCATCATGCTATAGGATATTGCAATGCTACTATTAATACCTTTTTAAACAAGCAGCTTCCAGTAGGCTGCTTTCAGAGCTATTTAAAAACAAAGGGTATAATTTTAATATGGTTGGAAACTAAAATAAAACTGTTAGAATTCCGCATAGATGTTCTGGCTCAAAGATGCAGGGATACCTGTTATTCATCCCCTCTTAAGAACTTCTTTGTTCAGTCACAAATGTTCAGTAAGCTGGAAAAGGTGCAGTCTTACTGAAGTTTCGAGGTAATGGCTATTAGATTCACTGGGCTGACAAACTATGCAAAAATCTCTGAATACAGAAGGGAAGGTTTAATAGTGTAAGTCAATTCTATCCATGTTTTTAACGTTATCAACGTATTGAAGTGTGTACATCAGCACCCTGTTGAAAGGAGGATTACATTTTGGCAAAATTTAAGAGATTCTTTGAGGAACCAACCATCTGTGCTTCTCAACACTGTAAGGAACCAACTACCTACTGTGTAGTCTGCTGACATTCTGCTGCATTATAAATTTCAACACGTGAGTTGCAATTAGCTTCCTAGACGTCAACTATACTTAGAATCTAACAGAATCTTAGTGACCTGACGAGGTAAGGGTCTGAGGAATACTTTAGTCCAAAAGCCTTTTAAAAAAAAAAAAAACCATCAGACTATATACTGTATACTTTTAAAGTGAATTATGCATAAAAGTCTGTGCAAACTATGACGTATATTGCAATAATATTCTCAAAAAATCCTAGTATATTTTAGCATTAAGTTATATAAAATACATCTTTATAAAAGTACAGAATTTTTTAAAGTTTAAATTATACTCATGGAATAGGCAGCCAGGCTCACTTTTTAGTACTAAAATAAGATTTTATCGATCTAAATTATTGCTTAGTCCTATGGAGCCATCAGAAACCTGTAACAAATTCAAGTCCTATTTCTTAAGGAAACATGCCCTAAAAATTCAGCTGTCATTAAGTTAGTCTTTCTGAAACGTTTCAACTGAGGCATATCTTCCGTAAAACTGTTAACTGACGCTACCCGTGGCTTGGTTTGTCAGGATCCAGAATTGAGTCTGGTTGTAAAGTTCCTACTTGTGCCAGGAAGCTGTTCGCTGTTTGTTGTCCCCAGTCGTAGTAGTCTGGAGCAAAACTTGAAAAGGAAAAGAGAGATTTCAGTGACTTGAAACATTATGCTGACTGCTGATGACATGCCTATTTTAGGTTGACAGAAGTGGGCTTCTATATAGATAATCCTAAAGCTTTTCAAAGTAGTTTCTTGAAGCTAGTTTTCCCACACAACCGTGCTAGCTATGCACAGTGGCTAGAAGACCTCCCACAAAAGTCACCTCAACTCTTCAGAGCCTGGAAGAGTAGTATTACTGATACACAGTAATACCAATCACTATGTATATCACAATGCTTTAGCCACAAATTGTATCTGAATCCTAATGGAGAGTCTGATACACTCAGTTCAGTCAGTTCAGTCGCTCAGTCGTGTCTGACTCTTTGCGATTCACTACCAGTGTGTTTTTGGACAAATAACTTCTGTGCCTCAGTGTTAATATCTGTTAGGATGGGAGTAATATTAGGAACTAACTTGTTGGGCTTTTGTGAGTTAATACCTGTAAAACTTTTAGAACATACAGTATCTTAATATACAGTCACCACTCAATCATGCACATTGAATTATTGGTGTTCCTATTACTATTTTCCTCTATATAATGGAAAGACTGGCAGGTGAGGGGTTAGGGCTGCTCCAGCAGATACAGGGGGACATAAATAGGGAGCCGGCACTGCAGGGGGGTGACTGGATAAGAGGACAGTTTTAGGGAAGAGAATTAGGACACCTTTGACCTCAGGAAAAAAGTCCTGACCTTAGGACTTTGACACCTTCTAGTTCTCCCTTCCTTATCTGTTCTTTAGACCTTCTGACTGGATGGATGGCTCTACTCTCTTTTTCCCTATCACCGTCTTTTCCTCTATCTGACCGGATGTTTCCACTCCCTGATCCACTGAGAGAGCAAGGTATTCTCCCAGCTTTTCCTGAATTCTCCTGTGCCTATAATAATGGCTCCTTTCAGACTTAGGAGGTTTTCTAAGGATTTTACTATTGGTAATAAAGAGCAGAAAACCAAGCATATCCTCTCTTTATCATTTTACCCCAGGAAGAAAAGAATTTACCTTAAAATGTTAATGGTAGGTCTTTAAATTTACAAAGGATTACATAAGACTGGCTTTCACTGCAAAAAACCCCACTTGGCCTGAAGCTGTCCTTTCATAGGAACAGCGGAGTGGTTCTGGAAGGACCAGCAGAGAGAAGAGAGGAGCTTGGCAAGCATGAGGTCAGCGCTTTAGCCCCAGAGTGAAAGAGGGGACAGGAGCACTGGGCAGTGGAGTGTGGCTGAAACGTCCCTGGGCTGTCATGGTAAAGCGCATGGTCCCTGGAGGGAGACTCTGGCTGCAATTAATCTCACTACACAGGTGTTTCCCCCTCCTTTTTCTGTCTGCCTCACCTCCCAGCTCCAGGGTTTTAAGTAGACATTCTGCACCACCCTCCCCCCGCCCCCATTTAGTTTGAATCTATCTCATTGGCTTGGCCTTCAGCCCCCTAGCCATGCCCCTTAATAGGAACTAGGTAGGGTCTTACCTTCCCTGAAGTCCCTGAGGGGGCAATGTTCCAGGCAAGGTCATCATCACTGTCATATCTTCGAGGGTTGTCAAAGAAGTAAGATCTGGGACCGAATCCATGGCTGGGGACCATTCCAGGGTTTGTCTGGAGGAACAGTTTACTTGTTCAGTGTACTTTCAGTCACTGTGCCTCGCACAGGCAAAGAAAAATAACATCCCTTTCTTGCAGGAGACTAAAGATGCTGTATTCAGCTGAGTGCAGGCACCTGTTCAGCTGGAGTGTTCATTTCAGTTGCTTTTATATTTAAGAGTATTAACTTTTTCTCTTATCAGTATGGACAAAATCTTGCAGAGTTCTGCTTGAAGCAGTTAATTTGTGTTGTGTTAAGTCACTCGGTCCTGTCTGACTCTTTGTGACCCCATAGACTGTAGCCCACCAGGCAACTCTGTCCATGGGGTTTCCCAGGCAAGAATATTAGAGTGGGTTGCCATTTCCTTCTCTGTGGGATATTCCCAACCCAGAACCAGGGTTGAACCTGGGTCTCCTGTATCACAGGCAGATTCTTTACAGCCTAAGCCACCAGGGAAACCCCACAGCAATGAATTATCACTATTTTAATCTCTCACAGAAAAACCAGACAATACCCCAGTCAGCCAAACTAGACAGTCCCAAATAAGATCTAAACCTGTATAATCATGTGGGCATTCACAGCAATGAATTAAAATAATGAAATGATGAAATTTTAAGAGTTTCTTAGCCAGTTTATACAATCTGCCTCTCCTGTTTCTGTCCCCAAGCTGAGTTTACCGTTTAAGAAAATCACAGTTACCCACAGGGCACTGCTTGTAGGACCCCACACGGATACCCAAATCCAAGGATGCTCAGATCCCTTATATAAAATGACATAGTACAGTCAGCCCTCAGTCTACGCGGATTCCACATCTGTGGATTCAACTTGGCTTTTGTTTGGCATCTTTGTCCATATCAATGGTGGTCCATTTAAAAGTTAACCAAGAGAGTTTGAAAAAAGGTTATTATAGGATGGGTATTTATATGTGAATTTCTGCTTTTCTAAGACTAATCTAGCCAAACATAGGAAGCAAAGCAGAACTTATACGAGGTGGAACACCTTCAACTTTACTATTTGTAGCAATTCAAGAATATCTGTACATAGAATGAAACGCTTACCGCACACACACATACAAAAAGTAACTCAAAATGGATCAAAGACCTAAACATAGGAGTTAAAAACTATACAACTCTAAGAAGAAAATATAGGGGCAAATCTTCATGACCTGGCAAAGAATTTTTAGATATGTCACCAAAAATAAGCAACAAACCAAAAAACATAACCTGGATTTCATCAAAATTAAGTATTTTTGCTTCATAAGATACCATCAAAAATGTGAAAAGACAGCCACACAGAGAGAAAATAGTTGCAAAGCATGTCTCTTACAAGAGACTTATCTAAAATATACAAGAACTCTTACAACTCAATAGTAAAAAGTCAACTCAATGCAAGAAGCTCAAATCAGGTGCTCTGTGACAATCTAGAAGGGTGGGAGATGGGAGGGAGGTTCAAGAGGGAGGGGACATATGTATACCTATGGCTGATTCATGCTGATGAATAGTAGGAACCAACCCAATATTGTAAAGCAATTATCCTCCAATTGAAAAAAATGTTTAAGTGGGCAAAGGATCTGAATAGCCATTTTTCCAAGGAAGATATACACATGGCCAAATAAATACATTTAAAAAATGCTTGACATCTGTAGTCATCAGTGAAATGCAAATTAAAAGCCAAAATGAGATATCTATCATGGTGTCCAGAATCAAAAAGCCAGATAACCAAGCACTGGGGAGGATGTGGAGGAAACTTCACTATTGGGAATAAAAACTCTCTGGCAGTTTTTCAAAAAAGTTTAACCTAGAATCACCAAATGACCCAAGCAATTGTACTGCTAGATACATACTGAAGACACACAAAGACCTATGTTCAAACAGAAACCTGTAATGAATATAGCAGCATTATTCATAACAGTCTAGAGACGGAAACAACCCAAATGTCCATCAATGGATGGATAAACAAGCTGTGGCATATCTACACAGTGAAATACTGGCCATAAAAAGGAATGAGGTACTAATACATACTACAATGTGGATGAACCTTGAAAACATTCTGCCAGGTGGAAGAGCCAGTGACAAAAAGTGGCATGCTATATGATCTCATTCTTATCAAAGTCCAGAATAGGGCAATCTGTAGACACAGAAAGTAGATCAGTAGTTGCTTAGGGACAGGGGTATGGGGCATGGTAGATAAAGGGTATGACGTTTCTTTCTGAGGTGATAAAAAATGTTCTATGGTGGTGATAATTGCACATACCTGAATATATCAAAAGCCATTTAATTACATGAAATGGGTAAACAGTTTGTTAAATGGAAATTATATCTCAATAAAGCTGTTTAAAATATATGTGTATTTTAATATATGTGTGTGTATATATATACACACACACACACACACATACACATATACAATGGAGATTCTCAAACTTTACAGTGCATTCAAATCATTTGGGGTGCTTATTAAATTATTTAAAATGTAGATTCCCAGAACCTACCCTGAGAGATTCTCAGCTGAGTCCAGGACATGGCCTAAGCATCAATACTTAGACCAAGAAAGCACCCCTTGGGTTTCTGATGTGGATCCAAAGAGCCACACCTCTAGTACACTGTTACACTGGCTCCAGTGATGTCAAGTATAGAGGCTGGTTTATACCACTGTGTTCTGGATACAAATGGTAGAGAACATTTTTTAAAAACACCCCACCTGCAGGATGTGCTCTTTTAAAAGTCAGTGAGTATTAATTAAATTACAAGTTTCTCCCCAAAAGAATATCTGACTTTTTTGTCAAATTACAGAAGTTACAGATTGTTATTCAGTTGCTAAGTCACATCCAACTCTTTGTGACCCCATGGACTGCAGCACTCCAGGCTTCCCTGTCCTTCACTATCTCCTGGAGTTTGCTCAAACTCATGTCCATTGAGTGAGTGATGCCATCCAACCATCTTATCCTCTATCGCCTCCTTCTCCTCCTGCCTTGATCTTTCCCAGCATCAGGGTCAAAGTTACAGATAGTAATAGGACTATTACTGAGTCATTAGGAATTTAGTTTCTTCTCCAAACCTTATTATGCCGAGCAAAGCCACAGTGTAGGACAGAATTAAAATCATGGACCTGACTTCCATTTCAAGATGGTGGCGTAGAAGGACGTGTGCTCATCTCCTCCTGTGAAAGCACCAAAGTTGCAACTAGCTGTTGAAGAACCACCAATAGGAGGATGCCAGAATTCACCAATAAAAGATACCCCACGTCCAAAGACAATGAAGCCACAGCAAGATGGTAGGAGGGGTGCAATCACAATGAAATCAAATCCCATACCCTCCAGGTGGGTGACCCACAGACTAGAGAATAATAATACCAAAGAAGTTCTCCCACTGTTGTGAAGATTCTAAACCCCACATCAGGCTTCCCAGTCTGGGGATCCAACATAGGGACTGGGAATCCCCAGGGAACCTGGCCTTGAGGGTCAGCAGGATTTGATTATAGGACTTCTAGAGGACTGGGGAAAATAGACTCCAGTTTTGGAGGGCACAAACAAAACTGTACATGCACCAAGACCCAGAGGAGAGGAGCAGTGACCCCACAGGAGACCGAACCAAAACTACCTGCTAGTATTAGAGGGCCTCCTGTGAAGGCGTGGGCTGGCAGGGGCATACCATAGGGACAGGGGTCACTGGAAGGTCCCCCTTGGCATAAACCCTCTTGGAGTTTGCCATTAACCTTACCATAGAGCCCTTAGACCCCAGGGCTGGGTCGCCTCAGGCCAAACAACTACCAGGGAGGGAGTGCAACCCCACCCATCATCAGACAATTGGATTAAAGCTTGGACCTAACAGAAGCAGAAGATATTAAGAAGAGATGGCAAGAATACACAGAAGAACTGTACAAAAAAGATCTTCATGACCCAGATAATCACGATGGTGTGATCACTGACCTAGAGCCAGACATCTTGGAATGTGAAGTCAAGTGGGCCTTAGGAAGCATCACTATAAACAAAGCTAGTGGAGGTGATGGAATTCCAGTTGAGCTATTCCAAATCCTGAAAGATGATGCTGTGAAAGTGCTGCACTCAATATGCCAGCAAATTTGGAAAACTCAGCAGCGGCCACAGGACTAGAAAAGGTCAGTTTTCATTCCAATCCCAAAGGCAATGCCAAAGAATGCTCAAACTACCGCACAATTGCACTCATCTCACACGCTAGTAAAGTAATGCTCAAAATTCTCCAAGCCAGGCTTCAGCAATATGTGAACCGTGAACTTCCTGATGTTCAAGCTGGTTTTAGAAAAGGCAGAGGAACCAGAGATCAAATTGCCAACATCCGCTGGATCATGGAAAAAGCAAGAGTTCCAGAAAAACATCTATTTCTGCTTTATTGACTATGCCAAAGCCTTTGTGTGGATCACAACAAACTGTGGAAAATTCTGAAAGAGATGGGAATACCAGACCACCTGATCTGCCTCTTAAGAAATCTGTATGCAGGTCAGGAAGCAACAGTTAGAACTGGACATGGAACAACAGACTGGTTCCAAATAGGAAAAGGAGTTCGTCAAGGCTGTATATTGTCACCCTGTTTATTTAACTTCTATGCAGAGTACATCATGAGAAACACTGGACTGGAAGAAACACAAGCTGGAATTAAGATTGCCGGGAGAAATATCAATAACCTCAGATATGCAGATGATACCACTCTTATGGCAGAAAGTGAAGAGGAACTCAAAAGCCTCTTCATGAAAAGTGGAGAGTGAAAAAGTTGGCTTAAAGCTCAACATTCAGAAAACGAAGATCATGGCATCCGGTCCCACCACTTCATGGGAAATAGATGGGGAAACAGTGGAAACAGTGTCAGACTTTATTTTTGGGGGCTCCAAAATCACTACAGATGGTGACTGCAGCCATGAAATTAAAAGACGCTTACTCCTTGGAAGGAAAGTTATGACCAACCTAGATAGCATATTCAAAAGCAGAAACATTACTTTGCCAACAAAGGTCTGGCTAGTCAAGGCTATGGTTTTTCCTGTGGTCATGTATGGATATGATACGGATATGGATATGAGAGTTGGACTGTGAAGAAGGCTGAGCACCGAAGAATTGATGCTTTTGAACTGTGGTGTTAGAGAAGACTCTTGAGAGTCCCTTGGACTGCAAGGAGATCCAACCAGTCCATTCTGAAGGAGATCAGCCCTGGGATTTCTTTGGAAGGAATGATGCTAAAGCTGAAACTCTAGTACTTTGGCCACCTCATGTGAAGAGTTGACTCATTGGAAAAGACTCTGATGCTGGGAGGGATTGGGGGCAGGAGGAGAAGGGGACAACAGAGGATGAGATGGCTGGATGGCATCACTGACTCGATGGACGTGAGTTTGGGTGAACTCCGGGAGTTGGTGATGGACAGGGAGGCCTGGCGTGCTGCGATTCATGGGGTCGCAAAGAGTCGGACACAACTGAGCGACTGATTTGATCTGAGGAAGGCCCTGACCACCAGAGCAAGACCTAGTTTTCCCCAGTTCCTCCCATCAAGAAGCTTACACAAGCCTCTTAGCCTCATCCATCAGAGGGCACACAGAAGCAAGAAGAAACAGTCCCACAGAAGCTAAAACAAAAACCATAGTACAGAAAGTTAATCATGATGAAAAAGCAGAAAGTTATGTCCCAGATGAAAGGACAAGATAAAACCCCAGAAAAACAACTAAATAAAGTGCAGATAGGCAACCTTCCAGAAAAAAAAAAAAAATTCAGAATAATGATAGTGAAGATGATCCAGGATCTCTGGAAAGAATAGAAGCAAAGATTGAGAAGATGTAAGAAATGTTTACCTAAGACCTACAAGAACTAAAGAACTAACAAACAGAGATGAATAATACACTGCTGCTGCTGCTGCTGCTAAGTCGCTTCAGTCGTGTCCGACTCTGTGCGACCCCATAGATGGCAGCCCACCAGGCTCCCCCAGTCCCTGGGATTCTCCAGGCAAGAACACTAGAGTGGGTTGCCATTTCCTTCTCCAATGCATGAAAGTGAAAAGTGAAAGTGAAGTCGCTCAGTCATCTCCGACTCTTAGCGACCCCATGGTCTGCAGCCTTACGAGACTCCTCCGTCCATGAGATTTTCCAGGCAAGAGTACTGGAGTGAGGTGCCATTGCCTTCTCTGGAATAATACACTAGAAGGAATCAATCACCCCACTCCAGTACTTTTGCCTAGAAAATCCCATGTGGGGTCACTAGAGTCGGGCACGAGACATAGACTGGCTGGGTGGATGAAAACGTGTATGTATGCACTTACCACATCACTCTGCTTGATGCTCCCAAATTGTACATAATTATTTTACATTTTTACGTTAGTCATGTTCCCATTATGGCTTACAATTATAATTATCTTTTATTTTTTGTCTGGCTATTGATTGTGAAAACTGATAAAGATCTTTTACTATTGTGATTATTTAACTATTACTCACTTAATACCACTGTATCATGATTGGTCAACAGAAAAATAACAGAACTCTCTGTCACCAAAACTAGGATCTAAGAGAAAAACCTATAATTACTTTTTAAAATCCAGATGCATATAAGAATTATCTTGAATGTTTTTGAAAAATACAAATGCTCAGTTATTGCTTTTTTTCTCCAGAGCTCCAGATATGTTTCTAATGAGCAGTCATGCTTAAAAACATCTGGACTACATGATGATCTTTTACTTTTATCTAGTTTGTTTCACTTTTTCTATTTCATATTCAGTGCTCCCATTTCATTTAGTTTATGTTCTCCAGTTTCTCCATCTCTTCTTTTTTTGATGTTCTTTCTCAAGCCTTTATCAGGTATAGTAGAAAAGCTTTTGTATACATAGATATAAATATGCATAATATATCTATTTTAGAAAACTTATGAATTTTTGCCTAACTAAAAAAATTATGACATTTTGATTCCACTTGTTGGACCTAGTATAAATAGAATGCTAGATTTCTAACTAAAAAATAGATAAGCAGCAAAGGTTTAATGTATAGCATAGGGAACTACAGTTAATATCTTGTAATAATCTATGATGGAAAATAATTTCAAAAACAATACATGTGTACTTGTATAACCGCATCACCTTGCTGGGCACCTGAAACACTGTAAATCAACTATACTTCAATAAAATACATTTTTTTTTTAAAAAAATCATGGATCTGGGAGCCAGGATGCCTCAGTTTGAATAGGAGCTCTGTCCCCTACCAGCCATGATTCTGAGCCTCAGTTTCCTCATCTCAAAATGAGTATTATATTCATCTACTTTACAGAGTTATTGTGAGAATTAAAGTATATTTAAAATGCTTAGAACAAGCCCTAGCACATATAAGTGCTATACAGTTGTTAGCTATTTTTACCAAATACTGTATGTAATAATGCTTTTAACCCTGGCAGTCTTGCCCAGGGGTATTTTATGAACACTGGTGCTTCACCAAGCCAAACCTGACACTCAGATTTACCTGCTAATGAGAATTACTTCATGACTACAATATAAAAAATAGGAAGGGCTTCCTATTTATGATTTTACATTGTTCATGCTGAATTCACTCTCTCAGGATGAATCAGGAGATAATGTCCTTTAGGGAGTAAAGAATCATTTTCACTCATTAACACACTACTGTAGATGAGCAGTTATCAGTGTGGCCCAATAACTGCTGGAGATTCCCGGGATGCTTTCAAGGATCAGCAAGGTCATACCTATTTGCATAATTATCATATAAAGAAGCTATTTACCTTTTCTATTGTGTTGACACTGGCACCAGTGATGCAAAAGCTGTAGTTAGCAAAACTGGTGCTGCCTGAGCACATTTCAAAGCAGTGACACCAACTGTACTAGCAGTTACTGTGCTCTTCACCACTACACAGTCACAGTTCAAAAAAGATTCACTTAACAAAGCAGGAAAAACTGACTACTGAAATTTTATTACAAGAAAAAGAACCTGTACAACTCCGAGTTATAGTTACTTTTTCATGCAACATGACAGCTTTGTTAGGGGAAGCACTCTGATTGAAACCGCCCACCCTGGCCAGGCACCATAGTAACCCTTTGCATGAGTTGTTTTATGACAGGAGATCCTGATAAGGAATACGGAACTAATAAGCCACCACCAACAGGAAGAGTTCAGGAAAGGTTAAAAGGAGATACCGTGTGTCCGTCCACTTCCCAGAATCCCTCTCGCTAGCATCCATCTTGGCTGAGCAATGCGTGCGCCACCAGGAAAGACTCTGAATTAGAATGATTGGTCAAAGACCACCCGGAAACTATCACCATAAAACCCGACATTGCGAGCCACGTGGCAGAGCAGTTCTCCTGGATTCCCTTACCTTACTGCTCTCCACCCAGGTGCCCTTCCCAATAAAATCTCTTGCTTTGTCAGCACATGTGTCTCCTCGGACAATTCATTTCCGAGTGTTAGACCAGAGCCCAGTGTTAGATAAGAGCCCAGTTTCGGGCCCTGGAAGGGGTCCTCCTTCCTGCAACAGCTTCATGACAACCATGGCTTTTCAGCTGTGGACATTTGGCAGACACTCTCTCAAAAATGAATGAACTGAGCTGTAAATCCAAGGAAAACATGTGACTGTTTTCACTGATCAAATTTCACCTTTTAAGCAAACATGAAAGCTTTGGAAACCTTGTATTCTCCACCATGAGGTTGACAGGTTCCGAATATTTGATTTTTTCTGATGATCAGTGGTGAGATTAATGAATGAGATATTTTTCTTGTATTGTATAATGGAAATACAACTTTTGAAAGATATGCATAACTCAATAAACCAAAATTTTCCAAATGACCAATACATGACACGACAAAACCATGCACGGATATAAAGATCCATTCAAAGTGCAAGGCAGATGGGGAGGAGAGAAGATTGCAGAGGAATAGGACAGGGAGAGCACTTTCTCCCTGACAAATTCATCGAAAGATCATTTGAACGCTGAGCAAATATCAAAGTGCAAGGTAAACCAACAGATGTTAACATAGAAAACAACATGAAAAGTTCACTGATACAGTTTTAGATTCCAAATTGCAGCTAAGAAATCTTAAGAAATCATATCTCATTGAGTTTGGGTGTATATTAAAAAATACATTTATATTAAAATGTGAGGCTTGATTTTCTTCATGTACTTCAAAACAACATATCACAACAGAAGCAGATAGGAGAATGTAGCTGTCTTCCATTAAGCCAGACATTAAAAAGTCACAAAATTTAAACAATGAAGAACTAAAGAACCTCTTGATGAAAGTGAAAGAGGAGAGTGAAAAAGTTGGCTTAAAGCTCAACATTCAGAAAACTAAGATCATGGCATCCGGTCCCATCACTTCATGGCAAATAGATGGGGAAACAGTAGAAACAGTGGCTGACTTTATTTTTCTGGGCTTCAAAATCACTGTAGATGGTGACTGCAACCATGAAATTAAAAGACGCTTACTCCTTGGAAGGAAAGTTATGACCAACCTAGACAGCATATTAAAAAGCAGAGACATTACTTTGCTGACAAAGGTCTGTCTGGTCAAGGCTGTGGTTTTTCCAGTAGTCATGTATGGATGTAAGAGTTGGACTATAAAGAAAGCTGAGCGCTGAAGAATTGATACTTGAACTGTGTTGTTGGAGAAGACTCTTGAGAGTCCCTTGGACTGCAAGGAGATCCAACCAGTCCATCCTAAAGGAGATCAGTCCTGAGTGTTCATTGGAAGGACTGATGTTGAAGCTGAAACTCCAATACTTTGGCCACCTGATGCGAAGAGCTGACTCATTGGAAAAGACCCTGATGCTGGGAAAGATTGAGGGCAGGAGGTGAAGGGGATGACAGAGGATGAAATGGTTGGATGGCATCACTGACTCAATGGACATGAGTTTGAGTAAACTAGGAGTTGGTGATGGACAGGAGGCCTGGCGTGCTGTGGTCCATGGGGTCACAGAGTCAGACACAACTGAGCAACTGAACTGAACTCTTCTCATTAATTTGTTTTGGAGAATATAGTTCTTCTTCATAAAAAAAATTATGGTAACACATTATGGGTTTATTTATAATTAATTAACAAATATTTTTTAAAATTACACATATACATACCTCCAAACTAGCTTGTTGGTGTGCTCAATAACTTATCAATGTAACCCCAAATAGCCAAAGCAATCTTGAACAAAAAGAACAAAGCTGGAGTAGGCATCATGCCCCCTGATTTCAAACTATTTTACAAAGCTATAGTAATCAAAACAGTATGGTATTGGCATAGAAGCAGACACATAGATCAACAGAACAGTATAGAGAGCCCAGAAAGAAACCTATGAATATATGGTCAACTAAATTATCACAAAGCAGTCAAGAACACGCACGAAGGAAAGGACAGCCTCTTCAATGAATGGTGCTGGGAAAACTGGACTATAATCTTACATCATACACAAAAATTAACTCCAAATGGATGGAAGACTTGCAGGTAAGACCTGAAGCCATAAAACTAGAAAAAAGGATTGGCAGTAAGTTCCTTGATATTCATCTTGATGATGATTTTGGGGTCTAACTCCAAAAGCAAAGGAAACAAAATAAAAAATAAACAAGTGGGACTACATCAAACTAAACAGGTTCTGCACAGCAAAAGAAAACCATCAACAAAATGAAAAGGCAGCCTACCAAATGGGAGAAAATATCTGCAAGTCAAGGATAGGAGTTGATATACAAAATATGTAAAGAACTCATACAACTCAATAGCAAAAACAAATGGAACCACTGCACACCTGTCAGAATAGCTACTATCAAAAAGAAAAGTGTTAGCGAGGATGCAGAGAAAAGGGAATCATTGTGTGTTGTTGGTGAGAATATAAATTAATGCAATCACTATAGAGGTTCCTCAAAAAATTAAAAACAGAACTACCTCATAATCCAGCAGTTCCTCTTTTGCATACTTATCTGAAGAAAATGAAAATATTAATTCAAAAGGATATACACATCCCCATGTTCACTGAAGCATTATTTACAATAGCCAAGATATGGAGACAACCCAAATGTCCACCGATGCATGAATGGATAAAGAAAATGATATGCACACACACAAACTATTCAGTCATAAAAAGAATGAAACCTCCTGATAAACCACAATGGGAAAGAATATGACAAAGAATACATATATGCATAACTGAGTCACTTTGCTGTACAGCAGAAATTAATACAACATTGTAAATCAACTATACTACAATACTTTTTTTTAAAAGAATGAAATCTCGCTATTTGCAAAAATATGGTTGAATCTTGAGAGCACTATGTTAAGTGAAATAAGTCAACTAGAAAAAGGTAAAAAGAGATAAATAGCATATCATTTCACTTATATAGGGAATCTAAAAACAGACAAACACCAAGCTCACAGATATAGAGAACAGATTGGTGGCTGCCTGAGATAGGAAGGAGGTGGGTGAAATAGGTGGAAGGGGTCAAAAGATACAAACTTCCAGTTATAAAAATGAATGAGTCATGAGGATTCACATACAGCATGGTGACTATAGTTAATACTGTACTGCATATTTGAAAGTAGCTGAAAGAGTAGATCTTCGAAGTTCCTATCACATACACAAAAATTTTGTAGACTATGTGCGGTGACACATTAGTTGGACCTATTGTGGTGATCATCTTGCGATATATATAAATACCAAATCATTACACTGTATACCTAAAACTAATTTATATCAATTATACCTCAATAAACAAATAATAACTAATAATGTATCAGTGTAAAGTATCCTGAGGCCAAAAAGTTTGGGAACCACTGCTCTAGATAATACCCTAAACAGTAGATATATTCAAACACAAGAGCCAAGTAACTCCATATACACAGAGGGTGTGTTAAGGCTGCATGTTTCCCTGGATAATGCGACCTGAGAGGACAGATGAACTATCCATTTTATTCTGTCTTTATTTAACTCATTATTCACTAAGGAATTTTGTAGAAACTAATGCCTGTGGCTGGTGACTTTTATTTTGGCCAGCCAAAAATTAATTCTGCTATTTTACTAGCACTTTGTGGGTTGTTATATTCAGTAATTACACCTGTCACACCTGTAAAGTCTCCTCCAGCACCGTGAGCTTCATTTTCTCTTTCCTTATCAGAACCAATCACTTAGGCTTTCTGTCTTCTTTTGGGCTAATATTCACAATGTCTGAATCAGAACTGTATTTTGCAGAACTATCATCTTTTAAGACACTAGTATACAGGTCACTCAGATAATCAGAGAAAGGATCTGCATAAAATTCACCAAAAAATTCATTCAAAATTTCGAGATGCATCATTTTGAAAATTTTACAGTAATAAATTTGCATTTATAATATACATAAAGTGAAGTTGCTCAGTCATGTCCGACTCTTTGCACCCCCATGGACTGCAGCCTACCAGGCTCTGAGGAGCCTCTCAGTCCATGGAATTTTCCAGGCAAGAGTACTGGAGTGGGTTGCCGTTTCCTTCTCTGGGGGATCTTCCCAACCCAGGGATAGAACACAGGTCTCCGGCACTGCAGGCAGACACTTTACCGTCTGAGCCACCAGGGAAGCCTTATAATATACACAGGGTTGGAACAAAAATCTAATGAAGCAAAACGTGAATGATAATGACAATCATAAGCTATAGAAGGAACCTTTGATTAATTTTAAGCTCTAACAACTTGGCACAGTGATGTCAACTGTATCACTCTCTAAAAACATGTTGTCTCTGGTCCATAATGTTTGGGTAACAAAAGACATATTAATGCACCTCTGGTCAATAATTTGTTAATAAAATAGTACTTTGAATGACAGACTTTCACTCCTTAGGACCCAGATGTCCAGTCTCTCCTTCAGACTGCCTTAGATTTTGGGAGTATAGCTAAGCCTCTGACATACTAAGAAGTGGTAAGAAGGCTGTGGAAAGCCAAGGAAAAGCATAGAGAGCAGAGGGATTTTTGTTAAGAGGCTCCTTCCAGAAAACTTCAACTTCTTCAGAAAAGGAAGAAAAATAAGGCACTGGACTCTAGCCTAGAGTCCAGTGCCCACTCTCCTCATGTTTCTCTGCTACCAACGCCGAAGAATTTGAGTCTGACTTTATAGAAGCCTCCAGGAGTTTCCAATGCCAGGAATAGTCAGCGGGGGCATCGAATTGCTGTTCTGAAGGTAAAAATGGCAAAAGGAGAGGAAACTGACCCTCAGAACCGGAAAATGGTGCCCACTGCCACTCTATCTTCAGGGGCTTATGGGTCAGGCTGCAGTTCTCCACCAACCACCCCCTTCCAGTTTTACTTTTATTTTTTTTACTTTTTCCTATTCCTGGCTCACCAGTGACTATCTAGAGATGAATAAGAAAGAGACAAGATAAAACACAAGTTGGTCATGAAAACCAGTGCTTTCCTTGCCACCCACGCTGTGCTTATGTTGACCAAAAACCATTACTCTACTTTTCTGTGGGCTTCTCTGGTGGCTCAGACAGTAAAGAATCTTCCTGCAATGCATGAGACCTGGGTTCGATCCCTGGGTCGGGAAGATCCCCTGGAGAAGGGAATGACAACCCAGTCAAGTATTCTTGCCTAGAGAATTGGATGGACAGAGGGCTACAGTCCTTGGGGTCACAAAGAGTCAGACATGACCGAGAAAGTCACACACACACACGTACTTTTCTGTGGGCTTCACAGATCAGTGATTCTACCACTAGTTCCTCTGGGTGGAATAATTCGTGGAACAAAGCTTCCATGAGCTCCCTCACAGTACCAGGTTTTGCATTTTCTGCCCCCTCCCATAAGGACATTTATATGAAGCTGGTTGACCAGAAATGCGACTGAGTTGGGGGAGTGATTTAAGCATTCTTCACAATAAAGTTGTCTTCCCTACCACCCCCTCCCCTAATCACCATCCAGCACAACACAGGGGTGAAGAGCTGACTTACCATTCTCCATTTTCCTTGGCTAAAATAAAAGCTTCTATATTTGGTTCATAGCAAGTCAAGGCTCAAAGACTAGTGAGGCAGCTGTTTCATTAGGAAAAAAGTTAATCACTATCTCCAGGATTCGAGATGCAATGTTTTTGGGTGTTTTTTTCTTTTTTTGGTAAAATTAAACTGAAAAACAAGTTTCCCTCAAAAGATAATGAATGGAAAAGAAAGTCTCAATGAAACAAAGGAACTTTTCATATTAGAATAAGATGGAAGAATCTATCAAAAATCTAAGAAAAAATTCCAACTGTAGGCTTTGTGATTAGAATTAGGAGATGTTTTCTGCAAAAGAATCCACCTGCAATGCAGGAGATCCCAGTTCGATTCCTGGATCGGGAAGATCTGCTGGTGCAGGGATAGGCTACCCACTCCAATATTCTTGAGCTTCCCTTGTGGCTCAGCGAGTGAAGAAATCCTCCTGCAATGCAGGAGACCTGCGTTTGATCCCTGGGTTGGGAAGATCCCTGGGAGAAGGGAAAGGCTACCCACTCCAGTATTCTGGCCTGGAAAATTCCATGGACTGTGCAGTCCATAGGGTCGCAAAGAGTCGGACACGACTGAGCGACTTTCACACTCACTTTCTGCAAATACAAAGTGGATTACTTACAAGGTCTTTCGTAGAATTTCTGACTCGGAAGAAGTAGACCACTAAGGTGGTAGGTAAGAGTTCCCACACAAAGAGGACCACTCCAAACACTATGTATCCGGCATCTCCCAGCTGATTCTTCAAATCCGCCTGGGGAGGAGAGAGGGAGAAAATGGAGAGTCACCAGACTGAGGACAGAACAAGTTTGATTCAGTTCTAATATGACAGAGACTAAATCTAATACAGTGTAATTTCTTCCCCCTAAAACATGCACGTTGAAATCAGATACTATTAATGCTACTGTGCCAGACCTTGGTGGTTGGGGGGGTAGTTATTTAAACCATATAGGATAGATAATTTTAAAAACATTTTATTTAGTTAGTTTTTGACTGTGCTGGGTCTTCATTAATGCATGGGCTTTTCTCTAGTCACGGTGAGTGGGGGCTACTCTCTAGCTGTGGTGCTCGGGTTTCTCACTGCAGTGGCTTCTCTTGTAGAGCGTAGGCTCGGGGGCTTGTGGGCTCAGTAGTTGTGGCACACCCACTTAGCTGCCCCTTGGCATGGTGGGTCTTCTGGGACCAGGGATTGAATCCATGTCCCCCGCGTTAGCAGGCAGATTCTTAACCACTGGACCACCAGGGAAGTCCCAGGAGAGACAATTATCTTCTTCGAAATATTCAAAGACAGTAACTGCCAGTCTCTGATGCTTCATTCCTTCACCCTCCAGGAATCTTCCTTACATCCAAATGAAGTCTCTAAGCTAACTTTTCTTTGACAACCGAATAATGATATTGTTCTGCTGCCTTCTCCCAATTCTTTTTTAAAATCATTTTTTGGCTACACTGTGTGTCATGCAGGATCCTAGTTCCCCAGCCAGGAATCAAACCCGTGCCGCCTGCATTAGAAACATGGAATTCTAACTACTAGACCACCAGGGAAGTCCCTCTCCCAATTCTTTTTTTTTAAATATTTATTTGGCTGCACCAGTTCTTAGTTGCAGCATGTGAGATCTATCTAGTTCCCTCACCAGGGATCAAACCCAGGTACCCTGCATTGGGAATGCAGTCTTAGCCACCAGACCATGAGGGAAGTCCCCCACCTCCCAGTTCTCAAGAGCAGCATATCACAATCGTAGCCTTAGTCTAATCCTTGGAATAAATGTGTCAGTTTTTTTTATTTCTCTTCACATTAACCACATCCTATATTTACATTTTAAAGCCTACAGCAGGCTAGACTGTCTAGAAAAAAAAAGCCTCCCAGTCCAGGATGCTGGCCTCCTGGACCAGTGAGACAGCTGAGCAGATGGGGTGTAGCAGCGCGCTCCTTTCTGAAGGCCAGAGGCAGGATGTGTGAGGCTATTTCTGGGCAAGTCTGTCAGAAAGGCCGGCATTTCAAAGGAAGACAGAAACGCCATCAAACCATAAAGGGCCGGTCCCTACACGGAACCCTCTCACCTTCTCCACCACATTGTGCTCAAAGTATACGCGTGCACGCTAAGCCGTTTCAGTCGTGTCCGACTCTTTGTGGCCTCATGGACTTGTTCCCTGCCAGGCTCCTCTGTCCATGGGATTCTCCAGGCAAGAATACTGGAGTGGGTTCGCGTGCCCTTTTCCGGGGGATCTTCCTGACCCAGAGATGGAACCCAGGTCTCCGGCATTGGCAGGAGGGTTCTTTACCGCTAGTGCTGCCGGGGAAGCCTTAAACTACAGTACCCAAAACCAATCTCGCGCCTCTTCAGAAAGATGACTCAAACGCTGCACTGAAACTCCACCCACATGTCTCAGAAGTGTGCTGTGTGCTCCACCATTCTACACACATGACCTGCATCTTGGGGCCATCCACTGGCTCCTAGATTATTTTGGCTGCGACACACAGATCCTGACATCTATAAACAAACAGCCACTCAAAACAACGGAATTGTGTTGTGATAAAAATTTGTGGTATTTTGAATTCATTGTATTTATAAGCTCTTACTTGAAAGAAGCATTGAAATAAGTATTTTGTTAAAACCAAATCCTTGTGGCTTCATGGGGAGAGAGTCTCAGTTTGGGAAGATGAAGACGGTCTGGAGATGGATGGTGGTGATGGTTGCATGACACTGTGAATGTACTGTGCACTTAGAAATGATTAGTCAGTTGTACCTACATGTTACCATGATAAAAGTCCTCTGGGTATCATGAATAAGTCTCTAATTTATCACTGTTGCACGTTTAGATTTGTATGTATTTGATTTCTCACAACAGGAAATTCTTCACCAGTGCCCTGCCCACCTTCCTCCCACCCTCCATTTGTGCTGTTGGTTTGATTGGTGATTATGATGGTTGTGGTTTGAATCCAGTCTAACGCCTGGCACGAGCCTCTCATGGATTTCATCTTGCCCTCAGTTGTTGTTGTTGTTTTTGGTAGAATCTATCTATTTGAGCTGCACCATGTGGGATTTTAGTTCCCCGATCAGGGATGGAACCCGAGGCCCCTGCACTGGGAGGGTGAAGGCTTAACCACTGAACCACCAGGGAAGTCCCTGCCATCGGTTTTAACTTAGCACGGTTGTTTTCTTCTTTCCTCCAGAGTGTTAATTCAAGATTTGAACAGTTGGGATTTTAGAGGTGGATTTGTCTATAGTTGGATATTCAGTGTTTACCCAGGAAAATCTCAGGAGCATTCAACCCAGTAAACTCCTACTTTAGAAGCTTCTATTTCTTTGCTTAATGGCTTCTCTGTGTGGCTCTTTTCTTCAGTGGACATAAACTTCTACATGGAAGGATGGGTCTGTTCATTTTTGTGTTTCTGGCACTTTGTCCAGGGCTGGAGACAAAGACATGATACTTTTCAAATTAGAGAATGCTGATTAATTCTCATTCTTTTTCCTTCTCTTTGTTTGGCCATACCATGCAGCACATGGAATCTTAATTCCCCAACCAGGGACTGAACCCATGTCCCCTGCAGTGGAAGCACAGAGTCTTCACCACCGGACAGCCCGGGAATTCCCCTCTCAGTCGTTTATATTTTGAGCTTTTTGCGAATATGGATGCCATATTATATTTCATTGCTGCTAAGTCGCTTCAGTCGTGTCTGACTCTGTGCAACCCCATAGCCGGCAGCCCACCAGGCTCCCCCATCCCTGGGATTCTCCAGGCAAGAACACTGGGAGTTGCCATTTCCTTCTCCAATGCATGAAAGTGAAAAGTGAAAGTGAAGTCGCTCAGTCGTGCCCGACTCTTAGCGACCCCATGGACTGGAGCCTACCAGGCTCCTCCGTCCATGGGATTTTCCAGGCAAGAGTACTGGAGTGGGGTGCCATTGCCTTCTCTGATTATATTTCATTACCTTTGTTTATTTTCTACGAATTTCTAGAATACATTATAAAAAAGAAAAAGTTTCATACTGAGATGTAAAATGGGCTCTTTCTAACCCCTTAATATCCTTGGTCACTTTTGTCTACATTTCTTTCGCTTACTGCTCCATTAAAAAAAAAAAAAAAAACACCACTTCATCATTTTATGTGTCTTCTAACCTGAATACAATTCATTTTTATCTTTGCAAATTTCACCCTTTAATAAAATCATATTACATTTATATAAAACCACTTAAAAATTTTAAGTACTGCTTGACAAAAGCCCCAGAAAGTAGCAAGGAGAAGTGTGTCTGTTTTCTAATTTTCTCACAAGACGTGTGAGCTGGAACAAGGCAGGTACTGTGATTGCATTTGACATGAGGATGTAGACACCACCCAGTTAAGTGACTCCCAAGGTCACCCAGCTCTTCAGCAGCAAAAGCAAGGAGCTGACACCTCTCTGCCACACGGCATGCTGCCAAAGCAAGGCTCCAGCGCCCACTGACCTGGTCTGACACATTGTACCAGTCGTAATCAAAGGAATGGACATTCTTGCTCTGAGAGAACGACAGGATGAACAGGTTGTAGCAGGCCCGAGAGGTGTACAGCAGGATGACGGTCACGCCGATGGCGGTCACCTGACACACGGAGGAGCCCTGGAAAAGCAGGAACCGTGAGCGGGGTCCCCGATCCGGGCCCAAGACCAAGGTCCCCTCCCAAGCATGGCCCCTGTTCAGAACTGCTAAACCCTCCCAGCTTCTCTTCCACTCTCAGACCTTCAACCCAACTGCAAGCCTCCCCTCACTCCACACCCACCCTAAAACTTCCAATTCTCTTCAGAGAGATGCTTCAAAACCTGAAAACATGAACTATTTGCCTAAGACCTAGGCTTGGAAGAGCAAGACAGTCAGATGACTTATTTGGTTAAATCTCTAAGTGCCGCTGCTCAGCTCCAAGGATGTTCTGAGCTTATGAGCCCAGGGCCTGCCCCCTGGCTTGGAGACAACAAAACCACCTCAGAGGCATGGCAGCCTGGGGACAGTGGAACTGTGGACAGTGGCTCTGGGTAGGGAGCATGTCTTCAAGACCCAACTGTCCTAGGCTGGGAAGGCTGCAGTCCCACTGTGATTCAGAGCTTGGGATTGTGTGAAAATTGGTCATCTGTGCCCCCACTAATGAAGCTATCAGTGTCCAAAGTTAGCTAAAGGACTGCTAACTGAAAACAGCTGTCGTTGTCATTTAGTCGCTAAGTCGTGTCCCACTCTTTTGCAACCCCGTGGATTGTAGTCCACCAGGCTCCTTTGTCCATGGGATTTCTCAGGCACAAATACTGGAGTGGGTTGCTGTTTCCTTCTCCAGAGGATCTTCCTGACCTAGGGATCAAACCTGTGTCTCCCACACCGGCAGGTGGATTCTTTACCACTAAGCCACCAGGGAAGCCCTGGTGTTAAAAACAGTTAACCAAAAAACTGAAATTCATTTTTGAGTTTTGCACTTGGAAGTCACTAATTAAATCTAAGCTATTATTTTATTTTGCCAATGGTAGTCCATCAGATTGTTGGCACAGAGGTGATCTAAATCTGACAATCTGACAAAGTGTGACCCCTCCTATTAAAACCACAATTCTGTTTTGTTTTTGGCCGCACTACAAGGTCTGTGGCATCTTAGCTCCCTGACCAGGAATTGAACTCGAGCCCTCTGCACTGGAAGCGTGGAGTCTTAACCACTGGACCACCAGGGAAGTCCCCATAATTCTGTTTTCAAAAAGCCTTGAATAGACCTTATATGGGAGACAGTGTAAATAATAAAGCTAAGGCAAAGTCAAGTATAAAATTTGTCAACATTTATCAATGAAAAAAGGACCCTGCTACACTAACTTTTCAGATTTTGCAAGAGCTCAGGCAAAGGTATCACAGGATACCTTGATGAAGAAGGCTTTGTAATTTTGAAGTTGGAGGTACAGATTTTAATCTACTGATGGCTGCTGAAGACCAAGTATCTTAAGAAGCAGAGTGCTCAGGTCTTCAGACCAGTGACATTACAACCACATGGGTTCCCTGGCAAGGGTTAGGGTGCCACAGAAATTCAAAAGCAGAGGAGCTGTGAATCACCCTACCTTACATGTGAGAAAACCAAGTCTCAGTGGGCAACATGCTGGTGGGGCCAGGGTCCCATGGCCAGTGGGAGCCCAGAGCATCCACTCTGACCTCTGCACATCACCAGGCTCCTTAATGAGGGGGAACTGGGGACCAGGCTGGTGAGGGGCACTGCAGAACCACCATACCAGGCAGCACATCTGCCCCTCTCTGTAACTCTGGGGGAAGGAAAGGAGAAAACAGGGACTCCAGGGCTGGGGGCATTGGTCTCTGCACGTGCCCTGCCCGACCAGTGCCTGCTTCTCCTACACCCATTCACACAACTGACCTTCCTATGAACTTGCCCCCAGGCCCAGCTGGTGACTCTTCTTATCAAAGCGGTGGTACGTGTCATGCCCCTCTGCTGGTTTCCCTGGTAACTAACGAGCCCATGCGTGCTCAGTCGCGTCAGTCATGTCTGACTCTTCGTGACCCCATGAACTGTAGCCCACCAGGCTCCTCTGTCCATAGGATACTCCAGACAAGAATACTGGAGTGGGTTGCCGTGCCCACCTCCAGGGGATCTTCCCAATCCAGGGATCAAACCAGCGTCCCAAGCATCTCCTGCATTGCAGACAGATTCTTTACCGTTGAGCCACTGATCACACCTGATATCAATTCCCTCTGCAACTGGTCGTCTTCCTTCCTGACCCCCGACATTGGAGCGAAGCCCGCTACCGTCCTGCTGCCGTCCGCTGCACATGTGGAATGCTGCTCCATGACCGTGCTTCAGACGTGTAAGATCTCCGATCCCTTAAGCCATCGCTGACTCCAGGCTTTCTTCAGTACTGAACCTGGGCATGCCCTGGCCTTGTAGGCCTACGGGGTGCAGCCCAACACACGGTCTGACTCCATCTCCGAACTGTCACCATGAGAGGCCTGCTGTCCCGAACCCCAGGAGCAGCTCCCCTGTTAAGGGTCCCTCACAGGGGCACAGTCAAGGCAGGGGTGCGCCAGGATCTGAGTGTCTCTGCGCCACGACCCGGTGGTAAAGAGGACAGACCCCCGAGCCCGGAGCCAGGCTGCTGCGGCCACACCGCAGCTCTGCGTCTCCTGGCTTGTGTGACCCGGGCTGAGCCTCTGACGTCCCGTGCCTCCATTTCCCTAGGTAGGTGACACCTATTCCCCCTGAATTTTGACGGTTACAGTCCTACCTACATGCAGAGTGCTTATAAAAGGGCTAGGAACAAAGGGAATACCAGCTGTGTGTTTCTAACAATATTAGTGGCACAGTTAATGCCACGGGTCCTCTAAACTCTCACTTAAACCTCTGTATCCAGAAACCAGAGATTTACCTCTCTGTCAGGAACTCTGCACAGCCCAGTAAACCTCGAGCCACCCGGAGTCAATTCTTCTCACAAAGTTCAATGAACTACACGGCTCTGTGTCTTGGCAACACCACCACAGCTAATCATTTGCAAGAGGTCAGGTGGGAGAGGCTTTGGTTGATTTCTGTTTTCTGTTGCAAACCAGGGAACTTTTTTTGGTGGAGGTGAGCCTCACTGCACAGTATGTGGGATCTTAGTTCCCCAACACGGGATAAAAACCTGTGGCCCCTGCATCAGGAGTGCCAAATCATAACCAATGGACTCCCAGGGAAATCCCAGAAAACTCTTTTGAGAATAAGTCTAATGGCAGGATCTCAACCATGTGTCCGCCTTACCTTAGACTCCAAGTAAATGTTGGCCAAGGACATCTTGGAGATTTTGTAGAGGCAGATGGACAGGGAGACGGCACAGAGCACGAAGAGCGTGTCGTTGATGGCCACGCGCACGGACACGATCGCTTTCCTCTCCCAGGTGCCCGTCTTCACCAGCACCGCACAGGTTAAATTCACCAACAGGAAAACAAGGCTTATGAAGAGCGAGGCCAGGTAGAGGGGCAACCTGGGAAGGAAGAGAGAGAGGCTGAAGGCAGCCTTCCCCACAAGCTTCCTGTACATTCTGATCAATCCCCAAGGAAACTGTGGATTTTTGAGGGTTTTTTGTTTGTTGGTTAAATGCTAGAAGCAGAACATGCCAAAGTTAACACTTAAGAGCTCGGAGTCTGGGGTTGGTAGATGCAAACTATTATATTTAGAATGGATAAACAAGGTCCTACTGCATAGCACAGGGACTCTACTGAATATCATATGATAAATCATAATGGAAAAGAATAGAAAAAAAGAAAGTATACATGTGTATAACTGAGCCACTCGGCTGGAGACTGGAGACTGGCACACACTGTAAATCAACATGTATACTGCAATGAAAAAGGTTCGGACTTTGGAGGGTCCCCAGATTTAAATGACAAATCAACCACAAAGAGTGCCCTGGGGGGTCCTTTACCTGAGCCCCGCGTCCCCGTCCCCGGGAGGCTACGAGGGTCAGAGGGGCTGTGTGGACGTGGGCTGATGCACGCGCTGCTCACGAGGATGGTAGAGCAGAGCCGGGCTCCGAGGCTGGGCTGGGATTCGGGGAGAGCACCAGCCATTCTGCACACTGAGAGCCTGGGCAAGGTGGCCCTGGGTGAGCCCTAGTGTCACCAGAAAACAGCCTCAATAACACCGACCTTGCAGCCTCTTCCTGAGGATTAGTGAGATAATGTTTTAAAAGGGTTTTCCCCCTCAGAAGTCATCAAGTCTGGGCAGCACCCCCTTCGCATGGAACACTCACTAGCAGCACAGCTATCCCCAGGCTTTTGGACACCAGGGACCAATTTTGTGGAAGACAATTTTTCCATGGACCAGGGTGGGAGATGGTTTCGGGATGAGTCAAGTGCATTTTATTTATGATGCACTTTATTTCTATTATTATTACATCAGTTCCACCTCATATCATCAGGCACTATTAGATCCTGGAGGCTGGGAACCCCTGCACTAGCCTCGGGGCAGTGGTGGTGGCCATTTTTAACTTGCAGTTTCTCAGAGCTGCATGCTGCCTACGTGACCTGTGCAAGGTCTAGAGAGACACTTCTCACATTTACCAATATGGAAATCAGTTCAAGTTTCTCTCTAGGACTGTCCATATTGTGTTTACTTCAGGTAAGAATCACTCGAGTCTATTCTTGGCTCAAGAATAGACCATTCAGGTACTGATGAAGCTATTTGCAGGGCAGGAATAGAGATGCAGACATAAAGCACAGATTTGTGGACACAGCAAGGGATGGGAGAGGGTGGGAGGAATTGAGAGAATAGCATTAAAATGTATATATTAACATATGTAAAACAGATAGCTAGTGGGAAGCTGCTACATAGCACAGGGAGCTCAACCCAGTGCTCTGTGATAACCTAGGGGTGTGGGATGGGATGGGGAGATGGGAAGGAGGTTCAAGAGGGAAGGGACATATGTATACTTGTGGCTGATTCACATGTTGTATGGCAGAAACCAACACAACACTGTAAAGCAATCATCATTTAAAAATTAAAAAAAAAAATTTTTTTAAGTCATATCCTACACTGTATTTTTAAACTTAACAAAACAGACCATTTAAGTTGAACATGTCTGCATCTGCCCAAAGGGCTGCTGAGACAAGGGGAGAGAATGGACATAGGGCATTAGCACAACATGCAACTCATGGTAAATTAGTCAAAAACCTTAAATTATGAAGGTTTTCATTAGCTCTCTACACGTTCCCATAGTGATGGAGGGAATCAGGGGCTTAGAGAGAGACAGAGGCAGGGCCAACTGGGAGTCACTAAAAATCTTCAATCTGCTTCCTCAAAAGCCCTGTTTCTTATTGTTCTATTATTATCTGCTGTGCTTTTGTGAAGAACACAATTTGGAAACATCTAGAACCTCTGGAATCAGCCCTACTGTTTTTGACCCCTTGCTGGTGTTATGCATACATTCTATCCATGTGATGGCAATGAAGCTCCGGAAAAAAGCATAATATGGACATTCAGCTTTTCCAAAGGACTCCTCTTGGGCATTGTTTTAAATACTATGCTCAGTCCTGTCCAACTCTTTGTGACCCCATGGACTGTAGCTTGCCAGGCTCCTCTGACCATGGGATTCGCCAGGCAAGAATACTGGAGTGGGTTGCCATGCCCTCCTGCAGGGGATCTTCTGGACCCAGGAACTGAACCCGTGTCTCTTATGAGACGTCTCCCGCACTGGCAGGTGGGTTCTTTACCACTAGCGCCACCGGGAAGCCCAAAAGCCTTTATTGAATTTGTTACAATATTGCTTCCGCATTATGTTTGGTTTTTTGATCACAAGGCTTGTGGATCTCAGCTCCCTGACCCGGGATCGAACCCGCACCGCCTGAATCGGAAGGTAAAGTCTTAACCACTACAGTGGATATAAATTCTTACTCCTCTTTCTTCACTGTGAAAATTCTATGGGACAGTGAGAGGGCACTGGGAACGGAGAAAGCAGAAGACAAGCAGGCCCCACTCACACCCAGACGGTGCAGCTCCCACACTGCTGGAGTGTGGCCCTGGCCACCCACTCAGCTTCTGCTCCCACTCCTCGCCTCAGCTGCTCTGCTTGCATCTGCTGGGTGTGACCCAGAGAGCAAGGTCACAGATGCGACACCAGGCAAGTCCTCGGCCACTCAGGGCTGCTGTGCCCTCACATTTGTAACACAGAGCTCACTCCTCCTCTCCAGCCTCCAAGAGTTGCCGTGAGAACTCAAGGGACCCTGTGCTTCTCCTCCGATGTCACCCAGGGAAGAGTGAGGCCTCATCCTCACCCTCAAGAGCAACTTCTAGAAAAAGGTGTCCCCTCCTGCCTCATCACCTCCTCTGCAGGTACCCTCTGCTGGCCCCGCCTCCTCCTACCATCTTCTCCCTGACCTCAAAGGTGTGACCCCAGCTCCATCCTTCCCCCATCTGAGCCTGTCTCTGGAGGCCCCTGGTCTGTCTTCCTCCTGTTCATCCCCTAGAGTGACAGTGTCCGTGTCTCTCTGCCCTGCATCCTCTTCCTCAGGAAATAACATTCCCTCCTCCAGCCTCTGTTACAGCTCTTGTTCAACTAAGTTCCGAAGCTCTTGTCTCGAACCACTGCCTCTGCCCAAATCAACTCACACTCCAAACAGCCTCCTTTGAGGCCCACATCCAAGCTCAATTCTTAATTTTCCCCCTCCTACCCCTCCCCAGGTTTTCCTAACACAATCATAACTCAGTATCTGCAAGGGACACCTTTCAGGCCCCCACAGCCAACACCGAAACCCAAAGATACTCAAGTCCCGGACAGAGAGTGCTGCAGTACACGTCATCTGAGGCATATCGGGCTTCCCGATATGATCCTCTGGAGCCACAGGTGTGGAATTCTTGGATCCCACAATGGAGGGCTGACTGTAAAACATTGTTACTTTAAACCGACCTTCTTAGAATCAACAGTCTGGCAGAAACATGAACTGAACTTCTCAGAAAGCAGTGAAGGGACAGACAAAGAGGACAGATCTGTGGTTGCTAAGAGGAAGGGAAGGATTGGGAGTCTGGGATTAGAGACCCAACCTAGTATATACAGGATGGAGAAACACCAAGGTCCTCCTGTATAGCACAGGGAATTCTATTCAATATCTTGTGATAAAGCACAGAAAAGGACATGAAAAAGAAGTCATTCTGCTGTACGGCAGAAATTAACACAACATTATAAATCAACTATACTTTGACAATTTTTTTTTTAAGTAGTGAAGGGAGACAGCAGGATCAGATGAAAAACAAAAACAGCACACACATCTCATCGCTTGTATCTCGGCCTGAGTACACTGTCACCTAACTTCCTGAACTCCAGCTTCCTGGGATCAGAGTATACACTTTCAGAACTTTATATAAACAGTCTTTGTGAATTTAAGATGATACCTGTTTAAATGGTGGCTCAGGCAGTAAAGAATCTGCCTGTAATGCAGGAGACCTGGGTTGATTCCTGGGTTGGGAAGATCCCCTAGAGAAGGGAATGGTAACCCACTCCAGTATTCCTGCCTGGAGAATTCCATGGACAGAGGAGCCTGGTGGGCTACAGTCTATGGGGTTGCAAAGAGTCGGACATGACTGAGCGACTAAACTTTCCCTTTCAATGTGTTTAAATATAATAGGAATATAGTTTTACATATTTGTAAAGTGATAAAATAATTAAAATTTCACTTTGACTCAAGAAGGTAAGAGGCCAAAGTCTCCTTCCCAGAAATGTGTGCCTGGATAGTCGAGCTCTCCCGGGTAGGGACTTGAGACACCTTGACTCATGTGGCGACTGTCTCATGGCTTCTTGACACCTTGTCTCCCTTCCCATTCTGGCCGAGGCTGATCATTCAAGCCACAGGGAAGTTAGCAGGCCTCTTTAAAAACCTGGGGCAAGTAACAGATTCTGCCCACAGGAAAAATATGCAAGTCCACCTCCTGCAATAAATTCAGCCTATGATTTCAGGCCTCCTCTGGTCCAGATTATGAGCCTCTTTTACTCAGCCCCACCCAGATCTCAGCTGCACCTGCACGCGGGCGGGGGGAGGGAGGGGGCCGCCTGGCCACACAGGCATCTTCAGGGAGCCCCTCTTCCTTCTGCTGAGGCCCGTCCCATCCCAAGTGCCTCCAAAATGTTTAAATGCCATGTGCACAGCTAACTTCCCTTTCTGTTCTCTTGTAGGAAACACACCAGACTCTCATTTCTTTTTTCATTTTTGGCAGTTCCACATGGCATGTTGGATCTTAGTCCCCCAACAGGGATTGAACCCGAGTCCCTTGCACTGGAAGCACCGAGCCTTAATCACCGGACCACCGGGGAAGTCCCTACTAGACTTTGTTTCTAATCAAGGCCAGTATGCTGCAAGGCCTGGTAGGTGGTGACCCAGTGAGCAGTGAACTTGACCCCTGACAAGCAGGCAGGTCACAGAGGAGTGATGTGTGAAAATCCTGGCTGAAAACGCGGTTACCTCCAGCCACAGAGAGAACTGCCTCAGCGGGTACTTACCGGTATTTGAGTAATTCTGGAGAATATTTTGACTTGGCTTTAAAAATCACCTGAAATGACAAAAAAGACAAAAACAAAAAAATAAGGCAAGTTGGGGCCACAATATACTTCTACTGACAAACTAATATCATTGCTTAGAACTTCTCTTTCCCTTCATGCCAGGTCACTGTCTCTAAAACTGAAATGTCTACTTTGTAATAAAGTTCGTGAAGCTAAACATTTTCTAGGTTGTGCCTAAATTGTTTTTAAAATCGTAATTTATTTTTATTGAAGGACAATTGCTCTACAATACTGTGTTGGTCTCTGCCAAACATCACCAACAATCGCCCATAGGTATACTTATGTCCCCCCAGCTTGAACCTCCCTCCCCCTGCCCTCCCCATCCCACCCCTCTAGGTTGTTACAGAGCCCAGATTTGAGTTCCCTGAGTCACACGGCATCTTGTCGCTCACACTGTGATGCATGTGGGATCCCAGTTCCCCTACCAGGGGAATCTGTACCCTCTGCAGTGGAAGCATGGAGTCTTAACCACTGGACCACCAGAGAAGTCCTCAGTCAGTTCAGTCGCTCAGTCGTGTCCAGCTCTTTGTGACCCCATGGACTGCAGCACATCAGGCTTCCCTGTCCATCACCAATTCCTGGAGCTTGCTCAAACTCATGTCCATCCAGTCGGTGATGCCATCCAACCATCTCATCCTCTGTTGTCCCCTTCTCCTCCTGCCTTCAATCTTTCCCAGCATCAGGGTCTTTTCCAATGAGTCAGTTCTTCGCATCAGGTGGCCCAAGTATTGGAGTTTCAGCTTCAGCATCTGTCCCTCCAATGAATATTCAGGGCTGACTTCCTTTAGGATTGACTGGTTTGACCTCCTTGCTGTCCAAGGGACTCTCAAGAGTCTTCTCCAGCACCACAGTTCAAAAGCATCAATTCTTTGGTGCTCAGCTTTCTTTATAATCCAACTCTCACATCCATACATTACTACTGGAAAAACCACAGCTTTGACTAGACAGACCTTTGTCAGCAAAGTAATGTCTCTGCTTTTTAATATGCTGTCTAGGTTGGTCATAGCTTTTCTTCCAAGGAGCAAGCATTTTTTAATTTCATGACTGCCATCACCATCTGCAGTGATTTTGGAGCCCCGCAAAATAAAGTCTGTCACTGTTTCCATTGTTTCCCCATCTATTTGCCATGAAGTGATGGGACTGAATGCCAAGGTCTTAGTTTTTTTCATCTTGTACTGTTAAGAAAGTTCTAGGCCCCACAACAGATTTCCCAACCTGAGGATGTGGCAAAGGGACTAAGATTCCCCAGGGAAGTCCTTAAGCTGTGCCTAAATTTTAATTTAAATTTTAAAAGCAAAAATATTTTAAAATGGTTAAATGGCTTTTTAAAAAAAGTATTACTGGTCTACCACTGCCTAGAACCATCTCTTATTTTAAGATTTGCATTTGAGCTCATACTTCCCCCAGAGATAAACAACTCACTCTCACATTTTATCAGGATTTTCATTGGTACCAAAAGAATGTGGTTTGAATATATGTGTCCATCAACTCAGGCCTTAAACTTGGCAGCCCACTGGACTATAGGAGTGTCAAACTCAATCGTTGTCTATGGATGAAACATTGTGGGAATTTCTCCAGATTTTCACTGCACAATTGTTAATGTGCTCCACCCAGGGGGCAGAAGCTGGCCTGGTAAAGCCCGTGCCAGGCGAGAGAGTAAAGGGAAGACAGAATGCAGGTGTCAGCCCAGGCTCCAGCCCCACCAGACACAAGGCTCTTCCCACGGTGTGTGCGAGGGAGCCTGAGGGGGTCACCAGTCGGGGTCCGGCTGGGGGTGAGGAGGGGCAGCAGTACACCTGCTCATATATTTGCTTTCCTGACCCCTGGTGTTTGCGGGGATGGGAGCAGAACAGAGAGAAGGAAAGGAAGGGCATGGGAAAGTGAGGGTATTCGTTCAGAGATGCTCGTGCTGTGGACGGAGGGGACCAGATGGCCTGCTTCCAGGCACTCCCTCTCCACGGAGCTCCTAACACAGGCCCTGGTCCCCACCTTGCCTCGTGCTGGCCCTGAGGGCTGCCCTGACCCTCTGGGAACTCACTGGCCCCGCCCTCCTGGCCCCGCCTCCTGGCCCCGCCCCGCCTCACTAATCTGCTGGAACTATGTGCCTTCTGGATCCTCAGTCCCGATCCTCAGTCCGTGGGGCCCCGGTACTTCCCTAGAGAGTTGCTCAGTGCCTCCACTTCTAAACACCTGTCTAAAGGGGAGAAATTATGCCTGAGTGGTAAGGAGCGAAGGACAAGGATGGGGAGTGAGGGCATGGTCCTGGCAACAGGGGAGGAGGGGACAGGCAGCTCTAGGGTGCAGTGGTGGGGTGGTGGGGGCGGGGGCGGTCACAGGGCTTTGATATGGTCATCCTGTCTGAGGAGCAAGCAGTGAGAATCAGTTTGCTAGAGGGGTATGTGAACGTAATCTAGGGGAAGCCTTCAGTGGATCCAAATGCCTGGTAGTGTGTCTGGGGGTGCAGACAGATGTCACAAGGGGCAGCGAGCCTCCAGGTGACTCTAGGGGCCAACTCCCACAACCCATGTGCCAAAGAAGCAGCCAATCCCCTTGGAATCTTTTTAGAGACACTCTTCTGAGGACCATCAGTAGTAATTCTCCAACTTATAGGAACTGCCCAGGAAACTTGCTAAAGATGCACATCCCGGCGCCCCACCTTCAGAGATGCCAAGCCAGTGGGCCTGGACTGGGGCCCAGTGCCCACCTCGAGGAATTCAGATTTGCCTAGCCCAAGGACTGTGTGTGTGCGTTCATTCGCTCAGTCGTGTCCTACTCTTTGCGACCCCATGGACTATAGCCTACCAGGGTCCTCTGACCACGGAATTTTCCAGGTAAGAATACTGGAGTGGGTTGCCATTTCCTTCTCCAGGAGATCTTCCCAACCCAGGGATGGAAACCGAGTCTCCTGCCTGCATTGGTAGGTAGATTCTTTACCACAGTGCCCAAGGACTACCTCTTAGGAACTATTAAAGAGATTAAATTGCCTGACCTAATATTCTTTTCTTACTTTTAAAGGTAGCCAAACATCAAAAAGGTTTTTTGTGTTTTTTAATTGGTGAACCACCTATGGTTTATTGCTTAGAATGCCCTCTCCCCATCTGGCCAGCAGAAATCCTATGCATCTTTATTTTTTTGCTGCACGATATGTGGGATCTTAGCTCCCCAACCAGAGATTGAACCCGAGCCCCCTGCGGTGGAAGCACAGAGTCTTAACCACTGGCCCACCAGGGAAGTCCTTGACCCAATATTCTTAAACAGCTTTGCGATCATTCATTTCAAACACACTGAAATAGGTGATCACAGTAATTAGGTGACAGCAAGAGTCCAGGTAGGGGTGCCAAGCACAGAGATCGGGAGACGCTCCGAGTCCATGGGCAGGACCCCCTCCCCAAGTCTTAAACTTACACTAATGCGCCACCACCAATCAAGAACTCTAATCCGCAGAATCCACATCTGGGGGAGAAGGGACTGCGGATATTCCTATAGACCTTCCAATAAGCAAATCCACACCTCACTTTTTGAAACACATTTCAGATTGTCACAGGAGAGCATTCCAGACTTACAGAAGAATCATTTTGTTTCTGACATGAGTTCTGTCTCTGTCCTAGATCCCTTTTGGAAGGAGGTAGGAAGTAGGAGTTCACATCGTAAATAAAGTGCCTGGTGATAACACAAAAAGATGACGTGAGTACACCGCCCTTACGTCAAACAGGCCCCTAGCTCAGCTTTCTCTGCTCCCATGGGATTTTAGGCAAGTCACATCACCTCTGGTATTTCTCTTCAGTCCATAAAGAGAAATGTTATAAAAACAACCTCTCTTAGGAATAAGGCATAGATTAGTCAGTGACTCCAAAGTTCTGTTACAAAATAAAATCCTGACCCGTGCAACCCATAACAGTGTTCTCAGAAAAATGCTACTAGTACTTGTTCATAGTACATAGTACTTGAGGATCTTGCTTTTAAATACAAGATAATTCTTCACAGATATCAGAGTGAGGATGTGAAACTACAACATTTTTAAACCACTTTAAAAATTGAAGTATATCTAATTTACAAATTTCCTGTTAGTTTCAGGTGTACGGCAAAGTGATTCAGTTATACACACACACATGTCACTGTTGAGGTTTGTCATAGCTTTTCTTCCAAGGAGCAAGCATCTTTTAATTTCATGGCTGCAGTCACCACACACACACACACACACACACATATATATATATATTCTTTTTCAGATTCTTTTCCATTACAGGTATCACAAGATTGTGAACACAGTTCCCTGTGCTATACAGTAGGTCCTTATTGTTTACCTATTTTATACATAGCAGTTGTATCTGTTAATCCCTGTTAATGCCTAATTTATCCCCATCTCCTCAGTAACCATACATTTGCTTTCTATGCCTGTGAGTCTATTCTGTTTTGTAAATAAGTGAAATTCGTTTTTTTTTTTTTTTAGATTCCACACATAAGTGATGTCATATGATATTGAAAGTACAGTATTTTTTTAGTGTTTGAACTTACCAAGGAAACACACAAATAATATTTTAACACTTTGGGGGGCTTACTCGGTGGCAGGTAACTCAGTTGACTCTCATACCAGGGCCATCGCTGGGCTCCTGAAAACCACCCACAGGTCTATGCTATGGACTCAGCTCTGTGCAAAGTGCAGTCGTGGATCAAAGAAAAATTTGACCCCTTCTGCCTTCAACAGGGTTATGGTCCTACTGGCAAGGCAAGACCTGGACCGGGCGAAGGACAAGAGGAGATGTGCACAGAAAGGCTGTGGGCTCGGGTGGTCAGAGCACAGGAGGCTGATCTGCAGGTCAGAGGCTCAGCCTTGGGGTGGGCGTATCGGCTCATTCTGCTCATCTCACAGAGACGGCTCCTGGTGCCACCAGGATGGCACAAGAGCACATGTGTGGATCAGTCAACTCACGGCTCATCGGGTGCCCAGCTCACTGCCACCACTTGGCCAGAACTGGGTCTTGGGGGCAAAAGCAGCTAAGTCCTCCCAACTGAAAGCACAGCCCACCTGCACACCATCCTCCTCTATAAACAAAACAAAAGCCATTTGTCTACTTCCCACAGCTGGATGGGGCATGAACTAAAAGAGAGTCAGGCATGGGAGCACAGCCTGGACCCCCAGAGGCTCCTTCCTGGGTTCCCAGCCATGACCATCAGGTATCTGGGCCAGGCCTCGAACTTTATAAACCACCACATGCTTTGCCCCCACAGTTTTCCTTTTAAGAAATGACTCTGAGGCTGGGCTTCTCAAGGTGCACCCACAGAACTGGGAAATCACAAGGGTGACTAAGCAAACAGGTCATATTAGGAAACAAATTTAGAACCTGCTAGGCCACCCAGCTTTTCCCTGCAGGAATCCCCAGAGCCTTTAAAAGGCTTTGCTCTACATTGTAAATCTTCAAGGGAAATGCACAGTATGCAGCAGTTTTCCAAAGGTATCTGGCCACTGAAGGTGTTCCTAATGAGTGTTCCAGGAAACAGAGTTTGGGAAACACTGCCTTTAAGGCACTAAACATGGGTGGAATGTTCACCGCAGCCTTCATCATCATCATCACTATCACCACAACAAAGAGGAAACAATGGTAACTTTAAATCACACTCAGCCTTCAACCGCATGAACACAGGCACCAATCAATCAAGGCACCGAGCCCAAGGGGCCCCCCAGGCCAAGCATTCTACCCCACAAGGGACCCAGAGCCCCACCTTGTAAAAAGATGGGGGAACCCCACAAAACGCATACCCTCTTAAAATCCACATCCCTGGCTAAAGGAGGAAAGTCATTACCAGGTAAGGACACAATCTGATACACAATATTAATAAACTGTTTGACCCTCTTGAAGCTAAAAGCAAGGGTGACAGATAATGACCTCAAAAGAAAAGCCTCCACCATGATTTGTAAAAGCTCTGTCCACTCTTTGTAATTTGTGGCAATTACTGTCGACCCCGGAACAACAAAGGAATTAGGAACACCCACCGTCCACACTGGTGGCTCAGAGGTTAAAGCGTCTGCCTGGAATGAGGGAGACTCGGGTTCAATCCCTGGATCAGGAAGATCCCCTGGAGAAGGAAATGGCAACCCACTCCAGTACTCTTGCCTGGAGAATCCCATGGAGGGAGGATCCCGGTAAGCTACAATCCATGGGGTCGCAAAGAGTCAGACACGACTGAGCGACTTCACTTCACTTCACCATCCACACAGGTGAAAATCTGAGTAGAATTCATCATGGGCCCTCAGTGTAAAGACAGCTTCTATATATCTATGGATTCAATGGTGTAGTTCTATAGTACCTACTGCAGACAAAAATCCACATTGAAGTGGACCCGTGCTGTTTAAGAAGCAAATGTTTATGTCTTGGGACTTGCCTGGTGGTCCTGTGATTAAGACTGTGCATTTCCATTGCAAGGGGCATGGGTTTGATCCCTGATCAGGGAACTAAGATCTCTCAGGCTGTGCAGCACAGCTAAAAAATTAATTATTAAAAACTTTAATTAAAAAATGTTTATGTCTTGAATTCAACTGGGCCTTTTCAAGCTGTACTTAAAAATTTAAAAACTCTGTCCTGTCCTTCAAGTTAACCCTTAACCTAAGTTCCCTTAAAGCTGTATTTAAATTCCTGGCATTCCAAACTCACATAGTATATATTTAACTTTTGCCCTCACTAAATAAAGTACATAAATGTCTGGACCAAGTTTTTTTTTTTTTTTTTTAATCCAAACTCTCCTACTTATCCCTCCCCCTTTCCTGTCTATGCTCCAGAGAACTTCATTAAAGATTGATTAGTGCCCAGAAGTAGAGCTAACCCTCCTGGGCTGACTCCAGCTCTCTTATCAGGCTGTCCATCTCTTAGAGTCTGTGCTGGCTCCTGCTGACCTCAGCAAGAGCTGGCTAGGAAGGGGACAGGGTTCCTGAGGGAGGGGGCAGACAAGGATGAACTATTCCTCCATATTTTACAGCTACTGCTACTGACAAGGTGAGCTCAGGCTCCTCCCTGTAAAACCAGACCCACCAAATGGGAGGGTAGGATGACAGGGACCATCAGAAGGGCTGGGGACAAGGGAGACCGGATAAAAATTCCAATTCTCCCCACACTCAGATTGGTGGTATTTGTGGTAGATCAACTGACACTGAGCACCAAATCTGAGATTAACAATTAAGAAAAGATGGAAAGACTGGTCCCTGACCTCAACAAACTCACAACCAGAGATAGACATGGTGTGAGGAGGTATGAGGAGATGTGAGAAGATGTGAGGAAGTGTGAGGTGATGTGAGGAAACCTGAGGAAACGTGAGGAGGTGAGAGGAGACATGAGAAGTTGTAAGGAGATTTAAGGAGTGAGAGGAGACATGAAGAGGTGTAAGGAGACCTGAAGAGGTATAAGGAGGTGTGAGGACATGGGAAGCGGTAGGAGGAGATGTGTGGAGGTGAAAGGTGTGAGGTGGTGCAAGGTGCTGTGAGGAGACATGAAGAGGTGTGAGGAGATGTGTGGAGGAGTGGGGTATGAGGTGGTGTGAGGAGACATGAGGAGGTGTGAGGAGATATGAAGAGATACGTGGAGGTGTGGGGTGTGAGGTGGTGTGAGAGACATGAGGAGGTGTGAGGAGATGTGAAGAGGTGTGAGGAGACGTGAAGACGTGAAGAGGTATATGGAGATATATGGAGGTGTGGGGTGTAAGATGATGTGAGGTGGTGTGAGAGACATGAAGAGGTGTGTGGAGGTGTGGGGTATGAGGTGGTGTGAGCAGACATGAGGAGGTGTGAGGAGATGTGAAGAGGTGTGAGGAGACGTGAAGACGTGAAGAGGTATATGGAGATATATGGAGGCGTGGGGTGTGAGGTGATGTGAGGTGGTGTGAGGAGACATGAGGAGGTGTGAGGAGATATGAAGAGATACGTGGAGGTGTGGGGTGTGAGATGATGTGAGGTGGTGTGAGAGACATGAAGAGGTGTGTGGAGGTGTGGGGTATGACGTGGTATGAGGTAGTGTGAGGAAACATGAGGAGGTGTGAGGAGATGTGAAGAGGTAGATGGAGATATATGGAGTTGTGGGGTGTGAGATGATGTGAGGTGGTGTGAGAGACATTAAGAGGTGTGAGGAGATGTGTGGAGGTGTGGGGTGTGACGTGGTGTGAGGAGACATGAGGCGGTGTGAGGAGACGTGAAGAGGTATATGGAGATATATGGAGGTGTGGGGTGTGAGATGATGTGAGGTGGTATGAGGAGACATGAGGAGGTGTAAGGAGACAGGAGGAGGTATGAGGAGATGTGTGGAAATGTGGGATGTGAGATTATGTGAGGTGGTATGAGGAGATGTGAGGTGGTGTGAGGAGACATGAGGAGGTGTGAGGAGATGTGTGGAAATGTGGGGTGTGAGATGATGTGAGGTAGTGTGAGGAGACATGAAGAGGTATGAGGAGACGTGAGAAGGTATGAGGAGATGTGAGAAAGTATGAGGAGATGTGAGGTGGTATGAGGAGACATGAAGAGGTATAATGAGGAGATGTGTGGAAGTGTGAGGTGGTGTGAGGAGACATGAGGAGATGTGTGGAGGTGTGAGGTGATATGAGGTGGTGTGAGGAGACATGAGGAGATGTGAGGAGGTGTGAAATATGAGGAAGTGAGATTATGGGGAGATGAGGCTGTCTGAGGGGAACCTGGACTCCCTGGGAAAGGTCAGGGGGGCAGCAGGCTAGGCTGGGATGCAAGTCCAGGTGAGGAAGGAGGCAGCAACCTGAAGTCAGTTAAGGCAGGTGCATATCCCTGGTAAGAGATCATAGAAGCTTTTCAGTAGAATTGACACAATCACAAATCGGAGCTGTGCTTCAAGGTCAGGGGTGGGGGTGCGAGGGGACCAGATTCAAAGGGCCGGCTAGCGGTTCAGAGAGAAGTTTGTGAAAACAGAGGTGGGTGTTTATGTGGAAATCGAAGACAAAATGTAGTCTAGGGGATGCCTGGGTCTGGGGGCTTGGGGAGATATGGGGTGACTGCTAAGGGTTCCAGGATTTCTTCTGAGGGTGACAAAAAATGTTCCGAACTTTTATGAAACAAAACAGACTCAAAGACATAGAGAACAGACTTGTGGTTGCCAAGGGGGAGGGGGTGGGAGGGATGGACTGGGAGTTTGGGGTTAGCAGGTACAGACTATTACATTTAGAATGGATAAACGAGGTTCTACTGCACAGACAGGGAGCTACATTCAACATCCTGGAATAAACCATAATGGAAATGAATGCAAAAGAGTGTGTGTGTGTATGTAAATGAGTGTGTGTGTATGTATAACTGAGTCACTTTGTTGTACAGCAGAAATCAACACAACTTTGTAAATCAACAATACTTCAACTTTTTAAAAATGTTCTGAAACCGATGGTGGTGATGGCTGTACAAATCTGTGAACATTGAACTTTAAATGGGGAACTGTATAGTGAATTTGTCTCAATCAACATAAAGTAGCAGAAAGGCAGGAAAGGAGCAGGCGGGGGAGGGGCGGGGGAACAGCACGTGGGTGGGCAAATGGGGAGAAGGAAACCCGGGTGCAGGACCATCAGGGTGCTGGGTGCAGCCCAGAAGAGGGACCGGATAACTACAGAGAGCTCGGCCTGGCTCTGGCAGATGGGAATGCGCCTGGAGGAGGAAGTGGGGAACGCTGGACGGAAGGAGGCAGGAGGAAGTGGGAGTGGGGAGTCTATTCTAGAGCGCCAGCCACTCTTTAAAAATGTCTTTGTGAAATGAAAGAGAGATTATTCAAGGGCACTAGGACCAGGTTTAAGATCAGCAGCATGGGCCCCGGGATTACAGAGCAGAGGGAGGGAGAGGCGGGAGGCTGGGATGCAGAAGACAGAGAGGAGCTGAGCAGCAGTTTCCATGGAAATTCCCATCCTGTTGTGGGAATAATGCATCTTCCTCTCACAGATGCCTGTTGGTCTCAGTATCATCTCCATGGCCTTTAAAAGTCCTACTAGAACAGATGCCCATGACAGGAAAGTCAAGTGACATTCTGAAGATTTAATTCAGGTTTGGGGAAGCAGAAATATCACCCCCAAGTTGGCCTGAAGGAGGCTGGGGAGGTGGGGGAGAGCTCACCTCTGTTCCCAGCCCACCCCCACTCTCCTCACTCCCCCACCAGCCCCTCACCCAGATGCAGGCTCTGTGCCCTCTTGGCAACCTTAGGCCCTTCCCATCACCTCTCAGATGACGCAGGACAGCCCAGAGAGCTGCAGCCTATGACGTACTCTCTTGACAGAAGCACAAAGGTTCCAGAAGCAGCCGCTGCCCTGGGCCTCCCTCCCCTCATAAATTACAGCCCCTGTCCGCCTCACTGATTCTATTCCCAGCCTTTGAAGTCCTGCCTGCCTGCCTTTTCCTCCTACCCACCCCAGCTGGCCTTTGCTGCTCCACAGTGATTTCTCCTCCGGTCATACCGGCTGTTTTCTGGCAGGAAGGTCTGCGGCTCTTTCCTGTGGGGATGACAGCGTCCCTTGTGCATTATGCAAAACTAAACAAAAGTAACCTCTTCTGTCCCCAGAGGCAGCGGCCGTGACGGCTCAATGAAACACTATGCCTCCAGACCTGTACTTGATTCACAATTTCTCTAGGTGGCCATTTTGCTTTACAAATTCCAGCCCCCGCTCCCCTCCCCAAGGCATGACCCATGTCAACAGAGTTTCCATTGCGGTACCACCACTTCCTGAAGCAAACAGGTAGGTGGACACTTTGCAACCTTCCCACCCTGAACAGGCTCCAGACCGCAGGCCCAGGCTGGACACTTGGTCCTGCATCTGCGATCCTGCCAGGGTGGGCGGGGGGCGAAGGCCCCTGGAGACCCTCAGAGCAACTGAGAGGGTCTGCAACTCTGTGTGCACCAAACAGACCCATGTCTAAACCAATCTCTGCCACCCCCATACTATTTTTAAGTGTATGTATGAAAATTCATTTGAAAATGGTACACATTTATGGTAGGTTTAAACTTTACCATAAACCATGTCACCTACACAAAGAAATAATCTAACCAAAACTCTTGAACCCACCATGAAGTTCAGTTCTTTTGACACTGCTCTGCTTGCTCCAGGGCCTTTTCTCTTTTTTTTTTTTTAAGATTTTATTTTGATGTAGACCATTTTTTAAGTCTTTATTGACTTTGTTACAATATGGCTTCTGTTTTATGTTTTTTGGGGTTTTTGGCCACAAGGCATGTGGGATCTTGGCTCCCCAACCAGGGATTGAACCCACACCCCCTACATTGGAAGGTGAAGTCTTAACCACTGGTTTTCCAGAGAAGTCCTGAATTTTATCTCTAATTGAAAAAACACCACTGAAGCCCCCAGCATCTTTCTCCTTGGTTCTGATCCCTCAGAACAGAGAGAATGTCCACCTCACTCTGGTATTCTGAGAGCCAGAAGGCTTCTACTTTTAAGAGGATAAATAATACGTAGTCCGGTCTTGTATGGCATCTCAGTTTGAATCAATGCTTTCCATCCCCTTCTGCAACTTGTCTGTTCACCTGTCATGAGGAGTTTGCAATGTATCGATGCTGAAACACGTGGCTCTCATTCACGTGTTCTCACTAAGGGCAGTATCCCACTGTCTGTAGGTCACAGATGTGTGTCCATTCCAGCAGAGAGACATTTAAGGATTGTTAAGAGTGTGGGAATTCCCTGGTAACTCCAGTGGTTAGGACTCAGCTCAGAGACAGGGCCCAGGTTTGATCTCTGGTCAGGGAACTAAGATCCTGCAACCCATGCAGGATATATTTAGATATACATAAAACTTAAAAGTGGCTTCCCTCAGGACTCAGATGGTAAAGAATCCACCTTTGAAGTGGGAGACCCAGGTTCGAGCCTGGGGTCAGGAAGATACCCTGGAGAAGGAAATGGCAGCCCACTCCAATATCCTTGCCTGGAAAATTCCATGGACAGAACGGCTTGACAGACTATAGTCCACAGGGTCACCATGACAAAGAGTCAGATATTACTGAGTGACTAAGCACACACACACACACACAAAAAAAAAAAAACTTTAAAGAAGTGTGGACTCTGGAGCTGGTTTCCCTGGGCTTGAATCCTGACTCTACCAGTGATCAGCTGTGTGACTTTAGAAAAGTTACCTAACCTCTCTGTGCTTCAAGAACCTCATCTGTAAAATGAAACTAATAATCGTGCCCATCTCATAGGTTTCTCTGAGGACGAGGTGAATTCACACAGAGCGCTCACCTATCAGACACCTTCTCAGTGTTTACGTGTGTGGCCTCTGCTGATCTGATTATTATTAGTCCCGGCATTTGCTCTCAAACCACGACTCTAAGCGCACAACTACCAAACTGTGATCATAAATGCTCTCTTGACCATAAAAGGCACTTTCATACTCAAAAAGGCTAGGAACCACTGACACATTCACCATGTGTGCTCGTGATCCCTCTGCGCTGCCCACTTCCTGATATATTGGGGAAATTATGCAAAGCCTGAGGCCCCAGGCTCCCTGGCTGACAGTCATTAGTCTGTGTTTCCACATGCTGAGCATCCTCATTCACCAGAGCAGGGTGGCTCGACCTGCATTTTGTTCATTTCTGGAGTCTGCTAAATCCAAATGCAGATGTCTCCCTTTCTGTAGCAATCCCTTAAGAAGAGCAAGACGGGTCCAGCATTTCAGGTCTCCTCTCTGAGACCGCAAGGGCAGGGGTGACGTCTCTACGTCAGCGGACACTGGCCATGTGTTTAAAGCCACAGGATATATGAAACAGACAACCACCAAAGACCTATGACATAGCACGGGGAACTCTACTCAGTACTCTGTAATAACCTAAATGGGAAAAGAATTTGAAAAAGAATAGATCTATGTAAAATGGAATCAGTTTGCTCTACACTTGAAACACATTTTTTTAATTAATTAATTTTAATTGGAGAAGAATTACTTTGCAATAATGTGAAGGTTTTTGCCATACATCAACATGAACCAGCCACAGGTACACATGTGCCCCCTCCCCATTTCTGAATCCACTCCCACCTTCCTCCCTACCCTATCCCTCTGGGTTTTTCCAGAGCACAGGTTTTGAGTGCTTCATGCATTGAACTTGCACTGGTCATCTATTTTACATATAGTAATGTACATGTTTCAATGCTATTCTCTCAAATCATCCCACCCTCGCCTTCTCCCACTGAGTCCAAAAGTCTGTTCTTTATGTCTGTGTCTCTTTTGCTGCTCTTCATGTTGGATCATCAGTACCGTCTTTCTAAATTCTATATATGTATGTTAATATACAGTATTTGTCTTTCTTTTTCTGACTTACTTCACTCTGTATAATGGCATCAGGTTCATCCACCTCATTAGAACTGACTCAAATGCATTCCTTTTTATAGCTAAGTAATATTCCATTGCATATATGTACCACAACTTCCTTATCCATTCATCTGCCAATGGATATCTAGGTTGCTTCCATGTCTTAGCTATTGTAAATAGTGTTACAATGAACATTGGGGTACATGTGTCTCTTTCAATTCTAATTTCCTCAGGGTGTATGCCCAGTGTTGGGATTGCTGGGTCACATGGCCGTTCTAGTCCCAGTTTTTTAAGGAATCTCCACTCTGTTCTTCATAGTGGCTGTACCAGTTTGCATTCCTACCAACAGCTAAAACAACATTGTAAATCAATAAAATTTTTTTTTTTAATTTTAAAACCATGGAACCCCATGACAGAAAAAGGAGTATGGCTGTCCACATCATGTCATTCTGGGCACAGGAGCCAAGGCATGCTCTGTGTCCCCACCTGGCTGGGTGTGACAGGCCCCTAGGGAGGTGACTGGCTCCCAAGGTCAGGTCTTCACTCTGTCACCTCCTGCCTTTGAACTTGGCAAGTTCAGGGTTCAAGGAGCGAGTCCTGCTCACTGCCCAGTCTCACACTGACCCTTGGGACACAGAGCCCCCCTTAGGTGACCTGCTTTCATAAGCGAGGGGCTTCTCAGGTGACTCAGTGGTAAAAACTCACCTGCCAATGCAGGAGACAGGGGTTTGATCTCTGGGTTAGGAAGATCTCCTGGAGGAAGAAATGGCAACCCACTCCAGTATTCTTCCTGAAGAATCCTGTGGACAGAGGAGCCTGGAGGGCTACAGTCCATGGGGTCACAGACAGTCGGACATGACTGAGAATGTATGTTTCACATGTGATCTTGGGATCAACAATGGCGCTGCCTCTTCTCTGAGCTTCAGTAAAGCCCAGAACTCCCTGGAAGCATCCTCAGCCTTCACCCGCCCTCCTGAGAGCTTTCCCGCCAGTCCTGTCCTGCGCAGCTGAGCCAGCAGCTGACAGCCCTCCTTAGGTTCATGCATATTTGCATCCCACCCCCACAGTCAGCCTGGGAGCCCCAAGCAGGCAGGAGCCCAGCCTCATACCTACCCCCGACTCCTCTCAGGGCCCCCTCATAAATGAAGGGACGAGGTCTCAGTGGAGAAGGGTGTCTCCACCTGCCCCCTCCCTTCCTGAAAGCGCCTCTCCTCCTCTAGTTCCCAGTGGTTCAGCCAAGCTCCTCTCTCCTCCAGCCCTGTCCCAGCGGCTCACCAGAGCCTCCCTGTCCCCATCAACTGAACTGCGGCTCCATCTACCCGTGCAACACCCTCCAGGCTGCCCTGCAAGCTCTTGGCTCCACAGTGGCCAAGTCAGGCCCTCAGGCACCACCCATGAGGGCTGGTGACCATCTTAAGGCCTTGGAGGGTACACTCGTCCAAACACGCTCAGAGTCACCTAACACAGCACCAAACCTGCCTTCAGTTGCCCTGCTTTTTCCAGTGGCCTCTCTCGCCACACAAACATCTGCGTCCAGGTGTGGGGCTGGCCAGACTGCCGTGAACTTGCCATTTTTGTTGTTGGCTGCACTCGGCTTACTGCATCTTAGTTCCCCAAGGACTGGACCTGGACTCTCGGCAGTGAAAGCGCTGAGTCCTAACCGCTGGACTTTCAGGAATTCCCTGAACCTGCTTTTCTTCTCGTCCCTGATAAACTCTCTTTACCCTCCCGGGCCTCAGTCATTCTCGTAAGATAAGAGGGTCAGAACTAGAGTTCCTCACAGTGACTTCTGCTTTTCAAACTGTGACGCAAAATTCTCAAGAGGGCAGCCCCACAGGGACTGGCAGTCTTGCTTCAATTGGGGATGGGCCCACACTGTTGCAAAGGAGGGAAGGGATGTGGGGCCAGCCACCCCTAGGGCTTCCCCGGGTCCCCTCACTGGTGCGGGTGGAGACGGAACAAGGCCCATGAGCCTTCCTGGCATACATCTCCCTCCCGGGGCTCATGAATGGGAAGGGCTATGGCCACGCAAGGTACCATCATGGTTATGTGTTTCTGAATTGCTCCTGCCATCATCCCAGTTCACAGTTTACCAGCCAGGGCCCTGCCCGTAATTGTTCTACATGTGCTTAAATAAGATGACATTGCATGGCGGGATACATTTCTCCACCCGGGAAGCCTAGATGGGTTACCAGCCAGCCAGACCCCAAGGCTCTAGGAAGATGGTTTTGGTGTGGCTACAGCAGCATCATGCTGTCTCAGCACTGGACCCTGATCCTCAAAGCAAATGATGTATAACTACAAAATAGGTTAACAGCAAAGAAGCCTCAGGTTTATTTTTTTCCTGCAGAAAATAACTTTCTGCCTCGGAAGGAAGGAGAATTCTGAGAATTCTCTTGTCCTTGCTGGGAGCAGGGTGGTATTTATTTTGAACTTTGCATCCCCTGGAAATTCACAAGTTGAAATCCTAACCCCCAGGGTGATGGTGTTAGAAGGTCAGGGCTCTGAGCTGTGCTCTTACCAAAGGAACTCAAGGAGCCCTCTCTCGGCTCTCTACCACGTGAGGACACGATGAGAGGTCAGCCGTCCGCAGGCAGGGAGAGGCCCTTGCTAGAACCTGACCCTGCTACACCCCGTCCTTAGATGACTATCAAAAAGTCTACAAACAATAAATGCTGGAGAGAGGGTGGAGAAAAGGGAATGCCCCTACACTGCTGGTGGGAATGTAAATTGGTGCAGCCTCTACGGTAAACAGTATGGAGGTTCCTTAAAAAACTAAGAACAGAGCTATCATATGACCCGGCAATCCCACTCCTGGGCATATATCTGGAAAAAAAAAAAGAATTCAAAAAGATACACGCACCCCATCATTAAGACATGGAAGTAACCTAAATGTCCACAGACAAATGAATGGATAAAGAAAATGTGGTATGTATACACAATGGAGTACTACTCAATCATAAAAAAGAATGGAAAATGCCATTTACAGCAACATAGATGGATCTAGAGATTATCATACTAAGTCAGACAGGGAGACAAATATCTGACATCACTTATATGTGGAATCTAAATAAAAAAGAGATACAAAAGAACTTATTTACAAAATGGAAACAGACTCACTGATTTAGAAAACAAACGTATGGTTACCAAAGGGGAAAGGCTGGGAGGAGAGAGATAAATTAGAGGAGTTTGGGCTTAACATATACATACCACTATATATAAAACAGATAACTAACAAGGGCCTACTGTATAGCACAGGGAATGCTATTCAATATTCTGTAATAACTTAAATGGGAAAAGAACTTGAAAAATGAATAGATACACATATATGTATAACTGAAACACTTTGCTGTAGACCTGAAACTGACATGACATTGTAAATCAGCTATCCTCAAATATGAAATAAAAATTAAAAAAGAAAGCAATGGATTGATTATAAAAAAAAGAAAGAAAGAAAAAGAAAAGAAATATCTGGTGTTGAAGCTGCCCCAGTCTGCAGTGTTCCGTTGTAGGAGCCAACAGACTTAGACAGGGTCAGAGGATGCTCCAGTATCCTGCCCAGAGAACTGCCAGTGGGACCCCCTCCAAGAGAAGGAATGTGGTGACAGAAATTGCTCATGGGAGCAGACACAGGTCTGCAGCTAGGCTGCCCCCAACTCACTGCGGGACACCAGACAGAGACACACTCGACAGCGACCAGGGCGGAGGGGGACAAACTCACATCCCATCAGGGGAACGAAGGGGAACTTCTCTGGTGGCCCAGTGGTTAAGACTCTGTGCTTCCAGTGCAGGGCGGTGTGGGTTCAAACCCTGGTTGGGGAACTAAGATCCCACATGCCGTGTGGCATGGCCAAAAAATTTGAAAATAAAAATTAAAAAAAGAAGCAAGGATGGGAACGGAGAACATCCCAACCCAAGTAGGGACGACTCAAGAGGAAGCAACGAGTGCCACCAACCCTGCGAAGAGCAGTGTGTCGTGGGAGGGGGACACCACTCACAGGGGCCCCAAGGGTCGGGGCCAGCCCTCCCGCCTCTGCATCCCTGGTGGTGGCCTGGATCCCAGGAAGCCGCCGTGAACAAAGGAGGGTAAAAGGATGTGACTTACACTAACAGTAGCAAGGGGCTTCCCCAGTGCCAGTGCAGGAAATCCTGCAGGTTTGATCCCCAGGTTGGGAAGATCCCTTGGAGAAGGACATGGCAACCCACTCCAGTATTCCTGTCTGGGAAACCCCATGGAGAGAGGAGCCTGGCAGGCTACAGTCCATGGGGTTGCAGAAGAGTCAGACACGACTTAGCGACTAAACAATGACAACAAGTACCAAAGCCACCTGTTCTTTGTCAAGTGTGTGTCCTGCAGGCAGAATTACAGAGATGATGGAGTGAATTAAGGCCCCAACCTTCCATCGGAAACATCTTACTTATGGTGTCACCACCGTAAGGACTGTCACTAAGTCACAGGGGCCGCTGCCACCACAGAGACAGAACTTACGTGGTCTGTTCTCCCCACTCAAGGTCAAGTTCCCTGAAGGCAGGAACTACATGTGACCATTACCCAGTCTGCACAGCCTGCAGGGAATAACAGGCCTCAGAAGAATGTGTCAAGTGTCCCTCCAAGGATCAGCACATAAGTGAACTGTGGAAGATGCTTATGGTGGCATACCATCCAGCCTTAAAAAAGAAGGAGCTATGACACGGATGAACCCTGGAGACATCATGCTAAGTGAGAGAAGCCAGACACAAAAGGCCACTTAGTGTATGACCCTCTGATATGAAGTATCCAGAACAGGGGGCCTCCCAGGTAGCACTAGTGGTAAAGAACCTGCCTGCCAATGCAGGAGACATAAGAGATTCGGGTTTGACCCCTGATTCAGGAAGATCCCCTGGTGGAGGGCATGGCAACGCACTCCAGTATTCTTCCCCGGAGACTTCCATGGACGGAGGAGCCTGGTAGACTACAGTCCACAGGGTCACAAAGAGTCAAACACAACTGAAGCGACTTAGCATGCACGCAGGCATGTACATCCAGAGCAGACGGGTGTTTGCCAGGGGCTGGGGTGAGCGGGGAAAGTGGACTGACTGCTGAATGAGCATGGAGGGTGTTTCTGGAGTGACGAAAATGTTCTGGAACTGATCAGCAGTGACCACTGCATAAAAATGTCAATGCACTAAAGGCCACACTGAGTCGTACATATTAAAATGGTTAATTTTACAGCATGTGAATGTCACCCCAATTTTAAGAACATACTTGTCGAGTGAATGAAATGAATCTCCAAATTCATGTCCGCAGACTGTGTGACTCAGGATCGGGGTTCAGGGGCCAGCCAGGCTCCCGTTCAGCCCACGTGCCTCCACTCCTGGTCACACACCACCCACGGACCGTCACATCACCTGACGGGCAGTGCGACCTCTGGCATCTCTTAGGTCTGGGTAGCCGGGGGAGGGTATATGAGGCAGGGTGCAGGCCAGGGAGCTGATTTCAGCCCATGTAGACATTTACCCTGTGTTTTACACACTATGTAGCCTCGCTGGTGGGTGTGTCATTGAAAGGCGGGGAGCGGAGGACATCATAAGACGTCCAGCCCAAGGCCCCTCACCTGTGTTTCCCCAGGCTCTGCAGGCGGGGAGAGGACCCCGTGGGTGGCATGCAGCTCTGTTTGTCTGTCTTCCCCTACAGTCTGCAGCCCCTCGGGGCACAAATCCAGCTGCTTCTGACCCCGGACACCTGCGCACAGGTGACTGATGTGTTCGCTGAGTAAATTACACTCTGTAACCAGGAGACGAGAAGCCACGGCATGATATGGCTTGTTTCCAAAGTGCCCGAAGGACCTGCCCCCAAAACAGCAAGGTGACACACACTGGACTTGTCCAAAGTTTGTCCCATGAACTGAGCCCAGCCTGCAATCTGTTATCCTATGGCCTACGAGCTTAGAACAGCTTTTTTTAAAAAATCTTTTTAAAGAGATGTCTTAAAAAAAAAAAAAATTACGCAACAGAGATCATGTGTAGCTACAAGGCCTAAAATATTGACATGGATACCATCACGACTTCCTTTCCTGTGCTTTCCACACCCAAGTTTAAGGAAACGAGACACTAAAACCACGGGGTCATCTGTCCTCAGAGGTTAACAGACTCTAAACTTCAGCCGTGGGATAAATCAAAAGTAAAATATTTACAAGCCTCCGTAGACCTCCAGGGGCGCATACGTGCCAGGGATGGTCAGCACTGTGTGCTGACCCCATCCGTCTGGAGAAAATCGACCCGTCAGACCCACAACCAAGAGGCTTCTCTCCTCTCCCTGGAGCTGCAAGGCAATCAGAAATCGGGGGACGACAGCAGATTTTGGATCACATACGATGTTGTTCTCAAAAACCTAAGACAGGGATGTCATTCGGATGAGGGGCTGTCAATGTCATCGATGCTGCTCTCCGATCGTCCCGCCCCTCGGTGCTTCACCCCGCGCCCCCGAGCTGATGGCTCTGGGGACCGGAAAATGGGGTCCAGCACAGCCCTCTGGTGGGGAGGGCACTGCCGCTGGACATGCCAGCACAGCCCACCTGAGCAACCAAGAGCCTTAGCACAGTGCTCTCTTTCTGCCTCCCTGCTAGTTGCTGCTTGTCTGACCGCGGGAGAGTCAGGAAAGCAGAAGGATGCAGCAAAACCCTACAGGCTTTAGAGTGTGGGGACCCAAACTCAGGCTCTCAGTCCCGTCCGCCTCTGTGTGTGTTTAGTCTCTCAGGCATGTCCGACTCTCTGCGACCCTTTGGATCAGAGCCCGCCAGGCTCCTCAGTCCCTGAGATTTTTCAGGCAAGAATACTGGAGAGGGTTACTATTTCCTTCTCCAAGGGATCTTCCTGACCCAGGGATCGAACCTGCCTCTCCTGTGTCTCCTGCACTGCAGGCAGATTCTTTACCCGCTGAGCCACTGGGAAAGCCCCTCAGATACGCTGAGAGGAGGCTAACTTTTCCCACAAGGGCCGAGGGCGTGAAATTTCGTTCCCCTGATGCTGCTGCCCTACTACACAGAAGCAGCCAAGAGTCAGGGAAGAGAAAACAAAGAGCAAGGGCTTCGAGGAAAGATCTGAGGAGACTGGGCTGTAAAATTAGAAAGCTGCTTTTAGGGCGTGGGGGATTTTTAGCAGTAAAATTAGGAGTTGACTTCCTGGGGGCTGCTGGTGGTAAATGGTAGACTGAACGCTAGTAAGGAACCTGTGAACCTGTGCGTGTGTGCATGGACACACTACAGGTGTGTACACACACATACCACACACACAGCTCTGGCAGCTGCGAGCCCACTCGGCGACCACAAGGAGCCGGTGCACGGGTCAGGAGGCCACACGTGGTGCAGACGTGAGGATTCCCCGCCCCTGTGTGACTGTGTGGCCCCAGTTCTGAAATAAAATCCCTGGGGACCAACAAACTCTTGCCCTGTGTGTTCCTAAGCTTCTTACTCCTTCATAATCACCAAGAGGCCTAGAAGCTTCCCTCTTCACAACTCCTAGATGAGGGCCTGGCACACAACAGATTCAGTAAACGTTCTTGATGAAATGGACTGCCAAGAACCACAGCGAGATCCACTCACGCCTGAGGTCACCACCTCCTCCTCCCTTTTCCCGATGCAGGTGAAGACAGGGTCCCCAGATTAGATTTTCAGATGCCTCCTTGTTTCCTGTCAGCAGAGATAAGGACCAGGATGCATTTCAAGGGGCCAGGGGAGGCGGGGGGTTGTTGTGTGCAGCTAGCACTCTTCCTGGCTCTGCGTGCCTAGCTAGGGACCCTGGACAAGTCACCAGGATCCTCGAGGCCTCGGTTGGCTGTGTGCAGAATGAAGGTGGAGCTTCTGGACCACCCAGGCCCATCAGCTCTTGGGGTCAGGAGCCGCAGCCGTGAGGAACCAGTGACTTCCAACCTCTTCCCAAGGCGAGGCCCGGTGCCACTGCCATTCGACAAACATGAAGGTTGCAGGTTGGAGGAAAAGTCATTTCAGTGACACAGTGGGTAATGAAGGGCCGAGCCAGTGCTGGGGCCTGACCTTCAGGACTGCGGTTTGGCCAGAGTCTGGGCTCTGGCTATTAAAAGATGCAGACAGAGCATCTCAACTGAGGGAGAGGAGGGGATGAGGGATGCAGTGCCAACGGCACCTCCTTTAACCTGCTCCAACCCTTGGGTTGGAGGGGAGGGTACTAGGAGCACCCTTGTCCTACAGCAGGTCAGTAACCCAGCTCTGCCCAGAGAGCCCAAGGAGGGCTGGCTCCTTAGGCTCCGTCCCCTGAGTCACAGGTCTTTGCAAGCTCACCACGACTCCCTGGCCACCATGAGTCCCAAGCTCTCACTGTGAACTCTAACCCCCACCTTGACCCCCAGACTCCCACCATGAGATCTAACACCATCATGACCCCCAGACCCCCACCATTAGCTCCAAAATCCACCATGACCCCCAGACCCTGACCATTAGCTCCAACACCCAACCTGACCCCCAGATCCCCCACCATGAGCTCCAACATCCAACATGACCCCCAGACCCCCCACTATGAATTCCAACCCCCACCGTTACCCCCAGACCCCCACCATGAGATCCAACCCCTACCATGACTCCCTGGCCCCCAGCAAGAGCCTCAGGCGCCCACAGGAAAGCCCCTGCATCCTCCCACCCACACTCTTAAGGCATAGTAGGTGCTGGCTCCTACGTCACTGTCTGTTAATCAAACCACCTCCTTCCCATGGGAGGGTTCACTTCTTTTCCTTCCTCAAACCAGCCTGTAATGGTAGGAGTCTGCCTCAGGGCTTAAGACAAGGCTGCACCAGGGGGAAGCTGAGCCCGCCACACTCATTCACACCCAGGAACCCCAGGAGTCTGAGGTCCAGGCCCAAAATTCTAGGGGGGAACAGCTGGGGGACATACCCACCCAGGTGTGACTGAGCTGCCAGGACCCTCTGACCCAGTTCTGCAGACAGACCTGCCTCACAGGGGACTTCACTGGCCCAGAAGCTGGCAGCCCTGGCCCTGGTGCCTCTACCGTACAGCCTGGTGGGCGGAGGGCTTACCACACCTCATGCACAGAGACCCCTGTGCACCTCAGGTCTCAGGGTCCTGCCTCCTCTAAGACACCTTTAAAAAGCAAATGAGCACTGAGCTAGAAGAACAGATTCTGGAATATATGTCTCCACTCCAACCTCGGCCCTGCAAACTCCTAGAGCAGCAGGAGCTGAGCAGGAGTCTGCTGGACCCAGCAGGGCCTGGAGCTGGAAACAACTCAATGCCTGGGGCTTCAAGGAGAGCCCAGACACTCGGAGCCAGACATATACACACAGAGCCTGCTAACGACTGAACCAGTCCCACCAGGAGCTGGAGAGAGGAATCTCCTGCAGTCTTCGAAACTGAAATATACTCTCCCTTAAATCCCTTGACTTATTACTCACCTGTGCTGGATGTATACTTGGCATCTCCTCAATTGGATGCCAAGCTCCCAGAGGACACGATATGACATTCAGAGGAGGGTATGCTTTCCCACTGTAAGAGGTTTCAAATACTGTACCATGAAGGACAAGCCTGGCACTCTGATGTCACAGACATGGGTGTGATTCCTGGCTCTAGGGCTCACTGGCTGTGTGACCCTGAGGGAGTCATATATAACCTCCCTGGCCTTCCTCTGAAAAACGGGGACACCATCCATCCTTCCTTCAGAGGGTAGTTGGGAAGAATAAATAAGACCTCTCAGAACCGTGCCTAGCATACAGAACAGGGTTCTTCATTGTTAGCCACTACCCACCAGCCTCCAAAATCTGATTTACATGCTCTAAGAGGGGGCTTAAGCCGCAGTAATCCTTAATGCTCCCCCGGCCATTCCAGTGGTTGAAGAACCTGGCCTAACAGAAGGCACATGAGAGGGGTCGGGGGAGAGGGATGTTGGAGCTGGGAGTCAAAGGGCGACCCCTTTAAAACACCCTGGAAGTATCAGACTATTTGCAGGAAGCCAGGGAACAGCTCATCTGCCAGGGTGTCTGTGATGCCAGCAGTTAGTACCACCTCCTCCTGCCAGCCACCCTGGAGATATAAAGAAAACAAGACCTGGGAGTCATCAAGAAGCCAGGGTGGTGGCTTGTGGCCTCTCGGCTTGCGAGGCTGTCGGCCTGGTCACTCTTTCCCTCACTCAGCATTTACTCGCCAACCAGCAGATGGTGCAGAAAATGTGTGGCTCTGCGCCTAATCCAGCTCTGAGGGCAAATTTTGCATGTGACTACCAGACAGCCATGGCCGTGCTCTAAGTTGTCCTTTTTCCTTCTCAAAAAGGGACCTGACCACAACATGCCATCAGACCATTGTCACAGTTCTTGAAGGAACATCAACATACCTGACTTCTGAATCTTACTGGAATCACCCACTTTGGATCCAATAAAAAAAAAAAAAAGCAGTCAGAGTGTCTGCACTGTAGCTGACTGCCTGAACTGGTTTTTGGATTTAAAAGCTGTATTTGGACAGATGACATACACGACTCGTGGACTGGAAAATATGCTAATACACTGGACGGAGAAGACTGCTTTATCTATAGATACCTTTTGATAAAATTACAATTGCTACTTATGCTAGCTTTTAGCCAAAAGTGTTTCCTCCAAATTGTTGATCAGAGGCTCCCTTTACACCAAAGTAATTCTTATTCTACCTTTTCTTCCTTTTTTTTTTTCCAACAACAGCATTTTTTTTTCTTTTTAAGATTTTTTTGGATGTGGGCCACTTTTAAAGTTTTTACTGAATTTGTTACAATACTGCTTCTGTTTTATGTTTTGGATTTTTGGCTGCAAGGCATGTGGAATCTTAGCTCCCCAACTAGGGATTGAACTTGCACCCCCTGCATTGGAAGGTGAAGTCCCAACAGCATTTTCTTTTAATAAATAAGGACACTATTAAAAGGAATGTAATGCTTGCTGGCACAAAGCGTCTAGCCAAGCGACAGTTCTTAAACTCCCCTTACCAGATCATCGTTGGCCTTCCCCCTGGACAGGGTCCTAGTGAAAATGGACATTTTAGTGCTTGGAAAGCTAATGGGAAGCAGAGATGCTGCTGCTGATGACAGTATTGTGCTATTACACGTTTATACAATACTTTACATGCTCTTTGCAAGACACTTTCCAATTACTGTACTTAAGTCAAGCGTCACAGCAGCCAAGTCAATTCGCACGTTCTCCCATTAGCTTATTAACAATCTGCTCATAAATCAACTCCGCAGTGCCTGTAAAAGGGCGCCAGGAAACTTATGGCTTTTTCTCGGGGCCTCTCAGATGAGCTCAGGGAAACCCTGAGCTCTCGAGGCATTAGCTCGGGAGCTAGGTGCAACCGCGACGGCTGTGTAGCAATCCTGTGTAATGAGTGAGCAGGCTGCCCTTCAGCAGGGCTCCCATACTGGAGGCTCCAAACATTTCATCCAAACCAGGGCCGTCCCACTCTGTCCTCAAAAAAGCCAGCGTCTGGCCCCAATCTGGAGGCCAAGGTGGCAGCGGTTTTTCCAGGCTGGTGGTCAGATGCTTTGGGACGAGGGGACAGAGGGGAAACTGGAGTGCCAGTCTCCTTGGTGGGCACATCTCCCATCAGTACCGAGTCTGATGTGTGCACGGAGATGCTGCCGCGCCCTGCGCGCTGAGTGATGCCGACTTGCGGGCAGAGGATGACGGGCGGCCGCCAGCCCTCACTCTCCTTTCCCTTCCCCTTCTCCCTTCGGGAATGAGACGGCGTTACCTGGGACAAAGGCCTGCAGTAGGACAGGGCTCGGACCACCCCAGAATCAATGCTTTCCACACACCCCGCACACACACACTTAGCCCCAGGGCTCTGTGACCCGCTCCCGCGGCTGCCATCGCCCCCGCCAGGTGAGCACCCTCCAGGTGTCTCCCGCCGGCGGGGGCGGCCTCCCGCGACTCACCTGCGTGAAATACAAGTTCATCAGCGTAAGGGTGAAGAACTGGAGGCACACGGGGAAGCAGTAGAGCAGCCAGAAGACGAAGGGGCTGAGCGCGTTGGCCGCCACGAAGTCTTTGAAGTAGAAGGAGAAGAGGACGGTCCGCAGGGAGGCCCAGAAGAGGCAGAGGAAGAGGAAGACGCTCTGGTAGCTGAGCCGCTTGTGGCGATAGCGCAGCACCAGCCAGAGCTGCACGTAGATGAACACGAAGAGCAGCGAGTAGAACACGGTGTAGACGATAGTGAGGCCGAGCTTCACGTAGGGGGGCACGGCCGGGGTCAGTGTGGGCGGCAGCGAGTCGTTGCGGAGGGGGTCCCACGGCTGGGCCTCCATCGGGCCAGGGGCGCTGCGGCGCGGCCCGGACGCTCCGGCTTCATCTGGGCTCGCGGCCGCCGCCACCCCCGCGGGGGTCTCCGCGCATCGCGCTCCACCCGGAGCCGGGCGACTGGAGGAAAGAAAACAAGCCGCACTTCCTCCCCCGGCACCACATGATTCACTGGGGCGGCCTTTGTCTGCGATTGGCAGCGCCGCGCCCGCCGCCCCCGCGCGCCCGCCAGCCCCGCGCGCCCCGGCTCTGCCCTGCGCGCCCCTCCCCGCCCCCGAACACCGCCCCCAGCGCCGCGCCCCCCGGCCCGCCCCCTGCCCGGCCGCCAGGCCCCCGGAGCCCCGCCCCCTGCCCCGCGCGCTCCGCACCCCTCCTGCTCGGCCCCACCCCCCGCCCCGCGCGCCCCCGCGCCGCCCGCCTGTAGCCCCCCCAGAACCACCCGCTGCAGCGTCGCCCACCGGACAGATGCCCGCGCTTCGCGCTCTCCGCTGATGGTTACTTGTTGTTTTGCAACAAGAAGTTATTTTATTTCAACAGCGACAAACGTTACAAAAAACATTTTTTTTTTTTACTTTCAAAATAAAACTTTACGACTCTGTGGCAATGAAGTCACTGCCGTTTTTCCTTTTTCATACTGGAGTGATGTTTATTTCTAAATCCAGAAATGCCAAAGACAGGGTTTGTGTTTTTGAGGTCAGGTTTGTATACGCCGAGTGAGGAAAAGAATGGTCCCTATGACTGCCGCCTGGTCTCGGTGGTAAGCACGGCTCTTTCCTCCCGGAGAGCCACAGGGAGCGCCCCACACGGTGCTCCCGCGGCGGGGTGGGGATGCTCACCCCTCACCTCCCGGGAAAGCAGCTAGGGCAGCCTCGGAGGGAGCCCCCCGACTTCAGAGTGGGGGTGACCGCCTCTGATTCCGATGCAACCCCTGCCACCCGTGCAGCAGGGCGGTCTGCACATCAGACAGACAAGCCCTCTCGTTTGGCCGTGGCAGAGGAGTCGCTCCTCGGAGGTCATGACTCAGTCTACATCCCCAGGGGGCCTCTCTACCATCACCTTAGGGGTGCTGGAGTTGTAGAGTGCCGTGGAGGAGCGGGCTCGCCAAGCTGCCCTCTGGAAGCCGTTCTAGGCAAGCGGTTTCGGTAAACAGAAGAAAGAGACCGGTATCTCCAAGACTCCAGTAATATCTTGTGATTTATTTTCTCATCTCAAGTTAATAGTCGACTTTGTTCCTAATCGTGTGTTCTCTTTCAAACAGCGTCCTCCCCTTCCCGGCCCCGCACCGGTGGAACATAGACCAGCCGTGCGTTTCCAACCAATTATTTAGTTCTTGCACCCTGCTCTTAAGTTTCCGGTGCTTCATCAGGTGCCTTTGGTGTCAAGCTCCTTTTCTAGTTACTCTCTCCTTTCCCTTTCTCTCTTGCCGTCATTGTTCTGAGGATAAAGTTCAAACTCCTACCCTAGCTCACCTCATTGACTTGTCCCTTAAGAGGTGTTAAATGAATGTTAACACCTCTTAACTACTGTTGCCAAGGAAAGCTTTCCACCCCTGACTCCAACAGTTGGCCAAATCCTATTCTTCTGTAAGGGGGTTGGTTACTTCCTCCAGAGAGCCTTTTCTAACCACATCACTGGACTCAGTATAGGGTGGGTTGAAGAAACAAGGTTTTCCTGGTGGCTCTGTTGGTAAAGAATCTGCCGACAATGCAGGAGACCACCTGCAAGGCAGGTGACCTGGGTTCTATCTCTGGGTGGGGAAGGTCCCCTGGAGAAGGAAATGGCAACCCACTTAAGTATTCTTGCCTGGAGAATCCCCATGAACAGAGGAGCCTGGCATGTTATAGTCCATTGGGTCACAACAGTCGGACACAACTTAGTGGGTAAACCACCACTATTAAGAAACAAGTGAAGTGAGTGACAGTTATGCAAAGATACCTTCATCTTCATACGTGTTCTGTATCCAAATTTCCTCTTTATATACTAACTCTAGGGCTTCCCTGATAGCTCAGTTGGTAAACAATCCACTTGCAATGCAGTAGACCCTGGTTCGATTCCTGGGTTGGGAAGATCCGCTGGTGAAGGGATAGGCTACCCACTCCAGTATTCTTGGGCTTCCCTTGTGGCTCAACTGGTAAAGAATCCACCTGCAATGTGGGAGACCTGGGTTCGATCCCTAGGTTGGGAAGATCCCCGGGAGAAGGGAAAGGCTACCCACTCTAGTATTCTGGCTTGAAAAATTCCATGGACTGTATAGTCCATGGGGTTGCAAACAGTTGGACACAGATGAGCGACTGTCACTTTGACCAGTCATGTTAGATTAGGACCCACTCTAATGATCTCATCAAGCAACAGTTACAACTGGACATGGAACAACAGCCTGGTTCCAAATAGGAAAAGGAGTACGTCCAGGCTGTATATTGTCACCCTGCTTATTTAACTTCTATGCATCATGAGAAACACTGGGCTGGAAGAAGCACAAGCTGGAATCAAGATTGCTGGGAGAAATATCAATAACCTCAGATATGCAGATGACACCACCCTTATGGCAGAAAGTGAAGAGGAACTCAAAAGCCTCTTGATGAAAGTGAAAGAGCAGAGTGAAAAAGTTGGCTTAAAGCTCAACATTCAGAAAATGAAGATCATGACATCTGGTCCCATCACTTCATGGGAAATAGATGGGGAAACAGTGGAAACAGTGTCAGACTTTATTTTGGGGGGCTCCAAAATCACTACAGATGGTGACTGCAGCCATGAAATTAAAAGACGCTTACTCCTTGGAATGAAAGTTATGACCAACCTAGATAGCATATTCAAAAGCAGAGACATTACTTTGCCAACAAAGGTTCATCTAGTCAAGGCTATGGTTTTTCCTGTGGTCATGTATGGATGTGAGAGTTGGACTGTGAAGAAAGCTGAGCGCCGAAGAATTGATGCTTTTGAACTGTGGTGTTGGAGAAGATTCTTGAGAGTTCCTTGGACTGCAAGGAGATCCAACCAGTCCATCCTGAAGGAGATCAGCCCTGGGTGTTCTTTGGAAGGAATGATGCTAAAGCTGAAACTTCAGTACTTTGGCCACCTCATGCGAAGAGTTGACTCATTGGAAAAGACTCTGATGCTAGGAGGGATTAGGGGCAGGAGGAGAAGGGGACGACAGAGGATGAGATAGCTGGATGGCATCACCCACTCAATGGACATGAGTTTCAGTGAACTCCAGGAGTTGGTGATGGACAGGGAGGCCTGGCATGCTGCGATTCATGGGGTCTCAAAGAGTCAGACACGACTGAGTGACTGAACTGAATGATCTCATCTTTTATTATTATTGTTGTTATTATTAACTTGGGTAAATTTATTTAATATATTATTAACACAAATATAATATAGCATGCATATGACACAGCAAGGAATTGAGTCCTCAGGCCCTCATAATCTCCCAATTCTTATTCTTTCCAATTGGTCCCCTAACCATCCATGAGAGACAAGAGAAGTTTGTGATTAAAGTTGGATATTTTAAGTCAGGAACCCACATAACCTCTCTTTTGGTTTAGTTGTGGTTGCAAAAGATAAGATACGATTTTAGCATAGTCAGTGAAAGTCTCTGGTTTCCAGATTGCCTGTAACTAGAATTTAAGATCCTGCCAAGGGCTTCCCCGGTGGGTCAGATGGTAAAGAATCTGACCGCAAAGCAGGAGACCGGGGTCTGATCCCTGGATGGGGAAGATCCCCTAGTGAAGAGAATGGCTACCTACTCCAGTATTCTTACCTGGAGAATTCCTTGGACAGAAGAGCAAAGAGTCAGACGTGACTGAGTAACTAACACAACCACAATCACTTCTTAAGCCTTCTGGACTTAGCATCAGCCACTCCACCCCACAGCTTTCAAATCCTTCGTGCCCTTCATGCTGTTCTCTGGCAGCCACCACTTGGTTTCTCAATGCCTTAACTTCAATGGGACCTCCACTGTGTTGGGTGACCTTCACACAAGCAACCACAAGTAACATTGTACCTGTCTTAATACAACTTGAATTTTAACTGCCCTGAGATCCAACCAGACAATCAATCTCAAATTCAATCCCATCCCCTGAAGGTATGTGGCTGTCACTTACCCCACTGTCAATTTCAGCACTTCTCAGGATTCTTGATTACAAGCAAGAGAAATAAATTTTGTTTAATTTCTTTTACCCCAGTCTCTGCCTTCTTCTTTACATGTGTCCAAATTTCCTCTTTTTCTACTGACTCCAGTCATATTGGATTAGGACCCACTCTATTGACCTCATCTTTGATTATTAAACTTTGGTAAATTTAAGCAGAAAAAGAATGTATTAAAAGGTACTTTATGTAGCTCACAAAATCCTCAGGAGCTCTGGAGGAGTTTGGAAGCTAAGAAAGAAGAATGACACCCAAGATAATGCTGCAGAACTGGTTCTGTAGGAATACTTTTGCTGCCACGCCAGGCTCTTACGTGGTAGCTTGCACCACAGACCTCCCCCGGTGCTGGCCATTGGAAATGGCCTCTATCAACTAGGAATGAAGATAATGCAAAGGACAGAAAACCTGGCTAGTAATGGGTTAAACATAAATGCTTATTTTTCTCATCTATCTAGAAGTTAGCAGCTGCAAACGTGGAATCAACTCCAAAAAATCGGCCAGGAAGACTGGTTCTTTCAGTCTGCTTTACTACCCTTAGCTTATTAGCTTTAATCTTCAGAGTTGTTCCCTCCTGGTTGCAAGATGGCTGCTGCAGGCCCAGATATTGCATATACATTCAAGGTAGAAATTGAGAGAAGACAGAAAGGGTGATTCCTGTATCAAGAAGGTAAAAGTTTTCCAGAAATCTCAAGACAAAGCTCCATCTATATCTCCCCAGCCAGAAGTGTGCCATACAGCCATCCAGAGAGAGAAGAAAAGAAGTTAGGAGTGCATGCCCAGCCTGGATGAGGCTCAGAAAAAGGTTGGTAAAGGATGTTGGGGGAGTGAATCCCTCTCTAGAATAGAGTATGTAGTTCATGCTGCTTTGAATCAAGAGCTTCCAATTCGAAGTCTGGGGCAGATCCATTTGATTGACTGAGCCTAGACCACGTGCCCACATCCCAGCAGCAATAGTGGCTAGGAACATGAGAATGTAGCATCTTCTGCTTCCACGGTGGGTGCTTCTACTTCCGAGAGTAGGAAACTCCCCAGTGTAGCAAGGGAGTTCAGATGCTGGGGGTACAAACTGGTGGCAAATAATTTCCTATACAGCTATAGATTTCCCCAGTTGATTATATATGTGTGCATGCTTGTCACTCAGTTGTGTCCAACTCTTTGTGACCCTGTGGACTGTACCCTGCCAGGCTCCTCTGTCCATGGGATTTTCTAGGCCGGAATACTGCAGTGGGTTGCCATTTCCTACTCCAGGGGATCTTCCTGACCCAGAGATTGAACCCACATCTCTTGTGTCTCCTGCACTGGCAGGCAGTGCACCTCCTGCACCACCTACGAAGCACTGGATGAGTATATGCACATAGTTAAAAGTTTAGATGTAACTTTTGGGAAAAGGGATATAACATTTGCATGAAATTATCTGCCAGCTATCCTCAGAAATTCCTTTTTTTTTTTTTTTAATTGTGGGGTGTTTTTTGTTTGTTTGTTTAATTTCTTAGCCATGCCCCATGGCATGCAAGATCTTGGTTCCTGATCAGGAATTTTACCTGTACCCCCTGCAGTGGAAGCTCGAAGTCTTAAGCACTGGACTGCCAGAGAAGTCCCTCAGAAATTCCTTTAAATATTTAAAGGGTGAGAAGAAGGCAGACGAAAGAAGGAATTTCTGTTTTGCCTCTTGGCTGGTCAATGAGATCCAACTATTACCAGGCATCTCTCCCAGCTCTGAACTTCCTGTCCTGACCGAGTGCCCAGGTAGCCAGGACCCCCAGCTGTGCAGCTGCCTCGGGCCTAGTGACCCGGGCAAGCCCGGCCTCAGACCTTTGTCACACCTCCAGCCAGGCTTCACACCAGGTTGAACGTGTCTGTCTGTGTTCCACTTCAGAGAACTAGAATTTCCAAGGTGGTAAGTATTAACAGCTCAGTGTGCATGCTCAGTCACTGAATCGTGTCTGACTCTTTGTGACCCCACGGACTGTAGCCCATCAGGCTCCACTGTCCATGGGATTTCCCAGGCAAGAATCCTGGAGTGGGTTGCCATTTCCTCTAGAGTAGCTTATTTCAGTAAATAAATCCTTGTTGGCATTTTCCTGGGAAAGAGCACTCCTCGGTACTGCTGATTCCAGCTAGAGAAATGTCTGATAGTTAGAAACAACAGAACTAACCACAGCCTGCTTGATCTAGGACACAAAGACATTATACCTGGAAGGGACGTACTAACCAGGAACCGGGTCACCTAAAGAGGGCACCCCCCTGCACAGTGGATGCTAGGCTTATTTGTATTCATAGATGTAAATTGTTAGATGAAACTGCTCAGCCGTTACAGTAGCCACAGAATTATTGCTTTTCTACATTTTTAAAATTCAACCCCTGAAAACTCTGTGTCATGTGGCTTTCAGCCTTCAGATTCCACTCCTAACAAGACTGGCTTTATTGGTTTGGTCTGGTATTTGCTCTAAGTGACATGTCCTGCTTTGCCAAATGTAAAGTGATAAAAAAAAAAAAAAAGACAATCCCTTCATTTCTATGATTAACACAACACATAGTTAGGTATGTTTGATTAATTACTGAATGAGCAATGAATTTGCTGGCAGTAGTTTGCTCAGCAATTCAGGACAAAGTAAACATCACTTGTGAGGTTTTTTTTTTTTTTGGTCTAAATTGCAATCAAACTTTGAAAGCTAAGGGTGTCAAAGGTCTCAGGAATGCTGAGAGTCAAGGGGTGGATAGCAAAAGTGATAAGGGTTTTGCAAGCTGATTCTCGTGGGAAAGTTTTGTTTCAACAAATACATCTCATGTTTTGTGAAATATGATTCACTTATCTACTTTTCTCAATCTCATGTTTGTAATTCCTAAATGTAAAGACCATGAAACATATCAGAGTTTTAAAACAACTTTATCGGATCATAAAATTCACCCATTTCAAGTGGCACAACTCAAAGATTTTTAGTAACTTCACCTCGTGGGGCAAATATCATCATAAATCTATGTTGAACTGCTTCATCCCCTTCCCCCCAATAATAAGCATAACAGATTTTAATTCCGCCAGCTTTGGGATTATTTTGGAGAAGGCAATGGCACCCCCACTCCAGTACTCTTGCCTGGAAAATCCCATGGACGGAGGAGCCTGGTAGGCTGAAGTCCATGGGGTCGCTAGGAGTCGGACACAATTGAGCGACTTCCCTTTCACTTTTCACTTCCACGCATTGGAGAAGGAAATGGCAACCCACTCCAGTGTTCTTGCCTGGAGAATCTCAGGGATGGGGGAGCCTGGTGGGCTGCCATCCGTGGGGTCACACAGAGTCGGACATGACTGGAGCAACTTAGCTGCATGGGATTATTTATAGCAAACTCTAAATCCAGGGCAATCCTTAACCACTGTCTAAGCAAACAGGCAGATGATACAGCCCTCCTAGTGTTGCTCAGAAGTACTCTTTTAATGATTCAATAATCTCATTAAAACTTTGGCATTAAGTAGACCTGAGGTAGAAAGGGAACTTAGTATAAATTGACGCCAATGGTAATCAGGAGCCTGCAATATTGCTTATTTGCTTGAAAACAGAATGGAATGTTTCCTTCCAGCAAATCCCAGAAGCAATTTCACCTCATACTCTGCTCCAGGGAAGGTACTGTCAGAGTTTCCTCAAATTTCTATGGGGAAAACTAGATCCAGTTCTTTCCAAAAGTTTTGTTTTTTTTTTCATTTTGTCCATGCAACATATGGGATCTTATTAATAGTTTCCCAACCAGGACTTGAACCTGAGCTCCTGCATTGGAAACAAGAAGTCTTAACCACTGGACCACCAGGGAAGTCCTTTCTAGGAATTCCTGAAAAGGCATGGTGCTGGCTAATGTTCTGTGATCTTATAGGTTCCACCCTTTCATCTGCAGAAACAGCACTTCGGGTAGCTTGACTCCAAGAGGACACGGATTCTACCCATGGAACTTCATTCTGTCTCAAGGCCTGAGAATGGCCACATCTTATTTTCAGGGGTGTCTGTACTGCAGGAAAATGATCTATTATGATGGCACCATTGGTCTTCCTGGCATACATATGGTCAGCCCCCAAGAGGGGTTGGAGTTTCTAGGTCCAGTGAACTATGGAGATAGACCGGCTGATACCCCCAGGGCAGAACCAAAATGATGAAGGATAGATCTCTTGAAAATCCTTCTGGATTTCCCTGATGGTCCAGTGGTTAGGAATCCACCGGCCAATGCAGGGAACATGGGTTCCATCCCTAGTCTGGGAAGATTCCATATCCCGTGGGGCAACTAAGCCCATGCGTCACAGCTACTGAGCCTGTGCTCTAGAGCCTGTGAGCTGCAATTACTGAGCCCATGTACCCTGAAGCCTGTGCTCCACAAGAGAAGCCATCACAATGAGAAGCCCGAGCACTGCAACTAGAGAGCAGCTCGAGTGCAGCAAGGAAGAACTGCTGCTGCTGAATCGCATCAGTCGTGTCCGACTCTGTGCGACCCCATAGATGGCAGCCCACTAGGCTCGTCTGTCCCTGGAACGCTCCAGGCAAGAACACTGGAGTGTGTTGCCAGTGCCTTCTCCAATGCATGAAAGTGAAAAGTGAAAGTGAAGTCACTCAGTTGTGTCTGACTCTTCAAGATCCCATGGCCTGTAGCCCACCAGGCTCCTCCATCCATGGGATTTTCCAGGCAAGAGTACTGGAGTGGGGTGCCATTGCCTTTTCTGAAGACTGCTGCTGCTGCTGCTGCTAAGTCGCTTCAGTCGTGTCCGACTCTGTGCGACCCCATGGACTTCAGCCTACCAGGCTTCTCCGTCCATGGGATTCTCCAGGCAAGAACACTGGAGTGGGTTGCCATTTCCTTCTCCAATGCATGAAAGTGGAAAGTGAAAGTGAAGTCGCTCAGTCGTGTCTGACTCTTAGCGACCCCATGGACTGCAGCCTACCAGGCTCCTCCATCCATGGGATTCTCCGGCAACAGTACTGGAGTGGGGTGCCATTGCCTTCTCTGAAGACTAGTGCAGCCAAAAAATAGGTAAATTTTCATCTTAAAAAAAAAAAACTATTAAGATTTTTCTTTAAAAAAAAAAAAACCTTCTGAGAAGGCAGTTCAAGGGGTTGAACTACATCCAATTTCTGTGAGTCCTGAAGCTTCTTCTTCACTGTTAGAGATATTCTTTAGGAAAAGAACAACAAAACTACAAATACAAAACTGGGTACTAAAGTGAATCATTTATTTAGAATAACACACCACATTTAAGAAACCTATCAGTCCCACGAACACCATAAAATCCAGAAGAATCGTATTTTCACTTATCTGAAGCATCTCTAAATACACTTTCCTTACTTTTTTTTTTTTCGGTCTCATACTCCTCTTCATATAAGAGTGATTCTGCAATATAACTTTCTGTATAGAAATAGAATTCTTTTTCTATAATAGACAGAGAATTCTTTTCTCTAGCCCAGTTGATAAAACACTGCTTTTATTATTGAAGTTCAGGAGAGTTTCAGCCACACAACTCGTTATTGTTAGTCATGGGGATTTTTAGGATTGTTGTCCGTTTGGGAAAACATCAATGAGCTTTTTTCTTTGTTTTTGAGCTTTCTTTTTTAAATTAATTAATTTACTGGCTGTGCTGGGTCTCCGTTGCTGTAAGGGCGGGGCTATTTCTAGTTGCGGTGAGCAGGAGCTGCCCTCTAATTGCAGTGCATGGGATCTTCATCGCAGGGGCTTGTCTTGTTGTGGAGCACATGCTCTAGAAGCACAGGGCTTCAGTAGTCATGGCATGTGGCTCAGTAGTCGTGGCATGTGGCTCTACGCCCAGGCTCTAGAGCACAGGCTTAATAGTCGTGGTCCACGGGCTTAGCTCGGGAGATGGTGGGGGACAGAGTAGCCTGGTGTGCTGCAGTCCATGGGGTCGCAAAGAGTCAGACAAGACTGGGTGACTCAACAGCAACAACAAAAAAGGGCTTAGTTGCCCCAGGGTATGTGGGAATTTCCTGGTCCAGGGATCAAACCCCTGTCTCCAGCATTGCCAGGCAGATTCTCAAGGAGATTTTTTCACTTGTGATCTGTAGCTTTCAGGGCATCTCAAGTTTTCTGGTGTGGTGATACATCTTAGGGAGTCTTGGAGTTGGTGGCAGTCCTTACCCAGTGTGCTGTGAAGTTCAGGTCATGGTGTATCGAGTTTTGAGGTCCCTCCGTATTTCAGGCCAGTCAGCTGAAAGTGAAAACAAAGGTCTCCCTAAGGAAAAATGCCTGCCAGCTCCTGGAGCCCAGACTCGCCACATCCAGAGCCTCATTTGCAGTTTTTCTCTGTGAGACAGTGCATAGAGATTGCTTTGTGTTTAGAAAGGGAAGAATGAGTTCCCTGCCTGCAGTGCCAGGACGCTGCCCCCCGCATCCTCTGGTCCTCCATCTGGAGACCAGGGAAGAGGGAGGAAGAGGATGCAAAGAAAGCATCCAGGTATGAAGGCCGGGCTCTGGGGGTCCGGGCAGGGGCTGGCAGGATCTCAGAGATGCCCTGGGAGTGGACCAACACTTCTATAGTAGAAAGAGAATTTAAACTTGACCCAAGAGCACCCAGAAGCAGATCCTTTACGAAGTGCTTGCCCGTTGTGCTCTCGAACTGTGAAAACAGCCCCTGGGACAGTAAGTTCAACCTTTGTATCTTGTCTTGAACTGAGAATAAGGAAACTAACTGTATTAGTTTGTAAGGGCTGACATAACAAAATACCACAGCCTGGAGGCTTAAATGACAGAAGTTTATTGCTCAGTTCTGGAGGCTGGAAAGTCCAAGCTCAAGGTGCCAGCATGGTGGGGTTCTGCTGAGGTTCTCCTCCTGGTTTGCATGTGACCGTCGTCTCCCTGTCCTCATGTGGCAGAGAGACAGCGAGTTCTCTGGTCTTTTCTTGTAAGGGTGCTAACCTCATCATGAGGGCCCCATCCTCATGACCTCACCTAACCCTAATTATCTCCCAAAGGTCCCGCATCCAAATATCATCACCTTAGGGGTCAGGGCTTCCATGTGTGAATTTTAGGAAAGGGGGAGACACAATTAGGTTCTTAGTAACAAAAACTAAAGGGAGGGAATGGAAAAACCTGGGGAAAAGTTCAGGTGAGATGGGGAGAAGCAGAGCCACAGGTATTGAGAGGCAGCTTGGGGAGCCAATGTGTGGGTGAACAGCTGCTCCCCTCTACTCACAGTGACAGCACAAAGCCACACCATAGCCACAACAGACTCAGCCTGACCAACAAGTGCTGCCTCAGCACGTCCAGGCCCCGGGAACACTGCCAGCCTTCTGCTTTGACAAGCCCAAAAACCAAGCTGCAGAGCAATGGCCATGGTACTGCAGGGAGCAAAAAGTGAAGGTGAAAGTGTTAGTCGATGAGGGGCGTCTGGCTCTTTGCGGCCCCATGGACTGTAGCCCACAGGGTTCCTCTGTCCATGGAATTCTCCAGGCAAGAATACTGGAGTGGGTAGCCATTCCCTTCTCCAGGGGATCTCCCAACCCAGGGAACAAACTTGGGTCTCCTGCATTGCAGGCTGACTCTTTACCATCTCAGGCACAAGGAAGGCCGGGTGCAGGGAGAGCCCCCCACCAGCTCAGGGCACGCAGCCTGAGCCCCTCCCAGCGGTGAACTGAGCAGGTGGCTGTGGAGATGTGAGGCCCCTGAATAGGAGGCAGGCCACTGGCACCCCTGGTGCCAAGCTGTTGGGGCAAGAAACGGGTTGCTCTGGCGTCTGCCCATGATGGACACCTGTGCCTCATGGATTGACTGAATTTTCTTTGGCCGTGCATGTGGGATCTTAATTTCCCTCACCCCCTGCATTGGAAGCACAGAGTCTTAAACACTGGACTGCCAGGAAAGTCCCACCTCATTGATTTAAACACAGCCTTGCTGATAACCATGGTTCTTCTTGTCCAGACTAAGTGATTAGCCTCATAGGGCTGTTGTGAACATGAAATGAGATAATGCATAGGAGCACTTAGCCCTGGATCTGGAAGAGCCCACCCACTGGGAATGGTGAGAGGTCTCAAAGCTGAATGTCAATTCAGCCGTGTGGTGGACAGGGACCGCCTTTACCTTGGGATGACGGAGTGCACTGGCTCGTCCATCTCCTCTTATCTGGTTCCCTGTCGTAACAACAGCGACTCGAGCGGAACTTCCCTGGTGGTCCAGTGGTTAAGACTCTGTGCACGTGTGGGTTTGATCTCTGATTGGGGAACTAGGATCCTGCATGCTGCACAACGTGGCCAAAGGGGGAAAAAGTGACTCAGCTGCAGGTGGCCCTGAGATGAGCAGGCACTTGGGAGCTGTGTCATTCCCCAGCTCCAGGACCAAGAGACACGAGGTCAGGATGGAAGGAGAAGGAAGTGTCTCGAGTTAGGGAGGGCTCAGGAAACAAGGAGTGTGAACAGAAAAAGAAATGTTTGGTGAACAGCTGAGTAGAAGGGTCAGGTATCACAGGTCATGACAACTGTAATGGTGGACACAGACAGGTTTGGGATTATCCCAAGGAGGCCTGGACAGAGGAGCCTGGAAAACTACAGTCTATAGGGTTGCTAAGAGTCGGACATGACTGAAGTGATTTAGCACGCATGAATGCATGAGGAGGTCAGAACATGAAGAGATGGGGATGGGGAGAGCCGGGGATAGAATTAAACAGGCTCGAGGAAAACCAAACCAACCAAGCAACCACAAACACTTTTAAGGTGTTCAAATAAAACATTTTCATGCCTAGTATTTCAGTCATTCCTAAGCATGTCCCCATTAATTTATAACATGGTTCTCTCTGGCTAATGAGTGATGAAAGGCTCAGGAGGTTAGGGGGCTTCTCTAAAGGCATATGGCATACTGAGGGCAAAGCCAGCCCAGAAGGCCCCGTGTCTAACTCTGAGTTACCACACAAGGCAGCCCAGAGAGCACAGGAACGGCCCACACCTTCCAGTCTGGGGTGAGACCACAGTCGCTTCCGTGCGTTGCATGACCACAGCACCAGCCTTTGGAGCTGGTGACTTTACGAACCGTAACATCCTCTGTCTTTTAATGAGCAGCCAGGAGCTGAACTCCGGTCAGCTCACAGAGGGTGGAAAGCCCAGGCCAGCAGGCAGGCAGCTCAGTTCCACTCCAGTACGAGCTGCCCAGTGACTGCTCTGCAAAAAGGCATCGTAGCCATGAACTTCTTTACAGGCTTCTTTTGGCCCCCACGTGACTCTTTAATAGCAGTCACATGAGAGACAGTCATCTAAGAGACCCGATGCTGGCCCAGGGCTGCTGTCTGTGAGCTCAACCAGACTCAGGGGAGTGAGCAATAAACACCAGGGACACAGGAGAGTGTGCACAAATGTCTCCACAGTTGTTGGTGTAAACAACACAAGCTGGGCCTCAAGGAGCCCAAGACAGATGAGCTTATGGGGCCCTGTGACACATGGAGCCCAACAGAGGGAGACTCAGCTGCTGGTGGAGAATCCGAGCCGTGTCCCTGGAGGGGGTGGCTGGGTGGGTGTCATCGAGCACTGCACAGTGAGGGTGGCTCTTCTGGTAGAAGGCCTGTCTGGGGGTCCCAGGGGTGAGAGAAGCCCCCAGATCCTGGAGCATCCTTGCACCACCAGGGCCACAGGGAAAGGGAGGCTGGAGCCCAGCCAGCAGCTGCTGAGTGAGGACCTTATTCTGCTGAGATGTATTTGTCAGGACACTCTGCAAACGATCCCGGTGGCTTAGTTGGTAAAGGACCTGCCTGCAAATGCAGGAGAGGGAAGAGACAAGGGTTCAATCCCTGGGCCGGGAAGATCCTCTGGAGAAGGAAATGGCAACCCACTCTAATATTCTTGCCTGTAGAATCCCATGGACAGAGGAGCCTGGCGGACTACAGTCCACGGGGTCACAATGAGTCAGACATGACTGAGTGTGCACACCATGTTTGCAAACTTAGACACCATCTTGATTCACTTAAGCACAAAGAGATGAGCCAAGGGGTCAAAGCTCAGGGCAGGCAGAGGTGGGGAGAAGCAGGCAGGCAGAGGTGGGGTGAACCCCTCAGAGGGGTTGGGTGAAGGCAGGACTCCAGACAGGCGTCTGCTGTGTCTCCTCTTTTGGGGTCAGCTTCTCAGGCAGGGCAGTGGCTGTCACCTCTCTGCACACACACCTTCAAGGAGCTGGCCAGGAGGGTGTGTCCTTCCCTAGGCACAGCTGAGAAATCTTAGGGCAGCGCTGAGCAGTGCGCCCTGGAGTACACATTCCTTCTGCCCCCCTTTGGGGTGGGAACACCTTCACGCCTGGTATACCTTTGTGTCCTTGTGATGGCAGGCACCTGGCTGTAAAAGCTAAACACAAGCCTTCTCTATTTTAATATGTTTGGGAAATGAAGGGCTAAAATGGGTGTCTCCGTTTGCACAGGTTTCTGTCACAAAGTCCCACAGAGTTGGTAGCTTAAACAATAGAAGTTCCTCGTCTGGGCTGGAAGTCCCAGATCAAGGTGTCAGTAGGGTTGGTTTTTTTCCTAAGGCCTTTCTCCTTGTTTTTTCAACAGTCATCTTCTCCCCATATCTCCATATCTTCTCCCGTATCTCCACATGGTCTTCCCTCTGAGTGTCTGTGTCCTAATCTCCTCTTCTTATAAGGACACCAGTCAGATTGGATGACCTCCTTTTACCATAATGACCTGTCTAAGGACCAAATATCCAAACACAGTTGCTTTCTGGGGCATGGGGGTGGTGAGGGCCGCAACATCTGAACTTCAGAGGGACAGAATTTAACCCATGATGCAGAATTAATAGGTCATCTGAGGTGAGTGGTTGGTAGGACATAGGAGTACTAATAATTTCTAGTGATCCCAGGGTTTCGTCTTTGTGCCAGACTCTGTTCTAAGACCTTGACGTGATGTCACACATTTTACCCTTGTAACAACCAAGGAGTTGAGATGTTCCCCCAAAACTACTTACCTCCATTAAAAAGATAATAAAGTAAAAAGCTGAAGGAAAGAAAGGTCCAGATGTTGGGGTTAGTCTTGGATGGGAGCAGGAAAGATGTAGGCAGCTGGGACAGTCTGAATTCAGCATGAGCATCCACTCATCTTCAATGCATATCACGAAGTCATGTTCCTTCTTGTTCAATTTTTTGTTACAGCTGTGTGTAGTTGTTCAGTCGTGTCCAACTCTTTGAGACCCCATGGACTAGCCCACCAGGTCCTCTGTCCATGGGACTTCCCAGGCAAGAGCACTGGAGTAGATTGCTACTTTCTTCTCCAGGGAATCTTTCCGATCCGGGAATCGAACCCTCATCTCCTGCATCAGTGGAGATTCTTCACCCGCTAAGCCATCGGGGAAGCCCACTAGTGTCACCTAGGAAACTACTTTTGTTATAATACCCATTAGTTAATCAAATTCATCAACAGATACTGATTGCAGACTCACTCAGTACTGGACCCAGAGTAAGGTAGTTGGAAAACTGCAAGTGTAAGACATGCTTCTTCGAGGGAAAATCATTTCATGTTTTTGTTTGCAGGTAGATAAAGATGCTCTGGAATGTGACAAGAGGGATGCATGGTAGTCCTAGCTGTGGGGGAACTGGGTGGGGACAGAGGATTGAAGGCGGATTGTCACTTTACACCTTTTTGTATAACTATGTATCTGTATGGGCTATTCAAAAAAATGAAGGTTTTAAAAAAAGAGTGAAATATGAGCTCAGGGAATTCCCTGGCAGTCCAGTGCTTTCACTGCTGTGGCCCAGGTTCAATCTTTGGTTGAGGAACTAAGATCCTACAGCTGAGCATGGCACAGCCAAAAAAAAAGAAAAAAAATTATTCCACTATCCTCACCAAAGAATATGTAGGCCCAGACCTGTTATCCTTGCTTTGCAAGTAAAACAGTGAGGCCAGGAGAGGGTGCACACAAGACGACTCAGCCAGGGGCTCACTGACCCTAAACCGGGGAATAGTCCTCTGATTCCTCTTCACTACACACATGGTTGGTTCTTAGAAAATGAGGACAGTGGGCATTACTATTATCAATTAACTAACAGGAAACCCTCCTACACTGCTGGTGGGAATGTAACTTGTACAGCCACAGTGGAGAACAGTATGCAGGTTCCTTAAAAAACTAGAAACAGAGCTACCATATGATCCAGTAATCCCATTCCTGGGGATGTATCCTGAGAAAACATAATTTGAAAGGATACATACACTCCAATGTCCCATGAATCACTGTTTGCAGTAGCTAGGACATGGAAGAAACCTGAATGTTCATCAACAGAGAAATGGATTAAGAAGATGTGGTACATATATACAACGGGATATTACTCAGCCATAAAAAAGAATGAAATAATGCCACTTGCAGCAACACGGATGGACCTAGAAATTGTCATATTGAGTGAAGTATGTCAGACAGAGAACGACAAATATCATGATATCACTTACATGTGGAATCTAAAGAAATGGTATAAACGAACTATTAACAAAATAGAAATATAGTCACAGATGTAGAAAACAAACTTTTGGTTCCTAAAGGGGAAGGCAGGGGAGGGACAAATTGGGAGATTAAAATTGACATATACACACTACAATTCATAAAAAAATAAGTAATTAGGACCTACTGTATAGCACAGAGAATTATATTCAATATTCTGTAAGGACCTATATGGGAATAGACTCTAAAAAGAGTGGATACATGTATATGTGTAACTGATTCACTTTGCTGTACAGCAGAAACAGATACAACATTGTAAATCAACTATATTCCAACAAAAATTCATTTAAAAAGTCATTCAAGAAATACATTTTGAATCTCTGGTTAACTAAATGCACATAGTCCCCAACCTTTGGGGTTTACCTTCTGGTGGAAAAGAAGTAGATACTCTAGTGAGCATATAATTACATGTCATGGCAAGTTCTATTAAAGAGAATAAAGAAATGCCATGAGAAAACAACCGAGTATATTTATATCTGGTGCTATTGTGTTAAATATTCATAAATTGCTAGAAAGTAGAAAATGGAAAATCCTCCCAGTAAACATTTGAGCCTAGTAAGCGTTGCTGTCTACACACATGTTAAAAGTCCCTTCCTTAAGGTTTTAAAACCAAATCATCATTGATCAGGATGCCACACCCATCGTCCCTTGGACCAGGGCACTTCCCTGTTGAGGTGGATAAGAGGACCTCTTGAGCCACCTGACAATCAGGAGTTTGTCAGATGACACCCAGAGGGCAAAAAAAAAAAAAAAAAGGAAAAGGAAAAAACAATCAGGGCATACCATAGGAGAGAAAAAAACCTTCTTCTACCTATCACAGGTTCTCAGATGAAACTGTATAATGCAATGACAGATTAGCAATAAAAAGCAAAACAAGTTTATTAACATGTTTATCTTACACACACATGGGAAAGGATAACTGGAAAAGAGGTGGCTTAGAGTTCTTGCTTATCTAACACCTTCAACAACAAGAACAAAACAATAAATTGATGGGGAAATGAAAAGAAGGAAGAGCAAGAGAGACTAACATTTGATGTTGGGTGGCCTGGGAACAGAACGGCATTGGTAGGTGCTCTGCTGGCCCATCACCTGTCCCACATGTGGTACTGTGCTCAGCGTGGCACCAGGTTTGGGGAGGAAAAACACAGCAGGAAACATGCTCCTCGACCTCAAAAACCTGCCTGGAGAGCTGAAAGTGACCTGTGAATCAGAGAGGTGTAGAAAGAGGGGGGATTGGGGAAGAAAGAATGAGGGACGGAGCTGGGTGTGATTTGTTTAGTAGACGGCAACACAGCAAAGGCCTGATGGGCAGGAATTGAGGCTGGTGGATCTGGTTATGCAGAGAGGCAGAGCAAGGCCTTGGTCAGTAGTGACTCCTCCATGCACCAGTGGAGTGACATTGGAAAGTTATGTTTTCTCTCTGATTCTCAGTTTCCTAAGCTAGAAACGAAATCTTATGTTTATTACGCCTTATATGGTCGTGAATAAACATGAAGTAAGATATATGCGGGATTTGGAGGGTGAGATGCCCTTGACTCACAGTCATCTAGAACCTGGGGTGCAGCCTCTCCCGGGGCAGCCCTTCGTGAATTTCCAGTGTCTGCTGCAGCCGCCAACTCAGCCTTCGAGCTGGTGAAGAACCAGTCTGGGGGCTGGCAAGTGGTCCAGATCTGTGCCACCTGAGTAACTGTCTTGATTAAATGAGAGGTGGGGTTTGTGTGAAGCATGATCTAGGTCCATAAAGGAAAATCAGTCCTCTCTTTCTCTCTCCTCTGTCCCTTACCCACCATTTCCCCCCTTCCCCCTCCTTCCTCTTCCTCCTTCTCTTCCTTTTCTTCCTCCTCTCCCCCCCTCCCTTCTCTCTCCTTTCCCCCCACCCTCCTTTCCTTCTGGGCAGCAGCTCGGGTCTCCTTCAGTACAGCCATCTTTCAGGGAACTCTGACCAGGAGCCTTCTCATGTGGATTAATCAAATATATCATTTACTTCAACTCATAACACATGAAGATGGTGAAAAACGAGGGTGCAACTAGAGTTCTTTCTTCCAAGGAGGCTCTTTGAATGACTTGGGCACTCACATAAGCAGCCGTCATCTGAGAGCAGGTCAAGGTCGCGGTGAGCGCAGGGGAGGCTGTGAGTACTACCCCAGAGAGAGGACTCAGCCTTTGCTTTGATGTCTTGGAAAATGAGGATTCATTTATCCTTAAAAGCATGAAACAAGCCTTTGAATGCAAATGTTTCCTGTTTCTGAATTTTAGAGCTAAAAGAGGTCTAAATATCCTTTGTTTTACACATGAATAAGGCTCCTGGGCCTTATGAAGTCACATGGCCAGTTAGTGGCAGATCTAGAAACACACAGAAGTTGAGTATCCCAATGTAGACAAGATTTCATTCAGCTACACTGCTCTGCCCATGTTGTGTAAGTTCTTGTGGGCTAAGATTAATTAAGAGGTAGACAGAGACCCCCTGGCCTGGGGAAGACAGAGTGACTGCTCACCCATGCCCACCCACCAACTGCTCCTCCTCTGGGGGACGGAGTCAGGAGAGGAGCCCCTCCAGCCCTGGATTTCTTCACTATTGTGGCATGGCCTTCAAACGCCAACTGTACTTAAATTATCCAGTGTGGGGGTATTTGTAAAGTGCTTTCTGATAAGACTTGCTAAGTATAGGATCACTGACTCTGTTTTCTTTCACCTCACCACATGGCATGAGGGATCTTAGTTCCTCCCCCAGGGATTTTCAGATCGCCATCCAGACACCAATCTGTTTTCTAGAGCTGCTTATATTTATTTACTTATTGTACAAATGAAAGCTATTATATACTCAAGACTGAGCTATAAAGAAGTTAAGCGAGATCTTTGTCATCCAAGAGCTTGCCCTGCAGTGGGAGAGAAACAGGCAATCATGACACGATTTCTAGGATGGAGTGACCACCTGTATGGAGATACTGAGCCATGAGGCAGTCTCGTTTGCCAATGCCAGAAATCCAAATGGTTCTATATTATAGTTCATAAAGGGGTGAGGGTAAGGATAGTATTAGGGTCACCAGGGGCCATATTACAAGGAGCATTCTGCACTTAACTAAGGAGGTTAATTTTTATCCTGTCAATTCAAGCCACATTTGCAGGCCTGAGGGCGGGATTTGGTTTCCCTGTTAGAAAGATCCCACTTGTCTAAAGGGCAAGCCAAGAGGCAGCAAAATCAGCCAGGCAGTTCCTGCAACTATCTATGGAGTAGGGATGAGTTTCTGAGCCAGGAGGAGACATCAGAAGACTCAAGAGGCAGGAGAAAATCCAAGGGAAAATGTGTTACAGAAATAGCAGAGGAGGAGATTTGCAGAAAGGACTGAAAAACAGGATCCCAGATGATACAGACCAGAAGCCAGACACAACCAGGACACAGCCCCATGAGACTTGACCATCAGGAAGGGCTGGCAGCCCCAGGGGGACCAGTTCCAGGGCAGCAGTCGTGGGCAGAAGCCAGGTGGCAAGTTTGAAGGAGAAAATGGGAAGGGAGATGAGGGGAGAGGAAGAAAGCCTCGGGTTCCTCACCTGACCAGTAGTAACATGCGTTATGGGACTGTGGATTCACCAGCTTCCAGAGATACAAGAACATTCTGGAGATGGATGGTAGTGATGGCTGTACAACACTGTGAGTGAACTGAATGCCACTAAAGCCAAAATGGTTAAAAGAGTAAATTTTATGTTATGTATATTTTTACTACAATTTTTTAAAAAGTAAAAAAGAGTTTATAGAAAACTATAGCATTCTGTGCACATTTTTATTTGTGTAAAATATCTCAACAATAATTTGGCCTACGGATTACATGTGGAAATGATAATATTTAGGGTCTATGGCACAATAAAGGACAGAAATGGTAAGGACCTAACAGAAGCAGAAGATATTAAGAAGAGGTGGCAAGAATACACAGAACTATACAAAAAAGGTCTTCACGGCCCAGATAACCATGATGATGTGATCACTTACCTACAGCCAGACATCCTGGAATGGGAAGTCAAGTGGGCCTTAGGAAGCATCATCCCAAACAAAGCTAGTGGAGGTGATGGAATTCCAGTTGAGCTATTTCAAATCCTAAAAGATGATGTTGTGAAAATGCTGCATTCAATATGCCAGCAAATCTGGAAAACTCAGCAGTGGCCACAGGACTGGAAAAGGTCAGTTTTCATTCCAATCCCAAAGAAAGGCAATTCCAAAGAATGTTCAAACTACTGCACAATTGCATTCATCTCACACACTAGCAAAGTAATGCTCAAAATTTTCCAAGCCAGCCTTCAACAGTACCTGAACCATGAACTTCCAGATGTTCAAGCTGGATTTAGAAAAGTGAAAGTGAAAGTCACTCAGTCCTGTCCAGCTCTTTGCGACCCTATGGACTATGCAGTCCATGGAATTTTCCAGGCCAGAATACTGGAGTGGGTAGCCTTTCCCTTCTCCAGGGGAATCTTCCCAACCCAAGGATTGAACCCAGTTCTCCCACATTGCAGGTGGATTCTTTACCAGTTGAGCCACAAGGGAAGCCCAAGAATACTGGAGTGGGTAGCCTATCCCTTCTCCAGCAGATTTTCCCAACCCAGGAATCAAACCAGGGCCTCCTGCATTGCAGGCAGCTTCTTTACCAACTGAGCTAACAGGGAATTAGAAAAGGCAGAAATCAAATTGCCAACATTCATTGGATCATTGAAAAAGCAAGAGAGTTCCAGAAAAACATCTACTTCTGCTTTATTGACTATGCCATACCCTTTGACTGTGTGGATCACAACAGACTGTGGAAAATTCTAAAAGAGATGAGAATACCAGACCACCTGACTTGCCTCCTGAGAAATCTGTATGCAGGTCAGGAAGCAACAGTTAGAACTGGACATGGAAAAACAGACTGGTTGCAAATCAGGAAAGGAGTATGTCAAGGATGTATATTGTCACCCTGCTTATTTAACTTATATGCAGAGTACATCATGAGAAATGCCAGGCTGGATGAAGCACAAGCTGGAATCAAGATTGCTGGGAGAAATATCAGTAACCTCAGGTATGCAGATGACACCACCCTTATAGCAGAAAGTGAAGAAGAACTAAAGAGCCTCTTGAGGAAAGTGAAAGAGGAAAGTGAAACAGTTGGCTTAAAACTCAGCAAACTTCAGAAAATGAAGATCATGGCATCTGGTCCCATCACTTCATGGAAAATAGATGGGGAAACAATGCAAACAGTGACAGACTTTATTTTTTGGGGCTCCAAAATCCCTGCAGATGGTGACTGCAGCCATGAAATTAAAAGACGCTTGCTTCTTGGAAGAAAAGTTATGACCAACCTAGACAGCATATTAAAAAGCAGAGACATTACTTTGCCAACAAAGGTCCATCTAGTCAAAGCTATGGTTTTTCCAGTAGTCATGTATGGATGTGAGAGTTGGACTATAAAGAAAGCTGAGTGCTGAAGAATTGATGTTTTTGATATCTGGTGTTGGAAAAGACTCTTGAGAGTTCCTTGGACAGGAAGGAGATCAAACCAGTCAATCCTAAACTAAATCAGTCTTAAATATTCATTGGAGGGACTGATGCTGAAGCTGAAACTCCAATACTTTGGCCACCTGATGTGAAGAACTGACTCATTTGAAAAGACCCTGGGATGCTGGGAAAGATTGAAGGCAGGAGGAGAAGGGGACAACAGAGAATGAAATGGTCGGATGGCATCACCAACTGGATGAATATGAGTTTGAACAAGCTACAGGAGTTGGTGATGGATAGGGAAGCCTGGTGTGCTGCAGTCCATGGAGTCACAAAGAGTTGGACACAACTGAGTGACTGGACTGAACTGAACTCACTGGGCTACATAAACTATATTATTAAAATTATTGCCTCACTTCTGGTGGCTCAGATGATAAAGAATCTGCCTGCAATGGAGGAGACCTGGGTTCAATCTCTGGGTCAAGACAATTCCCTGGAGAAGGGAAGGGCAACCCACTCCAGTATTCTTGCCTAAAGAATTCCATGGACAGAGGCTACAGTCCATTGGGTCACAAAGAGTCGGACACGACTGAGAGATTAACACACACACATACACACAAAACTCTTAAAATAATATACAGGCTTAAACTTTGTAACTTGAATTACATTTGTACTGGACTGTCTACCCTGGACTCTCAGACAACATGGAAGATTCTATGAATTCACTGTGTGTGTGTGTGTGCATTTTAGGCCTCATGATAGGCACTGCTCTAAAGGACCACAGAAAAGGGGGCCAATTGTAGCCACAGGTGTCCTGAGTGGGATAACTGGTTATAGGACATCAGTCATAGAAAGGACTTTCAGTTCAGTTCAGTAGTTCAGTTGTGTCCGACTCTTTGAGACCCCATGAATCACAGCACGCCAGGCCTCCCTGCCCATCACCAACTCCCGGAGTTCACTCAGACTCACGTCCATCAAGTCAGTGATGTCATCCAGCCATCTCATCCTCTGTCATCCCCTTCTCCTCCTGCCCCCAATCCCTCCCAGCATCAGAGTCTTTTCCAGTGAGTCTTCGAATGAGGTGGCCAAAGTACTGGAGTTTCAGCTTTAGCATCATTCCTTCCAAAGAAATCCCAGGGCTGATCTCCTTCAGGATGGACTGGTTGGATCTCCTTGCAGTCCAAGGGACTCTCAAGAGTCTTTTCCAACACCACAGTTCAAAAGCATCAATTCTTCGGCGCTCAGCTTTCTTCACAGTCCAACTCTCACATCCATACATGACCACAGGAAAAACCATAGCCTTGACTAGCCGGACCTTTGTTGGCAAAGTAATGTCTCTGCTTTTGAATATGCTATCTAGGTTGGTCATAACTTTCCTTCCAAGGAGTAAGCGTCTTTTAATTTCATGGCTGCAGTCACAGGGATTTGCAGGGATTTTGGAGCCCCCAAAAATAAAGTCTGACACTGTTTCCACTGTTTCCCCATCTATTTCCCATGAAGTGATGCGACCAGATGCCATGATCTTCGTTTTCTGAATGTTGAGTTTTAAGCCAACTCTTTCACTCTCCACTTTCACTTTCATCAAGAGGCTTTTGAGTTCCTCTTCACTTTCTGCCATAAGGGTGGTGTCATCTGCATATCTGAGGTTATTGATAATCACAGTGCTGTGATCACTGACCTAGAGCCAGACATCCTGGAATGTGAAGTCAAGTGGGCCTTAGGAAGCATCACGACGAACAAAGCTAGTGGAGGTGATGGAATTCCCATTGAGCTATTTCAAATCCTGAAAGATGATGCTGTGAAAGTGCTGCACTCAATATGCCAGCAAATTTGGAAAACTCAGCAGTGGCCACAGGACTGGAGAAGTCAGTATTCATTCCAATCCCAAAGAAAGGCAATGCCAAAGAATGCTCAAACTACCGCACAATTGCATTCATCTCACACGCTAGTAAAGCAATACTCAAAATTCTCCAAGCCAGGTTTCAGCAATATGTGAACTATGAACTTCCAGTTGTTCAAGCTGGTTTCAGAAAAGGCAGAGGAACCAGAGACCAAATTGCCAACATCCTCTGGATCATCGAAAAAGCAAGAGAGTTCCAGAAAAACATCTATTTCTGCTTTATTGACTATGCCAAAGCCTTTGACTGTGTGGATCACAATAAACTGTGGAAAATTCTGAAAGAGATGGGAATACCAGACCACCTGACCTGCCTCTTGAGAAATTTGTATGCAGGTCAGGAAGCAACAGTTAGAACTGGACATGGAACAACAGGCTGGTTCCAAATAGGAAAAGGAGTATGCAAGGCTGTATATTGTCACCCTGCTTATTTAACTTATATGCAGAGTACATCATGAGAAATGCTGGGCTGGAAGAAGCATAAGCTGGAATCAAGATTGCCGGAAGAAAGGACTTTATAAAAAGTCAAATTAATATGTCTCAGAAAAAAATAATGAAATTTTGCCATTTGCAGTGACATGGATGAACTTGGAGGATATTATGGTAAATGAAATAAACTAGAGAAAGACAAATAACTTACATATAGAATCTAAAAAATATGACAAACTAGTGAATATAACAAAAAAAGCAGCACACTCATAAATTCAGAGAGCAAACCAGGTGACCAGTGGGGAGAGGGAAGGAGGGAAGGACAAAAAAGGGCTAGAGGATTAAAAGGTCCAAACTATTAGATATAAAATAAGCCTCGAGGACACATTTTACAACACAGGGAACAGAGCCAATATTTTATAATAACTATAAATGGAGTATAACCTTTAAAAACTGAATTACTATAATATACATCTGTAATTTATACAATATTATACAACAACTATACTTCAATTTAAAAACAGAGTCAGGGACTTCCCTGGAGGTGAGTCCAGGCTTTCACTGCTGTGGGTGGGGATTCAATCCTGATCCAGGAATAAGATCCCACAGCCCTTGTATAGTCCAGGGCTCCGTGCCTTGGGGATGCAGTTCTGATATTCTGGCTTCCGTGACAATCTCTAGCCCCAGATCCATTTACTCACAGGCAGTCTAAGGAGTTAAGTGTCTGTTGAGGCTGGAAGGGCTTCAGAGTTTTCAAGATGTTTCCCATAAGTTAGAGTCATCCAATGAGGTGGGAAAACATCCATTTGGCAGATGGGAACACCGAGGCCCCAGAGGCAAAAACCCTTGTGTTAAATAACACCGTTCCCTCTGTCTACATCAAATTTTAAAAATGAATGTTCTGACTCCAGGAATGACGTCTTTGAGGAATTATGATTCACCGTTGGAAATGTCTGAGAAAAAGAGTTGGTAGAGACCAGAAGGCAAACACGAGATGAATATAATTAAAGAGACCACTGATTGGGATAAAATGCTTATTTACCCCAGGCAAATTTCAAAGAGAAAAGTCAAAGAAACCAAGCTGTCAGTTGAACATTAAAAAAAGAAAGAAAAAGAAGAAACAAGTTAAAGAAAAACTACCATGCTAGAGTAAGTAGATACATCAAAAAGCCAGAAAGATAATTAAAGATGAGAATCTAATTACAGTGTATATAAGTTTAGACTAATAATCAAAAGCTCTGCAAACACATTTGGAAAGAGAAGGAAGAAAAAAATGTTGAATTTAGAGAAGGAAGTCCCACTAGTGCAGTTACTTCATTTCCCTGAACCTCAATTTCCTTATCTATAATGCTCTCCAAGATCCCTTTAAAATACACATTTAGGATTCAAGATACATCACAGCTAACTGAAAAATTTTATTATTGACTCAAAAATCACATGGCTAATTGTTTGTAGATAAAGTAAAAATTACATCTGAGGAGGAAAGAAAAGTAAAAATCATCAATCCCACCCAGAGAAAGATACTGTGAATATTTTAATGTATAATCTCCCAGATTCATATATATATATACACACATATACATATGTGTATAGATATATAATATGTATGAATTTTATTATCTCTTTTTCCAGTCACCAAAATACTTCAAGGATATTTTCTTGTCATAGTTTTGTTTCCATGCCATTGTTGGTGATGGCTGCCATATATTACAGTTTAAACAAAGGCATCAGAGTATAATATTAGTTGTAGGTACATTGTAGTGCAAATGTGGGTGTGTGTAGATAGGAAGAGATGAAGTTGAGGAAAGAAATGAATGACATCTTCTAATTTACCGAAGATTTTTATATAAAAGTTTTATAATTTACAAAAGGTTTTTACATATTCTTTACAACTGCCTAGCAACCACAGTGTCTAATATATAGGAACCATCAATAAACACTGAAAAAGTGAAAAAATAAATGTGCATTACCTTATGTATTCCTCATATAGCTGTGATGAGATAGGCACAATTGGGATCATTTTACAAGTTGCCTCTGTTATGTTGGTAAACTCCATTATGATTTACGTAGCATTGTCAGCAGTGAAGAATCCATCTGCCAATGCAGAAGACACAAGAGACTCAGGTTGGATCCCTGAGTCAGGAGGATGCCCTGGAGTAGGAAATAGCAGCCCACTCCAGCATTCTTGCTTGGAAAATTCCATGGACAGAGGAGCCTGGTCAGCTACAGTCCATGGGGTCGTGAAGAGTTGCACACGACTGAGCACACACACATAGATTGTACAAACCCAACTCATTTGAGCTTCACAATTGCTCTGTAACTAAGCAGGATTCTGGTCCCATTAAAGAAAGATTTGATTTCCTAAAAGAAATCAACCCTGAATATTCATTGGAAGGACTAATGCTGAAGCTGAAACTCTAGTATTCTGACCATCTGTTGCAAAGAGCCAACTCACTGGAAAAGGCCCTGATGCTGGGAAAGATGAGGGCAGGAGGAGAAGGGAACGACAGAGGAAGAGATGGTTGGATGGCATCACTGATTCAATGGACATGAGTTTGAGCAAACTCCAGGAGACGATGGACAGGGAAGCCTGGCGTGCTGCAGTCCACGGGGTCACAAAGAATCAGACACGACTGAACAACTGAACAACAATAAAGAAAGATGGATCATAACACTGTTAGATGGCTATACTTCAATATAAAATAAAAAGTTTAAAAATTAAAAATAATTATTAAAAATTAAAACTGTGGCTGAAGTAATCAGGGCCAGGTAGTCAATAAGTGAAAGAGTTGGACCTTGACTCCAAAGTGAAAGTTGCTCAGTCGTGTCCCACACTTTGTGACCCCATGGACTGTATAATTCTCCAGGCCAGAATACTGGAGTGGGTAGCCATTCCCTTCTTAAAGGGATCTTCCCAACCCAGGGATCAAACCCAGGTCTCCCAAATTGTAGGGGGATTTTTTACCAGTTGAGCCACCCAGGAAGCCCAAGAACATTGGAGTGGGTAGCCTATCCCTTCTCCACCGGATCTTCCCAACCCAGGAGTCGAACTGGGGTCTCCTCCACGGCTGAGCTACTAGGGAAGCATGACATTTGCCATTGCTTCCCACCTGTGAAATGTTCTACAATTTGCAGTCCTGGAAGCTGCTAGCTACAATCCTTGGGGCTATTCTTCCCCTAAACATCTTACTGGGGATTTTCTACTGAGGATCTTCGCTAGAATTGGTCTGTGCTGTTACAGAAACGTCACTTTTTCGGGGGGTAAAACATGCTGACTGTGAAACGGTAGAGAACAAGGAGGAAGGTGGAGAAAAGGTAGAATTTGGCGCCATCTTCTGTGAGCTTTTGTTTTTACAAGCCATGCATGAATTAAATTGACAAGAAATTTTGTATTCTATTCTCTGATACGCGGTCGATTTTGAAAATCTCTTGTAAGAAGAAATATGGAAAACATAAACCTAATAAAACATTAGTTAAATGCTAAGCTTCTCCCCTACTAAAACACTGATCAAATCTGCTACCAGATGGAAGTTTTACTCTGCTTACTTTCCCCTCCAACCCTCCCCTCAAACACTAATGTCCTGTAGAATAGCAACGACTAGAGAAGACAGAAAGGGAAAAAGCAAAGACTGTGTAAAGCCACTGACCTGGAGAAACTGAGAACTGATTCTAGATGCAAAGCTAGCACAACTCGCACTCTTAGGGGGAGGAGAGACATGTACTTCCAGCAACTTCTAAAAAACAGGTAACCACAGCAGAACGGAATCAAGGAAAGACAGGCCAGCTGCCTGCAGCAACAAGCCTCAGTCGCAGCATCTTGGCTGGAGAGCCTCTCGCGCTGCTGTCCGGGGCCAGAGCTGGGATCTCCGGGTCCTTCCTTCGCCGCTGCTCTGAGCTAGTTACCTCCGCGGAGCCGGACCTCGCAGCTTCATTTCACACCGAGGAGCAGCTTCAGACAAGCTCAGGATACTTTTCTCCTTTTCCTCTCTTGAGTTTAACTGCATTCACGTTCATTTTCAACGACTTATTTGTAGGACACTGATCATCAAAGCCCCCCACCTTCCACCCCAGAAGACTAAACCTATTTTCCCAGTGATATTACTCGGTATTTGCACATTTGTTTAATGCTTTTCAAAGGCCGTCAAGGTGTCAGCTCACAGCACCCCGCGAGCTGGGCAGGAAGGTGCTGCTCTGCTCCCAATGCCGCGCAGGAGAAACCGAGGCTCCGAGAGGACGGAGTGCGTGGTCCAGATGCCGCAGAGCCATCGCCCAGGGTGCCTCGTGGGGACCCGGCGGCTTGTGTGGTGTGGAGTGGAGACGGGGCCACCCGTACCAAGCCTGGGTGATCTGCTCTTACCGCCACCCTCCACCCTAGGCTGCCGGAGCCGGTGCTCCGTGGAGCGGGAGGCAGGCAGGGAGGGAGGAGACGGGAGAACCTGCTGAGAACACCGGAGTTGAGCACGGGATGGATTCACCGTCACGGACTGATTCTTGAGCACCTTCCAGGAGCTGCTGCTCCCGGGAACCCGAAGCCGGGCTGGGCCCCGTGCTGTCCCAGGGGCTTTCGGTTACTTGGGGCACAAAATGGTTACAAATAACCATGATACAAAGCAGAAAGCCGTCATTATCGTAAGAGAAGAGGTTCCTTTTCGCTGGGAGCTGGGCCGGGTCTGGGGCGGGGGTTGGGGGCCGGGGGCGGCAGCGGAAGGTGGGGTCAGGGGCAGAACCAGGGGTGGGGTTAACGGGGGCCTGGAAATGTGTGAAGGATGGTGTGAGATCAGAGGCACACACTCAACCACACTCACATATACTCACGCGCACTGACAGAGGCACCCTCTGCGCCCGGCCCAACCAGGGGCACAGCTGTATGTAAAACCCTATGGAGCAAGTCACAGAGGTATTGATGAGGCCGAAATTCATGAAGATTTTCTTCAAAACTGACGATGGCAAAGGCCTTTCTCGCTTCACTTTTTCACACTGTGGATCTGTTTTGGCTTTGCTGGGACCATGTGTGATGGACTGTAGTCCGTCAGGCTTCTCTGTCCATGCGATTCTCCAGGCCAGAATACTGGAGTGGGTTGCCATTCCCTTCTCCAGGAGATCCTCCCGACCCAGGGATCGAACCCGAGTCTCTTGTGAATCCTGCATTGGCAGGCGGGTTCTTTACCATAAGGCCACCTGGGAAGCTTGCTGAGACCAGGCTGTGCAAACTGTCATTGGCTTGAGCCAATGAGGCAGCTTGGCCTCAGTTCTGGAACCAAGGGGCCTGGTGGTGAATTACAGGCCTGTGAGCTATTTCTGTTTGCTGGGGTCTCCAGAGGTTTCTGGAGATGGGATAGTGATCACTGAAATTGGTCCATGGTGGAGTGTGTGAATCTGGGCAGCAGGAACTCTCCATCAAAGGGACACCCTGCCTGTGACGTGTGTCAGCCTCACCCCTCATGCCCCTTTCCCCCTTCCCCCATGGCATGACTGCTTAAGGAGCTTGGCAGATGGGGCAGGTTCCTGAAAACGCCTGTGGCAATTCCTCCTGGGTGTTTAGAACACAGGAAGCAAGGAAGTGATTTCAGGTGTTTAAAAGTGAATGGCAGTTTCCATTTTGACGTTAAAGGCATCACCAAGATCACAGATAGGTTCTGTCAGTGGGAGAAAGTAAAACCCTACCTTCCTTGGCCTGTAAAATTTCTACCTAATAGTATCAAGATGGCAGTGAGGTAATTCCCTGGAGGTCTGGCGATGAGGACTCTATGCATTCACTGCCAAGGGCACATGTTCAATCTCTAGTCAGAGAACTAAGTGTGCACAGGAAAAAAAATTTTTCCTAATTGAAAAAAAAACATTTTTATCTGGGCTTCAAGCCAGCGGCCCCTAAATAGATCATGTGGGGACCCACTGCTGCCAGTGAGTGCTGGTCCCCAAAGGGTACTTTGGGTTTTCTTGGACTCCTCTGTGGATGTTAGTTGAAGCAGGAGGCTGGTCTCTCAATGGAGATTTTATTCTTGTTCCTCACTTCTGTTTTAAATCCATAAATTGGATCAGAAGTAGCACTCAGATTTGTTCATTCATTTGACATTCATTTAACACTTACCTGGACCATGCCTTATCTTAGGCATTAGAAATGCAATATGCATTTAGAACCTGGTCCCAGGCCTATGGGATAAGTTACATCCTAAAAGTGTATTTAACATGAATCAAGGACTCGTCAATGCCTTCTCCCTGTCTCATTTTCCACTCCTTGTGCTTAGTACAGTGTCTGAGGTTTAAGTGAGGGAGCTCAGGTAGGGTTTATTTAATGACTAATTGGCCAATGACTGAGAATCTACTTGTAACCACGGCAAAAAAATCTGCTTGAGAAGAGAAATGACAATTCTAGGGTAACTAACACCCAGATAAAGGAGTGATCACTACTGCTTATTAAGAAATAAAGTAGTATGAGCACAGGGGAAAAACATTTAATTCTGCCTGGGAGAATTGGGATGTCACAAGAGAAAAACTCACTGTTTCTCTTCTACTGACCACTCTCCTGTTGATACATCTGGCTACCAAATATGAGAGGGGATGGCGCAGGAATGGCCGAAAGGAGCTACCCTGCGTCCGAGGTCAGGGGGGGCTGCTGAGAGGAGATACCCAACGTCCGAGGTCAGGGGCGGCAGCCAGGAGGAGCTACCCCACGCCCCTAAGCCCGAGGCCAAGGGCGGCGTCGAGAGGAGTTACCCGGAGCCGTGGCTGCGCGGGTGCAGGAGGGCCTAGAGGAGCTATCCTACATTGAAGGTCAGGAAGGGCGGCGGTGAGGAGATACCCCTCATCCAAGGTAAGGAGCAATGGCTGCGCTTTGCTGGAGCAGCCATGAAGAGATACCCTACGCCCAAGGTAAGAGAAACCCAAGTAAGACGGTAGGTGTTGCAAGAGGGCATCAGAGGGCAAACACACTGAAACCATACTCACAGAAAACTAGTCAATCTAATCACACTAGGACCACAGCCTTGTCTAATTCAATGAAACTAAACCATGCCCGTGGGGCAACCCAAGACAGGCAGGTCATGGTGGAGAGATTTGACAGAATGTGGTCCACTGGAGAAGGGAATGGCAAACCACTTCAGTATTCTTGTCTTGAGAACCCCATGAACAGTATGAAAAGGCAAAATGATAGGATACTGAAAGAGAAACTCCCCAGGTCAGTAGGGGCCCAATATGCTACTGGAGATCAGTGGAGAAATAACTCCAGAAAGAATGAAGGGATGGAGCCAAAGCAAAAAGAATATCCAGCTGTGGATGTGACTGGTGATAGAAGCAAGGTCCAATGCTGTAAAGAACAATATTGCATAGGAACCTGGAATGTCAGGTCCATGAATCAAGGCAAATTGTAAGTGGTCAAACAAGAGATGGCAAGAGTGAATGTCGACATTCTAGGAATCAGCGAACTGAAATGGGTGAATTTAACTCAGATGACCATTATATCTACTACTGCGGGCAGGAATCCCTCAGAAGAAATGGAGTAGCCATCATGGTCAACAAGAGAGTCCGAAATGCAGTACTTGGATGCAATCTCAAAAACGACAGAATGATCTCTGTTTGTTTCCAAGGCAAACCATTCAATATCACAGTAATTCAAGTCTATGCCCCAACCAGTAACGCTGAAGAAGCTGAAGTTGAATGGTTCTATGAAGACGTACAAGACCTTTTAGAACTAACACCCAAAAAAGATGTCCTTTTCATTATAGGGGACTGGAATGCAAAAGTAGGAAGTCAAGAAACACCTGGAGTAACAGGCAAATTTGGCCTTGGAATATGGAATGAAGCAGGGCAAAGACTAATAGAGTTTTGCCAAGAAAATGCACTGGTCATAACAAACACCGTCTTCCAACAACACAAGACAAGACTCTATACATGGACATCACCAGATGGTCAACACCGAAATCAGATTGATTATATTCTTTGCAGCCAAAGATGGAGAAGCTCTATACAGTCAGCAAAAACAAGACCAGGAGCTGACTGTGGCTCAGACCATGAACTCCTTATTGCCATATTCAGACTTAAATTGAAGAAAGTAGGGAAAACCACTAGACCATTCAGGTATGACCTAAATCAAATCCCTTATGATTATACAGTGGAAGTGAGAAATAGATTTAAGGGCCTAGATCTGATAGAGTGCCTGATGAACTATGGAATGAGGTTCGTGACATTGTACAGGAGACAGGGATCAAGACCATTCCCATAGAAAAGAAATGCAAAAAAGCAAAATGGCTGTCTGGGGAGGCCTTACAAATAGCTGTGAAAAGAAGAGAAGCAAAAAGCAAAGGAGAAAAGGAAAGATATAAACATCTGAATGCAGAGTTCCAAAGAATAGCAAGGAGAGATAAGAAAGCCTTCTTTAGCGATCATGCAAAGAAATAGAGGAAAACAACAGAATGGGAAAGACTAGGGATCTCTTCAAGAAAATCAGAGATACCAAAGGAACATTTCATGCAAAGATGAGCTCGATAAAGGACAGATGGTATGGACCTAACAGAAGCAGAAGATATTAAGACGAGGTGGCAAGAATACACAGAAGAACTGTACAAAAAAGATCTTCACAACCCAGATAATCACAATGGTGTGATCACTGACCTAGAGCCAGACATCCTGGAATGTGAAGTCAAGTGGGCCTTAGAAAGCATCACTATGAACAAAGCTAGTGGAGGTGATGGAATTACAGTTGAGCTATTCCAAATCCTGAAAGATGATGCTGTGAAAGTGCTGCACTCAATATGCCAGCAAATCTGGAAAACTCAGCCGTGGCCACAGGACTGGGAAAGGTCAGTTTTCATTCCAATCCCAAAGAAAGGCAATGCCAAAGAATGCTCAAACTACCACACAATTGCACTCATCTCACACGCTAGTAAAGTAATGCTCAAAATTCTCCAAGCCAGGCTTCAGCAATATGTGAACCGTGAACTTCCAGTTGTTCAAGCTGGTTTTAGAAAAAGCAGAGGAACCAGAGATCAAATTGCCAACATCTGCTGGATCATAGAAAAAGCAAGAGAGTTCCAGAAAAACATCTATTTCTGCTTTATTGACTATGCCAAAGCTTTTGACTGTGTGGATCACAATAAACTGTGGAAAATTCTGAAAGAGATGGGAATACCAGACCACCTGATCTGCCTCTTGAGAAATTTGTATGCAGGTCAGGAAGCAACAGTTAGAACTGGACATGGAACAACAGACTGGTTCCAAATAGGAAAAGGAGTTCGTCAAGGCTGTATATTGTCACCCTGTTTATTTAACTTATATGCAGAGTACATCATGAGAAACGCTGGACTGGAAGAAACGCAAGCTGGAATCAAGATTGCCGGGAGAAATATCAATAACCTCAGATATGCAGATGACACCACTCTTATGGCAGAAAGTGAAGAGGAACTCAAAAGCCTCTTGATGAAAGTGAAAGTGGAGAGTGAAAAAGTGGGCTTAAAGCTCAACATTCAGAAAACGAAGATCATGGCATCCGGTCCCACCACTTCATGGGAAATAGATGAGGAAACAGTGGAAACAGTGTCAGACTTTATTTTTGGGGGCTCCAAAATCACTGCAGATGGTGACTGCTGCCATGAAATTAAAAGACACTTACTCCTTGGAAGGAAAGTTATGACCAACCTAGATAGCATATTCAAAAGCAGAGACATTACTTTGCCAACAAAGGTTCGTCTAGTCAAGGCTATGGTTTTTCCAGTGGTCATGTATGGATGTGAGAGTTGGACTGTGAAGAAGGCTGAGCGCTGAAGTATTGATGCTTTTGAACTGTGGTGTTGGAGAAGACTCTTGAGAGTCCCTTGGACTGCAAGGAGATCCAACCAGTCCATTCTGAAGGAGATCAGCCCTGGGATTTCTTTGGAGGGAATGATGCTGAAGCTGAAACTCCAGTACTTTGGCCACCTCATGTGAAGAGTTGACTCATTGGAAAAGACTCTGATGCTGGGAGGGATTGGGGGCAGGAGGAGAAGGGGACGACAGAGGATGAGATGGCTGGATGGCATCACTGACTCGATGGACGTGAGTCTGAGTGGACTCCGGGAGTTGGTGATGGACAGGGAGGCCTGGCGTGCTGCGATTCATGGGGTCACAAAGAGTTGGACACGACTGAGCAACTGATCTTCTATACCAAATGATTCTCCAATACCTCCTGGGTGTCCTACAGTTCAACTCAGTTCTGACACTATCTCCCAGAGATGGCATCAGCTCCCATGGGTTAAGGGAGTGCTCTGTCCCACGAAACTGACCTCCTGCCCTCACTTCAGACACAAACCTCAAGTCCAGGTTCTTACCCATGCTTCTGACCAACTATAAATTGAGGGTTCCCATGAACCCCTCTTTGGGTTCAATAATTTGCTAGAATGGCTGCAGAACCCAGGGAAACAGTTTGCTTACTGTTAGATTGTAGTTGTTGTTTAGTCACTAAATTGTCTCCAACTCTGAGACCCCCATGGACTGTAGCCTGCCCCCCAGGTTCCTCTGTCCATGGAATTTTCCAGGCAAGAATACTGGAATGGGTTGCCATTTCCTCTGTGAGGGGATATTCTCCACTCAAGGATTGAACCTGCATCTTCTGCATTGGCAGGCAGATTCTTTGCCACTGAACCAGCAGGGAAGCCCCAGTGTTAGATTGCTGTTGTTCCATGGCTAAGTTGAGTCCAACTCTTTGCAAACCCATGGGCTGCAGCAAGTCAGGCTTCCCAGTCTTTCACCATCTCCTGGAGTTAGCTCAAACTCATGTCCATTGAGTCCGTGATGCCATCCAGCCATCTCATCCTCTGTTGCCCTCTTCTCCTCCTGCCCTCATTACTGGTTTATAATTTAAAAATGCAACTCGGGAACAGCCAGAAGGAGGAGATGCACAGGGCATCTGTATAGGAGAGGAACACAGAGCTTCCATGCCCTCCCTGGGACTCCTCCCAGCATCTCACTGAATAGCAGAAAGTATCTGAATAGCATCCCTTAGGGATTTTCATAGAAGCTTCATTACATATGCATGCCTGATAAATCACTGGGCATTTGGTGATTGATTCAACCTCCAGCCCCTCTCCTCTCCCTGGAGGTTTGGGGATTGAAATTCCAGCTCTCTCATCCATCATTGGTCCCCTGGGAACAAGCACTTATCCTGAGGGACTTTCCAAAAGTCACCTTATTAACATCAACTCGTGTGTAGTTGAAAGTGTCGTCTGATAAATACAAAAGACACTTCTTTTAATTCTCTTATCAGTTCAGAAATCCCAAGATTTCAAGAGCTCCATGCCAGGAACTAGACTGGACAAAAACCAAATAGATATTTCTTATTATACACTACAGAATCACAGATGTCTTCAGAGGGAAATTCCCATCTAAGCTGAGTCTTAAGGGACAAGTAGAATTCATAGAAGGTAGAAAGGCAGGTCCCAGAGAGTAAATAACTTGGGCAAAGTCCATAAAAAGTGAAAGACCATAACCCCCCATGGAGCAGATGGAAATACAGGACATGTGTGGGCAAGCAGAGAGATGATGCTGCGAATCTGGGCAAAGGAATTTGTCAATTTTTCTCTTATCAGTTCAGTCTCTTAGTTCTGTCCTGACTATTTGCAAACCCATGGACTATAGCACACTAGGCTTCCCTGTCCATCACCAACTCCTGGAGCTTACTCAAACTCATGTGCATCGAGTCAGTGATGCCATCCAACCATCTCATCCTCTGTCATCCCCTTCGCCTCCTACCCTCAATCCTTCCCAGCATCAGGGTCTTTTCAAATGAGTCAGTTCTTCACATCAGGTGGCCAAAATATTGGAATTTCAGCTTCAGCATCAGTACTTCCAATGAGGATTCAGGACTGATTTCCTTTAGGATTGACTGGTTTGATCTTTCTGTCCAAGGGACTCTCAAGAGTCCTCTCCAACACCACAGTTCAAAAGCATCAATTCTTTAGAGCTCAGCTTTCTTTATAGTCAAGCTCTCACATCCACACATGACTACTGGAAAAACCATAGCTTTGACTAGATGGACCTTTGTTGGCAAAGTAACGTCTCTGCTTTTAATATGCTGTCTAGGTTGGTCATAACTTTTCTTCCAAGGAGCAAGCGTCTTTTAATTTCATGGCTGCAGTCACCATCTGCAGGGATTTTGGAGCCCCCCCGCCCCCCGCCCAAAATAAAGTCTGCCACTGTTTCCATTGTTTCCCCATCTATTTCCCATGGAGTGATGGGACCAGATGCCATGATCTTCGTTTTCTGAATGTTGAGTTTTAAGCCAACTGTTTCACTCTCCTCTTTCACTTTTCTCAAGAGGCTCTTTAGTTCTTCTTCGCTTTCTGCCATAAGGGTAGTGTCATCTGCATACCTGAGGTTATTGATATTTCTCCTGGCAATCTTGATTCCAGCTTGTACTTCATCCAGCCTGGCATTTCTCATGATGTACTCTGCATATAAGTTAAATAAGCAGGGTGACAATATACATCCTTGACATACTCCTTTCCTGATTTGGAACCAGTCTGTTGTTCCATGTCCAGTTCTAACTGTTGCTTCCTGACCTGCATACAGATTTCTCAGGAGGCAGGTCAGGTGGTCTGGTATTCCCATCTCTTTCAGAATTTTCCACAGTCTATTGTGATCCACACAGTCAAAGGCTTTGGTATAGTCAATAAAGCAGAAATAGATGTTTTTCTGGAACTCTCTTGCTTTTTTGATGATCCAGTGGATGTTGGCAATTTGATCTCTGGTTCCTCTGCCTTTTCTAAATCCAGCTTGAACATCCGGAAGCTCACAGTTCACATACTATAGAAGCCTGGCTTGGAGAATTTTGAGCATTACTTTACTAGCGTGTGAGATGAGTGCAATTGTGTGGTAGTTTGAGCATTCTTTGGCATTGCCTTTCTTTGGGATCGGAATGAAAACTGACCTTTTCCAGTGCTGTGGCCACTGCTAAGTTTTCCAGATTTGCTGGCATATTGAGTGCAGCACTTTCACAGCATCATCTTTCAGGATTTGAAATAGCTCAACCAGAATTCCATCACCTCCACTAGCTTTGTTCATAGCGATGCTTCCTAAGGCCCACTTGACTTTACATTCCAGGATACCTGGCTCTAGGTGAGTGATCACACCATCGTGGTTATCTGGGTCATGATGATCTTTTTTGTATAGTTCTTCTGTGTATTCTTGCCACCTCTTCTTAATATCTTCTGCTTCTGCTAGGTCCCTACCATTTCTGTCCTTTATCGAGCCCATCTTTGCATGAAATGTTCCCTTGGTATCTCTAATTGTCTTGAAGAGATCTCTAGTCTTTCCCATTCTATTGTTTTCCTCTATTTCTTTGCATTGATCACTGAGGAAGGCTTTCTTATCTCTCCTTGCTATTCTTTGGAACTCTGCATTCAGATGGGTATATCTTTCCTTTTCTCCTTTGCCTTTCACATCTTTTCTTTTCTCAGCTATTTGTAAGCCTTCCTCAGACAACCATTTTGCCTTTTTGCTTTTCTTTTTCTTGGGGATGGTCTTGATCATTGCCTCCTGTACAATGTTACGTACCTCCATCCATAGTTCATCAGGCACTCTGTCTATCAGATCTAATCCCTTGAATCTTTTTGTCACTTCCACTGTATAATCGTAAGGGATTTGATTTAGGTCATCTCTGAATGGTCTAGTGGTTTTTCCCTACTTTCTTCAATTTAAGTCTGAATTTTGCAATAAGGGGTTCATGACCTGAGCCACAATCAGCTCCCAGTCTTGTTTTTGCTGACTGTATAGAGCTTCTCCATCTTTGGCTGCAAAGAATATAATCAAGTAGAGTCTTCTCTTGTGTTGTTTGAAGAGGGTGTTTGCTATGACCAGTGTGTTCTCTTGGCAAAACTGTTAGCTTTTGATCTGCTTTTTTTTTTTACTCCAAGGTCAAATTTGCCTGTTACTCCAGGTATCTCTTGACTTCCTACTTTTGCATTCCAGTCCCTTATAATGGAAAGGACACCTTTTTTGGTCATTAGTTCTAGAAGATCTTGTAAGTCTTCCTAAAACCATTCAACTTCAGCTTCTTCAGCATTACTGGTCAGGGCATAGACTTGGATTACTGTGATATTGAATGAGTTGCCTTGGAAATGAACAGAGATCATTCTGTCTCATTTGAGATTGAAATGCAAGTACTGCATTTCAGACTCTTTTGTTGACTATGATGGCTACTCCATTTCTTCTAAGGGATTCTTGCCCACAGTAGTAGATATAATGGTCATCTGAGTTAAATTCACCCATTCCAGTTCACTGATTCCTAAAATGTTGATATTCACCCTTGCCATCTCCTGTTTGACCACTTCCAATTTGCCTTGATTCATGGACCTAACATTCCAGGTTCCTATGCAATATTCCTCTTTATAGCACTGGACTTTACTTCCATCACCCATCACATCCACAACTGGGTGTTGTTTTTGCTTTGGCTCCATCTCTTCATTCTTTCTAGAGTTATTTTTCCACTTTCTCTTATAGGTGGTGCCAAACCATTGAAAGGTTTTAGATCTCATTAGCAATATGGTGGTGGAGGCTCAAAGCTAGAGAATTAATAGAGGGTAGCATTGGTCCATGTGAGAAATGATGCAAGCAAAAAAAAAAAAAAACGGCCATTCCAGGAGTTGGAAAAAAAGGATGCAGAGGAGAGACTGTTCAGGACAAGTGATCAAGGCTGGTGCAGGGTGGTGACAAAGAGCTTGAACTTTGGAATTAAACAGATCCAAGTTTCAGCCCAGCTGTCTATTAGCTCTGTGACCTTAATCAAACAATCTCTGTGTTAGTCTCCTCATGTATAAAGCACTGCTAATCAGAGTACCTACCTTGTACAATAGGTGTTTTAGATGAAAATGTGTGGGATTAGTATAATGTCTGCCACAGTATACTAATGTGCCCATTCAGTGTTGGCTGTAATTATTTCTACTGATAGGGCTTCCCTGGTAGCTCAGCAGTAAAGAACCTGCCTGCAATGCAGGAGACTGGGACTTGATCCTTGGGTCCAGAAGATCCCCTGGAGAAGGAAATGGCAACCCACTCTGGTTTTCTTGACTGTGAAATCTCATGGACAGAGAAACATGGTGGGCTACGTGGTTCATGGGGTTACAGAGTCAACCACAACTCAGCAACTAAACCACCAATCACCACCATTAAGGAGATGAGAAGGGAGAGCTTAAAGACTCAGGTTTTGAGACAGAAAGTAGGGGAAAGACAGTGTCCAGACCCAGGTGAGGAATCCAGGTAGAAGAGCACACTTGGGGGAGGGAGTTTTGAGTTCCAGTTTTGGAAATGCTGAAGATGTCTGTGGGACATTAGCAGAAATGTCCAGCAGGCATTTGGTACAGAGATTTGGGCAGGAGTTGGAGAACTGGAGGACACACAGCACAAACGAGGCAGTTTAAGCCAGTAGAGCAGGGGTCCCCAACTTCTGGAATCTAATGTCTGATGATCTGAGGTGGAGCTGATGTGATAATAACAGAAATGAAGTGCACAATAAATGCAATTGCTTGAATCATCCTGAAACCATCTACCCCTCTCTGGGTCGTGGAAAAACTGTCTCCCACAAAACTGGCCCTGATGTCAAAAAGGTTGGGGACTGCTGCTGGACTTCTAAATGGAGTCATTTTGGAAAAGGCCTTCAAGAAGGCAGAGGAGAAAACTTGGAGGACACCAGCATGAAGAGGGGGCAGAAGAAGGGCCCTCAACAAGGATGCTGGGATAGTTGCTGATGGAAGAGGGAGGCCCCCCTAGAAGAGGTGCTGCCATCCAGTGGGTGGGTGCCTGCTTTCTGCAGGCAGCTCACAAAGACAGACAGGACAAACACTTAGAAGAAGCTTACAAGAAGGCTCTAGGAGCCCCTCAAACGTCCCTTTAATGGTCTGTGATTCTGTTTCAGTTTCCTCTTTGCTTTCTTCTCTCTTCCTTATGAATAAAAAAAAAAAAAAAAACTTTACTTGCAATTTTTCTGCCTGTCTCTGCTTATAACGTGGAGGCTGTGAGCCCCCATGTAGAGTGCAGATCCTCTGAATGCATTATGTGGGTGGACCAGGGAGACCAGATGTCCCACGTCACCTTCCAGCCCCAGACAGTCGGTACTTTGAGAAGTGGGTTAAATACTCTAGCCAGGAAGGAAGGAAGTGTTGGAGGTCCGTGGGAATGCAATGCAGTTGCTTTACCATCTTTGGCATTGCAGAGGACACATGCATTTCAAATTAACTTTAAAGCTTGTCTCGTTTTGTGACAATACCATGCATGTCTGGGGCAGGCAAGAGGCTATATTTATGTAATTTGATTACGTATAACTACTTGTTCAGAGTTTGACTGAGTGGAACTAATAGATGGGAACCCTTAATATTTGTTGCCACTGTCAGCAGATTAGTGTGGAGCTCTACCTGTCCTGGGCTTCCCAGGAGACGCTAGTGGTAAAGAACTGACCTGCCCATGTAGGAGGCCTAACAGACATGGGTTTGATCCCTGAGTTGGAAAGATCCCTTGGAGGAGGTCATGGCAACCTATTCCACTATTCTCGCCTGGAGAATCTTATGCACAGAGGAGCCTGGTGGGCTACAGTGCGTGGGGTCGTGAAAGAGTTGGGCACAACTGAAGTGACGGCACGCACTACCTCTGCTGCTCCATTGACTGCCAAATTCTGCCTCCCGCCATGAAAGGGTGTCTTAGTGAAAAACTGCAAAAGATGCTCCTTAAAGCTCCCTCCATGGACTAGACAACTGTGTCTCAGAATCAAAGGCAGGGGTACTTGCCCTAGGATGGCTCATGTCCCCCACTATGCTGAGTGTGCACAGACCCTCAGTATCATCTGGATGGTTATTTTGTGCAAGGAAATCTTGGGATGCCAATGAAATCCAGTTTAGTTGACTTCTAGGTCCATAGTGATGAGGATGATGGGGAAAGAATAGCAAACCCATCCCTGATGCTTAGTGGACCCAGACATTATTTATAGTATTTTACATGTAATAACTTCATCCTTGTGAAACAGGAGGGAAGGAGCAGGGCAATCCATTTCTTACCTATCACTTTGTCTCTTACTGAATTCTTTCTGTGACCAGACACAAAGAACTCAAGCTTCATTAAGTCCTGAGACCAGGTGTGTGATTTCAATTAAAAGACAGTGGGTTCAAGTCCCACTGACAGGGCCAACTATAAATTAAGATGATCATGTATGGCTGGGGAGGACCATTGTTGCTCCATATCCTCTCTCCACGGTTTTCAGATGGAGACAGTTGTCACTCCAAAGGGCAGATTTCACCTCTGTAGATACAATGACAGGAAGACTCTCCTATATTGTTCATGCTCATGCTCACTCAGTCATGTCCGACTCTTTGCAACCCCAAGAACTATAACCGTCCAGGATCCTCTGTCCATGGGATTTCCCAGGCAAGACTACTGGAACAGGTTGCCATTTCCTCCTCCAGGGCATCTTCCCAACCCAAGGATTGAACCCACGTCTCTTGCACCTCCTGCATTGGCAGGTGGATTTTTTTTTAAACCACTGAGCCACCTGGGAAGCCCTGTATTGTCATGAGAGCACAAACTGGTACAATATTTTCAGAAGAGAATTTCACAGTATGCAAAAATTCGAAATGCATATGCTCTTTTCCTTAGCAACCCACTTCTGTAACCCTATGACATGGAAGTGCTAGCAAAAAAATATCTATGTAGAAGGATGCACATTGCCCCTTTGTAAGAACAAGGGTTGAAAACAACTTCAATGCCCATCACTAAGGCTTGGTTCAATGAATGACATTCATTGAATGAATGACAGACATTGAATGAATGACATTCATTGAATGACATTCATTATATTCCATTCCCTGGAATATAGTGAGCTAAGAGGCAACATAAAGTAGCTTTGTCTATATTAATACAGGGAAACCTACTCAATATATTGCTAAATGGAAAATCTATGTCTGGAATGATACCATTAATATTACTAATAGTATCATTAAATGATACCATTAAAGAAAGTACAGGGGGCAGAGATAGCTAGTTGTTTGCAGAATCCCTTCTTTATTTCCTTTAGTAATAGAATTCATGTCTCCTCCCACTCTTGTCCATTTTATTAGTAAGTGGGTAGCTAAAGATGATATTGGGTTTCCCTGTGGCTCAGATGGTAAAGAATCTGCCTGCAATACCGGGAGACCTGGGTTCGATCCCTGGGTTGGGAAGATCCCCTAGAGAAGGGAATGGCTACTCACTCCAGTATTCTTGCCTGGAGAATCCCATGGACAGAGGAGGCTGGTGGGCTACAGTCCAAGGGGTCTTCAGGCGTCGGACACGACTAAGCATCTAATGCACAAAGACCACATTAGCTTAGGTGGGGGTGATGTAGCCCAATCCTACATTTAAGTGGGTGACCAAAGCTCCCTTTTAGCCAGCTTTGGCAGAGAGCCTAAATTCTGGCCAATGGGATGCGAGCAGAAGTAATTTGTGCAACCAAGTGGTCACATCCTTCTAAAGGAAGTTAGTGGTTCACTTCCTCTATCCCCTTCCTGCAGCTGCGCCCAGAGATAAGGCTTTGATGCAGACAAGGACCCCTAGTAGGGGATGAAACCTCATGGAACAGAGGCAACTACCTGCCTTCTACCACTCCTCCAAACACTTCTAGAAAGAGAAAGAAACATCTATCTTGTTTGATTTACTGTAACAGTTAACCTTATATTCTAAGTAACATGGTATGTATTTATAGTACTACCACTGCTAATAACCGTAACGAACATACATCTAGTGCTTATTACGTGCCATGCTCTACTCCAGCCACTTGACATGCAATAGCTTGTTTAATCCTCACAACAGCCCTATGAGGTGAATCCTGTAATTGTCCCCATTTTACAGATGTGAAAACCGAAACATGAGGAGATCAAGGGACTTGCCTAGGGTCTTCCAAGAAGCATGGCAGAGTTGCACCTAGGCACTGACTCCAGAGGCCATGTTCCTAAGAGAAATCCCTAATAACCTCTAGAGTATGGGCTGCAGGCAGCGGAAAAGAGAAACTTTCTTTTGAACGTTATACAGGCTAGAATGTTTGAAGTTTTTATAATAGGCATGCACCTGTTTTCATAATTTAGAAAAGGGAAGTTTAAGTCTAGATATTTTAGTGGGAAATACACACCATGGAGAGAGGTAAAACATTAGCTTAAAATGCGGCTCAGAAAAGAAGACAGGGATTTCCCTGGTGGTCCAGTGGCTAAGACTCCATGTTCCCAATGCAGGGGGTCTGGGGTTCAATCCCTGGTCAGGGAACTAGATCCCTCATGCCACCACAAAGACCTGGCAGAGCCAAAAATATAAATTTTTTTTTTAATAGAAGACAACCCACTTCTGGGGTCCAATGGCTCCCTCAGCCTCAGAGAGAGCAGGGAAGTGGGTGGAAAGCCCTGGTACTGTAACAGGACAGTAGTAAAGGGTGGGTCGAAAGCTAAGATGAGCAGAATGAGACTGAACTGCCCCACAGGTGGGCCAGGCTGGCCAGCTGGTGAGATGTTGTCCAAACAACCAGGTCAACACGCTTCTCATTTTCCATCATTTGTTTTGCCATAATCTATCTTTAGTATAAACCTAGAAAGCAAAAGAAACTGTCTCAGCTAAACGCTCCTCCCCTGAGAGGATCTCAGGCGTGCCGTCTCTCTTTACATTTGTCAATATTTAGCGTTCAAGTTCCTGGAAGAAGAAAAGTACTTGACTTTGCTAAACCTCCCTGGGCTGCAGGACAACCCCATGGGGCATATGTTCTGAACCAAAACGTCACACCTTATTTGGGCTGAAATGAGTGGACGGCTGATGGCGTTTGTTTCAGATCTTCTAACTCGAATGAAAACTATTAGGTCTACAGTTACCAGACATAAATAAACTGTATAAACTGTATGGGTAGTAGGTCTGTACACTCACAAAAATAAATGACCTCAGGGGTTTCTGGCCATTTATTTATCTGCAGGGTTTCAAGGCCAAGAGAAAATTCATGTGCATTACACACAACACCATGGGAGCCCCAAGCTGGCAGACATATGTAGTTACATACACATTTCTATATTCTTTATGTGGGTCTTCCCTGGTGGCTTAGCAGGTAAAGAATTGGCCTGCAATGCTGGAGATCTGGGTTCGATCCCTGGGTTGGGAAGATTCCCTGGAGAAGGGAAAGGTTACCCACTCCAGTATTCTGGCCTAGAGAATTCCATGAACTATACAGTCCATGGGGTCGCAAAGAGTTGGACACGACTAAGTGACTTTCACTTTCACTCCCTGGTGGCTCAGATGATAAAGAATTTGCCTGCAATATAGGAGACCCAGGTTTGATCCCTGGGTTGGAAGATCCCCTGGAGAAGCAAATGGCAACGCACTCCAGTATTCTTGCCTGGAGAATCCCATGGACAGAGGAGCCTGGCGGGCTACAATCCATAGGGTCACAAAGAGTCAGACATAACTGGGCAACTAACGCTTCCACTTTTCACTCTTTATGTAAAGTGTATTTTTCATAATTAACCATATGCAATTAAAAGAACTCTTCTTGATTCTGACCCTGTGTCATTCCTATATTTGAGTGTGAAATTGTCCTGTCATTTATCAAATAATGGTGTTGACAATAGAAAGTTGCTGATTCTCTCTTGAGCCCCTCAAATTTCACTTTAAATTTCATAGGTCTCAGGATTCCACAATTCTGGGAGCTAGTAAAAGAGATATTAAGAATAGGGTCCCAGCTGGCCTGGCTGCACTATGTGATGCCCTAAAACAGACAGCACCATCTGTGTTCCCCTCCTTTTGGTACACATAGGCTGGGGGTAGGGGTGGGGTGGGTCTTTCCTTTCCCAGGAAGTGGTTCGTTTTTCCCTCCTCCAGTAAAGATCCTGAAAAACAACCACCCAAAATATCCATCCCCCTCCCATTTGTCCTTTCACCTCTAATAGGAAATCCTTTATATTTTCCCTTCATTTCCAATCTGAGAGGTTAACTGATGTTCTAGTGAGTTGTTGACTCCCCCTTAAAACAGAGGCCCTGCTCATTAGCTTGTACTGCTAACTCTGGCTCTTCCCCACAGGCCAGGAGAAGCGGCAGGCCTGGGTCAAGCCATTGCACAGACTGGAGAGAATCAGGGGAGATGACCCTGGGCAAGGACTCATAGCAGACCCTTTGTGGTTTAATTGGGAGGAGCAGAACAGAATCAGGCTCAGAAAATCAGGCAGAATTCAGACACCAGGTGGTGGCCCTTTCAGCAGCTGTTCTTCACACCCCAAACACCACAGAAGCACACATATACACAGCACACACACTCACACACATGCACACATACATGCGTCTAACACTGACCTCACCTACCACTCCCCTCTCTCACCCTGCTCAGCCACTCTGACTACCTCACACACCAGGCCGGTTCCTGCCTCAGGACCTTTGCACGGACGGCTCCCTCTGCCTGGAACACTCACAGCTCATTCCTTGGCTTCCTCTTAGTTTTTCCTCAGTTGACACCTTTACAGTGAGACCTTCCTTGACCACCTTATTTAAAACTCACACTCCCCTATGGCAGAAAGTAACCCAGTATTGTACAGAAACTATACTTTGATAAATAAACAAAATCCATACTTTCCTTCTATCACTACATTCCCAATACCCAGCTCATCTCTGTTTTCTTGATAGCACTTATCCTTTTTTACATATTAGATAATTTACTTATTATATTTATTTTCTGACTCTCTCAATTAGAATGTCAGTTCCATGATAGAAGGAAAGTTAACCCTTTCATTCAATGCTCCATCCCCAGGGCCTAAAACCAGGGGTCAGCAAATAATAGCCACTGGCCAAATCCCACCCACCCTAGTTTTAGTAATAGTCAGTAAGCTCAGAAATATTTTTACATTTTATTATTTTACTATATTTTATTTATTTTGATGGAAAAACAGTGTAATGAAATGATTAAAAAATAAGCTTATATGAAATAATTATTGACTTAGCCAGGGATATAGAACGCCAAGACCAGTGAATTTCTAAATTGAAAGTTGAAATAAGAACTTTAAAATTTCTTTTAAGTTGTAAAAATAGCTTCCTTTTTTTTTTTGAAGACTGACACCATTCAATATTTAGTCTCAGAATCCACAATTTAGACCATTGTTTAATTTATTAGAGAGGTCACCCACACATCTATATCATTATCTATATTTCATTTGAATATAGATTTAATATAAGTTTAATGCAGAAATTTTTTACATTTTAAAATGTTTTTTAAAAAAACAAACCAAAACAACAACAAAAACTCACTATTTAGCCTTTTGGAGAGAAAATTGTTTTAAGAGCTGAGGTTATTACCTCTTGACCCACAAAGACTAAAGTCTTTATTTACTATTTGGCCCTTTACAGAAAGCATTCACCTATCCCAGCCTAAAGCAATACCCAGCACATAGCAGATGCTGAAAGAATGAACAAATGAATAAATGAACACCATTTTCCTTTTAATCAAAGAACTCAATAGAAATCAGACCTGTGGTTGCCAAGGGGAGGTATGGACTGAAACCCACCAGGCTCCTCTGTCTATGGAATTCTCCAGGCAAGAATACTGGAGTGGGTTGCCATTTCCTACTCCAGAGGATCTTCCCGACCCAGGGATGGAACCTGGGTCTCCTGCATTGCAGGCAGATTCTTTACCATTTGAGCTACCAGGGAAGCCCAAGTTTGTTGAGATTAGCAGCTTCAAACTGTATGCATAAGATGGAGAAAAAACAAGGTCCTACTGTATAGAACAGAGAACTATATTCAACATCCTATGATAAACTATAATGGAAAAATATGAAAAGTAATGTGATAAATCAACTATCCTTCAATAAAATAAACTTCAAAAAAAAAAAAGAACGAAGAAAGGTTGAAATGCCCCTCCTTGATCTCTTTCCATTGTCTGGGTTTAAATTTTCTTTGTTCTTACAACTTCTTCGTTTGTGCATAAGGAATGGGTTATTTGTAATCAGAACTAAATGGAATGATGGGAATTATCTGGAATGGAGCCTGAGGACAAAGTTCAGTTCCAACAGTCAGCAGATGGTCAGGTTTGATCAATGATTCTCCATCTATCCAGCCCCTTCCTTCCCACCTTGCTGTCCCACCTACTTCCCAGACCTGGGCACACACCCAAGCTTACTGGAATCCAGGGAAGGGAATTCTGACCCCACACCCCTTCTCCTTGCCTCTCACCTCTCAGCCCACCCTGCTGGGAACCACTCTTCTGGAAGACAGTGTTTTTCTGGAACCTAGTGGAGTTTCTGAAAGTTGAAGAGGCTGCCTAGCCAAGTGTAGAAGTCAGCACTATTTCAAAAAGCCAATGTAGCCAACTCTTGGGCAGCAGCCTCTTTGGACAAAGACCAAATGGTCACTATTGATCTGAGTTGTCCTCTTATAGCTCTTTAAAGGGAAGAGCTCTGCCTTTGAAGACCGAGCACTGCCTTTTGCTAATTGAGTGTCCCTGAGCCAAGTATTTAGTCTGAACCTCAGTTTCCTCATCTGTAAGATGAGGTTTAAAGTATTCCTGCAGAATAGATGAGATTGTAGATATACTTTGTAAACTAAAGAGTTCTCAACCAAGATGAGATGTTGCTATAATCATTGATCTGGTAGAGTGCGAGGGCTCCCCTGGTGGCTCAGCAGTAAATACACCTGCCAATGCAGAGACTCAGGTTCGATTCCTGAGTCAGGAAGATCCCCTGGAGAAGGAAATGGCAAACCGCTCCATTATTCAGGCCTGGTAAATCCCACAGACAGAGGAGACTGGCAGGCTACAGTCCATGGGGTTGCAAAGGGTCAGACATGACTGAGAGCCCAGGCACACACACAAAGAGAAAAAGTAAAAGGCACACGTCTCATTTCTCCAGTGTCAGTGGTGATTTTGTCCACATTCTCCCTCTCACCTCTCCCTACCCTCACTCCCAGCAGTGGCAATACATTATCGAGGACCATAAAAACATTCACATTCTTTAACCCAGTAATTCTATTTGGGGAAGAAGATGGGAAGAAATAATGCCCAGAGAGAAAGAGCAATATTCACTGCAGATGTTTTTTAATAATAGTGCCTCAAAAGGAAACACCCTAAATGTTAACAGATGGGAAATGCTCAGATTAATTAAGTGCTAATAGGTGCAATGTTTGCAAAGTAATAATTATGAAAGCTTTGTCACAACATGGACATTATCATGCTATCTAGAAAAAAATGAATATAAAGTGGTGGTGGCTCAGTGGTAAAGAAATCGCCTGCCAATGCAGGAGATGCAGGTATGAACCCTGGGTCAGACGGATTCTCTGGAGAGGAAATGCAACCCACTTCAGTATTCTTGCCTGGGAAATCCCATGGACAGAGAAGCCTGGCAGGCTACAGACCACAGGGTTGCAAAAAGCCAGAGGCAACTTAGTGACTAAACAACAATAATGTAACCTCTAATTGCAGCTCTGTATAGAATATTTGTATATATGAGCAGATTAGAATACAAAAAAAATACCTGTATTTCAGGAATGGTCTTCTGTTCAGTCTCTCAGTCATGTCCGACTCTTTGCAACTCCATGGACTGCAGCACAGCAGGCTTCCCTGTTCATCACCAACCCCCAAAGCTTGCTCAAACTCACATCCATCGAGTTAGAAATGCCATCCAGCCATCTCATCTTCTGTTGTCCCCTTCTCCTCCTGCCTTCAATCCTTCCCAGCATCAGGGTCTTTTCCAATGAGTCAGTTCTTCGCATCAGGTGGCCAAAGTATTGGAGTTTCAGCTTCAGCATCAGTCCTTCCAATGAATATTCAGGCCTGATTTCCTTTAGGATGGACTGGTTGGATCTTCTTGCAGTCCAAGGGACTCTCAAGAGTCTTCTCCAACACCACAGTTTAAAAGCATCAATTCTTCGGCGCTCAGCTTTCTTTATAGTCCAACTCTCACATCCACACACGACTACTGGAAAAACCATAGCTTTGACTAGGTGGACCTTTGTCAGCAAAGGAGTAGTCTCAGACTGGCTTAAAAAATGTTTACACAAACACTTGAATATCATTACAGGAGTAGAAAGAGTATCCTGCTTGCCGTTAGAAGAAGACCACATTCTTTAACCTCAGCTATAACATTTATTAGCTATTGAGACCTTGGGCAACCATTTAAACTGGAAATGGCAATCCACTCCAGTGTTCTTGCCTGGAGAATCCCAGGGACGGGAGAGCCTGGTGGGCTGCTGTCTATGGGGTCGCACAGAGTCGGACATGACTGAAGTGACTTAGCAGTAGCAGTTTCCTCACCAGTAAAATGAAGACTATCATAGCCTCTTACAAGGCTGCTGTAATAGTTAGTGCATGCTCAGTCACTCAGTCGTGTCCAGCTCTATGGGACCCTCATGGACTGTAGCCCACCAGGCTCCTCTGTCCATGGAATTTTCCAGGCAAGAATACTGGAGAAGGTTGCCATTTCCTACACCAGGGAATCTTCCCAACCCAGGGCTTGAACCTGAGTCTCCTGTGCCTCCTGCATTGTCAGGCCAGTTCTTTACCACTGGGCCACCTGGGAAGCCCTGTGATACATATGAGGTTGGTCAGAAAGTTCATTCAGATTTTGCATAAGATCGTACAGAAAAAGCTGATTGAACTTTTTGGCCAACCTGAGTACTTTGTGAATGGCACAGATGTAACCATCCTCTTTGACCACCAGGCGGTGAGTCAGCTGGTCCCCAACCTGGACCCATTTTCTTGGGCTTGAGGAGGATCAAGGGAGCAGGAGAAGGCAGGGAGGACCATCAGACTCAGTACAGGTCTCACACCTGTGACAGGAGATGGGGGAAGTGAGAGGATGGGTGGGAAGACACTCAGGCTGTGGCATGACTCTTGCCCATGTCACCCGAAGGGAGTAACTGCATCCTGCAGGAGGGGGGCTGCACATGGAACTCAAGAAAGTGGGGCCACGGCCTGATATGGCAGTGGGTGCAGGAGGCCTGCAACCAGTGCTGTCAGTCAACTGTCCTCGCTGATTCAGATCAGAGCAGCACAGCTCCATGGCTACCACAACCCCCTGTTCCTTTCTCCCCTGCTTGAGTTCATCTCCATAATGGATTGATATCTTTCCATTGTCCCAGACACTCTCATTTTCATGACATCTCTTCACTAGTTCCATTTAAAGCTTACTGATAGAGTAATCTTCTCAGAGGACAACTCCGCTTATATCACCACTCAGATACTATCAGTGGCTCCTCATTGCCTGAAAATATACCCCCATCCCTGACCTGTGTGATAAGCTGGGCCAGGCCTGCTCTTCCAGCCTCTTGACGCCCTAGACTGACCTTTCTTATCTATTGACTGATCATCATGATGTAACTGCAATGTAATTGTTCCTAGGGTTGTTATTTAACCCACAGAAAACACAAAAAGTTGGTTCTGGTTATGCAGTGAGAAATTGCACTTGGATTTTATCTTCAGGGAACGTGGGCTTGCTTTTGCAACCCAGTAGAGTTTCAGGAGGAGTGAATGGGTGTGTAAGAGGTTTGATAAGACCCCACTTGAGGTATTCTACAACCTGGCAGCATTTCACCTGGAGAGCTGGAAAACCACCAGCAAAAATTACCTTCTGACAGCAAAGAACTCACTAGAAAAGAAGGGTACTGAAGTCAGCCAGTGGAAGTAAGTTCGAAGAGGTACATTCGGGTCAAACTCAGCAGAACCCTGAATGTCCAGAGGGACAGCTGGGAGACCTGCCTAAAGTGAGGGTTTTGACGTAGAAGTCTTATACAAGTCAGAGCTGACTAGCACAAACACATTCCCTTTCTTAGGGAATGGCTGGCTGAGGAATTTTCTGGAATATCATTTCCCAAATCACCCCAACTGCCTCATGGAAAACCACATGGGCTGGTGGTTACTGAATTATTGTCAGGTGATGGCCAACTGTCCAAAGCCCTTACTGGGGCTCACTCAGCTCTGCCTCCTTGGCCCAATCGCTATTCTTTGAACAGAGGGAGTCCGTTGTTGTTCAGGAACTTGAAATCTGCAGTCCCTGGTGCCCCAGTGCAGCCGTGCCCAGACATTCAATTGGAAATCTCCTTCACCCTGCACCACTACAGCTTACTCCCTCACTTCCTCAGACCTCTACTCCAAAAACAGATCCTTGAATATGGCTTCCCTGATCACCCCAAATCAAACTATCTCTCACACCCACCTGTGTAAATTCTTTTTTAAGAATTGGAGCATAATTGCTTTACAATGTTGTGTTAGTTCCTGCTGTACAATGAAGTGAATCCTCTATGTGTATACATATATCCCCTCCCTCATGGACCTCCCTCCCAAACTTCCATCCCACCCATCTAGGACATCACAAAGCACTGAGCTAGGCTTCCTGTGACTGTGGCTCAGACCATGAACTCCTTATTGCAAAATTCAGACTTAACTTGAAGAAAGTAGGGAAAACCACTAGACCATTCAGGTATGACCTAAATCAAATCCCATACGAGTATACGTGGAAGTGACAAATAGATTCAAGTGATTAGATCTGATAGACAAAGTGCCTGAAGAACTATGGACAGAGGTTCATGACATTGTACAGGAGGCAGTGGTCAAGACCATCCCCAAGAAAAAGAAATGCAAAAAGGCAAAATGGTTGTCTGAGAAAGACTCACAAATAGCTAAGAAAAGAAAAGACATGAAAGGCAAAGGAGAAAAGGAAAGATATATCCATTTGAATGCAGAGTTCCAAAGAATAGCAAGGAGAGATAAGAAAGCCTTCCTCAGTGATCAATGCAAAGAAATAAAGGAAAACAACAGAATGAGAAAGACTAGAGATCTCTTCAAGAAAATTGGAGATACCAAGGGAACATTTCATGCAAAGATGGGCACAAGAAAGGACAGACATGGTATGGACCTAACAGAAGCAGGAGATATTAAGAAGAGGTGGCAAGAATACATAGAAGAACTATACAAAAAAGATCATCATGACCCAGATAACCACGATGGTGTGATCACTCACCTAGAGCCAGACATCCTGGAATGTGAAGTCAAGTGGGCCTTCGGAAGCATCACTGTGACCAAAGCTAGTGGTAGTGATAGAATTCCAGTTGAGCTATTTCAAATCCTGAAAGATGATGCTGTGAAAGTGCTGCACTCAATATGCCAGCAAATCTGGAAAACTCAGCAGTGGCCACAGCACTGGAAAAGGTCAGTTTTCATTCCAATCTCAAAGGCAATGCCAAAGAATGTTCAAACTACCGCACAATTGTATTCATCTCATATGCAAGCAAAGTAATGCTCAAAATTCTCCAAGCCAGGCTTCAACAGAATGTGAACTGTGAACTTCCAGATGTTCAAGCTGGATTTAGAAAAGGCAGAGGAACCAGAGATCAAATTGCCAACATAGAGAAAGCAAGAGAGTTCCAGAAAAACATCTACTTCTGCATTATTGACTATGTCAAAGCCTTTGACTGTATGGATCACAACAAACTATGGAAAATTCTTATAATAGAGATGGGAATACCAGACCACCTGACCTGCCTCCTGAGAAATTTGCAGGTCAAGAAGCAACAGATAGAACTGGACATGGAACAACAGACTGGTTCCAACTTGGGAAAGGAGTATATCAATGCTGCATATTGTCACCTTGCTTATTTAACTTATATGCAGAGTACATCATGCAAAATGCCAGGCTGGATGAAACACAAGCTGGAATCAAGATTGCCGGGAGAAATATCAATAACCTCAGATATGCCACTACTGAGCCCATGTACCACAGCTACTGAAGCCCGCACGCCCTGGAGCCCATGCTCCCCAACAAGAGAGGCCACTGCGATGAGAAGCCCACACACTGCAACTAGAGAAAAGTTCACATAGCAACAAAGACACAGCACAGCCCAAAAGTCAATTTTTGTTGTTGTTCAGCTGCTAAGTCATGCCTGACTTTTTGCTACCCCATGGACTGCAGCACGCCAGGCTTCCTTGTCTTTCATTATCTACTGGAATTTACTCAAATTCATGTCCATTGAGTTGGTGATGCTATCTATCTCATCCTCTGCTGCCCTTTTAAAAGAATATAATATATGCAAGGGTTTACATTTCCAGCTGTAGGAAAAAACTGGTGTAATCATGTAACTGTGAGTGCATATATGAGATGGTTGGATGGCATCACCAACTTGATGGACATGAGTTTGAGCAAGCTCCAGGAGTTGGTGATGGACAAGGAAGTCTGGCATGCTACAGAACACAGAGTCAGACACAACTGAGCAACTGAACTGAACTGAATGCTACTGCAGATATCAAATGACTCTTAAAAGTACTAGGGAATTCTGAAACTGTTGACTTTTATTAAAGGTTGCATACAGTGTTGGGTTAGGTTCCGTGAACTTTGGAAAAGAAAAGAACACATGATCCTCACTCCAAGAAGCTTATATTGGGAAAGAAAAAACACAAAAAACAACTAGAAACATGTAGGTGTTAAAAACACTTAGATAATGACTAGAGCAAAGTATGAAATTAAATATTCTATGATGTAGATTGTGATTACACCCTAGATGTATTTGAAACTATACATTCTAAAGTGGCTGGCACTCAGCCCATATTCTTCTAATGGGAGGCAGAGCATAGATGTCACGTTCCCCCAGCCCACGAAATGTGCAGTGAGTGCAAGGCTATAAAGAGGAAATGACAGACAGTTTACAGTATACCCCAGATTTATGAAGCAAGATGATACTAATGACATTAGGGAACAGACACATATGTAAATAGGCTTCCCAGGTGGCGCTACTGGTAAAGAACCTGCCTGCCAATGCAGAAGAAGTAAGGCGTAAGAGGGTTCAGTCCCTGGGTCAGGAAGACCCTCTGGAGGAGGGCATGGCAACCCACTCCAGTATTCTTGCCTAGAGAATCCCATGGACAAAGGAACCTGGCAGGCTACACTACATAAGGTTATATAGAATTGGACACAACTGACACGACTTAGCGCACACTTAGCAAGCATACATAAATAGAGCGTGAACACTGTGTATAATAAACAAGGGAGCAAATATATTTTGCAGATGGAAATTGAGGATGAAAGCTCTCCATCTACAGATAAGCAGGAAGGTGTGGTAGAAATATCAGCTTTGGTTTCAGATACACTGGGATTCAAACCCGGCTCTTCCACTAACTGTGTGAAACTGGGCATGAAGGAGTCTTTGGGGCCTAGAAAAGAAAACAACAGTTTCAAAGGCCCTCGTTGAATCATCTAACTTTGGAGAAAACAAAACAGAACTTTAGGTCCCGCCCTGATGCTCTAGGCTGGTTGCATCTATCTGAGACTTATCACCGCCTGTCCGGAAACCTTCCACCCCCTACACCTGTCCAGAAGACTTATCACCCCCTGCCCAACTACAAATGCCATCTCAACTAAAGTATACCCAAAACATCCCGCCTGATTAACGTTTCTCTTATCGATTACACAAACCTCCCTATAAATATGGAGCCTCCCTGATCCCTCTGCGCACTCAGCCTGGTCCTTTGTGCTCAGCCTGGTCCTCTGGCCGACTGTTGCCCCTCCTTGTCTGAATAAAGGTAACCTACTTCTGTTGAGGTCATCTTTCCTCTTTCTGCCTCAGCCTGAGCTATACCTTACAGAGCACATTAACTTTTGCAGATCTCATTTCCCCTGCATCTACTATAAAACTACTAGCTTGCACAGTTGTTTTTAGTATTAAATCTGATGCTCCATAAAGCATCTAGCAAAAGCAGGCATTCAACGAGGGGTGTCTGCTGTTGCTTTCTATCTGTTAAACATCCCACGGTGTTAAAGGTGTGTCTGTCTTTCCCAACAGACTATGAGCTGCTTGCAAAAGGGATTATGAGTTAACAGTCTTTGTATTTAGAATTCCTAGTACAGTGTCTGACTCCAAATGGATTCTTAGTAATTGCGGAAATAATAAAAATCATGAAAAATATACATTTAGATAATGATGGCTTAATATTAACTGAGTACTTCCTTTATGCTCCAATTTGGTGCTAGGAGCATTTTGTGGATCATCTTGGGTAATTCCCATAACAATTCTTTGATTGTAGGTATGAACATTCCATGCAAATGAGAAGGATATAGAAACCTGCCCAAGTTAACAGGGATAGTAAATGGCAGAGCCTCAGACAGACTGGACTCCAAGCTACCCTGAACTGGCAGAGAGGAGAATGGTTCTTGCTTCTGTGTTAGCGAAGGAGATTTCCATGGACCAATGGGAATTTCAGAAGCTGTCTGAGTACTAAAAAGGCAGAGAATTCAGGAGAAGGGGTGAGATCATTCCAGGGGCAGGCTGAGGCTTCAGAGCCGGCAGTGATGTGAGATAAAAGGTGTGGGGAGGAAGTTTGGAAGGGGAAAATCTGAAGGGCAGGCGGGATGAGGCTGGCCGGGCACACACTGGGAAATTTGAGGCCATTCAGGTGAGCACAGAGGAGGAAGATGAGTCTCCCAGAGACCAAAAGCACCGAAATGGGTGGTGCAGCAGCTGAGGCCACTATGGATAGCATGGGATAGAGTCAGAGGGCTTCCGGGGCAGGACAGAGGCTCCAGGGTACTGCATTTCTGGGAAGGAATTGAAGGAAAAGCCACTAAATTTGGGAACAGATTGCAGGCTGTGTTAATCACTCTTTAGCATCAAGGGAAACAATTGTGGCAATAATGGTTCCACTTAACGTTGTGGTTAAGAGGTCCCTGGAATCGGACCACCCTGGGTCCCCATACAGGCTTCCAGATGTGTAACTCTGGCAAAGTGATTTAAACCTCTCTGGCTCTCTCTGTCCATCTTCTGTATGTGGAGGTGCTTTCTGTCTCCTTGGGTTATTGTGATTGCAAAACAAGGGTGTATTTCATTGACTTTCCTTGTAGTTTCTACTGGTTCAGGACTCATGTTCCCTAAATGTGATACAGAATTCGCTGTTTTTTGGGAGAATTCTCCCAGACTGGGTCCCAGGTCCTTAATTTTAGCTGGCAACAGGGCTGGGGGGGTGGGGGTGGGCGAGGAAGGATTGATACCCTGTTGACCTCTCCAGGTTAACAAGTCTGACATCAAACAAATGGAACTCCCAAAGTCCCAGCTCCCATCCCCTGACTTCAAAAGGCAGCAGAGGTTTGCAATGCTCTAGGCAAAGAGTCAAACACAACTGAGCGACTAAACTGAACTGAACTGAATTGAGACTCAAAACTTTCCACTCAAGTTAAACGTTTCTCCCCTCTCCCTTCCCATATCAAATTTATAATCAGGTTTTATTCCTTCTTTCATTGTAATGCCTTTTAAATTCATTTTTTCCTCAACTTCCACTTTTTTTTCTCATCCTTTTTTTATTTTTCCTGTCAATGATCCTTGGATGACCCCTGCGTCTCTTCTTTCAACCCAGGGCCAAATTAATGATCAAGGGATTATTTAGGATACAATTTACACCGTTCTATCTCCCTTTGTCAAAAACTCTAAATAGTTCTTCTGTAGATGTTAGAGAGAGTTCAAATTCCTAGCTTTGGTATTAAAGGTTTTACTAGGCATAGGATTCCTTTCCTGGGGGAACGGCACCAACTCCAGCTTCTAGAACGTACCTTCTCCAGTCCCCTGGGTGAAATTTTATCTTTTCCGGAAGACCTGATTTGATTTCCATAACCCCAGAGACGCTATCCTTGACCAATTATTCCAGTCCTGATGTCCTTCATCACTTGGGGGCCTTAGCCTGCCTGAATGATGTTCTACACTCATGACTTTGACTCTGGAGGTTGGACCGGATTTTTGGCCCAACTTTCCATTACGAAGCACAGGATCCCACACTCACTGTTAAGTTGAAAGAATGGATGTTTGAGTCAATAGCCGTGGTCCTGGCCGGATCCCTTCTTGTTAATCCTCAGCATCTAGTACCCCCTCTTCCTACCAGTCTGACCATGTGAGTCCGACCTCCGGACGCCACCAAACAGCTTTGGGGTGGACTGTGTCCGAACGCGGGGTAGTTCCACGTCCCCGGATCTCTACGACTTAGCCCTGGGCCAAGGACAATGGTGCAAAGCCTGGCACTCTATTCCTACCTCCCGCAGGGGCCGTTCGGTCGGAACTGGGTTGGTTTTGGGAATCGCGGCCTCTAGCGCCCATTACCCGGCGGGGAACGAGGGCGACCGGACCCGAACGGCTGGGGGATTCGGTGTCGCCCCTCGCCCTCCCCCTCGCGGCCATTGGGCAGCCTCCGCGGACGGGGCGGGGCGGGGCAGGGCCCTCCCCATCTCCCCTCGGTTCCCCTCCCCTATTTCCCGGTGTGGGAACCTCGCGAGGCGGGAGGCGCGGAGGGGCTGCAGAGGGGCGTCCGGTTACATCTCCGCCTTCCTCACCCTCCGGCCGCAGAGCTCCTCGGTTTGTGGGACGGCGCTCCGGGAACATGTTGGCCACGGTCCGCCGGAGCGGAGCTGCGTGGACGCGGGCGCTGCTGCTGCAGCTGCTGTTAGCGGGGCCTGGGGGCTGCTTGAGCCGCCAGGAGCTCTTTCCTTTCGGCCCCGAACATGGGGACTTGGAGCTGGAGGCCGGGGACGACCTCGTCTCTCCAGCCCTGGAGCTGAGCACTGCGCTCCACTTCTTCGACAGATCCGATATCGACTCGGTCTACGTGAGTGCGACCCCGGGCGGGAGGTGGGGGCACTTGGGCGAGAGGCCGCGAGGGGCTGAGGCGGCGTCTGAAGGAAGGCCCGGGCGGGCCGGGGGCGCCCGCGGAGCCGGACGGACCGGAGCGTCGTGGGCGGGCACCCGCACCCGGTGGCCGCCGGGGCGCGGGGTGCGGCGCTCCGTCTCCAAACCCAAGTGGGCTCCCGCCTCCGCCCGGCCAGCCGACCTCCCCGCCGCCTGGTCACGGTCGCTCGAGGAGGGTCACTGGGTTCTGGGGAGTTCGCCCCGTCTGCGCCGCCCCGCGCGCGCAGTGCCAGGCTCCGGACTCTGTGACCCGGGACCCCGGGACCCGGGCGGAGTTTCCTCTCCCGCGGCAGTGGGCCGGGAAGTCTGTCCGCATCTAGCCATTGTCCCCTGCTTTTGGGGGACAGGACCCGGTCCGCTTGGGACCAGGCGCCGGACGAAGGCCAGAGTTGGGTAGCGGCCGTCTCGCGGGCCCCGGGATTACTGTAGGTGCCGGGGCAGAAAAAGACCGCCAAGCCCAGCTCTCGGCCCCGGGAATGCAGTCGACAGCTCCTGCATTTGTGTGTGCGGATTCCGGATACATCTTGGCAATGATTCTGCTCTGTGTCCAGAGTTCAGGGCTGGGAAAGCAGAGTGCCTCGGTGATCCAATTTCCTGTAGCCGACCATTGTCACCATGGGGGGTGGGGAGCCAGATGGGGAGAGGGACAGGGAGGGACCTTTGGCTCTCTGGAGCGTTCTCCGGACTGGCTGGGCGCGGGGACGCTGTCAACTTGGTAAAGTCCTTTCGTGCCGCCTCCTGTCGCTGCCGCGCACCATGTGGATTTCATATAAAGCTGTGTGCATTCCAGAAGAGGGGCGGGGGAACAGCTCCAACAGCGGCTGGAGCCTGTCCTGCCCCTGAAATGGCTCTGCTGGTCTGATCCCGGCAGACTGCGCCCGGGACAACACCCACGTGGAGCTTGTCGGCTTTGCAGAAAAAGAATGAGTCCTTGAAGTCTCCACCCACAGAGGGTGTCCCCTTGCTATCCCCACCGCCCTGAACTCCTTGGGCAGTCTCCTGTAGCCTAGAAAACTCCCTCTTAGGTTTTTAAATGTGCAAGATAAAATCCATAGGATTGTCAAGGAAATCAATTTCTGTTGAAATACGTGTTAAAATATTTTTTAAAAAATTGTTTGAAGTAATATATGTCATTTAAAAAAAAAGAATTATATTAAATAACAAGGTGAAGCAGTGGCTCCATTGTATGGTCAGCTAATGACTGAACTTTAAAGGTCATGGGACTGTAAACAGTATTCAGAGACACCTACTATACACCTACACCTTCTATAATGACTATATAGTGATAGGAGCATATCTGTGACTTCTGTTAGTGGCATAGTCATTAAGTGCTAATACAATTGTTACCTACACTTACAATGGAAGGAAATGCTAAATTTGGGTTATGGGCTACTGAAAATTAAGATGAAGTTTATTTTTCTAAGTTAACAGACCCATGAGTTCTATGGGGGGTAGGTGGTCATTGGATCCTAAGCTCAGAACCTCTATGTTAAATTAGGGCTCTTCTCCTCTCCTTTACTTGTGGCATCAGACTAAACACATTACATTCTGCAGACCTAGAAAATCTATTGTTGAAAAGTGATTCCTGTCAATCCACACCTTTTGAGCCTATTTGTTTGTTTATAAAAATGTTTATATATTTGGCTGCACCAGGTCTTGATTGTGGCATGCAGAGTCTTTAGTTGCAGCCTGAAGTATCTTTTGTTTTTCTTTTTAAGTTGGGGCTTTGGAACCCTTAGTTGTGGCATATGGAATCTAGTTCTCTGACCAGGGATCGAACCCTAGCTCTCTGCATTGGGAGCATGGAGTATTAGCCCCTGGACCACCAGGGAAGTCCCCTGAGCCTATTTGGGGTTTTAATCTACATATCAAGGAGAAAGACTCCCAGAGCTCTCTGCACATCTTAACTTCTGTGCTACAGGTTCAGTTCCCAGGAAGGACCCTGAGATAGAGATTGTAAGTGAAAGCGTTAGTCACTTAGTCATGTTGGACTCTTTGCAACCCCATGGACTGTAGCTGGGCAGGCTCCTCTGTCCATGGGACTCTCCAGGAAGAATATTGGAGTGGGTTGCCAGTCCCTTCTCCAGGGGATCTTCCCGACCCCGTCCGTGATCAAACCCAGGTCTCCCAAATTGCATGCCGATTTTTTACTGTCTGAGCCACCAGGGAAGCCCTGAGATAGAGATTAGCAGGCAGGTTATTTCATTAGGGAGAGCTCCTCAGATCCACCCCTGTGGAAAGGAGGGCCGTGAAGTAGCTGAGCTGCAATGCAGGTCAGCAAGATGCCTGCCACCCCTCTGGGAGCTCTCAAGGTGGGATAAGACTTTCAGAGCTCTCAAGTCTCCTGAGAAGGTGATCAGTGATTAGATTAGGGCTGCCCTGGAAGGAAATGGCAACCCACTCCAGTGTTCTTGCCTGGAGAATCCCAGGGATGGCGGAGCCTGGTGGGCTGCCGTCTGTGGGATCGCACAGAGTTGGACACGACTGAAGCGACTTAGCAGCAGCAGCAGCAGCAGCCCTGGAAGGAGTTATGACCCTTGGGTGAGGCAGTTTTTTCCATGGAAACAAGAGGCACTATCAAAGAGGAGGGCTGTGGGCTGCATTCCTGGGAGCTGAAGGGGGATCTGGTGCCATGTCACAGCGTCCACCACTATCTGTTGTGTAGATGCTCTTTTAGCTGGTGGAAACCCTTACAGGGCTCTGAATGAAAAAGTGAATTGACAGGGAGTGTGAGTATGAACTAGATGGTCTGTACTGTTCTGGGCACTAGATTAGGAAAAAGAAAGGAAAGCCATCGAAATGGAAAACAGTTACTGGGTGAGTATATTTACATGTGTCAGGGTCTAGCTAGTCTTACATTATTTAATCCTCACAGCAACTTGCCCCTCTTTTTTCAGATGAAGAAATAATAATTAGTAATTACTCAAGGCCATCAGATCAGATCAGATCAGTCGCTCAGTTGTGTACGACTCTTTGCAACCCCATGAATCGCAGCATGCCAGGCCTCCCTGTCCAACACCAACTCCCGGAGTTCACTGAGACTCACGTCCATTGAGTCAGTGATGCCATCCAGCCATCTCATCCTCTGACATCCCCTTCTCCTCTTGCCCCCAATCCCTCCCAGCATCAGAGTCTTTTCCAATGAGTCAACTCTTCACATGAGGTGGCCAAAGTACTGGAGTTTCAGCTTTAGCATCATTCCTTCCAAAGAAATCCCAGGGCTGATCTCCTTCAGATGAACTGGTTGGATCTCCTTGCAGTCCAAGGGACTCTCAAGAGTCTTCTCCAACACCACAGTTCAAAAGCATCAATTCTTCTGTGCTCAGCTTTCTTCACAGTCCAACTCTCACATCCATACATGACCACAGGAAAAACCATAGCCTTGACTAGCCGGACCTTTGTTGGCAAAGTAATGTCTCTGCTTTTGAATATGCTATCTAGGTTGGTCATAACTTTCCTTCCAAGGAGTAAGCGTCTTTTAATTTCATGGCTGCAGTCACCATCTGCAGCGATTTTGGAGCCCAGAAAAATAAAGTCTGACACTGTTTCCACTGTTTCCCCATCTATTTCCCATGAAGTGGTGGGACCGGATGCCATGATCTTCGTTTTCTGAATGTTGAGCTTTAAGCCAACTTTTTCACTCTCCACTTTCATTTTCATCAAGAGGCTTTTGAGTTCCTCTTCACTTTCTGCCATAAGGGTGGTGTCATCTGCATAGCATCAATTAAAAATGCCCAAGCTAGGATATCAGCCCAAGTCTGTGTCTGACTCATAATGCTTTCAACATCAACCCTAAAACATGTGATGGACCAAAGGGATTGCTGTGAATTAGAGTCATGAGGGAAGATTTTACAGAGGAGATTACATTTAAGATTTGAAAGACGAGTCCAGTTTCAGTAGACGGAGGCAGAAATGGAGAGGCCAGAAATAGAAGATACTGCTGGGGCAAGTGCATGACGGTGGAACAAGCTTGGCAGGTGCTGGGAAAGTGAGGAATATGACCCCACTGGAGCAGAGTGTTTTTGTTGGAATAGGAGGATTCTTCCTGGGATAGGCAGATGGGAGTCAGAAAATAAACGTATCAGCTAGCTCTTGCTGTGTAACGAACAACCACAAAACCTCAGTGGCATGTAACAATAAGCATCTGTTGCTCATGTGTCTGGAATTAGTAGATGGTGGGTTCATATAGGGTGGCTTCAGCAGGAGCAACTGGGATGATCTGGTTCTACTCTAGGCAGGGATGTGGGAAGTGTCTGTCACTTAGCATAGCTGTTTTGCCTAATATGATAGCCGTTTAGCTATGTATAGCTATTTTAAATTAAATTGATTAAAATGAAATAATATTAAAATTTCAGCTTTTGAATCACAATAGCTGACATTGCTGCTGTTGAATGTATGCATTACCACTAAAAATGCTATTAGATGGTGATGTTTCAGAGGGCCAGCATGTTCTTTTTTCATGGGGATGTCAAAAATGTAAGAGAGTAAGTGGAACTGCGTAGTGCTTTTTCAAGTCTTCTCTTTTGGGTCACGTTTCCTAACATCTCACAGACTAAAGCAAGTCTCATGACTGAGCCATGGTGGGGCGAGGGGCCCTCTTGGTTGCCCACCTTGCTCTTGTGGGCCGTTGCATGATAAGATCTTTCTCTCCCTGTGGGATAACCTCTTATTTTTGAAGTGGCAGTCCCAGTGATGAAGCCAGTCATTCTTTGGACCCTATCCTGGATAATGAGTGGGGAGTGGGCCAGTCTGTAAATCTGCTTAGCCAGCTCTGCTGCCTTGGCCAATGCTGTGAACTCCCCCAGGCAAGAGTTCTTCAAAAACACAATGCAGTTGTGCAGAACAATCAAGACATTCACTTCTTTTGTTTGGAATCTTATTACCTCGATTTACTAAGGCTGGTTATCTCATGCTGATTGAAAGCTCTAATTGCCTGTAGGCCAATAGAAGAAATTCTAGAACGTGATTCAGTTGCATACGATATTCTTTATGTCTTGATTCATACACATGGTGAAATGAATTAGTTATTATTTAATATGTTCAGTTGGTGTGGGAAATAAAATTCTTCCTGTGATGGAAAAACAATAAAAGGATATCCTTGGAAGAAAAAAGATTGTATCCTGACTCTCCTGACTCATCTCCTCATCTTCCTTGTGTACGACTGTCTGTGTCTCTCTCACACACACACCACATCTTCCACAAATTGATTTTCATTATATCACTTACACATAGGAATCTTTCCTTAGGTAGGGTAAATTTAACTCTCCTTTTAAGACCTTCTAATATTCTTCCAACTTTTACCCTAGCTTCTATGCCAATATAGACTGCTCATTTTCTTCAAAACTTGCTTCATTCCCACCAAGGGATTACCAAGAGATTCTTGTGTGTTGTATGGGACTGTGCAAGGCGCTGGGGCTCTAAACCATGTGAAATGCAGCTTCTGAATATGACCAGATCCGTGCCCTCAAGGAAGTCCCGGTGTCAGGAGGGAGCCACAGAGGAACAGGTGGTCCCAGTGCCCTGCACTGTGAATCGTGATGAAGGAACAACACTCAACACTTGAGGAGCTCAGAGTCTCCGGACGAGCTCCACTCAACCGGGTTCAGTCCCTGACCCTAGTAGGTTTGAGCTAAGTCCTTGAAACATTGTACTGTGATCATTGCTGATCTCATCCTCTATTCTGTCTGTCCACAAACAGATGACAAAGCCCCTAAAGTTGTAGAGTGTATTTCCTTTGTTCAGTTTTTCCTTTCTTTGGGGATTGTAACCAAACTCTGTGGCTACATCTGCTTGCTCCATGGCAGCGTCTCTGGGTTGTGTTTAAAGCACTATCCTGAGGCAGTGTGCTCTAAAACTGGGCTTGCTTCTCCACTGAGAGCAGAGATCACATCTTTTTTTTTTTTTTTTTTTAAATCCAAACCTTTCTTCTATACTTCACTCTTGGTATTAGATTTTTTAATATTTATTTTTATTTATTCATTGGACTGAGCCAGCTCTTAGTTTCTGCATGCAGGATCTTTAGTTGTGGCATGCAAATGCTTAGTTGCGGCATGTGGGATCTAGTTCCCTGACCAAGGGTCAAACTTGGGCCCCCTGCATTGGGAGTGAGGAGTCTTAGCCACTGGACCACCAAGGAAGTCTGTGGTGTTCAGTTTTTTGATGTAACTTTTGAGAAACATGTTTCACGCACAACAAACCAATGCTACTCTTTCAAAGACATCAACGAAAAGATGTCCCTTGTACACATAATATACAGAACCACAAAATAAGTCAAAGTGGAAATGCCCTGCAATTTCTTAATGTGTTAGGAAGTATAGCAAAGCAAAATAAAGCATTACAGACAAATAGTGTTTAGACATTCTGGCATATATAGTGTTCTTAGTGTAATTGGAACGAAACTTTTCTGTATATACACACTAAATATTTTAGAAGCGAGTAAAGTAAACAGAAGCACCAGTTCTGTAAATTACTCTTGATCATGCAGGCAAGCAAGTCTCTTGCATAGTTCATGGTGTTTCATCGAGGCAACACTTGTGCCCACAGAACCTACTGACTCCGTGGCCGTTGGATTTGAGATCATGACCAGCTTCATCTGGCATTTCCTTTTTTTCTATTACTTAGTAAAAAAATTTTTTTATTCGGGTCTAGTTGTTTTACAACGTGGTTTTAGTTTCCACTGTACAGCAAAGTGAATTAGCTGTATGTATACATATATCTCTTTTTTGGATTCCCTCGCATTTAGGTCACCACAGAGCACTGAGTAGATTTCCCTGTGCCATACAGTAGGTTCTCATTGCTGCTGCTACTGCTAAGTCGCTTCAGTCGTGTCCGACTCTGTGTGACCCCATAGACGGCAGCCCACCAGGCTCCCCCGTCCCTGGGATTCTCCAGGCAAGAACACTGGAGTCGGTTGCCATTGCCTTCTCCAATGCATGAAAGTGAAAAGGGAAAGTGAAGTTGCTCAGTTGTGTCCGACTCTTCGCGACCGCATGGACTGCAGCCCACCAGCCTCCTCCATCCATGGGATTTTCCAGGCAAGAGTACTGGAGTAGGGTGCCATCGCCTTCTCCGAGGTACTCATTAGTTATCTGTTTGTCAGTAGTGTCATCTGCCATTCCCTGAAGCAACATACCCCCTTGGTTTTGTGGTGGTGTTAGGGTGTGGGACTACTCGTTGCGTCTTCCTTTTGTTGTGTTTGAACCTTCAGCATTTCCAGTTGGTGTTCTCATGTACCTATCATGGCAAAATCTTTTCAAGGTTCATATTCCTTAGTGTAGCATCTACAGACCCAACCAGCAGCTGTGAACTTTGTCACTTTGCTGGTAGTTTGAACTTCCCGCTGCCGCAGCAGGAAGCCCAGTGTTCCTGCTCAAGAAATTAATTGCTTGCTTGTATACCTACGGCTGATTCATGTTGATGTATGGCAGAAACCAACACAGTACTGTAAAGCAATTATCCTTCAATTAAAAATAAATAACAAAAAAGAAATTAATTGTTTGGCTCTTCTGGTGGATTGCATTTTCAGCGTGTGTTCTTGTAACTTCTGGATTGCTCTTCTGAATTGGTTTTTTAATCTTGGCCTTTCCAACCTTTTATAATTTCTCATATGTCTTGGCACTCCGATTAAGTTCTTTTTTAGCAGATTGAAAGCTGAATAGATGTTTCTCCATATTCAACATGTTCCCATGACTTTTTTGGGGGAGGCTAGAGTCTGGGTTGGATGGGAGGTTGCCTGCAACTGTCCTAGTTGTGAGTGGCTTGCAGGCCAGCCTGGCTCCGTGAGGTTGTTGTATGCCTCTTGCCATCACTCATGGACCTGCCGCACTTACTGGCACAAAGGAAGTTTACGCTTAAGTCCAAGACCACCACCCATGGTTATGCAAGTGGTTTGCAGCACAGGGCTCTGGCTGAGAGGACAGACTGGCTAAAGTCCAGCCCACAGGCCACTCACCAAGCCCTGAACCTCAGCATGGGCCTTTCCATTCAGAGAAAAGGGTGCCTGCTTCTGTTTTGCCTAAAGGCCTCCTACGGTCTAACAGTGGCCCTGGCTGGGTCACAGAATACTTAATAGAGTATTAATTTCCATCAGAAGTGAAAAGGAAATTGATGAATCATGTTGATTAACTGATTTATTATTGAGGTCCAGTCACTTCATATATCACCCGTTTACTATTCCAGACCTCTTTTTATTATTAAATGAAGAGATTTGACAAGATTATCTCTAAGGTTCATTTTATCGTGGATCTTTGATGTTCTCTGATCAAGTGACCAGATGTTGAATAGGTACCTTTACTCACTCAATAGCATCTGACTCTGAGACCCCCGTGGACTGTAGCCCACCAGGCTCCTCTGTCCATGAAATTTTCCAGGCAAGAATACTGGAGTGGGTTACCATTTCCTATTCCAGGGGATCTTCTTGACCCAAAGATCAAACCCGTGTCTCTTTTTTTTTTTTTAATTTAAAGAAATATTTTTATTTTTTTTATTTTTTTTTAATTTTTCAGCACTTTTTTTTTTTTTTTTATTTGATAAATTTAATGCCTTTTATTGCCATACCTCATTTTACTGTGCTTTGCTTTAGTGAGCTTTATAGATACATGTTTTTGTTTTTTTTTTCCTTGTTAATTTTCTGTTTAGTTGATCTATCCATAAGTGTGAGTGGGGTATTAAAGTCTCCCACTATTATTGTGTTATTGTTAATTTCTCCTTTCATACTTGTTAGGATTTGTCTTGCATACTGCAGTGCTCCCATGTTGGGTGGATATATATTTATAATTGTTATATCTTCTTCTTGGATTGATCCTTTGATCATTATGTAGTGACCTTCTTTGTCTCTTTTCACAGCCTTTGTTTTAAAGTCTAATTTATCTGATACGAGTATTGTGACTCCTGCTTTCTTTTGGTCCCAATTTGCATGGAAAATCTTTTTCCAGCCCTTCACTTTCAGTCTGTATGTGTCCCCTGTTTTGAGGTGGGTCTCTTGTAGACAACATATATGTAGGGTCTTGTTTTTGTATCCATTCAGCCAGTCTTTGTCTTTTGGTTGGGGCATTCAACCCATTTACGTTTAAGGTAATTACTAATAAGTATGATCCCGTTGCCATTTACTTTATTGTTTTGGGTTCGAGATTATACACCATTTTTGTGTTTCCTGTCTAGAGAATATCCTTTAGTATTTGTTGGAGAGCTGGTTTGGTGGTGCAGAATTCTCTCAGCTTTTGCTTGTCTGAAAAGCTTTTGATTTCTCCTTCATACTTGAATGAGATCCTTGCTGGGTACAATAATCTGGGCTGTAGGTTATTTTCTTTCCATTCCCTCCTGGCTTGAAGAGTTTCTGTTGAAAGATCAGCTGTTATCCTAATGGGAATTCCCTTGTGTGTTGTTTGTTGTTTTTCCCTTGCTGCTTTTAATATTTGTTCTTTGTGTTTGATCTTTGTTAATTTGATTAATATGTGTCTTGGGGTGTTTCTCCTTGGGTTTATCCTGTTTGGGACTCTCTGGGTTTCTTGGACTTGGGTGATTATTTCTTTCCCCATTTTAGGGAAGTTTTCAACTATTATCTCCTCAAGTATTTTCTCATGGTCTTTCTTTTTGTCTTCTTCTTCTGGAACCCCTATGATTCGAATGTTGTAGCGTTTAATATTGTCCTGGAGGTCTCTGAGATTGTCCTCATTTCTTTTAATTCGTTTTTCTTTTATCCTCTCTGATTCATTTATTTCTACCATTCTATCTTCTAATTCACTAATCCTATCTTCTGCCTCTGTTATTCTACTATTTGTTGGCTCCAGAGTGTTTTTAATTTCATTTATTGCATTATTCATTATATATTGACTCTTTTTTATTTCTTCTAGGTCCTTGTTAAACCTTTCTTGCATCTTCTCCATCCTTGTCTCCAGGCTATTTATCTGTGATTCCATTTTAATTTCAAGATTTTGGATCAATTGATCAATCAATCAAACCCGTGTCTCTTGAGTCTCCTGCGATGGCAGGTGGGTTCTTTACCACTGCACCACCTAGGAAGCCCTATTTCAGGACACTGGCTGTTTCTTATAAAATGCAGTGCAGTGTTGAAATACATCGTCTAGTCATTCAACAAATATTTACTCTGTTTCCTAACATGCCAGGACCAGTGCTAAGCTTTGGAGCTAGAGATTGAACCCAGACCAGTGTTGTTTTTGCTCTTCATAGTCTAGTGAGGAAGACAGACATTAAATCAGTAATGATACAGGTCATTGACCAATTGCCGCTATGATAAGTGCTATGAAGAAGAAGTTCATGTATTGTGGTGAAACTGAGGTAGGTGGAGGGTCAGGAGGATCTTCTCAACCTGAAACTGAAGCCTGGAAAAAGGGGGTTAGCCATGTGAAAAAGGGAAAGGTCAGGATGGTGGCTCACTACTGAGTGTAAGACCAGGAGCAGGTAGAGAGGAAGAGCTTGGCATGTCTTTGGGATGGGATGAGAGCCGATGTGAGTGAGAGTGGCGGGGCAAGAACTGGAGGAGCTACGTCAGACTTGGACACGCCAGCTCAAAGCCCTCCGAGCATTTCCTTTTGCACTTGATAGCCAGCTTCTCACCACGTGTCTGCAACTTACATGGTACAGCCGTGCTGGCTATCTGCCCTCATCCTATTACCCCGCTCTTCTCTCATGCCAGACTGATGCCTCACCAGCCACTTTTTCTTCCTTGAGTACAGCCAGCTTGTCCCACGCTGGTGTAGGCTCTTCTCTCTCCTCTGATCTCCATGTGTCTGCACCTTCCCGTCACGCAGGTCTCTGCTCACCCGCAGACCCCCGTGTGTGATGTTTTGTTGCATTGTCTTAATTTCATCCCAGCATGTATAGCCACCTAAAACTAGTTTATTTGTTCACTTGTTTGTTACTCGTCTTTTTTCATTAGACTCTGAGCCCTTTGAAGGAGGCGTAGTCTGACCTGCCTTATTCACCGCTCTCTGCCTGATACCAGGAGTAGTGTCTGGGGGACAGCAGGGCCTTTGTTATGGTTTGTTGAATGAATGAAGGAAGGAATGACTTCTAGGTATTTCTTTATTCTATAAAGCAGTGGGATGCCACTAGAGATTCTGAGTTGATGAGTGACTTGATTTAAAAAAATTTTTGTTTTATATTGGAGTATGTGTGTGTGTTAATTGCTCAGTCGTGTTAACTCTTTGCGACCCCATGGACTGTAGCCTGCCAGGTTCCTCAGTCCATGGAATTCTCTGGCAAGAGTACTGGAGTGTGTTGCCATTTCCTTCTCCAATATTGGAGTATGCTGCTGCTGCTGTTGCTAAGTCGCTTCAGTCGTGTCCGACTCTGTTCGACCCCATAGATGGCAGCCCACCAGGCTCCCCTGTCCCTGGGATTCTCCAGGCAAGAACACTGGAGTGGGTTGCCATTTCCTTCTCCAATGCAGGAAAGTGAAAAGTGAAAGTGAAGTCGCTCAGTCGTGTCCGACTCTAGCGACCCCATGGACTGCAGCCTACCAGGCTCCTCCGTCCATGGGATTTTAATTGATTTACAATGTTGCATTAATTTCAGGTATTCAAAGTGATTCAGTTATACATAATTACTGCATATATTTATTTTTCAAATTATTTTCCCATTTAGGTTATTATAGAATATTGAATAGACTTCCCTGTGTTATACAGTATCCTTGTTGATTATCAACAACAATATCCTTGTTGGTTATCTGTTTTAAATATAGCAGTGTGTAATGTCAATCCCACGATCCTAATTTATCCCCATCCCTTCCTGACATGATTTATTTTTAAAAGATTTCCATTTCCTCAACAAAAAAATGGTGTTAGAGAAAAAGGAGGGACAACTGCCTAGATTAAAAGGGTTTTAGAAACAAGTTAGTCAAATGCAAAGTGAAGACTTTGTTGAATCCTGATGGAGACAAAGTGGCCGGAAAAGACGTTTTTGAGACAAACTGCTTTTCTAGAAGAGCTACATATGGAGTTATTGATGGGTGAAATAATCTGATGCCTTGGATTTCATTTAAAATACTTCAAAAGAGGAAAAAAAAAACAAATAATGCACATATGTGGAAAAAATAGATAAAATGAGAACTAGAGCGTGTGGATACTTTTGGTGATTCTTCATTGTGTGTTTGAAATTTTTCCCTTATAAGTAATCTTATCATAAGAAGCTTTTAAAAAATTAGGCTGCCTCTGGATAGAGGATTTTGGGGGGAAGTGTGGAGGAGGAAGAGTAAAGTCCACAGCTAGAGACCTGTTGCCAGCATCCAGGGGAGGGTGTGACAGTGTCTGGACAGGGGTTGTGTGTGTAAGGAGGCTTGCTCGCATGTTATCACATCTGAGACATACAGCCGCCTTGTGAGGTCATTCGGGCAGCTGCTAGGACCAGCCCCATGTTATAGAGAGGAAAACTGACCCCTGCAGCTTGTCAAATACCTTGTCAAAATACACTCAGCTAGTGCTGAGGTGGACCTTGAACTCAGATCTTACCATTCCGAGTTCCATGGTCTTTGTACTGTGCCACCTTGGGCACTGATTTCTTCCCTTCCTTCACTGGTTTATTCATTTCACAGTGTCTGATCAGCACTGTGGTGTACAGATTTGGGGGCCAGGTGTGTGTGGCTACATCAGATGATGGGTGACACCTCATCTGGTTCTTGCTGCCATGGAACTCACTACTGACACACCACTCACACTGCATCCCAACATACACATCACAACACTCACCATTGCATTGCTTGTGAAAAAAGTTGGTTCTTAGTCCTTAAGGAGCAGGCTTATTGACTGCTTTTTCCTCAGGTAAATTTTTTTTTTTTTTTTTTTTTTTCTGGCTGTGGCATGGGGCATATGGGATCTTAGTTTCCCAACCAGTGGTTGAACCAATGCCCCATACAGTGGAAGTGCTACTTGACTGCTAGGGAAGTCCCTTTAATTTTTACTCAGAAGTGTTTTCACATGCATACAAAAAAGGGGAGAAATTAGTATCACGAACACCCATAGACACATTACATAAATGTAACCATTGTTAGCATTTTCCCTATTTAATTGATTCTTCTTTACTCATGTATCCAAAATAAATTAAAGTCAGTATGACATTTATATGCATTCCTAAAACAATAAGAGCATTTCCCTAACTAACCAGCATACTTTTATCACACTAAACAAAATCAACGTGTGTGTGTTAGTCACACAGTTGTGTCTGACTCCTTGTGATCCCATAGAGTGTAGCCTGCCAGACTTATCTGTCCATGGAATTCTCCAGGCAAGAATATTGGAATGGGTTGCCATTTTCTCCTCCAGGGTATCTTCCCGACCCAGGGATCAAACCCAGGTCTCCTGCATTGCAGGCAGATTCTTTACTGCCTGAGCCACCAAGGAAGCCCTAACAAAATCAATAATGACAAAAACAAAATCAATAATAATTTCCTATTTTCAATTTATGCCTTGTCCATATCCAATCTCTGATATCCACAAAGCTGTCTTTACAAGCTAGAATTATTCGGACTGAGGACCAAAGAATGGCAAGCGCTGCATTTGACTCTTAAGTCTCTTTTAATTTTACTGATCCTCTCCCCACTTTTGATTTATCAAGTTATTTAAGGGTCACTGCTTATTGTCCTATATAATGTCCTATTTTCTGCATTTGACTTTTTTTGTAATGTAGTCTAGCCTGTAATTGCATCTCCATAATTTCTGAAAACTGGTAATTTGGAAATATTCAGGTTAAACATTGTTTTTGTTAGAAAACGTAGAATTTTATTTTAAAATTAACTTGGGAAATAGTAAGACAGTGCAAATGGGTTAAAAAAAAACTCGCCAAAACAGTGCTAAGTTTTCTTACTAGCCTGGCCTTCAGCCCCATTGTTCTCTCCCCAGAGAATATTACTATTCATGAATTTTTTATCTCCTTGCAGAGAGATTCTCAAATGTACAAACATGTGTATGTGCACATTCCCTCTTGTTTTGTACACTTCCTTGATTTTCTAAATCACAGCTTTATGAGATATAATTTACGTACTATAAAATTTACCCCTTTACACTGTACAGTTCAATGATTTTGTATATCCCAGGGAATTGTGCAACCATCATCATGGTCTGGTGGGCTGCCGTCTGTGGTAGAGGTCGCACAGAGTCGGACACGACTGAAGTGACTTAGCAGCAGCAGCAGCATGGTCTAACTCTGGAATATTTTGCTCACACCTCACCCCACCCCAGCCCACCCCTGCCCAAACAAACCCAGTAACCTTTAGCAATCATTCCCATCTCTCCCCACCTCCCCCAGCCCCTGGAAACCACTTATCTACTGCCCGTCTCTATGGATGTGTCTGTGCTGGACTTTTCACATAAATAGAATCATACAACATGTGATCCCTTGTGACGGGCTCCTTTCACCCAGCATAACATTTTCAAGGCTCGTCCACTTTGCTGTACATATCAGTTCCTGGTTCTATGACTGAATAATATTCTGTTGTTGACTTTGTCCATCCATAAGCTCATGGATATTCAGCTTGTTTCTCCTTTCTGGCTGTTAGGAATAATGCTGTCGTGTCCAGGTTTCGTGTGGACATCTGCTTTCAGGTCTGTTAGATATACCTAGGAGTGGAATTGCTAGATCTTAGGGTAACTCTATGTTTAACATTTTGACGAACTGTCAAACCAGCTTTCAAAGAAGCTGTACCATTTAACATTCCCATCAGCAACGTATGAGGGGTCCAGTTTCTGCACATCATCCTCAACACTTGTTGTTATCTAACTTTATGATTTTAGCCATCCTAGTGGGTGTAATGTGGTATCTCATTGTGCTTTTGATTTGCATGTCCCTGATGCTAATGATGTTGAGCATATTTTCATGTCCTTATTGGCTGTTGGATATCCCTTGCTCATTTTTAATTGGTTTCATATTTTCATTGATGAGTAGGTTAAACATTTAACAAGAATATTTCATGAATGAAGCTGTGCATGTCACACTGTATAACATCAGGAGGCAAGTGATCTCTGTTAGCTGCTTGTGTTAAGGTGATGACAGCTTAGATCATGTCTGTTGGGTTACATTTTTCCCCTTGTGAGCAGAGGGCAAGCAATGGGGTGATACTTTGACTTTACACAGCTGTCCTCTTGCCCACCAACCTTTCACTTAATGTCTCTGGCAACTATTGATACTCTTTGCCTAAATCAGTTACTAAATTAAGGGTTGCAAAATGGTGTTCTACTTTGTCTTGCTGTTGGCTTGTTGCCTTTGCTGGTTGGTTTCTAGCATTCTTTCAGTTAATACATTATTAGCTGGCTTCACATGTGAAGTGAGTGAAGTGAAAGTCCTTCATCAAATGGGGCTTTGGGGCTATACTGACATGGTTCATTCTGGAAAGGCAGATGAGTGCTTAATTCTTTCCTTGTGATATTTGATGTTCAAATTAAGGGGTTGATATAATCCAAATTCAGGGAGTCCTGGTGCCCTAGTCAGCACAGGTAAACTTCTGATTTCTCCATCAGAGGTGTTAGAGAGGCAGGCTTCTCCCCAGAGACTGCCGGTTTGGACTAGGTCCTTCTCTTCCCTTCCCTGATCACCTACTGTTCTGGAATGCAGAAGGACAGTTCTACCTCTTCTGTGATAGACACATCAGAAGTTAAAATTTAAAGACTCTCAACCACTTCTCAGTGTCTCAATAGTAATTCCCTGCATAAGAAATGGCTAACTGATCCAGAGCCTCTCATTAGGCATTAGCTGGATTAAGTTTAGAACATTGGCTCATCTTTTAACTATTACCCCTAGGTTGCCCCTTGTTCTTAATCTGCTAATCCTTTTGTTTCTGTTTCTAATTCAAGCCAGAGTCATTTCCCTGGATCAGTGGGGTTAAGAGAAAACATTTGCAATTTAGACTCAAGAGTTTTGTTCTGGCACTTTTGCTGTAGCCACGCGTTCTGGGAAACAAACTCACTCAGAAGGACAGTGCACATAGTGGGGTGCAGCTTATTCCACCGGCGGGCCCAAGGCAGAGTCTCCTCTTAGCCAAGGACCCTAACCAGTTTTTCTGAAAACCTTATATACCCTAAGTGTACGGGCCCAAACCCACCTCCCCAAATTCCCTGAAACTAGTCTGAACAAAGGAAAAGAAAGATACAAAATCAAAGTTAACCTGTGATTCATATACCTTAAGCCTAGGTAGTTAACAGTGGACAGTTATCAATAGGCCTGTGGTCATACCCCAATAAGCATAATAGAATTTATGATTCTATTCGGTTACACAGATAATTAGGGTACTCTTTTAGGCAATGGAGAGTCTAGGTACAAGCCTTGGGGCTCTTCCATTCAGGGGGCCTGGTTTTCCAGTTGGTATGTCGTTTCCAAAGATACTGGGCATAGGGCTCCAAGTCCACAGTCTCGCCCAAGATAGAGTCCTGCTTTCAAGATGGAGCCTGTTCTGTCTGTTTCCTCCTTCACTCCCCTCTCTTGGTGCTCATAACTCATAGTATGAGCATCACTCATAGGGATATATTGCGCCTGACTCTCTGACCTCCAGTTTGGGAGAACAACAACCTTTGGGTTACAAGTTCATAACACATTGTAAAATAAAGGGTCCACAAAGCAGAACTATCAAGGCAACTATGACAATGCTAAATATAGTTTTCCACTAATCATCCTTCACCCAGATAGGACCAAAGTCCAAAAAGAAAGATTATCATCAGACATAACTTTTACCTGACCTTTCATGTCATCTGCTGCTGCTGCTACTGCTGTCACTTCAGTCGTGTCCGACTCATGTCATCTAGGGTGGTTGATATATAGCCGGATAAATCAGGAATATATACACAACATTCAACTTTAATTAAAGCACAGGTCCCTCTTTCTACTGAAACTATGGTTAGTCTCAAGATGATACCAGCAAGTCCTTGTAGCAGCAGTTGATTGTAGAGCTTCACCTCTTGTTCTTCTTTAGGATGACCTTGGTTTCACAGGGGTCAGTGGGGTCCTGTTGTGTAGTCCGCTCGGCGTCGTCCGGGTCTGCGTGGTATGCTCTTTTCACCCTCATGTGGTGGATCCAGGGAGTGACACCTGCAACTTTAACTGCCGTAGGGCTGGTTAGAGCAACAGTGTATGGACCCTTCCAATGTGGGGCCAAGGAGTCGTGTTTCCAGTCCTTGATCACACCTGATCCCCGGGCACAAATTCGTGAATCCGTTCCCCAAGGGGGAATGGCACCCTTTCTTGTACAAACTTAGTTACCTGATTTATTACCTTACCCAGTTGTTCCATCTGCTGTGAAATCTCATCTCCCCTTACCTGAGGCAAATTTGTTGACACCTGTTTTATTATGGGAGAGGGCCTCCCATACACAATTTTGTACGGAGAAGAGCCATGGGACTGTGGGGTCATCATGAGTCTGAGCAGAACCATCAGAAACAAGTCCACCCAGGAACCGTCAGTCTCTAAGATCCACTTAGAGACTGTCTCTTTAAGTGTCCAGTTGGTTCCTTCCACCATCCCAGAACTCTGGGACCTATATGCTGTATGTAATTTCCACTTGATATTTAAAGTTTTGCTTACTCGTTATACTAAATCAGCTACGAAAGCCGGGCCATTGTCTGATCCAATGCTGGTAGGAAATCCAAATCTGGGAACTATCTCCCTGAGCAGGCACCAGGCTACTTGTGATGCTCTTTCAGTCCGGGTAGGAGAAGCTTCTACTCATCCCAAGAACGTACATACTATGACCAGCAGGTAATGGTGGTGTCGGTGAGGTTTCATTTCAGTGAAGTCCACTTCCAGGTATTCAAAGGGCAGCGAGTCTCTTACCTGAATCCCTGGAGGTTTCTGTCTGTGCCGAGAGGCAGCATTGACCTGTGAGCAGGCAGGGCAATTTTGAGATTCTGTCCTGCCTAGGGAAGAGAGGCGCGAAACCAAGAAATATTTTCAGATTAGCTCTTCCAGTTTATCATGGCCTAGATGGGTTGCTTGGTGCGTTTGGCTTACAGAGTGGGTGCCAGCTCCTCCGGTACTAATAATTTGCCACTTGGCAATTTTCACCATCCCTTTTCAGTCTTGATGGCCCCTCTGCCTTGGCTAGTTGGTTTTGGGCTCCAGTGTATTTTGGAGAGTCTAACGTTAGCTCAGGTAGCTCCGCCAATATGAGAGCTTTAACAGGGGCTTCACTTGTCACCCCCAAGCCCTCAGCCGCTTGTTTAGCGGTCTTATCTGCCAGTCTGTTCCCTGAGCCCGGGGAGTATCCTCCTTGTGACATCCTCAGCAGTGTATGACTGCAACCCTTTGTGGTTCCCAAGCAGCATCTGCTGCTGCTGCTGCTAAGTCACTTCAGTTGTGTCCGACTCTGTGACCCCATAGACGGCAGCCCACCAGTCTCCCCCATCCCTGGGATTCTCCAGGCAAGAACACTAATAGAGTCTTAATTTCTTCCTTGTTTTTAATATCTTTTTCACTAGCTATCAGAGGCCTCTCTCCTTATACAGAGCCCTGTAATGTGGCAAAAGCATACCTGGAGTCTGCATAAATGTTTGTCTTCTTACCTTTTGACAGCTGGAGGGCCTGGGTTAGAGCATATAGTTCGGCCTGTTGAGCGGACCAGTGTGATGGCAGAGAGCTAGCCCCAACGATGGTTTCTTCCATGACTACTGCATATCCCAACAGTCTACTGTCTAGACTGCTTCCACTATTTGTAAGTTCGTGGTGTTCTCTGGTGGCCATCCTACTCCCGTAGGGGGCCATTCGACCTCACAGAGTATGTGGAGGCAGTTAGGCTTCATCTTCACCCCATAGTCTCCTCCTAATCCCTTCTTTAAATGTTTAATCATGCGCTCCAATACAGTTGCCTTAGATTCACTTCCCCCCATCTTGCTTACCTTCTCGGACCTTCTACTTTTCCTTTTTGTTCTGTCTACGAAGTTCTCAGTACCCTATGTACTTCTGATATTTCCACTCAATGACACTTAAATTGCCATTCTGCCTCCTTCCTAATTGGGGTGAGAAGAGCCTTACCTGCCAGATCCCAGAGGGAGAAGGGGGATCTGTGTGTCTTCACCTGCCGGTCAGCACAGCCGAACCAGAACACCACGTGGTCCAAGACTGTGTCTCCCTTAACTTTTAAGTCCATTCTGCCTTGGTGGGCTTGATTAGATGCGGATGAAAATACAGATGGGTTAAATATCCCATGTCCCAGGCCGTCTCTGGAAAAGCCAATTTGTACTCACTTATGTATCCCCCTTCTTCTAGCCTGACAATTCCGAGGGGGTCAAGAATTTCATAGCAGATGGGACACCTCCTTGGGGAGAGCAGAATACGAACACACAAAAACCAAATTTCTTCTCCTAAAAATCCCCTGGCAATGGCTTGGTAATAATTTTCCCCTAGACGGCGTGGACACCACCTCCTAAATGACCTTCACAAATTTCCTTCCTAAGCCTTAACACACTCGTCAGCGTGTTGCCACCTGCCAATTCCAGGCTCCTGTGGGTCCCCGCTCCTTCTAGTCCCTCCCAGAGGGGTGATCAGGCCCTCTCTTCCATCCTACCGGGTGGGTTCCTTCTCACCTGAGCGCTCAGTTCCCCTGCTGCCATCCACTATCTGCTAACATGAAGGGTCTGGGCATTGAGAAGCAGAATCCTTCCAGAAGGGCGAGGCGCCATGCCTCCTCTAGAAGATTCGAGCCGCAAGGCCTCAGAGTAGTCCCAGATGGGACTTGTCTTCTCAAAGTGAGGTGTTTCCCGGCCCATGCACCAAATGTTGTAGCCACGTGTTCTGGGAAACAAACTCACTCAGAAGGACAATGCAGATAGTGGAGTGCAGTTTATTCCACCGGTGGGCCCAAGGCAGAGTCTCCTCTTAGCCAAGGACCCTAACTAGTTTTTCTGAAAACCTTATATACCCTAAGTGCATGTGCCCAAACCCACCTCCCCAAATTCCCTGAAACTGGTCTGAACAAAGGAAAAGAAAGATGCAATCAAAGTTAGCCTGGATCCATATGCCTTAAGCCTAGGTAGTTAACAGTGGACAATTATCAACAGGCCTGTGGTCATACCCCGGTAAGCATAATAGAATTTATGATTCTATTCGGTTACACAGATAATTAGGGTATTCTTTTAGGCAACAGAGAGTCTAGGTACGAGCCCTGGGGCTCTTCCATTCAGGGGGCCTGGTTTTCCAGTTGGTATGTTGTTTCCATAAATACTGGGCATATAGTTCAAAGTCCACAGTCCAGCCCAAGATAGGGTCCTGTTTTCAAGATGGAGCCTGTTCTGTCTGTTTCCTCTTTCACTTTTAGTGTATGATGTTAGGCAAGTCTTATAAACGGAAATTCATTTTTTTCTCAAATGAAGGATGAATATGATACTGAATCTGCCTGCCAATGCAGTGAGACATGAGAGATGCAGATTTAATCCCTGGGTTGGGAAGATCCCCTGGAGTAGGAAATGACAACGCACTCCGGTATTCTTGCTGGGAAAATTCCATGGACAGAGGAGCCTGGCAGGCTACAGTCCATGAAGCCACAAAGAGTTGGACACGACTGAGCAACTGAGCACTTTGACTGTGATAGCTGGAGTAAAAATGCTTTGTAAACTGTCAAATACAACAAAAGTAGGTCAGGGGTTTCCTGGTGGTCCAGTGGCTAAGACTCCAAGTTCCCAGCACAGGGGGCCTGGGTTCAATCCCTGGTAAGGGAACTAGATCCCACATGCTGCAGCCAAATTACAAAAAAAAAGTGGGGCAGGCCCCAGGTCCCGCTTCGGGCTCTAAGCTGGAATCAGTCGATCTCCACCACCTTGACTGTTACTAGTTCAGGCTATTTCAGGGGCTTCTTCCTCAAGTTTTTGTTTTCTTAGGCCCTTTTTGTTTTCCAGCTTTTCCTAGCTGCCCAACCTCTAAGCATGAAGCCACCCCATGAAGCTTTGCAACTTCCAGGACTTTTGCTCCCAATTTCTCTAAACTACATGGCTGAATATAACAGAAAGAGCGCAGGTCATGGACCCGACCAGGTGTGGGTTCAAATCTTGGTCCCATCTCTTGCGGACTGTGTGACTGGAAGCTAAATTAAGTCTTGTCATTTCTTTATCTGTTTCATATACCTGAAAAGCAGGTGGTGGTATTAAACTTTTAAAAGTGTGAACAGCTTTAGTAAAGGCCTCAAACTTAGCAGGAAGCATTTGCTGCCTTTTCCTTCTTGGCCCCAAATTACTTTACCTTAGGTTCCTGCTTCCTCCCACCCTTGGAGTTTGCTTTTGCAACTCCTACCAATTTCATTGTCTTCCCAGTACAGCTATTTGCATTTCTAAAAGGGGCCCATTTGTTTCTTATTTGTGCCTACCTCAAGTATTCTTAACCACATCTGTTCTAAAGAAGGCTTTCCCCTCAGTGTTGCAGGCTGCTTTCTGCCCTGAGGTTCTGCTACTAGGCTCTTTGGAGCCAAAAAATGGATGTTATTTCATTGCCTCAGTGTGCACTTAAATGTGAGAAATCTAACACATAATTTTAATGTTTGGAGTATCTGCCTTTGACTTTCTCCTTCACGTGTCTTCACGTGTCTCTGAGTTCACTTTAAAGATGCATGGAGATTGGAAGTGCTTTTTAAAATAGGGACCACTCCTCCATTGTGAGTTTGTGCTCCGTCCCACGTCTTCTTACTGTCAACAGAGTTGAAAGGATTGTAAGTGGATCCAGCTGTTAGCTGTGTGGGGCTTGCATTTTCACCAGAGGCATTTTGTGATGTAATTGATGGTGCAGCTGGATGAAGAGCCTGGTGTTTGGTGTGTTCCTTGGGGTGAATGAATAGGTGTGTTTTGTACAGGGGTGTTAAGTTGTGCTAGTAAAATGTTAGGCTGAACATTACCTTTGCTGAAGGAACTTCTTTTTTCGCAGTGTAAACTGTCAGCAAGATTCAATGTGCTGTATGTGGCTGTTTTTCAATAAAGAAGCAAGGTATTATTTACTCTACCAAAAACCTCAGCTAGGCAGTATTTGGTGAGAGTTACCCTAAGACAATAATATTATTACTACTTTAGCCCTCAATGATCCAGACAGACTTTCTCAGCAATGCATTCAGTTCAAAAGAGTTTTGGAAATTCCCTGGCAGTGCACTGGTTAGGACTCTGAGCTTCCACTGCAAGGGACACAGGTTCAATCTCTGGTCAGGGAACTAAGGTTCCACAAGCCACATGGCACAGCACCCCCCTCCCCTCCACCAAATTCACAAGAGTTTTGCCATGTAACAGTTACCAAGTCCAAGCTCATACTGCTTGCCTCATGACAAGCCAATAAATGAGAGTGGTTGGGGCAAGGAATAGTGGCTTTTTCAGAAAGTCAGCAGACCAAGGAGATGGTGGATTTGTGTCCCAAAAAACCATCTTTCCTGAGTTACGAGTCAGGTTGTTTTTTATACCAAACAGGAAGGGGTGTTGGTTGCTGCAAACTTTTTGGTGTGAGAATCCTTTGCTCTTACAACAGTCCTCCATGTAGGTTTGGTGACAATGTCCCTATAAACTTCAACAAGACAAATGTTATTCTCTGTTCTGCAACTTTTTATCTCTAGTGAATGGAAAGTGTTATACCTTTAAAGGTCAGAGCCTTGAAAATGCCTGTATATTTCAGGCCCTAGGCAACATTCTTGTAGCAAAAGCAATAGGATACAAAGGATAAAGGAAAAGAAAGATCCAATGTGGAGTCAGATTTGCTCTTCCCTATTACATAATCTTGATGAAATATTAATGATGATTATTAATATATATTATATTAAAATTAATTAATTTAATATATAAATAATATATGTGTTAATATAATATAATACATAATCTTGATCAAATATCACATAATCTTGATGAAAGTGAAAGTGGAGAGTGAAAAAGTTGGCTTAAAGCTCAACATTCAGAAAACGAAGATCATGGCATCTGGTCCCATCACTTCATGGGAAATAGATCGGGAAACAGTGGAAACAGTGTCAGACTATTTTTCTGGGCTCCAAAATCACTACAGATGGTGACTGCAGCCATGAAATTAAAAGACGCTTACTCCTTGGAAGGAAAGTTATGACCAACCTAGATAGCATATTGAAAAGCAGAGACATTACTTTGCCAACAAAGGTTTGTCTAGTCAAGGCTATGGTTTTTCCTGTGGTCATGTATGGATGTGAGAGTTGGACTGTGAAGAAGGCTGAGCGCCGAAGAATTGATGCTTTTGAACTGTGGTGTTGGAGAAGACTCTTGAGAGTCTCTTGGACTGCAAGGAGATCCAACCAGTCCATTCTGAAGGAGATCAGCCCTGGGATTTCTTTGGAAGGAATGATGCTAAAGCTGAAACTCCAGTACTTTGGCCACCTCATGCGAAGAGTTGACTCATTGGAAAAGACTTTGATGCTGGGCGGGATTGGGGGCAAGAGGAGAAAGGGACGCCAGAGGATGAGGTGGCTGGATGGCATCACTGACTCGATGGATGTGAGTCTCAGTGAACTCCGGGAGTTGGTGATGGACAGGGAGGCCTGGCGTGCTGCAATTCATGGGGTCGCAAGGAGCCAGACACGACTGAGCGACTGATCTGATCTGATCTGATCTGATTACATAATCTACAGCAAGGAATGTGCTGGTGCCATCGCAACTCAGGGAACCTGAATCAGGATTCCAAGGTGCTAATTTGCAAACTGTTAAAAGATAAACTGAGGCATATATTTTAAAAAATTAAGAGTTTATTTGAGCAAAAATTGATTTGAATTGGGCAGCATCCTATCTAGCAAATAAAAAGGAGCTCTGAGGAGCTGTATGAAATGAAAGACTTTATTAGGCAGAAGGGAGTGGGAAGAGGAAAGTTATCTGGCAAAAGAAAAAAGTAGGTTGTATTATTGCAAAGTTATTTTTCTTTAAGGTAGCAGGGGTCTACCCAGCAGATTACTTCACTACTGCTAATCAGATGGTTCCTGCATATAGTGGAAACTATAATTAAGGCTTGATTTGGTGATGTGGGGCTTAGCATAAGTGACTCCATTTTGGGCATGTTGTCTTTTTATTTGTTTGTTTTTTCCTTTTTTGTTATTGTTGTTTGCTCCTTTTTTTTTTTCTGTTGTTTTTTAACAAAAGAGAGAGAGGTGCAGATGTACGGGAGCTGGTGGTAAACCCTACTTGGAGAGGGCAGGAGGGCTTCACAGGGAGAAATGGGACTTTGCCAAGGATGAAAGCTAAGCAAGGATCTCTGAGGCCAAGGGAAACATAGATGCAAAACCTTTTATGCAGTTAAGTAGGTGAAACACCATGGTGAGTTTGGAGAAGTGTAAGCAATTAAACAAATTTTCCTAGCACATCTATTTCTACTTTAGCCTTCTCCTTACCACCCATTTCTCCTCACCCCTTTCCACCCCCGCTCTGCCATCCTGCCCCTCTAGGTTGTCACAGAGCACCAGGCTGGGCTCCCTATGTTATGTAGCAGCTTCCCGCTAGTTATCTGTTTTACAGATGGTGGTGCATATATGTCAATAGTACTTTCTCAATTTGTCACATCCTCTACATCCCCTGCTGTGTCCACAAGTCCATTCTCCACATCTGTGTCTCCATTCCTTCCCTGCAAATAGGTTCATCCATATCATTTTTCTAGATTCCATATATATGCATTAATATACAATATTTGCTTTTCTCTTTCTGTCTTACTTCACTCTGTATTAATAGGCTCTAGGTTCATACACTTCACTACAACTTACTCAAATTTGTTCTTTTTTATGGCCGAGTAATGTTCCTTTGTATATATGTAAAGTAACTTCTTATCCATTCATCTGTTGAAGGACATTTAGGTTGCTTTCATGTCCTGGCTATTGTAAATAGTGTTGCAATGAATATCGGGGTGCTGCTGCTGCTGCTAAGCTGCTTCAGTCATGTCTGACTCTTTGAAACCCCATGGACCGTGGCCCACCAGACTCCTCTGTCCATGGGATTCTCCAGGCAAGAATACTGTAGTGGGTTACCATTTCCTTCTCCAGAGGATCTTCCCAACCCAGGGACCAAACCCGATTCTCTACATCTCCTGTATTGGCAGGCAGGTTCTTTACCACTAGTGGGAAGCCTGAAGGTACCCAAGGGGTACATGTGTCTTTTAGAATTGTGGTTTTCTCAGGGTATATGGCCGGTAGTGGGATTGCTGAGTCATATGGTAGCTTTAGTCCTAGTTTTTTCAAGAATCTCCATAGCAGCTGTATCAGTTTACATTCCCACCAGCAGTGCAAGAAGGTTTCCTTTTCTCCACATCCTCTCCAGCATTTATAGTTTGTAGATTTTTTGATGATAGCCATTCTGACTGGTGTGATGTGGTACCTCATTGTAGTTTTGACTTGCATTTCTCTAATAATGAGCAGTATTGAGCATCTTTTCATATGTTTATTGGCCATCTGTGTGTCTTCTTTGGAGAACTGTCTACTTAGGTCTTCTGCCCATTTTTTTAATTGGATTGCTTGTTTTTCTAATATTGAATTGCATGAGCTGCTTATACATTTTGGAAATTAATCCTTTGTTGATTGTTTCATTTGCAATTATTTTTTCCTGTTCTAAGAGTTGTCTTTTCTTCTTGTTTATAGTTTCCTTTGCTGTGCAAAAGCTTGTAAATTTAATTATATCCCATTTGTTTATTTTTGTTTTTATTTCCATTGAGCTTGGAGGTGGGTCAAAGAGGATCTTTCTTTGATTTACGTCAGAGTGTTCTACCTGTGTTTTCCTCTAAGAGTTTTATAGTTTCTGGCCTTACATTTAAGTTTTTAATCCATTTTGAATTCACATTTGTGTATTGTGTTAGGAAGTGTCTAATTCATTCTTTTATATGTCGCCGTCCAGTTGTCCTAACACCACTTATTGAAGAGGCTGTCTTTTCTCCATTGTATATTCTTTCCTCCTTTGTCAAAGATAAGGTACCCATTGGTGCATGGTTTATCTCTAGGCTTTCTATTTTGTTCCGTTGGTCTAGATGTCTGTTTTTTTGTGCCAGTACCATACTCTCCTGATGACTGTGACTTTGTAGTATAGTCTGAAGTCGAGGAGATTGATTCCACCAGTTCCATTTTTCTTTCCCAAGATTGCTTTGGCTACTCAGGGTCTTTTGTGTTTCCATACAAATTGTGAAATTTTTTGGCCTAGTTCTTTTGAAAGATACCTAGGAATAAACCTACCTAAAGGGATTAAAGACCTGTATGCAGAAAATTATGAAGATCATGGCATCTGGTCCCATCACTTCATGGGAAATAGATGGGGAAACAGTGGAAACAGTGTCAGACTTTATTTTGGGGGGCTCCAAAATCACTGCAGATGGTGACTGCAGCCATGAAATTAAAAGACGCTTACTTCTTTGAAGGAGAGTTATGACCAACCTAGACAGCATATTGAAAAGCAGAGACATTACTTTGCCAACAAAGGTCCATCTAGTCAAGGCTCTGGTTTTTCCAGTGGTCATGTATGGATGTGAGAGTTGGACTGTGAAGAAAGCTGAGGGCCGAAGAATTGATGCTTTTGAACTGTGGTGCTGGAGAAGACTCTTGAGAGTCCCTTGGACTGCAAGGAGATCCAACTAGTCCATTCTGAAGGAGATCAGCCCTGGGATTTCTTTGGAAGGAATGATGCTAAAGCTGAAACTCCAGTACTTTGGCCACCTCATGTGAAGAGTTGACTCACTGGAAAAGACTCCGATGCTGGGAGGGATTGGGAGCAGGAGGAGAAGGGGACGACAGAGGATGAGATGGCTGGATGGCATCACCAACTCGATTGACGTGAGTTTGAGTGAACTCTGGAAGATGGTGATGGACAGGGAGGCCTGGCATGCTGCGATTCATGGGGTCGCAAAGAGTTGGACACGACTAAGTGAGTGAACTGAACTGATGAAAGAAATCAAAGATGACACAAACAGATGGAGAGATATACCATGTTCTTGGAAGAATCAGTATTGTGAAAATGACTATACTACCCAAAGAAATCTCAGAAGGTGTTATTTCAGTGGCGCCCTGGAAGATGTGAGAAATAGCCCATTATGTGGATGCAAGAGGTGGGGAAGAGGGTGCTGGTGGTCTCAGGGATGGAGAAAGTGCTGTATACTTCAGAGACAGGACACACAGAACATGGGATGAGAAAGAGGAAGGAATCAAGGCCGAATGCCAGGTCTCCTGGCTTAAGCAGCTGGGTCAATCAGTGGCTGTTATGGGCACAGCCCTGGGCAGCTGGACAGGGGGACTACATGACTCTCTGTGGTCTGCAGTCTCGTCCCCTTGGAGAAGCTGTTACGCACCTGATTCTTGGACTCTTTAATCAATAGAAATTGATAAGAAGCCAGACAAGAAACTCAGGCAAGGCTCTATGGGGACTCATGCTGTAGCACGAGGGAGCAAAAACAAGAAACAGGTGCCCTTGCTCGCTCTCCTAGAGAGAAGTGAACTGGTCCCCTAAACGGGGTGAGGGTGGGGGCAGATTGGCGAGCTGGGCCGAAGAGGAGGCCTATGTGGTCTGCCTGCCCCCTTGGTGGTGCTGTGTGCAGGGATCATGTGCAGTTACCTGCTTTTGCTCCAGGCTCCTCAGAAGTGGCCCTTGGTTTGTGGCCCTTTTGTATCTTGTTCTCAATGTGTCTCAACTGCCCATGCGTGTGGTTATTTTTAGTACTTTATAGTTTCTTTATATTCTGTTGCTGGGGGAGGCATTTGTCCAGGTCCAAGTGCAGGCGCTCGAAGCCTGTCTCAGTTGTACTCAGTCTCTCCTCCTGGTCCACTAGGGGCCTTTTAGGCCCTTCTTTCTGTGCGCCTGCCCTTCTATTGAATTGCTCAACTTTAAAAAGGTTGAGAAAAGGAACCAGTCCAGTAGGAGCATTACAAGCTGGATGGATTTGTGAGATGAGACTGGCACCCAAATGTAAGAGAACGTTGTTCATCAGCTCTGCCATTAACTGTTACATCTGGAGGAAACAAAAACAAAATCAAAAGTGTTTACAGAGACGTTTAAGAATCAAAACTTCGGGATGTTCTGTATATGACATCTTTTTTTCATTATCACAGAGAAGTGAGTTGAATGTGCCATAAAACTGGCTGAAAAGTAATTTTCCTAATAGTGCTAATATTAATGAGGGTTATCTGGTCTTTGTCCAAAGTATTTGCAGGCAGGGATTCATGATACTTGTCTAAAACCTCAATTCCTAAAGCATTTCTTGTGAAAATAGGAACATTCCTGTGCCCAGATCCTCAATAATAAAAGACACCGGGAGCGTTTTCAAAACTGTTGGCCTGATTTAAATTTCACTGGAAAACAGCTTTTTAAAACCAAGTTGTCTGTATGGGGCCTCCGTGTGATCACTTCCCACTGGCAGCTGGTAACTGCCAACTTCTGGTGGCTTGAGAAAGTGAGCTGTTTCCCACGCTCCCACACGGCAACCCAATCAGGATGTTTGTGCTGGGAGATGTTTGGATGGGGTTGGGGCAAAAAGGGCAAGAGACCAGCTGGACAAGCTCCTTCCCCAACTCCCTTCTCTACAGCCTGTCCATGCATTCCAGATAATCATTGCTGGTGCCAGGTGGTGATGGAAATTATGTCACCTGAACACTTAACAGCCCATGAACTTGGTAAAATGGGAGGGTTTTGCTAAGTCTACAGTAACTCCCAAACCTGTTGCTCTTCTCCCTTCCCAGGGCCCAAATTGGCTCCATCAACGCTGAACCTTTTTATCTGGTTCTTGGCATGTTGTAGGGTTTCTTGTCTGCCCCTGCCCCCTCCTCTAGGAGTGAGGTCTGAAGTGACTGAATGATGAGGCCATGGGAAGTGGAGGGAGGGAAGGAAGTCACCTGGAAAACTCACAGGACTTCTAATCAACTGAACAGCTGCAACTCCCTTCCATGCATTCCTGTTCTTCCAGTCTGTAGCTTCTTGAAGTGCAAACTAGGCGACCATATGCAAAGTCACTCCCATTGCAGTCAGGATTTTTTTAAAAATTCATGGACTCCAGAAGTAAAAAGACCACTTGTGTGGTGTTCTTTGCCCCCAGCGGACTATGCATTAAGAAGGATGCTGCCAAGTCGCTTCAGTCGTGTCCGACTCTGTGCGACCCCATAGACGGTGGCCCACCAGGTTCCCCCATCCCTGGGATTCTCCAGGCAAGAACACTGGAGTGGGTTGCTATTTCCTTCTCCAATGCATGAAAGGGAAAAGTGAAAGTGAAGTCGCTCAGTCGTGTCCGACTCTTCGAAACCCCATGGACTGCAGCCTACCAGGCTCCTCCGTCCCTGGGATTTTCCAGGCAAGAGCACTGGAGTGGGGTGCCATTGCCTTCTCCAATTAAGAAGGATATGTGTGTGTTAATCACTCAGTCGTGTCCGACTCTTTGTGATCCCTTGAACTGTAGCCTACCAGGTTCCTCTGTCCTTGGAATTCTCCAGGCCAGAATACTGGAGTGGGTTGCCATTTTCTTCTCCAGGGGATCTTCCTGACCCTGGATCTCCTACATTGCGGGCAGATTCTTTACCACTGAGTCACCAGGGAAGCCCTGGAAGGATATAGGAGAGACTCAAAGCCTCATCCTAAGCCCGGTTTTGCAGGGAGGCCCAAGCATGCCCACCACCAGGGGTCTATGGACACTTCCCCATTTTCCCAGGGAATGTGGATTTTACTTGGGTAAGAACACAGCAATATTTTCATAGGCTTTAGACTGCTTTCAAGAAGTGTTAACTGGACTTCCCTGGTGGTCCAGTGGTTAAGAATCTGCCTGCCAATGCAGGAGATGTGCGTTTGATCCCTGGTCCTGGAGGATCCCACATGCCATGGGGCAACTGATCCCATATGCCACAACTACTGAGCCTGAACTCTAGAGCCCCATGCTCTGCAACAAGAAAAGCCACCACAGTGAGAAACCCAAGCATTGCAACCAGAAAGTAGCCTTGCTTGCCGCAACTAGAGGAAGCCCTCGTGCAGCAACAAAGATCCAGTGCAGACAAAAAAGAAAAAACATGATGACTGATTTCAAGAAGTGGTAACTGATAACTGGTTTCAAGAAGGCTGAATTAAGTGATTAAGTGAACACAGTGAACTAAGTGAATTAAGTGAACATAGTGATTAAGAAGGGTCGATGTGGAGTTGGTCTCCCTGGGTTCAAATCCTGGTGCTGCCACTTATTGGTAACTTTGGACAAATTGATTCACTTATTAATGCCTTATTTTCCACTTAAGAAAAATGTGGATAATACCAATGGCTTTTCTTGGGTCCTTCCTACATGACAAACAGCAAAAGTTCTATTTGACAACTTCATTGGCAAAAGACAGGTTTAATCTAGGTTTGATTCATTGTCATACTCATTTTTCCTATTTTAGAAGAAATTCAAATGCACACATCTTTGGGATCCCAGATAGCAGGGCTGTTAAAAACACTGTCAGCTGAGAGTAGCACCTGATTGCTTTTCTTGGCACCTTTTGCTAACTGGTGAGGTTGAAATGGAACATATTCCTCTTATTGGTCTTTCTTCTTGAAAACTGTTTGAAATACCCTTTGGCCTGCTTCCCATTGGAATCTTAATGTTCTTTTATTTACATATGAACTTTGTTTTCTGATCATGCACATAATACATGTATCTTGAAAATTTGGGGGAAAAAGCAAATTTACTGGAATAAAAATGACCCTCAGAATTTTAAAAAATAGTACTAGCTATTCTTATGGGTTCTTCTGAGGATTCGATAGTAATAAGAGGTCTGGAACATGGTAAGCATCCAATACAGTTAGCTATTGATGTAGGTCATTAATCTGTTCACAGTAGTGACAGTCTCGTGGCGCAGTCACATCTACTCCTTGACTCTCATTTACTTATTGTCCCGTCGTCTTTTGCGTTAGTCCTCCACATCCTCTGGATGGTGGGCGCCTTGAAAGCAGAATCTGGGTGGTGCCCATTTGTGGACCCACAGCTCTAGCGCAGCCCTGGTTTGTCACGATTAGTTCATCTGTTGAGTAAATTAAGCCAGGCTTTGGTGATGACTTATGTTTGAATGGTGCTTTTTGTGCCACAAAGCACACACATAGGAAGTCTGAGACTTGAAGTTTAGGACCCTTGCCCAAGTCATATGCCAGAGTCAGGTCTTGTGATTCTTTTATTTATGTATTTATTTAGCTGGGTCAGGTCTTAGTTGCAGCTCCTGGGCTCTCTAGTTGCTGTGTTAGGGCTTGGTTGCTCTAAGGCATGTGGGATCTTAGTTCCCCAACTGAATCAAATCTGTGTCACCTGCATTGCAAGGCGGATTCTTAACCACTGGATTACCAGGGAAGGCCCAAGGTCTATGATTCTTGCCCTTGCTCCTTCCAGTAGGCTGTCCTCTCTAGGAAGAGAATGCTGAGTTTTATAATTCCAGATCATGTCTTTTGCCAATTCTGTTGTATCTGAACCTCATATAAGTGAAATTATGTAGCATATACTATGGTTGTGTCTGGATCCTTTTGCTCGGCTTAATATGTATAAGATTCACTCATGTTGTTTTGTGTATTTTTAAAAATCACTGTATAGTATTCCACTGTATGCTAAGACCAGAATTTATTTACCTGTTCTCTTGTTGATGGGTATCTGGGTGGTTCCCAATATTTGGTTGGGCTTCCCAGGTGGCTCAATGATAAAGAATCCCCCTGCCAGTGCAGGAGATGCAGGAGATGTGGGTTCAATCCCTGGGTCAGGAAATGGCAACCCGCTCCAGTATTCTTGCCTGGAGAATCCCATGGACAGAGGAGCCTGGTGGGCTACAGTCCCATAGGGTCATAAAGAGCTGGACATAACTGAGCATGCACAAAATTTGGTTCTAAGTCTCTGCACTCCTTTTAATGATGCTTGGTTTTTTACAGGTCACCACCAATGGCATCATTGCCATGAGTGAACCCCCAGCCAAAGAAACCCACCCTGGGCCCTTCCCACCAACCTTTGGAGCAGTCGCCCCTTTCCTGGCGGACTTGGACACAACAGATGGCCTGGGGAAGGTCTACTATCGGGAAGACTTGTCTCCCTCTGTCACTCAGCTGGCAGCAGAGTGTGTCCAGAGAGGGTTCCCAGAAGTCTCTTTCAAGCCCAGCAGTGCGGTGGTTGTCACTTGGGAATCCGTGGCTCCCTACCAAGGGCCTAGCAAGGACCCCACCCTGGAAGGCAAGGTAAGCACCCGTCCAGGCACAGGGGCAAAGAGTCTAATACGTTGGCTTTGCACACTTTGGTCTTCTGGTTTGTGCTACTCTGATGTACACCACGTCCATGCGATTGATAAAGATAGGACATCCAAAGCAAAATCTAATAAGCTATTTATTGCAGATCTGAAATGTCCAAAATCTTATCTGCAGGCTACCTAAATCTGTGTTGTAATGATGATCAGATGTAAAGAAAGCCAAGATCCCTGAGATAACGAGCCACATGGCAAGAACAGAGTTGATAAATTACAGCCCTAGCTGCTCTTACTTTGGGAGGTGGTTTCTAGATAGAGAATTTATTACAAGTTTATGAATATGCAGTGATAAATTAAAATAATAAAGCAGTCCCAAGGGATGTGAAGAACTAAAGATAAGACCCATGTTCTAGTTGGGGGAACAACCCACCCATCATCTATTTGTACCATGTGAATGGTTCAGGACACAGGTTTCTTCATAAGCAGGGCTGCGGTTTTTTTAGATTCAGCGGTTGGGAAAGATGTTAGGGTGTGTAGAGCTTGGACCTGTGCTTAGAAGGGGAATTTTTTTTTTTTCCCATTCTTTTTTTTTTTTTTTTTTTATTTTTTTTATTTTTAAACTTTACAAATTGTATTAGTTTTGCCAAATATCAAAATGAATCCGCCACAGGTATACATGTGTTCCCCATCCTGAACCCTCCTCCTCCTCCCTCCCCCATACCATCTCTCTGGGTCGTCCCAGTGCACTAGCCCCAAGCATCCAGTATCCTGCATCAAACCTGGACTGGCAACTTGTTTCATACATGATATTATACATGTTTCAATGCCATTCTCACAAATCTTCCCACCGTCTCCCTCTGCAACAGAGTCCATAAGACTGTTCTATACATCAGTGTCTCTTTTACTGTCTCGTACACAGGGTTATTGTTAGCATCTTTCTAAATTCCATATATATGCGTTAGTATACTGTATTGGCGTTTTTCTTTCTGGCTTACTTCACTCTGTATAATAGGCTCCAGTTTCATCCACCTCATTAGAACTGTGGCTGAGTAATACTCCATTGTGTATATGTACCACAGCTTTCTTATCCATTCATCTGCTGATGGACATCTAGGTTGCTTCCATGTCCTGGCTATTATAAACAGTGCTGCGATGAACATTGGGGTACACGTGTCTCTTTCCTAAGAAGGGGAATTTTTGAGCAGGTCAAGAAGCCCATCTGTAGATCTGAAGTGAGACTTTAGGACATGCTTCAGTTTCTCCATGGAAAAATAATTTCACTCCACCATTATTTAAGTTTTATAGCATGACAGGGTAGAGTACAACTTGAAAGGTCCAAAAGCATCTTTAAATGGAGGAAATGGTCCAGGCTGGTGGTTCCCAAAGTGTGTACCACAGAATACTGGTCTTACAGAGAGTCCTTGAGGAAAAAGACTCCTTGGGCCAAATGAGTTTGGGAAATGCTAGAACTATAGGTTCCTCTTGGTGTCTCACTGTGGAAAGCCCTACAGTACAGAAACCTGCTTAACTTAGTTTAATTTAGTCATCCCTAAACCTCTTGGCTGTACCGTTTTCCCTCCCAAATAAGACACATTGCATCCCATAGAGCACACTTGGAGAAATCTGACATGTTTTGCTTTGCCACCTGTACCCGCCTGAGTGACACGCTTGAAAACTGTTTAAAACCTTCAATTTTATGGGACTTCCGTGGTGGTCCAGTGGTTAAGACACCAGATTCCTTCCCTGGTGGGGGAACTAAGATCCCACATGCCAGATGGCATGGCAAAAAAATAAATCAATAAAATAAAACCTTAAATTTCTCAAGTGTGCATCCTCTTTACTTGAGTAATAACTGCCCGACCCATTGTACAGAGCTCCTGCCTGCCTCGTGGGCCCAGTCTCCTCTCATCCTGACTTCTCCACTCCCCACTGTAGCAGCTGGACCAGATTATTTGCAATTCCCTGATGAGGCTTTGTGCTTGTTTGTTTTAGCCACTATCTCATGCACTAGTTGTGCTCTGCTTGCGATGGCCTCTCCCTGACCCTCACTGCTCGTGTTAAGCGCCTGCTTGTTCACTCAGCCTCCTCTGCCCCCACCCCTTCCAGCCCTGGGCACTTTGCCTGCACGCAGCTTGGTTACAGAATCCATTCTTTAGTTTGGGAATGTTTTGTTCAGATGTCAGTCTTCCCACCTAAACTGAAAATTCTCAAGTGCCAGGATCATGTATTATCCTTCGTCTTCACAGTGTTTGGGGCGATGTCTGGTGCACAGGAAAGGAATACATTCTAACGTGAAGGAATACATTCTCTGCCCGATTCTCATATGCTGGCTCACATAGTCCTCCTAACATTTCTGTGCAGTAGATGATTTTCTTTCCATTTTACAGATTCAAAAATCAAGGTTCAGAGAGGTTAGGTAACATGCCCAAGGTCACTCAGCCAGTGATGAGGGCAAGGAGTTGGATCCAGATCTGTTTTCTTCCAAAGCTCATGTTCTTTCTTACTGCACAGTGCTAGGGCTTAATAAACTAAATAATAAATGTGGTTGAATATGTTTAATGGCTGTGGAAACAAATTCTAGGGATAAGAATTTGCAAATTTGCTTGAGAGATAGAGGTAACATCTCTATAATTTTTGGTTAACCTTAAGGTCACAGTTACGCAGAAGGTATTCATTGACTAATTACAAAATTTCATGTTGACATAGCCTTAGAGATATTTAAGTGGAATTATCCCGGAATACTGTCCTTGCTACAAAAATATTTCTTTAGAATAAGGTGCAAATAGTGCCATCTCTGTATTTTTTATATGTAGTCTGGTGAATAGCACAGTTTAAGATCCCGAGTAACTGAATCTTAACTCATCTTCACAGAGAAACACATTCCAGTCCATTCTGGCCTCCTCTGATTCCAGCACCTACGCCATTTTCCTTTATCCTGAGGATGGTCTGCAGTTCTACACGACGTTCTCAAAGAAGGAGGAGAACCAGGTTCCTGCGGTGGTTGCTTTCAGCCAAGGTTTAGTAGGATTAATATGGAAGAGTGACGGAGCTTATAATATATTTGCTAATGACAAAGAATCAATTGGAAATCTGGCCAAGTATGCTTTTTTATTCTTCAGTAGATTCTCCCTTTAATAAGATTCTCATCTGACTGTTTTATAAGAATAATGTAATGGGCTTTATAGAATATTACCTAAAAATGTGGATTTAAATCCTGTAGGGGACTTTCCTGGCAGTTCAATAGTTAGGACTCTGCACTCCCACTGCCGACAGCCCAGGTTCAATCCCTGGTTGGGGAATTAAAATTCTTTAAGCTGTGCAGTGTGACCAAAAACAAATAAAAATTTTTAATTTTGTATATAGTTTTTATATTATATAGTACTTTTTTCCTGATGAACTCAGGGAATATACTCGTAGAATGAAAGGCATCCAAGTTTTTAGATATCATTTTCATTTGAAACAGTTTTATCATCTCTTCTATAAAGTTAGAAATACAAATTATTCAAAACTATCTCTTGCTATGAACCCATGGCTGAGAGGGTTTTTCCCTACACTGACTGGGGGTGGGGAATGTTGTTATAATAGAAACAGTGCTTTCTTGGTCTATTTTGTAGAATTTGGCAAAAGGGGGAAAAGCTCAGACTTTTTTTTCTAATAATTAAACTTAATTATCCTTTAAAAAATGAAGCACCTCCTCCTCCCAATTTCACTTTGTCAATGGAGTCTAAAACTCCTCGACAGTATACTGGTAAATATTTAACAACTGACTTTGTGCAGGTTGGGGAAGCCCTCACTCATTTATAGGATTTGCCTATTTCCATGGTATAAACACTTCTACCATGTCCAGTTTTCAGCTGTTACATCATGTCACTCACCTGGAGGTTGAGAAAAGGTGAACCATTATATAGTATTCTCACCCTAGAGGTGCAGTAGATTCAGATAACTTCAAGAACATAGCCAATAGGAACATAATTCATATGGGATGAGTTTGGAGCATTTATTGACTCTGCTTTTAATATAGTTAAATTGTAAGTTTATATAGTTTGATTTTTTATAAGCTGGTTCAAGCAAGCTCCTGTACATCACTGCCTTTATTCAAGTCCCAGGTAGACAGACCAATTAGACGTCCGATTTCTGCAGGACTTTTCTTGATTTCTCATTCCCTGTCCCAGCCCAGTCTTTTGCTCAGTGTTCTCCACTGAATAGTGTATGTCCCTTCTTTCTATCGTATAATCTGGTCAGTTTATACAATTTCTGATAGTAAAACAGTATCAGAACAGTAAAAATGGTAGGGCAAGAAGTAGAGATTAGGGTTATCCTGTTGTGTTTTATAAGATGCCTTTAGATTCTGAATATCCTTTGCATTTTACTATACCCTCTGAGCATAAAAAGGTAAACTGAGACCTATCCACGGTTCCACAGCTAACAGTGTTAGGATTTCTAGGAAACCAAGTCTGTCCTGTTTTCACTGATAACGTTTGACACTAAATACATGGGGTTTTTTTCCCTCTTACCAACTAATTCTTCAACTCTCCAGATACCAACTGGGTATCCTATAATTCAGTTCTGACACTAACTGCTTGGAATCAGCACAGACCTCATAGCGTAAGGGCTCAGTCCTCCAAGGCTGCCCCCCTTCAGACATCCCTCCACAGTCCCAGGCTGCTGCCTACACTTCCTATCAACCAGCTATAAATTGGGGCTCCATGACTCCCTGCTCAGGTTTGATAATTTGCTAGAATGGCTCACAGAATCCAGGAAAGTACTTTACTGACTATTACTAGTTTATTATAAAGGATGCAACTCAGGAATAGCCAAATAGAAGAGATACATAGGGCAGGGGGCCCTGTTTGAGGGGAGGAGGAGGTGAGGGGCTTCCATGCCCTCTCTGGGCACACCACCCTCCTAGCACACCTCAACTGTGTCCACCAGTCCAAAAGCTCTGTCAGCCGGATAACTTAGGAATTTTTATTACATAGCCATGATTGATTAAATCATTGGCCATTGGTGATTAACTAATCTCCAACCCCACTTCCCCACCCCCTTCCTGGAAGTCAGGGTGTGGGGCTGAAAATTCCAACCCTATAATCATGCCTTGGTCTTCCTAGTGACCAACCGCCTTTCTGAAGCTACCCAGGGTCCCCAGCCACTAGCCATCTCATTAGCATACAAAAAGGCATTCTTATCACTGCAGAGATTACAAGGATTTGGGGGTTATATGCCAGAACCAGAGACAAAGACCAAATACTATCATATCACAGCATGTCTCCAGAAAGAGCATAATGGAAAAAAATGCACACAAATCCAGTCAACATGTTGCTCATACTGACCAGTGATTCGTATAAACACATTTTAAGGTCTGAAAATATCCCTGAGCATGCCTCTGGAATGGCTGAGAAGAAGCCTTTGCTAGGGTTGTGCCCACTGGATACATCTCCACCATATCCTGCTGGATGGTCTCAGCTCTGTGAGGACCAGACAGGACCACATCTGCTCTCCTATCCTGCACTGAGGCTGTGGGCAGTAGCAGGCCATGGGGTTTTTAAGTGACATGGATCTCCAGGGCTCCTTCTTCTTGGTTGGTGGGGGCTGTTTGTAAGTTGCTGGCCTGTTTCCAAGAAGCCTGTCCTTCCCTCTAGGAGCAGCAACTCTGGGCTACAGGGCATCTGGGTGTTTGAGATCGGGAGTCCGGCCACGGCCAGCGGCGTGGTCCCCGCAGACGTGAACCTGGGACTGGACGACGGAACAGAGTATGACGACGAGGATTATGACTCAGTGACGCGTGTGGGCCTGGAAGACGCGGTTACTACATCCTTCCCCTATGAGGCCCCAGGAAGGGGAGACAGTGGCACATACAACACGCCCAGTGACCTCTCCCCCCGCCGCATGGCTACTGAGAGACCCCTCACACCTCCCACGGAGAAGACCAGATCTTTCCAGCTGCCCGGGGAGAGGTTTCCCCAGCAGCAGCCCCAAGTCATAGATGTGGATGAAGTCGAGGAAACAGAAATTGGTAAGGCCATTTGTGTGGCATGTGGTATGTTGTTGGATACTTGGATTTCCACACAGGGGAGCATTACTGGGGGGGTGTCAGCTGTGTGCATTATTTGGAGGTTTGTAAGGATGAGAGTGGAGAAGGAGGGGTGGAACTTACAGCGACAGAGCATGGGTGAAGTGAAAAGTGAAAGTGTTAGCTGCTCAGTCGTGCCCGAATCTTTGCGACCCCATGGACTGTAGCCTGCCACGTTCCTCTGTCCATGGAATTCTCCAGGCAAGAATGCTGAAGTGGGTAGCCATATCCTTCTCTAGGGGATCCTCCTGACCCAGGGACTGAACCCAGGTCTCACACGTTGAAGGCATATTCTTTACCATCGGAGCCACCAGAGCATGGGGTGGAGGGACCCAAAGGCTGCAAAGACACCAAGGGATCCAAGATTAGGGCTGGGGTTAGGGAGACTGTAGAATGTGTCCTCTTTCAAGTTTCCTGTTCTTCTTTTTGTGTGTGTTTTAAAGAGAAAAGTGCTTTAGAATTATTTTGAAAGTCAGATGTCCTTATTTGTGATTTCTGAGATCAGCAATATATTCACCCACCTGAAAAAACATTTTAGAAGTTCCTCTGTTGACACGGTTTATCTTTGACATTTATTTCCTCTTGGTTTATGGAAGGAGGATGGTTGATTATTTTTCCTCCAGGCTCCAGTCAGTTTCAGAGTTAGTTTGTGAACATTAAAAATACAAAATAACCAGATCCACTTTTCAAGGATGGTTTTAAAGTATAACATCTGTTTTTTCCATAATATGTTATGGAAAAACCCAAATGAACTTAACTTTTTGGCCAAATCAATATATCAGACCATCACTTCATGGCAAATAGATGGGGAAACAATTGAAACAGTGACACACTTTATTTTCTTTGGCTCCAAAATCACTTCAAATGGTGACTGCAGCCATGAAATTAAAAGAAGCTTGCTCCTTGGAAGAAAAGCTATGACCAACCTAGACAGCATACTAAAAAGCAGAGACATTACTTTACCAACAAAGGTCCGTCTAGTCAAAGCTATGGTTTTTCCAGTAGTCATGTGTGGATGTGAGAGTTGGAATATAAAGAAAGCTGAGAGCTAAAGAATTGATGCTTTTGAACTGTGGTGTTGGAGAAGACTCTTGAGAGTCCTTTGGACAACAAGCAGATCCAACTGGTCCATCCTAAAGGAAATCAGTCCTGAATATTCACTGGAAGGACTGACGCTAAAGCTGAAGCTCCAGTACTTTGGCCACCTGATGCAAAGAACTGACTCATTTGAAAAGACCCTGATGCTGGGAAAGATTGAAGGCAGGAGGAGAAGGGGATGACAGAGGATGAGATGGTTGGATGGCATCAGTGACTCAATGGACATGAGTCTGAGCAAGCTCCGGGAGTTGGTGATAGACAGGGAAGCCTGGCATGTTGCAGTCCACGGGGTTGCAAAGAGTGGGACAGGACTGAGATACTGAACTGAACTGAACGGAATGTATCAGATTTTTGCTAGTTTCAGAGGAAAATGTAGCATTTTCAAGTATACCATTTGAATCCCATCATGCTTTGAATTGTCTTATAAAAGACATTGGAACTAGACTGTGTTCTTTTTTTTTTTTTTTTTGCCCTTCAGGTTGACCAGTAATATTCCTGTCAAGGGGATGGCCCAAGCCTTTAAATGATAATTACTATGATTGTTTCTACTATGAAGTTATCATAAGGCCCTCAAAAAATCTACTCCCCCCCCAAAAAAAAAGAGTTTAAGATAAACAAAGTCACATTTCCCACACTTGAAAACCTTGAAGAAATATAGTAGAAGCTAATAATAAACAAATAATCACACTCAAAAAAAGAAAAATCTATCCCATTCCACGTTATTTACCCATTTTTATTTCTCCTTACTTGCTGTGGTTTGTCTCATACAATAATCATAAATGTTTGTTCTTATCGAGTATCCCAAAGCATGGACAGGATCTGGTGGCCAGGGAAGTGTTCTTACTTACTTCTGAGGCACAGAGATGGAGAGGTGACATTTAGTGACATCATGCAGACATGGGTTCATGTCTCAGGGCTCCCCTTACACACATGGCACCCTGGATTTCCTGGGGTGATGCTGACATCTAGCATGTGGCACTCTGCTCTTACAGCTGGGTCTCAGAGTGATCTCCCCAAGGTAGGTCATGGGCATGTTTGTTTGCATATGTTGAGTTCTGAGGGCTTCCCACGTGGTGCTAGTGGTAAAGAAAGTGTTAGTCGCTCAGTCGTGTCCTACTCTTTGTGACCCCATGGGCTACAGGCCACCAGGCTCCTCTGTCCATGAAGTTCTCCAGGCAAGAAGACTGGAGTCGGTTGCCATGCCCTCCTCCAGGATATCTTCCCAACCCAGGTTGAACCCAGGTTTCCTGCATTGCAGACAGACTCTTTACTGTCAGATCCACCAGGGAAACCTCTTAGTGGTAAAGAACTCACCTGCCATTGCAGAAGATGTAAAAGAGACAGGTTTGATCCCTGGGTTGAGAAGATACCCTGGAAGAGGGCATGGCAACCCACTCCAGTATTCTTGTCTAGAGAATTCCATGGACAGAGCCTGGCGAGCTATGGTCAGAGTCAGCAAAAAATAAGACACAACTGAAGTGACTTAGCATGCCTCCATGCATGTTGAGTTTTGAGTCTCATCCTGTTTTCACCTCACATAGGTGTCTCTGAAATTCTCATTTGTGAAGCCATCACTTTGAAATGAGAGCATAGCTAGTCCCAACAACTCATGGTAATATATTACTTGGTACTGATAACAACAACAACAAAAAGCCTAGATCTGAACCCCAACTGTGTTTAAAAGAGATCTTTCTCTGCCCTTGATCCGAGTTATTTCACTGTTTTTATTAGAAAGGTCAGTCTTCTGTAGCCAGCAGTGCATTCCTGGTGTTATTTGAATAGTCATCCACAGATACATCAGCTATAACAGACCCACTGGGAGCTGAGCTTAAGCAATCAGTAGCATCACATGCGTTCAGCTCAGGGCCCAAGTGTTCTTGGCTTCAAATGCCATTTATACATCCCGGAAATTCCCTTCTGGGTGTGTAGAACTCCTGGAATCTACCTGGGGTCAAACTTTACTTTTATTTTCACTCATACCAATTATAAATTGGGTCATTATCCCCTCCAAAAGTTCATCCCTCCTTGTGCTTTTGAATTCATTCCAAATTAGTGTGCTCTGCATTTTTAAGTTTAATGAGCTGGCTCATCATTCTAATAAAATCAACCTGGGAGGGAGAACCATTTGCACTAGGGAGAAATTCATGTTTCTTGGGCCAAAGGCTGTTAGAGCAGGTATGACTGAGGAATTATTTCTAACCAGCTTTTAACTCTAAGAGCTTCTGATTTATCCCCTGGTGAGACGAATGGGGCCAAAAAGTTTAAAATACTTTAAGCTCATTAAAATGGCACATTTTATGTTGTATGTATTTTTACCACGATAAAATATAATTTTAAAATATTTTAACGTCTGCACCCAAATTTGATGCTGTTTTTATTAGAAAGGTTGGTCTGATGCATATCTGATGATGTTTGATGGATGCCATATTAAGACTGACATTGGACAGCTATCACCCAATATTGATTCATTGATACTAAGGACATTGGATTATAGCATTTTTAAAAAATTCACCCTTGCGACTTCCCCGGCAGTCCAGTGGTTAAGACCCCATACTTCCATCGCAAGGGGAGCAGGTTCAATCCCTGGTCAGGGAACTAAGATCCCACATCCCTCATGGCACAGCCCAAAAGTAAAAATTAAAATAGTAATAATTCACCCATGTGATTTCTCAAACTCCTTTTAGACCTACATGCCTCAGTGATTTGAGTGATGGAACCACTGTACTAGTTAAGTGGCCACAGATAGAGAGGCCTGTGTCTGAACGGCCTGAGCAGACGTCCAGTCTTGCACAGCTGAGGGTGCAGTGTTCTAAAGGCTCCTCGTCCGGAGCCGGTGAAGTGCTTACTGGTGTGCTGTGTTCTCTCCGAGCAGTTTTCAGATACAACACGGATTCCCGGCAGACATGCGCCAACAACAGGCACCAGTGCTCTGTGCACGCAGAGTGCAGGGACTTTGCCACCGGCTTCTGTTGCCGCTGTGTTGCTGGCTACACGGGAAACGGCCGGCAGTGTGTTGCAGAAGGTACTGTGTCTTTGTCTGATCCTTTTTAAGGGGAGAAAAGGGAGGAGTGGTTTTGTTTTGGTGCTTGTTTTGAAATCTTGCCTTTACCCAGATCTCTAAAGGTAGGTGGTGTTTTCAGCTGGGCAGTGATATTTCATCTCTCATTCCTCGTTCTTGCCTGTATTTCTCTATGGGGGTGAGGAGGAAGAGGTCCTAGGGAATGCCCTTTTTACTAATAAGGGGAGGCCTCTTTCTTTCCTGTGGTGTTTCTCCATCTCTGAAATGATGGCCATTGAGAACCCATCTTCAGGCTGAAATGTTGAAATTATGCAACCTGGACCATGAATTGTCAGGCCCCCTCGTTTTCCTGTTTCTTTCAAACCTCTTCTTTTGGCATCGCTCAGACTATGCTGATGGTGGTTCAACTCCAGCAGGGCCATGGTGGGCTGGTGAAGACCAAAATGTTGGGTTGGCCCAAAAGTTTGTTCAATAAGTACTTTGTTCAGTAAAGGTCTTGGTGAAAATGAAAAATGTGTCTTTTATTTGTACTTAAAACCAAACCAACTTTCTGGCCAATGCAATATGTAGGGGGTAAGGACTATTCCAGTCCCCCTACTCTCTGGTATTCCTGTCCTTATGTTCCCGGAACCCCAGCATGGTGATGGAGGAGCAGAAGGGGCGCATCACAGCTAACTTTGGAGACCAGACCCATTGTGCTGTCAACTCCAAAACATATTTGGCTGTGGGCTGGCATCAGTCCTGAGCTCTGCACCCCCAAAAAAGGATCAACCAGTCTTGATGTTCTCAGATGTTCTGAAAAATCTCTGCAAAAGTCTAGAGGGTCCGGATAACAGTTTACTTAGAGAGGGAGACTTATGGGAACCCAAGACCATAAATTAGAATGAAAGCAAAAATAAAGCAAACCATACTGAACACGTCTCTGCAGATGCCAGATCACTCCACTTGTCACCCGTCATGTTCCTCATATGTTTACGGAGGAACCTCAGTTGCTTGGCAAAATATGACTAAATAAAACTCAGTTGGAGGAATGCTTTTCTGTTTTTCAGATTTCCTGCCATAGCTAAAGTTAAATCAGTTATTTTAATTTGCTTAAAAAAAGAAAGGTTCAAAAAAAAAAAGTTCCTTCTAGGTTTTGTTAAATATTGTCTTTAGCAAGGTCAGAAAATTCTGTATGCTTTGCATATTGATTTGGGGGGATGTTTTTAACATCTATAAATGTGTTATCTCTTTTCTTGCCCGTTGCCCCAGGAATGACATGCTTTTGCTGCTTTGTTTTAGGCTTGGCTTTTATATTTTGCTTGCCCTGGGAAGAACTTCCACAATTTACAATGAACCCTTCTTCTCAAAGATCGATCTCATGAGCTCTTTCCATGCCAAATGTCAGAGCTGGAAATGCTGACAGGTTGCATTTGGCAGCAAGCTTGGATATGAAAGATTGCTCAGCTACATTTTTTGACGTTCTAAACACGCCCTGTCATAGTTTTGTGGTTTAAATATTTGTTGGAATCTTACTACTTTTGAAATATTTTTCTAGCTCCAAGTTTGACGGAAAAAATGTGGTTTTCTTCCCTTGGCTTTCCTGCTTGTTTCTGTAATTGTTTGGGGGAGGCATTTTTTTGATATTAGTCTTCTAACTCCATAGCATTCCCCCAGTGTAATGACACCGTTTATGTGCAGAAATACTCTGTGTGTCGAATCTGCCTTGGCTTGTCAGTGACCTTGTTTTGGGGGGTTTTGTTGCTTTGGGGGCCATACTGTGTGGCATGAGGGCCCAACCAGGGATTGAACCCATGCACCCTCCAGTTCAAGTGTGGAATCTTAACTGCTGGACTGCCAGGGAAGGCCCTCAGTGACCCTGTTTAGTAGCTGTGCTGTGCTTAGTTGCTCAATCGTGTCTGACTCTTTGTGACCCCATGGACTGTAACTCACCAGGCTCCTCTGTCCTGGGGGTTCAGCAGGCAAGAATACTGGAGTGGGTTGCCATGTCCTCCTCCAGGGGATTTCCCCAATGCAGGGATCGAACTCAGGTCTCCCACATTGCAGGCGGATTCTTTACTGTCTGAGCCACCAGGGAAGCCCTAGGATATATTAAACACAGCAGAAAGTCATCAGAACACAGACGACAGTGCTCAGGTGAGAGCTCATTTGTCTGAGGTTAGTCTATAAGCTTTACTGTAGAACTTACAGTACTGTAGAACTGTACTGTAAGTACAGAAAGTAAGTACAGAAAGTAAGTACAGAAAACTCTGCTACGACGGAACCAGGGAGTTGGGTGTGAAGGTCCTGTCTCTAGTCATTTACAGTCTAGGAAGAGAAACATGATATGTACAATCAATAAGTGGTGGAATTTAATTCTACATCAAACCTGATGTACTTACCTCTTCCTTCAGCTTTTGTTTTTTAAGATGTCAGTAACACAATCAAAGTATACCATTTGGTGGTTTTTAGTATATTCACTAAGTTATTCAACTGTTACCTCTAATTTTAGAGCATTTTCATCATGCCAGAAGCAAACCTGGATCTTTTAGCTGCCACCCTCAATTCATCCTCATTCCCAGGCTCTGTCAACACCTAATCTGCTGTCTGTCCATGTGGGTTTTCCTGTTCTGGACATTCCATATAAATGGAATCATATATCATGGGACCTTCATGTTTGGCTTCTTTTACTTAGCATAATGTTTTCAGGGTGTATCCATGTTTAGGATGTACCAGTACCTTATTCTTTTTTCCTAGCTAAATAATATTCTATTGTATGGATTTTCCACATTTTATTTATCTGTGCGTCAGTTGATGGACATTTGAGTGCTTTCCCATTTTGGCTGTTAATGAATAATGCTGCTAAGAACATTCATGTACAAGTTTTCAAGTGAACATGTGTTTTCTGTTTTCTTGGGTATATACTCAGGAGTTGGAATTGCTGGGTCATATGGCAACCTTCCATTTTCTTATTCAAATTCAAGAACAACTTGATTTCTTGAGATTTTTTCTTTTCCTGATTAAGCAATAATAAATACATGTAAGTTATTAATATCCCAACATTATAGAGATATATAGTGTAGAAAATGAAAGTTCACCACGTCACCCTGAATTAACCTCTATTAGCAATTTTGTGTAGCTCTCTTCAGACATTTTTCCTCTATGAGTATGCTAGCATCTATCATTAATGCAATTTTTTAAAATGGGGTCCTACATATACTATTTGGTAATATGTGAAAAAAGCTTGTAAATATGCCATAGTAAGTTTCACATCTTTCCCAGTCATCTAAAGGAAATGACCAACAACAAACACACCCCAGCCCACAAGCTGGTTATGGGTCAGAGGGCATATTTGTGTGACCTGCAATACCCACTGTGGCTACTTCTATCTGGCTTGGGTTAGTGAGGGTCTAGGATTCAGACTGGCCAACTTATATTTGAGCCAGAGATGCTCTTTAAGAGAAGTTCCTAAGAGTCTTAGGGACTTCCCTGGTGGCCCAGTAGGTGAGAATCCACCTGCCAGTGCGGGGGACATGGATTTGATCCCTGATCCAAGAAGGTTCCACATGCTGTGGGGCAACTACACCCGTGCACCACAACCACTGAAGCCCGGGCACCTAGAGCCTGTGCCCGGGCACCTAGAGGCCGTGCTCTGAGACAAGAGAAGCCACTGCAACGAGAATCCCGCACATCGCAGTGAAGAGTAGCTCCCCCGGCCCCTGCATACTGTGTCTAAGCAAAGCCCATGCAGAGCAACAAAGACCTAGCTCAGCCAAAAATAGTTATTTTTTTTTAAGATAAGTTATAAATCAGACAACCTAATGTCCCATCCAGTTTAGCCCCATTGTCCCAGTGAAATGACTAATTCTGTCCCTGATATTCTCAAAAGTAATCAGTTATATATCACCTAGTTCTGGATCACCCATGATGCTATTCTCCTGAAATTGTGTTATTTGCCTCTGATGTTCCTTCATCATACAGTGGGTCCCACTTTTCTGCTATCCATTATCCATCAATATGGAAGAGAGGAAGAAAGTTGGAATTTCTGCAGCTCATAGCCACAGCTGCAGGGACTGCCTTCGTCTTGGGAAGAATAACTTCCTTCACTTACCCCAAAAGCCCTTTACCCCAGCACTGCTGGGCTCTTTGCTTTATGGGTACAGAGCCCACCAGACACACTATTCTATTCTGAAGGGCTGGCTTCTTTCTTCGTTTCTCGTTCAGGTTCCCCGCAGCGAGTTAACGGCAAGGTGAAAGGGAGGATCTTTGTGGGGGACAGCCAGGTCCCCATTGTCTTTGAGAACACCGACCTCCATTCGTACGTGGTAATGAACCATGGGCGGTCCTACACAGCCATCAGCACCATTCCTGAGACTGTCGGGTACTCTCTGCTTCCTCTGGCCCCTATTGGAGGCATCATTGGATGGATGTTTGCAGTGGAGCAAGACGGATTCAAGAATGGCTTCAGCATCACAGGTAATTGACCTTAAAATTAATGGGCTGGGTTGAATGGAAAGGGAACTCTATGTGTCTGCAGATAAGTTACAAATAAGTATTTTGTGGCTCTGGAAGTAAGGTGTTAGGGTAAAATCATCAAGTTTTTCATTAGTATACAAGGAGATGAGACCAGTCAATCCTAAAGGAAATCAACCCTGAATTCATTGGGAGGACTGATGCTGAAGCTCCATTACTTTGGCCACTTAAAGCGAAGAACCGACTCATTGGAAAAGAATGTGATGCTGGAAAAGATTGAGGGCAGGAGGAGAAGGGGCGAGAGATGATGAGATGCTAGATGGCATCAGCAGACATAAGTTTGAGCAAACTCTGGGAGACAGTGAAGGACAGAGAAGCCAGGCGTGCTGCAGTTCATGGGGTCACAAAGAGTTGCACACGACTGAGCGACTGAACAGCAACAACACATTAACTAAGACTGTCTAGAATTACATTTTGATCAGGGAGCGGTTTCATATTGGTGATGCTTTGTATATGGGTCGATTTAAATTGAAGTTACGTTGTGACTTACACCAACTTCAGGGAGGCAGAGGTAATCTTTACAAATTCCCTACAACAGCAAATATTTGTTTCTACAGTGGTCCTTCTTAACTGCCCCAGAACATATGTTATCAGCGGGATATCTGCCTGGACCTGGGGACTGTAAAGCAGGAGTTGTCAGACTTTTTCTGCAAAGAGCCAGAGAATAAATAGTTTAAGCTTTGCCTAAATATTTTGGGCTATTCGTTCTCTGTTGCAGCTATTCAGCTCTGTTTTTATCAGTTGAAACCAGGCATAGATAATACACAAATCAATGAGCATGACTGTGTTCCAATGAAATTATTCATGGGCACTGAAATGTAAATTTCATATAATTTTCACATATCATGAAATAGCTGCCAGCCATGCTATCAGGGGAGACTGCATACGTGGAAAAGGGAGGAAGCTGGAAGAAGGTGGAATGTTTTTTTCCTGCTTGTTTGGGGCTGCTGCCCTGCATAGACCAAGGGGAGTTCCTGAGCCAGCACCCATGGTATGTGCTTCTAGGATGGTATCTGGACTTGGTGATGGTTTGCCCTGAACAACTCACCCATCCTGGCTGGGGCGTAGCTGTGAACAATAGTCATCCCCTTAACTGATGTCTTAGAGCACTTGACATTTGGCAGAGCACTTTTTAACATACTTATCTAATTTCCGCAAGATAGATATTGTACACCAGTTTCATCATCAGGAAATGGAGGTTCAGTGGGTGTAAGTAACTCATTCAAGTTTACCCGACCAGTACTGAGCACAAACCCCAATACCCTGCTTTTTCCAGCACAAATCCTGAGCCCGCCTGTCTCAGATGCTAGTTTTCGGATGGGAAATGGCTTTGTTCCTTGTGCGTGACTGAGTTGGGCTGAGAGGATGGCCCTTTCCTTGACATCACTGGCCCTGTTTCTACTCACCAGACTAAAGCGTCTGTAGAGGAGGTGTGAACCTGTCCCCACCATGAGTCCGGGCAGGCATGAATGTGACTTCTTTGACAGCAAAGTGACAGACTGACCTTGCTTTGCAGGGGGGGAGTTCACCCGCCAGGCTGAGGTGACCTTTGTGGGGCACCGGGACAAGCTGATCATTAAGCAGCAGTTCAGCGGCATTGATGAGCACGGACACCTGACCATTGACACGGAGCTGGAGGGCCGCGTGCCGCAGATCGCCTTTGGCTCCTCGGTGCACATCGAACCCTACACGGAGCTCTACCACTACTCACGGCAGGGTGAGCCGCGTCCCGCATCCTTCAACCCAGGGCAGCGCTGCACGTGGGCTCCAGCCTGAGCTCATGCTGTCTCCTGGCCTCCAGAAAGGGAAACGCAGGGGTTACCTTACTCAGATCACCTTCCCTTAATTACAGACATTGAGCATGCTCATTGGAGAGACTTTAGCGCAGAAAAGAAAATAAGCATGACTTACAGACCTAAAACCAGGACACAATTATTAAATTAAGTGTATTTCTTTCAGCCTTTTCCTTATATACAAAATATATCCCAACGTATATATACCTCACATATATATATTTATATATCAACATGTATTCTATCCTTATATATGAAAAATCATGTACTTCTCTTTATATATAAAAATATCCCAACATATGTATATTACACATATATTCACATATATATCAACATGTATACTAGCCCAACATAAATAGCTCATCATATGATATAATTTCAGAATAAAATAATTTTATTATATATCTATATGTAGTTTTTAAACTTTTCATTTCAAATTTACAGAAAGTTGAAAATAGCACCATATCCACATATCATTTCCCCAGCTTCACCGATTGTTAACATTTTGCTACATTCTCTTAATTGTTCTCTCCCTTCCTTATATATAAGAGAGAGTAAGTTGTAGATGCTGTGATCCTGCATCTCCTAAATATTTTACAATATTTCACATGTTTTTTCTAATGACAAGAATATTCTCTCATGGTCCCAGTACAATCATCAAAATCAGGAAGTTTAACATTGATGCAATACTATTGTATACTCTACAGTCAAGTATATAGTTTTGATTTAAATTGCAATCATACCGCATTATTGTATGTTCACTTTTCCGGTTAGGTCAAATCATGACTGCTTGATAGTTCCATTAAATAGGCTTTGCAAACACTTTCAATGAATCTATACCATTTTATTGTATGGCTGTCAATTTAAACCATTCTCTTTTCTAAAGCTTACATTATTTCCAATTTTCCTTGTCTCCATGAGTTGCAATGATCATCTTCATCATAAACCTTGACCAAATTTCTGGTTCTTTTCTGACCGAATTCCTAGAAATAGAAGTGATGAGTCAAAGGAAACTCTTTAAAAGTCTCTTACTAAATTGCCATCTAGAAAAGTTGTACCAATTACCATGACTTCGTGGCCTGCTCGGGCTCTCCTGGGGAAAATGAGAGGGTGGGTAGGAGGTGGGAGGAGTATCAGGAGGACCCCACCTGCAAGTCAGGCTGTGACCAGATGGTGTTTCTGGCAGTCCAGCACATGGGAACTGGACAAGAGGCAGCTTACACCAATCTTTTATTTATCCTCTGGCTTTTATTACCAACTACAGCAGAGCACACAAATATAAAGAGCCTTTTGTACTTCTTTTTTTTTAAATAGGAAGTCAAGATTTTTCACTGCATGGGCCAAAAGTAAACTAGCTCTCTTCTGAGTAGGGAAGACTGTCTCTCTTCTCTATTGAGATTTGCTCACAGCTCTTTAGTAATTTATAGAAATTGTCTACTGAAACCTATTAGTGTCTCATTTTTATACATCAGAGAACCGTTTAATCTAGAGTTATTTATAGCAGCCACTGTTTATTGAATCCTAAGTGAGATGACCCATAGAAAGCAGTCAGCACTCTGCTTGTCACATGGTCAGTGCTCCATAAATGGTAGTTTGTCTTGTAGAGGATTAGCCTGCTTGATTCCAGACATTCTATATATATTATCTCATCCTTACCCCAGTCCATGTTGTAAAGGAAACAGGGTAAAGAAGTTAGTAACTGGTCTGTGATCATGCTCCTTGTGAATGAAGGTCCAAGTTGTGAATTCTCGAGTATCTCTTTCCAAGCTGGTGCTCTTTCCATCAGGCCTTAGTCCCGGGGTTGACTAAGGAACTTACAGAGAAACACTTGATGAGAAAAAGCAATAAATATTCCTAATGCAAATAACAGCAATAATAGGAAATCTAGGTAGCAGAATGAATCTCAACACTGAAATAAATGGTCTTATTTATCCTGTTCCATCTGACCTCTCATCTGGTCACATTATGAGCAGAGAATACTGCTGATTATTTCATTTATTTATTTTGGGTTTTGCTGGGTCTGCACTTCTGGTCAGGCTTTTCCTCTAGTTTCTTCCAGTGGGGGCTGCTCTCTAGTTGCGGGGGGCAGGCTTCTCATCGCAGTGGCCTGGTCAGGCTTTTCCTCTAGTTTCTGCCAGTGGGGGCTGCTCTCTAGTTGCGGGGGGCAGGCTTCTCATCGCAGTGGCTTCGCTTGTTACGGAACAACGGCTCTACGGTCCCAGGGCTTCGGCAGTTGCAGCTCCTGGGCTCTAGAGCACCGGCTCAATAGTTTTGGTGCAGGGGTTTAGTTGCTCCACAGCATGTGGTATCTTCCCGGACCAGGGATCGAACCCGTGTCCTCTGCATTGGCAGGCAGATTCTTTACCACTGAGCTACCAGGGAAGCCCTGCTGATGATTTTCATGTCCTAAGCCTCTTGCATCCTCACGCTCTCTCCTCTGTCTCCTGCTTCCACCCATATCCAGTGATCACATCATTCTCCACCCGGGAGTACACGGTGACGGAGCCCGAGCGACATGGCACTGCCCCTTCGCACGCCCACACTTACCGGTGGCGCCAGACCATCACCTTCCGGGAGTGCCTCCACGACGACTCCCGGCCGGCCCTGCCCAGCACCCAGCAGCTCTCTGTGGACAGCGTGTTTGTCCTGTACAACCAGGAGGAGAGGATCCTGCGCTACGCTCTCAGCAACTCCATTGGTCCTGTGAGAGGTAAGAGGTGGCGGCTCGGACTGGGAGTTGTGTGTGTGTGTGTGTGTGTCCACCTGCGTGGCCCTCTCTGTGTTTTTGACGTGTTGTTCTCCATCTCTTGTTCTCGGTAAGAAGAAAGTCATGCTAAAATAGCTCCTGACAAAAATAAACATCTTCTCATCTATGATTCTTAGAAAACCTAAGGTAAAGAGTAGACCATTCAAGGGCTGCACCTGCCTGCAGCCGGGCATTTATTTTTATTTATGTATTTATTTTCTACTCTTTTCCATTATGATTTATTACAGAATATTGAATATAGTTCCCTGTGCTATACAGTAGGGCCTTGTTCTTTATCCATTCTATACCATTCTATATGTAATAGTCTGTATCTGCTAATCCCAAACTCCCCAGTCCTACCCTCCCCTTCTCGCCCACCCCTGCCCCCCACACTTGACAACACGGGTCTGTTGTCTGTGTCTGTGAGCCTGTTTCTGTTTTGTAAATAAGTTCTTTGTGTCATATTTTAGGTCGCACATATAAATGATAACATAGGTATTTGTCTTTCTGACTTCTTCACTTAGTAAGGTAGTCTCTAGGTCCATCCATGTAGCTGCAAAATGACATTATTTCATTCCCTTTTCCCTTTTATGGCTGAGTAATATTCTGCTGTATATATGTACCACACCTTTATCCATTCATCTGTCAATGGGCGTTTAGGTTCTTCCCTGTCTTGGCTGCTGTGAACATAGGGACATGTATCTTTTTGTAGTTTTGTCTGGATATATGCCCAGGAGTGGGATTGCTGGATCATATTGCAACTCTGGTTTTTAGCTTTTTGAGGAACCTCCATACCATTTTCCATAGTAGCTACACAAATTTACATTCCCTCACAGTGCACGAGGGTTCCATTTTCTGCACACCCTTTCCACCATTGTTACGTGTAGACTTTTTAATGATGGCCATTCTGACTGGCGAAAGGTAGTACCCCTTGTAGTTTTTATTTGCATTTACCTGATAGTTAGTGATATTGAGCATCTTTTCATGTGCCTATTTTAAAAAACTCTGACACTCACTGTGAAAGGAATGTGTGCTCAGGGCTTGGGGAAATCCAAATCAAATCTGCTAAAAGTCAGGCCCAGAGCCTACAGCGAGCTCTCTGCCCTGGGACAGCACAGTGTGGAGCTGGGGTCTGGGCTGGGCTGCTTCTGGTTGTGGAAGAAGCTGGAGCCAGTGTGATAGCCCAGCCTCAAGGCCTCACGTAGTCCAAGTCTTTAAGCCCTAGAGGTTCTGTATATTTGGTGTCTGGGTGTGGTATTTCTCTATCTCAGTTATTTTTGGTTCTCCCTCCATACTCAGGTCACTTCTCCAGCTGGTCAGATTGGCCCTTGGCTCTCCATACACCAGAAGAGGGCAGGTGTTTCTCTCCCTCCTTTGACTGCTGTAGCTCCAGGCATCAGGGGTTGGCATATTTTTTCTTAGAAGGCCAAACAGCAAATCCTGGAGGCTTTGCTCATCATGCAGTTTCTGTCATGAGTGCAGTTCTACAACTGTAGCACAAAAACAGCCATAGACCACTTTCAAGTAAATGCATGTGGCCGGTTTCCAATAAAACTTTATAAAAATAGACATGAGTCCAAAGGGATGTAGTTTGCTGATCCCACTTCAAGTGAGCAGGAGTCAGCAGGTTTCCTGGTCATCAATCCTGTCCTACTTTCTGGGGGAGGAGGTAACCTGTAAGTGTTTCTGAATCCTCACGTGGTTTCAATGTCTCTGCCTTTGCAGATGGCTCCCCTGATGCCCTTCAGAATCCTTGCTACATTGGCAGTCATGGGTGTGACTCCAATGCGGCCTGTCGCCCTGGCCCAGGGACCCAGTTCACCTGCGAGTGCTCCATCGGCTTCCGAGGAGACGGACGGACCTGCTATGGTACAGCCATTCACTCTGACGTGTGTGGGGAGGCTTGCGGGGGGCAAACAGATACTGTAAAGCAGAGAGCTGGGAGAGGCAAGGAAACACAGGGGAGATAAATACTGATGGGTGTGCCGAGTTGTTTGAGCCCCACACTTGGTGTTTCCCCACGATGGTAAGGGTCCTGGCCCCTTCATCATCTGATCCAATGCCCCGACTCTAAGCAGCAGAGCAGAATTTATAAGGCCATACACCACTTCATCTTGAGAATACACAGGTTTAAAGGAAAGAGAAAGTCAGGGCTGCTTATAACTACACATAATATGACCATATGGAGTAGGAAATGGCAACCCACTCCGTTATGCTTGTCTGGAAAATCCCAGGGACAGAGGAGCCTGGTGGGGCTACGGTCCATGGGGTCACAAAGAGTCTGACGTGACTCAAGTGACTTAACATGTGTCCATAACTGTTAGTAACATTGTTGTGTTAGGTGCTTCACAAACACCGTCTCATCTAATTCAGCAGCTCTGATAGATGTTTTCATTTCTGTCTTTTAAAAATCATTTTTAATTGTGGTAAAGTGCACATAATATAAAATTGATCATTCTAACCATTTTTAAGTGTACGGTTCAGTGGCATTAAGTACTTTCACGTTGTGTGACCATCACCACCGTCCATGTCCAGATCTCTTTTCATTTGCAGAATTGAAACCCTATTGCCATTAAATAATGACTTTCCATAGCCCCTGGCCCCAGCCCCTGGCAACCACCATTCTACTTTCTACAAATTCCAGGACTCTAGGTAACTCATGTAAGTGGAATCATGTACTATTTGTCCTTTTGTGACTGGCTTATTTCACATAGCATCATATCCTCAAGGTTCATACATATTGTAGCCTGTGTCACAATTTCCTTACTTAAAAAAAAAAAATTTATTGGACTATGGTTGATTTACAATGTGGTATTAGTTTCAGCTGTACAGCAAAGTGAATATGTTTTACATATATCTACTCCTTTTTAGATTCTTTGCCCTTATAGACCATTACAGAGTATTGAGTAGAGTTCCCTGTGCGAAACAGTAGGCCCTTATTAGTTATCTATTTTATATATAGTAGTGTGTTTGTGTTATCCCAATCTTCCAGTTTGTCCCTTCCCCCTTACCCCCTTCCCTCCTTTGTAAAACTGAGAAATAGTCCATGATATGCATATATTCATTTTTTTACAAAAACCATTCATTTGTCTGTGGACAGTTGGGTTGCTTCACTTCTTGGGCTCTTGTGAATATTTCTGCTGTGAACATAGGGGTACAAATATCTGTTTAAGACTCTGCTTTCAACTCTTCTGGGGATATACCCAGAAGTAGAATTGCTGGATCACATCAACTCTGTGTTTGACTTTTTTGAAGAACCGTCACGTTGTTTTCCACAGCAGCTGCATCATTTTATATCCCACCACCAGTACACAAGGGCTGCAATTTCTGCACATCCTTGCCAACACTTGTTTTGTTTTTTTGATAGCAGCCACCCTCATGGGTGGGAAGTTTACTCCTGTTTTTACAGATGGGAAACTGGAACCAAGGATATTAGAATGTTGGACCTTGAGTGCCTGACTTAAGTGCCTCTATTCCACTGTCTTCATTGTATAATACTTATTACTTAAAATTTCACTTTGAATACTTTCACATAAACAGCTTGATATTTATGTTTGTTACTAAATTTTAATTCGCCACCAAAAGACAGTTAGTTGACTCCTATCTTGATGAAAAATCCACACAGATGCAACTAGTGTAAGAATAGCAAATGCTAGGAATGCCCTGGTGGTCCAGTGGTTAGGACTCTGAGCTCCTACTGCAAGGGGCACAGGTTTGATCCCTGACCGGGGGACTAAGATCCCACAAGCTGAGCCTTATGGCCAAAAACCCACAATGTCGAATGCTTCCTTAACCTGCCACGGTATGCTCACCAACAAATGTAAGGAATGCTAGAGGTAAGCTTCCCTAGTGAAATGGGTAGTGTGCACATGTCTGTTTGGTTAGAATGATGAGCAGCCCCCTTGAATGACTGTAGCCAAAATAATCTGTGTAGCGCAGCAGAAGTTGGAGTATGGGAATGATGCCTGTGGTCTGGAATCCACTGAATTGAATCCACTGAATGCCTCCAATTAATGGCAGCTTTAGTGTGCTGATTTAGTGTGAAGGTTAGCTGATCATGCTGCATTTGCTTCAGAGTGAAATTTACGAATGGTGTTCACTGGAACGCCTGAAAGGATGAAGAACAGAAACTAGGCTTACGGGAACAGCTTGTACGATTGTTCAGCCAGCTTGCTGATATCTTTGTCTGTGTGACAGAATTCAGTCTGAGACTTGTTTCCCTTGTAACATACCACTGTGTAGGGGACATAGTTCCTACTCACCTCTGATCTTCAGAGTTTCCCAGTATTTCCCCAGAGAGCCCACCAGTCTTGAATGGCTGAATTGGCTCAGGCCGGTTTAGAGCAGCATGATCCCGTGTGTGTGTGAGCAGAGCCCTGCCAGACAACACATAGAGATGGGGCGACCCCATTTCTCTAGCAGAAGCCTCCAACTCTGTAGTCTTTATGCAGCCCAGCTTCAGCTTCCTAAGCAAATTGAACAGTAATAAAACATGGAGCCATCTTCTCCAACTGCTAAAGCCATATGTGCATGAGTGCTTAGTCGCTCTAGACGTGTCCAACTCTTTGAAACCTTATGGACTGTAGCCCACCAGGCTCCTCTGTCCAAGGGAGTCTCCAGGCAGGAATACTGGAGTGGGTTGCCATGCCCGCCTCGCTGAAGCCATAACCTTGGGCTAATCCTGCTTTGGCTGGCTGCTTCATCTCCCAAGGCACAACCAGCCATGCTTTATGGATTGATGTGTTGCTGTCCTGGAAACCCTTCTTATGTCCTCGCCCACGAAGACATGTTCATGTGTACCTGGTTTTGCCCTATGGTTGGCCCTCAGCGTGGCAGATTTGCCCCATGGAATCTGCACGTGGGTCTGTTCCCAGTCCTGCTACTTTTTGTTCTGAGTCACGAGAATAAGCCTCGTAGTATTAATGCATTGAGACACCAGGCTGTTGGTAGGAAATTGCATTAAGCAGATCACTTCACATATTACTTTGACCTGGAAAGTGCCTCAGAAGAGAAGAATGAGGATGAGCCTTTGTCATTCAGCGTGTGTCACATTGATATAATGATAGATGACATCCAGAACAAGGATGGGGTTGGTTGGATACTGCAAGGTGACTGTTCAGGGTAATTTGGAGAAGATTTCCAGTTGAATCAGAGCTCTGGTGCCTGGTAGGATGGCTTCCCTGTATTTCTCAGTTGGGAGGCTGTAAGAGAGAGTTTTGGACAATCTCTCATTGAGTAATTTTGAGTGCACTCAAGGCATTTAACAAATCTGTCCTGAGACAATTCTCCTCCCAGAGCCTGGCATTTATGAGGAGGACACACTGGAGAAACTATTATTTGTTGGAGTTTTTGAAAATATGTGAAAAGTAGCCACTCAGAAAAAAAGTCAAAACGGAAGCAGTGATTACAAGAATAATTCAGGATCTTCCTGTTGGGTTAGGGAATGGTTTATTTGAGAGGAAATCTCTTCCTAGAGAAAATGTTGTCCAGATATTGACCAGTAAGAACAGTAATGGACTTCCAGGTGCTTCAGTGGTAAGGAACCCGCCTGCCAATGCAGGAGACAGAAGACACGCAGCTTCCATTCCTGAGTCAGGAAGATCCCTGGAGTAGGAAATGGCAACCCACTCCAGTTTTCTTGCCTGGAAAATTCCATGGACAGAGGAGCCTGGAGGGCTACAGTCCACAGGGTCACAAAGAGTTGGACACAACTGAGAGCATATGCACACACACATATACACACACAAACAAGAACAATAATCTTCAAGGAAATATTGTGATATTCTATAAGGAACAGTTATCACTAGTTCATTGTTTCTACTGAAGAATGGATTAGAGTCCTAGCTTCCATTTACAGAAGAGGGTTTCAATCAGACATTCAAAGAATTTCCAAACTATAAGGACCGTGAGATATCAGCAGGGAGATTGCTAGGGTTTTGCTGTAAAAAAAAAAAAAAAAAAAAGGCATCACCCAGCTTGGCTCTTACGTGTAGACCTTTGTGGAGGTGGGAATGGTGCTGGGGAACCATTCCCTCCCTCATCCCAGGAGCCCCCAGATCCTATTTGCCAGTGGTTCTCCCAGTAGGGCCTGCCAGAGGACATCCTTCCAATCACCTAAGAAGCTTTCTTGAAACATGCAATCTCCCTTTCCATAAACCTCCCAGTGGCAGACTTCCCTGGTGATCCAGTGGATAAGACTCTGCACTCCCAGTGCAGGGAGCCTGAGTTTCATCCCTGGTCAAGGAACTAAGGTGCTCACATACTGCAACTAAAGATCCCACATGCCGCAACTAAGACCCAGCACAGCCAGATAAATAAATACTTTTTAAAAAACCTTCCGGGGGAAATGAAGCTTGGAAAATATCCCCTGGTGATTGTGTTCTGTCCCTGTGATTGAAAACTGCTGCTCTGTGCTCTGGCAGCTCAGTCTCGGCTGTGGAGCCCTGCAGTCTGCACGGGGTGTCCTCTGAGAGCTGCAGTGCAGAGGCAGTGAAGCCAGAATGACTTTTCCTCCCATGTTGCTGAGGCAGCAGCTGGTGGATAGAGCCAGGAAGCCACACTTGCTGAATATCCCTCTACCCCAGCCCAGCTCCAGCTTCTTAAAAGGGGGCTTCGGTGGGGCTTTGTTCTGCAACCTTCCAGCAGTACTTGGACTTGTCCCCTGGGCTGACATCTTGCAGCTCTTTTTTTTTGACTGAAGTATAGTTGACTTACAGTGTTGTGCCAGTCTTTGCTCTACAGTAAAGAACTCAGTTATACACATGTATACTTGGCTTTTTAAATATTCTTTTCCATTATGGTTTATCTCACGATATTGAATATAGTTTCCTGTGCTATACAGTAGGGCCTTGGTTTTTATCCGTTCTAAATGTAATAGTTTGCATGTACCAAACCCAGACTCCCGATCCATTCCGCCCACCCTGCCTCTTGGCAACCACAAGTCTGTTCTTTATGTCTATGCGTCAGTTTGTGTTCAGTTGTTGTTGTTCAGTTGTTAAGTCACGTCCAACTCTTTGTAACCCAATGGACTGCAGCACACCGGGTTTCCCTGTCCTTCACCATCTCCCGGAGTTTGCTCAAACCCATGTCCATTGAGTCAGTGGTGCCATCCAACCATCTCATCCTCTGTCGCCCCCTTTTCCTCCTGCCTTCAATCTGTCCCAGCATCAGGGTCTTTTTCAGTGAGTCGGCTCTTCACATCAGGTGGCCAGAGTATTGGAGCGTCAGCTTCAGCATCAGTCCTTCAGTGAATATTCAGGATTGATTTCCTTTAGGATGGACTGGTTTGATGTGTTTTGTGGGTAGGTTCCTTTGTGCCATAGTTTAGATTCCACATGTAAGTGATATGAGATTTTATATCTTAAGCATGTCACAGAAATGTACGTTGCAGTATGGCTTCAAAAAGCTGAATGCCATTTGGTTTGTGTTTTGTCTGAGCGTAGGTCCAACTGTGGGGCTGAAGTGGCAAAAATGCTTGTGTTGTGTGACATTGTCTAATAAGCCAGCAGGACTTTTGCCTCATCAGGAAAGAGACTGGCTAGACAGGCCATTGGAGGTGAACGCACGAGCAAGATTCATGTTATGGAGTTGAGGAGGGGAGGTTGAGAGGGGAGGGGAGTTGTGTGGTCTCAGACATTATGAAATCTTCCTCACATGCATCTCCAAGAGTTCGAAAAATGCCAGAAGTAACTACACCCTGAGAATGAGGTTGGCACAGAGGGATCTTGTGTGACTGTGTTTATTTCAAATCATCAGTGGGCAGGTAACCAAGGAGATGACAGATCAGCTTGATTTTTTTGTCTGGGCCAACCAGCCTTACTGTAGTGGTAACTACAGACTGGCCTCCCAATGCCGTGGCCATCCAAGGTCTGTGTTCCTAGAAATGGAACAGCCTCATGCTGGTGGTATAGGTATTATACTTAATAATAGGCACATTTCTTTTATTTTTAATTTTTTTTCTTTTTTTGGCCATACCACATGACATGAGAAATCTTAGTTTTCCAACCAGGGATCAAACCCATGGCCCTGCACTGGAAGCATGAAGTCTTAACCACTGGACCACTAGGCAAGTCCCAATAGGTACATTGCTTGAGCAGGTCAGGCTTGCATCTATTTTCTGCAATCTTCAGAAGGACTTCTCAAGATGAATAGTAGTGTACGTACTTACTAACAGGGAAACTGAGGCAGAGTAGTTTGGCAGCTTCTCCAGGACCACACAAGCTAGTCACCAAAGGAGGCAGGATTTGAACCTAGCTGTGTTCAGCTCCAGTATTCTTGCCTGGAGAATTCCATGGACAGAGGAGCCTGGCGGGCTACAGTCCATGGGGTCACAGAGTCAGACACGAGTGAGCAACTAACACGTGTATATGTATGTGTGTGTTCAGCTTTGAAATGTGTATTTCTTTGTTCCCGTCATACCACTCGATGACCGCAGAATTATCCTATGAGAGAACATCACTTTTAATCTTATGAGTTAATGGTTTGCCTTTTAGTGCCTTAAACTCAAGATGGTGGCACATGCGTGATCAGTCATGTCTGACTCTGGTGGAGCCCACCAGACTCCTCTGTCCGTGGGATTCTCCAGGCAAAAATATATACCTTCTTCCAGGGGATCTTCCCCACCCAAGAATCGAACCTGCGTCTCTTATGTCTCCTCCATTGAAGGCTGGTTCTTTACCACTAGCACCACCAGAGCATATTTAATTACAGTTTGTAGCTTAGGAACCTTATTCAGAGTTGGGAGACTTGTCTGCACATTTTTCTAACACAGATGTGCCCATCTGATGTTAGTGGTCCCTGGGTCAACAACTAACTCCAGGAGATGGAAGGTGGAAAGGGTTGGGGGGAGGTGGGAGAAGCAAGTTTTATTTATGAGGAGGGCCTTGGGATCACTATCTCCAGTTATGCACAGAAGAAAATATTTAGCGATACTTTTGGAATACTAAAAATGTGTTTTAAAATGGATCCATTTGCAGGCCAAAATACTTTATATTTTATTATGTATAGTGATGTTGGGAGAGGTGTTTTTTTTTAAGTCTGCAGTTAAAACAATATTTTGCTTTAGATATCGACGAATGTTCAGAGCAGCCCTCAGTGTGTGGCAATCACGCGATCTGCAATAACCACCCAGGAACCTTCCGCTGTGAGTGTGTGGAGGGCTACCAGTTTTCAGAGGCGGGAACATGTGTGGGTAAGTTCTGTGGGTGACTTTTGTTTATGTTCTTTTACCATATTCTTTTCTATTATAGTTTATCCCAGGATATTGAGTACAGCTCCCTGCATTACCCAGTAGGACCTTGCTGTTTATTCTAAACGTAAGAGTTTGGATCTGCTAATCCCAAAGTCCCAATCCTTCCCTTTCCCACCTCCCTTCCCCAGGCAACCACCAGTCTGTTCTTTATGTCTGTGAGTAGATGACTTTTCAAAACGAGTGTTCATAGGATGTATGTCAGTGCCTGTGTGAATGGTATTGCCTCAGTAATTAGCCTGGCTGAGATGGAAGATTCCTGGTTTTGTTGTTGGGGAGGGCCATTTACAAAGGTGAATCAGTCTCTGCTCCTTTCTTCTGACTACCTGGAGAGTCACAGGTACAAGGCATAAGCAGTATTATTTGTCTGCACTAGTAATACCATTCTCTTCTTATAAAACTCCTTTTAATTCTTTCCATTATTCTTTAAATAGCTACTCAAACAATTAGACATGTTTCTCCTTATAATCAGTGGCCTTGGGTTTCATGTGGAGGGAACACCTTATAGGTATTTGTGTCATTATCTGCCTTTGATTAAATTCTTCTTGGTTTGCATCTAAAACTCATTTGGGGCCTTTCTGTTTGTGGATTTCCGTTTTACAAACCACAAGTACTAGCATAACTTCATAGCCTATCAAAGTTAGAAGTTAAGGGGACTTCCTTGGCGGAAGATTAAGTGGTTAAGATTGCATCTGCCACGGCAGAGGCCCTGGGTTCAATCCCTGACTGGGGAACTAAGATCCCACGTGGTGGTGATGATGGGCTGACTACAAAGAGCCAGATTATTTAAATTCCCCACCCTTTACCCACTGCTGCACTTTGACATGTAGTTTCCAAGACTTTCAGGTTCAAAGATTCTTGGATATTTCTAGGTCTGGAGGGCAACATGCTGAAGGGGCATCTGAGCTCAACATTTATTCCCAATTTAAAACATATTTCTCTTTCACTGCATCAAGGAACCATCTCTTTTCCCCTTCCTTGCTGTTTACTAAACCCTAGCAGGCTTTGTGTTTGCTGTGTCTTGAAACTCATATGAGGCCGCCAAGGTCCCAGGGTGAGGTGGTGTCTTGAGGGTGGAGGGAACAGGCCGTTCTCATATTTTGAGTATGACCCAAACATCTGTGTACTGAGATACAGCCAGGTCCCTTTGCACAGAGCTGAGACTTCAGCTCTGCTAAAGTTCCCTCTATCTTTGTTTTTCCCATTGAGAACAACAATTTCTTTGAATTTGGCCTTTCTTTCTCTGCTTTTTTCAATGAAGGAGATTCAAAGGTCTATTTTTGTGGCAGTACCATTTACATTACATTTCGGCTCAAACTTGGGTGGCAGATCCTTTAACCCTTGGGTGGTGACATGAACAGTGCTGGGACAGACATGTGTGAGGCATGATGTCCTGGGTTTCTGTTTCCAGCTTTTCCTGGCATCCACCCTCATGGAAGGGCTAGAGCAGGGTGTAACACAGGTGGTAAGCAAATGTCTACTCCTAGGCTTTTGATTTTGAGGAGGACACTTAACTTCTCTGTCACCTGTAAAATGAGGTGATTAGACTGGACCATGGGCTTCCTGTGTCCCAAGGAGCCCTTAGAGATGCCCAGGATCTGCCAATAGGGACACAAGTAAGCCAAGGACAGAGTATTTCATTTTCCTGTATATGAAATTTCGAGTAACATTTTGTTTGAGTAATGGATCCCATTGCTTAGAAACAAGTATGAAAACCACTTGAAGATCATCGAGTTCAAGTGCTTCTCCCCCTGTCAGTAGCCTCTACGCAATTCCATTTTACTTGGCCTTTTGTCTCTTTTAATTGGCTCCTTTGAGACTTAACCACACAGAGTGATGGCTCACTGGATAAAACCAAGTCTGCCTGAAAGCAAAAAATATACTCTGGCTCATCATTGGATAATTTAGTGGTCAGTTTCACTCTCCCGGCATTCCTTGTTCAAACTGGATCCTGGGAACTGGTGGTCCAGTGGTTAAAAGACTCCCTGCTTCCACTGCAGGGGCACCGTTTCAACCCCTGGTTGGAGGAGTAAGGTACCTCAAGCCTCGCAGCTTGGCTGCCCCCCATATAATAATAAAATAAACAGAAGCATAGATGAAGGTGATGGCTGAGCAGGACCCATCCATCTAGGCTGTGGCAAGGTCCTTCCCTGTTATGACGGGTGGGGCAAAGTGAGGCAGGAGCAAACACAACCTGTGGAGTGATCACTTGCATTCTTTAAATGACAAATATTTAATGGAGGAGGACTGAGACTCCTTTGCTGGTTATTCTGTCTGAATACATTTTTTCTACCTTTGTTTGACCCCAATTCTCCAAGTGTGTCCTTTTCACATTTTGTGAGCTGAAGGAACTGGTCAAGAGAGGACCCTGGAGGAAAGAAGAACGTTAAAAATGATGGGAAGTGAGACGACGAGAGGGGTTCAAGGAAACAGAGTGTGGCTTTGGGTTGGTTCCGTGTAATCTGGTTTTCTGTTTTCCAGACAGAAATTTGGACCACTTTAGCAATTTAAAATCTAGTAACCCTCTAGCCCATAGGAGTTGCTTCAGTGATCCCTGTTCCAATCCATGGGAGTTAGTTAACATTTCAACTTCAGGAGTTTAAGCTGCTAAGTCCACAGGCTGGGCCTTCATCCACCAATACGGTACTTTGCCAACCTCTCATGGACCCAGCGGAGAAGGCAATGGCACCCCACTCCAGTACTCTTGCCTGGAAAATCCCATGGACGGAGGAGCCTGGTAGGCTGCAGTCCACGGGGTTGCTGAGGGTCAGACACGACTGAGTGACTTGACTTTCACTTTTCCCTTTCATGCATTGGAGAAGGAAATGGCAACCCACTCCAGTGTTCTTGCCTGGAGAATCCCAGGGATGGGGGAGCCTGGTGGGCTGCCGTCTATGGGGTCGCACAGAGTCGGACACGACTGAAGTGACTTAGCAGCAGCAGCAGCATGGACCCAGACCTTTGAAGAGCATCCTCTTCTTTACCTGTCCTCTGGCAGTGTTAAGAACTCTCTCTCCTGAAGCCCTTGAGGCAGGATAAACTGGAATTAATCTTGGAAAGACTCATTGAGGAAAAAGATGAGGAGTTCTCTTGTATCCAGTATAATCTAAACACTGAGGGCCTCCTTGGAGGGAAGGAAAGGTTCTATTATGACATTGTGAGGGCCACGACTCTGACCTGGGCCTTAGAACTATAAAACCAGAAGTTAAAGTACCTTATGAACCCTAGAGTATCTGAACCAGCCATCAGAAATCACCTCCTAGACCTCAGCCCTTGACTTTTTTTTAGGCTTAAATTATTGTTATTATGGATAATTTCAAACATATACAGAAGTAGAGAGAAAAACATAGTGAACCCTGCTGTACCTATTATTCAATTTCCATTTTATAAAGCATTTTGTTCAGTTCAGTCGCTCAGTCGTGTCTGACTCTGCGACCCCATGAATCGCAGCACGCCAGGCCTCCCTGTCCATCACCACCTTCCGGAGTTCACTCAAACTCACGTCCATCAAGTCAGTGATGCCATCCAGCCATCTCATCCTCTGTCGTTCCCTTCTCGTCCTGCCCCCAATCCCTCCCAGCATCAGAGTCTTTTCCAGTGAGTCAATACTTTGCATGAGGTGGCCAAAGTACTGGAGTTTCAGCTTTAGCATCAGTCCTTCCAAAGATCCCAGGGCTGATCTCCTTCAGAATGGACTGGTAGGATCTCCTTGCAGTCCAAGGGACTCTCAAGAGTCTTCTCCAACACCACAGTTCAAAAGCTTCTTCGGTGCTCAGCTTTCTTCACAGGCCAACTCTCACATCCATACATGACCACAGGAAAAACCATAGCCTTGACTAGACGAACCTTTGTTGGCAAAGTAATGTCTCTGCTTTTGAATATGCTATCTAGGTTGGTCATAACTTTTCTTCCAAGGAGTAAGCATCTTTTAATTTCATGGCTGCAATCACCATCTGCAGTGATTTTGGAGCCCCCCAAAATAAAGTCTGACACTGTTTCCACTGTTTCCCCATCTATTTCCCATGAAGTGATGGGACCAGATGCCATGATCTTCGTTTTCTGAATGTTGAGTTTTAAGCCAACTTTTTCACTCTCCTCTTTCACTTTCATCAAGAGGCTTTTTAGTTCCTCTTCACTTTCTGCCATAAGGGTGGTGTCATCTGCATTTCTGAGGTTATTGATATTTCTCCCGGCAATCTTGATTCCAGCTTGTGCTTCTTCCAGCCCATCGTTTCTCATGATGTACTCTGCATAGAAGTTAAATAAGCAGGGTGACAATATACAGCCTTGACATACTCCTTTTCCTATTTGGAACCAGTCTGTTGTTCCATGTCCAGTTCTAACTGTTGCTTCCTGACCTGCATACAGGTTTCTCAAGAGGCAGGTCAGGTGGTCTGGTATTCCCATCTCTTTCAGAATTTTCCAGTTTATTGTGATCCACACAGTCAAAGGCTTTGGCATAGTCAATAAAGCAGAAATAGATGTTTTTCTGGAACTCTCTTGCTTTTTCGATGATCCAGCGGATGTTGGCAATTTGATCTCTGGTTCCTCTGCCTTTTCTAAAACCAGCTTGAACATCTGGAAGTTCACGGTTCACATATTGCTGAAGCCTGGCTTGGAGAATTTTGAGCATTACTTTACTAGCATGTGTGATGAGTGCAATTGTGCGGTAGTTTGAGCATTCTTTGGCATTGCCTTTCTTTGGGACTGGAATGAAAACTGACCTTTTCCAGTGCTGTGGCCACTGCTGAGTTTTCCAAATTTGCTGGCATATTGAGTGCAGCACTTTCACAGCATCATCTTTCAGGATTTGGAATAGCTCAACTGGAATTCCATCACCTCCACTAGCTTTGTTCGTAGTGATGCTTTCTAAGGCCCACTTGACTTCACATTCCAGGATGTCTGGCTCTAGGTGAGTGATCATACCATCGCGATTATCTTGGTCGTGAAGATCTTTTCCATCCCTATTACTACTACTGCTACTGCTGGGGAGGCTGGTAGTATTTTGCTGGTATATTTCAGTCTTTAAAGAAAACCCCCAATATCCTGTCATCTAACTAGAGTTACTAGTTTTTTATGCACATTATATGCATAATATATATCTGACATATAAGGGCAATTTTTTTAATACAAATACAAAGCTGTTACCATACCTAACAAAATGAACAATTTCTTAACATGATTGAATACCCAGTCCATATTCAAGTTTCCTTGATTATTTCAAGCATTTTTTATTGAGTTAGTTCATCTCAACCCTTGACTGTCATCTTGAGGCAAGAGTACAAGCTGGAGTCTGATTGTCTAGCCTCTGTGTCACATGCCTGCTTCCTGAGTCCTCATCCTAGGAGTCTTGTTATCAGGACCCTTTAGAAAATAATAAACCCATCTCCTGGACCTGTCTGTGCTTGAAAAGCTGGAAGTCATTCCTGTTCTACAGAGGAAGAAAGTGCAACTCTGGAAAGTTAGTAGGATTTATCCAAAGTCACATAGTGGACTCATATGCACCTGGTTGAAACCCAGGGCTTCCCTCCCCAGAGCCCTGCAGTCATTCCACTCTCCCTGTCTCACTTCCTGGGAGTTGATTTCTCCTTCCTTGGTGGGAAGTTGGGTGACTTTGACTTTGGCATTCATAATAAATATTCCTCCCACCTAGTGAGCCAAGGGCTTCCCAGGTGGCTCAGTGGTGAAGAACCCGCCTGCCAATGCAGGAGACGTAAGAGACACAGGTTCGATCCCTGGGTCAGGAAGACCCCCTGGAGGAGGTCATGGCTACCCACTCCAATATTCTTGCCTGGAGAATCCCATGGACAGAGGAGCCTGGTGGGCTACAGTCCACAGGGTCACAAAGAGTTGGGCGTGACTGAAGTGACTTCAGGCACGCACAGTGAGCCAAAGTCAAAAATACTGTGTGGCAGTCTCAGACCCTCAGGCCCAAACGCTCCACCAACAGTTACACAGGAAGCGTGTCTGCCTGCAGCGTCCACCTCCACATCCGGATGAAGTGGGAATCGGGTTCCAGTCACTGGGTGTGGAGAGTGGCCTGAGACAGAGCCCTGGGTTGAAGTTGAGGTCGGAAGCCAGGCTGTATGACCCACTGTGGGGTCAGTCTGTGCACGCTTAGCAGAGGTGGGATCAGGGGAGGAAACAAAGGAGAGCAGGGACAGCACCCCGCTGTGAGCGGGGATGAGCCTGAAGGGACGTCCGGGAGGCTGGGCCCCAGGCACAGTCTCCAGCTCATTGGACTACACTGCTTGGAAGGCCTGGGGACTGCTTAGGGGACTCACCTAAACACTGTGTGTTAACTTTCTGTCTGAAGCTGCCGTGGGCCTGCGCCCCGTCAACCACTGCGAGACTGGCCTTCACGACTGTGACATCCCCCAGCGGGCCCGGTGCATCTACATGGGCGGCTCCTCCTACACCTGCTCCTGCCTCCCAGGCTTCTCTGGGGATGGCCGAGCCTGCCAAGGTGCGTGGTTGCTCTGACTTTCCTTTCTGTGAGACCTGAAACAATTCCCCAGGTGATGCTTATCATATGCTAGTTACTCACCCACCTCTGAATCCAAGAGAATTATTCTCTCTAGGAAACAGCAACCCACTCCAGTATTCTTGCCTGGGAAATCCCATGGCCAGAGGACCCTGGCAGGCTACAGTCCATGGGGTCACAAACACAACTTAGCAACTAAACAACAACAAAATCTGTCAACTCTATTGAGTAAACAGGCTGCATTTTGTGTCTCTGGTAGTTTGAATTATGCATTTTATTTGGGGAGCTGTGTCTTGTTGGAGAAGACACCTGTTCTCCCTGTACTATTTGTTCCATGTCACTTGCTTGTTCAGGCATAATTAAACGCCTGCTGTCTGCTAGGGACTAAGGAGATTGTTTGTCTTTCATGAAAAGACTAACAATGCTTACACACATGTAACTTAAAGTCCAGCCTTTTATTCACTAAGATATATACAGTTGTTCCGGAGAAGGCAATGGCAGCCCACTCGAGTACTCTTGCCTGGAAAATCCCATGGATGGAGGAGCCTGGAAGGGTCAGACACGACTGAGCGACTTCACTTTCACTTTTCACTTTCATGCATTGGAGAAGAAAATGGCAACCCACTCCAGTGTTCTTGCCTGGAGAATCCCAGGGACGGGGGAGCCTGGTGGGCTGCTGTCTAAGGGTGACTTAGCAGCAGCAGCAGCAGCATACAGTTGTTCATCTGGCCTCCTCTAATTTTGTGCTTCCCCAAAAATTAAGTCCCCTTTTTGACTGCAGAGGCAGAGAATAAATGACTCATAAAATTCTCTCAGATCTCAGATAGCCGATCGCTGGTGGCCAGCATGCTGTTCAAGATAGTTTGAAATAAGATAACTCTGAACAAAGTTTCCTGGTCCCTTGGTTTGCAAAATTACTTAACATTATGCCCTAGAGTATTTCTGGAAAGTCCAAGCCTTTCTAAGAGATCATGATTTCTGAAATACTTTTTCTTTGTTACTGAGAATATGAATTTTCTCTGGTCTCTGAGATTTTTCTGTCAATCAATTAATCATCTGTCTCTCAACTCTTAGACATTTTTGAAGCTCTCATTTATAAGAAGGAAATAATGAATAAAAATCCTTTCATTTTTTTTCCTTTTGTATGCTTGATTTTTCATGAAAACATCAAAGTGAAATGCATTTGTAAATGCACTAGATAGAAATCGATGAATCAGTGTTTTTATAATTAATGTTTAGTGAGTTCTTAAATCGTGGTTCCCAGATCAGAAATTGGGTCCCTAAAAATGGAGAGCGAGTGGCTTATATTATTGTGTAAACTAGGAATTCTGGAAGAAATCTCAGTCTCCCTGGGCTTGGTGGCTGTCTTGCAGATGTGGATGAATGCCAGCCAAGCCGATGCCACCCCGATGCTTTCTGCTACAACACGCCAGGGTCCTTCACGTGCCGCTGCAAATCTGGTTACCAAGGAGACGGCTTCCATTGTGTGCCTGGAGGTGAGGTGTTGGGGTGTTTGGAGTAGATAGGTCTTTGCTGTCTGTATCCATGAGTATATAGCTCTGGGAGAGAAGACAAGGTGGGTATGTGGGAGGCTCGTGGAGAGCTGAGGTGGGTGATCAGAGCACAGCTGTGGTTTTGAGCAGTACAGTTGTGTACTGCACAGTTCCAAGGGTACCACACCTAGATCAGAGGAGTAAGAACGGATCTGTATTATTCAGGGTTCTCCAGAGAAGTAGATCTAATGAACGTGTGTGTGTGTGTGTGTGTGTGTGTGGAGAGAGAGAGAGAGAGAGAAATGTATTTATTTACATATAAAGAGATTTATTAGAAGGAATTGACCCACACACAGTTATAGAGGTCCGTTAGTTGCAAGGACTGTAGTCAGCAGGCTGGAGACCCAGGGATAGCCAGTGTTTCTGTTCAAGTCCAAAGGCAACAAAAAGCTCATGCTCCATTCATAGGTCATCAAGAAGGGAGAATTCTTTTTTACTTGAGGAAGGGTCCACATTTGTGTTCAATTCTGGCCTTCAACTGATTGGATGAGGCCCACCCACGTAAGGGAGGGCTATCTGCTTTACCTACTTTATGGAGTGAAAGGTTAGTCTCAGGCAAAAATACCCTCACAGAAACCACCCAGAATAATGTTTGACCAAATATCTGGGCATTCTGTGGCCCAATCGAGTTGACACCTAGAATTAACCATTGCAGGTTCTGAAGAGTCATGGGGAGCAGAGCTGGGGTGGGGGTGAGGAAGGTGAAGGCCCACCAGTTATGGGAACAGGCAGACTTAGGACTCTTCAGAATTGTCTGTATTACCTGTTATACCTGGACTGTGGAGCTTCTAAAGTTGCCTACTGACCTGAGACTTCTGTGATCATCTCGTTAGACCATAGGACAATGATGGCCCTAGTTCTGTACCTGGAATGATCCTGGATCTCAGCAAACACTTTTGAATGAATACATATCATTGGCTGCCTTTTGTATGGCGCCTACTGTGTGCTGGGTACTTTATCTCCCGTTTCATGTAATGTTCCTAATCATCTCTTTAAAGCAAGTAGTATTACTATTTCTATTTATATAAAGGACGCTAAAACATAAAGAAATAAAAGCACAGTCAAAATCCCAGAGGTCGTAAGTGCCAGAACTAAGACTAAACTCTGCCCAATGGACTCTAACCTGAATTCACTTCCCCAAATCACGTGGTAACCTGTCATGAGATTAAGGATGCATTTGACACCTCTGACTGGAGTTAACCAGTTGTGCTGGTATTTACTTTAATTGTTGCTACTGTTGTTGGTCAAGTATATTTATCAATGTTTCAATAAGAAATACATGGAACTTCCCACATAACCACTTTTCTGAGTGATTAAGAACTGTTTCAATGTCTGTCTCCTCCACTAGCCTTGAGTGCTTTGAGCATAGGTACCTGTGCATTTTATTTTCCTGTTTCCAGTGTCCAGCAGAATTACGTGGTCCATGGTAGGGCTCGTGGTTCTTTATAGTTATCAAGGAAATAAGTGACTACATTAGTTTCCATTCCTACTGTGGTATATACAAGTATTTATTTATTCATACTCTCAGCAGGACTGGTGTGACTGGTTTTTAGAATAGTTGAGGATCTAAAATGAGAAAAATATTAAATTAAGTTTAAATTTTGATGCATAATACTACATATTGCTGGTCTAAATTGTTTTCTTCTGGTTAGGACAGAGGTCCATAAACTATGACTCGCAGGTCAAATCTGGCCCACTGCCTGTGTTTTGAAAATAAAGTTTTATTGGAACACGCAGGCTCTTTAGTTTAGGAATAGTGTACAACTGCTTTCATTCCATAAAGGCAGAGGTCAGTAGTTGCGGCAGAGCCTTCAAGGCCTGCAAAACCTGAAATATTTCCTACGTGGCCCTTGACAGAAAAAATTTACCAACCCCCAGCCTAGATGAGCCCAGGCAGCATCAACCTTTTGTGCCTGAAATTAATTAAGACATTCCAGCAACTATTAAAAATGACTAAGTCACTATTTCCTTAGGCTTCCTTCACATCTTTCCAGTTCAAAAGGAAGCAGATGTTTCATTTTTTTTATTTTTGCTTTTTTGACCCAACTCCTTGCCCCCTTGGCTCTGTTGACTACACAGAAACAAACCCAGACCTGTAGCCTGGGATACAAGAGCAGATAAAACCAATCAGGGTTCTTTGCTAGGATTGTTTTGGTATTTAATCCTGTTTTCTCAAGAAATTCATCATCTATTTATATGCTCGAGAGAGAATGTACTTTAGAAATATACATGTCTCCATCAAGTATTGTTTCTAAGAGAAAAGAAATCTAAGAGACTACCAACAGGAGAGGTGGACAAATGAGTTTGGGTACAATTCATACCATGAAGTAATATATAGCAGTAGTCGAAATGAGTGAACTAAAGGGAATTCCTAGTGGTCCGGGGGTTAGGACTGTGCACTTTGACTGCCGTGGACCTGGGTTCAGTCCCTGCTCAGGGAACTAGGATCCCGCAAGCCATACAGTGTGGCCCCCAAAATTAATTAATTAAATGAATGAACTAGAGTTAATGAATAAATCTCAACAGTCTATTGGGCAAAAAATGTAGTCATAGAAAGCTCTCACTTTTCGAGATGGCCCACACTCTGTGTCTCTCTCTCTCGATAAATTTACTTCTTACCTATTAAAAAAATAGTCACAAAAGAATATAGGCAGTGTGCTTACATTTATATAAAATATAAGTCTATATGAAAAGAAACCTGCATATGTATATACATATGCCATAAAATGATAAACTGCACACATGAGAATGAGAAGCCAAAACCTCAGGATAAAGGTTACCTTCTATGACAGGAGAGGAAACTGGGGTTAGGGAACCTTGCTGCATTTGTATTTCTAATGGATTTCCAGTTGGAATAGGAACCCTGAGGTTTTCATCATGTTTTTTAAAATTTTAAAAGACTACCTAATGAAATATTGACAAATGAATACCTAATGAAATATTGACAAAAAAATTAAGTATAGTATCATTCAAACTCCTATTGCCAAATGTAATGAAGTGTAGGGATTAGACATTCAGCATTTTTTGATACCTACTCTATACAGAGGGGATTGATTTTTAAATAAAAAACTAGCTTTAGAGGTTAGTCAGTTAAGGTCATGGCTATTGCAGTATCAACCAACGATAAGCAAAACAGAAAAAAATGATGACTTGTTCTCTGCTGCCCTTCTGCACGCTTTGCCCAAAATGCGTGTGTGGATTGTGAAATCAGCTTAGTGGGTTGTTATTACCATTTTCATTTGAACGGAATGGAATGAAATAGGAACCAATAATCAAGAAGATAGAGTATGCAGAGTATGTGCAGTAGGAATAAGTCTTGTCTCATGAAATGATAGTTGTATATCCTTGTCCAGTGCATGACTGAGTTGTATGCACATGTGTTTATGTGTAAATGTGTGTATGTGTATATGTCCTGAATTGCAGAGTGGAATGCATTTCTATGGATCATGGTCAGGAAGTTTGAAAACTGCCATATTAGTTATCTATGTCTCTGAAACAAATTATCCCCCAGAGTTAGCAGCTTAAAATAGTGAATGTATATTACCTCACAGTTTCTGTGGGTCAAGGATTTAGGAGCATAGCTTGTTTTTCTATCTGTAGTTCCCTCTGCCGTCCCTTTCTTATCCTTCATCTATTGAAGGACCTCCTGCCATTCTCTTTGTCCTCAGTTTGAGAAAAGTCACCCCAGACTCCCTGATGTTCCCCAGATTAGTATATCCTCAAGCAAATAAAGAGACGAGTAAAGAGAGGAAAGAATAAATAAAGATGAGTAAAGAGAGTAGATGAGTAAAGACTAAGGAGAATCTTGCCTCAGCTGTCATTTTATCAACCAGCAGCCAGGACGGGATATGTGTCTTTACCATCCCACCCCTGCCCCACCCATAGTGGGACCCTCCCCATGCGGGCCTGGAGGGGCCGCTGTGGGCCAGGCTGAGAAGCCATTCCCAGGAGCACAGTGATAACATAAGCACAGCCTCCGTAAACACACTTGAAGTTCTGTTTCCTGTGGCACCATTGAGGTCTCCCCCCACTGTTACGTAAGTTCAAGATATAGCACTTCACAGTTCCACTGGAAATTCTAGATCACTGGAGATTTCGTGTATTGGCTCACACAGTCCTGTCAGCCACAGAAAAGAGAGGTACCCCCATTCCCTTAAAAGTTTGGTTTTGTTGACAGTATACAGAACACCAGGCGTGTTTTCTGATTGGAAAGGCAACACCAAATATAGATGCTGACAGAAGGAAAACAAGTTTGTGGGCCACAGATAATTTCAGTGAGTGTGTTAAGCCAGTGTGTATGTGTGTGTGTGTGTGTGTGTGAGAGAGAGAGAGAGAGAGAGACCACAGACAGGCCGTCCTGGGCACGGGGCATGTGTGTGCAGAGGGCCAGGGGCTGGGCTGGGGATCCAGAGACCTGGATTCTAGCTTGAGCTAAAGCATTTGCTAGTGCTGTGGCCTGGGGGAGCCGATCCAAACTTCAATTCTCTCATTTGACGTAAAAGCCATAGTTGCCTGTTGCACAGGATTATAGCGAGAATTAAGTGAACCCTGTGTGAACAGACACAGCTGGTATAGAAACTAAAACCCTGTACAAATGTAAGATACTGAGGATGTAAGCAAGCCCTACCCCTAAGAGTGAGCGGGACCAACATTTTTATTATCAACCGGATGGCTTATTTTGTATCTTTGTTTGGTTATTCCTACATCAAATACTTTTTGTTTGTTTTTCTTTTTTTTAACTGAGGTATACTGAAGGATAGGGAAGCCTGGTGTGCTGCAGTCCATGGGGTCACAAAGAGCTGGACACGACTGGGTGACTGAACAAAAACAGTTGATTTACAGTGTGTGCTAATCTCTGCTGTACAGTGAGGTGGCTCAGTTTCACACATATGGACATTCTTTTTTTTTATATTCTTTACCATTCTGATTTATCACAGAATATTGAATGTAGTTCACTATGCTGTACAGTAGGACCTTGTTTTTGGTTTTTCTATTAGCCTTTGGGACAAACGAGCAGACCCAGTTGCCCCTTGCCAGGCTCAACACACACTTTTCTGGCGGGCTTACTGCTTGTAATCAAGGGGGCGGCCACATCCAGCAGGCTGACGTGAGAACTGGCAGTGCAGACAAAGGCACTTGAAACACTCACTGGCAGCACACCCCGAATGGCGCTGCGAAGGCCTGGTGAGGATACAGTCACAGATGAACATGGAGTGCAGGGCTTAAAATTCCAGCCGTGCACATTGTCTCAGCACATTCCACTCTTGTCTCATATAATACCAGGGGATTAGTTACTCCTGACATCACTGGTTGACCGGCATTGCTGACAAGAGCAGAAGTGGTGGCACTGAGGAACAAAAACACTTTTTAGATGTAAAATTCTATGAAATATGTAATATAGTATTATCTGTTCTATTATTACTATATATATGGTATTAACACAGTAATATATTAATACATGAGTATTTATATGAGGTTTCTCCCTAATGTAACTAGCAATGTCCTAGAGCCAGGGTTGAAAGCTACATCCCCCACAGGCCAAATGTGGCCCACCGTTTGTGTCTGTTAATAAAGTTTTATTGAAACACACATTCGTTTATATATTAAACTTGGATGCTTTCATGCCACATCCATAGAATTGAATTGTGACAGAGATCATATGGCCCACAAAACCCAAATGTTTACTCTCTGCTCCTTAGCAGAAAAAGTCAGTAGAGCCCTGCCCTGGATTGTATAACCACAGTCTTCCAATAAAGATTAAAATAAAAAAGGACTCCACCACACCTTTGCTCTCCAAGCCCTACAGAGAGGATATTTTGGGAATTCCCTGATGGTCCAATGGCTAGGACTGCATAGTCTCACTGCCAAGAACTCGGGTTTGATCCCTGGTTGGGGAACTAAGATTCTGCAAGCCATGTGGTGCAGCCAAGAAAAAAAAGGAAAGGATGTCTTGTGTATCTTTTGTGACATAGGCTCTCCTGTCAAGCAGTGACTCACTGGATTGTCACTCTGTGTTTGCTTGTTCCCTTCCCTCCATGAGCTCCTTGAGGGCAGGACCTGGGAGTTATTCCCATGTGCATCCCGACTCCAGCCCAGGAAGTGCTTCCCAAGTCAAGGCTAAGGGGATGTAGTCACTCACTGTCTTCTCAGAGCCTAAAATCTGCTCAGGGACACAGACAGGGAGCAGCCTCTGAGTCTCAGCATCAGAGTGACGAGAACCCAGAGCACCCTGGGAACTCTTGGAGGGCCTGAGAAGCCTTCCTGGAGGGAGCACGTGCCTGAGCTAATTCTTAAAGGATTCACCGAAGGAGGAGGAGGGGGAGTCACACAATAAATGAAAGGATGGATGAATGGGGGAATGGAAAGGCCTGCAAAAGAAGGGCAGCTGCCATCGTTCGGTTTGGCTGAAGTGTGGCTCTCGGCTGTGCCTGGGCATCTCTACATGGAGGATGCTGCACAGGCCATGGCGACGCTGACCTGTCTGCATCTGTCTGATGCTATCGTGGCTAAGCTCTAGTCAGTATGGAAGCGGCTTTTGTTGTTGTTGTTTGGTTGTTTAGTCATGTCTGACTCTTTGTGACCCGTGTACTGCAGCACACCAGGCTCCTCTGTCCTTCACTATCTCCTGGAGTTTGCTAAAGTTAATGTCCATTGAGTCAGTGATGCCATCCAACCATCTCATTCTCTGGTGCCCCCTTCTCCTTTTGCCTTCAGTCTTTCCCAGCATCAGGGTCTTTTCCAATGAGCTGGCTCTTCATATCAGGTAGCCAAAGTATTGGAGCTTCAGCTCAGCATCAGTTCTTCCAATGAATGTTCGGGGTTGATTCCCTTTAGGATTGGCTGGTTTGATCTCCTTGCTGTCCAGGGGATTCTCAAGAGTCTTCTCCAACACCACAGTTCAAAAGCATCAATTATTTGGTGCTCAGCTATCTTTATGGTCCAACTCTCACATCCATAATTAAAAGGAAACACACGTATGCTGGTAAATGTGCCCTATGGTCACCCATATCTTTGACCTGGACTCAGTGTGGCTAATCAAGAAGCTGGTAATGACAAAAAGAACACATTTAAGAAAAATTTAAAGTTTCTTAAAACAAATGTCAGTGCTGTCCATAAAGTGATGAATAGTAAACAAAATGTGGTGTGGACATGCAATAGAATATTATTCAGCTATGAATAGAGAACTAAGCCCTGTCACATGGCCACAGTATGGATGAACCTTGAAGACAGCCTGCTGAGTGAAAGCAGCTGGACACAGAAGGTCACACATTGTAAGATTCCATTTATGAGAACAAACCAAAATAGGTAAATCCATAGAGACAGAAGCAGACTTGTGGTTGCCAGGGGCTGGGAGGAAGGAAGAAGTGGAGACAGCTAGTTAATAGATCTGGGATTTCCTTTTGAGGTAAGGAAAATGTGTTGCTACTACTAGAGGGAGGTGGTGGTCACTCAGCATTGTGACTGCACTAAATACCCCTGAATTATTCATTGTAAAACGGCTGATTATATATTATGTCAATTTTGCCTCTGTTTTTCAAAACTGAAAAAATAAATGGCCTAGAAAGGAAAAGAAAATGCAGACATACTCTTCTTGACTGTTAAGTCCACTAATTAATAATGATGTTTAAAATTTTTAATTAATAAAACATCTGGGATTAACATATAGACACTTCTATATATAAGATAATCAACAAGGGCCTACCGTAGAGCACAAGGAACTCCACTCAATACACTGTAATAACCTGTACGGGAAAAGAATCTGAAGAAGAGTACATATATGTATATGTATAACGGAATCACTTAGCTGTAGACTTGAAACTAACACAACAGTGTAAATCAACTGTACTCCAATATAAAGTAAAAATTAAATTAAAAAAATTTTAAATAAGCTCTAAGGATATATTGCATGACATAGGGAATATAGAGCTTTTGAGGTGGCTCATGGTAAGGAATCTGCCTGCCAAGAAGGATACTCAAGTTCGATCCCTGGGTCAGGAAGATCCCCTGGAGGAGGAAATGGCAACCCACTCCAGTATTCTTGCCTGGGAAATGCCATGGACAGAGGACCCCTGTCCGGCTACAGTCCATGGTGTCACAAAGAGTCAGACATGACTGAGCGACTGAACAACAATAGCAACAACATAGAGAATAAAATCAGTATTTTATAATAGGTTTAAAAGGAGTATAATCTATAAAAATTTTGAATCATTGTCATGTACCTGAAACTAATAGAATATTGTAAGCCAACATCCTTCAATAAAGGTGAACAAAAAATTTTTTTTTAATTAATAAAACAAAACGGGGCAATGACCAGGCAGCTCCCCAGGTTCCGAGCTGGGTGCAGGGGCTTGAACTGACGACCCTCTTTTTGCCCCTCTCTCTAACAGTAGTGGAGAAAACCCGATGCCAGCATGAGCGGGAGCACATCCTGGGGACGGCGGACTCCTCGCGGCCCCGGCCCCCTGGGCTCTTCGTCCCCGAATGTGATGAGCATGGACAGTACGTGCCCACCCAGTGCCACAGCAGCACTGGCTACTGCTGGTGTGTGGACCGCGACGGCCGAGAGGTGCAGGGGACCAGGACTAGGTCTGGGATGAGGCCACCTTGTAAGTCAGAGAGCGCGCCGGAGATGGGATGTCCGGGCGTCCGCGAGCATTGTTGGGGACCCTTGCCTGGGGCACAGCTGGCGCTTTCTGCCTGCCCTGAATCCTGACCTGCTCCACTGACTCAAAGCCCGTCCCGTCCCTTCCTCTCTCCCGTCTGCAGCCCCCTTTTCCATCTCCCTGTAACTCACAGCCCTCTTCACCATCTCTCTCCCCACTCACCCTCTCTCTCCTCTCACCCTTTTCTTTTCCTTTTCGGTGCAAACCTGTCTTGTGCAAATGATGGGCAGGGCCTGCTGGATAAGATTGCAGTTGATAGCAGAAAGTGTGTGTGTGCGCTTGGGGCTCCTCTGGGTAAACCCTGCGCTGGGCAGCCTGGCCTTTCAGTGGCTCTGTGCTGGGGCATGGCAGGCATGGGAGAGACCAACCAGAGCCCCTCCTCAGCACCCTGTTACTCAGGCATGGAACTCTTAGTCACACCAGCCTCCTGCAAGGTTGTGCCTGGACCTTTAGGTGCTTGATCCATTTGTAATGATGCCAGGAACCAACAGCCACAAAGGTTTCTGCCAGCTGGCTCTGCGACAATCCGTGCTGGTAGGAAGGCGTCAAGTTGGGACTAGGGCCAGGCTGTGTGACACTGGACAGACACTTGCCTGAGTTTTGGCGCCCTTGACTTCAACATCTCACTTGAGCAAAATAATCTCTAAGATGTTTCTCAGCTCTAAAATTCAGTCCCAGATGTAGAAAAGGCTAATTGTCACAAGTTACCGAAATCGAATATAATCATTCTTGACATCTCCATTCACCAGATAGCCAATAATCATAAATTGATCCCCTACCAGATAGTTTCCCAGAGCTGCTAAGAGGCTGCTAAGAAGGGATCACTCACAAACTTCATTATCCCACCCAGCCAGCATTAACCTGGTGTGTCAGATGCCATGGTCTTGCAGGCATCTGCAGAGGGAAAGGCCCCAGTGTGGGCCCTAGAACCTCAGGGGCCAGGGAAGCAGAGGCAGGCTAGGGAAAGGAACCCTCAGAGAGAGGCAGACCAAGGACCACAGTGTCCCTGACCTGGGGGGTCGTGGGCTGGCCAGGGAAGGCTTTGCAGGCAATACCGCCTGACCCAAGGCCTTGACAGGACCAGAGTCACCTGCACTGGGGAAGTGGGGTTGAGGAGATCTGTGCTCCAGTGTCAGGAGCGCGTTGAGGGGCAGGAAGGAAGCCATCAGGAGTTTGTGTCCCATGCCGGGGGAGCAGAGTGGAAGTGAGGACATCAGAGGCTCTGCGCAGGGATCTGGCTTGATCCTGAGAACAGGGGAGGGGAGCCCAGGAAGGGTTTTGAGCAGGTGCTGATGTGACCAGGTTTCAGTTTTAGAAGAGCTGAGAGGAAGGAATGAGACCATGGCCATGGGGAGCCGGGGGCTGCTGCAGTATTTACAGTTAAGCCAGGTGAGAAATGGCGAGGGTTGACCTGCACCTCAGGGATAGATTCTAGAGATTTAAAGAGATCCACCAGATTGGTTTATGTCACTGAGTGGGTATAACAGGCAAGATGGACCAGAGGAAAGAACTGAAAATGATCTTGGCCATGACCTGGTTCCACCCTCTCACTGCAGAGGTCCATAATGTGTCCACGTGGTGAGTGGCAGGACCAGGTCGGGGACCCAGGTTCCCCGACACCCTCTGTGTGTTCCTTACCCTCAGCCAGGGTGCATGTCCCCTCCTGGGAGATTCTGCCAGGTGAACCAGAGCTCTGCTGGGCATGCAGCTCAGCAGGGAGGCAAGGCTGCGTCTAAGGGAGGATGAGCCTCCCGCCTCGTTTTGTCCTGGAAAGTCCAGAAGGACTCTGTTCCTGCTTGTGGGGCCTGAGACCCTCCTGCCCCCATGGGATGGGGTGAGCGGGCAAGTCCACTCTGATGGACTTGCCTAGACTTTCAAGTCCACTGGGCATGAAAATACTCAGCAGCTTCCCGTGGGGGTGCGAGTTCCCTGTGGCCAGGATTTCGGGGTTTCTGCTGTCTCTTTGTTTTGGATCGCTGCCACAGCCTGGATGCCCAGCATCCAGAGCAGGGCACCCATAGCCAGGTTAGTTCCATTGAGGGAGAGGCTGAGCTGTTTTTTCCACTTGACGTTTAATGTTATACTCAAGCCCTGTGTCATCTTCATCACAAACGCCTTCTGATTGGCTGTGGTCCTTCTGTTCCTTGTGCTCTCAGATATTAATAGGCACATGTGACTGTGCAGTTTGTGGTGCCGAGAAGGTGGCGTGACCAGGCGTGTGGGTGCACGTGTATGAGTCCGTGTGTGTGTGCCCACACACGTGTATTTGTGCATTCCTGCTGCATTCGGGCCTTGCTCAATGCCGTCTCCCGCCACCCAGGTCTGAGTACAGTGGCTCCTCCAGTTCACTATGGACCCCCGGTCCCTACCACTGTGATCCCCCTGCCTCCTGGGACCCATCTACTCTTCGCCCAGACAGGGAAGATAGAGCGCCTTCCCCTGGAGGGAAGCACCATGACCAAGTCGGAAGCCAAGACACTGCTTCACGCCCCGGTGAGTGTTGGCTGATGGCACTTCAGTGACAATTTCTGCTTCCATGACCTGGAGCAACAAGCAGGGTGTGGTCAGACCAGGGACTGGGACTAGATCCCTGGACCTAGGGCCTCTTCATTCTGTGTGACCCTGGGTGTCTATCTCTAAATAAGACCACTTTACTTCTAAGTCCCCTCCCCTCCCTCCAGAAGATTCAAGGGTGGGAACAGAAACGGAATGCCTGCTAGAGACCACTTTGGAATCTGACCCCTAGTGGAGGGCATCACCTGTGCTTACTGTATCTTATCTGCGAGCATCTGTCAGGTTTGATCTCACCATCCCTGCTAAATTCACAAAATGACTCATCTTTTGGCAGCAACTCAACTCAAGATCTTCATGTCTGCCTGGAGGCAGTAACCAGAGCTTTTCAAAGCTTCAAAGATGTGTTTTGTGAGCTAGGGAATTTTTGTCTGTTAGATAGAGGTCGGACACTCTGAGAAGCTGTTGTTTTATCTGGGATCCTGACCTTCTGCCAGGAAATCAAACTTAAGACCTGGTGGAGGCTTCCAACTGTGGACTACAGGGGTGCCAGGACACTGGTGGGCCATCAGGGTCCTCTAAGGAGGGGAGAAGTAGCAGTGAGTGGTCCATCAGGCCTTGGAGATTGGCCTTGGAGATGAAAGTCCAGCAGAAATCCTCATCACCCCTCAGTGCTGGTTGCAGAGCCTTCTTGAAAATTCTGGATAGAAATGTTGCTTTCTTCTCGTCTTCCTTCCCCACTCCCCTGTCTCTGCTGCCTGCCCTATTTTCTCTTCCTGCATCAATCTCCACATCATAGGTACCACACACGGCCACACCGCTCTTCTTTTTGACCAAGGTCAAAAAAAGTCTGCAAAGTAAAAATGCTTCTTTTTTTAAATTTTATTTTATTGAAGTATAGTTGATTTACAATGTCGTGTTAATTTCTGTTGTACAGCAAAGTGACTCCGTTATACACACACACACATATATACATGGTTTTTCACACCCTTTTCCATTATGGTTTCTCACAGGATATTGAATGTAGTTCCCTATGCTATACAGTAGGGCCTTGTTGTTTATCCATTCTCTACACAATAGTTTTTATCTGCTAATCCCAAACTCCCGTTCCTGCCCCTTCACACCCCACTGCCCTGGCGACCACAAGTCTGCTCTCTGTCTGGGTGTGTTTCTGTTTCATAGATAAGCTCACTTGTGTCATATTTTAGATTCCACATGTGAGTGATGTCGTATGGTATTCATCTTTCTGTTTCTGGCTTACTAACTTACTAGAGATGGTAATCTTTAGGTCCATCCATGGTAAAAAATGCTTTTCAAAAGCCTCTTGCAAAGCAGCCTTGATTGTTCTTCCCCAGCACAAAGCCCTCTGATGGATTCCCCTTTCACCCAGAGGGAAAAAAAATCAGTTATTTTCGTGGCCTTTGGCTACCTGTCCCAACCCCATTTCCTGCAGCTGCCCCCTCACTCACTGGCCGCAGCCCTCTGGCCTTCCAGCTGATCCTCAACTCGCCGCACACACGTGCACCTCAGGGCATTTGCATCTGCTGGCCCCTGCCTGCAGTTTTCTCGCTCTAGACCCTGGCACGGCTCACATGTACGTTGCACGGTTGACATGTACATAGACACGGCCACATGTACCTTACACAAACTTCTGCTGCACATCACCTCTGGGAGAAGCCTGTCCTGGCTGCCCTGTTCAGACTGCAGCCTCCAGTCACCCTTCTCTGTCTTTTAGCAAACACTCAGCACTACTCCTCAGGGTACATGTTCTGTATCTCATGTATCTCTTCCCACCAAGAATAGAGACCTGGATGGACCTAATGTCTGTCATATAGAGTGAAATAAATCAGAGAAAAACAAGTATCATACACTAAAGCATGTGTGTGGAATCTAGGAAAATGGTACAGATGAACCTATTTGCAACACAGGAATAGACACAGGCATAGGGAACGGATGAGTGGATGGGGTGGGGTTGGGGGATGGCAGGCAAGATGAACTGGGAGATTGGGATTGACATGGGCACTCCCATGTGTAAAACAGATAGCTGATGGGAACCTGCTGTCTTGCACAGGGAGCTCAGCTCAGTGCTGTGATGACCTAGAGGGGATGGGCAGGAGCTCAGCTCAGTGCTGTGATGACCTAGAGGGGATGGGCAGCGGGGAGGTCCAAGAGAGAGGAGATAGCCGTATACCTATGGCTGATTCACTTTGTTGTGCAGCAGAAACTAACGCAGCATTGTAAAGCAGCTATACCCCAATTAAAAAAAAGACTGTAAGCACACCAAGACCAGAAGTTGTCCGTCTGTTTCATGGAGGTGTTTGTTTCAAATGCTGTTTCCAGACCCCAAACAGTGTTTGGCACTTGAGAAGTATTTACTGAAGGAATGCATAAGTGATCTTTATGATTTCCTATTACCTCACTGAAGCACAAATCCCTCAAGGGTCAATCATTGTTCTTCTCTTATATCCACCAGCACATACTCCCAGGTAGTAGGAGTCGGGAAAGCCATTCCCCCAACACCCAGGGGAGAGGCTTAAATGTCAAATGAGGCTGTGAGAAGCAGGAAACTGAGATGTGATCCATGGAGGGGAAGGTGCTGAAACAATATTCACTGTGTCTTTCCTATCTATTATCTATCTATCAATCATTTATCCATTTATGGATACATCCATCTAGCTATCTGTTTTTACCACCTAGGTATTTTAGTTTAACTGTACCTAATGCCACCGTTCAGTGGCATTAAATCCCACCGTCATCACCATCCATTGTCCCAAACTGAAACTCTGGATCCATTCACTAATGCTCCCTCCTCCTCCACCAGTCTTCTGCAACCTCATTCTACTTTCTATGAATTAGCCTGTTCTAGGGAAACTCCTCTAAGTGGAATCATGCAGTGCTTGGTCTCTTGTAACTGGCTTACTTCACTTAACATAATATCTTCAGATTTCATCCATATTGTGACATGTGTCAGAATTTTCTTCCTTTTTATGACTGAGTAATAGTCCATCATATGGATATTTCATATTTTGTTTATCTGTTCATCAGTGGAGAACTTGGGCTGCTTCTGCTTTTTGACTATTGTGATTAATGTTTCTATAAACATGGGTTTATAAACATCTGTTCAAGTCCTTACTTTCACTTCTTTTGGAAATAAACCAGACATGAAATTACATGGTAATTCTACTTTTAATTTTTTGAGGAACTGCCATACTGTTTTCCTTAGCAACTGCACCATTTTGCATTCCCACCACCAGAGCACAAAAATTCCAAATTTCCCTGCTACTTTGCTAACACATTATTATTTTTTTTTAATTGTAGCCATACTAATATGTGTGAAGTGGTATTTTGTGATTTTGATTTGCATTTCTCTAGTTGGTAAAGAATGCATCTGCAATGCAGGAGACCCCAGTTCAATTCCTGGATCAGGAAGATCCCCTGGAGAAAGGATAGGCTACCCCCTCCAGTATTATTGGGCTTCCCTTGTAGCTCAGCTGGTAAAGAATCCTCCTGCAATGTGGGAGACCTGGGTTCGATCCCTGGATTGGGAAGATCCCCTGGAGAAGGGAAAGGCTACCCACTCCAGGATTCTGGCCTGGAGAATTCCATGGACTATATAATCCATGGGGTCACAAAGAGTTGGACACGACTGAGTGACTTTCACTTCACATTCACAAGGATTGTGAATGAGATGTTCAGGTCAGTTCAGTTCAGTTGCTCAGTCCTGTCCGACTCTTTGCAACCCCATGGACTGCAGACGCCAGGCCTCCCTGTCCATCACCAACTCTCAGAGCTTACTCAAACTCATGTCCATTCAGTCGGTGATGCCATCCAACCATCTCATCCTCTGTCATCCCCTTCTCCTCCCACCTTCAATCTTTCCCAGCATCAGAGTCTTTTCCAATGAGTCACTTCTTTGTATCAGGTGGTCAGAGTATTGGAGTTTCAGCTTCAGCATCAGTGCTTCCAATGAGTATTCAGGACCTATTTCCTTTAGGATGGACTGGTTGGATCTCCTTGCAGTCCAAGGGACTCTCAAGAGTCTCCTCCAACACCACAGTTCAAAAGCATCAATTCTTTGGTGCTCAGCTTTCTTTATAGTCCAACTCTCACATCCATACATGACCACTGGAAAAACCATAGCTTTGACTAGATGGACATTTGTTAGCATCTTTTCATGTGCTTAAGGGCCACTTATATATCTTCTTTGGAAAAATATCTATTCATATCCTTTGCCCATTTTGTGGTTATTTTGTTGTTGTTACTGAGCTGTAGGAGTTCTTCATATATTTTATCAACCCCTCATCAGATACATGACTTGCAAATATTTCCTCACCTTCCATGAGTTGGTTACCTTTTCACTTTGTTGACTGTATCTTTTACTGAACAAAAGTTTTCCATTTTGATAAGATCCAATTTATCTATTTTTTGCTTTTGATGTCATAGCCAAGAAATTATTGCCAAATCAAACACTATGAGGCTTTCAACCATGTTTTCTTCTAAGAAATTTATAGTTTTAATGGTTACATTTGGGTTTCTGATTCATCTTGAGCTTATTTTTGTATACGGTGTAAGGTGAGGGTCTCTGTGTCCTTTATGACCTGACCTCTAAAGGGGAAGTGTGTGCTGATAACTGGTTCTCTCCTAAAACATCTTCCTGGTCTTTTACTTCTGTGGTGTCCAGGGGCTTTACTTATGTTTCCATATATATTTTCGAGTGAACTTGTAAGTTTCTACTTTATAAAAAGGAAAGAAAGAAAAGCCTTCTGGGATTTTGATATGGATAGCATTGGATCTTTGATCCATTAAACTAACATCTCTTCATTTATTTGCATCTTCTTTAATTTTGGTATGCAATGTCTTATAGTATTCAGCCTAAAATATTTTGGTTTTGTTGCTATTATAAACATTATTATCTTAAAATCCTACTTCTTGCTGGTATGTTGAAATACAGTTTTATGTTGATCTTGGATTCTGAAACCTTGCTAGATTCAATTATTAATTAAAATATTAGTATAGATTCCCCAGGAGTTTCTACATAAATAATCATATTGTCTTAAAATAGAATCATTTTACTTCTTCCTTTCCAATATTTATGTGTTTTATTTCTTTTTTATGATCTTCAGTTTGTCAAAGGTTTCTTAGATAATATACAAAAAGCATTATCCATAAAAGAATAATAAATTGGACTTTACAAAAATTGAAAACTTTTGCTCCCAAAAAACATCATTTAAGAAAATGAAAAAGTGCTATTTGCTGAGAGAAACTGAAGCAGGTTGCCATGCCCTCCTCCAGGGCATCTTCCTGACCCAGGGATCAAACCCATGTGTCTTACGTCTCCTGCGTTGGCAGATGGGTTCTTTACCACCAGCGCCACCTGGGAAGCCCCATACGTATACATACTTATATGACAACAGGTTTTTATCTGAAGTTTATAAAAAACTCCTGCCACTCGATAATTTAATTTTAAAAATGGACAAAAGACTCGAAGACACTTCATTTTGAAAGGTGTCCAAATGCCTGTAAGCACATGAAAGATCCCTACTATCATGAGGCGCGAGTAGAGGGACCCTCTCACCACTGGTCTACACTTCCAGGGTAAAGTCATCATCGGACTGGCCTTCGACTGTGTGGACAAGATGGTTTACTGGACCGACATCAGTCAACCTTCCATCGGGAGAGCCAGTCTGCATGGCGGAGAGCCAGCCACCATCGTTCGACAAGGTGGGCAAGCAAGCATTCTGGGTTTTGCTTTTAGTAGCCCACGTGGCTCTTGGGGGAGAGAGCAGAGTCGTGTGGTGTATGGTTGCTTGCAGGATATGGTGATTGGAGATGGGTTGGGTTCTCGGGCCCAAACATCACCCTTTCTAGCCTTCTCTGAATAGTCCAAGGACTCATCACTAAATCATGAACATCTTAGCTGGGATGTGTTGCTGAAATAAAATTAAAACAGGGTAAGTGTCCATGCCTGTCTCTGAAAGCGTATGTAGCCAGTTTTAAGGAATAATAAAGGCTAAACTCAACCATCTGGTTTGGATATATGCATCTCCCTCTGGCTGCTGAGCCTCGAGTTGATTCTCAGACTGTCTGCCCCTTGGGGTGGTCCATGAGGCAATAAACAGAAAAATCATAAAGATGGGAGGGTCACAAGCATATTGGCAAATACTGTCCCTGAGAGGTGAGTCTATTCCCAAGACAGTTTTCAATTTGAAGGGTTATCACTTCAACCTGTAACCTCATGGTGGGGTGGGTCTCCTCTATTCCATCTCACCCTCACTGGACCTTGCTCAGATTGCCAGAGGAGTACAGCAAAGTAGGCTGAACTTTTACAGATATTTCTGTTTCTGTTGCATCACTAATGGTAAACCACATGACACTTTGGCACAGCCTACCCCTTAACATTTAACCTCAATTCCTTAACTTATGGGTGCCAATTTAAGCCAAGGACTCTATTATTTTAATGCCTACAGTCAATAAGTCAAGACTATTTTAAATGAATATGTTTTATCAAGATTCAAGTCCATTATGACAAAAAGTCCAAGGACCTGTAAAAATTCTCCTCTACTGAAAAGGTCAAATATTGCACATTGCTCAGTCTGTGACTTAACCAGCTGCCTTGCAGATATTTTCAGTCAAAAAACATTGCCTTGCCAATGAGATGTGCTATGTAAAATCATCTTGTTTTCTCTGCAAAACACTCAAAGGTACATCTTTAAGGACTTCCTGGCTTGGGGGAAAAAGCAAAGATACATCTTTAAAATATTTGAGCCTCTTTGGTATTTCTTTTTACTGATGCTTGGGGCTGAGTGTTATTGTTCAGTTGCCAAGTTGTGTCTGACTCTTTGCAACCCCATGGACTGCAGCATGCCAGGCCTCCCTGTCCCTTACCATCTCCTGGAGTTTGCTCAAACTCATGTCCATTGAGTCAGTGATGCCATCCAACCATCTCATTCTCTGTCATCCCCTTCTCTTCCTGCCTTCAGTCTTTCCCAGCATCAGGGTCTTTTCCAATGAGTCTGCTTTTAGCATCAAGTGGCTTAAGTTTTGGAGCTTCAGCTTCAGCATCAGTCCTTCCAGTGAATATTCAGGTTGATTTCCTTTAGGATTGGCTGGTTTGATCTCCTTGCAGTCCAAAGAACTCTCAAGAGTCCTCTCCAGCACCACAATTCAAAAGTATCAGTTCTTTGGCACTCAGCCCTCTTTATGGTCCAACGCTCACATCTGAATATGACTCCTGGAAAAACCAAAGCCTTGACTAGACGAACCTTTGTCAGCAAAGTCATGTCTCTGTTTTTTAATACTCTGTCTAGGTTTGTCATAGCTTTTCTTCCAAGGGCTAGGTGTAGCTTTTCTAATTTAACATCTCTCTAACAACTTTTGATAGTGTCAGAAGTGCCTGTGGAACAGCCGCTGGGATATATTTTTCCTTCCTTGGCTCCTTCATAAGAGATAATATAGCAGGAATTAAGCTGAGGTTGAGTTACACAGGTCGACTATGGACACAGACCTCAAATACTTTTCTGGAAGCCAACGTGCTATTTAAATAATGTCTGCTAGTTTTCATGGCTTGCTTTAATGAATAGAATGAAGTTTCTAATGAATACAAGTTTGAAGATGACTTTTTGCATCTTAATGCTGTTGAAAATGTTGTTTCTATTATCTGTAATTTGACTTCAAAACCCACAGGAAGTGGGGAGTAGGTCATCGTTTGCTATTTCCTGTTGTTTTTGGAACTGATAATGATCCAAGAAAGCATTAAGACCAGTAAGAAACATTCCAGACAAAAGCCCACTGTGAAAATACAGAATTAAATCAGAATGTGATCTTTGTAGAAGAAAGATCACTAGGAATACATTGTCCTTTTAATTTCAAAAAAGAGAAAGAAGCTTCCACTTACATTCTCATCATGGTATTTTCCTAGCGAGTGAAAATGGTAGTGGGTATCTTTTCTTTTTCTTCCTAATTTCATAATGTCTGAATCCCGGGCTTCTCTGTTTTTCCTTGAGTTAAAGTCCTAGCCAGATATCTTTAATAAGTATCATCATCTGTTTCCTTTTGATATAATCAGTGTGGAATATATAGCCCTGCAATTTTCCCATCTTGTCCTGACTCACAGTAAAGAATGAGGTTTTCCAGGCCTTTCCTTTTGGCTCCTTAGCCTTTAAAGAAGTTTTTTTCTGGTTGGGGGAGGAGTTCTGGTTGCTCTTGGGTTTGACGTCAAGACCAGGCTGTTTCTAAAAAGACAATTGGCATGGAGTTCCTTCCGGGAACTTGTAAAGATACTCTTGTTAAACAGTCTTCCCTGGTCCCACCATGTCTGAATAGCCTGTGCCTCTCAGACAGGATGTACTCGTTCCAAATATACCCTAGAATGATTTCTTCTGATTTTGTCTGAAGGTCTGAAGGGGTCTTTGGAAGTCAGTCTCATTGTCCCTTTGCCTCCAAGGATGTGGGAAATATTTTCAGTTGGTTCAGTCGCTCAGTTGTGTCCGACTCTTTGTGACCCCATGGACTGCAGCACACCAGGCTTCCCTGTCCATCACCAACTCCCGGAGCTTACCCAAACTCATGTCCATTGAGTCAGTGATGCCATCCAACCATCTCATCCTCTGTCATGCCCTTCTCCTCCCACCTTCAATCTTTCCCAGCTTCAGGGTCTTTCAAATGAGTCAGTTCTTCGGATCAGGTGGCCAAAATATTAGAGCTTCATCTTCAGCATCAGTCCTTCCAATGAATATTCAGGACCTATTTCCTTTAGGATGGACCGGTTGGATCTGCTTGCTGTCCAAAGAACTCTCAAGAGTCTTCTCCAACACCACAGTTCAAAAGCATCAGTTCTTTGGCACTCAGCTTTCTTTATAGTCCAACTCTCTCATCCATACATGACTACTGGAAAAACCATAGCTTTGACTAGATGGAGCTTTGTTAGCAAAGTAATGTCTCTGCTTTTTATTATGCTGTCTAGGTTGGTCATAGCTTTTCTTCCAAGGAGCAAGTGTCTTTTAATTTCATGGCTGCAGTCAGCATCTGCAGGGATTTTGGAGCCCCACAAAATAAAGTCTGTCACTGTTTCCATTGTTTCCCCATCTACTTGCCATGAAGTGATGGGACCAGATGCCATGATCTTCGTTTTCTGAATGTTGAGTTTTAAACCAGCATTTTCACTCTCTTCTTTCATTAAGAGGCTCTTTAGTTCTTCTTCGCTTTCTGCCATAAGGGTGGTGTCATCTGCATATCTGAGGTTATTGCTATTTCTCCTGGCAATCTTGATTCCAGCTTGTGCTTCATCCAGCCCGGCATTTCTCATGATGTTCTCTGCATATATAAGTTTAAATAAACAGGGTGACAATATACATCCTTGATGTTGTCCTTTCCCCATTTGGAACCAGTTTGTTATACTTTATAAATCTTTGCTTTGGGTTGGAATAATAAAGACCTTGTTTAGAATTAGAAACAATTGTTTCTAACTCTTAATAAGCTTTCTCTGGTGGGAGTCCTTCAGGGGGGCTTGGATGTTTCCATCATTCATAGTCATGATCATCGTAGGAGTTTAGTGAAAGCTGATACGGAGGGGGCTGAGGGTTGGGACTGCTTCGCTATTGATGAAAGAACACAGTGTTGCAGGGCTGGTTTCATACCAAGTCCCTGGGGCAGGGTAGCTCCATCCTTGGCTCTTCCCCTTCCTGTTACCACTTCCAGCCATACTAAATGACCTTCACCTCCATAATCAGCAGAGGGGAAGAGTCCAAGGTGACCCCAGTAAAACCCTTTGGTTGTATTTATAGTCAGGAAACCATTGCAGTCTTGAACTCCTGATTAGGTTTGGTGGGTGCTAAAGGCTCCCATTGCAGTCAGCTTATACTGTGGTAACCCCTGGCTTGAAAATCAGTTACTTAGAGCCTAGTAAAGACTTCTGGGGTGTTATTTGCAATCACTGATACCCCTTCTTTGTACTCTTAACACTTGTATGAAAGTAATAACAGCTGTGATTTCTTGCATATATTATTTCTTGGCAATGACCTATTTTCCTCCGTTAATGAATAAGATAAGTCTGTCCCATTCCCCATCTTTAGATCTTCCTGTGCCTCCCCTTTACATAAGAGATAAGCTCTAAGCTTGTTAACACATGCATCCTAACTTCATCTCTGGCCACTCTCCACCCTCGGGGTCTCCAGCCACACAGAATGACATTGTATACTTCAAGCCATATCCATTCTTCCTTTATATCAGTGTACTGGTCTCACTACTCGGAAAACCTTGACCAGGGTCTTTGCCTGAGAAAGTCCTGTTGCTCCTGCAGTAGCCAGCCTTATGAGGCATTGCCTCCCCCAGGAAGTGTTCCTTGGTCTCCCCAGGCTAAGTCCAGTGTTCCTGCTCCATGCTCCCACAGAGCCTGGAACTCAGTCTGAATTGTGCTTGGCCGTGGGCTCCTTGAACAACCACAGCTGCAGCATCCGTATGGGTCGGGTTCCCAGTATGGTACACATCCGTCCATTCGCCATATGGACATCCATCAAGGGAACGAGTAGCCCCGTAACGTTTGTCACTAAGTGTTGTTTATCTTAACAAGCATTTAACACTCCCATTGGTTTTCTCAAAGTGCAAGGGTTGGATGCCAGATGAAAAAGCGCTGAGTAATCAGAAAAACCTCATCTTACTCGTTTAAAAAAAACATCAGTAATGTTTGGTATTTACTTCTAGATCTTGGCAGCCCCGAAGGCATTGCTCTTGACCACCTTGGGCGCAACATCTTCTGGACGGATTCTCAACTGGATCGGATCGAAGTTGCGAAGCTAGATGGGACCCAGCGCCGGGTGCTGTTTGAGACTGACTTGGTGAATCCCAGAGGCATCGTAACAGATTCCGTGAGAGGGTGCGTGCATGCTAAGTCGCTTCAGTCGTGTCCAGCTCTGTGTGACCCTGTGGACTATAGCCCGCCAGGCTCCTCTGTCCTTGGAATTCTCCAGGCAAGGACACTGGGATGGGATCTTGCCACCAGGGAAGCCCCTGTGAAAGGGTATCTCTGTGTAAATCTGTGTGTGTGTCTCTTCTATTTGCATCTGCCCTTGTGCATATTCTCAAAGTTCGACTGTAACTCCAGCATTGCTGTCCTGAAATGAATGAGTTTAGGATGAATGAGGCCACAATTGGTGGCTTCTAGATATCTGAGGTGAAGCCAGAACATTTATTATAATCCACTGGAATCATGAACTCAGTACCATGCTCCACTTTCAAATCTTCTACCAAGAGCTTTGTAAGTTGACGGCTCAGAAATTGGATATTTCCACTTGGATTGAATGTTAATCAAATATTTGAGTTGTATCAACCCCAGAAGAATATCAAGGGAGCATCAGTGTCCCCCTGGGGCTCCTTCCGGGGGCCCAACCCAGCATGAACACCTTGGAGGCCCTCCCTAGGGGTTTTGTGAGCACATTCTTTCCCTCACTGCAGGCTCTGAGTCTTACACCCTAGGCCCATGTCTCCTTGATGCTTTGACGTGAGACCACATCTCTTGTTCTGTGGCTGTTTGGCCGCCTCTCTGATTTCAGGTGCCTTGACCACTTATCCTGCCAGCATTGCTTCTGGGCTTCATCCTCTGGGTCTGCTGTGCCTTCCTGAGTGCTGACAGCATATGAGAATCCACATGTGTTTATGTCAGTTATGGTGCTCTGTTTTTAAAAAACAGTTTCATTGAGATATGTCAGTTATATTTAAGGGAAGTGAAGTTGTTATTAACAGAACAATTCAAGTGAAAAACCAAATAGAAGGATCTTTACAAAGGCAATGTGTCTTGGCACCTCCAGATTCTTTATAGCCATTAATTTTTATTTTATTTTTAAATTTCTTGGTTGCACTGTATGACCTGCAGGATCTTAATTCCCTGGCCAGGTATTGAACTCATGCCCCCTGCAGTGGAAATGCAAAGTTCTAACCCCTGGACTGCCAGGGAATTCCCTATCATAGGTTCTTTTTAAGTGTCTTTAAGTGAACTTTTTCTCATACATCTTCATTGTTTCTCTTCCGCTTTCATTTCCTTTTGCTCCAGGAATCTTTATTGGACGGATTGGAACAGAGATAACCCCAAAATTGAAACTTCCTACATGGATGGCACAAACCGGAGGATCCTGGTGCAGGACGACCTGGGCTTGCCCAATGGGCTGACCTTCGATGCCTACTCGTCTCAGCTCTGCTGGGTGGATGCAGGTGACGGAAAGCCCCAGGCCTGGCTCCTGGGTTTTTTACCGTTTTTTACCAAATAATCATTGTTACCCACTGTACTATCAAGAGTAGCTATTGTGGGGAATAAGGCATAAGATAACTGCTTTTTTTCTGCACAAACATCAGCTGCATATCTTTGCTCTAAAACTGTTTCCCTCAGCTTGATGTAGCCCAGGGAGTATTCTCAATCTTCCAGGTCAGGGGTCAGCAAACTACAGCCTTGGGCCAAATGGTTTGGCCACCTGTTTTGGTATAACCTGGGAGCTGTAAAAGGTTTTCACATTTTTAAATGTTACATTTTAAAAGCTTATGCAAATTCTTATATAATGTCCTCGATTTCACCTCTTGGCTCACACAACCTAAAATAGTTACTATCTGGCCCTTTAAGAAAAAGTTTGCTGACCCCCAAGAGCCTGTCCTCATCCTGGTACCTATTAAGCAATTCATGACTTACATTTTTGTAGCTCCTGCTTGTCCCCAAGGAGGGCTAAGGCAGGACTTGAAGCCAAGGAAGATAAAGTAAGGCAGTCCCGATGTGTGCTCCTGCCTGGGCAGATATGGGGTGCCCCTGATGTGGGCAGGATGCTCAGTTGGGAAAGAATGTCAGGCATCCATCAGTCTCTGTTGAGTTCCTCCTTTGTTCTAGACTCTGTGAGGTGCCACGGGAGATGCAGGAAGTAAAGCAGCACAGTTAAGTGAAAACCCAAGCCTTAAGTTGGTCATAATGCAGCCACTGATGCGCGGCTGTGCGTACCTGCTCACCCAGCGGGAGCAGCTTAGCAATTCTAAGGGCTCTGAAAACAGGGAGGGGAGGTCTAGAGGAGCTTCAGGCAGGAGGGATTTGAACAGAAGCTGGAAGATGGCATCCTTCTTCCTAAGCCCCTGGCTGCTCCAGAAATGGGTGAGATGGGGTGCTCTTCCTCTGCTCTGGCTCCCTTCTCCCTTCTCCCCGTCAGAACCAGGTGTGGGTACCGGATGGAGGTGGGACTGAGCAGTGAGAGGGGCGTGGGAGGATAACAGACAGCTTCCCAGTTTAGGAGAGCACATCTTGTGTTCTCTTGGATCTGAGCGTGTAACATTTGCCCTCCTTGCTTTTCGTTTTGGACACAAAGGGGCCATTTCTTGTGTGAACAATGGGCGACTTGTTCTCATCCCACACAGGCGCCCACCGGGCCGAGTGCCTGAAGCCTGGTCAGTCCAGCAGACGCAAGGTTCTTGAAGGGCTGCAGTATCCTTTCGCCGTTACGAGCTTTGGGAAGAATCTGTACTACACAGACTGGAAGACGTACGTCAGCTGCTGCAGCGCGGGGGCTGGGGGACCTGCCTTGCTGCCCTCTCTGGAGGCCACACCCTTTCCAAGCAGCTTCTTGGCTTGACCTTCCCGCCTCCAGAGATGCCCCCTCTGCCTCGCCCTCTGGTTGTCAGAGAGGAGGGCAAGGAAGGAGAGGGCAGTAACCCTAGGGAAGTAGGGGGTGCCATGTATCATCTAGATGCTCTTGGATGGGCAGCTTCAAGTCCATAAATGGGGACTTGCTGCGTGTGTCCCTTCTCTCCCTAGGAGAGACCGTGCCTACTCCATGCCACTATTTTATTATAATTCTTATACTGCAGTATTCCCAAAGCTCCTTCTTGACCTTTCCTGCAGAAAAGTAGGCTTAAACCAAGCAAGCGGCTGTGGCAGGAGCTTCAATATAGAAAGTGGATTTCCCAGCTTGGGATTTAGAGCCAGAGGGCAGAGCTAGCTGACCTTCGTCCTTTCTTTAAGAAGCCAGAGAATTGCAGGCTTCAGGAAGAGGGAGGGATGGCTAGGAAGTAAGGCCAGTGTATCTGTTTGGTTTTTTGTGTGTCTGTCTGTGCTGTCTTGTCTGATTCTTTGCCACCCCACAGACTGTAGCCCACCAGGCTTCTCTGTCCATGGGATTTCCCTGGCAAGAATACTTGAGTGGGTTGCCATTTCCTCCTCCAGGGGATATTCCCAACCCAGAGATCAAACCCACGTCTCCTGTGTCTCCTGCATGGGCAGGCAGATTCTTGGCTGTCTGAGCCACCTGGGAAGCCATTTATGGCCTCCAATTTATCCCCCAAGGGCTTCCCTGGTGGCTCAGATGGTAAAGAATCCACCTGCAATGCAGGAGACCCAGGTTCAATCCCAGGGTCGGGAAGATCCCCCGGAGAAGAGAATAGCTACCCACTCCAGTGTTCTTGCCTGGAGAATCCCATGGACAGAGGAGCCTGGCAGGTTACAGTCCATGGGGTCACAAAGAGTCAGACAGGACCGAGAGACTAACGCGTTCACTTTATCCTCCAAGCGACAAAAGAGGTTGCCCTGTAGAGAAAAGTTCAAGCCATTAGATGTGTTTTTTGTTAGTATATTTTTGGGTTTTGTTTGTATGGCTATGCCGCATAGCATGAGGGATCAAACCACGCCCCCTGCATTGAAAGTGAAGAGTCTTATCCACTGGACCATCAGGGAAATCCTGCTGTTAGATGCGTTTTAACTTTCCATCCTTTGTAGGAATTCTGTGGTCGCTGTAGATCTCGCTGTTTCCAAAGAGACGGATTCCTTCCACCCCCACAAGCAGACCCGGCTCTATGGCATCACTTCCGCCCTGTCTCAGTGTCCTGAAGGTAACTCACCTGTGCTCTATGTAGTCAGGGGCTGGGTTGGCCCCTGGGGCTCAGAGCCCACACTCTGGCTGCCCCCTATGTGGCCTGTGGTAGCCCTGATCACAGGGCAGGTGAGACCTAGTCCATTCCATCAAGGGTCTTCATTAATTAGTGGGTAAACCAGATGAATCAACAGAAAATGTTAGGGAATGAAGTGGATAGTGGATAAGGGTGAGGAGAAGTATTGACTCTTGGAGTGGGTCTAAAAGTATGCTGTCTTCAGGCTCCAAGGAGGAAAAGCAGTATTAGGGTCTCTCCTGCTTTAAAAGTTCATCCATTTGGCCAGACAGCAACAACAATAATTGATAGCAATAATAATTGCAAACATGGATGTGATACTTCCTGTGAGCTGGGTACATCCCGTGTATTAAAAGTCACTACGTGCTTTGTATCCACTGGTTCACTTAATCCTCATAGCAGCCCTATGAGGTAGGTGTTATTATTTTGCCCACTTTATAAATGAGGATACTGAAACCACTTGCCCAGAGTCACACGGTCACTTCCAGTGCTCGTGGCAGCAGACATGGGGGTAAGTTAGGCAGCCTGGCTGCAGAGTCTATGCTATGGCTCCCTCCTTCCTGGCTTCCCTCTTGCCCCCTAGGGAAGCGGCCAAGCTGCATAGAAAGCATATTCTGCTTTAAAATTCCAGCTCCATGTTATGACCAGACCTGAAAACCCCCCTGAGCTCTGCTAATAGCTTCGATGGTAAATCTGCATATCCCCCAGATCAGGAATCAAGGTTTTTGCACATTTGGCAAATCCTTAATGATGAGGAAACAGCTAGGAGATAAGCTGAGTTAAATTTTCTATACAGCTTCCTTGTTCTCCAGGACCCCCCCTAAGCTTGGCCTCCCAGAGACCAAACAGGGGGCTAGTATGGAGGTCACTCTCTCAACTGATCGAACCACTGAGCTTACTTCTGCCTTTTCCAGGTCACAACTACTGCTCAGTGAACAACGGTGGCTGCACCCACCTCTGCTTGGCCACCCCAGGAAGCAGGACCTGCCGTTGCCCTGACAATACCCTGGGAGTTGACTGTATTGAGCGGAAATGAAGAGTTCCTTGTGTGCTCTCCAAAGTATTTCACAGCAGCGCCCTTCTTGAAAGGGTCCAGACTGAAAACTGTCTGACCTGGTGGCTGAATGGCCACCAGGCCCAGGTCCAACCCAGCCTGAGCCCCAACAGCATTGCCTTCATTGTTCCCCAAAACACATGCCCTCAGCTTCTGGAATGGGAAAGCCTGTACTCCTACACAAAGTCTCCCTGACCCTAACCCTCAGACTAGCTTATACAGCCCTGAGTGAGGATTATATGCCCCATCCTTGTGCTGGAAACTGGCCCCAACCTTCATACCCCCATGGTGAGCAGAGCTTCTCATGGCCTGAGCTGCCCCCCTTCCTTGTGGCCTCACGAGCTCAGCCTCACTTTGAGACACCCATTGTTCCATCAGCTGCTGGACACATCAAGGCTGTGAGCGAAGGAGGGAGCTTGCTTTCCCACAGTTTTTCTTGGTGCTCTAATTTCCCTCTTTATACTCATAGCATTTAACCCTTGAGTTCTATATTACCTGCATCCTGCATCCTGCCCAAGGCAGGATGTGAGCAAGCCCTGCCTTTTGGTCAAAACTCACCGTGCCCAAAAGATATATGGGTATTTGGTGGATGACACTGAGCAGCCTCTCCCAGATAAGTTATTGGCATTTCTGAAGTAGTTGTTGGTAGGCAAAGGCTTAAATCAAGTGTGTCCAGAGAAATTCAAGGTGCAGAGTCAGATGTTTGAGGATGGGGATTTTATCGATGTGCCTTAAATTATACCAAAGATTACCAAAGTATTCCTCTTTATCCAAAGTACTTGGATCCTAGCATCTGGTTCTTTGGGCAGCACAGCCCCACTGCTGGCACCCGTGTCCAGCCTCCACGTGGAGACCCATCTGAGATACAGGCTGGGACTGGGGACCCCCTGAAGTCCCTCATCTCTGCCCTCCACCCATGAGAGCCAATCTGCAATCAATCGTGAGCTCTGTGCTCTTTTGTTCATCCTCCATCCATGGCCCTTGCTCACTGTAGTCTCATCCACAGACACAATCCAGGAAGGCCAAACTGTTTGTTCCTCATTGGTGTAATTAAAAGGACCATTACCACATTTCACATTTATGTTTCTAGAGCTTGTTTAGAAAACATCTCCTGACCATATATAGATAGTGGTATTTGGAGGCGGGGTGCGGTGACTGCTTCCCAAAGTCCTAAAAAAATGGAAATTTTGAATTGAAAGCTAAGGATAAGGAATTTGAGTCAGTGAAGATCGGGTTAAGGAAGTGAGAAGACTCAATGAAAAGTGAGAAGACTCTGTGAAAAGTATCACGAAGAGATTGATCAACAGCAGAAATGGAAAACCCAAGAGGAAGGATAAAGGAGGAGATTTAACAATAGCAATAAGAAAAGCTCTTAAACAATGCCAAAGAAAAAATGGTATGTTCCTTGCCAGAGGACATTTCTACACTTATGGACATGAAAGAATTTCCCTATTTTTCTCCTTAAGGAAGATATCCCTCTTCTAATCTGCAAACCTCAGTACCCTGAACTCCCCTGTACACACACTGCTTTTCTACAGCACATAGGAGCCTGAATGGAAAGAGCCTTTCCTTGAATAATTGGAGTTTGTTTTGAGAAGCAACTATATCCCCAAGAATCACAAGGTTTGGGGAACACATGAGTCTTTTATATAGCCCAACCACATAAATTAGTTTAACTTTCCTTTTCTATTTATCATTCCATATCCAACCCTTTATATCAAATGTTTTGTCATGATTTTTGTATAATGTTTATAACTTTTATTCATTTTGCTAGATTCATTCTAAAAATTTTTTAAACGGTAAATTCTTAAACTGTGGAAACAATTGAAGGTGCTTATTAACTGTTCCCCAGATTTGTACAAGTATTGGATAACTCCTTAAGTTTACAGCTGTATAAATTTTAGTGCAGAAAATAAACTTTTTTTGTTAAAAAAGTCTCCTTTTATCTTGTTCGAATGAAGATACTTAATCTCAGGAGGCAGATTCACAATGGAAAGACAGTCGTTTAATAATCTGCAAAACCTATTTAGCCCCTAGTGTTATAAGGGATGGTTTTTTCCTCCAAGTGAGTCCACAAACTTCAGTTCAGTTCAGTCACTCAGTCGTGTCCAACTCTTTGCGACCCCATGAACCACAGCACACTAGGCCTCCCTGTCCATCACCAACTCCCAGAGTTCACCCAAACTCATGTGCATTGAGTTGATGATGCCATCCAGCCATCTCATCGTCTGTCATCCCCTTCTCCTCCTACCCCCAATCCATCCCAGCATCAGGGTCTTTTCCAATGAGTCAGTTCTTCGCATGAGATGGCCAAAGTATTGGAGTTTCAGCCTCAGCATCAGTCCTTCCAATGAATACCCAGGACCAGTCTCCTTTAGGATGGACTGGTTGGATCTCCTTGCAGTCCAAGGGACTCTCAAGAGTCTTTTCCAACACCACAGTTCAAAAGCATCAATTCTTTGGCGCTCAGCTTTCTTCATAGTCCAACTCTCACATCCATACATGACCACTGGAAAAACCATAGCCTTGACTAGATGGACCTTTGTTGACAAAGTAATGTCTCTGCTTTTGAATATGCTATCTAGGTTGGTCATAACTTTCCTTCCAAGGAGTAAGCGTCTTTTAATTTCATGGCTGCAGTTACCATCTGCAGGGATTTTGGAGCCCCACAAAATAAAGTCTGTCACTGTTTCCATTGTTTCCCCATCTATTTGCCATGAAGTGATGGGACCAGATGCCATGGTCTTTGTTTTCTGAATGTTGAGCTTTAAGTCAACTTTTTCACTTTCCTCTTTCACTTTCATCAAGAGGCTTTTTAGTTCCTCTTCACTTTCTGCCATAAGGGTGGTGTCATCTGCATTTCTGAGGTTCTTGATATTTCTCCCGGCAATCTTGATTCCAACTTGTGCTTCTTCCAGCCCAGGGTTTCTCATGATGTACTCTACATATAAGTTAAATAAGCAGGGTGACAATATACAGCCTTGACATACTCCTTTTCCTATTTGGAACCAGTCTGTTGTTCCATGTCCAGTTCTATTTTTTTCTGACCTGCATATAGGTTTCTCAAGAGGCAGGTCAGGTGGTCTGGTATTCCCACCTCTTTCAGAATTTTCCAGAGTTTATTGTGATCCACACGGTCAAAGGCTTTGGCATAGTCAATAAAGCAGAAATAGATGTTTTTCTGGAACTCTCTTGCTTTTCCACAAACTTAGGGGCTGATAATTGACTTTAAAATAATTCTATCATGGACTTCACACTTTTAAACATTGCTTTAATTTTTTATAAAAATTTTAGCTACAGGCGGTAGCATTTCCTGGTTCATTTCTGAAGATGAGCTGTGTTTTTTCCCCCTTTTCATATCCAGAAGTAACACATTTATCTTCCTGGCATTGGCCATGGAGTGAGGCCCTTGGTCTGTTCTCAGCTGCCACCAATGCCTAGTGCTACCTTTGTTGGTTCCTGAGGGCGATGAGAATGGGCCTTTGACTTGGACAGAGTGAAGGGCGCTCAGAAATGGCAGGAATGAGGTTGCAATCATTGTAGAGAAGGGACCTGGTGCATCAGGGCCCGCCTATAAAACGGCACCACCAATGGGATCCGTTATTAATACATCCTGCCGCTGTGGAATTACTGACGGACAACTGATATTAGGGCTAAATGCTAAGACCAGTGTTTTATTCTGGTCATAAAATCTAGATACATTAAAGTGATGTCGGGGAAGATGGTGCAGTAGGAAGCTTTAGGAATCCACCCTTCTATAAAACAATAGTTGAACTGGCAGGAGCCATCTGAATAAACTACTTTAGAACTTTGTGTCTAGTAGAATGCTTGCAGCACCCAGGAGAGAGTTTGATGAAGAGAATGGTAAGTTTCAGCTTCCCCTTAATAGTGGCAGCCATCCCCTTTCCCCAGCCCCAAGACACTCAGCTATGGAGACAGCAGCCCATGTTCCTAGTACAGTTTACTAAGACCAGGTTGAGCGATAAGAACCAGTATTGCTCTCCAAAAATCAGATTTGTGGGTTCTGACTACTGCTTCTAATTGTTTGGGGGCCAGAATAGAGGAAAAATCTTCCTGACATAGGATTTGGCAATAATTTCTTATCTATGACACCGAAAGCACAGGCAACAAAAGAAAAAGACAAAAACAAATCATAATTGCTGGAGAGGGTGTGGAGAAAAGGGAGCCCTCCTAATTGGTGGGAATGTAAATTGGTACAACCATTAAGGAGAATTGCCGGGGACCAGCCCCGGCTGATCCAGGGTATTCGAAGCGGGGACGGCGTCGGCGACCTATTTATTTAAATATTTTATCAAAGATATAAAGAGTAATAGGATGAGGATAGCTCAGTAGGAAAATTCAGTGGAGAAAAGAGGCTGAGTAGCTTGGTTTACACGGAAGACCAATAAAACTTCAAGACAAGAAGTTTGCACCACTTACGTAGGCCGCAGGCGTCCTTCCGTTCTCCCGAAGGAGAGGAGACACTGAGGCCTCCCCGGTCGGATCTTAGAAGCCCAGGCATAATTAGTAAGCATGGCGGGTTCCGCGCTCCAGAAGGAGACTCAGCCAGAATTTGGGAGGGAGATCGACATGGGGAGACCAAGTTTCAGTGAACAAGGCCTGCACTTTATTTTCCAAAGTAGTTTTTATACCTTAAGTTGTGCATAGAGGATAATGGGGGAAGGGGTGGAGTCATGCAAGGACAGCAGTTCCTGGTCCTAATCGAAGCCAGGCTTTCAAACTTATCATATGCAAAAGTTCAGGTGAATTACATCATCTTTTGGCCAGGAGGCCTGTTAACATTTTAAGAAACTTATCTTTCTCTAAAGGTGATTTATTCCAAAGTCAGGCACCAGCCTCCAAAAAAGCATTGGACAAAGCTGCATTCCTATAGGGCAAAGGTGAGGTGGGCTCAATCAAGAAAAGAATTAACTCAAGGGTCCAAGGTTACAAACATTGAGGCTACTACTTACATTTCTATACACCCATTATATCAATCAATACATTGCCAAGGACACAGTAGGTAAGGGGTATGGAGACTTAGCAGCAAACATTGGCCCAATAAGTGAAAAACCCTTCACCAATACAATTTCTAATCAATCTTTTAACTACTCAAAGGAATCTGTGTTTGGACAGTTTAGAACATCTCCTGCCTCTCACAGATGGGAGGCTCTGAACAATCACATGTGGCCAGAAAAACCTATTCAGGCAGGCTAGAGGATTTCCAAAGGAGTTGGTAGGTTAAACACTGTCACATCCAGGAATTATTAACTGGAGCTGTAAGCTAACTCTTTTTCAGAGAGAGGTAGTGGGGGACAGCCCCTGTAAAGTCAGAGGTGTAGGTGAAAGCACAAAGCAGAAAGTAGGCAGACTCTGGTTTTGGGGGTAGATGCTCGAGAATTTCCAGGGAGACTCCTGAGGCTCGATCCCGCCTTTGCGTATGCCGAGCCTCCTTCCTCATGACCTTTGTCATGGGCGGAGTTCCTCACGCTGGCTCCCGGCAGTGATAGAATTCTAGTTGAGCTATTCCAGATCCTGAAAGATGATGCTGTGGAAAGTGCTGCACTCAATATGCAATATGCACTCAATATGCAATATGCCGGCTCCCGGCAGAGAATGATGTAAAGGTTCCTTTAAAAAAAAAAAGAGTTGCCATATGATCCAGCAAACCCACTCCTGGGCATAGGTCCAGAGAACACCATAATTCAAAAAGATACATGCACCTCAGTGTTCACTGCAGCATTATTAACAACAGCCAAGACATGGAAACAACCAAAATGTCCATTCACTGAGGAATGGATAAAGACGATGTGGTATATTGGAATATTACTTAGCCATAAAAATAATGAAATAATGCCATTTGCAGCATTATTTATTATCTAGGTCCATGGATGGACCTAGAAATTGTCATACTGAGTGAAGTAAACCAGACAGAGACAAATATCATGTGATATCACTTAGCTGTGCACTCAAAAAATGGTACAAATGAACTTATTTCCAGAACAGAAGTAGTTACAGATTAAAAAAAAAAAAAAAACAAATTTATGGTTATCGGGGGGGAGGTGGAGGGATAAATTGGAAGATTAGGATAAACATATACACACTACTATATGCAAACTGGACAACTAGTTAGTACCTACTGTATAGCACAGGGAACTCCACTCAACACCCTGTGATGACCTACATGGGAAAAGAATCTAAAGGAAGTTTGGATATATGCATACATATAACTGATTCACTTTGCTGTACAGCAGAAAGTGACACAACATTGTGTTGGGGGCCAGAGTGAGGCACTCGGCCCGTGGCAAAGGTCATTAGGAAGGAGGCTCGACATACGCAAAGGCGGGATCGAGCCTCAGGAGTCCCCCTAGAAATCCTCGAACATCTACCCCCATAACCAGAGCCTGCCTACTTTGCTACTTTGTGCTCTCACCTACACCTCTGACTTTATGAGGGGCTGTCCCCCACCACCTCTTTCGGAGAAGGAGTTAACTTGGAGCTCCAGTTAATAAAAACTCCTGGGCGTGACAAGAGTGTTTAAACCTACAAACTCCTCTGAAGGTTCTCTACCTGCCTGACAGGCTTGTCTGGCCACATGTGATTGCTCACAGCCTCCCAACTGAGAGGCACAAGATGCTTTAAACCTTCTGAAAACAGGTTCTTTAGAGAAGTTAGAAAAAACATTAGTATAAGTATAGTGGGCTGATTAGAAATTGTATTGGTGAAGGGTTTTTCATTTGTTGAGCCAATGTTTGTTGCTAAGTCTCCACATCCCCTGCCCTTACACACATTAATGAATATATAGAAGAAATAAGTATTAACCTTTGATATAAATCACGTTAGACCTTAGGCTAAGTAAATTCTTTCCTTAACTAAAACCCACTATACCCTCACCCTATAGGAATGTAACTTTATTTGGATGGCGTCTGTTATAAGAATAATCACCCCTGGAGAAATAAGTGTCCTGGTTGACTGACCGCTGTCACAAGGAGAGGGTCATAAATTGTCAGCAGGCCCCCTGGCCAGAAGATGATGTAACACCCCTAAGACCTCTGTATACTTTTGTATGAAGCACCTGACTTTGACAAAAGTCAGGACTGCTGACCCCACGTGACTTTTGCATAACATCTCAGTGTATAAAAGTAGACCATGGAAAATAAAGAATTGAGATCAGTTTCTCGAAAGACTGGTCTCCCCATGTCGCTCTCTCTCACTCTGGCTGAGTTTCCATCTGGAGCGCGGAACCCACCATGCTTACTAATTATGCCTGGGCTTCTAAGATCCGACCGGGGAGGCCTCAGTGTCTCCTCTCCTTCGGGAGAACGGAAGGAGCCTGTGGCCTACGTAAGTGGTGCAAACTTCTTGTCTTGAAGTTTTATTGGTCTCCCGCGTAAACCAAGCTACTCAGCCTCTTTTCTCCACTGAATTTTCCTACTGAGCTATCCTCATTCTATTACTCTTTATATCTCTAATTAATATCTAATTGAAGCTATTGTATCCTGATCCTCACCGACGCCGTCCCCGCTTCGAATACCCTGGATCAGCCAGGGCTGGACCCCGGCAACATTGGAAATCAACTACACTCCAATAAAAAAAATTTTTTTAAAGAAAAACTGGTCTTCATCAAAATTCAAAACTTTTGTGCATCAAAGGATACTATCAAGAGAGTGAAATGACAACCAACCCATGAAAGGGTAGAAAGTATATGTGAATCCTATATCTGATAGTGGTTAATATCCAGAATGTATAAAGAACTACAACTCATCAATAATAGCAAAAACAACCCAATTAAAAAACAAACAAAGGATTTGAATAAACATTTTTTCAAAGAAGATATACAAATGGCCAATAAGCACGGGAAAAGATGGTCAGCATTATTATTCTTTACGGAAATGCCAATCAAAATCACAGTTAGATACCACTGCATATCCATTAAGACGGAGGATGGCTATCAAAAACAGAAACAGAAGGGAACAAGTGTTGAGGACGTGGAGAATTGGAACCCTTGTGTGATTCCACTGGGAATGTAAAATGGCGCAGTCACCATGGAAGTCAGTTTTGTAGTTCCTAAAAATGTTGGATATAGAATTACCACATGACTCACTTGGAGGAATATACCCAAAAAATTGAAAGCAGGGACTCGGATGCTTTAAGTACACCACTGTTTACAGCAGCATTATTCACAAAAATCCGGAAAATGAAAATAACCTGAGTCCATCCACAGACGAAAGGAGAAACAAAATCTAATGTACACATACAATGGAGTAATACCAAGCCATAAAAAGATATGCAGTTCTTACATACGCTGTAACACGGATAAACCTTGAAGTCATTATGCTAAATGAAATAAGCCAGTCACAAAGGAATGAATATTATTATTCCACTTATGTGAATAGACATATTCATCAAGACACAAAGTAGATTAGAGGCTACCCGATGCTAGGGGCAGGAGGAATGGGGAGTTATTGCTTTATGGTTTCAGAGTTTTTGCTTAGGGTAATTCAGTTTTGAATATAAATAGGGGTGATGGTTACAGAACACTATGAATGTACTTAGTGCCACTGAATTGTACACTTAAAAATGGCAAATTTTATGCAATATATAGTCTACCACAATTTAAAAAAATTACTAATATACCAAAAAACACTGAATGTACACTACATGGGTGAATTGCATGGCATGTAAATTATATCTCAATAAATCTGCTTTTTAAAAGATCGCTGTAATTTTTTTTAAAAAGCGAGTAACATAAGCTTCGGAGAAGGCAATGGCACCCCACTCCAGTACTCTTGCCTGGAAAATCCCATGGATGGAGGAGCCTGGTAGGCTGCAGTCCATGGGGTCACTAAGAGTCAGACACGACTGAGCAACTTCACTTTCACTTTTCACTTTCATGCATTGGAGAAGGAAATGGCAACCCACTCCAGTGTTCCTGCCTGGAGAATCCCAGGGACGGGGGAGCCTGGTGGGCTGCTGTCTATGGGGTCGCACAGAGTTGGACACGACTGAAGTGACTTAGCAGCAACATAAGCTTGGCAAAATGCTGATTATTGTTGTAGTTGGCTGAGTTCTAACATTTCCAAGATTCTAATCTAGGTGCTTTGCAGATGGAATTAAGATTATTGGTTAGCTGGACCCCAAGAGGCCAATCCATTCGAGGGTGACAACTGTGTCTCCTTTGCCACCTGGCTTCCTAGCAGAGGAGGGAGAGAGGAGCATGAATCCAAATGTTTGTTCCCCTCTCCCTCCCTGCTGAGTTGCTGAAGGCTGTCTGTACCCCTTGACCACTGAAGGTCACTGCCCCTCTCCAGGTGTCCCCTCTGTCTACCAGGGCCCCAGAAACCACTCCCTTCCCTGGTTTCTGGGTCTCAGGGAGTTAGCAGGCCCCTGGCACTCTCTACTGCTGCTGCTGCTAAGTCGCTTCAGTTGCATCTGACTTGTAGTGACCCCATGGACTACAGCCTACCAGGCTCCTCCATCCATAGGATTTTCTAGGCAAGAGGACTGGAGTGGGGTGCCAGTGCCTTCTCTGGTACTATCTACTAGGACTGCTCTATTCTGAGGTTCCCCACAGCCAAGCCATAACTTTTGCTTCCCTCAAATTATCCAAATATGAGTACATTTGGCTTTTTTTGAGATTTGTTGCTCTTGTCCAGTCGCTAAGTCATGTCTGACCCTTTGCGATCCCATGGACTGCACCATGCCAGGCTTCCCTGTCCTTCACCATCTCCCAGAGTTTGCTCAAACTCATGTCTATTGAGTCAGTGATGCTATCCAACCATCCTGTACTCTGTCGTTCCCTTCTCCTCCTGCCTTCAATCTGTTGAGACTGCCAACTGAAAAATATTGTACAACCTGAAAGTGGAGAATTATGTTCTATTCTGCAGACTTACGAGGACTTTACAGTTTCAGATTACTCTGAGGGACTGCTCCGAAGAGATAAGAGAGGAGCCAGGATACAAAAGAGTTTTGCAAAAGCAAAAAAACAGAGAGTCAGAACATCAAAAAGTTACTGTTAATTGAAGAAAACCAGACATCTCAATGAATTTTGCACTTTTCTATGTATCCATTTATGCTGGGAAATGGCAACCCACTCCAGTGTTCTTGCCTGGAGAATTCCATGGAGAGAGGAGCCGGGAAGGCTACAGTCAGACACGCGAGAGACGTGTGCTCATGGGAGGTCACAGAGTCGGACACGACGGAGTGACTAACACACACGCGTGCTAAGTCGCTTTAGTCGTGTCTGACTGTGTGACCCTATGGACTATAGCCCGCCAGGCTCCTCTGTCTATGGGATTCTCCAGGCAAGAATACTGGCGTGAGTAGCCATGTCCTTCTCCACGGGATCTTCGCAACCCAGGAATCGAACCCAGGTCTCTTTACTGTCTGAGCCATGAGGGCAAGGAAAGATGTATGGGAAGATGTCTATATATGGGAAGATGCAAAAGTCTGGGTTTATTAAAACTGTTCCTTTGATGTGCACCTTATCTTGGTATCTAGGGCCAGTATTTTGTTTTCCTCCGTCCTGAATCCCCTCAGGGTGTGCAGCCCAAGGCGGCTGCAGTGACTAATGGCAGCAACGCCCTTTGTTTACTGATAGTCCACAAGCCCTAGCTGATATGTAAGTTCATAGCTCTACGATCTGCTTTTGAGCTTGGTTTTTTTTTTTTTTTTTTTTTTTGAGTTTGTTTTCAAATGTTTGTAGTGAAGTCTAAAAAAATTAAAAATCTTTTTTTATAACCCCTCTTCAGGATATATGTCAGTTACAGTGTAACTAAAAGGTATGAATTATACAGATGTACCAAAAAAATTTGCCAAAACGTCCTATTTATTTTGTAGCTCATTTTGATTTTCAGATACAGAGCCTGCAACTGCAGAAAGAATCTGCTCACACTGGGGGATTCCAGTTCAGTACAGTGATTGCTCAGTCACTCTGGGGTCATAACTGAGTTATATTAAGGAGCATCATTGCTCCAATCTTCCTCAAGTTCTCCCCCAGACCCAAATCTAAACTTCATGTGAAACTGAGCAGGTACCTGTGAGAGTCTCCTGGGCACAAAAACCTTTGTGTCCCCAGTTTCTTGTTTGCAGGGTAAAGGCTTCAACCTCCTAGATCTTCCTGAGTACCAAAGAGCAGATTCAAACAATTACTAATCAGGGAAGGCAGAGAATGCAGAAACAAAAGAGGATCGATCAAGAAACTGGTGCAGCCATTAAAGCAGGAGCCTGGTTCCTTCTCAAGGGAAATACATGTCGACTTAAAAAGTATTCACAACCTAAAAGCTGAGAGTTATGTTTTATTCGGTGGGAATTTTTAGGACTTCAAGCCTGGGAAGCAGCCTCTCAAGTACCCCAAGAAAACTGCTCTGAGGAGGCGAGGGGAGGATCCAGGTTATAAGTTTTGCAGGTAGTCTGAACATCAAAATATTATTGCTAATTAAAGAAAGTGGGCTTCCCTGGTGGCTCAGATGATAAACTATTTGCCGTAATGTGGGAGACCAGGGTTCAATCCCTGGGTCGGGAAGATCTCCTGGAGAAGGGAATGGCTACCCACTCCAGTATTCTTGCCTGGAGAATTCCATGGACCGGCAGACTACAGTCCATGGGGTGGCAACGGGTAGGGACACGAGTGAGCGACTCCTTTCACTTTCAAGATAAACCAGGTATCTCAAGTTAAGGAATGTAGCGCTTTTCTGTGTGTGGGAAGATGCAAGAGTCTGGGCTCACTGGGACCCTTCAGAGCACCCCAGCTATCCGGGACCAGTGTCCTGTGTTTTCACATCCTGAGCTTCCTTTCCTCAGGGCTCACCTTAGGGAGTGGCTGTCATCTGAGGGCTGCTGGATAGCAGGTCTGCTACCCCTCCCTGAGCTCCCCGAGAGCTCACCATCTCACATTGGAGGGCTGCAATCCCCCATGACTATGACATACTTGATTACTGACACAGTAGGACACATTCAATTTCTCATACATGACAATACCTTTGAGTTCTTCTTCAGGAACTAAAGCCCTCATCCAGGTGGAGGATGGTAACTTCAGGCTGAGCAGAAGGTACCTCACCACAAAGTAATCAGGAGAAAGACACACACTCTGCCGCTCTCACCCCACATTTTGCCTGTAACAACTTCTCTCCCCAAACCAGTTTGGGGTTGTTGAGCATGAGCCATTCATTCTCCTTGCTTGGCCCTGCAATAAACCTTTCTCTGCTCCAAACTCCTGAAACCACACAACTCAGATGGGATCTGAACCCAGCCAAAACTCAGATTTGGGACTTGAGCCCATGGGCTGGGACTCAACCCCACTATCTTTTAAAAATTTTATTTATCTATTTTAATTGGAGGCTAATTATTTTACAATATTGTGGTGGTTTATGCCATACATTGATGTGAATCAGCCATGGGTGTACATGTGTGCCCCATCCCAAACCTCCCTCCTGCCTCCCTCCCCATCCATGAAGCTCAAATTCTTTATCCCTCAGGGCAGAAGGGATTCAGCAAGAGGCTAAGTGATAGGTAAAAAGTGGATTTATTTAGAGAGCTACACATTCCATTGACAGAATATGGGCCATCTGAAAGGGGAGCACACACTGTTTTCTATGGGCGGGGCAATTTCCCAGCTAATAAGTGGGAGGATTATTCCTACTACTTTCAAGAAGAGGTGGGAATTTCCAGGACTCGGGCTACCCGCTCACTTTTTGGCTTTTTATGATTGGTCTCAGCAGTGTCATGGCACCTGCCGGTGTGTTATTAGCATATGCTGCTGCTGCTAAGTCACTTCAGTCGTGTTGGACTCTGTGTGACCCCATAGACGGCAGCCCATCAGGCTCCCCGGTCCCTGGGATCCTCCAGGCAAGAACACTGGAGTGGGTTGCCATTTCCTTCTCCAATGCATGAAAGTGAAAAGTGAAAGTGAAAGTCGTGCCGGACTCTTAGCAACCCCATGGACTGCAGCCCACCAGGCTCCTCGGTCCATGGGATTTTCCAGGCAAGAGTACTGGAGTGAAGCGCCATTGCCTTCTCCATAGCATGCGCTAATATATTACAAAGAGTGCCCAGCGAGTCTCAAGGTCTGCTGGAAGTCGACTTTCCACCATCTTGGGTCTAACAGTTCTAAGCAGATTTTGTCATATCCTCAAAGACCCTGTCATCCTTTTAAAGACTGTGCCCTGCCCCCTCCCCTCCTGTTTCACTGCCTCCGCCTCTCGCTGTGTGTCCGGCACATGAACCTGGTTGGCAGCACCTGGACCTCGCAGACCTGCTCCTTAGTTGTGTCCAGCCTTTCCCTCCAAGTGGCTCTCTGCGGGTGCTGCCTGTGCGCAGAAGCTCTCTTGCCCCAGCGTCTCCCTCAGTGGGTCTCAGAATCTTTGGTCGCCTGATCCTCACGGGTCACTCTGTAGCCTCCTCCTCCTGACCACTTGCCCTGCCCGGACAGCGGCTCCCCAGTCGTCCTACAGATAGATGGGGTGAGGTAAGCTGTCCTCCCCTCTCCCAGGGAGACAGGGCGGTGGGTGGGCTGCCTTCCTCCCTCGATGCCCTTTCTTGGGGCCTTCCCTGCGGAGGTCCCTGTGGAATCTGAGAGGGGCCTCCACACCCCCCACTCCCCGCAGGTTCTGCTCCTCCCCCACCACCACCAGCACCCCGCTCCCGGCCAGCACCCCCACAAGAGCACTTGCCTCTGTCTCCTCCCCTCCCCCCTCCTCTGTTCTGGGCTCTTCTAGGGGCGATGAGGGTGGAGACTTCTCTGCCCACAGGCATGGCCCTGCCAGGCTTTTCTGTCTCAGACCTTGTTCACCATAATTCCAACTACAGCCTTCCTGGGGCCAATGTAGTCCCAGTGGTGTAGACCCAGTGGGTCAGAGGGTAGAGAGAAAGGGTATTCCATAGGTTGATGCCTCAAATGATCAATTTACCTACACATGCACACACAGAGTTTAAGAGGCCAGTAAAGATGGGGCATTTCCTGGCTGTCCAGTGGTTAAGATTCCATGCTTCCACTGCAGAGGGGCATGGGTTCAATTCCTGATTGGGAAACAGATCCTTTATGTTGCATAATGTAGCCAAGAAAAAAAAAAAAAAGAAGAAGAAGAAAGAAAGAAGGATATGTGGACCTAAAAAAAATTGAGACCTGCAAGTTAAGTTTTATTTAGGGCAAAATGAGGACTGCCGCCCCAGAAATAGCACCTCAGATAGCTCTGAGAAACTGCTCCAAAGAGGCAGGGACCTAGGTCAGTACATATATGATTTTGGTGAAAGGCGAGTTCATAGAATCAAGCACATATTTTTGCAGAAGGATTAGTTAGTAGATGTCGCTGTAAAGGAATTTAGTGCTTTCCTAGATATGAGGAGCTGAGAAGGCAATGGCGCCCCACTCCAGTACTCTTGCCTGGAAAATCCCATGGATGGAGGAGCCTGGTGGGCTGTAGTCCATGGGGTCGCTAAGAGTTGGACACGACTGAGTGACTTCACTTTCACTTTTCACTTTCATGCATTGGAGAAGGAAATGGCAACCCACTCCAGTGTTTTTGCCTGGAGAATCCCAGGGACGGGGAAGCCTGGTGGGCTGCCGTCTCTGGGGTCGCACAGAGTCAGACACGACTGAAGTGACTTAGCAGCAGCAGCAGATACGAGGAGATACAAGAATTGGGCTCATAATATCAGCTCCTGAACATATCTAACTATCTGAAGACCTGTTCTGCCTGTTTTTCAGAGGACAGAGTGCTTCATTTCTGCTGTCCACCCTGAACTCCCTTCAGGCGGTATTGAAGGTCAGCAGTTGTAGCAGGGTATGACTTAATCCTTGTAGAGGTAGATGGCTAGTGCCCATGGCAAGTGCCAATTTGTAGCTGACAGGTATAAGTAATTCAAAAAGGCTTCTCAGAAGAAATAAACTGTTAGGTCTTAAAAGACAGACATGCTGTGCAAGTATAGTTGCTTTGATCAGCCTTCCTCAAAGCCAAATGAATGCCCTCTATTACTTAAGCCATTTCATTTTAATACTTATAGCAACTAACTTTTCTTACCTGAGGAATAAAGGTTCAGGGATCTGGTTACTAAGCCCAAGAGGGCTTCCATTGTTTTGTTTATCCATTCACAGATTTAGTTTAGAAACGACCACCATGTACTGAGTATCTGTTAGGTGCGCATATGGTGCTGGGCTTAGATAACATAAATATTAACACTTAGAATTTCTGACAGTACAGGAGGCATGCAAGAACGGGGATCCCTTCCAGGGCCCGACAGCAGGCTCTTGTCTAACACTCAGAAATGAAATGTCCAAAGAGACACATGTGCTGACAAAGCAAGAGACCTTATTGGGAAGGGGTACCCGGTGGGAGAGCTGCTCCGCCACTTGGTGCCAGTCTCAGGCTTTATGGCAGTGGGGTGAGTTTCCAGGTTGTCTCTGGCCAATCACTCTGACTCTGGGTCTTTCCTGGTGGCACACGCGTCACTCATTCAAGATGGATTCCAATTTGAAGGATGCTGGGAGGTTGGTGGGATATATGAACTGGCATCACCTCTCTCCTTTTGACCTTTCCTGAGTTCTGGTTGGTGGTAGCTTGTTAGTTCAGAGTTCCTTACCATGACCTTGCCTGGTAAGTGGTTACTATTGGGCCTGGCCCAGGCAGGCAGTTTTGGATTGTGGTTCCCCTAACAAAACGAAAAGTCTCATAACAGAAGTAGGTGAGGGGGGACTTCCCTGGGGGCCCAGTGGTTAAGACACCATATTGCCAATGGAGAAGACTCGGGTTCGATCTCTGGTTGGGCTAAATTCTCACATGCCAGGAGGCAGGGCCAAACGATTAAAAAAAAAAAAAAAAGAGGTGAGGGGAGTTCAGGCACATTCCCTCAGGAACCGAGCTCTCTGGGAGCAGGCACGGTGTTGGGAGCGGGCAGCTGCCAGGACCTCTGGCATTTCTAGCTGGCATCCATCTGTGCCGAGTTGCCCTCCGGCTGCTGAGCCTGTGGGTCTGTGTTCCTCTCTGCTCCACAGGGGCCTCTGGGATCTTTGGTGTTGATACCTACATGCCCCCTGCAGCACCCCCCTCCCAAGTCCAGACTGCCATCTTCCTCCTCAAAGGTCTCCAAGGAGAAGCAGAGCAGGGGACAGACCCTGCCTCCCCCCCGCCCAACCTCCTTCCGCAGCAGTGCTCCAGGTACCACAGTGAGGTGACAGAGCCTCCAGAAGCAAGCACGGGGATGGAGAATAATAGTGAGTAGTCCATGAGGCAGCCCTCCGTGTCCCTCAGCCTCGCTCCTCAGACCTGGAACCCCATCTGCTCCCTTCTCTGTGTGTCTGCACAAAATTATAAGACACTTGCTCCCTGAAGAAAAGCTATGACAAACCTAGACAGCATATTAAAAAGCAGAGACATTACTTTGCCGACAAAGCTCCATCTAGTCAAAGCTATGGTTTTTCCAGTAGTCTTGCATGGATGTGAGAGTTGGGCCACAAAGAAAGCTGAGTGCCGAAGAACTGACGCCTTCAAACTATGGTGCTGAACAAGACTCTTGAGAGTCCCTTGGACAGCAAGAAGATGTAACCAGTCCATCCTAAAGGAAATCAATTCTGAATATTCATTGGAAGGACTGATGCTGAAGCTGAAGCTCCAATACTTTGGCCACTAGATGTGAAGAACCGACTCATTAGAAAAGATGCTGATGCTGGGAAAGATTGAGGGCAGGAGGAGAAGGAGACGGCAGAGGAGGAGATGATTGGATGGCATCAATGGATATGAGTTTGAGCAAACTCAGGGAGATAGTGAAGAACAGGAAAGCCTGGTGTGCTGCAGTCCATGGCATCGCGAAGAGTCAGACAGGACCGAACGACTGATCAACAGCGACCACCACCTGACAGGCTTCTCTGCCCTTCCCCATGGGGTGCCTCACTCCAGCATTCTTTCCTTTCCCTTTGATCTGGATTATTCAGTTCATCGTAGTGAGTAAACGACTTTCCAGGGCAAAAACATATCCCCTTACAATAACATTTTAGGAAACGGGGATACAAGTACAAAGAGAGAAAGGACGTAAGGGATTTATTCATAGTTCTTTTCAACCACTGACAGAAGATCTAAAATGCTCTTGTATTCGGGGTTCGCTGAGTAAATTAGTAGAGTGAAGTAACAGTTTAATTTTTAAGTATCGGTGTGGACAGCACACCTGAAGTTACATCTTTCTGTAACTGAGCAAACCTCTGTTGAAAAATGTTTCAAATACAAATGCAAGAGGAAATCTGGTTTTGCAAAATTCTTTTAGCAGATCCTGGAGCAAGCAGGTTGAGGAGGACTGGAAAGACCCAGCCACTCTGGCGGGATGGTCACTGCCCACCTGCAGCTCAGAGGTCCAGCCCTGGCTGCTCGTCAAACTCTTGACCCAGGATGCCTAAAGGAGAGTCCCTTATTTTGGAGAAGAACGCTTACAAGGGGCCCTTGTCAAAACAACACACCATTATGAGGTGGAAGGGCCAAAAAGCCATGAACAACAGGCTCTGAGATTGGCTGCTGGTGGTTTGAAGTGAAGTGCAGGTGAAGGACACGTGCATGCTCAGTTGCTTCCGTCATGTCGGATTCTGTGATCCTATGCACTGCACTGCCAGGTTCCTCTGTCCATGGGATTCTCCAGGCAGAATACTGGAGTGGGTTGTCATGCCCTTCTCCGGGGGATCTTCCCGACCCAGGGATCAAACCCACATCTCTTGTGTCTCCTGCATTGACAGGTGGATTCTTTACCCACTGAGCCACCTGGGGAAAGATGGACCGGAATGAGAGCATGAGAGCTCTCCAGCCCGAGTCAAGGTTTCTCCTAGGAGGCAATTCCAGAAGTGACCACTAGAGGGCAGGAAACACCTGTCTATGTCTGCTTAGGCCGGTGATCAGACAACCTCCCCAAAAGAAGCTGTGTTTCAGGCTTTCCCCGCCATTCTGCTAAAGAACGTTTTTGGCCCTACTGCCTATGGAATCTTAGTTCCCAGACTAGGGGCCAACCATGCCTGCTGAAATGGAAGCACAGAGTCTTAACTACTGGACCCTCGTTGTTTGGTTGAGAGCTGTGGCCAATTCTTGGAGACTCCATGGACTGCAGCACTCCAGACGTCCCTGACTTGCACCATCTCCCAGAGCTTGCTCAAATGCCTGGCCATTGAGTTGGTGATGCCACCCAATCATCTCATCCTCTGTAGTCCCCTTCTCCTTCTGCTTTCAATTTTTCCCAGCAGCAGGGTCTTTTCCAATGAGTCAGCTCTTCACATCAGGTGTCCAAAGTATTGGAGCTTCAGCTTCAGCATCAGTCTTTCTAATGAGTATTCAGGACTGATTTCCTTTAGGATTGACTGGTTGGATCTCCTTGCAGTCCAAGGGACTCTCAAGAGTCTTCTCCAGCACCACAGTTCAAAAGCATCAGTTCTTTGGTGCTCAGCCTTCTTTATGGGCCAGCTCTCACATCTGTACATGACTGCTGGAAAAACCATAGTTTTGACTAGACCGAGCTTTGTTGGCAAAGTAATATCTCTGTTTTTTAATATGCTGTCTATGTTTGTCATAGCTTTTCTTCCAAGGAACAAGTGTCTTTTAATTTCATGGCTGTAGTCACCATCTGCAGTGATTTTGGAGCCCAAGAAAATAATCCATCACTATTTCTATTGTTTCCCCATCTATTTGCCATGAAGTGATAGGACCGGATGCCATGATATTCTTAGTTTTTTCAATGTTGAGTTTTAAACCAACTTTTCACTCTCCTCTTTCACCTCCATCAAGAGGCTCTTTAGTTCCTCTTTGCTTTCTACCATAAGGGTGGTGTCATACTGGACACTTAGGGAATTCTTTTTACCTGTCTATCTAGCTATCATCTATCATCTAATCTATCTATTTATTTTTATTTCTGGCTGTGCTGGGTCTTTGTTGCTGCACGGGCTTTCTCTAGTTGCAGCAAACAGGGGCTACCCTCTAGTTGAGGGACAGGAGTTTCTTGTTGCGGTGGCTTCTCTTGCTGCAGATCACAGGCTCTAGGGTGCCCCGGCTTCAGTAATTGAAGCACATGGACTCAGTAGTTGCAGCTCCCAGGCTCTAGAGCACAGGTTCAATAGTTATGGCCCTCAGTTAGTTGCTCCATGGGATGTGGGAACGTCCCAGATCAGGGATCAACCTGGTGTCTCCTGCATTGTCAGGCGAATTCTTTACCACTGAGCCACCAGGGAAGCATGCCTTAGGGAATTCTTAAAGAACTTTCTTAAGGCCAGTTGCCTAAGCGGCTACCAGAGGAACTCTAAATTTTACTGTCCCAAATGTGTTCAAGCCTTTACATTTTAATACAGGTTTCCCCTAAACAGCCCAGTGTTTCCTCTCAGAGTCATTTTTTAAAACTGAAATTTGGGGCTTCCCTGGTGGCTCAACAGTAAAGAATACACCTGCCACTGCAGGAGACATGGGTTCGATCCCTGGGTTGGGAAGATCCCCTGGAGAAGGAAATGACAACCTGCCTGTTGAATTCTTGCCTGGAAAATTCCATGGACAGAGGAGACTGGAAGGATATGGTCCGCGAGGTTGAAATGACTGAGAAACTGAGTGCATATGGTTGGTTTCTAGCGGATGTTAGTTTCAGGCGCACAGCAAAGTGATTCAGATAGGAGAGCTGGTGAGTTTATTATCCATTCATATAACAGATGAACAGTCATTAAAAATGATAGTCTTCAGACTTATAGTTACCAAAGAGGAAGAGAGGAGAAGGGATACACCTTGCTCTGATATGACAAGTCCTGATTTATTTCTCTAAATACTGCAGTGGGTTGCCATTTCCTTCTCCAGGGGATTTTCCCAAGTCAGGGATTGAACGCAGGTCTCTAGCATTGCAGGCATATTCTTTACCACTTGAGTCACCAGGGAAGCCCAGAGTAAATTCCAACTCATGATTAAAATTTTTAAGGTTTTAATAAATATTGCCCAACTGCTCCCAGAAAGTTGTACCAACTTATCCTCCCGCCAGCAGGAGTGCTTGAGAGTGCCCATTCGTAATATTTTTGCCTTTGGAAAGTTCTTTTTTCACCTTTGACAATCAGATTAAATACACACGGGAGGGGTGTTGTTTATATTTTTAAATGTATATTTCTCATTTTACTTTCAATTGTCTCTTTAAGTGTTTATTTTTTTAAATATTGGGACAACCATTGATTTATAAGGGCTTTACATATTTTTAAAACATTTATTTATTTGGCTGCACCAGGTCTTAGTTGAAACAAGCAGAACTTGTAGTTGCAACAGTGTGAACTCTCGGTTGTGGCATAGGTGAATCTAGTTTCCTGACCAGGGATTGAACCTGGCCGTATGCATTGGGAGCACAGAGTCCTAGCCACTGGACAACCAGGGAAGTGCCAGAGCCCTATATATTTTAAAGTTAATTCACCTAGAGCCAGACACTCTGGAGTGTGAAATCAAGTGGGCCTTAAGAAGCATTACTATGAACAAAGCTAGTGGAGGTGATGAAATTCCAGCTGAGCCATTTCAGATCCTAAAGGTTGATGCTGTTAAAGTGCTGCATTCAATATGCCAGCAAATCGGAAAAATTCAGCAGAGGCCACAGAACTGGAAAAGGTCAGTTTTCATTCCAATCCCAAAGAAACACTATGTCAAAGAATGTTCAAACTACTTTACAACTGCGGTCATTTCACATGCTAGCAAGAGCATGCTCAAAATCCTTCAAGCTAGGTTTCAGCAGTATTTCAACCGAGAACTTCCAGATGTACAAGCTCAATTTAGAAAAGGCAGAGGAACCAGAGATCAAAGTGAAATCATCTGTTGGATCATAGAAAAAGCAAGGGAATTCCAAAAAAAAAAAACAAAAACCTTCTACTCCCACCTCATTGAATACATTAAAGCCTTTGACTGTGTGAATCACAACAAACTGTGGAAAATTCCTAAAGAGATGGGAATACCAGACCGCCTCACCTGCCTCCTGAGAAATCTGTATGCAGGTCAAGAACCAACAGTTACAATCAGACAGGGAACAATGGATTGGTTCCAAATTGGAAAAGGAGTATGTCAAGGCTGTGTATTGTCACCCTGTTTATTTAACTTATATGCAGAGTACATCATGGGAAATACCGGCTGGATGAAGCACAAGCCGGAATTGAGATTGCTGGGAGAAATGTCAACAACCTCAGATATGCAGATGACACCACCCTAGAAGAAAGTGGAAGAAAGTGAAGAGGAACTAAAGAGCCTCTTGACGAAAGCAAAAGAGGAGAGTGAAAAGCTGGCTTAATACTCAACATTCAAAAAATGAAGATCACGGCATATGGTTCCATCACTTCATGGCAAATAGATGGGAAAACAATGGAAACAGTGACAGATTTTATTTTCTTGGGCTCCAAAATCACTGCAGATAGTGACTGCAGCCATGAAATTAAAAGACGCTCACTCCTTGGAAGAAAAGCTATGACAAACCTAGACAGCGTATTAAAAAAACAAAGATATCACTTTGCTGACAAAGGTCCATATAGTCAAATCTATGGTTTTTTTAATAGTCATGTATGGATATGAGAGCTGGACCATAAAGAAGGCTTAGCACTGTAAAATTGGTACTATCAAGCTAGTAGTGCTGGAGAAGACTCTTAAGAGTCCCTCAGACAGCAAGGAGATCAAACCAGTCAATCCTAAAGGAAATCAATCCTGAATACTCATTGGAAAGACTGAGGCTGAAGCTGAAGCTCCAGTACTTTGGACACCTGATGTGAAGAGCTGACTCATTGGAAAAGACCCTGATGCTGGGAAAGATTGAAGGCAGGAGAAGGGGACGACAGAGGATGAGATGGTTGAATGGCGTCACCAACTCAATGGACAGGAGTTTGAGCAAGCTCTGGGAGATGGTGAAGGTCAGGGAAGCCTGGTGTGCTACAGTTCATGGGGTTTCAAAGAGTTGGACATGACTTAGTGACTGAACAACAGCAACAGGCTTTTTGTCACAGATATTGCAACTAATATACCCCAGGGATTTTTTTGTTTTGTTTTGTTTTGAGGGTTTCTGTATCATATGCTAAGTCACTTCAGTCGTGTCCAACTCTGTGCGACCCCACAGACGGCAGCTCACCAGGCTCCTCCGTCCCTGGGATTCTCCAGGCAGGAACATTGGAGTGGGTTGCCATTATAGAAGGGTTTAATCTATAGGTGCTCAACTTTACTACCCCATATGCCTCCCGAAGCAGTGAACTGAAGTAGAAGCACTGAGCTAGAGGTCACGAAGTCAAGCTTGTCCAGCTCCACACTGCAGATAATATTTTCCAAGATGGCTTCAGCACCATCTCCCATCACATATGTTCTTAAAGAGTTGTGTTGACGTGATGCTGAGTTGACGTGTTGTTGCGTTGATGTAATGTTGACGTTCCTCCCATTGAGAAGCAGCTCATGTCCCCTCTCTGAATTGGGAGGGGGGAAGACTGACTACTGAGGAGCTGCAGTGTGATTTCCAAGGCCAGGCTATGCAGGGTGGAACAGCCTCCCTCTGGTCCTCCTGGATTCTCTCTCTAGGAACCCAGCCTCCATAATGTGAGGAAGTTCAGGCCACACAAGGAGGCCACGGGCAGGTGTCTGGGAGGGCAGCCCTCCCTGAGGTCCTAGTCAATGACAGGCATCAACTATCAGATGTACAGGTAAGGAGACCACCCCCCACCCGAGCCACTGCCTGACAGCAACCCCAAGGGCACAGCTCAAGTGACCCCAGTTCACACCCATGAACGTAGGAGACAATAATAAAATGATTATTGTTTTCAGCTCAGGGTTAGGGAGAACTCATCAGACAACAATGAATAGCTGGCATTCACTGGGGCTGACTGATACTAAAAGCCCTGAAACTAGCACTGCCCTGGCCCTTACTCAGTTTTCTTATTTGGAAAATGTAGACAGACACAAAGCAAGGCGGATCCTGCTCTCTGGGCCGTATATCACAGAACTTGAATCCTTGGCCCTGCCACACCTGGCCGACACACAGAGGATCTTCTACACACTCTGTAAGCAAGCGGGTGGGCTGTCCTCCCTTGAGAAGCACCTGGTTCCTTCTACTCAACAGGAAAAACAAGAAGAAGAGGAAAAGTGGTCCCCTGGTCTCTGGCTGTCCTGAAATACATCTTGGCAAGTGGTCAGATTTCAAATTGCTTTGTGTCCCTGTTCACTTGGTCCTACCAAATCAGGAAATAACCTGATTTGATGCAGAAACATCCTTCTAGCATTGAGGCAAGAGTAGAATCCTTCGGGAGAGGGGAAGCAATAAACTGTGAATCTGAGATAAACAGTGACTTTTGGTGTGTTTAGAGGTTCACTGGGGTTTTGGTTTGAATAATTCATAAGTAAGTGGCTGTTTGCCAGCCTTTCAGCCATCGCCAATCAGAGTCGAGCTCTTTGGGGTCCTTGTTCTGGGATATGTGCCCCTTCCTGCCACTCAGCAAGCAGACGTGCCTTCTGGGAGTGGCATCATTAGTCACTCAGTTGTGCTGGATTCTTTGCGAGCCCATGCCCTTGGAATTCTCCAGACAAAAACACTGGAGTGGGTTGCCATTCCCTTCTCCAGGAGATCTTCCCGACCCAGGGACTGAACCCAGGTCTCCATCATTGCAGGCAGATTCTTTACCATCTGAGCCACCAGGGAGTGGGTGGAATTTGTGTAAAGCCTGGGTCTGCCATGTGTTGAGGCAAGTCCCTGCACCTGCCTGAATCTTCATGTTCTTCTTTGTAAACTTAGGGTTTTAATATCCCTCTCCCAGTCACTGTGGGGCTCCCTGGGATAGCAGGTGAGAGAGCCTGCGTGCAGCAAGAACACAGAAATGCTGGTTGTGAGTGTTGTTATTTCTGGCATTGGCAGAGGCACTCGAAAATTCACATAATGCTTTCACCTTAGCCAAGCTGTGGATAATGCAGTGTAAAATACTTCTGTCCTGTTTCCTGTGTGATTACACCGAGGAACAAGTAGGTTAAATCTCTTGTTCAAGGTCTCCCCATTGGTACATTTCAGGTCTCAGATGCAAATGGACCTTTCTCCAGTATCAGGAGCCCATGCTGTCTCCATAATCCACTCACCTTGCCTGAAAGTTCATTCATCCTATGCATTCAACATATGCATCCGTTGAGCATCTGTGTTGTGCCAGATGCTGGGGGTGAGGCAGGGGGCAGAGATAAACAGGAGCATGGGGAGGGCCATGCCTGAGCTGAATCTTGAAGGGAAAGAGGAGTTTACAAAGCAGATAAAGGAAGCGTGGGCAACCAGGAAGTCCCTATTTTCAGTTTTCACAAAGGCTTTCTTGAGTTCCTATTTTCCTTTCCTGGTCCTAGGCACAGGTGTGTAGCTTGGCTCCTGCCTCAAAGGTCCAGGAAAAAACCCAACAACGGTGAAACAGAAGTAACAGACAGGTTCTGAAATACGTCATCTCCCCCATGACCATCAGTGATGCCGGAGCCTTTGTGAAAACTGAAAAAACAGGAAGAGACTGCACAGAGGTCTGGGACTCGGAAATGTCATGCAGAGACACAGTGGGCCGCTCTTCTTTTTAGAAACAATTTTATTTATTTATTTATGACTGTCCTGGGTCTCCACCGCCGCGCTTGGGCTTTCTCTAGTTGTGGTGAGCAGGGGCTGCTGTCCAGTTGCAGGGCTCAAGTTTCTCACTGGGGTGGCTTCTCCGGTTGCAGAGCACAGGCCCTGGGGTGCGTGGACTCAGTGGTTGGGGCACGCGGGCTTAGCTGCCCTGCAGCACGTGGAACCCTCCTGGACCAGAGATCAAACCCGTGTCCCCTGCAGGTGGGATTCGTATCCACTGGACCACCAGGCAAGTCCAATGGGTCTCTTTAAGGGGAACAAAAAAGAGCAGGACTCCTAGAAATCGATCCCTGAGGTCTCTAATGAGCATTACTTATGAATTGTACCTCTGCCTACCCTGCAGAAAGGAGGAAGGGCAGGACTGGTCCATGGTGCCCCCCAGAATGACTGGTACCCACTCATGGCTCTCATCTTGGCCTCTCCAGCCCTCAGAGGGCATGGCTCTGAGACATCAGCAGCACGGAGCTAGCAGCCTGTCCTGGCTTTCTTGAGTTCCCGTCTTCCTTTCCTGGTCCCAGGTACAGGTGTATAGTCTGGCTCCTGCCTCAAAGGTCCAGGAAAACAAAATCAACAACTGTAAAACTGAAGTAACAGACAGGTTCTGAAATGTAACATCTCCCCCATTACCATCAATGAGCCTTTGTGAAAAGGGGAAATAGGGACTTCCCTGGTGGGCCAGCGGAGAATGCGATGGCACCCCACCCCAGCACTCTTCCTGGAAAATCCCATGGGTGGAGGAGCCTGGAGGGCTGCGGTCCATGGGGTCGCTAGGAGTCGGACACGACTGAGCCACTTCACTTTCACTTTTCACTTTCATGCATTGGAGAAGGAAATGGCAGTTCACTTCAGTATTCTTGCCTGGAGAATCCCAGGGATGGGGAAGCCTGGTGGGCTGCCATCTATGTGGTCGCACAGAGTCGGACATGACTGAAGCGACTTAGCAGCAGCAGCCCCAGCAGCTGGTGGTCCAGTGGTTAGGACTCCATGCTGCTAATGCAGGGAGCATGGGGTTCATCCCTGGTCGGGGAACTAAGATCCCACATGCTGTGTAGTAAGGCCAAATGATTTAAAAACAAAACAAAACAAATTTTTAAAAAATTGAAAATAGAGACAAAGCATTCTCAGTCCTGATTCCGTAGGTATCAACTGAAATCTACATACTAGAGAAGCAAGAGCTCGTGGAAGCTAAATAAAGCACATTCATTTTCTTAATTCATTGTAAATTCTGGACTGTGAAATCGTATCAGCCAATCGGAGTAGAAGGATTTGTATAGGTGTATCTCGGAGATACTGGGGATTCCATTCCAGACCACTCCAATAAAGCAAATGTTGTACTAAAGCAGTCACATGACTTTTTGGTTTCCCAGTGCATATAAAAGTCATGTTTACACTATGCTGTGGTCTCTTAAGTGTGCAATCATATTATGGCTAAAAAACAATGTGCATAGGTTAATTAAAAATTATTTTATTGCTAAAGTATGCTAACCATTATCTGAGCCTTCAGTGAGTTAAAGCAACATCAAAAATCACTAATCACAGATCATAACAAGTAAGATTTGAAATACTGCAAGAATTACCAAAATGTAACAGAGACTCAGTGAACAAATGCTTTTGGAAAAATGACACCCCATAGTCTTGCTCACTACAGGATTGCCACCAACCTTCAGTTTGTTTTTTATTTTTTAAAAAGGCAGTATCACTGAAGTGTAATCAAGTGAAGGAAGGGCAATAGAAAGAGGTGTGTCTGTGTATTATTAGATAATCTCCTAAAGTAAAACCTTGCCCTTGATTTTCAAATCCATGCCATGTCTGTGACAAACTGTGGACAGAGGCAGAAATGGGTATTTCCATGCAGTATAAATCATTCTAATATTTAACAAAAGTTATTTCATGATGTTACAGAAATTCGAAGAATAGACACACACACACAAATAGTATCACTAACCCCAGTGTTTTTAAAATATATTGTTCGTTTTTATTGGACTGCGCTGGGTCTTGGTCATGGCAAGAGAGATATTTGACCTTTGCTGCAGCACACAGAATCTTTAGTTGAGGCGCGTGGAATCTAGTTCCCCGAACAGGTATGGAACCCGGGCTCCCTGGATTGGGAATATGGAGCCTTAGCCACTGGACCACCAGGGAAGCCCCAGGGTATCCATTTGTTAAATGTAGAGCATCATTTTATTCTTTTACCGCCCATTATGGGTTGAATTGTGTCCCCTCAAAAAGAAATGTTGAAGTCCTAATCCCAAGGACCTCAGAATGTGACCTTGTTTGGAGTTAAGGTCTTTATAGAGATAATTAGATTCAAAAAAGGTCATTCGGGTGAGCCTTCATCTAGTGTGCGCTGGTGTCTTGATGAAAAAGAGAACTTTGGTTATAGAGACAGATAGGCACACAGGGAGAACACTGTGAAATGGAAGCCGGCATTGAGGTGTATATCTGCAACAAAATGTCAAATATGACCAGCAGGGCACCAGAAGCTAGGAGCACATTCCTCCCCAGACGTTAAAAGGAACCAGCCCTGGCCCTGGACTTCTGGCCACCAGAACTGTAAAACTATAAATGCTGTTCTCTTTGTTACAGCAGCCCCAGGAACGAATACATGTGTGAGAGGCCCCACTTCAATTATTACCAAAGTGAGAATTCCTGAAAGTTAAGGAGCACGTGGGGTGCAGAAGGCAAACCAACAGTAGCTTCGAAGTGAACAACCCCAAGCCGGGAGCCTCCGCAAGGCCCAGCTCACTCAAAACTCAATGAGTCCCGTGTGCAGCAGGTGAGAACCATTGCAAGTATTCAGGGGTTTAAAAAAAAAAAAAAAGCCCCAATGGGATGTTGACGGGGATGGAGTTGCATCTACAGACCAATTTGGGGAGAATTACTTAATTCTTAGTGGCACTGGTGGTAAAGAACCTGCCCACCAATACAGGAGACGTAAGGGACTCGGGTTTGATCCCTGAGTCAGGAAGATCCCCTGGAGGAGGGCGTGGCAACCCACACCAGTGTTCTTGCCTGGAGAATCCCCATGGACAGAGGAGCCTGGTGGGCTACAGTCCATAGGGCTGCAAAGAGTCAGACACATCTGAAGTGGCTTAGCAAGCACACCCTCAATTCTTAGTAACATCGAGGCTTCTAATCCATCAACATAGGATGTCTCTCCGTGTATTTAAGAAGAGCTACAATTTTTTTTTTTTTTTTTTACTATATAAACTTTGGAAGTTTTTATTTTTAAAATGTATTTATTTGTAGTTGGAGGATACTTGCTTTACGACATTGTGCTGGTTTCTGCCATGTATCAACATGAATCAGCCATAGGGATACATGTGTGCCCTCCCTCTTGCACCTCCCTCCCACCTCCCACCCATCCTATCCCTCTAGGATGTCGCAGAGTGCCAGGTTTCCTGCGTCATACAGCGAATTCCCACTGGCTATCTATTTTACATATGGTAATTCACATGTTTCAATGCTAGTCTCTCAGATCCTCCCACCCTCTCCTTCCACTGTGTCCACAAGTCTGTTCTGTATGTCCGCATCTCCATTGCTGCCCTGCAAATAGGTTCATCAGTACAATTCTTGAGCAACTGTTACACTCCAACCCTTAACCTAAATCAATAAATGCATTTTAATAAATGCAGTAATCTGCATTTTATGCATGTGGCATCTGAGCCCATAGAAGTGTAGAAATCTACAAAGGCAACACAACAAGCACACTGGAATTCTGGGCTGGATCTGTCGGATGCTTTTTCTATTTCATTCCATGGCCTCTTCTGCTACTACGGTGGGCAATAGCCCCCAGCCAGTTCTAGTTTATGGTCTTTCATGAGCATAAGCCATTGCCTCGAAAAACAGACAAGGGATTGATGAAAAGAAAAGGTTAAGTTGGGTTGTCTATAGTAACACGGAAAAATATCCAAAATGTAGAGATAAGTGAAGAAGGAGCTCACAGAACACTCTATCCCACTGCCTATTTCCCTCCAGCCAGAGATATGTATGTTTTTCACTTTGGGAAGGAGACACAAGAAGTGGTGACCGTTGTCCTCTCTGGGGAGAGTAATGTGGTGGTGGATTAATGAGAAGGGTTTTAACTTTTCAGCCTAGACTACCCTCTACTGTCATTCTGTCGTTGAAGGTTTAACCAGAGAAGCATGCATTGCCTTGACAACTAAAAGAACTTCCAGTAGAGAGAGATGGGGAAAGATTCCCCCGATGTTGCCTGTTACAGAAACTTGAAAATGGGAAGTTGCTTGGTTCCCCTTCACAAGTGTGTGATAACCACCTTCCTAAGGGTCTCCTTGTGGGGAGGGGGTGGGTAGGATGATGGGTACACCGAAAGGAATACATCTGGCACTGCCTGCCCTAGGGTCCTCGGCTAGGCTGACCGTGAGTGTAGCCATTGCTGCTGCACTGAAGCTTGAGCTGTTGGTTGCCCCCCTGGGGTGTGAAGGCCCCCCCACCCTTACCCATCTCCAGAGCTGCTTCACCCACAGGTGCTCAGGGCTTTGCAGCAGTTCCTGTTTGGGGGCCACGTGAAAGTGACAAAGAGGAAGCTGTGGCCGTGACAGTGAGAGTGCAGTAGGGAGAGGTCTGACCCTTGCCCTCTGGGGATGAAATGCCTCTGGCACGTCTGCAAAAGGCTCAGCCAGTAGGGGGATGCTCCCTTGTGCTCTCCTGGGGATCCCTGAAGACCACAGAGTAGGTGAGACCTTCACTCTGATTCTCCTCCCCTCCAATGGTCTTCCCCACCCCCACTGTACCTACCAGGCACTTTCTCATCCTGCACTGAAATGATCTGTTTCTTTTTCCACTTCCCAGACCGGCCTGTGTGGTTTTAGAAGGCAAGCTGAGGACTCTGTTTTTACTCATCTTTGTTTTCCTAATGCCTGGAATCAGGCAGGGTACGTAATGGGCACACCTTATGTATTGGGTGGATGGACAGATGGATGGATGGAGCTAGTACAATGAAAGCTGACATACTTCCATCCATTCCTCCAATCCATCCATCTCCCACCACCTAGATGTGGCCCCGCACGTCAGCTTGCTGCCCTGTGAGTGTGGGCACACGTAATATACGCTGGAGACACTGGGTATCTGTCCTCATTGACCCTTCTAAGCATCTGGAAGGAGAACAGACTCACAAGAATGAGAAGACAAGTTGTAGACTGGGAGAAGATATTTGCAAAACATGTATCTGATAAAGGATCAGTATCCAAAATACACAGAGAACTCTCAAAACTCAATAGTAAGAAAGCAAATGGCCCAACTTAAAAATGGGCAAAAGATCTATATATCTCACCAAAGAAGATATACAGGTGACAAATATGAAAAGATTTTCAGCATCATATGTACTTAGGGAATTTTAAATTTAACCAACAATGAGATACCACTATATAGCTATTAGAATGGCCAAAATCCAGAACATTGAAAATGCCAGATGGTGACAAAGATGTCAAGCAACAGGGACTCTTGTTAATTTCTGTGGGAATTCACAATGGAACAGACACTTTGGAAGACAGCTTGATCATTTCATACCAAATAAATATACTCCTACCATATGATCCAGCGATCATGCTCCGTGGTATTTATCGAAAGAAGTTGAAAACTTATGTCTATAGTACAAAAGCCTGTACACAAATGCTTATTCATAATTGACAAAACTTGGAAACAATGAAAATGTCTTTCAGAAGGTGAATGGATCAATGAACTTTGGTATATCCAAACAGTAGAATATTAGTGCTAAAAATATATGAGCTATCAAGCCAGGAAAAGACATGGATGAGCCTTAATTGCATGTTACTAACTGAAAGAAGCCAATCTGAAAGTCTACATACTATATAACCATATATATCGTTATATAGTATGTGTATATATAGTCCAACTACATAACATTCTGGAAGGGAAAAACTATAATGACAGTATAAAAATCAATGGTTTCCAGGGAGGTGGGGGGATGAATACATAGGTAAGAGTGCAGAGGGGTTTCAGAGCTATGAAACTATTGTGTTGATATTGTATTAGTGAATACATGTCATTATACTGGGCCAAACTCACATAATGTACAGCACCACGAGAGAACTTTCATGTAAATTGGACTTTATTCAATAACAGTGTGTCAATATTGGTTCATCTACTATAACAAGTGTACCATGTTCAATAATGCATGTTAATAATTGGGTAAATGTGTGTGTATGTGTGTGTGTATGTGAGAAGGGTATATGGGAACTATGTACTTTTTAAAAATAGGATCTGTTATGTTTTATTTATTTTGGCTGCACCGAGTCTCAGTTGCAGCATGCAGGATCTTTGAACTTCCTTGTAGTATGTGAACCCTTAGTCCAGCATGTGGGATCTAGTTTCCTGACCAGATAGCAAACCCAGGCCCCCTATATTGGGAGCAGAGAATCTTAGCCACTGGACCACCAGGGAAGTCTTCATTATGCACTTTCTTCTGCTCATTTTTTTCTGTAAATATAAAACAGCTCACAAAACAAAGTCCATAAAAAAAACCCAACAACAACAAAAAAACCGAAAAGCAGCCTCTGCCAACTAATTATTTGACACATAGAAACATGGAAGTGTCAGGGTAGCTATAATAATCTCTCCCTGCAACCATGATTAGCATCAGATATTTACAAATCAAGGGTCTCCTCTGTGCCAGGGACTGCACTGGGAAGGAAGCACAGAGGTATGGCAGGACAGTCTAGTGGAATGATCACTTCTGCCCCACGGCCTCCAGGCTGGCCATCTCATCTGCTCTGGGTCCTGTCCTTGCTCTGTGACAGGAGCCACGGAACACTGGGGGCTGAGCATCCCATTCGAAAGCACCAGAGTCCCTTTAGCAAGCCAGCTGGCTGGCTATTTATAACACCCCTGCTTCCCCACAAAACTCCCCTGTGGCTCAGATTCTCGGGTAAAGAATCTGCCTGCAATGCAGGAGACCCAGGTTCCATCCCTAGGTTGGGAAGATCTCCTGGAGATGGGAATGACAACCCACTCCAGTATTCTTGCCTGGAGAATCCTATGTATGGACAGAGGAGCCTGGTGGACTTTAGTACATGGGGTCACAAAGAGTCAGACCCAACTGAGTGACTAACACTTTCAATTTCACTTTCACTGCTTCCTCAGGAAGACATCTTCTTTCACCTTCTCTGGCGTTTTCCAGGAATGCTGTTAGTGAGGGTGCTCCTGGAACAGGGCACAAGTCAGCACTCTGCTGAGGAGAGCTGTCCCTGACAGCTAAACATGGGAACGATTAGAGTCCTTCACCTCTAGGCAGTGGAACTAGGTTGGGAAGACAAGAGGCTGGGAGCTGCTGCCTTTTAATAGGAACCTGTTTATACAACCTGAGTTTTAAAACTGCATATATAGTCATCCTGAAATATTTAAAACAAAATAAAATAAAAGACAAAATCAGAAGGTTCATTTTGGGACCAGAGATTAAAGGGCTGGAACTGAAGTGGTTGAAGATGTGGGACTGTGTTGGTCGGAGAGTTCCTGGGCTGGGCAGAGGACCCCACTGGCTGTGTCAGTGTCCTGGGGATGCCACAACAGAGCTCACAGAACGTTGATTTAGACAACAGACATTTGTTGTCTCAGAGTTCCGGTGTCTGGAAGTCTGAGGTGGAAGTGTAGGCAGGGGTGGTTCCTTCTGAAGGCCATCGGGGAATGATCTGTTCCAGCTTCCCTCCCTGGCTTGTAGATGGCCATCTTTGTGTTCACATGGCATTCTTTCAGTGTGTGTGTGTCCAAATTGCCCCTTTCTATGGTCTAGTCAAGGCTATGGTTTTTCCAGTGGTCATGTATGGATGTGAGAGTTGGACTGTGAAGAAAGCTGAGTGCCGAAGAATTGATGCTTTTGAACTGTGGTGTTGGAGAAGACTCTTGAGAGTCCCTTGGACTGCAAGGAGATCCAACCAGTCCATTCTGAAGGAGATCAGCCTTGGGATTTCTTTGGAAGGAATGATGCTAAAGCTGAAACTCCAGTACTTTGGCCACCTCATGCGAAGAGCTGACTCATTGGAAAAGACTCTGATGCTGGGAGGCACTGGGGGCAGGAGGAGAAGGGGACGACAGAGGATGAGATGGCTGGATGGCATCACTGACTCGACGGACATGAGTCTGAGTGAACTCCGGGAGTTGGTGATGGACAGGGAGGCCTGGTGTGCTGCGATTCATGGGGTAGCAAAGAGTCGGACACGACTGAGCGACTGAACTGAACTGAACTGATAGGGACACTAGTCAAACTGGGTTAGCATCCACCCTAATGACCTCATTGTAACTTGATGGCCTCTATAAAGATCATACCTCCAAATATGGTCCCATTCTGAAGTAGTGAGGGTTGGGACTTCAGCAGGTGGACTTAGGGGGACACAACTCAGCCTGTAACAACATCAGAGCGTCTAACAGCCAGACAGGAGGCTTTACAGTAATGAAAGAGGTTCTTACAGTAATCAAATCCCAGGTCCCCAGTGTCCCGGGGGATGCGAAGGACACAGAGATGCTTCAGTCACCTCAGGAGAAAGGCTACTAGCACAGGAGCTCAAGGAACGACAGGTCAGCAGGGTCCAGGGCAGAGGGGCTCAAAAAGCCCTTGGCTGTCCACCCAGCTGGCTCTGTCTTGGGCCACGTGGCTCTCCCTTCTCCTCTCTTGCACTTGCTGCTATGGCTACTACCTGATTGCAGCCCTCATCCCCCCATCTTATTCCCTTGGGCCAGCTGTCGCCCACCCCTGCTCTTATCAGAATGCTGGGGCCAGGAATGAAGCAGGAGGGTCAAGCGCTTTATGATCATCCCAGCTCTGAGCTTAGTCCTTTAATGGTTTGATTTCCTAAGCTCTCCCTGCCTGTGATAAACTCTGGTGTTACAATTGAGAAATAATTCCTCTTTTGAAAAGCTAGAGGTTGTTGGTCACTCGTTTAACTTTTATAGAATTTACTTTCTCAGCTAGAGTTTCAGCAAAGATGAAACTGGACTCTTGCCCTGGGGCAATGTATCATCAGCTCAACGTTAACAGGTCCTTCAAAAATGTAAGGGAATTAGCAGTTTTAGCATGGGTTTTGTTAATGATTAGACTCCCTTTGCCATATTATTTTCTTCATTACTACTCAAATATCCACCCAGTGTTTATAGATTAGTAACAAAACTTCACAGCTATTTAAAAAAAAATTTTTAGATATAATTGACACATAACATTCTATTGGTGTACAACATGATTCAACATTTGTATATATTATGAAATGATCACCACTGTAAGTCTAGCTAATATCTGTCACCACAGTCGGTACAAACTCTGTTTTCTCTTGTGATAAGATCTTTAAGATCTATTCAGCAGCTCTCAAATACACAATACAGGGACTTCTCTGCTGGTCCAGTGGTTGACTCTGCACTTCCAAACCTGGAGCTTGGGTTTGATCCCTGGTCGAGGAGCTAAGATCCCGCATACCATGCGACTTGGCCAAAAATGGGGAGAAAAATACCCAAATACACAATACAGTATTATTAACTAGAGTCACTGTGCTGTATGTTACCTTTCCAGGACTTACTTATCTTGTAACTGCAGTCTGTACCTCTTGACCTCTTTCACTGTAAATGCATTGTCACAGTAAGATGTATTGTTTGTTTTACATCTGCCTGGCTGTGCTGAGCAGGAGAAGCTCAACACCTGTGATGTTACTCACTACCTGTTTGCGTGGAGCCTCTGTGAGAACCTCAGCTGGCATCAATCACCCCTAAGCCCCAGGCACAACACGGAAGAGGAGACTGCTCACGAGGCTGGGTCACGAAGGCCACAGAGCTCCCTCCAGAACCGAGTAAACCCATCGCTGGGACCATGTCTCTTCTCTGGGACTGAATCCCAGTGAGGCAGCTTGTCCAGGAACTGCCCATCAGTTATTACTGGAGTTTTACAGAACGGTAAGAGGAACACAGATCTGGAGGCAGAAGTGGCAGCCTGGAGCTCTGATTTCCCACTTGGCTGGCTGTACCCCTCCACCTTTCTGAGCCTCGGCTGCCTCCTGATGGGCCCTGGTGAGCCCGTGTGCCCCTGGTGGTGTGCTGGCCTGTGTCCACCCATTGCAAGAGGTTATCACTGCAAGGACCTTCCTGACTTTGCCTGGAGTGCTCATCTGTTTGGGAGGTGCTCTCTGTTTCCAGATCCTAGAGGACAGCAAGGGCCCACCTATCCCAAATTCTGGACCATCCCAGAGGAATACAGGGAAACAGATGAGCCAAGTCCATGCAGCTGATGGCTGGGCCTCAGCTCATGGTATTATCCAGGATTCCCAGAGAATCCATTGAGTCGGAGGGGCCAAGCCCAGGGGAAGAGAAGGAATTGGGGGTATCAGGTCTTAACGTGGACAGAGAAGGCATGTGTGTGTGTTGGGGGCGGGGGCGGTCCCAGTCTGGTCACGTGACAAGGACGTCCTGAGAAAGAAACCCGGATGTAACATTATGCAAAACCTTTCCCTGAATGAAAAAGCAGCGAAGGAAGGACTCGTCCACAAATAGTAAGTGAAACCAAACCTTGCGTCACTTACGGTGAAAGTTCAGCCCACAAAACCCCCCTTGGTGAGCCTCCAGATCCCGCCCAATTAGCCCTGCCCACAAGGAAACTGGCCGGTTGGGTCTGAGTCCACTCTCAGCCAAGTTGACGGGTGCGGAACCAGCTGTGGTCGCGTCAGTGACCTTTCTGTACTCAGCACAAATGATCATTTTTATTAGCAGACCTCATGCATGATCAGGTCTCAGGACTGATTTCCAATTTGTGTTTCTTTTCCTTGAGCCTCAGCTTGGATTTGTCTCCATATGCCTGCACTGTGTGATGATCCATTCTCACACTCTGTCCCGCTGTGGTTTTCTCCTGCCCCATTACCAGCCTCCTCCTGCCCAGCTGTCATGTCCTGCCATAAAAAAAAAAAAAAAAAAAAAAGTATTTGGCTGCACCAGGTTTTAATTGTGATGGTGGGGCTGTGCTCAGTCGTGTCTGACTCTTTTGACCCCATGGACTGTAAAGGCTCCTCTGTCCATGGAATTTTCCAGGCAAGAATACTGGAGTGGATTGCCATTTCCTTCTCCAGGGATCTTCCCAACCCAGAGATTGAAACTGCATCTCTTGTGTTTCCTGCGTTGGTAGGCAGAGTCTTTACCACTGCACCACCTGGGAACTCCCCCTTCATTGGGTACCCAGGATCTTTAGTTGCAGCCTGCGGGATCTAGTTCCCTCACCCGGGAACCCCTGCACTGGGAGTGTGGAGTCTTAGCCACTGGACCACCAGGGAAGGCCCTGTCCTGTCTCTTTCTTCTCTCCTCCCTTTGGCTCCTCCACCAGCCCCAGAGCATGAGCACGTGTGTGTGTATGTACGTGTATACAAAGCTGCCCCTGATGAAAAATCTAGTAGCTGGAACAAGAGTTCATTCATTCAGTCAATAAATTTGGAACCTCCTGTATGGAAAAACTAAGGATAGAGCAGACAGACAGAACTCCTGTTGTCCTGGTGGGGCCCGGGGGTGCACTGCTAAGGAGACCAGGGGCGGGTGCTAGGGGACCAGGAGGGACAGCCTCAGGGGGCCCTGGCTTCTCTGCTCACACCAGTCCTGTGGTGGGCCCTCCTTCTGCTCGGTGCCCACAGGCCCCAAGAACAAGCCTTGTTCTCCCACGGGATTTTGCATCACATGAGGATCAAGTCTAGACATGACCTGCAGGAGGCTTTTCTGTTAGAGGACGTTGTGAGGGGAGAGGCTGTGCTTTTTCGGACCATCACAGGCTTGAACTTAGGCCTGGTCTCTTTCCCCTGGGAACCAAGTTGGCTCCAACTGTGGTGTCGACCTGTGGACCGGTTGTGATGACTCTGTTCATTGCCATGGAAGTCGGAGGAGGGCAGGACTTGGCGTTGGACTGAGGGTGGGAGGAGGGGCCGAGCTGGAAGGTACTGTAATAGGGAGGGCAGGGAGGGAGGCTGGCAAGTTGTTAAGGTGGGAAGAGCAGGTTGCAGGACCACCAGAAAGTGAGCAACCTCCACAGAATGCTGAGAGGGGGCCAGGCCCTCATCAGTGTGGTAGCCCAGGTGGAGTGGTGGGGAAGCACGCAATGAGGCAGCCAGGGGGCAAAGCTTTCTCCTGCTTATCTCCAGCTGTGTGTCCTTTCGTGAGTTACTTAACCTCTCTGGGCCTCATTTCATTCCCATGGAAAATACATTTAATGACACCTACTTTAGAGGGTTGTTATAGAGACAATGTTTGCAAAGAGCTGGGCACATTGAAGTTATTTCATAAATAATACCCACCATAATGACCACACGTCTGGTAGGTTTATCCTCCCTGGCAGGAATTTTAGAGATCTTCCAGTTCAGTGGTTCTCAACCCTTAGCCTGCACCAGTCCTGCCCGAAGACCGTGTTAAAAACTGACTTCTGGGCTCCTCTCCCCTGCCTCCCTTAGGTTCTGATGAGTAGGTCTGGGTGGGGCCTGAGCATCTGTTCCTGTAACAAGTTCCAGGTGGTCCTGACACCGCTGTCTGGGGGCCATACTTTGAGAACTGCTGTGCTAGCATAAACCCTGATTTTGGAGATGAGGATCTTGAGGTTCTGAGTGTTTGCTCCTTGCCATGGTCAGCAGAGTCTAGGCCTCCCAGCTCCTGGTCCAGGCCAAGGTCAGGACAGAGCATGTTGCTAGGATCAGGATGCAGGAAGTCAAGAGTGCTCGCAAAAGGCCCAGGATGCATCGGTTCTAGTGAGAGGAGTGAGCTTGACAGAGAGAAAAGCCCACCATTCAAGGAAGGGAACTGGCCTCGGTGTGGGCCTGAGCCACAGTCAAAACCACAGCCCGAGTCTCTGGCCTCAGGAAGTACGTGAGAGCATGTGAGAAAGTGTGTGAATGGAGCAAGTATTGTGTAGATGGCATGGGGATGGGAGATAAGTGTTTGTGTGTGGAAGGGGGTAAGTGTGTGTGTGGCAGAGGTAAGTGTTTGTGAGAGTCTGTGTGAGCCTCATGTGGGTGAGTGATTTCTGTATGAAAGAGTGTGTCTGGGTGTGTGCGTGTGTGAGTTTGTGGGAAGACTATTTGTCTGCTCAGGCTGCCATAACCAAGTGCCATAGTTTGAGCACCTTAAACAGATGGTATTTATTGCCTCACAGATTTGGAGGCTGGAAGTTTGAGATCAAGGTGTCTGCAGGCTTGGCTTCTCCTGAGGCGTCTCGCCTTGGCTTGTAGACGGCCGTCTTCTCCCCTGTCCACGTGGTTTTCCTCTGTGTCTGTCTGTGCCCTGATGACCTCTTCTCATAATGACACCAGTCATATTGGATTAGGGCCCAGCCCAATGATCTTATTTTATGTTTATCATCTCTTTAAAGGCCCCGTCTCCAAATATAGTCACGTTCTGAGGTGAAGACTTCAACATGTAGGTATTAGGGAGACTCAACTCAGCCTATGACTCGTGTGTGTGTGTGTGTGTGTGTGTGTGTGCATGCGTGCGTGCATGTGAGTGCATATGGAAAGTCGACAGTTCTGAAGGATACACTGCTCAGCCGCCTGCCCCATCAGAGTGAAGTATGTGAGAAATTCGACTTTCTTTCCTGCTTCATCCTGAGTTTATGGGGAGGCTAAGGCACCAACCCTTCCCCACCCCAGTCCCGGGGGCCTATGGTTCTGTAGGTCTCAGGATTGGAGGTGAATTCCTTCCAAGCTGGTGTAGAATTTTGCCTCCATCCAAGCAATCCCTTCCTCTGAGCCCCATCCTTCAGCAACGTGACATTTCTGAGCCCACCCTCCTGGACATTTCCTGAAGAAGCAGCTTGGGAAAGGCAGCTTCCTGCCCAGGGGGGACCCACTGCCTCAACCCCACTGCCTGGAGCTCCCCTCAAGCAGCTCACCCCTCATCTCCCTGAGGTCAGAGTCCCCATTCTCTTTAAAGTTAGAAACGACATTTTGGGCTCTCCATGGTTAGTTAAGCCTCGTTGTTTCAGAGTGGAAGGGACTGTTTGTGGCCTCAGGGTGATGTGGCAAGAGTTTATTTCAGGCTTTACAAAAGGCTTGTTTTCCATTTGGAATGGATTATTACCTAACAGCCCAGCCTTCATAGCAACGGAACAAGGGCTCGCTGATGCAATCTCAACCGTGGGCTTTCTTAATGCAGCTGGACAGTCATTCTGCTTCCAAGTGCAGCTCACACAAAAGAAGGGTCCTAGGGACAGAGGAGCCTAATGGGCTGCCATCTATGGGGTCGCACAGAGTTGGACATGACTGAAGCGACTTAGCAGCAGCAGCAGCAGGGACACAAGGACTCCTGGTTGGAACTGGAAGAGTCTTGAACAATACAGGGTCCTGGGGCAGTGGGGCTGCAGGAATGCTGGTGGGGGCAACGTACAGGCTGCAGGCAGCCGACGCCCCAGGGAAGTGAGCACAAGGCTCAGTCTGCGGCCCACTCAGTGGTTAGCACTTGCGTTTGTTGGCTAGTACTTGCTTCCCTGGTGGCTCAGATGGTAAAGCGTCCATCTGCAATGCGGGAGACCCAGGTTCGATCCCTGGGTTGGGAAGATCCCCTGGAGAAGGAAATGGCAACCCACTCTAGTACTCTTGCCTGGAAAATTCCATGGGCAGAGGAGCCTGGTAGGCTACAGTCCAAGAGGTCGCAAAGGGTCAGACACGACTGAGCTACTTTACTTTCTTTCTTTGTTGACTAAAATGTTGACCGAATGAATATAAAGGAATAAAAACAAGATTCAAAGGGAAGGAATTCCCTAGCTGTCTACTGGTTAGAACCTCTGTGTTTTCACTGCAAAGGCCTGGGTTGGATCCTTGGTTGGGGAACTGAGATCCCACAAGTTGGGGAGGGGAAAGATTTAAAGGGAAAAGGTGGGTTTGGGGTAGAAAAACAAGGACCAGAAGTGATGGAGAGATATGATCACAGGCTTCTTCTGCGGGAATCACGGCCAGGGTGACAGTGCCTTTGAGGAAAGCGTCTGGTCAGGTTACATGCCAGTCTGCCTCAAATGACTTCTTAAGCACCCATTGTGTGTAGAACACTGGGAAGCTAATAAAAGATGTCTTATCAAGAATTTTGATTTCCCACTTATATATTATATTTAAAAAGCCAGAATTGCAACAGTAGATATATATTAGTCTCCTGAGAGGTCTCCTGAGGTCTCCTGAGAAACAGAACCAATAGGATATGTACAGATATATGGAAAGAGATTTCCACCCCCTAGCTTTATTGAGAAATAGCTGATATATGACATGTCAGTAAGTGTAAGGTGTACAATGTGTTGATTTGAGGAAGAGATTTATTATGAGGGATGGGCTCCTGTGTTGATAGATGTTGAGAAGTCCCACAGTCTGCCATCTGCAAGCTGGAGGCTGGTGGTGTGGTTCAGTCCAAATCTGAAGGCCTGGGAACCAGGTGTACGTCTGAGTCCAAGTCTGAAAGCCTGATGTCCAAGGGGAGAAGGTGGTGTCCCAGCTCAAGGAGAAAAAAGAATTCCCTCTTCCTCTGCCTTCTTGTTCTATCAAGGCCCTCAGTGGATCAGACGATACCCTCCCACGAGGCTGAGAAAGAATTTTGTTTTTTAATAATTATTCATTTGGCTGTGTCAGGCCTCAGTTGCGACATGCAGGCTCAGCAGTGCATGGGCTTAGGTGTCTCACAGCATGTGGGATCTTAGTTAACTAACCAGTGATGGAAACTGAGCTCCCTGCCTTGGAAGGCACATTCTTAACCACAGGACCACCAGGGAAGACCAGGTCTTTACTCCAATCTACTGCCTTAAATGCTAATCTCCTTTGCTGCTGCTGCTGCTGCTGCTGCTAAGTCGCTTCAGTCGTGTCCGACTCTGTGCGACCCCATAGACGGCAGCCCACTAGGCTCCTCTGTCCCTGGGATTCTCCAGGCAAGAATACTGGAGTGGGCTGCCATTTCCTTCTCCAATGCATGAAAGTGAAAAGTGAAAGGGAAGTCGCTCAGTCATGCCCTACTCTTAGCAACCCCATGGACTGCAGCCTACCAGGCTCTTCCGTCCATGGGATTTTCCAGGCAAGAGTACTGGAGTGGGGTGCATCACCCTCAAAGATACATATAGCATAATATTTTGCCAGTTTATCCCTTGGCCCTGTCATGATGACACATAAAACTATCACAAGACATAAGGGACTGGAAGGAAAATTAAAAAGTAATAGTAATTGATTGTATTGAGGGATTATGGCTAAATCCATTTTTTCTTTCTGATTTACTGTGTTATGTTTGGACTTCTAACATCAAAATAATCCTTGAAGTAAGCTTTGGTCTAGGGGTGCCCCTCCTGGAAGACTAATCCCAGCATGAAAGCATAGGGGTGTCAGTGACACAGGGGGTGACCCCAGCAAGGCAACCTGAGCAATCCATGGGGCCACCTCTGTCCAAATTGTCTTCTATTCATTTACTCCAAATAGCCTGAAAACCTGGCTTCAGTTTTTATTCCTTTCTCATACTCTGCCACTTGTTCATTCATCCTTTATTAAGCCACTGTCTATGAATCATGATCCACATCAGGCCCTGCGCAGAACAGAATGAGAATCAGCTGTGGGTTCCCAGCTCTGGCTCCTAGAGGGAGATATTTGAATCAATGGGGACAGAGACGTCCTTGGTGGTCCAGTGGTTAAGAGTCCAGACTTCTACTGCAGAGGGCACAGGTTTGTTCCCTGGTCGGGGAACCAAGATCCTGCATGCTGCATGGCATGCCACCCAAAAGAAAACAACAGCAAAACAAATGGAGACGGAATAGGCAGAATGATGTGCTATTGAAGCTCAGGGTCAGGAAGCTGAGCATCAAGGAAGGAAGGCTTCCTGGAGGAGGTGATGCATTTGAGGTGACTTCAAACAGAAGTTAAAGACAGTGATAGACTGGCTGCAAAAAATGTACTCTGCCAGAAAGGCATGGAGGATTCAGAGAGCTGTAGAGGGAATGCTCGTGGTTTATGGGAAGAGGGAAGAGGGAAGGGGCCATAAAGCAGGTGTGGGCAGATTTTGGAGGGTCTGGTCTGCCCTGCATAGGAGTGTGGACTTACCTACAGACAACAGGGTCCTTGGATCTTAAAGCAGAGTGAGGACATGGTGGTATTGGCTTTTGAGCAAGAGAATTCTGGTGGCCATCAGAAGGGTGGGGAAGGCAGATCAGGGGCCAGAGGAGCAGAGAGAGGACCAGGAGGAGGTGGGGTGATAAAGTCTGATCTAAGGACCAGCAGTGGGTGTCTATGGGATGCGGCCTCACCGTGACTCTCAGATCAGTGGGTGCGAGGGGGGGGATGCAGAAGCTGATGGGTGCGGGCAACTCTGAGCAGCATCTCCTTTCATCTTCCCTCTGTCTGTCCACACTGAGTTTGGGGTGCTCATCAACCCCCTGGCTCCCGCCTGTTTGCCTTCTCTCAGTATTTCCCGGTGTGAACAAACCCCACGCCAGGAGACTCCTTTATGTCCTCAGGACCCCTCTGTTTCTGCAGCTGACACTGTCCTCTCAGGGCCCCCTGGGCTGTGTCAGGCTCACCTCCTCCAGGAAGCCTCCCCACTGAGCTTCCTCCTAGAGCCCTCTCCCTCTTCATACTCCCCCCGCGTTGATTTCCGTGCTCTACCATCCTGGATTTGCACTGTTATTTACACGTTTTGAACATTTGTCAGGTCTCTGCAAGTATAGTGTAAGCTCTTTGTGGGAAAGATGATATGACTTAAACCCTTTTCTGTACCTCTCAGAAGCTGGCACAATGCTGCCTGCACTTGTGTGTGTGCTCAATCGCTTCAGTCCCGTGTCTGACTCTCTGTGACCCTGTGGACTGTAGCCTGCCAGGCTCCTCTGTCCATGGGATTCTCCAGGAAGGAATACTGGAGTGGGTTGCCCTGCTGTCCTCCAGGATCTTCCCAACCCAGGGATCGAACCCGTGTCTCTTTAAGTCTTCTGCACCTGAAGGCCGGTTCTTTACCGCTAGCGCCACCTGCTGCCTGCATAGTAGGGATCTACAGGTAATTGATCAGTTGATCCCCTGTCAATCTGCCCCTGCAGATTTTCCTCAGCCCCTGTCCTCAGTGTTACTGGCTGGTGAAGGGGCCCTGGACGTGAAGTCACAGCCTTGGCCACTTCCTGTAACTCAAAACTTGGGGCCAGGCGCTTAACCTCTCTGGACTTTCATTTCCTCATCAGTGAAATGCCAAAAACTGCTCCATGGTTGTTAACTACCTCTTAAAGGAACCCCTTTAAAATCTGGACCTGCTTACATGCCACGGGGGGAGGTGACCCTACTGTGAGCCACAGTCTCATCTTTTCCTCCTCCCCTTCCTCCTCTCCTCTCCTCCCTCCATCCACAGTAGACTTACAAAAAATTTTGATTTTTTTTTTTTTTGTTTTTTTTTTAATTGAAGTTTAGTTGATTTATAATGTTGTGTTAATTTCTGCTGTACAGATTCAGTTGTACATTTACTTTTTCATATTCTTCTCCATTATGATTTATCTCAGGATATTAAATAGAGTTCCATGTGCTGTACACTAGTAACTTGTTGTCTATCCATTCTTTATATATAACAATTTGTATCTGCTAATCCCTGACTCCTGAAACCCTGACTTAGAACAAAAATTTGAAAGCCCCCCAGACTGGGTGGTTCCTTCCAAGACTCAGACCACCTATGGCTCAGGCTGGCAAAGAGGACCACTGTGATGGCCCTGGCCTGGGCACCGTTGGTGTCTACACGTGCTAGGTGGGGTCTAGGTGACAACTTTGGCCAGGCTCATGCTCACTAATTATAGAGAAGCAGTTACTGCAAAATTTCCCAAGGAAACCAAAGTGAGGGTTTGGTTTCCACTTAGATTAAGCAACTTCCTTCCAGGGCTCTCAACCCCCTCAACAAAATATTCTCTTTCATCACAGGCAGGCCGATAACACACAAGGGTTGTGATTGTTCGTTTGACATAAATATATAAACGCACCTTTGGGAGGAAGCTGGGCCCATGGTTACTCACTTCAGTGGGGATATTTACATGGATTTTGACTGTCCATCTTAATGACCTTAAGAACTTGTGCTGGGTTGAGGTTCATGGGCAATGTGGAGACAGGGGGCAGCTAAGGATATAATGTGATATTGAAACTGAAGAGTGTGACATCAAGTCCCAGAGGACATTTCACATTTTACTGGCAGCCACCTAAAAATAATTTTTTTTTTAAGACTATTTTTTGTTTTTTGACATGGACTATTTTTAAAATCTTTACTGAATTTGTTACGCTATTACTTCTGTTTTATGTTTTGGGTTTTGGGCTGTGAAGCATATGGGATCTTAGCTCGCTGATCAGGGATCAAATCTGTAACCCCTGCTTCAGAAGGTGAAGTCTTAACCACTGGACCACCAAGGAAGTCCTTAAAAATAATTTAAACCTGCATTTAAACCATGGATTGGGAGTTTGGGGTTAATATATACAAATAATTACATATAGAGCAGATAAATAATAAGGTCCTACTATATGCCTGCTGCTGCTGCTACTAAGTCACTTCAGTCGTGTCTGACTCTGTGTGACCCCAGAGACGGCACCTCAGCAGGCTCCCCTGTCCCTGGGATTCTCCAGGCAAGAACACTGGAGTGGGTTGCCATTTCCTTCTCCAATGCATGAAAGTGAAAAGTGAAAGGGAAGTCGCTCAGTCATGTCCAACTCTTAGCAACCCCATGGACTGCAGCCCACCAGGCTCCTCTGTCCATGGGATTCTCCAGGCAAGAGCACTGGAGCGGGGTGCCATTGCCTTCTCCGTACTATATAGCACAGGGAACTATATTCAATTTCTTGGGATAAACCATAATGGAAAAGAATATAATAAAGAATGTATATATGTGTGTAACTGAGTCACTTTGCTATATATCAATCAACACAACATTGTAAATCGACTGTGTGTGTGTTCGTCACTCAGTCATGTCTGACTCTTTGTGACCTCATGGATGCCAGGCTCCTCTGTCCTTGGAATTCTCCAGGCAAGAATACTGGAGAGGGTTGCCATGCAATTCTCCGGGGGATCTGCCTGACCCAGGGATCGAACCCAGGTCTCCCGAATTGCAGGCAGATTCTTTATCATGTGAGCCACCAGGAACTATACTTCAGTTAAAGAGAAAGAGAGAGAAATTTAAACCTACACTCACATGATTAAAAGATTTTATTACCTGAAGCCTACCTTCCAAAGTTTTGCTGTATCTGCAGGATATCTGAGTCCCTTGGCTCCCTCCGGCTTGCCCATCACACCCTCCAGCAGGCTTGGTGGGAAATTCACTGCCTTCAGCCTAGCCAGGCTCCAAGGGGGAAATAGGAGCCAGTTCCAGTTAGCTAAGTCAGTTGCCTCCAAAATGCCCAGATTCCTGAGTTTATTTTCTCTTGACCTGTTCCTTGACATTTTCAGATTAGTTTTTGCTGATGGGCTATAAGATACTGTCTTCAGATTTTCCAACTTTTTCCTCTTTCTATGGACATCTCCATCTAGTTTTCCCAACCACAACCTATCCATCATCATTTTCACCAAACTTTGACCTCCAGATTGCTAATTCACTTTTAGGTTGCTAATATTCCTTCTCTATAAATAACCTTCAACTTCAGCTTGTTCAATCCCACAAGGAACAACTGTGGTCAAAGATAGCCCTTTGAGCCTATCTGCCTTGAAACAGCAGAGTTCCTGTTCTCGCCCTGGGGAGATTGTCACAGGGACTCGAGGGAACTGTGTCATCCCCAACAGAAAAGCTGCTCAGAGCAGTGGGTGGTTAGCATGCCAGACAGAGCGTTGTGCTGTTATATATACACTGGTGGGGATTCAGACCAAGAGAACCCTGGATGGTGTGATGCTGTGACTGTGTGTGTGTGTGTATAGAGACAGAAAAGGACAGACAGAGTCAAGCCCTCCTACCTCTCACCCAGAGGATTTTGTCAGTATGAACAGGACCCAAACGTGAATGAGTCATCTATCTTGCTTTTGGGATTCCATGCCGGTGATGGTTCTGGATGTGATATTTACCATGAAATACAGGAAAGGGCCTAGAAAGAGAAGGAGGTTAGAACTCCAGAACGTTCTGCTGTGGTTTCTGGTCTTCCTGTGGAATGTGCATTTCCTGCTCTGTGCGGGTTTTGCACCTAATGACTTCTCTGTCCCAAACGAGCTCTCACTTCTGTAGTCACTCATTTCTGTTTCATTGCTGTCAGCCACTGATTTGGTAAGTGGAGTTTAAGAGCAACCACATTTTGGGCCCCAGGTTCCAGAATGTTCTATGTGATGATATTCTTCTTTTTCTATTATAAACTTTTTATTCTTTATTCTTATTATTTTTTAGCACTGATAGAACAAAAGACAAAAACATAAGCCAATTTGCCCTTAATATTTTGGTATATTTTTCCTTTTTTTTTTTCCAGTCATTACAAAATAATGGCTGTATTTCCCTGTGCTGTGCAATATACCCTTGTTGCTTATCTATTTTATACATAGTAGTTTATTTATCTTAATCTCCTACCTCTGTCTTGCCCCTCACCTTCCCTCTCCCCACTGATAACCACTAGTTTGTTTTCTATAAGTCTGTTTTTGTTATATCCATTCATTTTATTTTTTATGTTCCTCATATAAGTGATAACATAGAATATTTGTCTTTCTCTGTCTGACTTAATCATAATACCCTCTAGGTTCATCCATCTTTGTTCCAAAGAGCACAGATCCACTGATTTTTAATATTTTGCCACAATTGTTTTATCATTTTGTTTCTCTGTATACATACATGCTATTGTTATTGTTATTTCTCCTAAACTATCCGAGAGTTAAATTGCATTATTTTGCTTTTGCTTCTGAGAACAAGGACATTCTCTTATATAACCACAACACAATCGTCATGGTTAGGAAATTTATCATTAACACAATACAGGATCTAATATACATGCCATATTCAAATTTCACCAACTGATCCAGTAATGAATGTCCTTTAGAGGCATTGCTCTTCCCGTTCCAGAATTGAACACTGCGTACTGTGACCGAGTCACCTTAATCTCCTTTTATAGGGGACAACTCCTTGGCCTGGCTCGGTCTCTCCTGTCATTTTCTAAAGAATTTGTAGATAACCCCTTATTTGGGTCTGTCTCATTTATTCTCCACAATTAGGTTGAGATGAGGCCCTTTTGGCAGAGATGCTGCATAACAATATCTTCTTACTGTGTCACACCAAGAGGCACGTGATGTTAGCTTTAATCTGTGAGGAGGTGCTAAGAAACAGTAAATATCCTCCTCTCAAACTTGCACACTGTGGTTTCTATAACAGACCGGAAGGCCACACGTCCTCGCCTGCACCTGGGTGCCCCCCCAAGTTGTATGTTCCTCCCTGTGTGCCTGCTCCCCTTTGAGGACTAGGTGTACTCCTGAAACCGCCTCCCCGCTTCCTTGCCTATCACTGAGGTTGGCATAGACCAGGGACTCCATGAATACTTGTCAAATAGAAACACGTTAAAAATAGATGATCAGAGGTTCTGGATATCTGCTCAGGAATAAAAGCCTCAGCAGAGATGCCTTTCAGAAAGATTTCATTCATGGTTAATTGAGGTGGAGCCTCCAAGAACATAAATATCCTTCTTTTCCTCTGCCTGTGGGGTATATTACATATACCTTGAATGGTATATATGTAAAATGTATGGAAGAAGAGACAGAGAGAGAGGGAGGGAGAGAGAGAAGGGAGGGAAGGAGGAAGGGGGAAAGGATGAGAGGGCATGGGGGGCGGGGGTGTTTAATATGAATACACCTTCCAGCCCAGCAACTCTACTCCGGATGGTGTTAATGGTAGCAGGGAATAAAAGACCAGCTCAGGGTTCCTCATCAGAGGAAGAAATAAGTAAACCATGATGTATTTGTACTCATGTATTCATTCAACAAACATTTATTTAAGAATGTTTTGTTCAGATGGCACCAGTGGTAAAGAACCTACCTGCCAAAGCTAGGAGACTTAAGAGACATGGGTTCGATCCCTGGGTTGGGAAGATCCCCTGGAGAAAGAAATGGCAACCCATTTCGAGTATTATTGCCTGGAGAATCCCATGAATAGAGGACCCTGGTGTGTTACAGTCCATAGCGTTCAAGGGTTGGACAGGACTGAAGTGAGTTCACAAAATGTTGGCACTATTAGCCTGGCACTGTTCTATTTGCTGGGGATACTGTTGTGGTTCAAACACATTTCCTGCTCTCATGGAACATACACTTCAGAGTGTGCTAACACACAATAAACAAGCATTACCCACATGCCTGCAATGCACACACATGAGCTCACACCAGAGGTACTGTGAGAGGGGCAGGGATGGAATACTTTGCACTGTCAGAAATAACAAGCTAGATTTACCAACAGTAGTGTGAACAGAACTTAAAAACATAGCCCATTGAAAGCAGGCATAGAGTAAAATTGATGGCACAATACCACTTACAGAATTTAAAAACACCTTTATAGAACAATGTCATATGTATGTGTGTTCATGTGTATACGTGTACATATGAGTGTACATTTAGGCATGTATGTGTGTGCTCAGTCACTCAGTCGTCTCTGACTCTTTACAGACCTCATGGACTGTAGCCTGCCATGGCTCCTCTGTCTATGGAATTTTCCAGGCAAGAATACTGGAGGGGGTTACCATTTCTTTCTCCTAGGGATCTTCCCAATCCAGGGACTGAATCCACGTCTCTGGAATCTCCCGTGTTGGCAGGCAGATTCTTTACCATTGTGCCACCTGGGAAGCCCCACACTCAGGTGTACTCCTGTACCCCAGGACATGTGCATAAACATGTTAGTGTGCAAACCTAATGGGATAAGAATTGATGTTTGGAAAGGAACGGAGGGGGAAAATATAAAATAAAACAAGAGATCATCTTTGCCTGGATGGATGACAGGGTGTCAGGAATTGAGGTGTAGGGTTATCTCAACCAAATGTACCTGAGGTCCACAAACAACTGGGAAGGGAGATTTGGTTGTCAAGTACAAAGAAATGAATGTACTTTGCCCTCATCCTTGCATTCCAGATCCAAGACCCTCTGGGTGGGGCTAGGGCCCTCTGGGCAGGGGCAGAGCCCCCTGGGTGGGGCTAGGGCCCTCTGGGCAGGGCCCCCTGGGTGGGGCTAGGGCCCACTGGGCAGGGGCAGGGCCCCCCAGGTGGGACCAGAGCCCTCTGGGCAGGGGCAGGGCCCCCTGGGCTGGACCAGGGTCCTCTCAGGGGCTATCCTGCTTGCAGGAGGAGATGGGTGAGCATGAGGCAGGGATACATGACATTTAGGCAAAGGGATAATCTCACTAGGGCTCAGTTTCCCCATCTGTGAAATGGACCTGGTCACAGATGATCACTTCAGAAGGTGGTGCTGAGAATTCTATGAGCCAATGCGATGAGGAAAGTCCTCATCATGACGCTGGGGCCACCAGGCATTCTGGGAAATTCTTGGCTATTAGCATCCTTTTCTTATTTGTTACCCAAAAAAGATTGCTGAACTAGCTCAGTTTCAGAACATCTCTGCATGCTTGGAACACGGCTGATATATGATGGGCTGGGTACCAGTAACTTCTGCCAAGTGAGGCCTGCACCTTTGACTTTCTAAACACCAAATCTGACCCTTCCTGATCAACTCCCAGGGACCGGCAATCACTCTGGTTCAAACTCCCCTTGGGTGTGTTCCTGTATAAGAACCAGAGGGAAGCCAGCACTGCCCCACTGATCTCTCTGCAAAGCTGTTGAATTGCTCATGTTTATTTTTCAAAACACTGTGCTTGAGACCACTTCCTCTTTCTCTTCTAGAAAGGGGGATGGAGTCACATAAATGCTTGAGTCAAAAGAACGGGGAGAGGGCGTGTGGGTGCGAGTGAGTGACTGCGCACTCAACACTGAGCCCAGGTCAAGTAGGTCAGTCAACGTTCATGCCTGATGCTGACTGACATCAATCATGAGCATCATTTTGAAATCTGTCCTTATCAGATGGCACCAGGTTGCAGTGTGGCCATCATTACAAGACAACCCGGAGTTTCACTAGGACAAAGGGTGGGGCTGCTCTTTGTGGCTGAGATTACAGATCCATCCAAGCCACTCCACCCACTGTGGGTGGGTGGTGGGGAACAGAGGAGCAGGTGGGGGGCCCTGGAATCGTGGGGTGGCAGCTGTGAGTCCCAGCCTGCTGTGTTCTCCCATCAAAACACAAGTCAGCAAGTATGACACCCTGGGTATGACACTCAGGGTCTAGCCCTCAGAGGTCTGTAGGAGATGCTAGATATGAACTCCTTCTGGTCAGGGACTGTGCTCAATTCATTCTCTTCTCATAGAAGCTGGCACAGGACTTGGTTCAGATTAGCTGTTCAGTAAGTGTTGGCAAAATCAAAACAAGGAGGGAGGGAATATGATGGAAGTTTAAAACAAAACTTAGCTCTCACATCCTTTTGTATTAATAGCACATGCTAAGTCACTTTGGACTCTCTTGTTGACTATGCTATGATGGCTACTCCATTTCTTCTTAGGAATTCCTGCCCACAGTAGTAGATACAATGGTCATCTGAGTTAAATTCACCCATTCCAGTCCATCTTACAATCTCAAAAATGACAGAATGATGTTTCCAAGGCAAACCATTCAATATCATGGTAATCCAAGTCTATGCCCTGACCAGTAATGCTGAAGAAGCTGAAGTTGAACAGTTCTATGAAGACTTACAAGACCTTCTAGAACTAACACCTAAAAAAGATGTCCTTTTCATTATAGGGGACTGGAATGCAAAAGTAGGAAGTCAAGAAACACCTGGAGTAACAGGCAAATTTGGCCTTGGACTACAAAATGAAGCAGGGCAAAGGCTAGCACAGGTCATAGCAAACACCCTCTTCCAACAACACAAGAGAAGACTCTACACATGGACATCACCAGATGGTCGATACCGAAATCAGATTGATTATATTCTTTGCAGCCAAAGATGGAGAAGCTCTATACCGTCAGCAAAACAAGACCAGGAGCTGACTGTGGCTCAGATCATGAACTCCTTATTGCCAAATTCAGACTTAAATTGAAGAAAGTGGAGAAAACCACTAGACCATTCAGGTATGACCTAAATCAAATCCCTTATGACTATATAGTATAAGTGAGAAATAGATTTAAAGGACTAGATCTGATAGATAAAGTGTCTGATGAACTATGGATGGAGGTTCATGACATTGTACAGGAGACAGGGATCAAGACCATCCCCAAGAAAAATAAATGCAAAAAAGCAAAATGGCTGTCTGAGGAGGCCTTTTAAATAGCTGTGAAAGGAAGGGAAGTGAAAAGCAAAGGAGAAAAGGAAAGATATACCCATTTGAATGCAGAGTTCCAAAGAATAGCAAGGAGAGATAAGAAAGCCTCCCTCAAGGATCAATACAAAGAAATAGAGGAAAACAACAGAATGGGAAAGACTAGAGACCTCTTCAAGAAAATTAGAGATACCAAGGGAAGATTTCATGCAAAGATGGGCTCAATAAAGGGCAGAAATGGTATGGACCTAACAGAAGCAGAAGATATTAAGAAGAGGTGGCAAGAATACACAGAAGAACTGTACAAAAAAGATCTTCACAACCCAGATAATCATGATAGTGTGATCACTCACCTAGAGCCAGGTATCCTGGAATGTGAAGTCAAGTGGGCCTTAGAAAGCATCACTATGAACAAAGCTAGGGAGGTGATGAAATTCCCGTTGAGCTATTTCAAATCCTAAAAGATGATGCTGTGAAAGTGCTGTACTCAATATGCCAGCAAATTTGGAAAACTCAGCATTCACCACCTGACTGGAAAAGTCAGTTTTCATTTCAATCCCAAAGAAAGGCAATGCCAAAGAATGCTCAAACTACTGCACAATTGCACTCATCTCACACACTAGCAAAGTAATGCTTAAAATTCTCCAAGCCAGGCTTCAGCAACACATGAACCGTGAACTTCCAGATGTTCAACGTGGTTTTAGAAAAGGCAGAGGAACCAGAGATCAAATTGCCAACATCCGCTGGATCATCGAAAAAGCAAGAGAGTTACAGAAAAACGTCTATTTCTTCTTTATTGACTATGCCAACGCCTTTGACTGCATGGATCACAATAAACTGTGGAAAATTCTGAAAGAGATGGGAATACCAGACCACCTGACCTGCCTCTTGAGAAACCTGTATGCAGGTCAGGAAGCAACAGTTAGAACTAGACATGGAACAACAGACTGCTTCCAAATAGGAAAAGGAGTACGTCAAGGCTGTATATCGTCACCCTGCTTATTTAACTTATATGCAGAGTACATCATGAGAAACGCTGGGCTGGAGGAAGCACAAGCTGGAATCAAGATTGCCAGGAGAAATATCAATAACCTCAGATATGCAGATGACACCACCCTTATGGCAGAAAGTACAGAGGAACTAAAAAGCCTCTTAGTGAAACAGGAGAGTGAAAAAGTTGGCTTAAAGCTCAACATTCAGAAAACGAAGATCATGGCATCTGGTCCCATCACTTCATGGGAAATAGATGGGGAAACAGTGGAAACAGTGTCAGACTTTATTTTCTTGGGCTCCAAAATCACTGCAGATGGTGACTGCAGCCATGAAATTAAAAGACACTCCTTGGAAGGAAAGTTATGACCAACCTAGATAGCATATTCAAAAGCAGAGACATTACTTTGCCAACAAAGGTCTGTCTAGTCAAGGCTGTGGTTTTTCCAGTGGTCATGTATGGATGTGAAAGTTGGACTATAAAGAAAGCTGAGCGCCGAAGAATTGATGCTTTTGAACTGTGGTGTTGAAGAAGACTCATGCGAGTCCCTTGGACTGCAAGGAGACCCAACCAGTCCATCCTAAAGGAGAACAGTCCTGGGTGTTCATTGGAAGGACTGATGTTGAAGCTGAAACTCCAATACTTTGTCCATCTGATGCAAAGAGCTGACTCGTTTGAAAAGACCCTGATGCTGGGAAAGATTGAAGGTGGGAGGAGAAGGGGATGACAGAGGATGAGATGGTTGGATGGCAGCACTGACTCAATGGACATGGCTTTGGGTGAACTCCGGGAGTTGGTGATGGACAGGGAGGCCTGGCATGCTGCGGTTCATGGGGTTGCAAAGAGTCAGATACAACTGAGCAACTGAACTGAACTGAAGTGACTTTCAGTTGTGTCCGACTCTTTGTGACCCCACAGGCTCCTCTGTCCATGGGATTCTCCAGGCAAGAGTACCGGAGTGGGTTGCCATTTCCGATTCCAGGGATCTTCCCAACCCAGGGATGGAACTCAGGTCTCCTATGTCTTCTGCATTGGTAGGTAGGTTATTTTTTTCTTTTTTACCACTAGTGCCACCTGGGAAGCCCTTATAGCTGGCTAAAACGAATACCAGTTCTTATACACATAATAGGGTCTCACTGCCACCTTATTGGCTTCTGATCTTTTTTTTCTCTCCACTTTAGAAATTCAAACTGCATGGTCCCCCTCGATGTTATTCACTCAAACATTCTTGCCAGCTTGGTCCTATATTCCTGTTTATATCCGGGTAGCATTTACACACCTGCAAAACACCTCTGATGATTCATCCTCTGCCTCACTGTCCCACGCAAGGCCCTGGGGCGTGTGCAGTCTCTGCTGCAGACTCCATGTGGGAGCAGGGTGGGAGGGGAGAAGGAGGAGTTGGTGAAGGAGGAAACACTTGACGGTCCAGTCTGTCCTTTACCTGCTGAATCAGACACTCAGATGCTTCCAGAAACAAGAAAGAGGGGCTCCTGCTCACGGGCATTTTGCATCTGGCCTTCCATATCATTCCAACTTCTGGTTCTTCCAAGGAGCTCTTGACAAGTTGCAATCGATTTTAGGCAGATATGAGTTCCAGGAACCCAGAGTGCAGAACTGGTGTCCCCAGCAAACTTTTCAAATGGAGTCTGTTGCTAACTCCTTTACACTGCTTTCTATGAATGCCTTTTTTTTTTTTTTTTTAGAAAAAGCACTTGTCTTTGCTACCTGAGTTACATGTGGACACATGGACAGCTCTCTCTTCAATCATTCCCTCAGCCTTCTTAGCCTGTTTGGAGCTAAAGAAGTTCTCATCTCTGGATAAACTTCATGTATCAGAGAAAGCTGCTCCTCTTAGTCACTGTCCTATGTACAGCAATAACAGAGTTGATATTCTTTCTCTCCTTCAACAAATCAGTATCATTTCTGAAAATATCTGGTTGAAAAACCATTATTCAAACTCCGATCAGGAGGGTCAGTCTGATCAGAAAAAGGACAGGTTTTCACTTTGTTACCAGTCAAGTTCTGCTTAAAGAAGGAGACAATGACAGCTCGCCCCATTGTTGGCCTCAGAAGAGAAGATTTAGAAATGTGATAGGTAGTGGTCCCTTGACTAATAGAGGCTATTATCCTGAGATAAGATCGGTTAAGGAGTGGTGGAAAGAAGGTGGGCTTTGAAATAAGATATGTTGGTTTGAAACGCCAACCACTGTCGTTACCATCTGGGTTTCCTTAGCAAAATCAAGAACCTCTTGGCACTTCTGCAGTGGGAGCTGGCCTACTAGCTGAGCGATTCGAGTCCTAGCTCCATGCCAAGACACCTGGGTGCAAATTCGGATCCTGTGTTTCCTTTCTGAGTGACTTTGGACAAATTACTTAATATACCTTGACCTTAGTGACCTCAACTGCAAAATGAGTATAACTCTACTTATTTGTAGACTTGTTCTGAGGATGAAATGATTTATGTACAGCTCATAGAATAATGCTAGGGTCCATGGCAATCACTCAGGAAAAAAGGGAGGGAGAAGTAGCTAATATTATTTACAAAATGGAGCGAATAAAGCCTACTTTCTGGGAGAGTTGCAGAGATGATTCAAAGAGCTAATATTTAAATACGGGGCACCGACTAGGTCCTCAGCTGTGCTTCCATCCCTCCGCTTCTTAAGGCTGGTATACTTGGGACATGGACTGTCATGCATGTATGAAGGCTTTGAAAGGGGAGAAAGCAGGAAGCAGATAATGTAGGTGAGGGTGTAGGAATTCCCCGGCAGTCCAGCGGTTAGGACTGGGTGCTTTCACTGATGTGACCCAAGGTTCAATCAGGGACCTAAGATCCCACAAGCCTCATAATGTGGCCCCCCCAAAAAAGAAATGAGTATAGCAAAATGGATGCAACTGGAGATTATGGTACTAAGTGAAGTAAGTCAGAGAAAGACATATGAAGGATACCACTTATATTTACAGTCTAAGATATGGCACAAATGAGCTTACCTATGAAAGAGAAACAGGCTCACAGACACGGAGAGCAGACTTGTGATTGCCAAGGGGAGCGGGGAGGGGAGGACTGGGAGTTTAGGATTAGCAAATGCAAACTATTATATACAGAATAAACAGCAAAGTCCTACTGACACACACAGGGAACTGTAGTTGATTTCCTGTGATAAATCACAATGGAAAATAATATGAAAAAGAATGTATGTATGTGTATAACTAAGTCACTTTGTTGTACAGCAGAGATTGCTACAACACTGTAAATCAACTATTTCAAAAAAAATCTAAAAACACAATGTGGGTGAGGGTATGTTGGAGCAAAGGCAGGTGGGGGCCCACTCTCTCCTACCAGCAGTGTTCACTCTCCAGAGCAAGGGCCAGCAAACTGCTTAAATAAGGAGTCACATAGGAAATCCTTTTGGCTTTACAGGACATATGGTCTCCATTGCTGTTACTGAAATCTGCCATTATGGCTTTAAGCGCCATAGACAATACCTAAAGGAATGGGGAGGAGGTGTGTTCCAGTCAAGGTTTACTTAGGGGCACTGAAAAGTCAATTCCTGTCATGATCATGGGTCACAAAACAGTATTCTCCTGTTGATTTTTTTCTCAACCATTGGAAAATAATGAAAACCATTATTAGCTCCCACAAGACACAAAAACACGCAATGGGGCTGGATTCAACATGGGGACCACAATTCGCCAACCCCTTACAGACACTTTTGCCAGTCTAGGGGATTTCCTTTTGATAATGTCTAGTTGCTGTTTTTTTTATTCCAATGTGATAGCAGACATAATGTCAGTCTGACAGGCTCACCACGATATATGTGGGGTTCCTTCTCCTTCAGTAGATGTGACTTGACTCATGACATTTTTCTGTCCGAACTATGGTATGGTATGGTATCTGAACTATGGTATGGACTCATCTGACAATGGACCAGGGAAGCTTTGAGCTTTTTATTCATTTTCAATTCTGAATTTTAAATACACACATAAATTACCACCATAACCATTTGAAAGCATACGGTTCAGTGGCATTAAGGACTTTCATGATGTGCAATTATCAGCGCTCTATTGCTCCAACACTTGTTCACCACCCCATCATTAATTTATTCTTCTGTCCCTTTGGAGGTCTTCTGTTACACACTGTTAGAGAACAGGGTCCCATTTTGCAAGCAACAGTCAGCACTTCACAGACATGGCAACCACCCTGCCTTCATAGGGTTTAGAGTTGAAGAGAGAAATGAAAACATTAGACTACTTTTCAGGAAAAATATAGTTCAGTTTAATATATTTTTCATAATTTTTTCTATCTTGATTTTTCTCTTAGTCTACCATCATTTTAAGCATGTAGGTACACATACCATGACTTTGTAAGCTTTGCTTTTCAAGACTTACCCAAAACACAATTTCCTCCTAAAATAACTGTGACCTCAGCCCCTCTTCCTGGGTGAAGAGCAGCACCTGGAGACCTGTATTTGGTCTACAACAGACCTGTGTTTAGTAGCACCTGTATTTGGTCGCCAGGACCAAATACAAATGATGTCCAATTGGTGTGAAGAAGTAAAATAAACGTGTGTGCAACTTTCCCACTCTTTCTTCTATACACATTGGCATCTTTGACAAATTGTTGAAGTAAAATAGTAAATGGCCTGGACTAGTGATGGTCTATCAACGTGAGCCATTAGTGCCACTGCCTGTGGAGTAACCTTCTATTTAATCTGAGGAAACACCTGAACGATCCCTTTCACATTCTCCACCTGTTTGGTTCAGTGTCTGATTTCTCTAAACCTCAGGCATCATCAGACCTATGCAGAAAGTAGACTGTGAAAACACCCAACCTTTATTCTGGAGTCAAAATACCACTGGAGTATATACAGAACTAAGTTGCAGCTCTGTCAGCGCAGGGCTTCAAGACAGCTAGGCCTCGAAAATCTTTTGGGGTGTTTTTTCCTTTCTTTTTATTTATTTTTAACCAGTTGGTGGTCTTCTGTCTAACCTCTGAGTTCCTGGTTCTTTGCATGAGGAAGAAACGTGCTTTGCAAACCACATGGCTTGGCAAGTCTAGGTGGGAAGGAAAGAGCTTGACACTTGCACTACGTAATTTCAACCCCAGCCACTGGCAGACATGGGAGAAATCCATTTTCCCCATATCAGTTCAGTTCAGTCACTCAGTCGTGTCCGACTCTTTGTGACCCAATGAACCGCAGCACACCAGGCCTCCCTGTGCATCACCAGCTCCCAGAGTTCACCCAGACTCATATGCATCCAGTCGGTGATGCCATCCAGCCATCTCATACTCTGTCGTCCCCTTTTCCTCCTACCCCCAATCCCTCCCAGCATCAGGGTCTTTTCCAATGAGTCAGCTCTTCGAATAAGGTGGCCAAAGTATTGGAGTTTCAGCTTCAACATCAATCCTTCCAATGAACACCCAGGACTGGTATCCTTTAGGATGGACTGGTTGGATCTCCTTGCAGTCCAAGGGACTCTCAAGAGCCTTCTCCAACACCACAGTTCAAAAGCAGCAATTCTTCGGTGCTCAGCTTTCTTCACAGAGAGACTAGGTTTGATCCCCGGGTTGGGAAAATCCCCTGGAGAAGGGAATGGCAACCCACTCTGGTATTCTTGCCTGGAGAATGTGTGTGTATACCTATATGGGTAAAAGATTGACTTCTAAGTGTGACCTCTAAGTTCTGCAGGCTGCTAACCTCAACATTGCAGATCATCTTTTTTCTTCCAGGAGGAGAAGGGACAGTGGTTTGCTTAGATTCTTGACTTTGATTGGAGATTGAATGTACTTTCCCCCATGATCTATTCTCAGGCAAGAGTGTTACAACATCGTAGCGTGATTCCAATGACCACACTGTCACCCTTCCACTTCCTACCTTTCAGCATCACTCTACATGACATAAAGGAGATAGACCCTTCAAAAGAGATGAAGGGCCTGTGATCTCTGGTACCAAGAATGTATTGGTAACCTTAGGAAAGTCATGAATGTGGTCAGCTGAACCCTACCTGCCCAAGACTATTTGTACCACTGCTACTGTTCTGCTCTCCTGTTTCAGTTACAGCCAAGTTGTAGTCTGGCTGCGATAGGCTACAGAATATGATACAGGGGAAAGCCTGTGATTGGATTGTTAGACACGAGTCTTAAGGGACCTTGGCTTTGTCTTTTTTTTACTGATTATTCTGGACCATGTGACACGGTCTACCAACTCCCAGGGTGCTTTTAGCTGCTAGAATGAAAGACTTGTAGCATCAGGATGGCTTTAGTCAGCATTCTCTGGGCTGTTTCATCCAGCACAGGCATGACCACTGTGGGCTTACCAGCTTCCGCTGTAACACACACAGCCAGGAGCTCACTGCCTTCCTTCCCCACCAAACCTGTCCCCAGGATCAGCTTCACAGGCGAGCGACCTGTAGAGTTGCACGGGACCCACCGTCGGAAGGGCCCTGCAGGGGTCCAGTGGTTAAGACTTGGCCTTCCAAGGCAGTGGGTGCGGGTTTGATCCCTGCTGGGGAGCCAAGATCCCACATGCCTCAAGGCCAGAAAACAAAGACATAAAACAGAAGCAATATTGTGACAAATTCAATAAAGGTTTTAAAAATAGTGCACATTGAAAAAAAAAAAAAACGGTCCCTGCTCTTGCTGTCTTGAAATTCTCAGTTTTTCACCAAGGAGACCTTGAATTCTTATTTCACACTGGTCACAAAGTATGTAGCCATTCTGCCAGGACATGTAAGCTTCTCTCAGCCACCAGCCACGGGTGGCACATTCGCACACAGTAAGTACCTGGGACCTTCTGCCTTGGATCCTGCTCTGCTCCAGGCTTGAATTGGCTTCCAGCTCTGGGCTTTCCTACTTGGTTTCAGGGCTGCTTTGACTTGACCTGCCTTGACCCCCTGGGACTTGAAATTTGAACCTGACTTCCTCTGTCTGACACTTCAGGTCAAACACTCCAGAGGTTACAGCCTCTGTTCACCTCTTAGTTTTTTTTTTTTCTCACTTGAATGAAAAGTGAAAGGGAAAGTTGCTCAGTTGTTTCTGACTCTGCGACCTCAATGGACACAGTCCATGGAATTCTCCAGGCCAGAATACTCGAGTGGGTAGACTTTACCTTCTCTAGGGGATCTTCCCAACCCAGGGATCGAACCCAGGTCTCCCACATTGCAGGCAGATTCTTTACCAGCTTAGCCACAAGGAAAGTCCAAGAATATTGGAGTGGGTAGCCTATCCCTTCTCCAGCGGATCTTCCTGATCCAGGAATCAAACTGAGGTCTCCTGCATTGCAGGCGGGTTCTTTACCAACTGAGCTATGAGGGAAGCCCAATATCTTAAGTCACTTGAATGACTTAGGATAAATTCACTACCCAACTCAGCTCTGCTCCCCTAGATATCAGTCAGCTATTTCTATTGATAGAGAAATGTCTTGGACTTTAGTTTAATATCCTTTCTATTGAGCCCCAAGTCTACTTGCCTGTAACTCCTACAAGTCAGTAGAGTGTTCATTTCTTTATGAGGAACTAGCCTTGGGACATCACCATGCCCTTGACCTTTGTGTTCTGATGTCGCATGTTAGTACACATGATAGATCACTAGTGATTGAGTCAGCTGCCAGAGTTCAGCTCCGGCAGCCAGGGATTCAACCTGAAGGGATGGGTGGTGCCGGTGAGAAACTGAGGCAGCCTCTCATTTTTCTTGGACTGCCTGTTTATTTCAAGCTTATGATTCTCTTTTATACTTTTACAAAAGCGTTAGGTCAGAGGTTTGATATTTTTAGTTCCCATTGACCCAGATTTATTTTTCTCCAAAAATCATGTTGCCCCTCAAAAGGAGTTCCTTCCTCAGCGATTTTCTTATCTACTTTTTCTCATGTGTCCTTGTGAATACACTGTAACTCATGCTAATGTCTGGGCTGCATACAACATTCCTCAGTTTATTTCTTATCTTTCTAAGTCCTGTTTGCCCCTAGTATTCCAAGCTCACTATTTCTTAGAAAGGGCTTCTACCTAATAATATCTCTAAAGTCCCTAATTTCTATAAGCTATAGTAGAATATGCTAACATTACAGCAATCCTTAAATCTTTAGCTTCTAACTATTTTAATTATTCCTAAGCCCTCAATTCGGCAAACTCCTTTACCATAAACACTTTTCTCACAAATGGGCTTCAGATAGCAATCCCTCCCATGGCCTCAAGCTGCAGCCTGTGTGCTCACCCTGGAACACTTTTTTGTAAAAGTCCTTGAACAAATGTCAGTGATTAACTTTATGAATTATTCTTTGAGCCACAGCTGCAGAAGGCTTTATGCCTTCTCATGCTCCTCTCAAAAACAATAAGCACCTTAATATTCTCTCCAGTCAACTCATCTGAGGAAAGGGAAAAACAAGTCAGAATCACAAAGCCTAACTCCTTCATTCCGGGTCCGTGCCTGCGGAACAAAGGGAGGAGGTTTAGGGCCGTGCCTCCATTTTGTCAGTAATGCCTAACGTGGCTCCCGACAGTCAGCAAGTCAATTAATGCCAAAACAAGCTAATTAAAATAAGCATGTCTGTTGTATCTGACAATATTAAACACTCCTTCCCCTTGATTAAAATTTCAGAGTGTGTCTTCCAGCCACTGTTTACAGTACATCCCTACACAGTGAGCCCAAGCTTCCCAGGCGGTGCTGGTGGTAAAGAACCTGCCTGACAACGCAGGAGGTGTAAAGACATGTGGGTTTGATCCCTGAGTCGGGAAGATCCCCTCGAAGAGGGCATGGCAACCCACTCTACTATTCTTGCCTGGAGAATCCCATTGGACAGAGGAGCCTGGCAGGCTATAGTTTATCAGGTCACATAGAGTCAAACACAACTGAAGCGATTTAGCAGGCACTTCAGACTCCTGGGTCAACATTCCCCTTGACACTACCCACAAATATCCAATCTCCCCATTCACCTGCCTCGAGTCTCTCAGACCCCCACTCAGAGGGGCCTGCTCACAGTTCCTTATCAAACCCTCTTCTCTGACCCCATAACTCCTCCCAAGTAGCCACCAGGCCTGGCATGTCATTTCATGGTGACAAAAGTCTTCCTAAACACCTTTCACTGGGTTCTGCTTTTATACCCCTCACACTGCCAGCATCCCCATGCCCTGAATTTTCCTCAACTCAGGCACAGCAATGTTTATTTTTACTCACGTGCTGGGTGCGGATCCTGCAGTTGTGGCCCCCACTTACCCCAGCAGAACTCTCATGGTCTACCCAGACCTGTCCATGACTCCTCTGTAGCACGGCCCTTCAACTGAGCAAGGTGTGTGTGCATGTGTGTGTACACATATACATGTGTGCACTTAGCACACTGAAGCAACTTAGCACACACGTACATGCCTTGGTAAGTAAGGAAGTGTTAGTGGCTCAGTTGTGTCCAACTCTTTGCGACCCTATGGACTGTAGCCTGCCAGGCTCCTCTGTCCATGGGATTCTCCAGGCAAGAATACTGGAGTGGGTTGCCATGCCCTTCTCCAATATGGCAGCTCTGAATCAGAGGCTATAGGAGAGGGACCCTGGAATCTGGATAGTTCAAAAGTTTCCCAGGCTGAGCCAAGGTTGGGAGCCACTGGCCTCACAGGAGGCCACCCTCTCCCAGACATAACCCTCACATATGGACCTTAAATGGGACTCTAGTCCTTTAGGTTAGGAAGATATGATGTTCTTGACTTTATCGCTGGAATAACCAAGGCCTTGGAGACTATATGACTTGTCCAAGAGATGGAAGGGAGCAAGGACTCTGTGTTTGCCTCCTAGGGGGCATCTCTCTCCACTGTCCACGGTACTGTTCACATCTGTGTGTGTTTGTGGGGGGCGGGGGGAGCAAGCTCTATGAGCCCTCTGCATGTACTTGCTGCACAGCATTCTAGATTACAAACCTGGAACTGACTTGAGCACACAGTCTCATCCAGACTCCACCTGCTGGAAATTGCCTCTAAAACCCCTGCCTCCCATCCCCCACACTCCTACTCTGTGCTCCTCTGGTCTTGGCACAGAGCTGTCAGAGAGCTGCCGAGTGTTTTTGCTCACATCTGTCCCCCACTATACTCCAGGCTCCCTGAGGCGGTCATGCACACTCTAATTAGATATTGACAGACCTGTGTTTGATTCTCAGTTTGGCTGGTATATTAGTTGGCTGCAGCTGCCATACAAAGGACCACAATCTGGCTGACTTAAGACAGTAGAAACATATTGTCTCACCATTCTGAGGTTGGAAGTCCAAGATCAAGGAGTTTGCAGGGTGGGCTCCTTCTAGGTTGTACGGGAGCATCTGTCTCAGTCCTCTCCCTCAGCTTTTGGTGGGTGGCAGTCCAGTGTTCTTTCTCACCCTGATCTCTGCCTTCATCTTCTTAAGAGGTTCTCACCTTGTGGGTGTCTGTGTCTAAACTTCCCACTTTATAAGGTCCTAATGACCTCATTTTAACTTGATTGCTTCTATAAAGATCTTATCTCCAAATAAGGTCACCTTCTAAGCTACGGGGGGGCGGTTAGGACACCAACATACCCTTTCATGGGGACAGAATTTAACCCATCACTGGTTTCATGACTTTAAGCAAGTAGCTGAGACCCATAGAATCTTGGTTTCTTCATCTGTGAAATCAGGACTTAAAAAATATCTATTTCACAGGCTTTTTATTAATGACTATTATCAGATTAGATAAGGGATTTAGTTTTGTTTTCAAAGCAAGGTATAGAACAGTGAGTTTAGTTGCTATAATCTGGGTTAAAAGAGGTGGGGCAACCTCCATCCATTCTGGGTGTGTGTGTGTGGTGTGCAGGGGGGTTGGTGGGTGGGTGTGACACATGCATGCCATAGATTGACTATCTGAACCATCAGACCACCAGAGCCTAAGGCAAGCTCCAACAGAAACCACATATCAAGTAAACATGACGACTTCCAATTTTTCACTCAAATGTAAGGCCATATCAACATTAAAAATTAAGACTAGGCACTTTTGGTGCTGTTAAATCAGCTTTATCATTGTTTACAGTTGGCGGCAGGTTCCCCAAACTTCCTGATCAGATCTTCTGAGAGCACAGATCTTCCGAGAGAGTCGGTTCTGATTGGTCTGGGCAGGACTGAAGGATCTGTGTTTCCCCAACCTCTCAGCTTGCCTCATGGGACCAACCCAGGAATCCCAGCAAAGTAGATGAGGGCTCCTCTCACCACGGCGGGTCTGACTTCTCATGTCCTGACACTGACTGGCCAGATGTGAGTCCATGAAGCTGGGGGTTCAGTTCCCTCAACTCCAACCTTGTACCTGATTTTGAGTTGAGATCCCACAATCCTCTCCAGCTCTAAAATGCCACCCTTGTCTTATCTGTTCAGACTTGTCTGGATTATCGTATGCTCCTTGAATACCCCTGGCACCTTTTTCTGTGCATCTTCCCACCAGCTGGCCCGGTCGGTGTTCTGTGCTCAGTGGGTATCCAGCCAAGCCGACCTGCTGATGGGCCAGAATTGAATGAGAAGAGCAGCTGGAGAGCCAGCACAGGGGAGAGAATTTTCAGTGAAGCCTCTCCCTACTCAAAGATCTTATTCTGCCCTTCAAGGAAAGCTGGGGACCAGCTGGGCGGGTTTGTTTCAAGCTCACCTTTCCACACTTGGTGAATCACTGTTGCAAAAGATGGTTGGTTATCTAAACGTCCTCAGCAGGCTCACTATTTTATGATGAGCCAATTGTTTTGATGTTGTTTTGTTTCATCAGATGAAAGAAAGTGTTACCCTCCTCTGCTGGTGGGAATGCAAACTGGTGCAGCTGCTTTGGAAAAACATTTGATAGTTTCTTAAAATTCTAGGTGTACACTCCAGAGAAATGAAAACATCTACAGAGACACTTGTGCGTGAATGCTTACAGCAGTGTTATTCATAATAGGCAAGAGGTGGAAACCACCCAAATGCCCATCTGTAGATGACTAGATAAACAAATTGTGACATATCCATACAATGGAATACTATTCAGTCATAGAAGGGAATGAAGTGCTGTTACATGCGATGGCTTGGATGAACCTTGAAATCAGAATGTTAAGTGCAAGATACCAGACCAGAGGGTCCCGTATTCAATATGGGTCCCCAAATTGTTGGCACCAGGGACCAGTCTCATAGAAGGTACTTTTTTCCTGGATGGTTTCAGGATAATTCAAGCATATTACATTTATTGTGTGTAAGCCTTATTTCTATTATTATTACATCAGCTCGAGTGCAGATCAAGCATTAGATCTCAGAGTTCGGGGCCCCTGCAATATTGCATGCTTCCTTTTATATGAAATGTCCAGAATAAGTGAATCTATAAAGATAGAAAGCATGTTAGTTGCTGCTGCCAGGGCCTTGGAGAAATGGAAACAAGAATGACTCCTTCCTCCCTGTGGGGTCCTCAGGGTGATGAAAAGGTTTGAAAACAGAGAGAGATGATGGTTGCACAGTTCTGAATGCATGAAATGCCACTGGGCCCTACCCTTTGAAATGGTTCATTGTGTGTTATGTGAGTTTCACATTCCTGTAAACACAGAGGAAAGGGTAAAAGAAAGTGTGGTGGAGGGAAGAGAGGAAGAATGGGAACGAGAAGGAGGGAGGTGGTATGATTACGCCTGACATGAATTTTCTCAGTTCAAAGGAAAATGTGACCCTTCGTCACTGAAACAGAACAGGGTACTAGTCTGATTACAGCGACCACAGATCTCCTCTAAGGGCTGGAAGTGTCATCATTTCCTCCAGCTAGGAGCAGCGTTTGGTACTGTGAGTCACAAGATGCTGTGGTCAGTGTGAAGTCTTTTCCAGCACAGAGGATTCTGCTGACTCTGAGCCACACAAGTTTCTTCCAGCTCTGGGGTCTGGTCCCCCACCTTGGGGCACAGTGGGAACTTGGGGGACCCAGGACAGTGTGAGCCCTTCTGGGCTGCAGAGTCACCAGGCCACAGGTAGAGACCCCTTTGTGTCAGCCCTTAACTGGGTAAGACCTGCTTTTCCTAGTGCTTGGCAAGGCAAAGATTTGGATTAAAAAACAATGGGGATTCAAACTGAACAACAGGGAAGACATGCTGGTGGTCAGTCTGGAGGTTGCTTTGGAAGGGTCTCAGTGTAAGCCCTTTGCTGCCAGTCTTTGTAGCCCTCATGTCATATCCCTTTCAGATGAGTTTGGATGAAAGTCTCAGGTGAACTTGACCATATAACAAGGCCAGTTCAGGATGAAGATGGAGTTCTGCAGAATTTATTAACTCAGCAGTCACACCCACGTGGGATATCTGAATGACAGACCTTGGCTGCTAGCCTTGATTTCTGCCAGCAGGTCTACCCTACTGGGGACTGGTATCTACTGGTGGGCATGCGCAAACAGCAAGGCTGTACTGCATAGCACAGGAAACTATATTCAATACTTTGTGATGAACTATAATGGAAAAGAATACAAAAATGAATGTATATATATACACATATGTGTATAACTGAGTCACTTTGCTGTGCAGCAGAAATTAACAGAACATTGTAAATCAACTATATGTCAATAAAATTGAAAAAAGAAAAGAGGCCATCATGACTCTCAGTCTAGGCTATGCCACAGTCAGGGTGAGGGTCTCGCAGTGTGTTCCAGGATTCCCTAAGGACACACGCTGTCTTAGGAGGCTGAGCCTGGGAGGATCCAGGACTCCCCTAGGACAGCCAGTCAGTTCCTTCCAGCAGTTCAGGTAGTGATTCGTAGTTCAAGATCTGCGCTTAGAATGTAACAGAGAAGAACTTTTGTATTCTATTACAAGGTAATCTCTAAAGGGATGTTGCCTATAAGCTTAAATTATATACAATTGCCCATCTCTGGCCGGAGAAGGCAATGGCAACCCACTCCAGTGTTCTTGCCTGGAAAATCCCATGGATGGAGGAGCCTGGTAGGCTGCAGTCCATGGGGTCGCACAGAGTTGGACACGACTGAAGCGACTTAGCAGCAGCAGCCCATCTATGGGAACCCTGCTTCCCAGGTAATGAGCATTAAGATAAAATACCTTTGTTTATCTCACAAGAAACAACTTGACCAAGCCCACCTTCCTCCTACAGGGAGGAAGAAATTAACACATTCCCTCCAGAGACAGACAAGAACCAGGAAATGTTTGACTTTACTCCCTCTCCTTTTAGTATAAAAGGAGCCTGAATTCTAACCCAGGCAAGATGGTTCTTTGGGATGAGTCTACCATCTTCTCCATCTGCATTTATTTCTGAATAAAGTTCCTTGCCCCAACAACTCATCTCTCAATTTATCAGCCTGTCATGAGGCGAGCAGTATGAGCTTGGACTCAGTAACAGAAGGATGACTTTCTCAGCTTCACAGCCCCCTCGTGAGCCCCTGCTGGAGTCTCCTACTCAGTGGGAAGGATGAAGTGGTCCCTGAAGGGATGATCACCCTTTAGAAGTCCTCACTGCCCTGAGGCTGTTCTGATGTAAAATGCACAGTCCCCTCAGATTCCTGTTGTGATGGCTATTTTCTTATTTGAGTTTTTGGACAAATGACTTCATTGTTCTCCAACCTGTGACTTTCAGTAAAGCACCCAGTCTTTTATTCGGATCATTAAAATCAAAATGAAAAATTTAGTTTACATTTAAAAATTTAAATGAAATTTCATTGAATATGGAAAAGTATTCATATTTACTTTTGTAAAAGTTCAGCACAGTTGTGAGACTGTAGTCCTGACTTGCTTCCCCCACTGTACTCCCCTCATACGTAACCCTGCCTGAATACCACCCTGGTGCTCCAGTAATAGAATCTGTGCCAGGTCATGTCTCCAGGGCTGGAGCTTATGGCCACCCCATCACATGGTGTGGCAACTCATGCTTCTTAATCAGAGCATCAGATGACTTAGTGCAGTCGTGCTCTTATTTTTACAAAGCTTCTCTGCAGCCACGCCTGCTCTTAGATCGCGGGCCTTTCCTTGGCACCACTTCAACAACTCAACTAATTTCCTGTGCCAAGGGCCCTTTCTCCAAGATTTCTTCTCACATGAGTCACCCCATTAGAGCCCAGATTGACTTCAGGGCATTCACTGGAGGGGAGGGGCCATTCCATTGGTTTGGCTGCTGTGAACAAAGAGCTGTGGAATTGGAGACAGAGTGAAGACTAGGTTTGACTTCTGCTTTTGCCCCTTGGTAGCTGTGTGACTTTGAAAAAATTACTTAACTTCTCTGGGCTCCCCATTTCTACATTTGTGAAACAGGACTTACAAACAGGAGGCAAAGAGAGAAAAGAGCTCAGTCCCCAGAGGGGGACAGAGATGCATTTAAACCCTACCTCTGGAGCTTGCCCAGATTGTGACCCTGGCAATCCCCTGACCTACCAAAGCCCCAGATGTCAGATATTATGAATGGAAGAGACCCCACCTGCCGCTGGGAGTCCTTTGAAAAATTAAAAGAGAAAATGTATGTGTCGTGCCTGGAATGTGGGCACCAAAGAAATGTTTTGGGTTTTTTTTGTTTTTACTATAAAACAAAGGTCAAACATGCCAAATATCTACCTTCATAGACTTTGAAAGGATTAAATTCACAATATATATGAAAATATGCTGTAAACTGTAAAGAATCTAAAATGCCATTATCATTATTGTAATCTGTTTTTTCTCTCAGGCCTATCAAACCATAAAAAAGTTTGGTAAAAACAGTACAATAAATACCTGAATATTCTTTCCCTAGATTCACCAGTTGTTTGTTAGTATTTGCACCCTTCTTCTGTATATCTGTATCTATTTCAATCTCTATTTATCAACTTAGCACCACTGTTGAACCATTTAAAAGTAAGTTGCAGGCATTATACTTGACATTCAATTACTTTAGCATATATCTCCTAAGAATAGCATCATTCTTTCAGCGGTAAAGAATCCGCCTGCAATGCTGGAAACACAGGAGACACAAGTTGGATCCCTGGATTGGAAAGATCCCCTGGAGGAGGGCATGGCAATACACTCTGGTATTCTTGCTTGGGAAATCCCATGGACAGAGGAACCTGGTGGGCTACAATCTATAGGGTAGCAAAAAGCCAGACACAACTGAGCAACTGAACATATACACACACTTTATATAACTAACTACTATTTTTACCAAGAACTTTACCATACATATAATAATAGTATCTTATATACAGTCTACACTTTCTCCCATTAGACACGCAGTTCCAATACAGGATCCCACATTTCATTTGGCGACTGTCTCTTTACTCATCTTTCTTTTATTTTGATGTGGACCATTTTTAAAGTCTTTATTGAGTTTGTTACAATATTGCTTCTGTTTTATGTTTTGTTTTTTTGGCCACGAGGCATGTGGTATGTGGGATCTTAGTTACCTGACCAGAGATCGAACCTGCAGTCTCTGCACTGGAAGGCAAAGTCTTAACCACTGGACCCCCAGCCTTCTTTACTCTAGAGCTATGCCATTCAATACAGAAGTCCCCGGTTGTATGTGACTGTTTTTTTTTTAAAAAACCTTTTTTGGAGTATAGTTGATTTATAATGTTGTGTTAGCTTCAGGTGTACAGCACAATGATTCAGTTACACATATACAACATCCACTCTTAATTTTTGTTAGATTCTTTTCCTAAATAGGCTATTACAAAGTATTGAGTGGAGTTCTCTGTGCTATACAGCAGGTTCTTATTAGTTACCTGTTTTATATACAGTGGTGTATATATGTCAGAAAAATGTGGAATACTCCACAAATTTGCATGTCATCCTTCTACAGGGGCCATGCTAATCTTCTCTGTATCATTCCAGTTTTAGTCTATGCATTGCCAAAGCAAGCACTGTATATGGCTCTTAAGCCCTTGAAATATGGCTGGCCCAAATTGAGTGTATTCAAGACTTAGCGCACACAAAAAAATGTACATTATTTCATCAGTAATTCTGCATATTGATTGCATATTGAAATAATAATACATTGAATGTATTGGGCAAAAAATACATTATTAAAATTAGTTTTACCTGTGGCTATTTAAAATTTTTTAATTGCATATATAGCTCATATTACATTTCTGTTGGACAGCACAGTTCTAGAATATTTCTTTCTTGTCTTTTTTTTTCCTCTTGTGATGCTGACATTTTTGTTGTTGTTGGCACACTGTGTGACTTGCAGGATCTTATTTCCCCAACCAGGGATCAAACCTGGGCCCCAGCAGTGGAAACTTGGAGTCCGGACCACTGGACCACCAGGGAATTCCCAGACATGAACATTTTTGAAGAGTCCAAGCCAGTGGTCTTGTTGAAGGCCCCACAGTCTGAATTTGTTTCCTTTTGAGTATATCTGGCTTAATCTTTCTGACAAGGATATGACCTGGGTGGTAGTTTACAAGGCATCGTGTCAGGAGGCTCACAGTGTCTCATTGTTGGGATTGCAAAGTCTGATCGCTTGGTTACGGTGGCATCTGCAGTCTGATATAAAGTCCCCCTATCCTTGTAATCAATAAAGAACCTTAGGTGATCCTCTGAGAACATGTGCACATCCTTCTCCACCATCCTTTATCCAATGGTGTCAGCATCTAGTGATGATATTTGTCTCTATCAAAAATCACTCCAAACAAACTGTCTTAACTTTTTAACTCCGTGCTCAAATAATTTCCTGTTTGTGTCATTTATCCTAAGACAGTGTGGACAATTCACTGACTTATAAATCTCGTCCATTACTGGTTGCATAGCTTTCCCTTGCGTAGAATCCAGCTTGTATTGGTGCTCGTGTCTAGTCGCTCAGTCATGTCTGACTCTTTGTGACCCCATGGATTGTAGCCTGCCAGGCTCCTCTGTCCATGGGATTCACAGGCAAGAATACCGGACTGGGTTGCCATTTCCTCCTCCAGGGGGTCTTCCTGACCCAGGAATTGAATCTGTCTCCTGTGTCTCCTGCATTGGCAGGTGGATTCTTTACCACTGAACCACCTGGGAAGCTCTAGAATTGGGAATACAACATATTTTATATCATCTTTATTGAAAGTTATTTAGTCCTGTTTCTTTCTATTAAAAATATTGATTCCATGAACATCCTTTTAAATGGCACATACAGACATTTCCTTCTTTGAGACATATTCCCGGAAGTGGTATTGCTGAGTATGTTTACTGAAATTTTTGACACATGTAGTCAGATGGCCCTCCAGAAATATCGCACTGTTCACACCGTCAGTGAATCACCCAGGATGCTTTCAGCTGCAAAGGAACAACAATCCCAACACAAACTGGCTTTAAGAATAAAGACATTTATCTTCTCACACAAACCAGAACTCCAGTGGAAAGGTACAATATACACTGTTTTTATTCAACTTCATTTTTTCGAAAGACACTGGTTGGGAATCAGCAAAGTGCATGTTGATGGTTTGGAAAATAATGGCTTGAAATACTTGGATTCCATTCTGGAGCTGGACACAGGAGACTACCTGAGCAAAATCTGACTTAGGAACGGAGGAGGAAAGATCCATCATCTCATCTACAAGGGCTAGCAAAGCACACTGTTCTCAGGCTCTCCCCTGCCTGGACATCACTCAGCTTCCTAGTCCTTGCCAATCTACCAAGTGTATAATCTCTTTTAAAATTTCATCTGTGAAACAGATGGCATGGGCAAGCAGTATTGTATAGTATAGTATTATGAGAGACCCACCTGGATTCATAGTCTGAAAGCACCACTTATCAGCTGTGTGACCTGGAGCGAGTTATTTAATGACTGTATCTACCTTATAGTCTTGCTATGAGAATGAAAAGATATAATTTGTGTAAAATGCTTAGCACAATAAGTGCATTTCAAAAAGCAACTGCTTTATCACGTGCAGATTTCTGTTGCTCTGTATGTGCGTGCTAAGTCGCTTCAGTCATGTATGACTCTTTGTGACCCTATGGGCCGTAGCCCGCCAGGCTCCTCTGTCCATGAGATTCTCCAGGCAAGAATACTGGAGTGGGCTGCCGTTTCCTTCTCTGGGGTATCTTTCCGACCCAGGGATCGAACCTGTGTCTCATGTCTCCTGCATTGGCAGGTGGGTTCTTTACCACTAGTGCCACCTGGGAAGCCCCTTCTGTTGCTGTACCAGGTTGCAATAGAATCAGGACTTGAACCCACCACACGAGGGAGAAGAAGTCAGCTGGCACTTAATCTGTGCTGGCCTGACTGTATCCTGGTTTTCTGACCCCATGGCTCGTGATGCAGATGGAAGGGAAGGATTGCTTGTGGGGCACTGTGGACAAAGCCCTGGATGCTCTGAGAAAAAATATGATGATGACTCTCTCTTCTAGGACTTCACTAAGGAGAAGACGACAGACAAACATTAAAATACAAATGCCTTCAGCACAGACATATTTTACACGCAGTATACCCCATGCAAATTTGTGAAGTATTCCACACTTTTCTGACATATATACACCACTGTATATAAAACAGGTAACTAATAAGAACCTGCTGTATAGCACAGAAATCAGTATGGCCCCCATTCATAGGTTCACAGCCACCACTTCACCAAGTCTGGTATCTTCCTTCAGTTTTTTTTTTTTAATTGAAGTATAGTTGATTTATAGTGTATTAATTTCTGCTATACAGCACAGTGACTCAGTTATACATATATATTCTTTTTCATATTCTTTTCCATTATGGTTTATCAAAGGATATTGATAGTTCCCTGTGCTGTACAGCAGAACTCTGTTGTTTATCCATCCTATATATAAGAAAGCTTACAGCTGCTAACCCCAACCTCCCAATCCACCCCTCACACCCCCTCCCTGGGCAACCACCAGTCTGTTCTCTGCATCTGCGATTCTCTTTCTGTTTCACAGATACGTTCATTCGTGTCACATTTCAGATTCCACATATAAGTGATGTCACATAGTGTTTGTCTTTCTCCTGCTGACGTCACTTTAGTATGCTAATCTGTAGTTGTAGCCATGTTGCTGCAAATGACATTATTTCATTCATTTTATGGCTGAGTAGTATATATGTACCACATTGTATGTATCTTCCACACCTTCTTTATCCATTCCTTTCTCAATGGACATTTAGGTTGATTCCATGTCTTGGCTTTGTGAACAGTGCTGCTGTGAACATAGAGATGCGTGTATCTTTTTGAATTACAGTTTTGTCTGGATATATACCCAGGAATAAGATTGTTGGATCATATGTTTTCTCTATTTTTAGTTTTTTGAGGAGCCTCTGTACAGTTTTCCATAGTGTCTGCACCAACTTACATTCCCACCAAGTGTCGGAAGTTTCCCTTTTCCCCGTGTACCCTCCAGCATTTGTTATTGTAGACTTTTTAATAGTGGCCATTCTGACCGGTGAGAGGTGCTACTTCTTTACAGATTTGATTTGCATTTCTCTAATAATTAGTGGCATCTGGTCCCATCACTTCATGGGAAATAGATGGGGAAACAGTGGAAACAGTGTCAGACTTTCTTTTTTGGGGCTCCAAAATCACTGCAGATGGTGACTGCAGCCATGAAATTAAAAGACGCTTACTCCTTGGAAGGAAAGTTATGACCAACCTAGATAGCATATTCAAAAGCAGAGACATTACTTTGCCAACAAAGGTCTGTCTAGTCAAGGCTATGGTTTTTCCAGTGGTCATGTATGGATGTGAGAGTTGGACTGTGAAGAAGGCTGAGCGCCGAAGAATTGATGCTTTTGAACTGTGGTGTTGGAGAAGACTCTTGAGAGTCCCTTGGACTGCAAGGAGATCCAACCAGTCCATTCTGAAGGAGATAAGCCCTGGGATTTCTTTGGAAGGAATGATGCTAAAGCTGAAACTCCAGTACTTTGGCCACCTCAGGCGAAGAGTTGACTCATTGGAAAAGACTGTGATGCTGGGAGGGATTGGGGGCAGGAGGAGAAGGGGACGACAGAGGATGAGATGGCTGGATGGCATCACTGACTCGATGGACGTGAGTCTGAGTGAACTCCGGGAGATGGTGATGGACAGGGAGGCCTGGCGTGCTGTGATTCATGGGGTCTCAAAGAGTCAGACACGACTGAGCGACTGAATTGAACTGAACTGAACTGAATAATTAGTGAGGGACAGGGAAGCCTGGCGTGCTGCAGTCCATGGAGTTGCAAAGAGGCAGACACAACTGAGCGACTGAACTGAACTGAATAATTGGTGATGTTGAGCATCTTTTCATGTGCCTCCTGGTCATCTGTATTTCTTCTTTGGAGAAATGTCTACTTAGGCCTTCTGCTCATTTTTCAATTGGATTTTTTTTTGTCAGCAACTTATATGAGCTCTTCTATATTTTGGAAAGTGACCCTTGTTGGTCACATAATTTGCAAATATTTTCTCCCATTCTGTTGGTTGTCTTTTCATTTTTTTATGGTTTCCTTAGATGGGCAAAAGCTTATAAGATTGATTAGGTCCCATTTGTTTATTTTTGTTTTTATTTCTATTACCTTGGAAGATCCTTCGGGGTCTTGTCTTTGGTCTGAGATCCTTGAGCTTTGGTCCATAGCCTTCCATCTTGGACAGGTGCCAGCCCCTTGCCTGACACATGTGAGTGCCCAGTAGATGGTAAATGATTGGCTAGGTACTTATAATTTGCAACCATGTTGCAGAAGACACCAGAGTAAGCAGAGTGCAGTTTTTCCTTTGGTTTCAGTTTTCCCTCTGGGATCCATAGTGGTTTATGTACAAAATCTCCTGGTCAGTGTCTCTTTAGTGGGGGAGGGGAGACTAAGTATTTAGGGAAAACAGGAAGTGGCAAAAGGACTAAGAGAAAGAAAAAAAAGTGTTAAGTGTTCTTGTGGAAGAAATGATGCAATAGAAGGAAAGTGTGTGAGAGGATGATGAGCAAACTGTAAAGGGGCTTGTGAAACCTTCCATGTTTCGGTGCAGATCTAAGCCAGGGCTGCTTCGTTTTCTCAAGGTCCGAGCCTTGACACAGCTGTGAGGTGAATGTGTGCAGGTAGATTTCAATTGAGATTAAGGAGGAAAAGGTGACTTGCTCCTAACTGAAAAATAAACAGATGCCAAGAGCAGGTAAGTTATAGTGGAAAAGGGTTAGTCACTCAGTCCTGTCCAACTCTTTGTGACTCCACGGACTATAGCCCACCAGGCTTCTCTGTCCTTGGGATTCTCCAGGCAAGGATACTAGAGTGGGTTGCCATTCCCTTCTCTAAGGGATCTTCCCAATCCAGAGATCGAACCCAGGTCTCCCACATTGCAGGCGGATTATTTATGGTCTGAGCCACCAGGAATCAGAAGAAACACAAATTCCCCCAGAAGAAGTAAAATATTATTAATAGGTTGACATTAATCAGCTAGTGTCATAACTGACACCATCAGTAAGGTAACAAGTAAACAAGACTATTTGGGGTGTGAATGGGACGGTGATAATGATAACATTTACAGTGCTGTTTATCCCTGTTACCTCTTTTCCCTGGTGTGAGTTTATTCCAACAGAATAACAGAAATCTATAAACAAAAAAACAGTTTCTGAAATGATTTTTTCTGTGCTGAGTACTTTACATGAATTCTCTCCCTCTCTTTCTTTTACTTTTTTTTTGTTTTGGCTACGATGAGTGTGGGATCTTAGTTGCCCAACCAGGGATCCAACTCATGCTCCCAGCAGTGGGAGCATGGAATCTTAACCCCTGCGCCACCAGAGAAATCCCTGAATTGTCTTTCTTAATCCTCAGAACAATCTATAATGTAGATATCTTTAATCCCCGTTTAGATAATTTGTATCCTCTTTTTGGCCAGAGGCTCCCCAACAGAGAGGTTAAGTAACTTATTCAAAGTCACACAGTAGATAAATGGTGGTTCCAAATGATGAACAGAAGCAGGTCTCTCACTGAGTCTGCGCTGTACGATATTGCTTGCATATGAAATCTCACTGTTACATAGATGGAACAAAAATGCCATGGCTTTCTGAAATGTAAGCACATTCTATAGCATTAACTTAAAGTCCAGAGAGGTCCCCTAGATTGGTGACACCAGTTATTGTAGGCTAAGGGTGATGCAGAAATTTTCAGTGATTTTCAAAAATACATGAGGTTTGGGGAACCACTTCTTCAATCTTTATCATGGGAAATAATCAAATCTAAGTCGTCTCCACTCTGTGACTAATTCCCTTTTCCTGAGCTGTGGAGGTATGCTACAGTAGCTCTGTGATGACTAAGCCTTTAAGACAGATTTTTTCCCTAAAGATATATGCTTCCTAGGACCAAGGTCTATTAAGGAAGTCTTTGAGTCTGGACCTGGAGGGAAGATTATATCTCTGTCTTTTAAAATTAGGCTAAAAAGGCCAATGTCCATTAACATAAGGGTGCCAAGTCCCCTCCTATGAAGCCTGACCTCGCCACCCCATTCTCTTCTCTTTCCTGGTGAACCTGCTTCGGGCTTTTCCTGCAGCACCTGCCATAGCCTCATCTCCCTGAGAAGTGGCATTTTGGGATTGGCCAGGCCTAGGGCCCCCCCTCGGTGCCCATCCAGGTATGGTGTCTCCACTTTGGGTTATTCTGCAGTTACTCAGCGCTGCAGAAGACAGACGCTGCTAAATCAAGGCAGCAAATCAGAAAAAAAAAAAAAAATCAGAACCCATCATGTTGTGTACTAGCATCTTTATTTTTAAGCTAATCCCATCTGGATTCTTTTCTGACTCTGACATCCTAAATTGCGATCCTAATAAATATTTATCTTGACAACAGCACATAAATCAGTTGATGACTTCCCTTGTTACTTATAAACTTCAGGGGTCAGAGGTAAAGAACTAAGTACAACTGAGGTCTTAAAATTGAATTTGTGCCAGATATCCAAACAGAAGTACAGGCAGATCTTATTTTATTGCCTTCTGCTTTATTGTGCTTTGCAGATACTGTGTTTTTTACAAATTGAAGGTTTGGAGCGATCTTGCATCAGGCAAGTCTATTGGTGCCATTATGCTCACTTCATGTTTCTGTGTCACATATTGATAATTCTGGCAATATTTCAAAGCTTTTTCATGATTATTCTCATTGTTATGGTGATCTGTAATCAGTGATCTTTGGTACTGCTACGACTCACTGAAGGTTCAGGTGATGGCCAGCATTTTTTAGCAATAAAGTATTTTTAAATTAAAACATGCACCTTTTTTTAGATATGATGCTATCACACAATAGACTATAGTATAGTGTAAGCATAACTTGTATATGCGCTGGGAAACCAAAAAATTCATGTGTGTGTGAATTGCTTTATTGTGATGGTCTGGAACTAAACCCACAGTATCTCCAGGGTACACCTCTTATTGAAATTGTTTGAGTTCCAATGATTGGGATATTTATCCACAGCTAACATTTTGGCCTTTTTCTCAGTTTCTGATAATAAAATCTGATGAGCACATTCCCATATTTAAAACTTGTCAGTGGTTCCTGTTTATCCCCAGGAAAAAATCTAACCCTTTTATCATGGCAAAGAAAGTTCTTCTGGACTTCCCTGGTGGTCTAGTGATTAAGACTCCATGCTCCCAGTGAAAGAGGGGTGTGGGTTCAATTCCTGGTTGAGGAATTAAGATCCCATATTCTTTAGGCATGGCCCCCAAAATAAGTTCTTCCTAATCCAGCCCCTGCTCACCTCCTTAGTCTCTTCTTTCAACACCCCTGACTTCTGGCCCCAGCTAAGCCTCATCCCTCTGGCACAAAGCCACCAAGGGTCTCTGTCATTAGGTGGGCCCATGAGACCCCATCTTGAAACATTCCCTCCTGCCCTTACCTCTCCACCCTCACCTGGCTGAATGAGTCCAGCACATCCGTCTCCACTAAGATGTCCTTTCCTCCTAGAGGTTTTCTCATTCCCCACCTGCCTCCACCTGGATGGGAGCCACTCCTGTATAGTCCCATGGAAGCCCTCAGCATTTTCCATGCTGTGTTATGACTGTCTGTGGATTTCCCCAGCTCCCTCTCCACCTGTAAATTTCTGAGAGCAGAGTTCTTCACTGCTACATTCCCAACACCCAGCCATCCTGTCTGGTATGCAGTAGATGATAAATATCTGTGATTGAATGTTATTCATACCCATATGATTTTTTATATTTGCTGCTATACAGACTACAGTTATGTATTCTGTTTATACATAGACTCTCTGCCACTTAAAAAAAAAACTATTTGACTGTTCTGGGTCTTAGTTGTAGCACGCAAGGTCTTTAGTGGTGGCATGTGGGATCTTGTTCCCTGGCCAGGGATTGAACCTGGGACCCCTGCATTGGGAGTGCAGAATCTTAACCTCTGGACCACAGGGAAGTCCTCCAACTCTGCCAGTTAGAACAACCAAGTGACTCCTCTTTTCCCCCACCCCAAGCTGATGCCTATTCCAGCATCACAAGGTTAGTCCTGTCTCCGCTCACACACACACCCTGCACCAAGTCTCAACCCTGCTTTGTACAAACTTGAGTGTTACCCTGAGGAACTGGCTTTCATTCAACAAGAAGGATGAGTCATTGGAAGTGTGTTTAAGACCAGGAGAGCATGAAATTACAACTCTGGGCCAAGATGAACATTCATGGATTGGCAGCACAAAAATCTGAGACTAAGGGAGATTTGTTAGGGAGCAGTGACTACTGGGGACAGGAATGGAGAAGAAAAGACAGTTTTGAACTGAGAGGAAGGATCTGGCCATTCATCAGATGTCATTGTTTACTCGCTAAGTCATTTCCAACTCTTTTGCAATCCCGTGGACTATTGCCCACCAGGCTCCTCTGTCCATAGGATTTTCCAGGCAAGAAGGCTGGAGTGGATTGCCATTTCCTTCTCCAGGGGATCTTCCTGGCTCAGGGATCGAACCTGTATCTCCTGCAATGACAGGTGAATTCTTTACCACTGAGCCACCAGGGAAGTCCTGTTCATCATATACAGGGACCAAAAAGAGAAAGACTCAAAGTTGAGTTCAAACTCATGGGATTAGAAGATTGGAAGTCAGGTGACACCATTCACAGAAATAGGAATTATTGGAGGGGTTGCGTGAACTGTTTCATTTTTCAGGGAGGAGAGTTGTCCCATGGATCTGCTAACAAAATATGCAAGTTAAAAAGCTCAATTACTGGGCTTCCCTAGTGGCTCAGCAATAAAGAATCTGCCTGCCAATGCAGGAGATACAGGTTGATCCCAGATCTGAGAAGATCCCACATGTACTAAAGTGAAGAAGAGAATATAAGGCAATTAAGCCCATGAGCCACAACTATTGAGCCTGTGCTCTAGAGGCCAGGAACCGCAACTACTGAGCCCACGCTCTGCAACAAAAGAAACCACCTCAATGAAAAGTCCGAGAACTGCAACGAAGAAGAATCCCTGCTTTCCGCGACTGGAGAAAAACCACACAGCAACAAAGAGCCAGCACACGCCAAAATACATAGATTAAAAAAAAAAATATATATATATATATATATATATGTAAAAAGCTCAATCATTCAAGCTTAGAGCACTGACACAGGATCCACTTTGACCAAAATGTATCAACATCGTTGTGACCACTATGGCCTTACTTGCTCAGTTTTGTTTGGCTTAAATACCTATTGCCTTATATTCTCTTCTTCACTGTAGTACGTGTGGGTACTGAACACATTTCAATTTTTATTTCCTATCAGATGAAAGTATCTACCTGAAAGATATTAAATATTTATTTTTTCTTTCCTGGGAAAAAGCTCAATTATTCAAATAAGGATTACAGATAGCATGGGTTGCGATTGCTAGGTGCCAATCACTTTACAGCATTTACTTCTTTTGTGCTTACTACAACATCCTGAGATCTATTGTGTGATTCTCTCATTGTACAAATAAGGAGACTGAGGCTCAAGACACTTGTCCACATTCTCACAGCTTTTCTGGGTATCAGAAATGAGATCCAGCCTGGGCTCTGTGACCCCAGCACCTCAGTATAGTGGAAACTGGGGCTCAAGAGAGGTTCCGAGCTCTCGGTCAACTCCAGAACCGTCAGCTTTAGGATGCTAATCAAGCACTGTGATTGGATGAGGTTATCAAGGGAGGTAACATGCAGAGGAAAGAATTGAAAATCAAGGGTAGGAATGGAAGACTAAGATGAGCAGCCACGGGAAGAAGACAGACGTGGAGATGAAGCAGGAGCAGCAGAGAAGGGAGTGGAAAGAGCAAAGCATCTTAGAAGAAGATGGAAACGTGTTCTAGAAGAGAGTGATGATTACATCAAGCTCTGTATAGAAAGGTCAAGAAGGAAAAGTATTTTAAGGCCATTGGATTGTTTATTATTTGTTGATTGGTTGGATTAATAGTCAGTATGTTGCCTAAGTCTTCCCAGGCATTCACAGGCAGAAAGCAGAGGATTGTGGAGGAAGCAACTTGGACAGCATCAACAGGTTTCATAGAATTGTACCAAGACCAGCACAGAAGGGTCACGAGAAATTTGTGCTGCAGGTTCCATGCATCCAAGATCCAAAGCTGTGACATGCCAAATGTTAAGGTTGCTTGAAACCCACAGGGTATCACTCCAGCAGAGTTAAAGCCTCAGAATCGCTCTGGGTTAACAAATTAGCATTTAGTTTGAACACATAATCTGAGACAGACCTGACTCTTTTGTACCGAGGCCCCTAAGATCATTTGCCAAAGATCCAGATCTTATTTCAGGCTCTCCTTTCAGTCTCTGGGGCACCAGCTAACATAGAGTGTAACCATTCCTAGAATGAGCTAGAACTGCTGTACCTCTAGAACCATTCACGTAATACTTGATGTGCAATGACAGAATTTACAAACCAAGATCATTGTCTTCCACTTTGCCAGTTGCTAACTAACCTTTCAGCTTGATATTCAGAGTTTCTGAAACTCAGGGTATTTCAGATGATCTCTGCTAACACTGACCTCTTTGAGAGAAGAGAGGAGTCTTTGCATTTCCTTGATTAAATAATAAATGAACTGGTATCCAAGCTGCTAAAATTGAGCTCCCATTGGGGGCTTACTGGTTTCAAAGTGTGTGCCAAGGAGGAGGGATAGGACATCCTGGAAGTCTTTAGAAATTGTAGGAGGTTAAAACTAGAGCAACATGAAAAACCATCTCGCTCAAGGTCTTGTTTTGCAGATGAGCAAAATGAAGCCCAGAAATATGAAGCATGCATGTGTGCCAAGTTGCTTTAGTCGTGTCTGACTCTGCAACTCCATGGACTGTAGCCTGTCAGGCTCCTCTGTCCATGGGATTTTCCAAGCAAGAATACTGGAGTGGGTTTCCATGCCCTCCTCCAGGGGATCTTCTTGACCCAGGGATCAAACCCACCTCTCTTTTGTCGCCTGCATTGGCAGGTGGATTCTTTACAACTAGCACCTCACCTAGGAAACCCAGAAATGTGAAGGGGTTTGCTCAAGTGCCAGAGCTGGTTACAGCATTAGAAAGTGAAAGTGAAAGTGAAGTCGCTCAGTCGAGTCCCACTCTTTGCGACCCCATAGACTGTAGCCTACCAGGCTCCTCTGTCCATGGGATTTTCCAGGCAATAGTACTGGAGTGGATTGCCATTTCCTTCTCCAGGGGATCTTCCCAACCCAGGGCTCGAACCCAGGTTTCCTGCATTGTAGACAGATGCTTTACCATCTGAGCCACCAGCATTAGAACTAGAGTCTAAATCTCTTATCATTAATCCAGTTCTCTTTCTACTATGCTATTCAGAAAACAATGTACTGATCCACAGATGTCCTCTGTTTGGCATTCCAGCATGTTAGCACCAAATACCATGTACTATCTTCATAAGTACATACTTGTGCCTTAGGCAAGAGAGAAGGGAAGGAGGCTGGCAGACAAGCTCTTCAAAATATACTGAAAAGACTCTGATGCCCTAGTGGAGGGTGGGAGGGAGGTTTAAGAGCGAGGGGATATATGTATACATATAGTTGAAGACAGAAAAGTGTGGGAAATTCTTAAAGAGATGGGAATACCAGACCACCTTACCTGTCTCCTGAGAAACCTGCATGCAGGCCAAGAAGAAACAGTTAGAACCAATATGGAGCAATAGACTGGTTCAAAATTGGGAAAGGAGTACATCAATGAGTATGTCAAGGCTGTATTTTGTCACCATCCTTATTTAATTTATATGCAGAGTATATCATGTGAAATGGTGGGCTGTATGAATCACCAGCTGGAATCAAGATTGCTAGGAGAAATATCCATAACCTCAGATATGCAGATGATACCACTCTAATGGCAGAAATCAAAGAGAAACTAAAGGTAAAAGAGGAGAGTGAAAAAGCTGGCTTGAAACTCAACATTCAGAAAACTCAGATCATGGGCATGAAGTCCCATTGTTTCATGACAAATAGATGGGGAAAAAATGAAAACAGTGACAGATTTTATTTTCTTGGGCTCCAAAATCACTGCAGACAGTGACTGCAGCTATGAAGTTAAAAGATGTTTGCTCCTTGGAAGAAAAGCTATGACAAATCTAGATAACACATTAAAAAGCAGAGATACCACTTTACTGACACAAGTCCATATAGTTAAAACTATGGTTTTTCAAGTAGTCATGTACGGATGTGAGAGTTGGACCATAAAGAATGCTGAGCACCGAAGAATTGATGCTTTTGAACTGTGGTGCTGGAGAAGATTATTGAAAGTTCTTTGAACAGCAAGATCAAACCAGTCAATCCTAAAGGAAATCAACACTGAATGTTCATTGAAAGGACTGATAATAAAGCTGAAGCTCCAATACTTTGACCACCTGATGCAAACAGCTAACTCATTGGAAAAGACCCTGATGCTGGGAAAGATTGTGGGCAAGAGAAGGGGCAGCAGAGGATGAGATGATTAGACAGCACCACCAACTCAATGGACAGGAGTCTGAGCAAACTCAAGAAGATGGTGAAAAACAGGGAAGCCTGGAGTGCTACAGTTCGTGGGGTTGCAGAGTCAGACACGACTGAGCGACTGAACAACCAACAACAGTAGCTGATTCGCTTCATTATACAGGAGAATCCAATACAACATTGTAAAGCAATTATACTCCAATAAAAAAAAAAAGAAACATATTGAGCAGATACCCAAGGAGTTTCTTAAGAAGTAATATAAATTTGGGGGAAAGACCATCCAGGCTTTGGAATATTCACTCTTGGTTTTAATCCTTGCTTCATCCTCATTTGTGACGCTGGAAAAGTTATTACTTAAAATCTATATTAGTTTTCTATTGCTGCTGTGACAAGTTACTACATACCCAGTGGCTTAAGGCTGCACCAACATATGTGATCACAGCTCTAGAACAAGTCCAAAAGGAGTCTTACTGATTAAAGCCAAGTGTTAGCAGCACAGTTTCCTTTAGAAGGCTCTCAAGGAGGTTCTGTTTCCCTACTTGTTTCAGCATCTGGAGGCCTCCTGTATTCCCTGTGGCCTCTGCCTCTCATCATTTCAACCTCTTGGTTCTATCAGTACATCTCCCACAACTGACTTTGACCTTCTCCCTCCCTCTTATAAGGGATGTTCTTACATCAGGCCTACCCAGACAATTCCAAATAATCTTGTCTCAATATTTTTAATATAATCACATCAGCAAAGTTTTTTTGTTGTTGTTGCCATGTAAGACAACATATTCTTAGGTTCTGAGGATTAAGATGTGGACATCTTTGGGGGCCAGTGTTCTTTTGTTTATATTTATTGGAGTATAGGTCCGTCTAGTCAAGGCTATGGTTTTTCCAGTGGTCATGTATGGATGTGAGAGTTGGACTGTGTAGAAAGCTGAGTGCTAAAGAATTGATGCTTTGAACTGTGGTGTTGGAGAAGACTCTTGAGAGTCCCTTGGACTGCAAGGAGATCCAACCAGTCCATTCTAAAGGAGATCAGAACTGGGTGTTCTTTGGAAGGAATGATGCTAAAGCTGAAACTCCAGTACTTTGGCCACCTCATGCGAAGAGTTGACTCATTGGAAAAGACTGTGATGCTGGGAGGGGTTGGGGGCAGGAGGAGAAGGGGACAAGGGAGGATGAGATGGCCGGATGACATCACAGAATCCATGGACGTGAGTTTGAGTGAACTCTGGAGTTGGTGATGGACAGGGAGGCCTGGCGTGCTGCGATTCATGGGGTCACAAAGAGTCAGACATGACTGAACGACTGAACTAAACTGATAGTTGCTTCACAATGTTATGTTAATAGTTTCTGCTTTACAGCAAAATGAATCAGCCATCAGTTCAGTTCAGTCACTCAGTCATGTACGACTCTTTGTGACCCCATGAATAGCAGCGCACCAGGCCTCCCTGTCCATCACCAACTCCCGGAGTTCACCCAGACTCATGTCCATCGAGTCAGTGATGCCATCCAGCCATCTCATCCTCTGTCATCCCCTTCTCCTCCTGCCCCCAATCCCTCCCAACATCAGAGTCTTTGCCAATGAGTCAACTCTTCACATGAGGTGGCCAAAGTACTGGAGTCTCAGCTTTAGCATCATTCCTTCCAAAGAAATCCCAGGGCTGATCTCCTTCAGAATGGACTGGTTGGATCTCCTTGCAGTCCAAGGGACTCTCAAGAGTCTTCTCCAACACCACAGTTCAAAAGCATCAAATTCTTCAGTGCTCAGCTTTCTTCACAGTCCAACTCTCACATCCATACATGAACACAGGAAAAACCATAGCCTTGGCTAGACGGACCTTTGTTGGCAAAGTAATGTCTCTGCTTTTGAATATGCTATCTAGGTTGGTCATAACTTTCCTTCCAAGGAGTAAGCGTCTTTTAATTTCATGGCTGCAGTCACCATCTGCAGTGATTTTGGAGCCCAGAAAAATAAAGTCTGACACTGTTTCCACTGTTTCCCTGTCTATTTCCCATGAAGTGATGGGACCGGATGCCATGATCTTCGTTTTCTGAATGTTGAGCTTTAAGCCAACTTTTTCACTCTCCACTTTCACTTTCATCAAGAGGCTTTTTAGTTCCTCTTCACTTTCTGCCATAAGGGTGGTGTCATCTGCATATCTGAGGTTATTGATATTTCTCCTGGCAATCTTGATTCCAGCTTGTGCTTCTTCCAGCCCAGCGTTTCTCATGATGTACTCTGCATAGAAGTTAAATAAGCAGGGTGGACAGTATACAGCCTTGATGTACTCCCTTTCCTATTTGGAACCAGTCTGTTGTTCCATGTCCAGTTCTAACTGTTACTTCCTGACCTGCATACAGATTTCTCAAGAGGCAGGTCAGGTGGTCTGGTATTCCCATCTCTTTCAGAATTTTCCACAGTTTATTGTGATCCACACAGTCAAAGGCTTGGTGTAATCAATAAAGCAGAAATATATGTTTTTCTGGAACTCTCTTGCTTTGTCCATGATCCAGCGGATGTTGGCAATTTGATCTCTGGTTCCTCTGCCTTTTCTAAAACCAGCTTGAACATCAGGAAGTTCACGATTCATGTATTGCTGAAGCCTGTCTTGGAGAATTTTGAGCATTACTTTACTAGCGTGTGAGATAAGTGCAATTGTGCGGTAGTTTGAGCATTCTTTGGCATTGCCTTTCTTTGGGATTGGAATGAAAACTGACCTTTTCCAGTCCTGTGGCCACTGCTGATTTGGACAGGGAGGCCTGGCGTGCTGCGATTCATGGGGTCGCAAAGAGTTGGACATGACTGAGCGACTGAACTGAACTGATACCATTTTCCTGGATTGCACATATATGCATTAATATATGATATTTGTTTTTCTCTTTCTGACTTACTTCACTTTATATGACAGTCTCTAGTTTGTATTTTTATAGTATATTTTTACTCATTTCTTCATCAATGGACATTTAGGTTGCTTCCGTGTTTTGGCTATTGTAAATAGTGCTGCAATGAACACTGGGGTACATATATCTTTTTGAATTATGACTTTCTCCAGGATATGCCAAGGAGTGGGATTACTGAGTCATGTTGTAGTTCTATTTTTAGTTTATTAAGAAATGGGGGCCAGTGTTCTGTCTTCCACAAACTCTGAGGCTAATAGGTAACTCCAGAGATAATAATTCACATTGAATATTGCTTAGATATCACTTCCCACAAAAAGACTTCCTGGGAACCCTAAAACTGGGTTAGACTTTCCTCCTAGGTGATCTCATAGCCATTTGGGCTCACCTCTTTGCCCTTATTATACTGTATTGTAATTTCTTTTTAAAAAACATATATGTTTATTTTGTTTATTACAGTAGATCCTTGTCTGTTATCTATTTTAAATATAGCAGTCTGTACAGGTCAGTTCCAAACTCCCTAACTCTTCCTTCCCCCTGCTTGCCCCCTGGTAACTATAAGTTCATTCTCTAAGTCTTTGAGTCTGATTCTGTTTTGTAAATAAGTTTATTTGTATATTTTTAAGATCCACATATAAGTGATATTGTATGATATTTTTCTCTCTGACTTACTTGACTTAGTATGATAATCTCAGATCCATCTATATTGTTTCCACAGGTGTTATTTTATTATTTTTAATGGCTGAGTAGTGTTTCATTGTGGAGAAGGCAATGGCACCCCACTCCAGTACTCTTGCCTGGAAAATCCTATGGACAGAGGAGCCTGGTAGGCTGCAGTCCATGGAGTCGCTAAGAGTCAGACACGACTGAGCGACTTCGCTTTCACTTTTCACTTTCCTGCATTGGAGAAGGAAATGGCAACCCACTCCAGTGTTCTTGCCTGGAGAATCCCAGGGACAGAGGAGCCTGGTGGGCTGCCGTCTATGGGGTTGCACAGAGTTGGACACGACTGAAGCGACTTAGCAGCAGCAGCAGCACCAGTGTTTCATTGTGTATATGTACCACGTCTTCTTTATCCATTCATCTGTCCATGGATATATATGTTGTTTCCATATCTTGGCTATTGTAACTAGTGCTTCAGTGAGCATTGGGGTGCATGTATCCTTTTGAATCATGTTTTTCTCTGTATATATGCCCAGGAATGGAATTGCTAGAATACATAGTACTATTTTTAGTTTTTAAGGAACCTCAATACTGTTCCCCATAGTGGCTGTACCAATTTACTTTCCAACTAACAGTGTAAGAGTGTTCCCTTCTCTCTACACCCTCTCCAGCATTTATCATTTGTAGGTTTTTTGGTGATGACCATTCTCACTAGTGTGAGTTGATATTTCATTGTATTTACTGTACTTTAATTTCTTGATCATGAATATATCTTCCACACTAGACAAGAAAAGCTATGACAAACCTAGACAGCATATTAAAAAGCAGAGACATCACTTTGCTGACAAAGGTCCATATAGTCAAAGCTATGGTTTTTCCGGTAATCATGTACAGATGTGAGAGTTGGACCATAAAGAAGGCTGAGTGGCCGAAGAATTGATGTTTTCGAATTGTGGTGTTGGAGAAGACTCTTGAGAGCCCCTTGAACTCAAGGAGATCAAACTAGTCAATCTTAAAGGAAATCAACGCTGAATATTCATTGGAGGGACTGATGCTGAAGCTCCAATGCTTTGGTCACCTGATGTGAAAAGCCGACTCATGGGAAAAGACTCTGATTATGGGAAAGACTGCGAACAAGATGAGAAGGGGACGACAGAGGATGAGTTGTTTGGAGGCCATCACTGACTCAATGGACGTGAGTTTGAGCAAACTCAGGGAGATAAGGACAGGGAAACCTGGCATGCTGCAGTTCATGTGTCGCTAAAAGTCGGACATGACTTAGCAAATGAACAACGTAAGACAGTAAAACTCTGGAGAGTAAGAACTGTGCCTGATTCATTTTGTATCTCTGGTCCCCAACAATGTCAGTGCTTCACAGTTGCCCAGTCAATAATAATTGTGCTGAGGATTAAATGGAGACCATACAAACTAACCAGTGGTATCTAGCTTAAATAGGTATTCAGAAGGTGAAGGATGCTTTTGTGAACATCCATTATGCCCAAGAAACCGGGAGAATTTCTGTGAGTGACAAGTAAATTGTCTCCATCTCTAATGAGAAAATGCAGGATCACATGTCTTCTAGCTTTGGGGTTATGGGGCAATTAGTCAATGTCATGGTTCACCTTTTCTGTTTTTATTTTAATGTTGTTTTGCCCAGAACCCAGCACATGTTTGCTGAAGGAAGAGTGTTGGCTGATTTTCAGAAGTCAAGTGGGGCAGGAGCAGGTGGGAAGAAGCCATCGCCTGTATTTCCACACCTCAATGGAGCACAGCAGAAGTGCACCCTGGGTTTGTCTCTACCGTTTTAAGAGCTGTGTACTTTGTCATCTGTTTCTTCTCACCTCAGTGGCCAGAATGGCTTTTCTCCTCTAAGGCTCTCACCTGGTCCAGCGGAGGGATGAGAAGATGGGCAGCAAATCCAGTTGTTCTGGGCAGCCTCATGGTAATGGAGTCACTACATTCTGTCTGGCCTCATACAGGTCATTCCTCTTTCAATTCTGTGTCTATAAAATGCATGACTCACCTCTCAGATGCCAAGAAACTCAAAGACTTTGTGTTCATGTCATTAAAGGGTACAATTTAAATTTTAAAAAGCTGCTGTAGGCATACCTACCAGACTATCATTAGACAAAAGCTCATGTCAAGGCCAAAGCCAGCTTTGATTTTATTTCAAAGCCTGAAGCAGGAGACCTAGTGCCAAAACTTTCAAAGTACCTGGTGTTTAAAGTGGGCCTGCCCACCCTTCAGTTGGATTCAGATTCCAACATGTCCTGCTATCGGGGTGCTGATCCCCCTACAAGTACACAGAGCAGGAATTGAACCAGCAAGCTTGTCTTTCTAGCCAAGCAATACCATGTGCTGATTGCACCTACAGTCAGAGCTCTGTGCTTACATGATCTGCAGAAGAAATTTTTAATGATTTGTAAGTTTATTTCCACAAAAAGAATAACAAAAGAACAGATATTAAACCAAATTTAGAGGATGTTTTAGCTGTACAGCTTATGGAATCTTAATTTCCCAGACCAGGGATTGAACCCAGACCCTCAAAAAATGAACATTCAGAGTCCTAAGTACTGGACCACTGGGAAAGTCCCAAGCCAAACCTACATTTGAATTCAACAAGACAGTCTTTTTGAGAAGAACACTTTTTAAATCCCTATTTTTAAAATGACTTATGCTGAAATAAATGTTAATTGGTTAATTAAGTATTCAAAGTTAAGTACTCAATCACACACTAGTTCTATTGTCTGTTGCAATGATCAAAGGGGACTGGAAGACAGTTTTCACCACCCATGGGCAAACAGATCAAAAAGACAGCAAAGGGACATTGTGTAAGTGAAAACAAATTCTCATTTGCATGTAATTCATGCAGTTTGGAATATTGATCATTCATTCATTAACTGTGTCAGTTTTTATCATTCCACGTATATATTCTAAGTATCTTCCATGAGACCACAAGCGAATTATGCTCAGTGTTCTTGGTTCTTTCTGACCTTGTTTGTTTGTTTTAGTCACTAAGTCACGTCCAGCTCTTGTGATTGCATGAACTGTAGCCCACCAAGCTCTTCTGTCCATGGGATTTCCCAGGAAAGTGGGTAGCCATTCCCTTCCTGGCCTTATTAGGCAATGCTGCTGCTGCTGCTGCAGTAGTGTCCGACTCTGTGCGACCCCATAGATGGCAGCCCACCAGGCTCCTCTGTCCATGGGATTCTCCAGGTAAGAACACTGGAGTGGGTTGCCATTTCCTCCTCCAATGCATGAGTGAAAAGTCAAAGTGAAGTTGCTCAGTCGTGTCCAACTCCTAGTGACCCCATGGACTGCAGCCTACCAGGCTCCTCTGTCCATGGGATTTTCCAGGCAAGAGTACTGGAGTGGGCAATAGATGGGCAATAATATGGAGAATGCAGTCTGGTAAGTGCTGCTTTAGGGAAGCAAAGGGTACACAGAGCCAAAGAGGATGCCAGTCTGGTCTGGGAGTGACGGGGAGTTGGACTCAACCACCAAAGACCACCTGCCTTCAGTCACATTATTTTCAAATGTGAGGAGCAGAGATGGGAAGGTACAGCAGACTATTCTAGAAAAGAACTTGTTCCATAGATTAGGAACCTTAACAATCAGTAGGCTAGGAGCTTGATGAATGCCTCAGATTCAGAGATTTAGGACTATGATTTAACAAAGCCAGTAGAGACTTCCCTGTTGGCTCAGTGGCTAAAGACTCCATGTTCCCAATGCAAGATGCCTGGGTTTGATCCCTGGTCAGGGGACTAGATCCCCAATGTTGCAACTAAAGATCTCACATGCCACAACTAAGAGTCAGTGCAGCCCAAAAGATAAATAATAATAATAAACCAAAGCCAATAATCCTCACATAAGAGACTTTTCACTTTGGATAAAGGCAACCCCATTATCATCAGCAACACCCCAGCCTCTGTCCAGAGGGATCAAATTCCTCTTCAGGGCCCTCTTTACATTTGTGGGCTTTTGAAACTGTGGCCAACCAACACCCCACTTACTCAAGCCCTCTAAGAAGCTTCCCCTCTAAAGCAAATGGGGTTCTCAAGAAGCAGGAAGTTTTCTTAGGAGAAGGAGAGTGAGGGAAGTAATATAGGACATAAGAAAACCCAAGCAAGGTTGGGTCTTAGCTGGAGGTATAGTGAATGATGTCGGATTCAGGATCTCTGAAGATTTAGCTTCAGGACCAGGAACCAGGCTTGATCACCCAAGAGCTTTAGTGTAGCAGTTTTATTAAAGTATAAAAGGAGACAGAGAAATCTTCTGACATAGACATCAGAAGGGGGATGGAGAGTGCCCCCCCGCAACTAGTCTTATCAAGGCCTTATATATTTTTACCAGACCCACCCCTACCACATACATCTTAAATTAACAAGATTAGAGCTAACAATAGAAAGATCTTACCAGACCCACTCCCACAATATATGTCTTAAGATAACATGATTAGTCAGAAGGTTCTTGTTAAGGAGAAACCTGTCCTCAAGCAAGGTACACTCTTATAGTGACTAAGACAAGGGTAAGTGAAGTCGCTCAGTCGTGTCCGGCTCTTTGCGACCCCATGGACAGTAGCCTGCACCAGGCTCCTCCGTCCATAGGATTTTCTAGGCAAGAGTACTGGAGTGGGTTGCCATTTCCTTCTCCAGGGAATCTTCCTGACCCAGGGATCGAACCCAGGTCTCCCGCATTGTAGACAGACGCTTTACCATCTGAGCCACCAGGGAAGTCCGACTAAGACAAAGCAGTGTAGAAAAAAAAACTCTTGTCCTTTTCTCCTCCTTGAGAGCCTCAGACCCCTTTCCTTCTCCAGGGCCCTGGACCCCTTTCTCCTTGAGGGCCCTGGGCTCCTTATCAACCTACCTAAGGATGAGCTCTCTCAGAGGCTGACTTCAAGCTCATCCCTCCAGGCAGCTCTGGAAACCCCAAGTACACTATGCAGCCAGTCCCCCTTAACACAAGGGGCGTGCATTTTTGTGCCTGGGTGTAGACAGTCTGCTGAGAATGGGAAGTGGCCTTGTGGGAGCCATGATTCTGGTTTGCTAGGGGACCATTCCTAGGAGACGGGGCTGGGAGTTGTCCTCAGCCAGCCCTCATAGAGGCTGAGACAAAGAGGCACCTGTGAGTAAAAGGGACCTGGGCAGGGCTTCCTTACATCTATGATGATGAGCTCTGCTAACTGCTGAGTTGAGTCCTCACTGCTGTTTCAGGAAAGGCCACTTCCCAGAAGGCCAGGGAGCTCCACCGTGGAAGATGTGGATGCCACAAAACGTGTTTGTCACCATTATGCGTCCGCACAACACCCAAAGCCTCTGCCTCCCCCCTCGCCCTTCACACCTGGCTTGTGTCACTCCATTCTTTGTATCCTCCACTGCAACCAGACTGTACATCTCTCTGTTCCTTGAGCACACACTGAGATTCTTCTCTCTTCATTAGCTTTTTCCTATCTGGAATATTCCCCCACTGTGATACGGTGGTGCCATTTTCTAAGGTGAGGATGGAGTGGAATGATCTGAATGGGGAGGGCAGGGCAAGGGAGGATGTAAAAATAGGACTTCTGTCTGAGAAACCTATTAGGTTTCCAAGTAGAACTTTAAAGATAGACACTTGGATAGGTGAGTCTGGAGTCATGGTTCTTAAAACCAGCCTGTAGCAGATTCCCCTGGAGTGCTTGTTAAGACAGACTGCAGAGCCCTGCTCCCAGATTTTCTGATTCAGTAGGTCTGAGGTGAGACCTGAAAATCTACATTTTTAAACAATTTCCCAGGTCACCTTGGTGGCCCTGTTTGGGGAACACACTTTGAGAACTCGTCTACAGTTCTAGGATAGGTCAGGCTAGATCTGGAATTGGAAACTTTGGAATACAGACAACATTTAAGCCACAGGATGATGCAGGATCATCTGAGATGGAACAAAGCCCCAAGACTGATGTTATGGATTGAATTGTATCCCCCCTGCAAAAAAACTTCACATGCTGAAGTCCTAACCCCTAGTACTTCAGAATGTGACCTTATTTGGAAATAGGACTGCTGCAGATATAGTTAGTCAAGATGAGGTCAGTTAAGTTGGGCTCTTCATCTAATATGATGGATGTCCTTATCAAAAGGAGAAATTTGGACATGGAAATCCACACACAGGCAGGATGCCATATAAAGGTGAAGGCAGAGATCTACAAGATATGCGTGGATATGTACTAAGTCACTTCAGTTGTGTCCAACTCTTTATGACCCATGGACTGTAGCCTGCCAGGCTCCTCTGTCAATAGGATTCTCCAGGCAAGAATACTGGAGAAATCTAAAATTCTTTGGTATTTCATACCTTTATGAAATACCAGTAAACCTCCAGAAGCCAAGGAACCAACCCTGGTTTTTTTCTTTTTTTTGGTAAGTATAGTTTTTTTTGTAACATTGATTCACAATGTTACGTTAATTTCTGCTGTACATATGTATAGCATACATATATATACACACATGTATGTGTACATATATATGTGTATACATATGTACATATATATATTCTTTTCCATTATGGTTCATCATAGGATATCAAACATAGTTCCCTGGGCTGTAGAGTAGGACCTTGCTGTTTATCCATCCTATATATACTAGTTTGCATCAGCTAACTTCCCTCCCCAACTGCCCTCCTCCTTGCCTGCTGAACATCTTGATCTTGAACTTGTGGCCTTCAGCACTATAAGACAGTACCTTGCTGTCGTTTAAGCCCCCCAGTCCATGGTAATTTGCTCCAGCAGCTCTAGAAAACTAATACAACTGGAATTCACCAAAATGGACCCAGTGGGTGAGGAGAAACCAGCAAAGAAATGATCAGTGGAAAACCCAGGAGAACCCAGGAAAACCCAGGAGAAATCCCAGAAGCCAGGGAAAGACCATGTTTAAGCAGGAGAGTGGTCATTTTGCCAAATGCTGCCGAGAAGTCAAATGAAGACAGAGAAATAACTGTTTGATAAGGCTGCAATTTTAAAAGGCAACATGTTGTCTCTGACAACCTTGAGAGAACAATCTTAGTGGAAGGGGAGGGGCCAGAGCCAGCCGGAGGAGCTAGAAGAGAGGAAGAGAGAAAAGGAAGTGGACAGGTTTCCTGGGCAGGGCAGCCAAGCAGCTGGACCCTAGCTGGAGGAAAACGTAGGTTCTTTGGTAAAGATAGGACCTTGGAAATAATTTCTATGCCCATAAGACATTTAGACTTTTAGTTTAGTTTCTACATTTAAACATCGAGTTTCTCTTTAAAAGGAGAAACTGAAGATGCTGGATAAAAGGGATGAAAGTCCTTGAGAAAACTAGAAGCCTTTCAGAAGGAGTAGGGTCTTCATTCAGGGGAACAAGGAGAAAGGCCGAGAAGGATGAGGAGAGAAGCTAAATTCAGTTTCCTTTCTTGAGCTGTTAGTAACTGAACAAAATTTAAGCAAAGGAGATGTTAAAAAAAAAAACAAAACTTTTGACTAAATGATAAATTGTAGAATCCAGATGGAAAAAATGTGCGTGTTGGGAGAGGGGGTGTGGAAGCGTAGTAGGGGAAACAGGCAAATTGTATAGTTGGCAGTTGTAAAATGGCCATTCAAAGAAGAGATTTAAATAGCACCATTTGCCAATCAAGACTGGATGGTAGAACTGGAATTTTTTTCTTTTTTTTAATTAATTTTGATTGAAGTATAGTTGCTTTCCAATGTTGTGGTAGTTTTTGCTTACAGAAAAGTGAATCAGCCGAATATATACATATGCTATGCTAAGTCACTTCAGTTGTGTCCGACTCTGTGTGACCCCATAGACGTCAGCCCACCAGGCTCCCCCGTCCCTGGGATTCTCCAGGCAAGAACACTGGAGTGGGTTGCCATTTCCTTCTCCAATGCATGAAAGTGAAAAGAGAAAGTGAAGTCGCTCTGTCGTGTCCGACTCTTAGCGACCCCATGGACTGCAGCCTACCAGGCTCCTCCATCCATGGGATTTTCCAGGCAAGAATACTGGAGTGGGGTGCCATTGCCTTCTCCGGAATATATACATATATCCCCTCTTTTTTGGATTTCCTTCCCATGTAGGTCACAACAGAACTGAAATACTGAGAGCAGCTGCAGAGACCGAGACTCTAGATGGCTTGAGGTGTTGTTCCACTGCTGGTTCTCTGACTGGTTTACCTGATGGGAAAGGTCGAGATAAAGAGACATTTTGAAAATGGTATCTGTGGTTGTTCAAAATCTGTCATTAGTTTGAAGGAGGTAAATAGATACCCTTTAACGTCTGTCTTGCCACCTACCCAGAGGTGAGGCCTTGCCTCTAATGGAAGGGATTCTGGGAGTTCAGTAGCAGCATGACTTCACCTTCTAGTGACTATTGACTTTTGGCCAATTACATCACCACCAGCAGCAGAATAATCGTCACTTGAATGCTTACTGTGTGCCTGGCACTGAGCTGAGTTCCTCAAATAGATTATCATGTTTAATCCTTAGTAGATCTATGAAGTTTGGACAAATAGCATTCACATATTGCTCTCAAAAGAAATGTGAGTCTCAAGGAGGTTAAGTCATAGGAACTGTGATACAGGTAAACCCAGAAACTACCCTGTGGCCAAAGGCTGCATTACTCCTTAACCTCTCCGAGCCTCAGTTTCCTCATCATAAAATGAGACATTATTATAACAAGTTCCACACCGGAGTATTCCATAGATTATATGGCATCAGGCATAAAGTAGACAGCCCGCAAAGTTAGCTATTATTAGTAGATTTGAGCTATTATTACAACATTGTGTTTACTTTTTAATAAAGGACTATAGAGAAAGAATGTATGTGTTTGTGGAGTGTTTTGTATGTGTACATGTGGGAGAGAGGAAGAACAGTAATAATCAGAAAGTCATAAATTCAAGATGGTGAGTTTTGAGTGTTGGCAGAAGAGATTTTGTGTGGGCAGCTTTCCCTTCATGCCTTAAACTCTGTGATATACAAGTTCCTCAAGATGGTTTTGATTTTCAGGGCTGGGGATAGTGAGGTGTATGAGGCACTAGATTCTGGTGTAATATTTAAAGGTAGAGGTCCCCAGCCTCTGGGACCTAATGCCTGATGATCTGAGGTGGAGCTGGTGTAATAGTAATAGAAGTAAAGTGCACAAAAAATGCAATGAGCTTGACTCATCCTGAAACCATCCCCATTACACTGGTCCATGGAAAAACTGTTTTCCACGAAACCCATCCCTGGTGCCAAAAAAGTTGGGCAATGCTGAAGGGACACAAATAGGGTTGAGGGTGGGAGCAAGGCTCAAGAGGAAGGATATATATATATATATAGTTATGACTGATTCACATTGTGGTACGGCAGAAACCAACACAACATTGTAAAGCAATTGTCCTCAATTAAAAAAAATAAATTTAAAGAGACACAATTTGGTTATCAAGATACATTATATATGTGGATGTATTAATATACATATATATTTTTTAACACCTCTGAATGAACTAGTTCTATAAAAGCATGAGTTTGTCTATAACATTTAAGATGGATTTTCGGTGCTTTGGCTTTTTACTAATAGATGAAATAGATGATTTCTCCTTTTTTGCCTTACTTTGCAAATTATTTGGAAATAATATCTAACTTTTATGGTTATTTCTGCCCAATGAGGAATTAGAAATTCTGTGGGGTTTTGGTTTTGAGATATAATTAACATATAGCATTATATTAGTGTCAGATGTAGCAAAGAATCTGCCGCCAATACAGCATGCACAAGAGATGTGGGTTTGATTCCTGGTTTGAGAAGAACCCCTGGAGTAGGAAATGGCAATCCAGTCCGGTGTTCTTGCCTCAAAAATTCCATGGACAGAGAAGCCTCAGTTCAGTTCAGTCGCTCAGTTGTGTCCAACTCTTTGTGACCCCATGGACTGCAGCATGCCAGGCTTCTGTGTCCATCACCAACTCCCAGAGCCTGCTATGTCCATTGAGTCGGTGATGCCATCCAACCCCCCATGAACAGTATGAAAAGAACCCCATGAACAGTATGAAAAGGCAGAGAAGCCTGGCGGGCTACTATCCATGGAGTCACAGTTAAAGACCCTGAGCACATGGCACACACAGTTTCAGGTGAACCATATAATGATTTAATATTGGCATTCATTGCATAATGATCACCTCATTAAGTCTACTTAACATCCATCACTACACATGGTTGTAATTTTTTTCTTGTGATGAGGACTTTTAAGATCTATTAGAAGCTTTCATTAGAAAAGACCCTGATGCTGAGAAAGATTGAGGGCAGGAGGAGAAGGGGATGACAGAGGACGAGATGGTTGGATGACATCGCTGACTCAACGGACATGAGTTTGAGCAAGCTCTGGGAGATGGTGAAGTACAGGGAAGCCTGGCGTGCTGCAGTCCATGGGGTTGCAAAGAGTCGAACATGACTCAGCAACTGAATGACACAAGCTCCTTTGAAGTTTACAGTACAGTACTCTTAATGACCCCATGAACTGTAGCCCACCAGGTACCTCTGTCCATGGAATTCTCCAGGCAAGAACACTGGAGTGGGTAGACAATCCCTTCTCTAGGGGATCTTCCTGACCCAGAGATGGAACCCAGATCTCCTGCACTGCAAGCAGATTCTTTACCATCTGAGCCCCCAGGGAAGCTATAACCCCATTATTATCTATAGTCACCATGCTGTACATAACATCCTCAGGACTTATTTATTTTATAACTGGAGGTTTGAACTCTTTAACTCCCTCTACCCATTTTGCCTACCCCTATATCACACCTCTGTATCTATGAGTTTGGGGGTTTTGGTTTTTTGGTTTTATTTTTTTCATTTAAGATGCCTCATACAAGTGAGATCTTATGGTATTTGTCTTTCTCTGTCTGACTTTTTTCACTTAATACCCTTAAGGTCCATCCATGTTGTTTCAAATGGCAGAAGTTCTTTCCTTTATTATGGCTAACACTCCATTGTGTATGTGTACTTCGTTTTCTTTATCCTTGCATCCATTAATGAACACTCAGCGTGCTTCCATGTCTTGACTATTGAAAATAATGCTGTAATGAACATAGGGATGTGTGTATCTTTTAATTTAGTACTTTTATTTCATTCAGACATGTGCCCAGAAGTGGAATTGCTGAATCATATGGTAGTTCTATTTTTAATTTTTTCAGGAACCTCCAAACTGTTATCCATAGTGGCTGTACCAATTTACATTCCCACCAACAGTACATAAGGGTTCCCTTCTCTACATCCTGGTCAAAACATGTTATTTCTTGCCTTTTTGATAATAGCTATTCTAACAGGTTGGAGAAGGCAATGGCACCCCACTCCAGTACTCTTGCCTGGAAAATCCCATAGGCGGAGAAGCCTGGTGGGCTGCAGTCCATGGGGTCGCTAAGAGTCAGACACGACTGAGCGACTTCGCTTTCACTTTTCACTTTCATGCATTGGAGAAGGAAATGGCAACCCACTCCAGTGTTCTTGCCTGGAGAATCCCAGGGACGAGGGAGCCTGGTGGCTGCCGTTTATGGGGTCACACAGAGTCGGACACGACTGAAGTGACTTAGCATAGCATAGCATTCTAACAGGTATGTGATATCTCATTGTGCTTTTTTTTTGTTGAAGTATAGTTGATTTGAGGCTTCCCCAGTGGTTCAGCAGTAAAGAATCCACCTACAATGGAGGAGATGCAGGAGACAAGAGTTCCATCCCTGGGTCTGGAAGAACCCCTGGAGGAGGGCATGACAACCTGCTCCAGTATTCTTGCCTGGAGAATGGGGTCTACAAAGAGTCAGACATGACTGAAGTGACTTAGCATGCACACTTATAGTTGATTTACAATGTTGTGTTAGTTTCCTGTGTATAGCAAAGTGATTCCATTTACATATATACACATACCCTTTCTCACATCCTTTTCCGTTATGGTATATTACAGGGTACTGGCTGTAGTTCCCTGTGCTATACAATGGGACCTTGTTTATCTGTTTTCTATATAGTAGTTTGTATCACTAATCCAAACTCCTTATTCTTCCCTCCCCTGCCCCTTCCCCTTTGGTAATCTATGTTTTCTACATCTGTGAGTCTGTTCCTGTTTCTTCTTTGGAAAAATGTCTAATTTACCCATTTTTAATTGGCCTGTTTGATTTTTTCCCTAAGTTATATGAGTCTTTTATATATTTTGGATATTATTCCTTTATCAAATATCTGACTTGCAAGTATTTTCTGCCATTCAGTGAGTTGCCTTTCCATTTTGTTAATGGTTTCCTTTGCTGTGTAGAAGTTTAATGTAGTGTTTAATGTAGTCCCCCTTGTTTGTTTTTGCTTTTGCTGCCTTTTCTTCTTGTGTGAAAACCAAAGAATCTTCAACGTCAAGGAGCTTACCACCTATGTTTTCTTCCTGGACTTCTACAGGGCTTATGTTTGGGTTTTTAATTCATTTTGATTGATTTTTTGGTATGCTTAAGTTTTAATATTCTGTATCTGGCTGTCCAGTTTTCCCATCAACATTTATTGAAGAGATTGTCTTTTCCTCATTATATATTCTCCAGCTCCCTTGTAGTAGATTCATTGGCCATTTTTCATGGTTTTCTTTCTGGTCTCTCTATTCTCTTTCACTGACCTAAGTGTCCAATTTTATGCCCACATCACACTGTTTTGCTTACTATAGCTTTGTAATATTGTTTGAAGTCAGGAAATGTGATGTCTCCAGCTTTGTTCTTCTTTCTCAAGATTGTGTTAGCTATTCAGGATCTTTTGTGGTTCCATACAAATTTTAGGATTGTTTGTTCTATTTCTGGGAAAAATGTCATTGGACTTTTGATAAGGATTGCATTGAAACTGTAGATTACTTGAGTAGTATGGAATTAATAAGATTAATTCTTCCAATCCATGAGCATGGAATATCCTTCCATTTATTTGTGTCTTCATCAATTCATCAGTGTCTTATAGTTTTCAGTATACAAGTCTTTCACCTCTTTGATTTAGTTTAGTCCTTTATTCTTTTTTGATGCAGTTGTAAATAAGATTGTTTTCTTGAACTTCCCTGTGGGTCCAGTGGCTCCCAATTCAGGGGAGTCCTCCACACTCCCAATTCAGGGGACCTGGGTTTGATCCCTAATCAGGAAACTGGATCCCACACAGCTAAGAGGTTGCACGTGCAACTAAAGATCTTGTGTACTGCAATAAGGATCAAAGATCCTATGTGCCACAAATAAGACCCAGCACAAATAAAGAAATAAATATTTTAAAAATAAATAAAGTCTTACTTCTAAGTTAAAACAAGTTCTTAATGATAATAACTCTTATTTACACTCTCATGCCAGCAATCATATTAAAGAGTTCTAGAATATTTCCAGACCTTCACTGACACACCAATAAAAGATTCATGTTCCTAGCTTTATATATTTTTTGTCTGAATGCTTTATAACAGGTCATCATTATCCAGCTTTGGATTATAACGTCAGAAAATATAACATTACCAAAAAATTACAGAAAACATTCTCTATAAAATGACTAGCTGATAAAGTGAGCCTTGGACTATTCCCCCCAAACTATATAATGACACAACATGATAAAGCTGTGTAATTATGTTTTTTATACACAGAGTGTTTTATAATATACTGTTCAACATTGAAATCATGAAGGGAGTATGGGGAAGGCCCATTCAACCATGGAGTAGCTGTGACACATGTGAGACCTCCGTTGTTATTCAAAGGAATTGTGTCTCGCCTCGCTAATATGTGCATTCGAAAACAAAGGATATTTACAGGAATTGTGTGCTCATCAGGATGATGGTGCCCTGCCATACTCAGCAGCATTGTATTGAACCCTGGTACTTGAGAGAAAAACCAAAATTAATTCACAATAAGGCTAATTGGAATCTACTGCTACTGCTGCTAAGTCGCTTCAGTCGTGTCTGACTCTGTGCGACCCCATAGACAGCAGCCCACTAGGCTCCTCTGTCCCTGGGATTCTCCAGGCAAGAATACTGGAGTGGGTTGCCATTTCCTTCTCCAATGCATGAAAGTGAAAAGTGAAAGTGAAGTTGTTCAGTCGTGCCTGACTCTTAGCAACCCCATGGACTGGAGCCCACCAGGGTCTTCCATCCATGGGATTTTCCAGGCAAGAGTACTGGAGTGGGGTGCCATTGCCTTCTCCAATTGGAATCTAGACCTCGTTAAAAAGTTCCTTCTCCCTTTGGTCATTCTTTAGGGCTCAGAAATGTTCATAAGCAACACTGCAGCTGTCTAAGAGAAAGACAGAGAAAATGAAAGAAAGAGCTTTGCTTCTGGTTTGTGATGGAGAACAACTCTGTTCCTAGAAAGGGAATTGTCCCCACATACAGTTGTTCCCCCTACTTATCAATAGTCTGGCCTGGGGCAGGTTGCTCACTTGTGCACTCAGTTCTCCCAACATGGAAAGCACCTCATAGGGTGGGCTTTTGTACAGAGTAAAGAAATCAAGGCAGGCGAAGCACTTAGAATATATGTAGCACTTAGTAAGTGCTCAATAAATGACAGCTATTCTAGCTATTAAGGGATTGGCTACCCAAGCCTACTCAAGGGGAAATCTGAAGGCAATGGGAACAAGATTAACAAGTGTGGCAGAACAGATGACTAGAGGGGATGCAGATTACATCTACTTTTCTCTCACTCCACCTGAGGACAAATTTTGGGGTTTCCCTGGGTACCATACTTGGGTCTCTACTCGTTGTATTTCACATGCTCTCAGGGGATTAATGACACCTAAACTTTGATTTCCAACCCTCAGCTCTGGGCATGTTTCTCCCAGGTTCCTACAAGCACCTCAGCTTCAACACATCCCAAACCCAAGGGGTCACCTCACTCCAGCTCACCAAACCTGCTTCCCCAGTGTGCCCTTGGCTGATGCAATCCCATCATCTCTGCCTCACCCAAGCTCTGGACTCTCATCTCTCTCGGCAACCTTCAGCCAACCTGCCCCACACCTCATCAGTAACCAAGTCCTACGAGTTTTACTTATTAAAGATGCTTCAAACTGTCCCTAACTCTCTCTCTCTGTGACCTCTGCCCCAGGCCACAACTTCATCCAATTCACCTGGTCTCCCTGGCGCCAAACGCATCCTCTCAAACCATCGCCTTGCCCCATCACCTACCCCTCATTAAAATGTTTAGGGACCTTTTCCTACTTAAATGTCCAGGCTTCTAACCATGACTCCAGAGCCTCCTGATCAGGCCCTGGCCCATCACTATGACTTATTTCTCTGACTGCACTTTGTTTTCTAGCAACACTGGTGCTGTATATGCACAGAATGGTGCTTTTCAGGTCCATGGCTGGGCTCCTGTGATTGCCTGTACTTGTGATGCCTCCGTCCCCTTTATCTAACTCAGATCCAATGACATATCCTCCAGGAAGACTGGCCGGATCTTCCTCTCGCTCAAAGTGGGTTAGATCTCCTTCCCCTAAGGGACTTTGTCTTTTATGCAGCAAATCATCACACCTGCTACAGAATATTGTAATTAGGTGCTTCCCTCCCTAGACTAGGAGCTCCTTGAAGTTAGGAAATGCTGTATCGTATGCATCTTTGTACCCTGAGTGCTTAATAGAGTGCCTGGCACTCTGTAGGCACTTAGTAAGTAAATACTGAATGAATTAACATTTATCAATCCCCTCAGTACCCCAGGACTTCCTTGGTGGCTCAGATAGTAAAGAACCTACCTGCAATACAGGAGACCTGGGTTTGATCCCTGGGTCAGGAAGATCCCCTGCAGAAGGGAAGGGCAATCCACTCCAGTATTCTTGCCTAGAGAATTCCATGGACAGAGGAGCCTAGCAGGCTACAGTACATGTGGTCACAGAGTCAGACACAACTGAGTGGCTAACATTTCAGTACATCAAGAAATGGAGTGTCATTTGAAGAAACTAGATTGGTATAATATATGGTTCCCTATTGTTCCCTATTGTACAGGAGACAGTTATCAAGACCATCCCCAAGAAAAAGAAATGCAAAAAAGCAAGATGGCTATCTGAGGAGGCCTTAAAAATAGATGTGAAAAGAAGAGAAGTGAAAAGCAAAGGAGAAAAGGAAAGATATACCCATTTGAATGCAGAGTTCCAAAGAATAGCAAGGAGAGATAAGAAAGCCTTCCTCAACGATCATTGCAAAGAAGTAGAGGAAAACAATAGAATGGGAAAGACTAGAGATCTCTTCAAGAAAATTAGAAAAAACAGGAAACATTTCATGTAAAGATGGGCTCGATAGAGGACAGAAATGGTATGGACCTAACAGAAACAGAAGATATTAAGTGGAGGTGACAAGAATACACAGAAGAGCTATAAAAAAAAGATCTCATGACCCAGATAATCACGATGGTGTGATCACTCACCTAGAGCCAGGTATCCTGGAATGTGAAGTCAAGTGGGCCTTAGGAAGCATCACTATGAATAAAACTAGTGGAGATGATGGAATTCCAGTTGAGCTATTTCAAATCCTAAAAGATGATGCTGTGAAAGTGCTGCACTCAATATGCCACCAAATTTGGAAAATTCAGCAGTGGCCACAGGACTGGAAAAGCTCAGTTTTCATTCCAGTCCCTAAGAAAGGTAACCCAAAGAATGCTCAAACTACTGCACAATTGCGTTCACTTCACACGCTAGTAAAGTAATGCTCAAAATTCTCCAAGCCAGACTTCAGCAATATGTGAACCATGAACTTCCAGATGTTTCAGCTGGTTTTAGAAAAGGCAGAGGAACCAGAGATCAAATTGCCAACATTTGCTGGATCATCGAAAAAGCAAGAGAGTTCCAGAAAAACATCTATTTCTGCTTTATTGACTATGCCAAAGCCTTTGACTGTGTGGATCACAATAAACTGTGGAAAATTCTGAAAGAGATGGGAATACCAGATCACCTGATCTGCCTCTTGAGAAATCTGTATGCAGGTCAGGAAGCAACAGTTAGAACTGGACATGGAACAACAGACTGGTTCCAAATATGAAAAGGAGTACGTCAAGGCTGTATATTGTCACCCTGCTTATTTAACTTATATGCAGGGTACATCATGAGAAATTCTGGGCTGGAGGAAGCACAAGCTGGAAAGAGGAGAGTGAAAAAGTTGGCTTAAACTCAACATTCAGAGCTCAACATTCAGAAAACTAAGATAATGGCATCTGGTCCCATCACTTCATGGGAAATAGATGGGGAAACAGTGGAAACAGTGTCAGACTTTGTTTTCTTGGGCTCCAAAATCACTGCAGATGATGACTGCAGCCATGAAATTAAAAGACACTTACTCCTTGGAAGGAAAGTTATGATCAACTTAGCTTATTCAAAAGCAGAGACATTACTTTGCCAACAAAGGTCCATCTAGTCAAAGCTATGGTTTTTCCAGTAGTCATGTATGGATGTGAGAGTTGGACTATAAAGAAAGCTGAGTGCTGAAGAATTGATGCTTTTGAACTGTGGTGTTGGAGAAGACTCTTGAGAGTCCCTTGGACTCCAAGGAGATCCAACCAGTCCATTCTAAAAGAGATCAGTCCTGAGTGTTCATTGGAAGGGCTGATGTTGAAACTAAAACTCCAATACTTTGGACACCTGATGTGAAGAACTGACTCGTTGGAAAAGACCCTGATGCTGGGAAAGATTGAAGGCTGGAGGAGAAGAGGACAACAGAGGAAGAGATGGTTGAATGGCATCACTGACTCAATGGACATGAGTTTGAGTAAACTCCAGGAGTTCCTGATAGGGAGGCCTGGCGTGCTGCAGTCCATGGGGTCGCAAAGAGTCAGACACGACTGAGCAACTGAACTGAACTGATGATTCCCTATGTTGACGGGAGGCACTTCAAACACTGAACAAGCAATACAAAAATAGCAGATATTTCTTTTCAGACCTGCAGAAGGTGAAATAGAAAACAGGAACCCAGAGATGGAGGCCAGGGAAGGGTCAGAAATGACCTGGGTGAGGGTCAGATCCAAAAGAGAGCTGCCCGGATAGACAGGTCACAGATTAGCTACCTTGCGTATCACTTATTCCCTGGTGGCTCAGATTGTAAAGAATCCACCCACAATGCGTGAGACCCAGGTCTGATCCCTGGGTCAGGAAGATCCCCTGGAGAAGGGAATGGTTACCCACTCTAGTATTCTTGCCTGGAGAATTCCATGGACAGAGGAGCCTGGCGGGCTTCACAGTCCATTGGGTTGCAAAGAGTCGGAGAGGACAGAGTGACTAACTTCGCATATCACAGTGCTATTGGTTTATAAGCCACCAAACCAAAGGGAAAGTGAAACAACTCTTCACTCAGTGAGCTAGTGTTTATTGAGCATCTATTAAGGAGGCAGGCACAGAGGTTACAGCAGTGAACCAAAGAGGCCTTGTCTCTGTCATCATTGAACTTACCAGGCAGTGGGAAGACAGGAAATACCAAAATAAGCAAAGAAATATATAGTTACATATGGTAATTAAAACTGTAAAGGGACTAGACAGGATACTGTGAGAGAAAACAGCAGATATGGCAGGGAGGGTCTATCTAAGGATGTGGTTTGTTTTGTTTTTTTAAGGAAGTTCCTTTTACTTTTATTTATTTATTTATTTTTTAATTTTTGGGCCACACCACATGCCAGGCAGGGTCTTAGTTCCCTGAGCAGGGACAGAACCCATGGCCCCTGCAGCATGGATTCTTATCCACTGGACTGCCAGGGGAGTCCCAACAATGTGGTTTTTAAACTGAAGTAGACAAGTGTTTCCCTGGTGGCTCAATGGTAAAGAATCCACCTGTCAATGCAGGAGACACAGGCTTGATCCTGAGGTTGGAAAGAGCCCCTGGAGAAGGAAATGGCACCCCACTCCAGTATTCTTGCCTGGGAAATCCGATGGATGGAGGAGCCTGGTGGGCTACAGTCCATGTGGTCACAAAAGAGTTGGACACGACTTAGCGACTAGACAACAAAAGCTGACAAGGACAGGAAGGAGCAGGAGAAGGAGCAGTCCAGAAAACTGACCTGGGGCCCGAGCAAGGAATGAAAGAGGCCAGTGCAGCCTCGAAAAGCTGAGCAAGGAAAAGCAAGTCCTGCCAACATCCAACATCTGCCAGGGAGGCAGGCAAAAGCAGAGCAGGTGGGGTCAGACGGAGCCAGGAGTTTAGATTTTGTTCTACGTACAATGATCAAGGAAGAGTTTTAAGGAAAGGAGTGATGGAGTGTGATTTACATTCATAGAGAACCATCTACGATGCTAGGGACAGACAGGAATGGGAGGGAGTTTTGGAGTCAGGGGTGGTCATGACTTGTGTTAAGCTATTGAACTCTTCTCTTTAGGAAACATTCTCTTTTATCTCATTTTATAGCTGAGGAAGCTGAGATTCGGAGCGGGGAGGCAGACCCAAGCCTGTTCTCGCTCAGAGATGGAACTTAACACCCCTGTTGCCTCTTCTGTGACCCTTGTGCTCAGTCATGCAAAACTTCCAGGTTGGCAAAGATTAAAAGGGTGATAATATCAATTTTTGGCAAGGCAACAGGGGAAAGGGGAATTTTCAACCACTGTAGATGGGAAAGTAAATTGGTGCAGTCTTTATAGAAGAGAACCCCATGCCTTAGAGATGTGTGCCTTAGAGCCCCCAATTCCATTTTTATAATCTCAAAAAGATAAACCCAATACTGAGCCAAGATGTTTGAGCAAGTCTTACTTATCAGTATTTGTAATAACAAAATAGGGCATTGATAAAATAGACTTCAGTACTGTGCAGTTAATAACATGCAATGTTACTGCATGGACTCTATAATATATTAATCTTAACTGGTGATGAAATTGGGTTGCCAAAAGAGGTAGAGTGTGATTTCATTTTCACAAAATATATGTTTATATATAGAGAAAACTTTTTGGAAGGATCAATATCCAAATATTAAGAGTGCCTACAGTCAGGACAGAAAAAATTTTCCTTCTCTCCGTTTAGGCTCTGTGGCTGGTCTAACAACAACAAAAAATGAGGTAAGGCGGATTAACAGGAGAAAAACAAATTTAGCTATGTACATACTGGAGTCCTACAAAGACAATAAGACTCAAGGGCAGGTGGGGCGGCTGATGCTCATAGGCCACCCTGAGCTAAGGAACAGCTGGACAGGGGCCTGAGGCTTCAAAGGGGAGGCGGGTCATTCACAGGAAAGTATTAAGAGCAGATGTCTGGTAATTACATATTTGCCTTAGTACACAGCAGGTTTTTCCGATGTAAGTTACGTCTAGTACTAGCTCTCTTAACGGGCCTTCCAGTACAGGGGGTACGGGTTCAGACCCTGATTAGGGGACTAAGATCCCACCCACATGCCTCACAGTCAAAAAACCAAAACAAAAAAAACAGAAGAAATATTCTAACAAGTTCAATAAAGACTTTAAAAGTGGTCCACATTAAAAAAAAAAAAGTGGGGGGCGGGTAAAAGTTTCCTTGAGTCTGCTGCGTCTTGATTGCCTTCAGCTCAGAATAATCCATGTGCCAAAGTGATACGTTTTGGGGATGCTTGTTTGGAACCTCTTCACTGTCTCCAAAACATGGAGAAATCTGGAGATTTTTAATGTTGTTGCTGTTGTTTTTTATGCGCAATATCTAATTTTTGTAGATCAAAATTTTTAAGTTTTTTATTGAAATAGGGCATGTGTGTATGCTGGGCTTAGTTGCTCGGTCATGTCCAACTCATTGTGGCCCCATGGACTGTAGCCCACCAGGTTCCTCTGTCCATGGGGATTCTCCAGGCAAGAATTCTGGAGTGGGTTGCCATGCCCTCCTCTAGGGGATCTTCCCTACCCAAGGATAGAACCAAGGTCTCCCTCATTGCAGGCTGATTCTTTACCATCTGAGCCACCAGGGAAGCCCGAAATAGGGCATATGTACAGAAAAGTGCACACATCCTAATCTCAAAATGAGTGAGTGATCACAAATTGATCACACCTGTGTTACTAACAGATAAAGGGAACGTTCCCAGATCCCAGAAGCCCCCTCTGTTGAACCACTTAGAAACTACTGTGTTGAGTCCATCTTCCTCCACTTCACATTATGTCTCATGCAATTCTTCTGTGAGGTTGTACTGAATTGCAATACGTTAATTAATCGCTTAAAATCAGCTTAATACCTTATCTTTTTCTAAATATGACACCTTAGAAGGATAATCATCAGCATTTTTGTCACCTTATAAAGTGTTTTCTATGGATACTGGCTCTAAGCATTATTGGTTTCCTCACTTAATAGATAAGGGACCTGGGCACAGAGGATAATTTATCTTCCTCTGGATCATACACAAAGCCAGGAGGTGGAAAAGCCAGCACAGGCTTGTATCTAAATCTGTGCCCTTTCTGCTCCACTTCCTGGGATTAAGAGCAAAGGTAGCAGTGGAATAAGAGAAAGGAAGAGCTTTGCTCACTATTAGGCTCTTTAGACGTTGAGACAATTACCTGGGAGAGCTGTTTAAACTCCTTTTCTGAAAACCATTCAGAAGAGAATACACAGGCCCTTCTAATTCAGAAGGTGAAGGTTCCATCAATATTCAACCAATTTCAATGTACATTATTTCCGGAGAGAATTTCTTTTGCTAATAATCTGTGAGAGCAACTTTTCTCGCTTAACATTATAGTATAATCATAGTATAATCTATGTATACTTATCATGTGGATTTTATGTTTGCCAATGTCCATTCTGCTTTTTGAACAACATTGATTATAGCCTCTTAGCAATCACATACAGGCAGTTCACTTCTCATGGACAGTCAAAAATCTGGTGACCGCAGGACTGGGGTAGAACTCAGGTCTTCTGGCTCAAGGGTCTTTGGACTACACACATCAGTCCATAAAGTGAGAAAATCCATTTCTACTTGGAAGCATAAATGACGTTGTGCCTGATTGTTAATAAACCTGTAAACATGGATTATTTTCAAGAAAGTAGAACTGCCAAGACCTAACTTTATGTAACATACAATCATATTTCACTATAAAATCCATAAAGATCCTTCTTTAAAATTCTGTGATTCTATGGGATTTCCTGAATCAGTCCTGAATATTCATTGGAAGGACTAATGTTGAAGCTGAAACTCCAATACTTTGGCCACCTGATGCGAAGAGCTGACTGGAAAAGACCCCGATGCTGGGAAAGATTGAAGGCAGGAGGAGAAGGGGACGACAGAGGATGAGATGGTTGGATGGCATCACTGACTCAATGGACACCAGTATGGGTATACTCTGGGAGTTGGTGATGGACAGGGAGGCCTGGCGTGCTGTGATTCATGGGGTCGCAAAGAGTTGGACGCGACTGAGCAACTGAACTGAACTGAACTGAACTGATAAGACTTCCCTGGTGGCCCAGTGGTTGAGACGCTAAGCTCCCAGTGGAAGCGTGCATGGATTCAATCCCTGGTTGGAGAACTAAGATCCCACATGCTGCATGTCCAATGAATATATACAAATATTTTTTAAGTTAGAAAAAAACCTATGATTCTAGGTGTCTATAAAATGAATTTTACAATCTAGGACACTTTGTAAAACCTTCAAAAGAAATTAGATTAATTAATAGAGAAAACAAAGACTTATCACTTCAAATATTCACTTCAGCACTATCATAAGTAACCTTGTCTTACAGGTTAATGTCATCCCTTAAAAGCTGAAGTGAGATAACTGAATGACTCTGAAATCCCCTATTCCTTCTTCCCCATTCCCTCCTCCCCTTCTGTGCATAATCTCCTTTTTTGTGTTAATTATAGAAAAAGCACAAATAAGAAATTCATGTCCGCTATCTCTCTACCTCTGAATCTAGCACCAGATGCTTGCATGTGGGAGAATTTAGGAAACACACCTACCTCCTTCCGGGTTAACTTTCTGGAATCTGAAAATGGGATGGTCTGTTTTCCTGACAAAAGGACAGTATTTGCAGGTCAAAGGATAACTGATAAGCCTATTTATTTTCCCAGAGACCTTGGCCAGGCACGTCCCCTTTCTTAACTCTCCTGGTCAGCCTGGACCCATCCTACTTGGCAGGCTGTCTATGCCTTCTCTGTGAGAGCCTCTATGAATCTCTATCTTCATAGTTACTTTTTTATAAACAGACATGAAGGGGGAATCTTTATTTTTATTTTTCATAGTTAAAAACTTTACTGGAGTAGTTGATTTACACTGTTGCGTTAGTTTCAGATGTACAACAAAGAGAATCAATTATACACACATACATATCCACTTTTCTGTTTTGTTTTTTTTTTAAAGATTCTTTTCTCATGTAGGCCATTACAGAGTATTGAGTAGAGTCCCTTGTGCTACACAGCAAGTTATCATTAGTTATCTATTTTATATATAGTAGTGTGTTTACAAGGGCTTGAAATAGCTCAGCTGGAATTCCATCACCTCCACTAGCTTTGATCATAGTGATGCTTCCTAAGACCCACTTGACTTCACACTCCAGGATATCTGGCTCTAAGTGAGTGATCACACCATCGTGGTTATCTAGGTCATGGAGATCCTTTCTGTATAGTTCTTCTATGTATTCTTGCCACTCTTTTTTAATATCTTCTGCTTCTGTTAGGTCCATACCACTTCCGTCCTTTATTGAACCCATCTTTGCATGAGATGTTCCCTTAGTATTTCTAACTTTCTTGAAGCGATCTCTAGTCTTTCCCATTCTATTTTTTCCCTCTATTTCTATGCATTGTTCACTTAGGAAGGTTTTCTTATTTCTCCTTGCTATTCTTTGGAATTATGCATTCAGTTCAGTTCAGTTCAGTTGCTCAGTTGTGTCTGACTCTTTGCATCCCCATGAATTGCAGCACTCCAGGCCTCCCTGTCCATCACCAACTCCCGGAATTTACTCAAACTCATGTCCATCAAGTCGGTGATGCCATCCAGCCATCTCATCCTCTGTTGTCCCCTTCTCCTCCTGCCCCCAATCCTTCCCAGCATCAGGGTCTTTTCCAGTCAGTCAACTCTTTGCATGAGGTGGCCAAAGTATTGGAGTTTCAGCTTCAGCATCAGTCCTTCCAATGAACACCCAGGACTGTTCTCCTTTAGAATGGACTGGTTGGATCTCCTTGCAGTCCAAGGGACTCTCAAGAGTCTTCTCCAACACCACAGTTCAAAAGCATCAATTCTTCGGTGCTCAGCTTTCTTCACAGTCCAACTCTCGTTGGCAAAGTAATGTCTCTGCTTTTGAATATGCTATCTAGGTTGGTCATAACTTTCCTTCCAAGGGTTAAACGTCTTTTAATTTCATGGCTGCAGTCACCATCTGCAGTGATTTTGGAGCCCAAGAAAATAAAGTCTGACACTGTTTCCACTGTTTCCCCATCTATGTGCCATGAAGTGATGGCACCAGATGCCATGATATTAGTTTTCTGAATGTTGAGCTTTAAGCCAACTTTTTCACTCTCCTCTTTCACTTCAAGCCTCTTTCACATCAAGAGGCTTTTTAGTTCCTGTTCGCTTTCTGCCATAAGGGTGGTGTCATCTGCATATCTGAGGTTATTGATATTAATCCCGGCAGTCTTGATTCCAGCTTGTGCTTCTTCCAGCCCATGTTTCTCATGATGTACTCTGCATATAAGTGAAATAAGCAGGGTGACAATATATAGCCTTGATGTACTCCTTCCCCTATTTGGAACCAGTCTGTTGTTCCATGTCCAGTTCTAACTGTTACTTCCTGACCTGCATACAGATTTCTCAAGAGGCAGGTCAGGTGGTCTGGTATTCCTATTTCTTTCAGAATTTCCCACAGTTTATTGTGATCCACACAGTCAAAGGCTTTGGCATAGTCAATAAAGCAGAAATAGATGTTTTTCTGGAACTCTCTTGCTTTTTCCATGATCCAGCGGATGTTGGCAATTTGATCTCTGGTTCCTCTGCCTTTTCTAAAACCAGCTTGAACATCTGGAAGTTCACGATTCACGTACTGCTGAAGCCTGTCTTGGAGAATCTTGAGCATTACTTTACTAGCGTGTGAGATGAGTGCAATTGTGCAGTAGTTTGAGCATTCTTTGGCATTGCCTATCTTAGGGACTGGAATGAAAACTGACCTTTTCCAGTGCTGTGGCCACTGCTGAGTTTTCCAAACTTGCTGGCATATTGAGCAGCACTTTCACAGCATCATCTTTCAGGATTTGAAATAGCTCAACTGGAATTCCATCACCTCCACTAGCTTTGTTCGTAGTGATGCTTTCTAAAGCCCACTTGACTTCAGGTGGGTATATTTTTCCTTTTCTCTCATGCCTTTAGCTTCTCTTCTCTGCTATTTGTAAGGCCTCCTCAGACAACCATTTTGCCTTTTGCATTTCTTTTTCTTAAGGATGGTTTTGATCACTGCCTCCACATTTCTTCAGGCACTCTGTCTATTAGATCTTATCCCTTGTTTCTGTTTGTCACCTCCACTATATAATCCTAAGGGATTTGATTTAGGTCATACCTGAATGGTCTAGTGGTTTTCCCTGCTTTCTTCAATTAAGTCTGAATTTTCCAATAAGGAGTTCGTGATCTGAGCCACATTCAGCTCCTGGTCTTATTTTTACTGACTGTATGAAGGTCTTACTTGTCTCCTGGGAAATCTATATGTGGGTCAAGAAGCAACAGTTAGAACCAGAAGTGGAATGACTGATTCAAAACTGGGAAAGGAGTATGACAAGGCTATGTATTGTCACCCTGCTTATTTAACTTTTATGCAGACTACATCATGTGAAATGCTGGGCTAGATGAACCACAAACTAGAATCAAGATTGCTGGGAGAAATATCAACAATCCCAGATATACAGATGTATCTCTCTAGTGCTGGAATCAAGATTGTGGGGAGAAATAGCAATAACCTCAGATACACAGATGACACCACCATGGCAGAAATTGAAGAACTAAAGAGCCTCTTGATGAAAGTGAAAGAGAAGAGTGAAAAAGTTGGCTTAAAACTCAACATTAAAAAAACTAATATCATGGCATCTGGTCCCATCACTTCATGGCAAATAGATGGGAAAAAATGGAAATAGGGAGAGACTTCTTTATTTCTTCAAAATCACTGCAGATGGTGACTGCAGCCATGAAATTAAAAGACACTTGCTGCTTGGAAGAAAAGCTATGACCAACCTAGACAGCATATTGAAAAGCAGAGACATTACTTTGCTGACAAAGGTCCATATAGTCAAAACTATGGTTTTTCTAGTAGTCGTGTATGGATGTGAGAGTTGGACCATAAAAAAGGCTGAGCACTGAAGAGCTCATGCTTTTGAATCATGGTGCTGGAGAAGACTCTAGAGAGTCTCTAGGACTGCAAGGAGATCAAACCAGCCAGTCCTAAAGGAAATGAACCCTGAATTTTCATTTGAAGGACTGATGCTGAAGCTGAAGTGCCAATACTTTGGCCACCTGGTGTGAAGAGCCAACTCATTGGAAAAGACTCTGATGCTGGGAAAGATTGAAGGCAAAAGGAGAAGGGGGTGGCAGAGTATGAGATAGTTGGATAGCATCACCAGTTCAATGGACGTGAGTTTCGGCAAACTCAGGGAAATAGAGAAGAGAGCCTGGTGTGCTCTAGTTTGTGGGGTCACAAAGAGCCAGACACGACTTAGTGACTGAACAAGAGCAACAACAATGGCTAGACCACTTCTTGTTTATCCATTTATCCGTCAATGGACACTTGGCTTACTTCCACCTTTTGGCTATTGGTAATAATGCTGCTGTGAACATGGGAGTGTAAATATCTGTTTGAGTCTCTGTTTTCAGTTCTTCAGGGTATATACCTGGAAGTAAAATTGCTGGATCCTATGTAATTCCATGTTTAACTTTTTGAGGAGGTGCCAAATGAGTCCCCCTTTTCATATATTCAAGAAAGGATTCTAGGGGCTGGAAAGGTGGGGAGGAGGAGGGCTGGTAGTTCCAATTATCAAGAAGCAGAGTTCCTTAGAAAGGAGGCTAACTGAGTTTTTCAGTCCTCTCTGTAAGATAGTGCTCTACAAGCCACCCAGCAGGGTGGTAATCCTTGTATCTTTCCTACCCAACTGCTCTCTCAACACTTCCAAACCGCATGGACAGGTACTGAAGGCTTGTAGATGACAGTAACTTGAGCTTTTCTCCTCACTCCACTACTCCCCTCTAACTCTGACTTTTTCTTGATTGCACTGCAGAAATGAAGGATCTTAGTTCCCTGACCAGGGATTGAACCCACATCCACCGCAGTGGAAGAGTGGTCTTAACCAATGGACCTCCAGGGAAGTCCTGACATTTTTAGTATGCCATTCTCTCATCTCTAATAATAATAGTAGACAATGTATAAATAGGAGAAATATTTAAGGACCATTTTCTTTTTCTACTGATATGTTTTCAAGAGTATAATAACTCTTTAGGCATAAATGGTTTAGGTCCCGCCCTTGAATTTAATGTTAATTCATTTAATGCTTCAGGGCTATGGTTTTTCCAGTGGTCATGTATGGATGTGAGACTTGGACTATGAAGAAGGCTGAGCACCAAAGAATTGATGCTTTTGAACTGTGGTGTTAGAGAAGACTCTTGAGAGTCCCTTGGACTGCAAGGAGATCCAACCAGTCCATTCTGAAGGAGATCAGCCCTGGGATTTCTTTGGAAGGAATGATGCTAAAGCTGAAACTCCAGTACTTTGGCCACCTCATGTGAAGAGCTGACTCATTGGAAAAGACTGTGATGCTGGGAGGGATTGGGGGCAGGAGGAGAAGGGGACAACAGAGGATGAGATGGCTGGATGGCATCACTGACTCGATGGACATGAGTCTGGGTGAACTCCAGGAGTTGGTGATGGACAGGGAGGCCTGGCGTGCTGTGATTCATGGGGTCGCAAAGAGTTGGACACGACTGAGCGACTGAACTGAACTGAATTTAATGCTGATTTAGTGCCATTTATCTTTAATCAGATATAAGATTAAAACTTTTTCCTTTAATTTTTTGGTCTGGCCTATAGTGACCATAGGAGAAGGCAGTGGCACCCACTCCAGTACTCTTGCCTGGAAAATCCCATGGATGGAGGAGCCTGGTAGGCTCCAGTCCATGGGGTCGCTAAGAGTCGGACACGACTGAGCAACTTCACTTTCACTTTTCACTTTCATGCATTGGAGAAGGAAATGGCAACCCACTCCAGTGTTCTTGCCTGGAGAATCCCAGGGACAGAGGAGCCTAGTGGGCTGCCGTCTATGGGGTTGCACAGAGTCAGACACGACTGAAGCGACTTAGCATGGTGACTTATGGTATCCATCTTATTTTCTTTTATGCACTGGTTATTAGGAATCTGGAGAAGGAAATAGCAACCCACTCCAGTATTCTTGCCTGGAGAATCCTAGGGATGGAGGAGCCTGGTGGGCTGCCGTCTATGGGGTCACACAGAGTCAGACATGACTGAAGCGACTTAACATGCAGGCATGCATTGGAGAAGGAAATGACAACTCACTCCAGTATTCTTGCCTGGAGAATCCCCGGGATGGAGGAGCCTGGCAGGCTGCCATCTGTGGGGTCACACAGAGTCGGACAAGACTGAAGCAACTTAGCAGCAGCAGCAGCAACATTAGGAATCTAGACCAAATTCAGAGCCCAACTATAATAAGCAGCTCACCTCAGGTAACTGGTTGTATTCACCCATTGACAGAGTCCCTGTTGTATTTTCAACCTTAAATTACTCCATTTTTATTATGGGTTTTTTTTTTGGGGGGGGTGGGATTATCTTGTGCCCTTTCAAAACCAGACAAGATATAAATTCTGAATAAATGAAAATATTAACACACCTTTATGAAGTTAACTCTTTCAAATTACCTGGGTCTCATTTAGGGCACTATAGTAATTGAACTATACAGATTCTTCAAGTTGGAAACAGGGAAAATCTAGTTTACTGTTTGTGTTGCCCTAAATGACCTGTTTGGAGAAGGCAATGGCACCCCACTCCAGTACTCTTGCCTGGAAAATCCCATGGACGGAGGAGCCTGGTGGGCTGCAGTCCATGGGGTCACGAAGAGTTGGACATGACTGAGCAACTTCATTCACTTTCATGCAGTAAATGGCAACCCACTCCAGTGTTCTTGCCTGGAAAATCCCATGGACAGAGGAGCCTGGTAGGCTGCAGTCCATGGGGTCTCACAGAGTCAGACACGACTGAGCAATTTCACCTTCACTTTTCATTTTCATGCATTGGAGAAGTAAATGGCAACCCACTCCAGTGTTCTTGCCTGGAGAATCCCATGGACGGAGGAGCCTGGTAGGCTGCAGTCCATGGGGTCGCTAAGAGTCGGATACAACTGAGCAACTTCACTTTCACTTTTCACTTTTATGCACTGGAGAAGGAAATGGCAACCCACTCCAGTGTTCTTGCCTGGAGAATCCCAGGGACAGGGGAGCCTGGTGGGCTGCTGTCTATGGGGTCGCACAGAGTCAGACACGACTGAAGTGACTTAGCAAATGACCTGTTTATGTCATAAAATCAGGATCTCTAAGACCTCCAGGAAAGGATTACTGCTACTGAAAATGTGAGTAGGCATTTTGGAATCTGCATCAACTTTCAAGCCATTCAGTATCACCCTGTGCCTCAGAAGAGTATTTAACTAAATTATTGAAACCTGTAAAGGCAGGAGCTCTGTCTTCCAAATGAACCATTTGCATCCTGTTTATTAACAAGGATCTAATTCCTAATTGGGCCAAGATAGTTTTTCCTCCAGAAAGCTTTTGGGAAGAAAACATTAATTCAGTATATCAAACTGTGGTAGGTAGTTATACAGCAGTAGTATTTTTTTCTAATATTTTTTTATTTGGCTGCATTGGATCTTGTGGGATCTTTGTTGCTTCATGTGGTATCTTTCATTGAGGCACATGGACTTCCAAGGTCTGGGCTCAGTAGCTGCAACTCCCAAGCTTGGTTTTAATGAGGCATGTGGGGTCTTAGCTCCCTGACCAGGGATTGATCCAGAGTCGTCTGCATTGCAAGAGGGATTCTTAACCACTGGACCACCAGGAAGGGAAGTCCCAGCAGAAGTATTAAAGTCAAGTATTAAAGTATATAAGTATCATGAGTCAGGAAGCCTAATGATAAATGCAAGGAACTCTTGGAGAGGTAAATCTTCACAGGTATTCAAAGTACTTCAGGGGTTTTTTTGGTGTGTATTACAACAGGAAACACAGCTAGCAAACCTTTAAAAGTAAAGAAGGAATTTTTTTTCCTTAGTGGTATACATTGATGGTGACTGTATTATCAATAGCATTCAAACAATATTCACGTTTTAAGGATAAGGAACTTTCTCTCAATCTCTTTGACCCTTACATCTCTGTTGGGTGTATGCCACTGAGTTGAACTAGAGCTAACACAAGGGTGGTAAATACGGTCCACCTGCTCATTTTGCTCGGAGAAGGCGATGGCACCCCACTCCAGTACTCTTGCCTGGAAAATCCCATGGACGGAGGAGCCTGGTGGGCTGCAGTCCATGGGGTCACGAAGAGTTGGACATGACTGAGCAACTTCACTTTCACTTTTCACTTTCATGCATTGGAGAAGGAAATGGCAACCCACTCCAGTGTTCTTGCCTGGAGAATCCCAGGGACGGGGGTGCCTGGTGGGCTTCCGTCTATGGGGTCGCACAGAGTCGGACACGACTGAAGCGACTTAGCAGCAGCAGCAGCTCATTTCACTGAGTGTGGCTCAGGGAGTCCCAGACATGGCCCAAACAATGACAGTCATCACAAGCAGGGACTGCGATCACTATTTATTGCAGATATTCATCAAGGGTCTAATATGTACATGGCGCAGAATATATTTGAATACATTTACAACTCTTTGTTTAGGAACTATGCCAGGTACTTTAGTGTTCAGCTGGGTGTGGAAGTTGAGAACCATAAGTAATGTGATAATATATTATAAGCATCCACTTTAATAGCCATTGTTCTAGGCACCACCATGATGTTACAATATGAATTTGTTTAGTTGTAACCTGTGTCCAGAATACAACATAATTAGCATCAGTTTCTGGGTACAGTAGTAATACTGAAAGTTCAGATCAAGCATATATAATACATACTAGAAATTTAACAAGTATTTCTTGCACATCGTCTATACAGTCTATATATACATACACGTGTCATACACACAGTAGCCTAGTAAATAGTTAAGAACACAGAACTGGAAGTTAAGTTGGCTCGCACTGCCATTTAAAAGCAGCATGACAAACGAACTTACCATAACTCAAAGAGGAAAGGGGAAAGGGTGAGGGGAGGGATAAATTAGTAGTTTGGGATTAGCAGGTACAAACTGCTATCTGCTGCTGCTGCTGCTAAGTCACTTCAGTCGTGTACGACTCTGTGTGACCCCATGGACGGCAGCCCACCAGGCTCCCCTGTCTCTGGGATTCTCCAGGCAAGAACACTGGAGTGGGTTGCCATCTATGAAACAGCTAAAAACAAAGTTCTACTGTATAGCACAGGAAACTATATGCAATATCTTATAATAAACCATAACGGAAAAGGATTTGAAAAAGAATATTCATATAAATGGAATCACTTAGCCATACACTTCCAATGAACACATTATTGTAAGTCAACTATACATCAATAAAAAATTTTTAAATAAATATTAAAACACATAATTGACAAGAATAAAGCAACTATGTGAGAGTAAAAAGAATAAAAGCAGTGTGACATTGGACAAGTAGCAAATTTCTTATCTATAAAATGGAAACAAGAATACTTACCTGGCAGAATTGTTATGAGGATTAAGTACAATAATGTTTGCGAAATACTAACCTAGGACCTGGCTTAAAAGTTCAAAAAAGGGTAACAATTTATCATTTTTATATATACATATATATGCACATGAATTTTTTAATGAAAATATTAGTTCAGAAATTCACAGTAGGTGTGGTATTTAAAACACGGCGCAGTAGTAAAAGAATCTGCCTGCCAATGCAGGAGACACTAGAGATGTGGATTCAATCTCTGGGTCAGGAAGTTTCCCTGGGGGAGGAAATGGCAACCCACTCCAGTATTCTTGCCTGGAAAACCCCATGGACAGAGGAGCCTGGCGGGCTACAGTCCAAGGGGTCACAAAGAGTTGCACACGACTGAGCGATGGAACACGCGCATTTTTAAATCAAAATTTTTAAGAAGAATAAACACTGGGGAAAGAAAAGAGAGAGGCAGCTGTCAGCACAAAAGAAGGGCAAAAAAAAAAAAATACACTGCCAGCTTGGTGAAAGTTTGTAACCAGGTGATGAGTGGCAGTGACAAGGCTTAGGACTCCCATTCTAGCATTTAGTGTGGTTCTAGGCCCTCTAAGGACTGCAGAGTTCTCAGGAAAAAGAGTAATGATGATCTTCACAGGGATAAACTCTGGCTCTGCCCCTCTGCAGGAGAATCAGGGCGCTCTGACTCATAGGAGCCACCAGAAAATCAGTAACTGGAAATCTTTGCTGCAGCTGCACTGCAAAGGAATCGGACTCGATTTGCCAAATTCCCCATGTGATCCAAGCATGGCCATCTGCCAAAGAACCAGGGGAAGAGAGGGCCACTTGCCTTCCCAGCAACACAGACGTTGTCCGGCCTCATCCCCGAATGAAAACGCAGCAGAGAGCTCACAAGAAGTCATTTCCAATGATGATTTGGTTTTGAAAAGAGCAGCTGTAATGCCAGAGTGTTGGGTACATTGCCTCTTTTGACCAAGCAGTCATTCTCCCATGGGGAAGTGGTATTGGAAGCTTCTTGTGCTGCATGAAGCTATTTCTTTACCATCTGCTCCCGTATCTTCCTCCGATGACATCAGAGTGCAGCAGGATTTGCCTTTGCCATTTAATGGGGTTTCTGGCTGCTTGACTCAACTGTGCCTGTTCTTATAATGCTAGGAGAATGATCCTATCCTAAGGCAGCTGAACAGAAGCCAGAAGTTAACTGCAAGTAAGAGACCCGGCTTGCATAACAGCATGGAAGAGACCAGTTTCACTGCAGCGACGCAGAGTAGGTGGTTGCTGAATAGCCTATAGTGAAGATGCCTCAAAGTGACGACTAAGGCAAGAACTCCTTGCTCACCTGAGAAAGGTAATCACTGTACAGGTAGGTTAAAGTGTTTCTGAGACCTCCCAGTGCCAGTCAAGCATGTGTGAAGCTTTGGTGGGCAGGCTGGGTACAGGCTAAGAGCTTTAGACCCATTGAGGAAGATGATTAGCAGCTGAATTCCTGGTAGCCCCAGGGCTCTCGGGGGCTGATTGCTACACCCTGCTTGCTTGGAGATACTGCGCAGAAAGAAAGGAGAATGAAGACACTCCTGGAGAGGGGGTGAGCCAATGACCCTCATTGGGGAGATTCCAGCTCTGATTCTTGGATGCCAGAAAACTGAGGTTGTCTGTCTTGGGCATGGCATAGGTCCAAGGACTCACGTAGCAAGTGGATGTAGAAGGGCTCCTGGGGGATGCTATTAGACAAGGTGCATCAAACCCAGCATATCCAACATGCACTCTCTCTCACACACATCCACTACCAGATCTCTAACCTTTGAGCCTCTATTGTATTCTTGATCTATGCTAAGGATAGCTCCAGTCCCTGTATCTTGCAGGTAAAGACTGGTCTAGGAGGAGGAGGGAGACAGCACAGAACTAAGGATTGGAGTGGGGAATTACAAAGAGATAAATAAGAAAGTCTAAGACTGGAGTTAGAGGGGAAGGGAAAGCCTGTGAATGAGATTAGAGGAAAAGCTAGGAAGAGCCAGAATGTCTGCTGGATGGAGAAGGGGCTGAGGACACTATAGAGGGCAGGGTTTTAAGTATCGGGAAGGAAGAATAAGCCCAAGTAAGGTCAAGTTTGGGAGGGGTATTGGGTGATTGTTCTGAGCCAGGAGACCAGGAGAGCTTGTGTGTCGGTCAGCCTGGCTGGAGATGTGGATGAAGATAAAGAGGTGGATACGGATGAAAAGACAACAGAAGCCAAGTGGCCTGGGCTGTGGTCCACCCCAAGGGCCTTCCCACTCCACACCTCTTGCTGGTTCCCATGTCTTGCTAAACAGCCCCCTCCATTCCCACATCCCCTCAGTGTGGCCTTCATTCTCTTCCTCTTGAGCTTTGGCCAGTCTCCCCACCAATCCCCCTGCCTCTAGTCTTCCCCCTCCAACCCATTCCTCACACAACTGCTAAGCATCATCCTTCTAAACTGCAAGTTTGGTTGGCTTCCCTGGTAGCTCAGAGGGTAAAGAATCTGTCTGCAATGCAGGAAATCCCTGGTCAAGAAGATCCCCTGGAGAAGGGAAGGGCAACCCATTCCAGTATTCTTGCCTGGAGAACTCCATGGACAGAGGAGCCTGGTGGGCTACAGTTCATGGGGTCACAAAGAGTCGGACACAACTGACTGACTCACACACACACAAACCAAGCTTAAAGGACTCCAGTCTTCCCATTGTTGGCAGAATAAAGCCCAAACTCATTTCATGGCATGCAGGAGGCTTCAAGATCCCTGCGCCCACCTTGCCATTGCAACTTCCTCTCCTCTAACTTACCCTCAAGTCTGCAGTCACCTGAATAATTTGTTAGTCCTTGAATATAACCTTGTAATTGCCTTCCTATTTCCTGAAGTTATTCAGGAATCTAGAGTTAAGCTCTCTAGAAGAGCTTTTCCTTCTCTCCTGCCTAAGAAACCTCTTCTCATCTTTGAACACGAAGGCACCTCCTCTGAGAAGCCTTCCTATACTCCTTCCTCCAGATCAGAAGTAATTGTTCTGTTTCCTGTGTGTGTGTCTGTTGAAATATATAAAACATAAAATTCGTCATTTTAACCATTTTAAGTGTACAGTTCCGTGGCATTAAGTACATTCACATTGTTGTACAAACTTTATCACCATCTATTGCTGGAACTTTTTCATCATCCCCAAGTGATACTCTTTCCCCATTAAATACACCCTTCTCCTAGTCCCTGGGAACTGTCATTCTACTTTACATCTCTATGAATTTAATTATTCAAAGTGCCTCATATATGTGGAATCATGTAATACATTTCCCTTTATGGCTGATATGTTTAATTTAACATAATATCCTCAAGGTTCATCCATGTTGTAGCAAGTATCAGAACTTCCTTCCCTTTTAAAGCTGAATTAAATTTCATTGGATGCAGAGGCCACATTTTGTTTATCCATTCATCCACCTATAGATACTGGAATTGCTTCTACCCTTTGTTTATTGTGAATGATGCTGCTATGAACATCAGAGTTACAAGTACAGTGTCTGTTCAAGTCCTCCTTCAAGTCAAGTTCTTTGGGGAAAATACCTAGACGTGGAACTGCTGGATCATATGGTCATTCTAGCTCCCACTCTTTTCCCTCAAAGGTAACTGTGCATGATAAGTGTGCATCTTCAATGTAATAATGTAGCTATATATGAATTCCCTTGGAGCCATGTTTAATAATTAAAGCACAACAAAAACCCTGGAAAGAATATGTGACTTTTCCCTGTAGTAAAAGTAGGTTTTCCACATAGAGAAGCTGCAAACCAGTTGAAACATGACAATGCGGTTAACACTTGAACTCTAAAATTAGACTCTGGCAAAATGCTTCTAAGACAATCCTTTCAAGAAATCCAGTTAGTAAATTTTGTAGTTATTACTCTGTCATGACCTGCTTAGACAGTTGGAATCAAGGAATCTGAATTCCAGCCCCACCCTGCCTGTTACTAACAGCAAGTAACTTAATTTTCTAGGCTTTAATTTTACCATCAGTAAAATAACAAATACCCCAATACATTCATGAGAAAAGAGCAATCTAAGTGAAAGCATTCTGGTAACTTCAAAGTAAGGATCATCTGAATTATCATAGTGACTGGCACCCTTTGCAACACTGGAGCCTATTTAGTTGACCTGAAGAGTAGTGTATCAGATTCATGTCCTTCGTCAAAGGAAGCTAAATGGAATTCTTTAAAGGATAAAGTGCAACCATATTTTTTTGAGGTTTGAATGGAACTTATGTTTTTAACTTAATTTTCATTTTGTATTGGGATATAATTGATTTGTGATGTTAGTTTCTGCTGTACAGCAAAGTGAATCAATTATATATACCCATATATCCATTATTTTTCAGATTCTTTTCCCATATAAGTTATTACAAAATACAGATTAGAGTTCCCTATGCTATACAGTAGGTCCTTCTTAACTGTCTATTTTATATATAGTAGTGTGTATATGTTCGGAGAAGGCAACGGCACCCCACTCCAGTACTCTTGCCTGGAAAATCCCATGGATGGAGGAGCGTGGTAGGCTGTAGTCCATGGGGTCACTGAGTCGGACACGACTGAGCGACTTCCCTTTCACTTTTCACTTTCATGCATTGGAGAAGGAAATGGCAACCCACTCCAGTGTTCTTGCCTGGAGAATCCCAGGGACGGGGGAGCCTGGTGGGCTTCCGTCTATGGGGTCGCACAGAGTCGGACACGACTGAAGTGATTTAGCAGCAGCAGCAGTGTTTATATGTTAGTCCCAAACTTCTGATTTGTCCCTGCCCCCCACCTTGCCCCTTTGGTAGCCATAAATTTGTTTTCTAAGTCTGTGAGTCTGTTTTTATTTTGTAAATAAGCTCATTTGTATTATCTTTTCAGATTCCACACACAAGTGATATCGTATGATACATCTTTCTCTGTTGGACTTACTTCATTTAGTATGACAGTCTCTACGTCCGTCCAAGTTGCTACAAATGGCATTATTTCATTCTTTTTTATGACTGTCTATATGTCCGTTGTCTGTATGTACCACATCTTCTTGATCCATTCCTCTCTCAGTGGGCGTTTAAGTTGCTTCCATGTCCTGGCTATTGTGAATAGTACTGCAGTGAACACTGGGCCGCATTATCTTTTCTAATTATGATTTTCTCCTGATATTTGCCCAGGAGTGGGATTGAAAGTACAGCCGTACTTGATTATTCCCACTTGGATAAGAAAAATCTTTGAATAAGCAGTGGAATTCCAGGAGCATTGAAAAGTGATAGGAAAGCTGCTTGAGGAATTGTAACACTGGGCAGTCAAGGAGACAGTTTTCCATAAATAAGAAGTAGGCACAAAGAAAGAAGGCCCTGATTATTATCAGAGCCAAGATTATTAAAAATTCTCCAGATAAAAATAGACGATAAGTCCTGTACAGTATGTGTACGTTCCATGCAGGCAGTATCAATGTGAGTTTTTATAAAACGTGTAGGTAGAAAAAAATACCCAAACCTACTTCACACGCTTATGTCTATGGTACATTTAGGAGTAGCAAAGATATGTTGGGAGTCACTGTTAAGATGCTGGTGCCAAATCATAAAAGTTTTACTGAGTAATAAATTAGCATAGCTTTCTTGCCTTAGGAGAACTGACCAATAAAGTTACTTGTAGATCTTACATTCTTGTCTTCTGTGTTTTCAGAATGTCTGTGCTGTTGATTCTCCAGAAGAGAAGGCAGGATAAGGCAAGACTGCTGATCTATTTTTTTCATGTAGAATAGTAAATTGATTGAATGGGATATATTCTTCCTCTTCCATTTCTCCTTCTTCTCTCCCTGAAACTAAAGAAGTGGCCAGTAAACAGAATGCATGTTTGGAACAATTATAGAATTCAAGTGACATAATCAATCACTTATATATACAAGACAGAAGGCACAGTGTTATATATGTAATAGCAATGAAATAGAAGGAAAACAATGAGACAGCAGTTCTTCTAAAGACTGAGATCTTTTTCAGGGCTACTGGTTTATATAGATCTATATTTCTCTATTCTAGAGCATTCAGAGACAGCCTGGAAAAGACAAAGAACTTTAGTATGGAATAAAGTGACATTTCTAATGAGAGGGGGAAAGATGAGTATAATGTATGGTATTGAAACAAGAGACTGTCCCTTTGGAGGAAAATGTCTTTCCCTGTTTTCTTTCCCTTTAAATGGTGTCTTTCAGCCTAGTCCTCAGGCGTCTGGCTAGGAAGCCCAGAAACACAGGTGGCACTTGGAGTACATAGTGTTGGCACTCACCCATTCACCATCTTGTACTCCTTCTTGTGAACCAGTCTCCTGTGGCCAGGGATTTATCTTATTTTCAAGGACATCTATAATAGGTCAGACTTGAATTTATGCAAACTCAGGAAACTCCCACAGACCTGCTTGTGCATTCACCTCAGAGTTGAACATTCTAAAACCATGTCTCTTCATTAAGAATCAGCCACTGTGGGTAGGATGTTTACCTGAGCACTGCCTTCGGTATATGAGCAGCTGGCTTCCTAAGCTGCCTGAGTTGGGTGTGGTAGAGAGCAAGCAAAGGGTCAGAAGCCAGGTTTCCAACAACTAGCAGGGGCATAGCTGCCAGGAAATGCAGTGTTGTCTACATCCCGTCAGGAAACCCTCCTGCTCTAAATTATACCTAATTATCAGTCAGCAGCTGAGTCCCAGAAGAGTGCTACAGGGCAGGAAACGAGGCAGGATGGGTTATCCTGAGGGGCAAGTGGTCCTGTGACTGTGCTTTATAGTACATTTCCTGGCCAGCTATTCCTTTGACTCAGTTCAGTTCAGTTGCTCAGTCGTGTCCGACTCTTTGTGACCCCATGGATTGCAGCATGCCAGGCCTCCTTGTCCATCATCAACTCCTAGAGTTTACTCAGACTCACGCCCACTGAGTCAGTGATGCCATATGCCATCCAACCATCTCATCCTCTGTCATCCCCTTCTCCCACCTTCAATCTTTCCCAGCATCAGGTCTTTTCCAATGAGTCAGTTCTTCACATCAGGTGGCTGAAGTATTGGAGTTTCAGTTTCAGCATCACTCCTTCCAATGAATATTCAGGACTGATTTCCTTTAGGATGGACTGGTTGGATCTCCTTGCTGTCCAAGGATCTCCTTGCTGTTCTAGTCCTTTGATTAGGTGACCTCAAATTCTTGGTTGATGCTTCTTTGTGATTATTCAGTTGAATCTAGTATTGGATTATATATACTTGAATAATACCAAAACAGCATATTTAAGCTTTAGAATTATTGGCTCACATTATGTTCAGAAAGATCTTCAGACATCCAAAGTAAGTGTTCTAGTGATATAGCTTATCTGGTAAACAGAGGCAATGTGACAGCAATTGTGATTTCAAAGGACAGCAAATGTGACAGCAAAAGTGATTTATCTTGTAAAATACATGATTTGAAAGTTACAACTGCAAACAGATAAAATATGAGGAACAGCAAAATGATGGTCATGAATACACTGGTTAAGAAATGTATTTGACATTTATCACATAGAGTCATTCCAAATATTAGAATGAAGAAAACTGTCAATAATATTATCTATAATAATATTATTATTTACACCAACAACAATAATTTCAACAGTGTGCTGTGCTGTGCTATGCTTAGTTGCTCAGTTGTGTCCAACTCTTTGTGACCCCATGGACTGTAGTCCGCCAGGCTCCTCTGTCCATGGGAATCCTCCAGTCAAGAATACTGGAGTGGGTTGCCATGCCTGCCTCCAGGGGATCTTCCCAACCCAGGGATGGAACCCAGGTCTCCTGTATTGCAGGCAGATTCTTTACCGTCTGAGCCACCAGGGAAGCCTGGTGACAGATAATATAATAATATTATCTACAACAACAATAATAATAATTTCAGCAACAATAATCATAGTAACCTTTGCTGCTGCTGCTGCTGCTAAGTCGCTTCAGTTGTGTCCAACTCTGTGCGACCCCATAGATGGCAGCCCACCAGGCTCCCCTGTCCCTGGGATTCTCCAGGCAAGGATTCTGGAGTGGGTTGCCATTTCCTCCTCCAATGCATGAAAGTGAAAAGTGAAAGTGAAGTCGCTCAGTCGTGTCTGACTCTTAGCGACCTCATGGACTGCAGCCCACCAGGCTCCTCCGTCCATGGGATTTTCCAGGCAAGAGTACTGGAGTGGGGCACCATTGCCTTCTCCGCATAGTAACCTTTATTGAGCATCTGTACATCTTTATGAGTGCCTCTCTTTTAGGCACCAAGGATACAGTAGACGGAAACAAAATCCCTACCTTCAGGGAGGGTACATTTTAGACAAAATCTCGGTTGATGCTTTTAACAACTGGAGAAGAAACTCTGGCATTGTTCTTTTTCTTTCAGGTGGCTGTTATCTGATTCTTAGGCATGTTGGGAGGGGAAGGGAGAGAGGTATAAAATAGTGGGGTATCTTTCAGAAATCAGATAGAATTCAGAAGAATCTGAGTCAAATAGTAGCTTGTACCCTGGCCACAAAGACCACCAAGAGGGCCACAGTCACTTGCCACAAAGCAGCTTCCCCCTTGCCCAGGGAGGCACTGCATTTTGGAAAGACTATCTCCTGGCCCGGAGTCTTCATCCAGCTGAAGGTTGAGTTCACCTGCTCCTGGCATGTTGCCTTGGGGATTTGCTAACTAAACTGCTCTACCACAGTGACCCATATGAGGCAACATGATGATTTTTAAAAAATATGGATTGAAAATCCAGAAGATAATGTTATTAAATAGACCCAGATGTTTTTAACTATCTTGTTTCTTTAAGGTTCTTCACAGTTCCCAAAAGTGCTTTAAAATGTCTTACCTGTATTCCTCAGATTTCTAGAATCTAGAAACACCCTGTCTTCTCCTTTTTTTTTTTTTTTTTCAAATTGGCTACCTGGCTTGACTTGTGGGATGTTAGTTCCCCAACCAGGGATTGAACGTGGGCCACCAGCAGTGATGTGCTAAATCCTAGCCACTGGACTGCCAGGGAACTCCCCACCCTTCTTAATTTTATATTTCAGTGATTTATTTCGAACAAAATGTCTGAATTTTCCCCAATATTATTGTGTGTTTTGGATTACTTTTTATGCTTGGATATTGTTATATTTCCAAACAGTGTCTATTGTTGTTGTGTCAGTTGCTCGGTCGTGTCTGACTTTTTGGGACCCCATGGACTATAGCCGGCCAGCCTCCTCTGTCCATGGGATTCTCTAGGCAACAATACTGGAGTGGGTTGCCATTCCTTTCTCCAGGGGATCTTCCTGACCCAGGCATCAAACCTGGGTGTCCTGCATTGCAGGCAGATTCTTTACCATCTGAGCCACCCAGGGAAGCCCCAAACAGAGTCTATATTTTATTTTCAATAGGATAGCATGCCTGGGCTGCATCCATACTATTAAATAATACAACTGTCTCAGCACTTTACTCATGGAGTAGTTGCATGAAAAAGGCAAAAGTTGGCCATAAGTCATCTGTTTACAAAGCGAATCCCGTGGAGTCCTTCATGTCCTACGTTGCTCTAATGTCAGCACAAGCTGGGCAGAGAGGAGGGTTTTTGCTTTGAAGTCAAGGCTCCAGGCAAATCTAAAGAAGTGAGTGCCCTCCCTCCACTCTGGCTGGTGCGCTGCAGGCCCTTCCACATGGCACAGTAGAGCTGTTCTCTTTTCTCTGCTGTGACCACTTGTTTAAAGGCAGTGCTGCCTGGCACCAGAGATTCTCCAGACATTTTAGTGAAAGCAGACCTTTCAGTTTGTTTGTTTGTTTTTAATCTCAGATGCCTTTGAAATATCTTTGAAATCCCAGGACTTAGAAATGTCTCAGATGCTGGTGAAGAGCAAATTTGGATATCAGATCCCATGCTGTACATACATTCATCTCTTCCCTTCTGCAGCCCAAGTTGTTCCTTTGGATTTTTTTTTAATACTTATTTTTATTTATTTAATTATTTGGCTGCACCAGGAGTTAGTTGTGGCACACAGGATCTTCAATCTTCATTGCAGCATGCAGGATCTAGCTCCCAGAACAGGGATGGAAACTGGGCCCCCGGCCTTGGGAGTGTGGAGTCTTAGCCACGGGACCACCAGGGAAGTCCTGTGCAGCCCAAGTTTTATTTTTGATGAGCTTGTGTTCCAGAGAAACTTAGAATGAGAGCTTCCCCAGAATACTCTTCCATATCTCATGTAAGTCTGTTCATGGAGGGCCCCACTAGGGCCCACCTAAATTCGACAGGTAAATATGGCTTAGGCTGAAGGTGGGGTCACACTACATTAATATTCAGTTCTGATCCCAAATATACAACAAGTCTCTGCCTCTCAGACTAGTTTGCATTGTAAACTGGGAAAATGATTATGCATTTTTTTTACAAGTTTGATTTCTCATTGCAAAAACATAGCATTTAAAAAAAATTTATTCTATTGAAGTATGGTTGATTTATAATGTGTTGATTTCTGCTGTACAGCAAAGTGAGTCAATTATACATATATATTCTTCTTGATATTCCTTCCCATTATGGTTTATTACAGGATATTGAATGTAATTCCCTGTGGTATACAGTAGGACCCTGTTATTTGTTCATTCTATGTATAATATTTTGCATCTGCTCACCCCAAACTCCCAATTCATCACTCCCTGCCTTTCCCCTTGGCAACCACAAGTCTGTTCTCTATGTCTGTGAGTCTCTCCCATAGATAAGCTCATTTGTGTCCTATTTTAGATTCCACATATAAGTGATATTATATGGTATTTGTCTTTGTCTGACTTACTTTACTTGTGTGCTACTTTACTTAGTATAATAATCTCTAGGTTCATCCACATTGTTAAATGGCATTATTTCATTCTCAGTTGAGTAGTATCCCATCTTATTTATCCATTCATAAAAATAACACTTTACTAACAGGATGCCACATCAGAATGTACACAGGTATGAAACAGTCTGGTATTCCAGACACAAAAATTAGGATTTGAATAAAATTTCCCAAAGTATAAAAGACACAACTCTAACAACTATTGACCTATTTTTAAAAGGATTTTCAAACCACCATAATCACCAGTCTTTTTTTTGTTTTTTTTTTTTGTTTTTTATTGAAGTATAGTCAATTTACAATGTGACCACAGGCCATAGAGAATTCTTTCAGGTGCTATATTCTTCTGTATCATCCTCTGCCTTGTTTATTTAAAATAAAAACATACTGAGCAGCTACTGTTTCAGGCATTTGGGAATACAGAAAGTTAAAATGCAGTCCTCACAACTTATTAAACTCAAAGTGTATTTGAGAAGACAAAAAATTACAAAAAAAACAATACATACTGGGAGTTACAGGCTTCCTTGGGGGCTCAAATGGTAAAGAATCTGCCTGCAATGCAGGAGACCTGGGTTCAATCCCTGAATCTGGAAGATCCCCTGGAGGAGGGCATGGCAACCCACTGCAGTATTCTTGCCTGGAGAATCCCATGGACAGAGGAGCCTGGTAGCCTACAGTTCATGGGGTTGCAAAGAATCAGACACGACTGAGTGATTATAACACACACTGGGAGTTACAGTGATTCCCAGGTGGTACAGTGGCAAGGAATCCACCTGCCACTGCAGGAGACGTGGGTTTGATCGCTGGGTCAGGAAGATCTCCTAGAGAAGGAGATGGCAACCCACTCCATATTTTTGCCTGGAAAATTCCATGAACAGAGAAGCCTGGGAGTTACAGTCCATGGGGTCGAAAAGAGTCAGACATAACTGAGTGCACATACATGCATGACTCACCAGGAGTTAACAGACAAAAGGAAGGACCACTGTATTCAATTGTGTTCTGGCTTATCCATCACATGTACTTGGGACATTCTTTCCCTCTTAGCAGATAAAAGAGAAAATGCATACTTTATATCTTAACTTATAAATATAAACAGGCAAGAGTGTGCCTTTTGTACATTCACTACAGTCTTCTGCTGATACAGGACAAAGACTAATTGAGACATTGAAGCAGTTGGGTGGGGTAGGCTCCTTCCATCTGTGTGATGTAGCCACACCCTGGCTTAGGGTAAACCTTTATCCTTTGGTGCTGGTTCTTATTTTTTTATATTTACTTATTATTTAATTTGGCTCTCTTGGGTCTTAATTGCAGTGCAAGGGATCTTTGTGGCATGTGAACTCTCAGTTGTGGCATATGGAATCTAGTTCCCTGACCAGGGATTGAACCCAGGTCCCCTGCATTGGGAGCATGCAGTCTTAGCTACTGAACCACCAGAGAAGTCCCATGTCTGGTCCTTATTAAAACAGACTCTCCACCAGCTCCTCTGGAGAATCAGCACAACCTATTATTATAATTATGATGTGCTTTATCAGCACTTTGCTAATTGCTACACAATAGGCCCAAGATAAGACATTTATTTGTCCTACAGAGTTTAACGTCTGCCCTGGTGGCTCAGATGGTAAAGCGTCTGTCTACAATGCAGTAGACCCGGGTTCTATCCCTGGGTTGGGAAGATCCCCTGGAGAAGGACATGGCAATCCACTCCAAGATTATTGCCTGGGAAATCCAATGGACAGAGGAGCCTGGTAGGCTACAGTCCATGGGGTCACAAAGAGTCGGACACGACTGAGCTACTTCACTTTACTCTACAGAGTTTAACCTATGCTTTGAGGTTCTTCAACAAGTGACTAGACATTTTAAGCAACATGGAACATGGCTTAGCTAGAAACAACCAGGTTGAAATAGGGAGCAATTATCTACCTGGCTACAGTTGAAGCAGTCAGTCAGTTCAGTCGCTCAGTTGTGTCCGACTCTTTGCAACCCCGTGGACTACAGCACGCCAGGCTTCCCTGTCCATCACCAACTCCCGGAGTTTGCTCAAACTCATGTCCATTGAGTCGGTGACACCATCCAACCATCTCATCCTATGTCGTCCCCTTCTCCTCCCGCCTTCAATCTTTCCTGGCAGCAGGGTCTTTTTCTAAAGAGTCAGCTCTTCACATCAGGTGGCCAAAGTATTGGAGCTTCAGCATCAGTCCTTCCAATGAATATTCAGGACTAATTTCCTCTAGGATGGACTGGTTGGATCTCCTTGCAGTCCAAGAGACTCTCAAGAGTCTTCTCCAACACCACAGTTCAAAAGCATCAATTATTTGGTGCTCAGCTATCTTTATGGTCCAACTCTCACATCCATACATGACTACTGGTAAAACCATAGCTTTGACTAGATGGATCTTTGTCAGCAAAGTAATGTCTCTGCTTTTTAATATGGTGTCTAAATTGGTCATAGCTTTTCTTTCAGGGAGCATGTGTCTTTTAATTTCATGGCTACAGTCACCATCTGCAGTGATTTTGAAGCCCAAGAAAATAAAGTCTCTCACTGTTTCCATTCTTTCCCCATCTATTTGCCATGAAGTGATGGGGCCAGATGCCATGATCTTAGTTTTTTGAATGTTGAGTTTTAAACCAGTTTTTTCACTCTCCTCTTTTACTTTCATCAAGAAGCTCTTTAGTTCCTCTTCACTTTCTGCCATAAGGGTAGTGTCATCTGCATATCTGAGGTTATTGATATTTCTCCCAGCAATCTTGATTCCAGCTTGTGCTTCATCCAGCCCAGCATTTCACGTGATGTACTCTGCATATAAGTTAAATAAACAGAGTGACAATATACAGGCTTGACATACTCCTTTCCCAATTTTGAACCAGTCCATTGTTCCATGTCTGGTTCCAACTGTTGCTTCTTGACCTGCATACAGTTGGAGCAGAGGGATATATTAGTCATCTTCACCCACCCGCCTTCCTAGCATCACCGTCAACATTCCTGAAATGTGGCCTTTACTCTTTCTATTTTAAAAAGGATCTTCAAGCGCTGTTATCTCTCTCACCAGTTTTTTTTTAATTGAAGTATAGTTGATTTACAGTGTTGTGTTAATTTCTACTGTATAGCAAAGTGATTCAGTTATACATAGATATGCATTCTTTTTCATATTCTTTTCCATTATGATTTATCACAGAATATTGTATATAGTTCCCTGTGCTATATGGTAGGACCTTGTTGTTCATCCATTCTATTTATAATAGTTTGCATCTACTAACGCCAAACTCCCAATTCATCTCTACCTCACCCCATCTTGGCAACCACAAGTCTGTTCTCTGTGTCTGCCCTCTCACCAGATTTTACATATGTTCTTTCTCCTCCAGGACAAGTACTTCTTAAACTTTAGTGTGCATAGAAGTCATCTGAGGATCTTGTTGAAATGCCAGGTATGACTCAGTGAGTTGTGGGCATGGCCCTAGGCTCTGGACTTCTCACATGCTGATGCTGCTTGTCCATGGGGGAGCATGAGCTTAGAACATCCTGCAGGCCTGTTTCGGTTTCTGGACATATGGATTTTAGAGACTGCTACGAAAAAGCAAAAGTAATAACCATACTAATGACAAAACAATAAACTCTTTCAGGGACCCATCAGCTTCCCAACTTTTTATTGCCGATTAAGGTCAAGAAAGGCCATTAAACATATGTTAGGCTCTAATTGCCGTATCATAAAGAAAGGTTATTTGAATTCCAAAAAGTAGGAAGGGCATAGTTTCAGAATAGAGGACAATCTTTTGAATTGAATAAACTTGACTTTGTGGAAAAACTCACTATATTGGTCTCATTTTAAAAATTTTATCCTGGACTAGGGCTTCTCAGGTGGCGCTAGTGGTAAAGAACTCACTTACCAATGCAGGAGATTTAAGAGACTCAGATTCGATCCCTGGGTTGGGAAGATCCCCTGGAGAAGGAAATGGCAACCCTTTCCAATATTCTTGCCTGCAGAATCCCATGGGCAGTTGGAGGCTACAGTCCATATAGGGTTGCTCAGAGTCAGACATGACTGAAGCGACTTAGCATGCACACGGGAGCAGTAAAATCAGTTAGAGAAAATTGGCCTGCCTGAAGTCGACTGAGGTTTTTAAGTCTCAAGTCTAGAGTCAGCTTTTCTGATCCCAGGGATGGGGTTGGATGTCCCTCCACAGTGCCCCCGGGATCCCTGGGGATCCTTAGGATAAAAATTTAATAGCACTTCATTCTTTTTATGGCTGAGTAATATTCCATTGTGTGTGTGTGTGTGTGTACACACACACATCTATATATACACGTATCTTCCTTATCCATTCATCTATCAATAGACATTTATATTGCTTCCATATCATGCTATGAATATTGGCATGCATGTATCTTTTCAAATTATAGTTTTCACCAGATGTATGTCCAGGAATGGGATTGTTGGATAATATCGTAACTCTATTTTTTTGTTTTTAAGGAACTTCCATATTGTTCTCCATAGTAGAATGTCTTTCATCTATCTCTGCATCTCAAAGCCTCAGACATCACAAGTACATCCAAAAGACTCAGTAATTGAATGATGGCCTGAAATAATGCCTCAGTGTTAATTACAGTCCCACTAGTGAATTCCGTTTGTGGTGATAGGTAGACTTAGGGATATTTTTTGATGGTTGAAACTAATGGCATGTATGAGATTATTATATAATTAATATATATAATATATATTATATATATTAATATATATAATTTACATTAAGAATTAAGAATCTTCTTAGGTAGCACAGGGTTCTTTTGAGTAGGCAGTGAAACACATATAAATCTTTACCTGTTCCTCACGTTGAACCTGACTGGTCCAACTTTTGAATTGGTCAAGTAATATTCTGTTCTGTGAACTTGCTGATACCTTGAACTCTTTGTTTTTCTGGTCTTCTGAATGAGCTACCATGAGGGTTCTTGTGAATTTTTAATCTGTGCTGATTCCCTGGGCTCTTGACTTTTGAATAGAAATGGATAGCAAACATGGATTTCTTATGATAACATTTCATAAGTTCTAGGGTTGCCATAACAAAATACTGCAACCTAGGTGTCTTAAACAACAGAAATTTATTTTCTCATCATTCTTGTGGATAGAAATTCCAGATCAAAGTTTGAGCAGAGTTCGTTTTCATGAGACCTCTCTTTCTGGTTTGCAGATGGCCATAGTTCCACTATGTTCTCACATAGCCTTTCCTGTATGCCTGTGTGGAAAATTCTGGTGACTCTTCCCCTTCTCATAAGGATACTAGTTCCACTGGATGAGGGCTCCACCCTTATGACCTAATTTAACCTTAATTACCTCCTTTAAGGTTCTGTCTCCACACTGAGTCACATATGCATTAAGGCTCCAACCTATGAATTTGGTACAGGGAATGGGAATCAATGGTATTTGTGATATGAGGGAGACTTAAGTATGGGCAGAGTCCCCTCTTGTTGAGGCTTAATGGCAGTGTTGAGGTAAATTTCATTGAGATGATGAAATGTGAGCAAAGAAAGGAAGGAGGTAAGGGAGTTATCTATGTGGCTCTCTGGAGAAAAAGCATTTCAAGCAGAGGGGACAGCCACTGCCAAGGCCTTAGGACAGGAATGTATCTAGAGTGGTTGGTAAACAGTAAAGAGGCCAGTGTGCCTTCAAGATGGCAGAGTAGGAAGAGAGATATGGGGATCCAGTTGGTGCAGAATTCTGCAAGCCATTGTAAGGACTTTGGTTTTACTTGAGTGAAATGGGGAGCCACTACAGGGTTTTGTGCAGAAATGTGACATGGTCCGATTTACATATGCATGTAGCCACAAAACGATTATTTTAACATATTTTGGTGACTTGGCTGTGAAATTATGCACATATACATTAACTGCATCTTTTAAAACCTTGATTTTAGAATCTCCCTTTAGAAACTAATTTTAGAGTCAAATTACCTGGAGAACTGCCCACTTATGAAGTTTTCCAGCATGTGATAAATGCATAAGTAGGGCTTCCTTCTAGATATCTGTCACTTGTCTTTATTCTTCCTTCTATTGCGTGTGCTTGATTACACATTATTTTGTGTGTTCATCTGAAATATTTTAAATAAGTTTTATCTAATATGTATATTTAACATCTATGTTCTAAGATACTCTTATACAGAGTTAATACCATGGTTAAAATACTTTAAAACTCAGATAAAGAGAAAAGAATAGTCACAAAAGACATTACTTTGTGCCTTTTATAAGAAAATAATACTTTGAGGGCCAATTGTGTACCATTGTCATATAAAGTCTGTTTTGTTCTCTTTGCCTTTAACAAAATCATGACTGTCTATTATTTCCCATTTGAGAAACAGAAACTAGCTTGTTACTTAACACTTCTGATCTCTTTTGGCCATTAAAGAAAAAAAAGGGTGTTTTGAGATTAGTGTGTGAAAGTTGGTGTATAAATAAGAGTAGGTTTGGTTATAGGTAAAACTGTGAAGTAGGTCATTTGGCTTCCTCTTCCTCTGAATTCAGGGAAATTCCCCAAGGTATCTTAGGCACTTAGCACACAGTACCAACACAAGTAGGTGTCACAATATATTTGTTAAGTAAATAGCATCTCTTTCATTAACTTGCTGGAGATTTCATGCATTGCCCATCCCTGGAGTAGTCCAGTTTTAAAAGACTGTGGGAGGAGGTGGGTGAACTGTCAATGGTTGAACTGTAGAAGTCAGTGGGAAGATTGTACAGTCTGGGATTTCCCCAAGAGCCCCTTCAAACCACATCACTGGGCACCTATTTACTTGGTTAGTCACTGGATCAGATGGAAGTCACTGGATCAGATGGTACACAGCCTTGGGATATAATATCCTGAATTATTTCTAGATTCCCATGTAAAGTTGTTGATTCTAAACCAGCTCATTTCAATTAGTAAACCATTGCTTATACAGTTGACCTCTGAACAACGGGTTTGAAAGGGCACCAGTCCACTTACATGCAAAAGTTGTTCACTAAATCTGTAATACAGTACTACACCATCTGAAGTTGGTTGAATCCATAGATGGAGTAATGATTATAAAGCTACAGGCAGGATTTTTAACTAGTAGCGGGCCAGTGCCCCTAATAGCTTCCCTCTTGTTCAAGGGTCAGCTGTACCTTGTATTAGGTAGGACTTGAACCCTAGACTTTGAAGCCTCAAAGCTCAGGTTCTTTTCCAGTATCTTAGACATTCCACCGCAAGGCCAGCCGCAGTGACTAGGTGGTGATGCCAAACTACGGCATCAGTAGCCTGTCAGCCATATGCTGGACCTGACAGTCAGTGATGAAGCTAAAATAGCCTTATATTTAACCTATGGTTCCCACCCTCTGGAGGCACTGCTATTGTAAGACACACAACTTTGACAGTGCACACTGCCTGTGTGTGAAGAGGGTTAAACATACACCTTTGCACTTAATTCTAAAGTAGCTTCGTAAACCTCTTTACGTTTTTGTAATAAGCCTACAGTAACCTTTGCAAAATGTTTCTTTTTTCCAGGCCCCGGAGGAAGGGCAGAGTTCCTCGTGGGTAACCCTTTCTCCCTCTCCCAACCCCTTCCCATATTTCTTCTCCCATCCTCCGGACCCAGAGAAGGGGCACAGTATGATTATCTATGTTGAACGGAGGGAGAGGACGCTACGCATGGACTTGGTGCTTTTCAAACGGAGCAGGCTCTACCTAGGGTGTGACGCAACCCGCCTCGCAAAGCCGTGAAAGAGCGAGGACGCGGGACCAGCCACCCGGCCGCGAGGAGAAAGCCCGGGCCCCGGCCCCGGCCCCACCCCGAGAGCTCGGCCCGCCTTCCTCTCTTCCTCATTGGCTCCGGCCTCCACGCGTTACGACTGCGACGCTGGCGCTGCCTTACCGGCGAGGGGCGGGGCTCGGGACGCGTGAGGCGGGCAAGTGCGCAAGCGCAGGAGCGAGTCTGGGGCCGGACGGGGGGGAGGGAGGGGGTGGTGTACCCGGTTTCCTGGGTTACCTGAGGGGGCGGGGGGTAGGGAATTTGTGGTGGCAGTGGCGGCGGCGTCAGCGGCGTCGACTCGGGGTTCTCCCGGTGAGGAGGAACGCGCGTCATTGGCGGCCAGAGAGCAGGTAAAGGTGGCCGCCGGGCCTGGGCATGCCGACCGCTGTTGGGGGTCCCGGATCCTATCGGTGGCCTGGAGGGAAGGCGGTTGGGGGTGGCAGTCAGCCCCGGCTCGGGGTCGCGGTGGCAGGGCTGAGGGCGCGGGGGACTCGGCCTCGACGCGCCGGCCCGAGGCTTCTTTCCGGCTCTGGGGCTCCGGGACGTCTCCCCGCCGCGCCCGGGGAGCCTTTGACAGCACCTGAGCGGCGGGCGCGAGCTCTGCCCGGCTTCTCTGGACCTTTGCGGCGGCCAGCGGCCACTAACTTTATTTCCCGGCGCTTAGAGGGCGGAGGTCAGGCAGGCTGGCGGCGACTTGCTGCGGTCTTGATTGCATTTGTTATCCTTTGCCCCGGCACAACTTGCACCCGGGCCGGGCCCACACCGGCAGGTTGACGGCTGGAGTTGACAGTTTCGGCGCCACCACCCTGCGGGTCGCGCTGTAAGATCTTGCCCCGCGGGTGTTCGCCCACCTGTCATCTCCTCTGCGCCTCAGCCCTCTGCCTTTTTTCCCCTGCCTGTAAAGCCCTATGCCCGGGCGAGAGACTCTTTAGAGGATCCTCTGAGACATCTGCCGTCTGTCCCGGGCATCATTGGCGTCTTGTCTGAGGTGCGGGTTGGCCTCTGGTGGGATTATAACTGTATAATTTTCTGTATGGGAAATAACCCAGGGAGACCCCAGCACCACAGTGTGGAGGCCAGTTGGTTGCTTGGTGGCAGAGGGGGTAAGGTTTAGAGGCTTTAAAAAACGCTTCCTAGCTCTGGGTCTTACTGGGTTAAACAAAACAAAACAACCATACACACCCAGCGATAGCACTTGGTAGTTGATGAGGTTGTTTTAAGCAGATACAACATTTTAAGAGAGTTGAATCTCGTGTTTAATACTTTGGTGTTGAATTCAGACCAGAATGTTTCCTTGAATATTGAATTCAGCTTGCACTTTCCTTGGGGTTTGTTTAGCAGATTGCACAAACTGAATTGGTCTTTTCTTCCTGATGATCCTTGGCTATTCTGCTCTGTTACTTTAAACTTCCACACCTAGGAACCTTATGCTAATAAAGATGTTGACTTTGTGCTTTCATCTTATAAATGTAGTTAATTAATATGGGGGATCTGTTTTAAAGAGCTTTGCAAGTAGCCAGCAACATTTTTTTTTTTTCTGACAGCTCTTTGTTGTCATCCACGTTGTTACTACAAAGGTTGGAAAATTTGGAGAAGTGAGGGAGCATCGGGAGGAAATGAGTTACTATATAGTTTAATTTACATTAAAGTGAATTTGTAAGCTATAAGATTATATGTGAATATAGTAAATATTTTTGAGTACCTACTGTGTACCAGTTTTATAAACAGATAAATATCCTCTCCAGCAGGAAGTTTGCATTAGTAGGGGATCGCAGATAATAAAATATGTTCTTTGTCTGATGGTGTTAAGTACTATAGAGAAAAAGCATGGATGAGGGAGAGACTTGCAGTTTTATTTTGTTTTATCAAAGTATAGTTGATTTACAATGTTGTGCTAATTTCTGCTGTACAGCAAAGTGATTCAGTTTTATACACACACACGCACATACATTCTTTTTTTAAAATACCTTTTCCATAGGATACTGAATATGGTTCTCTGTGCTGTACATTAGTACCTCGTTGATTATCTGTTCCATATACTAGCTTACATCTGCTAACCCCAACCTCCCACTCTGTCCCCTCCCCTTTGACAACCACAGATCTGTTGTCTAAGAGACTTGCAGCTTTAACTAGAGATAGCCAAGGAAGACTTCCTAGAGAAGATGACATTTGAGCCCAAGACCACAGGGAAGTGAAAGGGCAATCCCTGCACCTCTCTGAGGGAAGAGTGTTCAAGCAGAAAGAAAGGCACTTGCAGAATGCTTAGAGGCAGGAGTGTCCTGGGTGCATTTGAGGGCAGCAGAGGCTGATTTGGCTGTGGTGGAGTGAGCAAAGGAAAAGCAGTGGAAATGCAGGAGAGAGGTAAGTGGGAATGGGGAATCAGATTGTGCAAGGGCTTGTAGGCCTTTGAAGGACTTGGGCTTCCACTCTGAGGAGGAAGGGGGCTCATCCTTTTGAATAGAGAAGACATATAATCAGACTTGCCTTTTAAAAGGATCACTGTGGTGGCTGGATGGAGAATAGATTTTATCTGGGGTGGGGTGAGGTGTTGGGCAGAAGCTGTGATGTCAATTCCAGGACCTTTCCCATAATCCAGGCCAGAGAGGTTGTACTTTGGACCATAGTGGAATTGGTAGAGTGGTTGATTTCTCAATAAATTGAGGGTAAGGTCAACAGGTGACTTAAAGGACACCAGAATTTCTGTCCTGAGCAAGTAGATAGATGGAGTAGACATATATTGAGGTGAGATTCATGAGAGGAGCAACTTGGTTGAGAGAAGGTTAGAAGTTGGTTAGAAAATAATGAAATTAGACTCCAAGTGGAGATTAGTAGTAGTAGACCCAGTGACTTTGTATTGAAGACACTTCTATGTTATCTTGACTATAATAGGGACTTAATATTTTCAACCATGAACTGCCAACTTTTTTTCATACTCATTTTCTTTCTAGACTTTTAGACCAACCTAATCATCTTTTTCATCAAATGTAGCTTTGTTTTTACTTGCATGCACTTAGAGCATCTGTTTCAGTTGTAGAGAAAGCCATATAATCCAGAATTTCAGAATACATTTTTAATTTGTTGTTGTATCTAACTTGAACACCTTCATCTGATTAACCTTTTTCTGAATTGTGTTTGGATACCTGGCTTAAGTTCAAGAATTTTTTCAAGCTTCAGGAATCTTGTTATCAAATGTGGCTTCACTTGGCCATTTGTGAATTACAATGGAAATGACCTGTATTTTTAATACTTTACTAGTAGTTAGTAATATACAGAGATTATCCTAATTCTTCTGTTTCATTAAAGATGGCTTGACATAAATGGGCCATCACATATTCAGTGGAGATTTTCTTCATCAAATTATGCAGTATTTGGAGCAATAGAATTTGATCTGTACAACTTGTATGAAAAATATATTATGGTCTTAATATTTAAGGTCTACCCCTTAACAGTTTCAGAACCCCAGTAGTACACTAATATTTTAAAAAGGATTTTAAACCAAAACACATGAAAGTATATAAAAACATGTTAGATAAGTATGTTACATAAGTATCTAAAAATCAGTTTAGTTCAGTCGCTCAGTTGTGTCTGACTCATTTGAGCCCGTGGACTGTAGCACGCCAGGCCTCCCTGTCCATCACTAACTCCTGGAGTTTACCCAAACTCGTCTCCATTGAGTTGGTGAAGCCATCCAACCATCTCAATCTCTGCCGTCCCCTTCTCCCCCTGCCTTCAAGCTTTCCCAGCATTAGGGTCTTTTCCAGTGAGTCAGCTCTTTCTATCAGGTGGCCAAAGGATTAGAGTTTAAGCTTCAACATCAGTTCCTTCCAATGAACACACAGGACTGATCTCCTTTAGGATGGACTGGTTGGATCTCCTTGCGGTCCAAGGGACTCTCAAGAGCCTTCAACACCACAGTTCAAAAGCATCAATTCTTCAGCACTCAGCTTTCTTTATAGTCCAACTCTCACATCCATACATAAATAGCTATAAACTGATCTTAGAGTTGATAAGGAGTCTGTATTCTCTTTGCTATTGCTTCTCACCAGTGTTTATCCTGTGCCTCTTAATTCTCCTGGCTTTGTTTTACAGTAATTGAGACATTGGGAAGTTTTGAATGCTATCCAAGTCTAACTTCTGGGAAGACAAAAAAAAAAAAACAAAGAAAAATCTTATCTAATAATATGAAAGGATAATGTTTAAAAGGTGTAATCATCTTAATTAGCCAAGAAAGAAATCAAATAGTTTTCCAAAAGGCTGGTCATTATTCCATTCAAATGTGATTCTTTGAAGTTGAAACTCAAGACAGATCAGGAAATTAGAGAACTTTTAGCCACTTTAGATAAGTGGAAGAAATAGATGAATAATAAGGTAGAGTAAGTACCACACATATTCTCTACAACTACTGCCACTCGTCTATAAAAAGTAAAGAGAATAGATTTTTGCCAGAAACCCGAAGAGTTGCACATTTTAAATCAAAAAATGTGTGAGGAGGTGAAGCCTGGAAACTATACGTTAAACATCTTGGCACTGACTGATTTCTATAAAAATTGTAGACCAGATTGCCAAACAGATGCTTTGTGATTTGTGATTAGAAATAAAGTACTGATTACTAAGATGCAGAATAGGTTTTTAAAGAATACATCATATTATGCTAACCTCATGCTCATTTTGCCAAGGATATAATAATATTAAATAATCTTTATGAGTACCTCACTACAGAATGCATTCCCATTTAGCATCTCATTTAACCTTCACACCATCCCTGTTAAGTACTATCAGGGGAGGAGGGGCTCAACAGTAGGGATTCTGGGGAGACACAAAAGGGACACATATGGGAGATTTGGGGCTTCCCTGGTGGCTCAGATGGTAAAGAAACTGCCTGCAGTGCAGGAAACACAGCTTTGATCCCTGGGTTGGTAAAATTCCCTGGAGAAGGGAATGGCAACCCTCTCCAGTATCCTTGCCTGAAGAATTCCATGGACAGAGGAGCCTGGTGGGTGTACACTCTGTGGAGTTACAAAGAGTCGGACATGACTGAGTAACACTTTCACTTTCATGGGAGATTTTAGCAAGGACTTGTTTAGATACGAGGTAGGGGAAAAAGAGGGAGGAATCAAAGAGGGCGTTAAGGATTCTGGATTAGGTGAATGGTGGTGCTGCTGCTGGTGATGCTGCTGCTGCTGCTGCTAAGTTGCTCCAGTCGTGTCCGACTCTGTGCAACCCCATAAACGGCAGGCTCCGTGTCCGACTCTGTGCAACCCCGTAAACCCACCAGGCTCCGCCGTCCCTGGGATTCTCCAGGCAAGAACACTGGTGTGGGTTGCCATTTCCTTCTCCAATGCATGAAAGTGAAAAGTGAAAGTGAAGTCCCTCAGTCGTGTCTGACTCTTAGCGACCCCATGGACTGCAGCCTACCAGGCTCCTCCATCCATGGGATTTTCCAGGCAAGAGCACTGGAGTGGGGTGCCAATGGTGATGCTAGTAATCGATATTCTAAAAAGACAGAGAGGAGTAGATAGGGAGATCAGTTAACATCGGTTTGGTGAAGTAGCTGTTTTGTTTCTTGAAACTGAATCTGGAATGAGTCACATATAATTTAAAATTTTAACATATGTAGGTCTGGAGCTCAGGAGAGAAGTCTGAACCAAGTAAAAAAAGTTTTCATTCATTCAGTAAATATATTCTTTCAAATACTTTTGGTAAAGCAGGGAGGACAGTGGGTGGAGATTTGAGCAGGGAGATGTGATTAGGGAAGGTTTGTTTTTCTTCAAACATGGAAGAAAAAGGATACTTTAGTGGACTGAAGGAAAGGGGCTATTAAAAAGGAGGGAAAATTGAAGTCACAAGAGAAGGAAGATAATAGACATAATCTCAGAGGCAGTGGAAGGATTGGGAACAAGAGTACAGGTGCACAGGTGAAAGGGTTATCCTGAAGAAAAGTAGTGATGCATATTCCTTTTGAAAAAGGAAAAGGATATAAGGAGTAGACACAGAGACAAATGAGTAGCCAGGATAGTTTCGTTTGTTTCTGTGGAGCAAGGTTATCTGCTGAGATTGAGAAGGAAGAGCATGGATTGGGGTATTTTTGTGGGGAAAGGACAAGTTACCACTGTGATTGGAAAGTGGCCTTGACCAAGGACAAGTGACCTAATCGCTGATAGTGTTTAACGCCCCTGCAATCACAAACATAGAAAGAGGCTGTCCATGCTGAAGCAGTTTTCTCCAGCAGTTCCTGTAACAGAGCAGAAGGCAAATAGGCTGAACCTGGATGGGGATTGGAAGGGAAGGTATGATGGAGAACTTGGGTAGAGGGTGGTGTGAAGTCAAGAGATTACCGGTGGTGATGAGGTTGTTAACTGAAGGGCTGAACTTTTAAGTATCCTGCTTGATTAAGGAAGAAAGTGAAGCCATGACAGGGCTGACAAATGTGGAGAATGAAGAGGATGAAGAATCCCATGAGTAAGCTGTAGGATTAGTGGAAGTAAAGGAGTATGAGAGATGGAAAAATGTGATGTGAGAGTCCTAAATTTAAGGTTCTGGTAAATAAGAGCCAAAGTATGACCAATGATGGTGGGTAAAGATTAATAGCACTAATTACAATACTAATACTAATACAAGCAACTGTTTATTTTGTGCTTTGTGTTAGTCACTATACTGAATGCTTCTTATGGATTAATTATGAGCTTCTCATAATAAACCTATGAGCATTATTATTATTTAATACTAAATCGAACTTATTTTTCACAACCATCCTGTGAAGCACATATTAGGAGCTCCATTTTACAAATGAAGAAACTGGGGCTCAGTGAGATTAAGTAATTTTCCCCAAGGCACACAGCTTGGAGGTACCTGAGTCTTTCTAGCCCCAGAACCCTTATTTATGCCCAACTCCTAAATCATGCTGGCCTTCTGCCAAGTAGGGGTCATTGAAGAAAAGGAAGTCAAAGTACTCTAAATCCTAGTGTGTTGGCATTAAATTTTCTCATGGGTAGTGAAGCCCTGGAATAACAGATCTTGTGTGGAGAGGAAGACAGAAATTGTATGACAAAGTTCTCAATAAATGAATGACTCAAAGGTCAGTCAGTGACAACTATAACTATAGTTATAACCTTAAAAGGGGATGGAGTGGGATAATAATGTCCAAATCACCTTTGGAAACCAGAATAGTACTGACTTGTCTTCCTGGCCTGGGATCTGGGTGTCCATAGTGATTTATTAAGAGAAGGAGATGAAGTGATCCTCTTGTGTGGAAGTAGAGGATATAGGAAAGTTTCTTAGCAACAGAACTAGGGATTCTAATGGTAGGGAGTAAAGAATTCAGAGTTGAGCCAGGAGAACTCATCTAGTTGTGCATTAAAAATCAGAAAGGATGGTGGCAGGTAGGCTGATTATATATTGACTAAACTGATGTTATTTTGAAAATGAAAAGACATTAATAATTACTGTGGGACAACAAGCATAAAGTAGGACTGTCCTGGACAAATCAAGCTATTTAGTCATATCAGTCATTGGTAACCTGATGACATACCACCCTGGAAAGGGGTTGTAGATGTTGGGAAATGAATTGAGCCTTGAATTATAGGCACGTGAATGGAGCTTACTAACCTAAGATTATTCTAACCCCACAACACTGCCCTGAAATGTTCTGGGTATGTCTTGTTCTATAAGGGTCTGGAAATTTGAAGGAAGTTATGAATTAATCTCTAGAGGAAATTTTGGAAGCCATTATTATATAGATGACACCTGAAACCTTGGATGGATAAGATTGTCAAAGAACACAAAGGGAAGTGAGGCAGAGGGGAGAATGCAGAGGCTCACCAATGTGAAGGAGCTGGTGAAGAAGCATCCAGACAAGGAGACAGAAGGAGAGGTCAGAGGGGCAGGAGGAAAACCAAAAGAGATTTGGCATCTTCCATGTCATGAGATGGAGCAGGACATGACAACCCATTCTAGTATTCTTACCTGGAGAATCCCACAGACAGACTGTAGGCTGTACAGGCTACAGACTGAAGCCTGGCCCGCTCTAGTCCATGGGGTCACAAAGAATCAGACATGACTAAAGCAACTTAGCATGAACACACACATGTCAAGAGACAAGAGAAATTTAAGAATGAGTGATTAATAATCTCATATGCCTTATTGAAAAGACCCTGATGTTGGGAAAGACTGAAGGCAGGAGGAAAGGGGGATGACAGAGGATGAAATGGTTGGATGGCATTACCAACTCAATGGACATGAGTTTGAGCAAGCTCCGGGAGTTGGTGATGGACAGGGAGGCCTGGCGTGCTGCAGTCCATGAGGTTGCAAAGAGTCGGACACGACTGAGTGACTGAACTGACTCACTGACTGATGCCTCATGTTCCTCAGAGAGGTCAAACGAGACAAGGATATCCGTTGGATTGAGTCTGGCAGTTAGAAGTTTATTGTTGGTCTTGACTTGAATAGTTTCAGTAGAGTGGTATGTGCAAAATCCAAGCTGCTGTGCACAGAGTATGTGTGTGTGGCAGGGGGCGGGTGGGGGGGGAGGTGAAAAGACTACTTCCAGTGCAGATTACCCTTGAGTAATCTTGAAAGAGGAAGGTGTCAACAGGCTTTTTTTCTTTCTTTCTTTTTAAACATAGAGAAAAAGCCAATGGAGATGAAGGGTTAAAAACTGAGAAGAAAATGGAAGTGCTAGCAGTGCCTCCTAATAATGTCTAGTCAGTAATTTTGTAGTAATCAGAAGAGTGAAAGTGAGAGAAAGAAATATTTTAGATCAAGGAAGACAAACTTCATAATAACCATAATTTGTCAGAAATTGAAATGGGTGGAGAGTGTTTATAGAAAGGAGGGAATTCCTAATTTGGATGAAATATTGGAAAGTGACATCTAGGTTGTGGATTAACTCTAGGTTTCTGTTTTTTCCCCCTCTACTTTTAATCCTGTGTTTTTGTGGAATAATAGAACCATGTTCCATCTCCAAGGTTGTTATTAGAATGGATTTGCTATTTTCTATGGATTTGTTCTTATAATTCTCACTTACTAGCTTTTTTAAAAGTTAACTGTGTTTGTACATTGGAAATATTTTCTGGTTAAGTATATTTGTTTTCTATTGTGGTTACATTTGATTCTTGGCTGAATTCACTGGTTTTGGTAATTTCTATTTAACAAAAGTGAATTCATATCTATATACATGTTTTCTGTTATGAACATGTAAAGAGCAATAATAGTATGTTAATTTTTTTCTTCCCTCTTTAAATTTGTTCTGATCAAAATGTAATTTGCTGCAGTGGAATTCTTACTAGTTTTGTAGTTCACTTGTCTTGGTTCCTTAGGTTGAAGAGTAATAATCATGAAGTGAAGTGAAGTGAAGTCACTCAGTTGTGTCTGACTCTTTGGGACCCCATGGACTGTAGCCTACCAGGCTCCTCCATCCATGGGATTTTCCAGGCAAGAGTACTGGAGTGGGTTGCCATTTCCTTCTCCAGGGGAACTTCCCGACCCAGGGATCGAACCTGGGTCTCCCACATTGTAGGCAGACGTTTTACTGTCTGAGCTACCAGGGAAGCCCTAATTGCATAAATATTTTTTCAACAACATAATTATTATACAAAGTTTAGATGAGTGTAAAATTAAAACAATGGTGAGAATGGGTTCCTCAATTATTATAACTATGTACTTTATTTGAAAGGCAAGGAGAACATTAGTCAGTTCATAAAATGCATTCATTGTTATGTCTTCTGAATATTCGTTCATTGAAGTGCAAAAATCAGTGTATCCTGGCCAATGGTAAGAGGAAATTTTGCTGGTGTGACTTGTAGGGCAGCTGTTTATATTTGTCAGCTCACTCTTACACTACTTTTTGATATTTACTTATCTGAACCTTTAATACACTATGACTTTTCTTTTAGTCTATTAAAGATTAAAATCCTTTGCCATTTTCTGGATTTCCTATTAACGATGATTCCAAAGACAGTAATGCTGATAACTGTTCCTGCTTTTCTCTGTTAGCTTTATTTAAAAATTTTGGAGTCTGTTTCTAAAGTCATACATTCCATATTACTGAAATGTATTTATTTTCTCTACATCTTATTTTTTTTTAAATAGAATCTCTGGTTTTGACAAAACCTAATGATGCGCAGTTTAAAGAAACATTTAGAATGTGTAATTTTAATCTTAATCTTGATGCTTACAGTTACTATATGACTATTCAGTTCAGTTCAGTTGCTCAGTCGTGTCCAGTTCTTTGCGACCCCATGAATTGCAGCACGCCAGGCCTCCCTGTCCGTCACCAACTCCCGGAGTTCACCCAAACTCGTGTCCATTGAGTCAGTGATGCCATCTAGCCATCCCATCCTCTGTCATCCCCTTCTCCTCCTGCCCCCAATCCCTCCAAGCATCAGAGTCTTTTCCAATAAATTAGCTCTTCGCATGAGGTAGCCAAAGTATTGGAGTTTCAGCTTTAGCATCAGTCCTTCCAAAGAACACCCAGGACCGATCTCCTTCAGAATGGACTGGTTGGATCTCCTTGCAGTCCAAGGGACTCTCAAGAGTCTTCTCCAACACCACAGTTCACAAGCATTACAGTATTACTGTTAACGAAAGTCCATAGCCTAAAAAATACTTAGAGATCATCTACTTGTGTCTTTGTTTGAATATGTATAAGAAGAATGGGGATCAGAAAAGCACTTTGCCTGAGATCCCAAAGAATTTGACGCAAAACAGAAAACTGAAAGTGTTTTGACTTTTAGTCTAGTATTCTTTCTCTTATACCACCAAATTCTTGAATATTTTAATACACTTAAAAAATGTAATCCCATAGCTAAAAGATGCCTTATACAACATGGAAAACAATGGTGTTTGGTTTCTAGTATGTAGTTCATGTGTAACTTTAACCCTTTTTCTTTGCACATGTCTACATGCAGATCACAGTGATAGAAACTAGATTGTAATGATACCAGTGTGGTTGAAAAACAATATAAAGTGTAGGTTGAATCTGAAATGCATTATCTCAGAAACTGTTTAATATGTATTTCTGTTTTACTTCTGTTCTTGATCACTCCCAGTCCCTGTGCCCTTCTCTCCTACTATCTGTCCATCCTCATGAATGGTTAGAGAACAGCAGATGAAGCAACCAGATCTCAGTTTGGTCTTACTGTTGTTTTTCTTGCTGTGAACTCTTCTGTAATAGTAAACACATTTGTCTATAATTGCCTCAGCTGAATTTTTTTCTTTAGAAGGGAAGCTAATTTTCATTGTGTCTGTAAGAATTACAGAGGAATGAGGAAACTAGAACAATCTACATTTGCAAGAAGTCTTTCAAGCTTGTCAATACCTGTGTTCAGTATTTTTGAAACTTATTTTGCAGGCCCTTTACCTTATACAATATATATGTTAAAAACTGTTCATCATTATGATGTTACTCTATAAATTATTTTTTACTGTTTTTGTTTCACATTTAGCATAAGGCTCCAGGATTTTTTGTGTGTGTGTTTCTTTAGGAGGTATGGAAAACCACCATGTCTACTGTTGATTTTAAAGAACTTTGAAACTGTAAACTCCGAATCATACTCTTTAACATAGGAAGAATAAACATCTACGCTTTTATTGCTGAAGTTTTTTGTTTCTAATCTAAATATTAGTAAAGGTTTTTAGGTGTTTCTGTAGCACTTTCCTTAATACATTAAGTTCTTCCGTGGTATGGAGAAAGGCTCCTGTAAATGTGCCTGTTTATTTCTCAGTGCTTTAGGTGTGGGAATATTTCATAAAGGAATTTGAGTAACAAAATGTTTACTGTCAAAGTTAGTATTAAATGAATTGGTTTCTATTTATTGACCTCTTACTATTTGACTTATTTTTAAACAAATAAGACTTAATTTCCCTTGATAAAATATAATCTAGCTTTGAAAGAAACAGTGTAATCCCATAATACAATGTAGTGAGTCCTAAGATGCAGGCATTTAGAAAAGTAATTGGTAGTTAGTGGGAATTTCGTAGAAGCAGCAACATGATTTAAAAAAAAAAAAAAGTGAAATAATGTTGAGAACCTTTAGGAGGAATTATGGCATGGTACATTGTGTTTTGAGATGTGTTGAGAGATTAAAAACAAAAGTTAGCGGAGGGAATTCCATAGCATGATAATAAGGAATTAGGATCTTATTCCCTAGGAATTGAAGTACCATTTATTATTTTAAGGAATGTGGCTGACATTTTTAGCAGTTGTAGAATTTGAACTGAATGGAAATGCACCAGGAAAAGCGACCAATTAAGAGGTTGTTGGTATTGCAAGTGAGAGAGATGAGGACCGGAGAATGCTTCGTCATAAGATGAGAGGGCAAGGACCAGATTCAAGGTGATGATCATAACAGCTAACAATTATTGATCTTTTGACAGTCTGCCAGGCAGAGTGCTATCTCATTTAGTTTTAACATTCACAACAACTCGAGGTGCTCTTAGGAACTCAGTTTTATAGATAAGAAACTGAGACTTAGAGGAAATCAAGTCTAAGGTCACAGAATTAGCAAGTAGGAGATGCAGAGGTGAACCAGCCAGCTGTCAAGAGGAAGAATTGACTACCCAGATGAAGTGCTATTCTTTCTTTTTCTCTTGAGTGGCTGGGTAGAGGCCATTAACTGAAACAGGAATGAGGAAGGAAGAGCTGATTTGTTGGAGGGAGGAGTCAGTGTTTGTTTTGAAGAAGAGAAATTTGATAGAATACAGAGAGACTGCCTGGTTCTGAATCCTGCGTCTGATACTTGTAGCTCTGTGACCTTGAACAGTTACCTAACCTCACTGTGCTTCAATTTCCAACATGTGACAAATAAGGGTATATTTGTAGTTACAAGACTGTTATGAGGATTAAACCAACCACTCCAATAGAGTGCTTATGGAAGTGCCCAGTGTGTAGTAATTAAACATGGTAGGTATTAGGTGTATCACCATCATTATCATTCTGTAAAAATCTAGAGATCTGTTACGGAGATGGATGAGCTATTCAGTGTAAAACTTCTAGCAAAATTATTCCCAGTAGGAATGTACAGCCCAGAGAGATGATTTAGTTGACGGGCCTTCATCGTTCCTTTTGGTGCAGCCACAATGTCTCAAAATTTCCATTCTTTTATGGTGCCCAGGATCAAATACAGATAATCTTTTGAGTTATCTGCTTGTCCAATTTGTTTTAGAGAAAACGAACTGCTTTTTGAAGGGCTTTAGTGTGATACACTTGGGTGTGACTTTCTTGGAATTTCCTTTAAAATTCTGCCTTGCTACACTGTGCTTGGGTTCCTTATTTCCTGGCCACGTTTTTGTACAAGGAGCCAGGATGACCTCTCCTTTCTGAGCCAATCAAATTTTCCTCCACATTTACTAGTTAAGGGTTATTATATAGTTCTATATATGGCAGAAAGTGAAGAGGAACTCAAAAGCCTCTTGATGAAAGTGCAAGTGGAGAGTGAAAAAGTGGGCTTAAAGCTCAACATTCAGAAAACGAAGATCATGGCATCTGGTCCACCACTTCATGGGAAATAGATGGGGAAACAGTGGAAACAGTGTCAGACTTTATTTTTCTGGGCTCCAAAATTACTGCAGGTGGCGACTGCAGCCATGAAATTAAAAGACGCTTACTCCTTGGAAGGAAAGCTATGACCAACCCAGATAGCATATTCAAAAGAAGAGACATTACTTTGCCAACAAAGGTTCGTCTAGTCAAGGCTATGGTTTTTCCTGTGGTCATATATGGATGTGAGAGTTGGACTATGAAGAAGGCTGAGCGCCGAAGAATTGATGCTTTTGAACTGTGGTGTTGGAGAAGACTCTTGAGAGTCCCTTGGACTGCAAGGAGATCCAACCAGTCCATTCTGAAGGAGATCAGCCCTGGGATTTCTTTGGAAGGAATGATGCTAAAGCTGAAACTCCAGTACTTTGGCCACCTCATGCAAAGAGTTGACTCATTGGAAAAGACTGTGATGCTGGGAGGGATTGGGGGCAGGAGGAGAAGGAAACGACAGAGGATGAGATGGCTGGATGGCATCACTGACTCGATGGACGTGAGTCTCAGTGAACTCCGGGAGTTTGTGATGGACAGGGAGGCCTGGCGTGCTGCGATTCATGGGGTCGAAAGAGTCGGACACGACTGAGCGACTGAGCTGATCTGATATATTTAATATGGAACACTAGGTCAGAGCCAGTCAACTTTTATCCCTCTTATGTTGCAATCCCCATTAGAGCGGAAGGTGTTACTTGTTGTTAAAATATAAATACTTCTTTCCAGGAGGAGCAGAATTTTCTTTTTTTCAGTTCACTTCTTGATGTGAATGAGACATGAGGAAACATGGAAAATGATAACATGAACCTGTAGAAGACCTTGAGAAGTTTAGGATGGCAGGATATATTGCCTGGAGGACAGATAGGCATGATTACTGCCTAATTATAGTTACACTTAGTGCCAGACCCAATCACTAGAATGTGCTGACAGGTAATATTCTAAAAGATATAGTTTGGCTGTGAAAGTGTTAATCACTAAGTCATGTCCGATTCTTTGTGACCCTATGGGCTATAGCCTGCCAGGCTCTTCAGTCCATGAAATTCTCCAGGCAAGAATACTGGAGTGGGTAGCCTTTCCCTTCTCCAGGGGATCTTCCTGATCCAGGGATTAAACCTAGGTCTCCTGCATTGCAGGCAGATTCTTTTTTGGTTTGGCTATGCGACATTTCTCAAAAATTTAATGCCGTATTAGGAAGAACATTGGATAGGAATCTGAAGATGTAAAGCCCTGTGACTTTTGGGAAATCTCTTAACCTCCATCTGTCTTAGGGTTCTTATCTATTAATGTAAAATTTTGAGGGAGATACTGCTGCTGCTGCTGCTAAGTCACTTCAGTTGTGTCCGACTCTGTGCGACCCCATAGATGGCAGCCCACCAGGCTCTACCATCCCTGTGATTCTCCAGGCAAGAACACTGGAGTGGGTTGCCATTTCCTTCTCCAGTGCATGAAAGTGAAGAGTGAAAGTGAAGTCGCTCAGTCGTGTCCGACTCTCAGCGACCCCATGGACTGCAGCCCACCAGGCTCCTCTATCCATGGGATTTTTTCCAGGCAAGAGTATTAGAGTGGGCTCTGTTAAGATAGTTATCCAGACTGTAAACGATTTACCTTTGCAGACAATGTTATATGAGGTATTTATATCTATAAGGCTCTTCTCTAGGTTGTTTAAACTACAGTGTCCCTGAAAGTGGCATTGTGAGAGAACCCTGGGAAGAAGGTTTGGGGAAGTTCTGGTGTTAACATCATCAAGCTTAACTGGCCTTAGGGTTTGCCTCACATGTGCTACCCTACTTTTGGAGCCCTTTCTTTGATCATCAGGGCCACCCCAAATGACTTGGATGTGTGGGAACACCTTCTCCCCTTGCTTGACAGGGAACTGGGTTGGGGGCATGACAAATGTGTTGTTAGCCATCTGAATTGGAACTGTCAGTTCAGTTCCCCAGGGGGACTGGGGTAGTTACTCAGAATCCTTAGGGTCCAGAGTTCAAAGCTTTAATGACATTTTTTTTCTTCCCATGAATACCACATTAGTATTCAAGGAGCTGGAGACCAGTCTAAACTTCATAAGAATGTGTGACATCCTGACTGTGAACCAGATATTCTTTCATGCAGAATTCGGAAAATCAAGTTCAATATTTGTCAAGAAGCACCTGAGCTCTAAACAACAGCTATAATCTGAAACAACTGTCATAATTTCTTTTGAAGTTAATCATTAAATGGAAGTTGAACATCATCCTCAAGTATGGTGAATTATCAGTAATTATGGGATTGTGATTTATCTTGCAAAAAAGGTTTATATTATCACTAAGGTAGTTTTTCAGAGAAGGCAATGGCACCCCACTCCAGTACTCTTGCCTGGAAAATCCATGGACGGAGGAGCCTGGTAGGCTGCAGTCCATGGGGTCGCTAAGAGTCGGGCACGACTGAGGGACTTCACTTTCACTTTTCACTTTCCTGCATTGGAGAAGGACATGGCAACCCACTCCAGTGTTCTTGCCTAGAGAATCCAAGGGACAGGGGAGCCTGGTGGGCTGCCATCTATGGGGTCGCACAGAGTTGGACACCACTGAAGCAACTTAGCAGCAGCAGCAGTAAGGTAGTTTTTATGGATCTCCGATTCAGCTATTTAATTTAGAACTTTGTTGAAGTGTCACACCCTTTAATTCTCATTTTAAATTCCAAGGATTTTGTAAAAATAAGCCCATGAAATATGTTTTACTTTTTCATATTCAATGACTATCAAATTTTACTTCAATTTTCTCAAGAGAATATTTATTTCCACTATAACATAGGTTGTAGAGATGCTTATATTAATAAATATAGGTAATAAATGGATAAGCAACAAGAGTATATTGTACAACATGGGAAAATATAGCCATTAGTTTGTAGTAACTTTAAATGGAAGATAATTTATAAAAATATTAAATCACTATGTTGTACACCTGAAACTAATGTAATATTATTATAAATCAACTATACTTCAATTAGAATAAAAGCAAGTAAGCTATTTGTAAGAAGAAAAAAATTTGGTATGTAAATAATATCATCGTAAACTTTCTGTCTTAAGTCTGTAGTTGGGAATCATTCTGATAGCTATTATTTAATATATCTAGTATGACCAAACATTTACAAGGTAAAGCCTAGGTTAGCAGATATTTGCTTCTTAGATGTTGTATAATTTAACTCAACCGATATGTCTTATCTAGCTGATTCTTTAAAGAGAATTGTATTATCTGAACAAGATCATTTCCTAGTATCTTCTCCCTTCCCCCATCCAAATCTCTTGTATGTTTGGCTCTGTGCTATGGTTACAAAATTGTGTAGGGGGAGATTTTTGAATCTTGTTTGCAGGTGTACAGATTGCAGACTAGTGAACTTTGAGTAAAGATTCTGGGCAACATTCTGGGCAACGTTTAGAGACAGTGTTAAGGAAACTTCCTTACCCATTGATTTTTAATTGACCTGACAGAAAAAAAGCTGTGTCTTCTAAATGTCGTTATTTTAGTTCCAGTTAATTAGCTCTAAAAATATAATATAACTCCCAAGACAGTTGTCATAGGACCTTGAAATGCTGGCTTTCATTATTGTCACCTATAGAATGTGGGGTTGGAGAGTATGAAGTGGAAAGTTTCTGCCATTTGTAACTGCACGAAATGATAAAAATAGTGTTATCATTTTTTCCTCAAGTTTTTTTGATCTTTAGTGATATGTTGCAAAGAATCTGTGAGATCTTTGGCAAAGTCATAAATCAGTTTATAATCAATATATACTAAACTCTGTGAAGAAATGGGATTTAGCATAGTTAAGAGTTCATGTGAACAACCCTTATTTTCATGAAAGCTGCTTCAAATTGCAACAGATTCTGATTGAGTAAGAATTCACGGAGTACTAATTATTTTGTGTAATTTTTGTGTAAGTCTCACAATAATCCTATGATTTTTAGTAGTCTTCTATTTTTTGGTACCTAATACATTTCTGAAAAATATTCTTTGTGATTATAATTTCTCTAATACTACTGTAAGTAGCAGATTTAGTAAGTATGTACCTAATACTGGGTTGGTCAAAAAGTTCATTTGCATTTTCCCATAACATCATGCAAAAAAAGGCAAATGAACTTTTTGGCCAATCCAATATTATTTTAAAAGACAATTTACCAGAAATTTTGGTGTTCAATGAAAAATTAAGAATTGAGTCCTTTAGATGATGCTGTTAGATGAGGAAAAGTATGCTTTTTAATCAGGCCATAAGAATAAAGTTCATTATTATAACATTTTTTCTTGTTAGTTTTCTTTTTCTTCTTGTTTACTGTAGAAGTCACAAGACAAGGAAAAGGCAAAAAATGCAGATACTTTCTGCTTTTATTTTCAGTGTTTCCTTGGAAACTCCATCATCAGATCAGATCAGATCAGATCAGTCGCTCAATCTTGTCCGACTCTTTTCGACCCCATGAATTGCAGCACACCAGGCCTCCCTGTCCGTCACCAGCTCCCGGAGTTCACTGAGACTCACGTCCATCGAGTCAGTGATGCCATCCAGCCATCTCATCCTCTGTCGTCCCCTTCTCCTCTTGCCCCCAATCCCTCCCAGCATCAGAGTCTTTTCCAATGAGTCAACTCTTCACATGAGGTGGCCAAAGTACTGGAGTTTCAGCTTTAGAATCATTCCTTCCAAAGAAATCCCAGGGCTGATCTCCTTCAGAATGGACTGGTTGGATCTCCTTGCAGTCCAAGGGACTCTCAAGAGTCTTCTCCAACACCACAGTTCAAAAGCATCAATTCTTTGGTGCTCAGCTTTCTTCACAGTCCAACTCTCACATCCATACATGACCACAGGAAAAACCATAGCCTTGACTAGACAAACTTTTGTTGGCAAAGTAATGTCTCTGCTTTTGAATATGCTATCTAGGTTGGTCATAACTTTCCTTCCAAGGAGTAAGTGTCTTTTAATTTCATGGCTGCAGTCACCATCTGCAGTGATTTTGGAGCCCAGAAAAATAAAGTCTGACACTGTTTCCACTGTTTCCCCATCTATTTCCCATGAAGTGATGGGACCAGATGCCATGATCTTCGTTTTCTGAATGTTGAGCTTTAAGCCCACTTTTTCACTCTCCACTTTCACTTTCATCAAGAGGCTTTTTAGTTCCTCTTCACTTTCTGCCATAAGGGTAGTGTCATCTGCATATCTGAGGTTATTGATATTTCTCCCGGCAATCTTGGTTCCAGCTTGTGCTTCCTCCAGCCCAGCGTTTCTCATGATGTACTCTGCATATAAGTTAAATAAGCAGGGTGGCAATATACAGCCTTTACGTACTCCTTTTCCTATTTGGAACTAGTCTGTTGTTCCATGTCTATTTCTAACCCTTGCTTCCTGACGTGAATATGAATTTCTCAAGAGGCAGATCAGGTGGTCTGGTATTCCCGTCTCTTTCAGAATTTTCCACAGTTTATTTTGATCCACACAGTCAAAGGCTTTGGCATAGTCAATAAAGCAGAAATTGATGTTTTTCTGGAACTCTCTTGCTTTTTCCGTGATCCAGTGGATGTTGGAAATTTGATCTCTGGTTCCTCTGCCTTTTCTAAAACCAGCTTGAACATCAGGAAGTTCATGGTTCACATATTGCGGAAGCCATATGCATACCCTTAATTTTTCTGCAAACTGGTCTGAGGAAAGAGTGTAGTGATCTTTTCTTCCTCTAGATGGCACTCTCTGTTGGAACATGTTAAGCTGGTGTCAAGCATTTAAAATCAGTTCAGTCACTCAGTCCAGTCCACTCTTTCCGACCCCATGAACTGCAGCACGCCAGGCCTGCCTGCCTATCACCAACTCCCCGAGTTTACCCAAACTCATGTCCATTGAGTCGGTGCTGCCATCTCATCCACTGTTGCCCCTTCTCCTCCCGCCCTCAATCTTTCCCAGCATCAGGGTCTTTTCCAATGAGTCAGCTCTTTGCATCATGTGGCCAAAATATTAGAGTTTCAGCTTCAACATTCGTCCTTCCAATGAATATTCAGAACTGATTTCCTTTAGGATGGACTGATTGGATCTCCTTGCAGTCCAAGGGACTCTCAGAGTCTTCTCCAACATCACAGTTCAAAAGCATCAATTTTTTGGTGCTCAGATTTCTTTAGAGTTCAACTCTTACATCTATACATGACTACTGTAAAAACCATAGCCTTGACTAGATGGACCTTTGTTGGCAAAGTAATGTCTCTGCTTTTCAATATGCTATCTAGGCTGGTCATAACTTTCCTTCCAAGGAGTAAGCGTCTTTTAATTTCATGGCTGCAGTCACCATCTGCAGTGATTTTGGATCCCAAAAAAATAAAGTCTGTCACTGTTTCCACTGTTTCCCCATCTGTTTGCCCTGAAGTTATGGGACCAGATGCCATGGTCTTCGTTTTCTGAATATTGACCTTTAAGCCCACTTTTTCACTCTCCACTTTCACTTTCATCAAGAGGCTGTTTAGTTCCTCTTCATTTTCTGCCATAAGGGTGGTGTCATCTGCATATCTGAGGTTATTGATATTTCTCCCAGCAGTCTTGATTCCAGCTTGTGCTTCCTCCAGCCCAGAGTTTCTCATGATGTACTCTGCATATAAGTTAAATAAGCAGGGTGACAGTATACAGCCTTGACGTTCTCCTTTTCCTATTTGGAACCAGTGTGTTGTTCCATGTCCAGTTCTAACTGTTGCTTCCTGACCTGTGTATAGGTTTCTCAAGAGGCAGGTCGGGTGGTCTGGTATTCTCATCTCTTTCAGAATTTTCCACAGTTTATTTTGATCCACACAGTCAAAGGCTTTGGCATAGTCAATAAAGCAGAAATAGATGTTTTTCTGGAACTCTCTTGCTTTTTCAATGATCCAGCAGATATTGGCAGTTTGATCTCTGGCTCCTCTGCCTTTTCTAAAAACAGCTTGAACATCTGGAAGTTCATGATTCACGTATTGCTGAAGCCTGTCTTGGAGAATTTTGAGCATTACTTTACTAGCGTGTGAGATGAGTGCCATTGTGTGGTAGTTTGAGCATTCTTTGGCATTGCCTTTCTTTGGGATTGGAATGAAAACTGACCTTTTCCAGTCTTGTGGCCACTGCTGAGTTTTCCAAATTTGCTGGCATATTGAGTGCAGCACTTTTACAGCATCATCTTTTAGGATTTGAAATAGCTCAACTGGAATTCCATCACCTCTACTAGCTTTGTTTGTTCCAGGATGTCTGGCTCTGGGTGAGTGATCAGACCATCATGGTTATCTGGGTTCATGAAGATCTTTTTTGTATAGTTCTGTGTATTCGTGCCACCTCTTCTTAATATCTTCTGTTTCTGTTTGGTCCATACCATTTCTGTCCTTTTGCCAAGAGAATGCACTGGTCATAGCAAACACCCTCTTCCAGCAACATAAGACTCTACAGATGGAGATCACCAGATGGTCAACACCAAAATCAGATTGATTATATTCTTTGCAATCAAAGATGGAGAAGCTCTATACAGTCAGCAAAAACAAGACTGGAGCTGACTGTGGCTCAGATCATGAACTCCTTATTGCCAAATTCAGACTTAAATTGAAGGAAGTGGGGGAAACCACTAGACCATTCAGGTATGACCTAAATCAAATCCCTTATGATTATACAGTGGAAGTGCCAAATAGATTTAAGGGACTAGATCTGATAGACAGAGTGCCTGATAAACTATGGACGGAGGTTCATGACATTGTACAGGAGACAAGGATCAAGACCACCCCCAAGAAAAAGAAATGCAAGAAAGCAAAATGGCTGTCTAAGGAGGCCTTACAAATAGCTGTGAAAAGAAGGGAAGCAAAAAGCAAAGGAGAAAAGGAAAGATATAAGCATCTGAATGCAGAGTTCCAAAGAATAGCAAGAAGAGATAAGAAAGCCTTCCTCAGCGATCAATGCAAAGAAATAGAGGAAAACAACAGAATGGGAAAGACCAGAGATCTCTTGAAGAAAATTAGAGATATCAAGGCAACATTTCATGCAAAGATGGGCTCGATAAAGGACAGAAATGGTATGGACCTAACAGAAGCATTTAAAATTGAACTGCATAAAACATTTACCAAAAATGCTTGCTGCTGCTGCTGCTGCTGCTAAGTCGCTTCAGTCGTGTCTGACTCTGTGCAACCCCATAGACGGCAGCCCACCACCAGGCTCCTCTGTCCCTGGGATTCTCCAGGCAAGAACACTGGAGTGGGTTGCCATTTCCTTCTCCAATGCATGAAAGTGAAAAGTGAAAGTGAAGTCGCTCAGTCGTGCCCGACTCTTAGCGACCCCATGGATTGCAGCCTACCAGGCTCCTCTATCCATGGGATTTTCCAGGCAAGAGTACTGGAGTGGAGTGCCATTGCCTTCTCCGAAAATGCTTACCAATGTCATATAATCTCTGAAGATCCACATAGCAACTCCGTGGACATTTTATGGGGAGGAGGCCAAACTTCACACATAGAGCTCTGTGTGACTGGACAGTAATTGTTTGATTCCAAATCTCCCGCCTTTGTTTTCACCATTGTTATAATACTAATAATTTGATTGTTCAGAACAGATTCAGAAACTAGCAAAAACAGACTAGTACACATTTATTGAAATATTTATTAAGTAATAAATATTGGTTGAATTAATGAATTAGTGAAAAAGTGAATTGTAGCACAGTAGACTCTGTCCTCCTTATCACCAAGACCACTCATTATTTAATAGTTCTTGAGGAAGAAACTTAGTGACCACTGGAGAACTTTTTGCCATATTGTTGAGATTTTGTCTTCTGTGGTAAATGTAGTATCATCAGTAGCACTGCTTAAAGCATAGAATCGATAATATATTTTAAAAATGCCTAAAAGTTAAGAATATGTAGTCATGACTTGGTGTAGGGGCAGGTGTAGTAGCCCTACCATATTTCACGAAGGTGAATGTTTGAAAAATACATTGTACTGAGAATGATAGCATAATTCTGTGATCTTTTGGATAATAGGTTGTGGCAGAGCCAGAACCAGAACCAGATCAGAGCTAAAATATCAAAGTCAGCCTTCCTAAAATGTCTGTGGGAGGTCTCACTCAGTAAAAGCAAAGCTCATTTTATTGACCATTGCATTTCCAGAAGGTAAAGGAAATACTCGGGGAGCTGATACTCTGAGCCTAATTTTGACCCTCTGTGAGGGCTTTGTTAGTGAACATAATGGGAAGAGCTAATGTCCAGAAAACTAACTTCATGATTACTCAACTATAGTGACCTTTCACTTCCCCTCCAACACTGACATGCAGAGTCACACTCTGGATGTTGTCATCATCTGGAACTGTTTGATTCAGAAATCTATAAATTCCCATATCTTCCTTGCTACATTCTCTGTTCTCTCTCATAGAGATTGAGTACCTGAATTTCCTCTTTGTGTGGCAACATGTGTCTGGCCTTTTTCTTTTCTCTACCCAGCTTGTACCCCGTTTTTGACCATACGAATTATTCTTTCACCTGTACCCGTGATTCCTTCCTCTTATGCTTCTGCTGCCTCCACTCACCAGAACCCTCATTTCAAGATCAGTGATACAGTCTGTATTCTGTATTATGAGATCCAAGCAGCTGAATCCTGGAGAATCTGAAACGTTTGAGAAAATTGATCACATCAGAAATTCACAGGTTTCAGCCAGCACCCCAGGAAATCCTTTTATTTATCTTTGATCACTATTCTCTCCATCCTTGTTTTCCTGCTTCCCATTTTGCTTTTTGATACCAAACTTACTGTAATTGTTCTGGGGACTTGACTTGAGCCTCTCTTCCTGTCTGGAATGCCTTTCTTCTCTCCTTTTCTCCCTTTACCTGTTCAACTTTTTTCAAAATTATCTCGTTCATGAGGCTTCCCTGACCACTCAGATTGGGTTCAGTACTTCTTACCAGTACACAGTGCCCTGTGTATTGGTTTGCCTTTACCACATAATGTGATCTTCCTGGGGGTGGGCAGAGACTGGGACTGCTTTCCCACTTGTGCTCTTGGTGCCTGGCACAAAGCAGGTGTTTAGTAAGTGATAGGTAAGTGAATAAATAATAAACAGAAAGAAGACTTGAAGCAAAGCTGGAATATAGAGAATTGGAGATACAGAGTTCCTAAATAGCAAAGAAAAGATAGGTAAGGTGCCATATGTAGTTTGTAGAAGGGAAAGTGGTTGTAAGATGTCCATAGACAGAGGCTTTATTGAACAGTTGGAAATAATTTGTGAAGAAAAAGTAGAGGCAATGTGGCCAAATGAACTCACATTTTGAAATAACATGTGCAGGACAAGGAAAGAGAAACAAATAACAAAAACAAAATTATTTATATATAAAAGAGGAACACAACCCTCTGAGAATAATGAGCTAAGATTTTTAAAATGTCAAAACTGACCTTTACATTTTATATATAGAACATGAAAATAACAAGCAAATAATGGATTCTTCTTTTAAACAAACCAACTCTATGATCAGAGACAGAGAATAAATGCAACTTCTCAATTTCTGTTTTCTTTGCATCTTCTCTAACATGAAGAATGATCTATACACAGATTAATAAGGGTAGAAGTAAGAAGAATAATAGGAGAAAATGTAAGCCCAAGATTGAGAAGGAGATTGTACCAGAACCTCTGGTTGTTCTAAATGAATTCACACCTCAGGTTCAGATTCTGAGAAAATTTGTTAATGTCATTGCTCAACTGGTAATCTTTGAGTTATTACAGTGAATTTGAAAACTTTTAGAAGATTGTGAGGAATAAACTTCCAAAATTATAAAAAAGAATGTAGATTGCATAGACTTAATGAGTTTGAAGTTATCTCCACAAAAGCTTCTTAAAGATCATTTTAAAAGATTTGCAAATGTTTACAGAAAGAATAGATGGACAGGAAAGGTTAAGGAGAGTCTCTAAAACTAATTCATGCAGATGACCCAGTTTCTGCTTTTGATAGGGATGTACATGTGCAGATCAAGAGAATGCTGCAGCTGTAATATACATAGAATCCCATGAGGTATTTGACGTCATCTGTTCTATCATTCTGTTTTGGGGGATACATGGAGAGCTGGGCTCTAGTATAGGTACAGTTATTGAACAGCGGAACTTGATTTTAGTTACTGCAGCTGTGTGGGAAATCTCTTAGAGGCTGCTGCTTTTGACACTGTTCCACTCATCACTTTAACACCTCCCACTTCTCACTCTCAGCTGGATTACCCTGTGGTTTATTTCACTGAGAAAATAGAAGCCTCCAAATCTTGGTCTTCCTACTGCCAGGTACACGAGTCTTCCTGCATCTGTACTTGTGAACTCTGTCATGCTTCTTACTCCATTGACTCAAGTGCACTGTTCCTTCTGCTTGCACATTGGAGCCTCTTTATTTTGCCTCCTCATTGTTGCTGGTATTATCTCCTCATTGTAGCTTTTCATCTGTTTTCCTTTTTCTGTTGGAGAAACATGCTACATGAATATGCTATGATAGCTTACAAACATGCCATAATATCTTTTTTTCTTAAAAAACTAAACGATTCCCCTATCCTGAGTCCCCTTCAAGCTGCCACCTATTTCCTTGCTACCCTTTTTGACAGAACTCCTCTAAAGGGTTTTCTAACACCTTGCCTCCATTTCTGCGCCATTCTTTGCCACTCCACTAAGACACTGTTTGACAGGGTTGTCAGTAACTTTCGTGTTGCTAAATCCAATGGTCAGTTCCCCACTTCCATCTTACTCAACCTCTCAGCAGTATTTGACACAGTTGATCACTCTTTCCTGTTTCAGGTTTTCCTCACTTGGTTTCTGGGAAGGACCATGCTCCTGAATTTTTTCTGCCTCACATGCTGTTCCTTCCTTGCCTCCTATGCTGGAATCTCTTCATCTCCCTAACTCAGTGATGTAAACGCCAGGGCTCAGTCCTAGAACCTGTTCTCTGCTCCACTTGCACTCATTCTCTGGGTCCCCGCCCCCCGCCCCTGCGTTGAGTACTCTAGCCACTAGCCACAGTCCCATCATTTCAGAAAGTTCTTTCAGATGGCATTCCTCTGGGTTATTTCATCCATATTATCTCATTAAAATGCATCTGCATGCTGATAACTCCCAAACTGATTCACCTGTTCCAGCCTCCCACCTGAACCCGCTTGGTATATCCAGCTGCCTACCTGATACCCTTTACTTGCTTCTTAAGAGACCTGTCAGACTTGACGGAGCTAAGGGTAAACTTTATTATACTTTCTCTCCCAAACAGTCTTATGTATAAATGATCTGGGCTGTTCCTCACATAGCCTTAAAAAAAACTTGGTAGTCTCTCTTTTTAAAAAAAATTTTTGGAGGTTAGGCAAGGAAAGGAGGGTGGGCAGGAAGGAGCCTTCCACTGTTCGGGAGAGACCGTTCCAGAGGAACACCCCTGTTTCTTTCTACATCTTACTTCAGTCCCTGAAAAGTAAGAGTGAGTGACTTTTCATACTTCTGTAGTAATATCTAACTTCTTTTTTTCTCTTGTATTCAGTATCTGGTGCATCAAATATACACTAGTCTCAATGCCCTGTAATACTTTTTCCCCAGGTACTTACATGGACTGTTTTGTTACTTCATTCAGGGTTTTGCTCAGAATGTCCTCTTTAGACATTCCCTGCCAACCCTATCTAAAGTAGCCTTCCTGTCATTCTGTATCCTTATTCTGTTTTACACTGGCATTACATTTATTTTTGTGTCTCTGCCCCACTAGAATCCATGAGCAAAGGGATTTTTCTTTTTGTGTCAAAAATAATAGCTGGTGTATAGTAACTGTTCAATAAATGTTTGTTTAATTAAATGGCATACTGATGATGACACTTATGTCATTTCTAATGACATAAAACCAGAAGTTATAACTGATACACTGTCAGTTTTTTGTTTGCTTTTTTTTTTGGTTATTTTATATTTTACACTTTGCTAGTCGCTGAATTAGAGAAAATGAAACCTCTTGTTTTTCTGAAAAGGTCATTTATATGATTATAGGCATTTTGCTAGGATTCATTTCATTTATGGTAAAATTTTAAGAGTATAAAAATTCTAATAATATTGTTGGGAGCAAGTTTTATTTATTATGACATTATAACAATAGTTATAAGTTGAAAATTGTAATGATGATGAATTTGAAATTTGGCATTTTTGCTATAAAGTACAAAAAGTAACAAGACAGGGTCCCTGGCCTTAAGGAACTTGTTACCTAAGAGGTAAGATAGTCATCAGATAAGTAGCTACACAGGGGCAAAAACATGTAATGTTCTAAAAGGCACATTTTCAATTTATTAAAAAACTGTATTTCCATACTTTATGGACACCTAGCATAATATTGAGTGATTTTTTTTAAAGTCAAAGTACAGCTGTGAATAATGAGTGCAGGAGGCAGAGTGCAGGAGGACACAGCTCATTGTTGTGGTGGGTGGGCTTATGATTTTGGATGGATATCCAAGCTGGACCGTGTACAATATGGAGATAAAGAAACCATGTCAGGGGCTTTGTAAGAGCATTAAAAAGTCCCTCCGCTTGGCCTGGAAATGTCTCTCAGTAAGAGAAACAGATGGATCCAGTTTTCTGGCAACTTTCACTTCTAGTAGCCAGCCTGAGTTAGCTGGAATCGTATTAGCATCTGAGATAAATGGCTCCATCTTGTAGTAATCCAGGCTACAGGGTGCCAATAGTCAGAGCAATTTATACACTACCTCCTTATGCTCATCGTTCGATAGGTGATTTCCTCGTCTGTAATTTTAGAGTTAAAAATATAAGGATGATACAGTAGGAGCAGGTATGGAAGGCGTTTTGAGACTCCACTCCAGGACTCTTTTGTTTGATGGAGCAGTTGATGCCCTGGTGGTTGGCCAGTGGAGTGGGCAAGTAAGACTGAGATCCAGTCTGTGCTTTGGTAGCTGTGTGCCATGGGCTGCACCATCCTAGGAAAAGTGTTTTTTCCCTAATTCACACAAAGTCTTGTGTAGTCTAAGGGCAGTTCTGTCCTATTTCCTGCCTACTTTATTCTCAAGGGCCTAGAATAGTGTGTAGTACAAGAACCGTCTGTCAAGCTGAACGGAATTCAAGACAATGCTCTAGATTTGAGCATTTTAAGCAATTAAAGGTCATTTTGACTTTAAAAGCTTGTGGTTCAAAATAAACCTTACTGTTTGCCTTATAACTATAATAAGAAAATATTTTTCATGCCTCTGCGTGTAAAAGGTAAAAGTTATAGCAAAGGAGAAAACTACAGAGAAGCATCTTCTTGCTATCCCAGAAGTAGGAATTTATCCTTTGATATTCTAGAAATAGCCTTCACTGTGTTATACGTAGGCGATTAATTCATTTTTAAAAATTCAGAAAGGGTAGGAAACTTGGTGGTGGTTTATTCATTTGTTGGCTGTAGTATTTTCTGAGTTCTCATGTATCCTCAAATATCTTTTACAGGAAAGTAATAACTTGACTGTCATAGTATATAGATGATATTCTACTGCCTTCTAGATTTCATTATTATTAAGACAGATGATGCCAAATTCTTCCTCCTTTATAGTGGTTTACTGGAGGTTATAAGTTAGGAGTTGGGAGAGGAGGTGTAGGGAGCTGTGATCAGGTTGTCTTGTACCTATCAAATATGTTCCAAGACTTCATCTCTCAAGATCCCATTCTTAAAGCTACAGGCATTTTTTAGTGTGCTCTTGAGATTAAAAAAAATTGTTGGCTGTTTCATACATCAAATATGAAGACTAGCCTCTGGTTTTTGTGTCAGATTTTTAATTTTTAAAATTATTTGTGTTTAGCTATTGCCATTAATGGTTATCCTGTTTTGTTTTGTTTTATCCTGCCTTTTTTTTTTTTTTTTGGTAGGTGTAGCTTTGTTCTAAGAATATTTGTTTCGTCCAGTTCATGAACTCAAATTATAAAGACCCTAAATGTTACAGAAGTGTTGAAAGATTGGTGAGTATTTAATGTAACATATATTAACAGCCAAAATACTTGATTCAGTCTAAGACTTTGAAACTAATAGTTATATGATGTTAATTTAAACCCAAAGTGAAAATACCTAAACTTTCTAGACATGTAAATTATGGTTTATTCATACTGTGGCTCATTGCGCAATGGTTTAAAGGAATGAACTTAATGTTGAGAGGGAAAAGCAAAGTTATAAAAAGGTGCATACGTTTTAAAAATAAATGATACTAAATATGTTATGACTATGATGTATCAAAATTATAAAAATATATATGGAAATGATAAAACAACAACTAAGGAGGTGGAAGAGGTATGGGTGGAGTGTAGCTTTCCTGTACTATAAGGTTTGATTTCTCTACACACATACACATGCACACACCCATCCCCCCAGCACGAGAACTGAACTGAACATAGTTTAATGTTAATACTTGCTAGATCTGAGGTCTGAGTATTTGCTATAATCTCACGTTATAGAATCTTTGTTTTTTTCCAGGCATTTGAAATGTTCCAAAAAAAAATCTGTAAAAAATGCCATGCAATCATCTTTTCAGTTGGCATTCAGAATGGCTGAAAAACATTCAGTTAAATTCAGCATTCTTATTAGGTGTGTGGGAAGAAATAAGTATTTCTTACTGTGCCAGGCAGAAGTGCCCCCCTGCCAGTGTTGTTCTGCTAGTGCTGTTAATAACTAATGCAGCTAGAAGAGTGAAAAGTGTGTGCATATTGGATGGAAAAGTTTACATTTTTTGTAATTTGTAGTTGACACGGTTTTAGATCTGGAAATTCCAAGAAGATCAATAAGAGAGTTCAGTAGGAAGTTTGGATATAGGAGTAAGGTTTGGATATCTCAAAATAAATCTACTTCCTGTAGGCCCCTTATATACCAGTTTTGTATCCTAGTTAGAATATATAATGGAGAAGGCAGTGGCACCCCACTCCAGTACTCTTGCTGGAAAATCCCATGGATGGAGGAGCCGGTGGGCTGCAGTCCATGGGGTCTCTAACAGTCGGACATGATTGAGCGACTTGACTTTCACTTTTCACTTTCATGCATTGGAGAAGGAAATGGCAAACCACTCCAGTGTTCTTGCCTGGAGAATCCCAAGGACGGGGGAGCGTGGTGGGCTGCCGTCTATGGGGTCGCATAGAGTCGGACACAACTGAAGCGACTTAGCAGTAGAATATATAATGGAAAATAAAATCCCATTCAGAATAATGATGAAAACTATACGACACCTGGAATAAACCTAACAGAAATATATAACAGTAATTTCTACTTCAAGGAAATAATAAGATAAATGTGCAGGTATTATAAGGTGTTTATTGCAGTTTGTTTATGATAGTAAGAAGCTGGAAACAACCTAAATATTCAACAATGACAAATTGACTACATTGTTATAGTACATCTACTAATGAAACACATGTACTATATGTAAAATACACATGCAGTGGAATGTATTAAAAACAGTAAGCATACAGCTGTTAAACAGAGAAAGAGTTCATGTAGAGATTTCTGAACTATCTAAATGAAACAATCAGGTAATAGATCATTTATATATGATACCCTATATATGTAACTGTGTATGTATTTTATATACATTTTTAAATATGGAAAAATGTTTCTGCATATAATTGTTTTTACTGACATGGCATCTTATGTGTTTAGGAAGTGAGATTGAACTTATTTCCTCATCAATTGTCTAAAAATTCATGTTAATTTCTATTATCTTAATTTCTAGAAGATAGGCCCTAATTATTACCACAGTTTTTTTGTTTTTCACATTTTTTAAAATTTCTAAAGTTTCAGTGTGCCTTGCAACTGATGATGTCTTATATAGTCAGTGGGCTGCATTTGTGGAAGAGTTGTATTCTTGCGTACCCTTGAATGAACTTGGTCATAGCTGTTCACAGTGTCAGCCCTTCAGTTGAGTTATGTGCATTGTCAGTACTACATCTGATGAATTTTCCGTGTTTCCTGGTTATTTACTTTCTACCAGTCTCCTCTGGTAAGATTAAAAAACGTGCACAGCCTCAAAACCTACAGAATGATGTCAGCGTCTTTGGGTTCTGTCAGGTGAAAAACAGTTTATATTTTTAAAGATCCATTTATCTTTCAAAATATGTACAACAAGAGTATTTTATAAGTAATGGGTTTATTTTTATTCTAGAGTGAGGCCATTTTAGAGAGGAAGTCAGCATTTACTTTAGCCGCCACCACCCACTAGTGTTTTCTTTCCCAGCACTGTGACTTACCCGTGCTTTCTCAGTCATTGCACACCCAGGACTGATTTCTGCCATGCAGGAATATTTAAGGAGTACCAGACTAGATCAGAGGAGAAGGCAATGGCACCCCACTCCAGTACTCTTTTTGCCTGGAAAATCCCATGGATGGAGGAGCCTGGTAGGCTGCAGTCCATGGGGTCGCTAAGAGTCGGACACGACTGAGCGACTTCCCTTTCACTTTTCACTTCCATGCATTGGAGAAGGAAATGGCAACCCAGTCCAGTGTTCTTGCCTGGAGAATCCCAGGGACGGTGGAGCCTGGTGGGCTGCCGTCTATGGGGTTGCACAGAGTCGGACACGACTGAAGCAACTTAGCAGCAGACTAGATCAGAACTGTGTCTGAAAAGATTATAAGGTTAGGTACCAATGCCCAATAATTTAAAGTCAGTCTTCAATTAAAAACAAATAGCAACAAAAACACATATTAATAGTTTTATACAACATTTTTATTTTTCTAATCTTTTATGTAATATTTATTTTATAGCTCGGTCATGAGCACTGACAGTAACTCATTGGCACGTGAGTTTCTGACTGATGTCAACCGGCTTTGCAATGCAGTGGTCCAGAGAGTGGAGGCCAGGGAGGAAGAAGAGGAGGAAACCCACATGGCAACCCTCGGACAATACCTTGTCCATGGCCGAGGATTTCTGTTACTTACGAAGCTAAATTCTATCATTGATCAGGTAACATTTTCATATCAAATCATTTTTTTTAATCAGTAAATTTTAATTATAGATAAGTAATTTCTAGGTTGCATAATTTCTGATAGTCTTTTTGAGATAAAGTCCTGTCTCTCACATCACTCAGACAAGGAAAAGTAACTCCATTTATGAACATACTGTTTATTTGAATACTTTCCAAAATGTCTAAAATATCTTACAGTTATAAACAACCTTTTTTCTAAAATGCTTTCATATACACTATGCTTTTTAATTTTAATATCAGTGTGAGATAACTATGTTAGTAGAGATAAGATCATGATTCAGAAAAATCTGCATTTGTACTTTCAATAAGTATCAGGTATATTTTTTTAAAGTTTAGTGTAAATTATATTTAGAGAATGTGCCAATTCTGGGGTGAAAATACAGAATCCTTTGTGTAAACTAATAATTACTAAATCATCTGGTTTTCGTACATTACTGTGTTTGCTTAAACAATGGTAAGACCATATGGTATTTTGCTGTTTCCTTTTTATAGAATTAACAGAATTTTAAAGCTAGTTGGGACTATGGAGATGTTTTCATCTAACCTCCTTTTGTAGATGAAAGACTGAGATCTGGAAACATTAACTCAGACAAGGTTAACTTGAAGCCTAAATGCAATTTTTATCTATTTCATTTGATTAGAAAACAAATATTTATTTTATGAAAGAAAAGCCCACCATCTGCTTTCACCATCTACTAACTAACATAGTTAGGTAATAATATTTCAATTAATTTAAATTTAAAGGATAATAAACACTCTATAGCACCAGTATGATAGACAGCTTTAAACACTTTAAGTGTAAATTTAACTGTTGTAAAATAAAATTTCCTTGTCATGAAAGCATTTTGCTAAGAAATATATATATTGGGTAAATATAGATACTAAAATTAAAGCGGCTATTTTCACTATAAGCTAAGAAACCTAACAATATAAATCAGGAAGTATTTGTTCACTGTGGTATCTACCTGTCATGGAATTTTTCAGAACATTTTCAAGTTTATATATTTTTAAATTTAATTTATTTTTATTGCTGCTGCTGCTAATTTGCTTCAGTCGTGTCCGACTCTGTGTGACCCCATAGACGGCCTCCCACCAGGCTCCCCCGTCCCTGGGGTTCTCCAGGCAAGAACACTGGAGTGGGTTGCCATTTTCTTCTCCAATATTTTTATTGAGGTAGCATTGATTTATAACATTATATAGGTTTATGTAATTTAATTCTTTTTTTAATGTGATTGATCAAATATGACTAAATGGAATTTAATTTTTAAATATTTGTATGGCTTCTATAAATAAATTTTAAAATAAAAAATGATTTGTTAGACCACATGTAGTGATTTTATATTTCAAAATTTTGATGATTTAGTATACATATCATGCTCTGTTTATCTTCTTACCCCACATTAGAACAATTCTGTGTTTTTTCTCTCTTTTTTTAAAGATACTACTTATATAGCATCAGAAATACCAGTTATCCAGGAATAAATCTGATAAATTATATATAGATTTCTCTATAAAATACTATAAAATGTTGTTGAGAGAAACTAAAGAATACCCAAATAAGGGTGGAACTACATAATTTTCATGTACTGGGAAAAAGTCAATATAATAAATATATTTTATTCTCCAAATTGCTCTGTAAATTCCAATATAATCCCAAACTTTCAGTAGCTTTTTTAAATGCCAGCTTTATTGGAATATAGCTTACATATCAAAGAATTAATCTATTTCATATGTGCGACTTGGTGGTTTTTGAGTGAAGTCGCTCAGTCGTGTCCAACTCTTTGCGACCCCATGGACTGTAGCCTAACCAGGTTCCTCCGTCCATGGGATTTTCCAGGCAAGAATACTGTAGTGAGTTGCCATTCCCTTCTCCAGGGGATTTTCTCGGCCCAGGGATTGAACCCAGGTCTCCTGCATTGTAGGCAGACGCTTTACCATCTGAGCCACCAGAGAAGATCAGTGTAGTCATACAGAAATGCAACTGTCACCACAGTCAGTTTTAGAATATTTTCACCCCCTCAAATAGAAACCCGGTGCCCTTAGCCATTACTTCCCTGTCCCTCCCATCCGCCTTGGCCCTCAGCAAACACTGATCTATTTTCTGTCTTTCTCTTTTGAGTTGTGAAGTATCTTTCACTGTACTGTTTAATGATTGAATGTGAATGTGAAAGTCATTCAGTCCTGTTCGACTCTTTGTGACCCCATGGACTGTAGCCTGCCATGCTCCTCTGTCCATGAGATTTCCCAGACAAGAATACTGGAGTGGGTTGCCATTCCCTTCTCCAGGGCAACTTCCTGACCCAGGGATCAAACCGGGTCTCCTGCGTTGCAGATGGATTCTTTACCATCTGAAGCCCATTAAATGATTGAACTCATTCAACTCATAATTGCAACATTTTTTCCTATGGCAATATTTTTTTAATGTCTTCTTTCTCCCTAGTTACTCACTTTTTGGAATATCTGTAGCAATGGTGGTAGGGACAGTAGAAGAAGAGTGAAAATAAAATATTAATGAATAGCCATTTAAAAAATAAGACTTCCCAAGATTTAATTGTTTAAACCAGAAAATGGAGAATGATCTTTAGGCTCTTTAAGGGGAATTTAACTATGTAAGATTTAATCATTTAAGATGAAATCAAAGCACTGGATTCAAAGCTGTACAGGAGAAACTAGCTTTTATCTGTTTCTCATATGTTGAAACACTTCTTGGATACTCTGGAGAAAAGGCAGTTTAAATCCTTGCAATACTTCTGCTTTATTAACAGATATTTAATATAAGGAATTAAGCAGACTTTTTATTAATACGTAATTTACGTATAGGAAATGCACAGTATTTTGTTGGGTAAGTTTTGACAAATATGTAACTTCTATAACCACCACCCAAACCAATGGTTAGAAATTTCCACCACCCTAGAAAAGTTTGTCATACTCCTTTTCACTCAGCCACTCCCCTTCCCCCACTGCAAGATAACCGCTATTCTGACTTTTAACATCTAAGTATAGTGTTGCTTGTTCTAGTACTTCCCATAAATGTAATCATGCAGTGTGTACGCTTGTGTCTCGGAGATGATTCATCCATGTTGCTTAAATCAGTAGTTCATTACTTTTTGTTTCTGGTTAGTGCTTTGTTGTATGGATATACCATAATTTTTTAACCATACTCCTGTTGTTTAACCATTTGGGTTGTTTTGTTGTTGTTCTTTAGTTGCTAAATTGTGTCTGACTCTTTTGTGATCCCCATGGACTGTACAGCCCACCAGTCTCCTCTGTCCATGGGATTTCCCAGGCAAGGATACTGGAATGGGTTGCCATTTTCTTCTCCATTTGGGTTGTTTACACTTGGCTATTGTGAATAAAGCTGCTGTGAATATTCTTATAAATGTCTTTGTGTGAATATATTTTCATTTCTTCTGGATAAATATCCAGGCATATGATTGCTCAGCTACAGGGTAGGTGTTTAGCAGTATAAGAAATTGCTAAACTGTTTTTCAAAGTGGTTACCACTTTGTTCATTCATTCAGTGGTGTATGAGAATTTTCATTCCTACCAGTGGTGTATGAGAATTCCAGTTGTTCTATATCCTCTCTAATATTTGACATTGCCAATTTTTTTAGTATTAGGCGTTCTGAGTGAATGTAAAGCAGTGTCTCATTGCAATTTTAATTTGCATTTCTGTGACAACTGATGATGTTGAGCACTTTTTAGTGTGTTTAATGTCCGTTTGTATATCTTCTTTTGTGAATATCTGTTCAAGTTTTGTGCTCATTTTAAAACTCAGGTTATTTGTTTATAATCCAGTTGTTATAATTCTTTATGTATTCTGGATAAAAATCTTTGTTGAATTGCAAATACTTTCTCTGTGGCTTGTCTTTTCATATCTTTCTTTTTTCCCTGCTGAGCTGTGAGGCATGCAGGATCTTAGTTCCCCACCAGGGGTGGAGCCTGTGCTTCCTGTAGTGGAAGCATAGAATCTTACCCACTGGGCCACCAGGACGGTCCCGCCTTTACATTTCTCAACAGTGTCTTTAGGAAAGCAAATTTTTTCCCTTTGTGAATAGTGCTTTTCATATCTTGTCTAAGAAATCTTGGTCTTACAAACCCAAAGTTGCACAGATATTCTCCAATGTTTTTCCCCCTAGGGGCTTTTTTGTTATTATTTTTAGGTCTTTTAGGTCTGTGATCCATTTTGAATTAATATTTGAATATGATTTGAGGTAGGAATTATGGTTCATTTCTGCCCATCCACTCATTTGTTCTACAACATTTCTTCTTAAAAGTCTGTTCTTTCCCTTACTGAAAAACGTTGCCACCTTGGTTAAAAACCAATTGACCATATATTTATAGTTTATTTTTAAACTCTTCTTCTACTCTGTAATTTCTTTCACTAATACTATACTGTCCTGATTACTGTAACTTTTATAGTAATTCCAGAAATTAAATGGTGTAAGTTCTCTAATTTGTTCTTTTTCAAAATGTTTGAAGAACATTCTAGATCCTTTGCCTTTCCATATACATTTTAGAATCAGCTTATTATTTCTGCAAAGTGCCTGTTAGGATTTCAGTTGTGATGTTGTTGAATCCAGAAATCAATTTGAAGAAAATGGCCGTCTTACATGCTAACAGTCCTGAGTTTCTCAATCCATGAACATGATATAAATCTCTTTGTTTGAGTCCTCTCAAATTTCTCTACAGTATTTTGTGGTTTTTAGTATTGAGGTCTTATGTAATTGGGGGTAAATTTGTTCTAAATAGTTTATCCCTTTTATGACATTATAAATGGCATTTAAAATTTTTATTTTTCTGCTGCTTGCTGCTCATAGAAATACAGTTGATTTTTGTATGTTGACCTTGTGCCCTGTGATTTTACTGAATTTATTTACTTATCTATCTTGAAATTTTACTGTGCATTCCTTAGGATTTTCTGTGTAAACAGTCATGTCATCTATAAATGATTTCACTTCTTTTCAAATTTTTATGCCTTTTATTTCATTTTCTTGTGTTTTTCCTTGGCTTCTAGTACAGTGGTGGGTGGAAGTGATGAGAGTGGACAGCCTGCCTGTGTTTGGCCTGAGGGAAAGGCAGTCAGTATTTCCCCATTAAATCTTATGTTAGCTCCAGATTTTTCCCAGATGCCTTTCATCACAATAAGGAAATTCTCTTTTATTCCCAGTTTGTTGAGAGTTTGTATCCTGAATGAATGTTAGGTTTTGTCAAATACCTTTTCTGTGCCTATTGACACTATCGTATTATTTTTTTCTATTAATGTAGGTGGATTACATTGATGGTTTCTAAATGTTGAACTAACTTTGCATTCCTGGAATAAACCCAATTTGGTCATAGTTTATCATATACAGAAATGTTAATCTGTTTATTCTTAGGGGAAAAACACTTAAATAGAAAAAATATAATCTTATTAATGGTTAAAGATAACAGACTGGAAACTTGAAAACTGCCCAGCCTAAAAAAACAACAATTACCCTTGATTTTAATGTTGGTATCAGTATCATCTAGATGGTGGCTTTGGTGACCCAATTGCTCCAGATCTCAGTATCCTCATTAGTAATGTAATATACATCAGTAACATAAATACATCTAGTTGGATGACTTCAAAGATCTCTTCGAACATAAAAGTGATTTATTTCTATGTTGTATTTGATAGTAATGGTTTCTAATTTCTTCTGTACCCTAATCATGGACATATATCACTTAATTCTAATGTAATGAGTAAAAAATAACATGATTTATTACCAAAAAAATATATCAAAATTGAACTAGAATACACAACCATGTGTTATATAACATTCTGCTTTTAAAATTTCCAGTTTATATAGTTTCCATACCTATTCACATTTTGTGGATGTTCTATAACGTTGTTAATTATTTTGCTGAGTAAAATATCAAGAACAGGCTATACATTTATGAACAGAGTATAGTTTTAAAAATATAATGGGTTTCTTTAACCTTTGCTATTTTATATGTAAGAGAATACTTTCGTCTTCTTACATTTTTGTAGTATTGTTTCTTTAATATGTGGTACTATATAATTGGCCTACCATCATAATACATAAAGTAAGTTTAATTGGAAAATATCAGACTTTTAAAACTGTGGCTACACAGTTCATTCACTGGTTTATTCAACAGTATCTACTATGTTCTAGCACCTGTGCTACATACAGAGATAGAAGAATAGAGATGTCTTTACCAGGAACTCAGCGCTTTTGAAGGGATGGACAAATTTTGTTTTTTAAGGATGACAAACTGTAAAATTATTGGGGCATATAAAGGAGCGAGTCCTCAGGAAATGTTTCTTAGACAGATTGACATGTGTAAACAGGAATTGGCAGTGTAAAGGGGGAGGAGGCATTAGACCAAAGGAACTGCAAATGCAAACACACTGAGCTCTGGAGAAGAATCTCCTAGGAGGGTTAAAGCAAAGGCTGCATGTGGAGGTTGGGCTAGTGGGGAAACTGATGGCAAGCCTTGTCTACTGTAGTTTTGTTGTTCAGTTGCTCAGTCATGTGTGACTCTCTGTGACCCCATGGACTGCAGCACGCCAGGCTTCCCTGTCCTTCCCTGTCTCCCTGAGTTTGCTCAAACTCATGTCCATTGAGTGGGTGATGCTGTCTAACCATCTCATCCTCTGCCGCCCCCTTCTCATTTTGCCTTCAGACTTTTCCAGCATCAGGGTCTTTTTTAAAGAGTTGGCTCTACCATAGTAAGTCAGTCTACCATAGTAAGGAATCTTAATTTCATTCTGAAAATATTAGGGAGGTTTTTAAGTAAGAGAATAAACAATGAAAAGTATTCTTCAGATTTGACAAGTCAGTCACTGACAATATTATTAGCAAGAATTGTTTCAGTTGGAGAATAATGCAAACTTTTCAATTTAGTAAAGGTAATAACAATGAATGGATTTTAAATTACTACATCTAGATCTACAGATTCTGTTTACACATATGCCAGAATTTATCTGTGTATGATTGGTCTAACAGGGATGAGGGAGCATAGCAGATGCTGACATTCCTACTTCTTGGAAGAGTGGGAGTGTGATCACAGTGGAAATGGTAGCCACTGGACAGCAGTAGATAAACCATTGCATTACCTCCTTTACACCTAGGCTAGTAGACAGGAGCAGTGAGTGTATCAGTTGATTGCTATGTAACAAACCACAATTCAAAAAATTGGCTGCATTAAAAAATGATTTATTTGCTAATGATTCTGTGAGGTTGGCAGTTCAGACAGGCTCAGCTGGGATCACCACCTCTGCTCCTTATGGTGTCAGCAGGGATTACATCTAAATGTGCAGTTGGTTGGCAGAAGACTGAGGGCTGCTGGATGGGACTGTTGGCCGGCTGCCTCAGTTCTCATCCATGTGGCCTCTCGTCTTTCAGAAGGCTAGTCTCCGCTTCTTTCCATGGATGGAAGCACTCCAAGAGGCTCAGGGGGAGGCTGAAGAAAGTCATATAATCTCACTTCTGCCACATTCTGTTGGTCAAAGCAAGTCACTTGGCCAGCACAGATTTAAAAGATGAGAACACAGACTCCAGCACTTGATGGGAGGAAATCACTTGTGGCCATGTTTTATCTACCATAGTGTTTTCCCTCTGGCCATGATTATTAGCATCTCTCCCATACTCCCTCCCAGGACTCTCAGAGTAATGTTCCCTCGTGGCGTCCGATCCGAAGTCCACGAGCTCACGATATGCATCAGTTCTGTATGCACTCTAGGCTTCCCGGTGCAGCACTTTAGTAGCAGCTTTTCTTGACTGAGAGACTCGTGAACTAAAAAGACAAATTATCCACCCCCATACACCCTGTACACAGTGATGAGACAGGAACAAGTTAACCACAATACATACTTGTATTCAACAAGGGAGAGTGAGAGGAGGCACTCGCAGTCACTCATCCAGTGAAATCCAGCTAGGCAGGTGTTCTAACATACCTTTTTCTGTTTTTCAGACGGATTTCTACTTTGGGCATGTAACGCTTGTGTGGAAAAACACCCTTAAAATTTTTAGTAATACTCTACTTTTGTCTGGCTAACAGGGTCTACTCAGTTCAGTTCAGTCACTTAGTCGTGTCCGACTCCTTGCGACCTCATGAACCGCAGCACGCCAGGCCTCCCTGTCCATCACCAACTCCCAGAGTTCACCCAAACCCATGTCTTTTGAGTCGATGATGCCATCCAACCATCTCATCCTCTGTCGTCCCCTTCTCTTCATGCCCTCAATCTTTCCCAGCATCAGGGTCTTTTCAAATCAGTCAGCTCTTTGCATCAGGTGGCCAAAGTATTGGAGTTTCAGCCTCAACATCAGTCTTTCCAATGAACACCCACTCCTTTAGGATGGACTGGTTGGGTCTCCTTGCAGTCCAAGGGACTCTCAAGAGTCTTCTCCAACACCACAGTTCAAAAACATCAATTCTTTGGCACTCAGCTTTCTTTATAGTCCAACTCTCACATCCATACATGACTACTGGAAAAACCATAGCCTTGATTAGACGGACCTTTGTTGGCAAAGTAATGTCTCTGCTTTTTAATATGCTGCCTAGGTTGCTCATAACTTCCCTTCCCAAGGAGTAAGCGTCTTTTAATTTCATGGCTGCAGTCACCATCTGTAGTGATTTTGGAGCCCAGAAAAATAAAGTCAGCCACTGTTTCCACTATTTCCCCATCTATTTGCCATGACGTGATGGGACCAGATGCCATGATCTTCGTCTTCTGAATGTTGAGCTTTAAGCCAACTTTTTCACTCTCCTCTTTCACTTTCATCAAGAGGCTCCTTAGTTCTTCTTCACTTTCTGCCATAAGGGTGGTATCATCTGCATATCTGAGGTTACTGATATTTCTCCCAGCAGTCTTGATTCCAGCTTGTGCTTTATCCAGCCCAGCGTTACTCATGATGTACTCTGCATAAAAGTTAAGTAAGCAGGGTGACAATATACAGCCTTGATGTACTCCTTTTCCTATTTGGAACCAGCCTGTTGTTCCGTGTCCAGTTCTAACTGTTGCTTCCTGACCTGTATACAGGTTTCTCAAGAGGCAGGTCAGGTGGTCTGGTGTTCCCATCTCTTTCAGAATTTTCCAGTTTATTGTGATCCACACAGTCAAAGACTTTGGCATAGTCAATAAAGCAGAAATTGATGTTTTTCTGGAACTCTCTTTTTCGATGATCCAGCAGATGTTGGCAATTTGATCTCTGGTTCCTCTGCCTTTTCTAAGACCAGCTTGAACATCTGGAAGTTCAGTGTTCATGTATTGCTGAAGTCTGGCTTGGAGAATTTTGAGCATTACTTTACTAGCATGTGAGATGAGTGCAATCTCTGGGCCTACTAGGTACCACCTTAAGTCTTTCTGGGGTTGTGACATAATACTCTTAGTATTATAGCCACTTAATAACCCATTTTTGATGGGAGGAGAGGAGGAAAGGGAATTGGGAGCTGGTTGGGCAGGCTATAGCCTATAGGCGAAGTCCTGTTGCCACTGATCTGTTTGTGGGCAACACACAAGCTAATAAGAGTTTTGGCATTTTTGAAACACTGTTAAAAGAAACAAAAATATGGGACAAAGGCCATATATGACTCACAAAGCCTAAAATGTTTACATTCTGGCCTGTTACAAAAGAAGTTTGCAACTTCCGGTCTAAATAAAGAAAAACTATTTTTTTTTCAAAGCATAGTATCTGACATCAGTAGGGAAAACAGTACATGTAATTATCCTGAGACATCAAAAACATTTAGCAGAATTCATCTATTCTTGACAAAAACTCTAAAAATAGATTAAGAATAGAGTTTCATCTAAAAAGAGCAGAAATAAAAGAAAAAAATTTATATTCATTTTTATTAAGGTATGAGTAGGACTTCCCTGGTGGCTCAGATGGTCAAGAGCCTGCCTGCAATGCAGGAGACCTGGGTTCAATCCCTGGGTCAGGAAGATCCCCTGGAGAAGGGAATGGCAACCCACTCCAGTATTCTTGCCTGGAGAATCCCATGGACAGAGGAGCCTGGTGGGCTACTAGTACAGTATTACTAGTAGCAAAAAGTCTTTGTTACTTTCAACATGGAGTAGCAAAGAGTCGGACAGGACTGAGCAAATTTCACATAGTTGATTTACAATGTTGTATTAATTTCTGCTGTACAACAAAGTGATTCATTGAATATTCTTTTTCATATTCTTTCCCATTTTGGTTTATCACAGGATATTGAATATAGTTCACTGTGCTATACACTAGAACCTTGTTGTTTATCAATTCTATGTATAATAAGTTTTAATCTGCTAACCCCAAACTCCCAATCTGTCCCTTCCTCATCCCCCCGACCTCCTTGGCAACCACAAGTCTGTTCTCTATGTCTGTGAGTCTGTTTCTGTTTTGGAGATAGGTTCATCTGTGTCCTGTTTTAGAATTCTCCATGGAAGTGACTATTATATGGTGTTTGTCTTTATCTGTCTTACTTCACTTAGTATGATAATCTCTTGGTCCATCCATGTTGCTACAAATGGCATTATTTCTTTTTTTTTTTTTTGGCAGAGTAGTATTCCGTTGTATGTATGTACCACGTGTTCTTTATCCATTCATCTGTCAGTAGACATTTAGGTTGTTTCCACGTCTTGGCCATTGTGAATAGTGCTCATATGAACATAGGAGCACACATATCTTTTTGAATTATAGTTTTGTCTGAATATATGCCCAGGGGTGGGATTGCTGGATCACATGGCAACTCTATTTTTAGTTTTTGGAGGAACCTCTGTAGTGTTTTCCATAGTGGCTGCACCAATTTACACTCCCACCAACAGTGTAGGAGCATTTTCTCTACATTCTTGCTAGCATTTATTTGTAGACTTTTTAAATCATGGCCATTCTGACCAGTGTGAGGTGGTACCTCATTGTAGTTTTGATTTGCAGTTCTCTGATAATTAATGATGATGAACATCTTTTCATGTGCCTGCTGGCCATCTGTATATCTTCTTTGGAAAAATGTCTGTTTAGGTCTTCCATTTTTCAGTTGGATGTTTTTCATTGTTATTGAGTTGTATGAGCTGTTTGAAGAAATCAAAATAATTTTTTATAAGCTCTGCAATAGAACCAGCATAAGAATAACTTTATTACTATTCTGTTTGATGTCATGTTTTAAAAACATGCAATAATAAAGTGGAATATGAAAATAGTGACAGCTAAATGTGAGAAAGATGGAGAAATAAAAGTTAATTTTTAAACTGATGTGTACAGAAAAATCCCAAAGATCATCCAGAAAATTGTTCAACAGAATTATAGAATATAAGACAAACATATTGTTTCCTTTAGCGAAATCTATACAACTAGAAAATTTTAAAAAGATTCTGTTTACAGTAGTACTGAAGAAATGTTCACATGTGTGTATATAGATACACATTTAAGAAATAATTATAAAATTGTGATAGAAGAAATGAAGGACTTAAATAGCACATATATTTCTGCTATGTCTGGAACATTAAATTCAGCATGTCAAAATTAAAAGTAATGCCATTAATATAAATTAAAATAACTTCAGTCCAAATCCCTTAACATGTCATCCTAAGATCCTTGAACCCCACTGATCTGGTGCCCATATGCCTGCAGCTTCCTAAACATCGCCTCTGATTTGGGATTTCAGCCTTTCCTCCCAATAGAATTGCCCTTTCTCTTCCATCCTGCCATCACTACTTTTGGATGGTTAGGATAGGCAATTAATATAAAATACAATCAAAACAATAGAATTGTGGAAGAGACAGTGCCTGGCACCTGGTAGATATGTGGCATGAACATGATTCTTACCACCTGGATGAGAGTGATCTCACTGTTTGTTATTGCAGTGGGGAATTTAAAAATGTGTGACACAGTCATTTTCCAAGCAGAGGGGAGAACATAAAATTGTAAGTATTAGATGAGGAGTACTGTGATTTCACTAGATCAGATAGTTTAGGAATAGCCAGGGAATGGCTCTGTTTGGGTCATATATTGCCTAATTTGGCATATTGAGCCTTGAGCTAAGTGGGAAGGAAACAGAGCAGTTCCAGGCCACGTGTCTCAGAAGCCAGGGGCAGGAATGCCAGTTCACACAGCAGTGGTGATTTGCCAGTGTACTGTGGAGGAACACATGCTGAATTACAAGGACAGCCTGTCTGTAGCACTTCTTCACACACCCTTGAGGTTTTGGCAAGCTCTGTTAGAATGTTATTAGTTCCTCTACTAAAGATAAAGATTCAACTTAGAGGGACTAGGCAGGAATGTACCTGTCCAAAATTGGTTTACTGTTTTTTGCAAGATAATGTATCTTTTGCTGGCATCTTAAAAAATGTTGAGATAGGTACCGAGTACAAGCTCTACATACAATTGTTATCTAGACATCTGCTGACTCTGAAGTGAAGCACATAGAAATGGCATAGAATTGCCCTTTGATACAATTTTTACTTTGCATCCAGAATTCAAAATCATTCAGGCAGGTAATGTTTATGAACATCCAGCTGTGTAGTAGGCATTGAGTGGGAAAAAGGGAGGTGATTGCTAAGGACTAGGGCCTGAGCCCTGGAATTCATGCTCTGAGAGAAAGTATGTTTGGGAAAATCTCCCATCATCTTTAGAGATAAATCCAAACCCCTTCATGTGACCCCCCTCCCCAAGGCCGCCTTGTATCTGGCACTGTCCATCTGGCTGGCCTTGCAGCCTTTTCTTAGTGCCCTCCCCCTTGCTGTGCTCCAGCCACACTGTCCTGCCTGCCATTCATGAAAAAGTCAAATCCATTCCCACCCTTTGTATCTTTCCTATGAGCTCTTTTCCTCCATGCCTTTGCATGGATTCTTCCTTCTCATCAGTTAAGCATCTGCTCAAGTGGTCCATCCTGACTAGCCTATTGAAATGTTCCTCTTTCCATCTTATTTAATTTTCTCCATATCACAGCATTCTGTCTGAAAGTTTCTTATCTGTCACCACTGTTTTCTGTCTCACCTGCTAGTGTCAGCTTTGTAAGGATGTGAGTGTTGTCTTCCTTGTTCACCACTACATCCAGAATGTCTGGCACATAGTAGAGGCTCAAGAAATATTTGTTGAATGAATGAAAGAGGAAAATGGGCATTCAGACATTAACCATTCAGCAAATTGGTTGCTATACTAAATCAGGGGCATGAAACCTTACTTGACCTAGGAGCAATCGATTAGAGAAGTCTTCCCACAGAGGAACTAAGACCTGAAGGATGAGTTGGTACTTGGCAGATGGAAGGATGGTGAGAGAATTGTAAGAGCAGTGCATGTGAGGAAGATGTTTGAAGGACCATTGATGTTCAGGAAACCTTAATAATACATGTAGGTAGGGGTTGGCTTTGGTGGTAGGAGTTAAAACTGGACAAGTCAGTAGGAATCATGTCATGAAGGGTCTTCCAGGCCTGAGAAGGGATTTAGATTTTGCTTTTGCAGAATTTTAAGCCTTTTCATAACCAAGATGCTAGAAAGTAATAATCGGAATCCTGTCTCTACTTTCTCATTCCCCTTGACTCTTCAGCCTATTTGTAATCTGATTTGCACCCTCATCACTCCATCAAAACTGTGTTTGTTAAGGTCACCAGTGACCCTGTATTTGCTAAGTGCTTTCCTCCTATCACCTTACACAGTTAAAGATCAACAACTCTTGACCTGGTTAACTTTTCTTTCTTTTGTGAACTGCTCTCTTCCCTTGATATTTCTTGTTCTGCTTCTCTTTGGAGAGAGTTAACGTATCAGTCTCCTTTGCAGGCCGCTCTTCAGCACCACCACCTGCGGTTCTTTCAGTGGTGTTCTCCAGAACTCTGTTCTGGGAAGTCTGCCCCTCTCCTCCTGCATACTGTCCTAGGAAATTTCACCCGTGTCCTTGACCTCTGCTCGGATGACACCCCAATTATTTACTTTACATCTTTTTCTTAAGTTCCAGTCATGTATATTCAGCTGTTTACTAAAAAGCTGAGTCCATTTGGAGATCCAACAGACATCTCAAACTCAGTAATATCTAAAAAGTGAATCCATCATCTTTACCCCAACCTAACACCACTGCTAAATGTCCTGTCTTGATGACTGTGTTATCACTTGTTACCTAGTGGCCTAAATCAGAAACTTTCAAGTTCTTTTGGATCTTTTTTTTTTCCCCTCCCATATGCCCCATAGTTAATCAGCTGCAAGACATTTCATTTCTCCCTTACGGTTTCTCAAATATGTCTCCTCCTTTTCAGTGTTACTGTCTGAGGCTTCAGATAATTATTATCTCGTCTGTATTACTGTTTCCCTGCCTCTAACACTGATTAGTCCCTTCCCCTCCCCACCAGTTCTGTTGTCTATATAGTGGCAAATCTGATTATGTCACCCTGACCCACTCTGACCCCCTCCCCACAGATTGACATGAGCAATTTACACTTGATTTGTCATTAATTCCTCAACCACCCATGTCCCAAGTTTCCCAGGTGTAGCACTTCCACACCTCTGATAATGATTGCTCCTTTTTCTGAACTCCTAAACTGAATGCCTGTGCCACACCCGGGTATGTACACATGCTGCGTGCCTTCTGTTCTTTAACTGTTTTGTGTGTATGTGTTCTATGGACCAAATGAGGGGACCTTCTCCAGGGCTTGGACCATATCCTCCAGAAAGGGTAAGACAGTAAATGCTATGGACCTAGTGTGCAGTCAATAAATATTTATTGGATGACCTTCACTAATAAGTCTGTCTCTCTTTACATATACTATTGTATTAATAATGTCCATTTCTCTTTTTGAAAATTGTGTTTTCTGAGTTTTAAATTTAACTGCATGAAGCCTTTTTGTTTTTCTAGTAATTTTTGTTACTGGTTTGCTAATTAATAGGGCTTAACTTTTCATTTGCACCTAGCAAATTTATCTTTTTGTAGGTGAGGAATTCTTACAGTGTGCATGGTGGTAGTAACAGCTACTTTCGGAAAAAGCAGCAAGAATGTGCTAAATACTGTCAAATACTCTTACCTTCTTCTAGCCTTGGAAGGGTTTATAAATTGCAAAGTATCACAGCTTTAATTGGATTTAAGATAGGTTAATTTGATTCTTCCTCCTCAAGAAATGGGATTTTTTTTTCAACTTAAAGATAAGGTATTAGGAATTACTGTGTTTCATGACCTCAGAGCATGAAGGATTCTTTTATTTCTAATACAGGCATTGACATGCAGAGAAGAACTCCTTACCCTTCTTCTGTCACTCCTTCCATTGGTATGGAAGATACCTGTTCAAGAAGAAAAGGCAACAGGTATGTTTCTTTTCTTTGTCATATCACTTGTGTTATCAAAATTCTACTGGGGAAAAACTTGCATTGAAAGGTTACTTCACTGTGATGGTTGATAGCAGCTCAAAATCAAAGCAGTGTATATTAGTGTGATATTTAATATGAAAAATTCTTTAGGCAAATACATTTTTATTTCTTCTAATATAAAAACGATGGAGAATTCCTTGAACGTAATAATGATTAGAAAACAGATGAAGAAGCAGAACAGCCTAACATTTAAAAATGGAGTGTGAAAAGTTTGAAGAAATCAAAGATTCTCTGCTTATTTTAAAGACTGCTTTCCATTACCAGTACCCTATCAAAGACATTTGTGGTTTAGTTTTTCTAATGTTGCTTTTAAAGGATAAATTTGAAGTAATGTTTTGTGTTAGGACTAGACAGGGTTATTACACTTAAGGTCAACATATTTTTAATTTCTGATTCAGAAAAAATATATATATCATATTAAGTACATGAAACTTAGTTTAAATGTTTCAATAGAGGGATTAACAGTTTTCCCCCTTCACCACTTCTGGAATATGCAGATTGTGAGATGTTTAAGGATCTCTCAGGTTGAAAAAAAAAATCTCTTAAATTGTATTTTAATGCCATATATGCATTTTTAATATATTTCTGATATGGAGCTCTCTTTTAAGGGATTTATCTAAGGTCTTGTAATAATATTATCCTGCTTATTTTGTTGATTCACTGACTCTGCTCTTATTTTCTTCTGAATTTATAGAACTCACAAATTGTTAATCACTTAAGAACTCTAATTTGTGTTCTTTTGGTGAAGTTGTCTTCATTGCCTGCATCTTTTGCATATGTGGAATTTGTCAGACTCCTTTTAATCCTCTCTTAAAGCACAAGTCTTTTATTTAGATTTTTATTTATTCATTCTAAATTATAAGTGTACCTTTTGTATTATTGCAAAGGAAAAAGCCCAGTGTCATTATCTTTTTAATTAGTATGGAAAATTTATTCTTTTCTCTAAGATATAGATCTTGAGTGTTGACCACACAGCAGCCCTAGGTTCTGGGCACTGAGGGTGAAACAGCAATATCTGCCCCTGTACCAAGTTCCTTGCGTAGCACATGCAGTAAATATTGTGAATCAGTATCTCTCTTAACCCCAGTCTTGGAGAACATTTGTATCTATTGTATGATTTTGAAATAATTTGGGGAGATCTTAAGGTTCCTAAGTTATATCAGAGCTATAAACTAAATACTGTTTTGAGGATATAGTATACCTCTGTGTCTTAATTAATGGTGTTATTAGAGGAGATTTGTAAAGTGGTAAGAATAGTAATGCTAAATACCAGCATTGCTTTCCTAACTCTGTTCTCCTTGTTTTCAAAATCAATTTGTATTCTTTGATTCAGGGCCACTTTGTATTTTGAGCAGGATAAGGAAATGAAGTGATGATGTGGGGAGGAAGGGGAGTAGAGACATACTAAAAAGCTAGAAGAAGCCCCATAATAAAAATATACTGAGGACAAACTCCTAAAGTAGAGAAGTAAGAGGATAATCACCTATGCATATTGAGTTTTAAAACGTATTAAGGTATTCTAAATTTTTTTTCTTCATTTTGTCAGATTTTAATCTACCATTCTCAGCTGGTATAATCCTGACCAAAGAAAAGAACTCAAGTTCTCAAAGATCTACTCAGGAAAAATTATATTTAGAAGGAAGTGCCCCGGCTGGTCAGGTTTCTGCAAAAGTAAATGTTTTTCGAAAAAGCAGGCGGCAACGTAAAACTACCCATCGTTATTCTGTAAGAGATGCAAGAAAGACACAGCTCTCCACCTCAGATTCAGAAGTTAATTCAGATGACAAAAGTATAGTAATGACTAAATACAGAAGGTCCCATGTGCTGCAGCATTTTGTAAAACAGTGTCCTAAAGAAGACCACCTTACAGCTAAGCTTAACCACTTATCAACCAAAGAGCAGACTCCTCCTGACACCATGGCTTTGGAAAATTCCAGAGAAATTATTCCAAGAGAGGAGTCAAACACTGACATTTTAAGTGAGCCAGCTGCCTTGTCTACCATCAGTCACATGAACAATTCTCCATTTGATTTATGTCATGTTTTGTTATCTTTATTAGAGAAAGTTTGTAAGTTTGACATTACCTTGAATCATAATTCTGCTCTCGCAGCCAGTGTAGTGCCCACACTGACTGAATTCCTAGCGGGTTTTGGGGACTGCTGTAATCTCAGTGACAATTTGGAGGGTCGGATGGTTTCTGCAGGTTGGACTGAAGAACCAGTGGCTTTGATTCAACGGATGCTTTTCCGAACAGTACTGCATCTGATGTCAGTAGATATTAGTATGGCAGAGGTGATGCCAGAAAATCTCAGAAAAAATTTAACAGAATTGCTTAGAGCAGCTTTAAAAATTAGAACTTTCCTAGAAAAGCAACCTGACCCTTTTGCCCCAAGACAGAAGAAAACACTACAAGAGGTTCAGGATGATTTTGTGTTTTCCAAATATTGTCATAGAGTGCTTCTTTTACCTGAGCTGCTGGAGGGAGTTCTGCAGATCCTGATCTGTTGTCTTCAAAGTGCAGCTTCAAATCCATTCTTCTTTAGTCAAGCCATGGACCTGGTCCAAGAATTCATTCAGCATCACGGATTTCATTTATTTGAAACAGCAGTTCTTCAAATGGAATGGCTGGTTGTAAGAGATGGGGTTCCTCCCGAGGCCTCAGGACATTTGAAAGCTCTCATCAATAATGTCATGAAAATAATGAGCACTGTCAAAAAAGTGAAGTCAGAGCAGCTGCATCATTCAATGTGTACAAGAAAAAGGCACAGACGTTGTGAATATTCCCACTTCATGCATCACCATAGAGACCTCTCAGGTCTGTTGGTCTCGGCTTTTAAAAACCAGGTTTCCAAAAACCCATTTGAAGAGACGGCAGATGGAGACGTGTATTACCCTGAGCGGTGCTGTTGCATCGCTGTGTGTGCTCACCAGTGTTTACGCTTACTGCAGCAGGCTTCCTTGAGCAGCACGTGTGTCCAGATCCTCTCAGGGGTTCAGAACATCGGCATATGCTGTTGTATGGATCCCAAATCTGTGATTGTTCCTCTCCTCCATGCTTTCAAATTGCCAGCACTGAAAAGCTGTCAGCAGCATATACTGAATATTCTTAACAAACTCATTTTGGATCAGTTAGGAGGAGCTGAGATACCACAGAAAACTAAAAAAGCAGCTTGCAACATCTGTACTGTTGACTCAGATCAACTAGCCAAATTAGAGGAGACCCTGCAGGGAAGCTCTTACAATGCTGAACCTTCCTCAGGTTTATCTAGTCCATCCTACAGATTTCAAGGGATCCTGCCCAGCAGTGGATCAGAAGACTTGTTGTGGAAATGGGATGCCTTAGAGGCTTATCAGAATTTTGTTTTCGAAGAGGACAGATTACAGAGTGTACAGATTGCAAATCACATTTGCAGTTTGATCCAGAAAGGCAATGTTGTTGTTCAGTGGAAACTGTATAACTGCATATTTAATCCTGTGCTGCAAAGAGGAGTTGAATTAGCACATCATTGTCAGCAGCTTAGCATTTCTTCAGCTCAGACTCATGTATGTAGCCATCATAACCAGTGTTTGCCCCAGGAAGTACTTCAGATTTATTTAAAAACTCTGCCTACCCTGCTTAAATCAAGGTTTGTTATATATGTGTGTAGATACTTTTTCTCATTGTTGAAAAATCATGTTCAAAGATGTTTGAATATCTTTATTATTTATTTTTTCCTAGGATTTAATTTTAGTTTAACAACAAAAAAATTTCCCATCCCATGTCAGATTTTTTTTAACATTTATTTGTTTGTTTGTTTTACTGGGGTGTTTATAGAGAAGAGGACAGAGCCATTGATTTTAATTTCTCTGAAAAAAAAGTAAAGTTTTAAATCTATATCTGAGAAAAAAATGGATAAAACGCAGATACCCAACAGCAGGGGCAAAGTTAAATTAATTATATTTACTGGATGTAATATTATTAGCCAAAAATAATGTTAGCTAGGATCTATTGGGACATGAGAAAATGCTTATAATATTTTATAAGTAGCATACAAAAAATAAAAAATGTCACCCATTTATTTAGAGCTATGTAAAATATATATATAGTACATAAAGTGTGTATGTGCATGATAATTATCAAAACAGTGAAATTGATGAAATTATTATTTTTTGAATACCATATTTACATTTATTACCTGTATGTAGAAAAACTAGAAAATATAGGTAAGCAAAATGAAGAAAATTAAGATACTTTGAATCCCACCAGTGAGTTTTGCAGATTTTGTGATTGTCAACTTTCATACTTAAAAAATAATTTTGTAAATGAAGCTTGCTTCTGATAGGTAGTTGGCCTTTGAAATTAATGCATATACCATTTTAAAAACTTACAGTAAAGTATAACATATCTGTGATCATTATTTTCACAACCATTAAAAAAAAAATCCTGACATTCTGACATTGTTTAAATAGAACTGTCTTTGATCTGAAAGTTTTATAACTGTGGCGTGTTTGTGGACAGCCTGGATCTTTGCTGAGCTGGTTTATACTAAAATTATTTCTCAGATTCCAGTGATCCAGACTCATGAGTTTTACCTGAGACAGAGCTGAAAAACTTCAGATCTGTAGTTTAGTTTCTTTCCCTTGATGACATACAGATTTAAAATAAACAAAAGTCCTGAGTGAACCACCAAGTAGCCAAATGAATGGACATGCAAAGGCCTCCCTGCTTTCAGAGTGTCCATCACAAATATGGAGGTGATTGGGGCATGGAGAATTTATATAGAGAAATTTGCCATTTGGGGAAAAATATTCTTCCCTGAATTGCTTTGTTTCACTTGAGGGACATGTAATCTGTTCTTTTCAAATGCTACTGGAATTATATATGCAGTGTTTGAAGAAGGATGTAAAAGTTGTTAGAAAGCAACTTGAAATCCTGGTTATATCTAGTTAAGGACTTCAGCCCGATAATTGATAAAGTTGTAATAGATAGTGTTTAGTATATGCAGCAATGACATGTTTAAATAGTGTATGAACGATGTGCCTATATGTAAATCTTTTGTACTTTTTTTCTCTCACAGGGTAATAAGAGATTTGTTTTTAAGTTGTAATGGAGTAAACCAAATAATTGAATTAAATTACTTAGATGGTATCCGAAATCACTCACTAAAAGCATTTGAAACTCTGATAATCAGCCTAGGGGAACAACAGAAAGATTCTTCAATTCCAGGTATTGACGGGATAGACCTTGAACAGAAGGAGTTGTCATCCTTAAATGTTGGTACTTTGTATAACCAGCAAGCTTATTCAGATTCTCAGAGTCTTAGTAAATTTTATGCCCGGCTCAAAGATGCTTATCCAAAGAAACGGAAGTCTGTGGTGCAGGATATTCATATCAGCACAATTAACCTCTTCCTCTGTGTGGCGTTCTTGTGTGTAAGTAAAGAGGCAGAATCTGACAGAGAATCAGCCAATGATTCAGAAGATACTTCCGGCTATGACAGTACAGCAAGCGAGCCTTTGCAACACATGCTGCCATGTTTCTCTCTCGAGAGCCTCGTCCTGCCCTCTCCCAGACACATGCACCAAGCAGCTGACGTTTGGTCCATGTGTCGTTGGATCTACATGTTAAGTCCCATTTTCCGGAAACAGTTTTATAGGCTCGGTGGTTTCCAAGTATGCCATAAATTAGTATTTATGGTAATACAGGATCTATTCAGAAATCCTGAAGAGGAGCAAGGGAGAAAGGAAGGAGATAGAAACATGAATGAAAATCAAGATTTAAACAGAATTTCTCAACCTGAGATCACTGTGAAGGAGGATTTATTATCTTTGACTGTAAAAATTGACCCCACACCAGCAGAACTGAGTAGTCTGAAAAAGAGTGCTGACAGTTTAGATAAATTAGAGTCAGAGCATCTTTCTTCCATAAATGTGGAACAAATTCCAGCTGTGGAAGCTGTTCCTGAGGAAACAAAAGTCTTTATGAGTCGAGAAAGTGAAACCTTACTTCAGGGCATACGACTTTTGGAAGCCCTTCTGGCCATTTGTCTTCATGGCACCAGAGCTAGTCAGCAAAAGTTGGAGTTGGAGTTACCCAATCAGGTAAGAACTTATCTTTCATCTAACCATTGTGTAATGTAAATTTTTTTAAAGTTCTAATGTAATGCTATTGTCATTTTGTTTTTCCAAAGATTCTGAGTTTTGAGGTGCTCCTGTATGCTTAGCACAGTACCAGGTACTGTGGTGGACACAGAGGAGTACATGACCCTGTTCTTGCCCTCAAGAAACTTAGGGTTTAGTTTGGAATACAGAACCCATGTGACAAAATTCACCAACCCTGAAAGGCATTAAATACACATTAAATGTCAGATGTCAGATCAATAATAATGGGCAAGTAATTAGCAGCAGCAGCAAGTAAGTGTTAGTCGCTCAGTCATGCCCGACTCTTTGCGACCCCATGGACTGCAGCCCACCAGGCTCCTCTGTCCATGAGATTTTCCAGGCAAGGATACTGGAGTGGGTTGCCATTTCCTTCTCCAGCTATTGTATTTTAAAGTCCACATTCAACAGTCTTGGTGTGGTTCTGTTTGGTGCCCTGCCCATATCCCTTGCCAAGCTGATCCACCTGTGCACCATCTGCTGCAGATGTTGGCTGCTAAGGACTCACATCTGCACCCATCTCCCAAGGTGTGGGGTGCTGAGAGCCAGTGACTGATGGGTATGGCTCTGGGAGTGGGGACAGTCTCTGTGGTGCAGTTCAGGCTCCAGAGCTTCCCATGGAATTGGGCTGGGGTGACACATGTATTCTGAAACCACATCTTTGGCTGGATTCTTCCCCCAGCATATTCTGCCTTCCTCATGCCTTTACAAATTTCCCCTGAGAGCACATCTCAGCCAAAAAGGAATGCTTAGTTTCAGGCCCTGCTTCTAAGGAAATTTCAAATACGGCAGATCCCTTGTTTTCTTCCTGCGTGCTAAGTCACTTCAGTCACGTCCAACTCTTTGTGACCCCATGGACTGGAGCCCACCAGGCTCCTCTGTCCATGGGATTTTCCAGGCAACAATACTGGAGTGGGTTGCCATTTCCTGCTCCATCATATCTTGTCTGTGTGTATCTGTGTCTCCCATTGGACAGAGTTAAGGGAGAAGTCAATTTCCTATTCATCCTTACGGCTTCATCCCCTAATAGCAGAACAAGCAGTGAGAGTTCCCTTCCAGGACAGATAGGAAGGAGTAAAGAAGGGAGGAAGAGAAAAGAATTAGAACACAAGTGCTTCTTAGAGTCTTAAGGAACCACTAAGAAAAGGAGTTAGTAAATCTAGAAATGGTTAATGGAAACCTTGAGTTTCAACTAATCATTTTTTCCCTGATACAATTAATTTATGATACATTCAAATTCAAAAGCAAATAAGATGAGTAAAGCACTGGATAAATTAAAATATTATTCTTAATTGTAACAGGAGGATATTTGTATAAGCACTGGATATATATACAGTCATTTTAATTTCGTATCAACTGCAAGTAAATGGACTAGCTTTTACTTAATATAAATATTAATTTATCCTTTGTTTTCTCACTGTTTATTTTTTTTCTTAAAGCATGTTGATATTCTTAGTTTCTTTGCTTTTACCTTAGAACTTGTCTGTGGAAACTATATTGCTTGAAATGAGGGATCATCTTTCCAAATCAAAGGTGACGGAAACAGAATTAGCAAAGCCTTTATTTGATGCCCTGCTTCGAGTTGCACTGGGGAATCATTCAGCAGATTTTGAGCACGATGATGCTATGACTGAGAAGGTAGGAATAACATACAGTTGTCTTGTTACTGTTTGGGTGTGACTGGCAGAGGCAGAAGTGTGTGGGTTCAGAGTGGGACACTGTGATGTGGTTAGAACATGTGGGCCAGGATTTGGTCAGGTGAGTTCAATGGGTTCTGTCTCCATCCTCTGGGATGGATTGTATTTACATCTCATAAAACATAGGAGAGCAGTGAGACACGCTTTTCTTCATCTAATCTGGAAATTTACTGACAATTGCTTCCAGTAAGATGGAAAGTATTATTTAATGTCTCATATATAACTGATAGTTTATTAAGTAATAATGCAGGGATAGTGATGACTCAACTATCCTCTTTGCCTTATTTGATTCTATAGTGATATGGCTAATATTTATAGAACTCTCTTCTCACTTTAATTTTAAATCATTCAACATAAAAATGACTGGTCCTTGCATAGAAAGAACTCATAGTTTTTTAGTTGTTCGTGTTAACTTCATTTTCTAAAAGAACTATTTTAATTTTTTCCGTGAAACGGATATATACATACATAGTTAATTTACCTCTCCTTTCATGTTTCTTTTACCTTTGTTTATCTTTGTGTAACTTCTTTTTCAATTCCTTGGTCTAGACATATTGGCATTTTATAATCTTCTGCCATAATAGTTTACATTACTGTTTGTCATATAAGGTAAAAACTTACTAAAATAACTACTAATGTCATAATCATATTACTGAATCAATTGGTTAACTGGAAAATGTTAAAATACCTACCTAAAATGTCAGAATACCTATGTAGGGTAAAATATCTACCTACCTATTAAAAAAAAAAGATTATTCTTCTTTTTAAAATGTTGCAATGATAAAAGTACTCTGAGCTTCTTTAAGTGTGTTTTTTTAAAGTGAAGGTATTATTAGCATTTTTATAAGAAAAGGAAAATTTCATGCCACATGATACTGCACAGGGAGTTAATGCTGGAACTCTGATTTCAGAGATGCTTGTATGTAGACAATTGCATTCTGAAATCTTAAAATCAGTTTCTTTGAAAATTTTTCATGTCTTTAGTTATCTAATTTATGAAATACTTTATAAAAACCTTTGGAAAAATCTTTTCTTGAGCAAATATGTAAATATAATATGTATTTATTTGCATTAAGTTGTAAGGAGAGGGAGAGGGTGGGAAGATTTGGGAGAATGACATCGAAACATGTAAAATATCATGTAAGAAACGAGTTGCCAGTCCAGGTTCAATGCACGATACTGGATGCTTGGGGCTAGTGTACTGGGACGACCCAGAGGGATGGTATGGGGAGGGAGGAGGGAGGAGGGTTCAGGATGGGGAACACATGTATACCTGTGGCGGATTCATTTTGATATTTGGCAAAACTAATACAATTATGTAAAGTTTAAAAACAAAATAAAATTTAAAAAAAATAATATTTTTAAGACTGTAAAAAAAAAAAAGTTGTAAGAAGTATAATTCCACCTCATTGTGGTTTTTGGTCATCTCCTCTTATATAACTAGAGTGGAATTTCTTAGACCTACTTTTCAGTAAAACTGAAATGACCTATAGTTTGTTAGGACACCTATTTTTTGAGGTGTTAATCAAGTTGGCTAAGAAATTCTGGAGAATTATGCTGTGTGAATTTCATAGTGTATAATGGTTAATATCAGTTCCTAAGATTTTTTTCTTAAAATACTGAAGCTGTCTTCAAAATGACTTTTGAGTAATAAATATCTTATTTAAGAAAAATGAACAAACATTGCAACTTTTGCCTTAATTTAATTATACTGATCTTATAGAGTCATCAGTCTGAAGAAGAACTGTCATCCCAGCCTGGTGATTTTTCAGAAGAAGCTGAGGATTCTCAGTGTTGCAGTTTTAAACTTCTGGTTGAAGAAGAAGGTTATGAAGCAGATAGTGAAAGCAATCCTGAGGATAGTGAAACCTGGGATGATGGTAAAATATCACTGAAGTACTTGTGACTTCATTTGAAAGTCAGATTATTAACTAGCAAATGGTTCTTAATAATATCACTTTAGAACTTTTATTGCCTTATATTTGTAAAGTGTATTGCATCATTATTTTATTTGATCTTGACAACAAATTCTGGCGTTCTTGTAAGCAGTTTGAAAGTGAAAGTGAAGGTCGCTCAGTTGTGACCGACTCTTAGTGACCCCATGGACTGTAGTCCATGGAGTTCTCCAGGCCAGAATACTGGAGTGGGTAGCCTTTGCTTTCTCCAGAGGAATCTTCTCAACCCAGGGATCGAACCCAGGTCTCCTGCATTGTAGGTGGGTTCTGTACCAGCTGAGCTACAAGGGAAGCCCAAGAATACTGGAGTGAGTAGCCTATCCCTTCTCCAGTGGATATTCCCAATCCAGGAATCAAACTGGGGTCTCCTGCATTGCAGGTGGATTCTTTACCAACTGAGCTAAGGAAAGCCCCTGTAAGCAGTTTAAATCAATGAAATATGTTTTTGTTATCACAAACATTGATGGAGTGTCTAAGAATACACGGTGGAAGAAGACTCTGCTTTTATATGTATTCTAGTGGAAAAGACAAGAAATATCAGAAATAAGCAGTATGAAGAAATAAAACAGGGTGATGTGATAGTGACTGGGTAGTCAAAGAAAGCCTCACTGAAGATGTGTTTACATTGAGGCCTTGATAGAAAAGATCTATCCAGCGGACACTGACAGGAAGAGTTTTGAAAGCAGTTTGTTACAAAGATTTAAGTAATACAAGGAATACAGACATCTCTTTGTGGCATCCAAGAATGCTGCAGCATAGGTTTCTTAGTTCACCACAGCCCAGCTTGTCCTTAAGATGGAAATAACATTGCATGTGATCCTTTGTTTCCAGGCCGAAAACTTGAATGGAGTAGAATGGAAGATATGGATTGAATAGAGCCAGGAGATTTCTGGGAGGGCTTTATCTTTTTATTTGCTGGTCTTATGACTGTGCCAATACTGTTAGTCTTCACTAAGTTTGCAGTAGTTATTTTCTTCAATGGCTGTTGTCTCTTTCAAATTGAGTGAATGGGAATAATCACTGATGTCCTACTTAAAGGGCTTTGATGGACCCATAGCAGGTGGTTTTTTTTTTTTTTTTTTTATTTTACCATTAAGAGAGTAAAAAGAACAAAGGAACAGCCACAGATTGAAAGCCTCATACATATATATTCTTGTGACTTACTTGATTTGTTAAACCAACTTTTTTCCAGCTTTATTGAGAAATAATTGACATACATCACCGTATAAATTTAAGGTGGTTTGATTTACATATATTGTGAGAGGATTACCACAGTAGTTTTAGTTAACATTTACTATCTCATATAGATACAATACGAAGAAAAGAAATAAACATTTTTTCCTTGTGATAAGAACTCTTAGTATTTATTCTCTTAACACCTTTCCCGTATATCGTACAGCAGTAGTAACTATAGTCACCATGTGGTATGTTACATCCCTAGTCCACCTTCTTCCACTTCCCACTCCCCCTTCCCCCCTAAGCAGGTGCTTTTGAAAAATATTGCTATAATAGTGTCAGTTTTATCATAATATAGGCATGATTTAATAATGATAGATACCCTCCTTTGTGTAAGTTTGCTCACTAGATCTTAAAGAATTTTGGTCCAGGTAGAAATTTATAAATTCCTTACCTATATGAACTTTTAAAAAGAGTACAGCAGTTTCTTTAAAGAGCGTAACAGTTAAATTTTCCAGAATGTAATATTCGGTGAGGCAGTATCTATATCCCACTGAGAAAAAGGTCAAAGTATAAAATTCATCCAACCAATAGCCAAACCTACTGTTTTCACAGAGATATAAGCAAATGAACTACCCTATGATTTATGTATTTTGGCACCAGAAAGTTTGGGATAGTACTTTTTTCCAGTTGTCTCATAGGAGTGTATTAAATATGCATCACATGTCTATAAAAATTACTGTTGATAGTACTTGTGCTTCTAGTGAAGATCAAAATTACTTTTAAGGCTACTTGTTTATCATCAAAATATCCATATGACTTGATGATTCAGGATAATTATTGTAGTCAAAAATCAAGTAGTGGGAAAAGACTTTGTGAGCATCTTCTTATAAATAGCACTCTTGCCACTAGATCTCCTAAGTGATGAATGAGATTTGAAATTTTTTTCAGTGCTTAGGAAGGGAATAAAAAATAACCTTTTCTTTTTCTCCTTTTAGGGGTAGACTTAAAGCCTGAAGCAGAAAGTTTCATTGCATCAAGCAGTCCAAATGACTTACTTGAAAACCTTTCTCAAGGGGAGATAATTTATCCTGAGATTTGTACGTTGGAATTAAATTTGCTTTCTACTGGTAAAGCTAAACTTGATGTGCTTGCCCATGTATTTGAGAGTTTTTTGAAAATCATCAGACAGAAAGAAAAGAATATTTTTCTACTCATGCAACAGGTAAAAGATATATTTAATTAAATGTGATCAGTATTTATCACACACATGCCCTAATTACTCATCTCTTTATTTATATATAATCCAACTTGTCTAAAATTCAGATGATTACTTACCTTTTATAATACTTTATGGTATATTTTTAGTACAAGTGATAGGCTAAAAATCTTCTGCTTCCATAGTTTTCCAAAGTAGGATAAAAATCTGTGTTGTCATTGGCTAACTATAAGAATCCTAGTGTATTTCTGAGAACAAGTAATATTTTTTAAATTGCATTTAATTTTGATATATGGTCATTATTTTGAAAAATCAGAAAAAACAGTATGAAAAACAAAATGAAAATTATGTGTAACCCTACACATAGCATTCTCTCCACTTATTTTAAAATATCTAGATATGTATACAGTATCAGTTCAATTCAGTTGTTCAGTCATGTCCGACTCTTTGCGACCCCATAAGTTGCAGCACGCCAGCCCTCCCTGTCCATCACCAACTCCCAGAGTTCACTCAAACTCACGTCCATCGAGTCCATCTTTGACCCTGATGCTGGGAGGGACTGGGGGCAGGAGGAGAAGGGGACGACAGAGGATGAGATGGCTGGATGGCATCACCGACTCGATGGACGTGAGTTTGAGTGAACTCCGGGAGTATACACGGTATATACTATATACCGTATATACAGTATACTATCAAGTAATTTATTATGATATTACTTCTTCATGCTTTCATGAGGTAAGAAATTTAATTTTTAATTTTTTGTTTTTTAATCTTCAGGGAACTGTGAAAAATCTTTTAGGAGGATTCTTGAGTATTTTAACACAGACTGATTCTGATTTTCAAGGTGCGTTGAAACTTTGGTTTTAAACAATAGCTTTGAAATAATTTTGTTATGTGAAATGAAGAGTTGACAGTAATAGCTTCCATTGGCATAGTGCCGTGTGGTTTCAGAAGTAGCTTTATATGCATCATCTCTCCTGTTTCTCAAACCAATACAGTAGACATAATATAAGTATCTTGAATTTCTAGAGAGGAAAATCTAGATTCCAAGTGATCAAATGAGTTGTTCAGGGTCATGTATTTAGAAGTGGCATTGCGAGACTGTTCAGTTCAGTTCAGTCGCTCAGTCATATCCAACTCTTTGTGACCCCATGGATTGCAGCACGCCAGGTTCCCTGTCCATCACCGACTCCCGGAGCTTGCTCAAACTCATGTCCATCGAGTCGGTGATGCTATCCAACCGTCTTGTCCTCTATTGTCCCCTTCTCCTCCTGCCTTCAGTCTTTCCCAGCATCAGGGTCTTTTTCCAATGAGTCAGCTCTGCACATCAGATGGCCAAAGTATTGGAGCTTCAGCTTCAGTCCTTCCAATGACTATTAAGGATTGATTTCCTTTAGGATTGACTGGTTTGATCCCCTTGCAGTCCAAGGGACTCTCAAGAGTCTTCTCCAACACCACAGTTCAAAAGCATCAATTCTTCGGCACTTAGCTTTCTTCATGGTCAAACTCTCACATCCATACATGACTACTGGAATAACCATAGCTTTGACTAGACAGACCTTTGTTGGCAAAGTACTGTCTCTGCTTTTTAATATGCTCTCTAGGTTTGTCATAGCTTTTCTTCCAAGGAGCAAGTATCCTTTAATTTCATGGCCACAGTCACCATCTGCAGTGATTTTGAAGCCCAAGAAAATAAAGTCTCTCACTGTTTCTATTCTTCCCCATCTATTTCCCATGAAGTGATAGGACTGGGTGCCATGATGTTCGTTTTTTGAATGTTGAGTTTTAAGCCAACTTTTTCACTCTCCTCTTTCACTTTCATCAAGAGGTTCTTTACTTCCTCTTTGCTTTCTGCCATAAGGGTGATGTCATTTGCATGTCTGAGGTTATTGCTGTTTCTTTGGGCAAACTTGATTCCAGCTTGTGGTTCATCCAGCCCGGCATTTCACATGATATACTCTGCATTTAAGTTAAATAAGCAGGGTGACAAAATACAGCTTTGACATATTCCTTTTCCAATTTTGAACCAGTCCATTGTTTGATGTCTGGTTCTAGCTATTGTTTCTTACGAGACTGTAACCCAGTCTAAAGGATTGCTGCTCTGTCAGGTATTACTTGAGTGCCTACTCTCTTCTTTGTACTTTCACAGACATTTTAGAAATTCATAATGAATATATAATATGGTCATATTATATATACTAGATAGAACCCTAGATTTTAGCCCTAGAAACCTAAAGTTTAATTGGAGGATTAAGGCTGACATGCATAAAATGTCAATTTGGGCTTGTCACATATTTTCTCATGGTTAAATTCAAGTTATGCATTTTGGGCAGGCATACCTCAGTGCATCATATCCAGGGGTTCATGATATCTGTATCTTAGCAGTGATGATGTTGCCTTTGATCACTTGGTTAAGACAATATCTTGCAAGGTGCTTCCATTGTTAAGTTACTATTTTCTCTTTATAATTAGTGTCTTGTGGGGAGATAGCTTGAGACTATGTAAATATCCTTTTTCTGTCTTACTTTAACCTACTCATTTTAGTATCCATTGATGATTTTTGACTGAAATAATTAATATGGTGGTATTTGTCAAATAGGAATTTTCTATTTCCATGATTCCTTCATTTCTTAATTGGAATTACACTGTGAGGAAAGCCTTCCCTTCTTCTCCATTTACTTAATTATGGCTATATCTTTATATATTGTGCTGGCACTTAATGGACCTTTTTAATCTGAAGACTTATTTGTATCTTAGCTCTGAGAAATTCTATTCCATTATCTTTTAATAACAGCTTTATTGAGGTATAATTCATGTACTTGAGATATAATCAACATACTATATATTTCACCCATTTGAAGTATACAGTTTACTGTCTTTTAGTATATTCAGAATTGTCCATTTAAAAATTTTTCTGTCACCCCAAAAGAAAGTTTTACAGAGAGTTTGAGCCTAGTATAGAAAGTACCTAGGTTAACATTAGTATATTTGCTATAGTTAATGTACCTATATTGTTAGATTATTAACTAGAGTTCATAGTTTATTCAAATTGCCTTCATATGTACTTAATGTTCTTCTTCTGTTTAAAGATCTTATCCAGGATTCACATTGCATTTTGTTGTCATACCTCTTTAGGTTCCCTCTTGGCTGTGACAGTTTCTTAGACTTTCCCTGTTTAATGACCTTGAGAGTTTTAAGGAGGACTGATCATGATGTCTTCCTACTGGAATTTGTCTGATTTTTTTTCATTGTGTATCTCACTGTAGTTTTTATTTGCATTTCCATAATGATAAGTGATGTTGATCATCTTTTCATGTGCTTGTTAGCCATTTGTATATCTTCTTCAGAGAAATGTCTATTCAAATCATTTATGCTTTTTAAAAATCAGGGTGTTTCTTTTGTTGTTGTTGAGTGTTAATTATTCTCTGCATGCTCTAGTTACTCTCTGTATACTCTGCATAGCAACTCTTCTGCTGCTGCTTTTCCCCTTGGTTAGGCAGCTCGGCCAGTCTGCAGACTTTACAGTTATAGTTGGTAGCCCTAATGCATACATCCTGCCTTTTGTTGGCAGAATCCATTCAGTTTCTTTAGAGAACAGTTAACAAGTTTGGGGCCTAATGGTAAATGATGAATTATCTGTGCTGAATACTCAGAATAAGGGAGAGAGGTACATGTTCACAAACAAACCTTTTATTAATCCCTGTGCTTGCAGCCCTGTTGTTACTTTCTCCCCAGATTTTGCACAGATTGGCTCTCCATTCCTCTGAGTCCCTTTGTAATTCAGAGAGTCCTAGGCTGCAGCTTTCTCTTTTACCTCTCTATCCTTCCATCTGCAGGAAATATTTTTAAATCTCTCACTTGATGTGCTCCTAGTGCCCACTGCCTCCCCTGCTTTTTTCCTATTATGGGTTTCTTCCTTTTTGTTATTCTGTACTTTTAGTCCAGTGACTTTGTGGTGATAGAGGGGTGTGTGTGTCTGTGTCTCTAGTCCCCCATTTTGAACTGGAACCAATTAGTTTTGAACTGAAAAAAAAAAAAAATCCACACACATACACTTTACTTTGGTCATATTATTTTCTTACTCTAAAACCTGTAACTGATTCATGTTCAGTTCAGTTCAGTCGCTCAGTCATGTCTGACTCTTTGCAACCCCATGAACCTCAGTACACCAGGCCTCCCTGTCCATCACCAACTCCTGGAATTTACCCAAACTCATCCCCATTGAGTCGGTGATGCAACCCCTTCTCCTCTCGCCTTCAGTCTTTCCCAGCATCAGGGTCTTTTCCAGTGAGTCAGCTCTTCACATTAGGTGGCCAAAGATTTGGAGTTTCAGTTTCAACATCAGTCCTTCCAATGAACACCCAGGACTGATCTTTAGGATGGACTGGTTGGATCTCCTTGCAGTCCAAGGGACTCTCAAGAGTCTTCTCCAACACCACAGTTCAAAAGCATCAATTCTTTGGCTCTCAGCTTTCTTTATAGTCCAACTGTCACATCCATACATGACCACTGGAAAAACCATAGCCTTGACTAGATGGATCTTTGTTGGAAAATAATGTCTCTGCTTTTTAATATGTGATTCATGTTACTTACAGGATAAAGTCCATGCTATTTCTTAGTCTCCTTGCAATTTTCTTTCTGTGTCAGTTCATGGCTTCTATAAAACATGTTGCTGAAACAGGACTTCTGTTCTTAGGTTTTGATTCAGAATTATTTTGTCATATCCAAAAGGGAGATAATATTTATTTTGTAGGACTTTTTGTTTAGGATCAGCTGAGATAATGCATGTAAATATACTTTGATCACTTTAATATATATGCAATATATATGCTACAAATATTATTTATTATTTTACTCTCAAATGTTCTATGAATTTGTGTATTATACATGTAATATATATATAGCATATGTAATATATACAAATATTATTCATTATTTTACTCTCAAAAGTACTATGAATTTGTACATTACCAGTTATATTTCATACTAAGCCTCATGATAGAATAAAGTGTTCAAACTAATCTTTTTTTTTTAATTTTATTTTATTTTTAAACTTTACATAATTGTATTAGTTTTGCCAAATATCAAAATGAATCCATCACAGGTATAAATGTGCTCCCCATCCTGAACCCTCCTCCCTCCTCCCTCCCCATACCATCCCTCTGGGTCGTCCCAGTGCACTAGCCCCAAGCATCCAATATTGTGCATTGAACCTGGACTGGCATCTCGTTTCATACATGATATTTTACATGTTTCAATGCCATTCTCCCAAATCTTCCCACCCTCTCCCTCTCCCACAGAGTCCATAAGACTGTTCCATACATCAGTGTCTCTTTTGCTGTCTCGTACACAGGGTTACTGTTATCATCTTTCTAAATTGCATATATATGTGTTAGTATACTGTAATGGTGTTTTTCCTTCTGGCTTACTTCACTCTGTATAATAGGCTCCAGTTTCATCCACCTCATTAGAACTGATTCAAATGAATTCTTTTTAATGGCTGAGTAATACTCCATTGTGTGTATGTACCACAGCTTTCTTATCCATTCATCTGCTGATGGACATCTACGTTGCTTCCATGTCCTGGCTATTATAAACAGTGCTGCGATGAACATTGGGGTACACGTGTCTCTTTCCCTTCTGGTTTCCTCCGTGTGTATGCCCAGCAAACTAATCTTTAGTGATATTTAAATGTTTTCATAATTTTTAGTATTTCTACTTTTGTTTATAGCATCTAATTTTCTCTTTAGAAAGTTATAGTTATAAATTAAACATTTTCAACATGAGAAGGTAGCAGACTCTTTTACAGTACCTAACAGCGTCAGCTTATTTAAGAAATACTGTATTAATTTATGCTTCTTTAAATAACCTTATTTTACTTTGAGCTAACCACTCTTTCAGAAAAGTGGTTTTACTGTTTTTTTGTCAGCTGGTTAGTTGGTTTTCATTTAGTGATATTGCTATTTCTTCAGCAAATATTTGGATTATTAGATTAATTATAATCCATTTAAGATGTGACAATAGTATTGATATTTAATCTCTTTCAGTGAAATTGTTTTTTCAGTTCCTTTAATTATTGTATATTGGCTTTAATTTTTCCCCTCTCTCTTTCTTTAATTTAGCATGCCAGAGAGTACTGGTGGATCTTTTGGTATCTTTGATGAGTTCAAGAACATGTTCAGAAGAGCTAACCCTTCTTTTGAGAATATTTCTGGAGAAATCTCCTTGTACAGTAAATATGCTATAATTTGACATTTTTTCACTGATGCCTAATAGAATTTTTTTTTTTTAGAAATCACTAAGCTCCCTCTTTTGATGTGGTAACTGTTATACAGTCAACTCCATGTTATTGTGTGAAATTCTCAATTTTTTTTTAATTTAATTTAATTTTTTTTGCTGTTAATATCGGGTCTTTCCCTGCAGAGTTTTTTAAAAAATTTATTTATTTTAATCGGAGGCTAATTACTTTACAATATTGTAGTGGTTTTGCCATACAAAATTCTCAATTTTATTATTATACAATGTTAACTATTTCACTTCTGTTTTGGCAAGCTAGATACATCATTGGGGTCATAATCCCTTTACCTGATTCCACCCCAAGTCTATGTGCTTAAGAAATGCTGAATAATTTTAATTACTAAAGATAATTATGAGTAATGATAACCATTTTGAAGGTTATCATGTTTTTTAGAAAATTATTATTCACTCTTCATTTATCTTCTATCACTTGTCTGTTGGTGCAACTTAGTGATTTTTAGACTCTTCTTTGCCGAGAAGCCCATTTTTATAATGAAATCTTGACTCAAAGCTTAAGCATTAAAACAGAAAGCCTTGGAGCTACTTTCTTTGAAGTAGGATTGGAGAATGTTCCTTGAGCCCTGCCTGTTTCACCACCCTACTTGAGCCTTATAGACTCTGAAGGAGCTCTGTGGAACATGAGGTCAAAAACCACTAGTGCAGACATTGAGGACTGACTATGTATTTATGGGATGTTTCTGTTCTATTTTTTCTGAGTTCATTTATCATAGTAATCGACATTAGATGTTATTTTATGAATGGGTAGGACATTGTACTGGCTTAATCTTTTCTGTTTTTTTTTACTAGTCTCCTTAGTCATTGCTTTTCCCTTTAATTAAATACTTGTTTCCTCTCATCTCTTTTGTACATTCTGTGTTTCAGTTTAACCAGAAACTTGTAATTATAAATAAATCTAAAAAAGATGAAAATTTTTTATTTGATTAGGGAAAAGGCATGTAAAATAAGGTGGATAGTAACTGAGCACTCAATTTTATGAAGTCAGTCATGCCATAAATACCATTCAGAAACCTAAAGAATTTTCAAGGTCTCTGGTTCTATCCCTCATTTAAAAATAATTGAGAGAAGTAACTGTAGTGCACTTGGAAATAAACACCTTTCTTTGGTAGACAGTAGATATGATTCCCGATACAATCATTGTACTTAATTTCTAATACTTAAAACCAGCTCAGAACTTTTTAGGTTTGAACCTTTTTAAAATCTTCTAAATCTAAAACAAATTAACCACAAGAGATTATATGTTTTAAGACTGAAATCTCTTTCATATTTTGAAAAGTGAAAGTGAAGTTGCTCAGTTGTGTCTGACTTTTTGCGACCCAATGGACTATAGCCTACCATGCTACACCGTCCATGGGATTTTCCAGGCAAGAGCGCTGGAGTGGGTTGCCATTTCCTTCCCCAGAGGATCTTCCCAACCCAGGTATCGAACCTGGGTCTTCTGCATTGTAGGTAGACACTTTACCGTCTGAGCCAATATCGTAACGCACAAAAATGAAAATTTTAATGATATAGTAGGTAGGAAGTTATTTAAATATAAATGCTGATATACGTATGTGTATGTTTGTATTTTTGTTTATAACCTGATTTTCAAGATTATTATGTACCTTGTAACATGGCTGTAAAGTTTTGTTTGGTTTTCTCTTCCTTTAGGAAATTCTTCTTCTGGGTATTCTGAAAATTGTTGAAAGTGACATTACTATGAGTCCTTCACAGTATCTAACCTTCCCTTTACTGCATACTCCAAATTTAAGCAATGGTGTTTCATCACAAAAGTGCCCCGGGATCCTCAACAGTAAGGCCATGGGGCTGTTGAGAAGAGCGAGAGTGTCACAGAGTAAGAAAGAGGGCGACAGTGAGAGTTTTCCCCAGCAGCTGCTTTCCTCTTGGCACATAGCCCCGGTCCACTTGCCTTTGCTTGGACAGCCACACCTGTCAGAAGGTTTCAGCATTTCCCTGTGGTTTAATGTGGAGTGTATCCATGAACCTGAAAGTACCACAGAAAAAGGAAAGAAGACAAGGAAAAGAAACAAGTCACTGGTTTTATTGGACAGTAGTTTTGATGGAACAGGTATGACAACAGCATTATCTGTGTACTAAGACTTTTCAGAAGGCAGTTTTAGTTGAGCACTAGGAACACAGTGATACTCTGACTTACTGTCCACACGTTCTTCATGGAATGCCTGAGTGATGGTAGGTTCTGACGTACCAAAGCCTGAGTGGTCGGACAGCCTTAAACACTATTTTCTTCTGTACTTTTGCTTAGTGTGGGGTGGGAGGGGGAGTATGAGGAGGGAGGCAGGTGGACCACCACATACACAACTGCTCTGGGATCACCAACCCCATTTTATGCCTCTGTCGTGGTCCCATTACTGGGTTAGGGTGGCTCCTGATACTTGAAAAGGAAGGCGTAGAACCCTGTAGCCGCTTTACCATCCTTCTCTTACCTGTTCCCTGTCTCCTGTCATTCCACCTCCATTTCATCTCCTTTCTCTCTTGTAGTTCAAGCTCTCCTTCTTACGCTGTATCTTACCTCAGTGCCTCTCTCCTAGTTCCTGTCACAAAATGTGTAACCCCATCAGCCAACCTCCAGAGTGAGAATAAATTTCATTCCAGTTCTTTCTACAGCCTATTGAATCACTCTTTTGTGACTATGAAACTGCTAGGTAGAAAGGACTTGTTCATTAAAAAGCAGTTTATGGTGGTAGGAAAATGGGCTAATTCTTATGGTCTGTGGAATGAATGAAATGACTGAGCCAGAGGTTTGGCTTCCACTGACCTATAGATAGAGAAGAAAACCTTAATGACACTGTCAAGACTGAAGGGTGGGAAGTGTCACCTGGTATCTACAGTTGGAGCTCTGAGTCTACTTTTCCACAGACATATTTCCAAGTTATTAGCATAGCATACTTAGGTATTTTTATGGGTTAGCCTAGGAAGTTGAACTTTTAAGAAATCTTAGCAGATAATTTAATGTGTTGGGTAGTTAATACAGTTTTCTTTTATAAATTGTACATCGAAAGAGCAGAGCAAAATGACCTAATACAGAAAACTCTCCATGTACATTAGATAGCACCTCATCGGTAATATCACATGTACATTGTTTAGACCTGTCAATTCTTAGGTGGCAAAATTCAATTTACATTACTTTTCCACTCAGTTTTTGTCAGATGCTTGACTAATCATCCTAACATCTTTTTTTCATAGAGAACAACAGACTGGAAGGTGCAGCATATGTGAATCCTGGTGAAAGGCTCATAGAAGAAGGTTGTGTTCATATGATCTCATTGGGATCCAAAGCACTGATCATCCAAGTGTGGGCTGATCCCCACACCGGCACTTTTATCTTTCGGTAATAATTATCCTCAACTCTGCCCCCCATGAATAGCTTAGGTATTTAAATAATTTATGTAAAAGACATTAATGTGAAATCTGCTATAAAGATAATTGTGACAAAATAGAAAACTCTTATTTAAAAAAAAGAAGGTAGATTCAAACAATATAATCTTTGTAATAATATATAAAATCTGTAATTAAACTCTAAGTTCACTATGTTAATTCTCAGTGTATCTTAGACCAAATACTTACTTAAGTCTTATATATGGATGTATTCTATCTGATTGCAGTGATCTTATGATGTTGTTAACAGGCAGCTGTTTTTCATGGAGATTATATATTTAATAGCCATTATCTCATAGACTTAGGTTCTCATTGCTGTCTTGTCCTTTTTTCTTGGCTCCTTTGTTAACTAGTATAGATACAAGTCTTTTATTTGTACTGAGTGAATATGAATGGTATGATACTATTTTTATAAATATGTAAAAGTTGGATCATAAAGAAGGTGGCTGAGCGCTGAAGAATTGATGCTTTTGAACTGTGGTGTTGGAGAAGACTCTTGAGAGTCCCTTTAACTGCAGGGAGATCAAACGAGTTAGTCCTAAAGGAAATCAGTCCTGAATATTCATCGGAAGGACTGATGCTGAAACTGATGCTCCAGTACTTCAGCCACGTGCTGCAAAGAGCCAACTCGTTGGAAAATACCCTGATGCTGGGGAAGATTGAAGGCAGAAGGAGAAGGGGATAACAGAGGACAAGATGGTTGAATGGCATCACCGACTCAATGGACATGAGTTTGAGCAAACTCTGGGAGATGGTAAAGGACAGGGAAGCCTGGCAAGCTGCAGTCCATGGGGTCGCAAAGAGTCAGGCACCGCTGAGCAACTGAACTACAATAATGTTTATTAAAATTTAAGTAAAATATTTTACTTAGGGATCTGCATTCTGTAAATGTTATAAAGGTTACTAGGTAGTTTATGTAAATTATATCTTAATTCTCTTAGTAATCCCTCAGAGTAGGTTAGACCAATGATACATACTAGCATTTAGATATTTATGTATATGTATTAATTTCTGTATGAAGCAAACATTGCACTAAAAGGGCAATGGGTATATAGATAGTAATAATAAATTTTTTTTTTTGCAAATTGAATCCTGAAGATTATTGCCCAAATTGTTAATACTAGCAAATGAGCCAAATCTGTTTTTAAGTTCATGAATTGAGGTTATAGTATAATAAAATAATCAAGCAGATTATGATATAAAACAAAGACCTCCTGACTTTTCAAGTTAGTTTAATACTAGAACTGGTTTTTAAATTTTACTTAAATATCTAGAGTTATACTTAACTATACATGTTAAAAACTGATACCAGAAATTTCATGTTTCAGCCTATACCTTTACTCTTTTTGTTCAGTGTCTGCATGGATTCAAACGATGATACAAAAGTTGTGTTACTAGCACAGGTTGAATCACAGGAGAATATTTTCCTCCCAAGCAAATGGCAACATTTAGTACTCACCTACTTACAGCAGCCCCAAGGGAAAAAGAATATCCATGGGAAAATCTCCATATGGATCTCTGGACAGAGGTATGAAACACTTTTAGTAAATACTTAATAATCTCAGTTATAATTTTAATTATTATGTTACAGCTTCTGATACAAATTACAAAAAGACTGTAGATGAAATTTACTGTATTTTAATAGGAATCTGTCAAGTGAGATATTTTTCTTTTTTATCACTTACATACAAAATTAATTTGCCTTAGAAGAAACTGTTGAAGATTAATATTTGGATCTGGGGGACCATGCACAAATCTGAACATTTAGACATTTATGAATTTAGTCCAGCAAGGCCATATAAGATAAATCCATAAGGCATTATTTAAGTGGCTAATAAAGCTAATACCAAAATTAAATCTAGAGTTTCAAAAGAAATTAGAATGACTAGAAAAAAATATAAACCAGTATATTAAGATAGAAACCTAGAAATATACCACATGAAATATACCAGGTTTGGTTATAGTACTATTTGACTTTTACAAACCAGGAGAACTGTGAGTCAAATTAATAAGAAATATCTTGTGAAATATCTTAATGTAAAGTTTAACTCAGAGAGAGTTGTAAGGTATCTTGGATTTGTAAGAGTTGCAAAGTATTTTATTGAATGAAATAGCATGAAAGGGAATACAGAATTGGAAACTAGTATAACACAGGAAAGGACCGAGCTGGTTGGAAGGAATATCTAAGTTGAATGATGAAAAAGAAAAATGAACGGGCATGGTGATGCTGTGTGACAGCAGCTTTGAATCCAGGATGAGGCTGCTAGACCTTTTGCAAGGTGCTTTATATACATTATCGTCCAATTCTCTCTAAAGTCTCTCAGAGTAGATTAGATCATAGAGATAACATATACCCTCAGCACAAATTAATTGATTTTTTCGTTCATTTGTTCATCAAATATTTATTGAGGAATTGCTATGTGCTGAGCACATGCAATATTAGGCCTGGGAGCTTGGTAAACAAGACAGACATGTCCCCTGCCTTTTGGGGGTTCATAGTTCAGTGAAGAAGCAGACAGCAAGGTACACAATTAAACGCGTGTGTATAAATCATGATAGGTACTGTGAAGACAACAAATGGGTCCCGAGACAGAAAATACCTGGTTTCCTGCTTAAGAGAAGGGCATCAGGGAAGACCTATCTAGAAAGAGATTATTTAAGCTGAGACCTGAAGGAAGGAGATGGAGTTTTGCATGAACAAGAGGGAGGAAGAGCGAGCCAGGCAGAGGAAAGGGCCTGTGAGAAAGAAGGGAAGCCTGTGTGCCTGTCAGCTCTGCTCTGGAGGCTGCGGGAGTCGACTGCTTACAGCCTTGCAGCCTCAGGAAGGCTGGGAGAAGAGGCTTGTGAACAGCTTTGGGGTAGCCAGTCCGCAGTGTCTGCCAAAGGAAACAGTTTATTCATTTTAAAAAGTACATGAAAATATGTCATTGAATCTCAATTTCTGTAATCCAAAGAAAATATTTTCTGAGAAGTTCTGTCTTCACAACTGCCTAAGCCTGAAGGCAGCTGTGGCACATCAGTATATGTTTCCAGAACCTTGAATTGGTTGGGATTGCGGATGGGACTGTGAGAGTCTGATGGACACTCTTCTCATTTCTGGAACTCTCAGCACCTACCAGGCAGTGTAGTAAGCACTTTGCACAGATGACCTCATTTAGTCCTTCTAGCCGCACAACAAAGTAAGAGATGCCTCTGTCCTTCCATGTGAGGCAGCGGAAACCCAAAATGCTGCTTGCAGTGAGGAGGGTGGCTGAAACTCAACCTGGACTCTGAGCCTGGATAGAGCCCTGCTTTAAAACCCTCTGCTCTCTTTAACGGGCTTCCCAGGTGACTTGGTGGTAAAGAATCTGCTTGCCAGTGCAGGGGATGCAGGAGGAAGATCCCCTGGAGGAGGAAATGGCAACCCACACCAGTATTCTTGCTTGGAGAATCCCATGGACAGAGGAGCCTGGCAGGCTACAGTCCATGGGGGTCACAAAAAGTTGGACACGACTGACCATCCACATACATGCTTTACTAACCCTACAGCCTTTTGGTGAGTCAGGCAGGCTGACAGATATAGGAATCATAAACTAATCATTACACATATTCAGAATGAGTGTCTAGATGTTCTCTGTGGCCAGTTCTGAAGTTATGAACATAGCACTCAATTTTTACTCACCCACTTATTTGAACATTACTTTGAATTTACCATTTGGTATAAGTTAATGATTTTATCTAGTAAAAGAGCATTGAGCAAGTGATCAAGGAATATAAGGAATATATTATTCCTTTGATTTAAATTTGGCACTCTATCACTCTCGGAACTAATAAAGTTATTTCTACAAGTAATACATTTCAAGATGTAACGACACTGAAAAAAAATTGTTAATATTTTCTGCTAATTTTTATTTGATGAACAGAACACAAATCTGGTAGGAATATATGGCACATAGTAGATAGTGTGAATTATTTTAGTGTTTGTTGAACTCATCTTGTATTGATTTTACAGGTTTTCTTTACCCTTAAGAACTGAATTAAGTCATAGTGCCACTAGGTGGCAGTACTGTTTCAGTTACAGCCATTTAGTTGGTTCAAGAGAGAGATGCCTGCACAGGAATAGGTGTCTCACTATAATGTTGTATGTCAATTGAACTTCAATAAAAAGGTTAGATCACATCTTTCCTTTGTTAATAATATTCCTATTTAAATAGCTAAATGTATATATTAAGTATGGAATAGAAAGCCTTAAGGGAAAATTTTTAAATAAATATATACCAAGATAGAATTTCTCATTATTAGCTTATTCTAAGTGCTTTGTCTTCGGAGAAGGCAATGGCACCCCACTCCAGTACTCTTGCCTGGAAAATCCCATGGGCAGAGGAGCCTGGTGGGCTGCAGTCCATGGGGTCGCTGAGGGTCGGACATGACAGCGATTTCACTTTCTCTTTTCACTTTCATGCATTGGAGAAGGAAATGGCAACCCACTCCAGTGTTCTTGCCTGGAGAATCCCAGGGACGGGGGAGCCTGGTGGGCTGCCATCTATGGGGTCGCACAGAGTCGGACACGACTGAAGCGACTTAGCAGCAGCAGCAGCAGCAAGTGCTTTGTCTTATTCACAAACTTTGTCTTTACAAGCTACCTTCATTATCTTAAGAGAGTTTAAAACACTCTAGAATGAGGCAAGAGCTCGGCACTCTGCAATTTAAACAAGAAGATGAAGTTCTCCCATCGTGTGTGTCTCTAGGAGAAAGCATTAGTTTACCTTTTCCTACTTTGCCTTTTGTGAGGGTTCCTATAACTTTTATCCATGAAGAAAAGCAAGAGATTAATCAAAAGCTCTGCAGTATTTAGTGCTGAAAACAAAGAAAATGCAAAAAAAGCATTGGCGTTTCAGTGCCTTGTCAGAACAAAACCTGAAGAAGTGATACTCTTCCTGATTAGTTTTTGAAGAGGGCATGAGGTTTTAGGAATTGTGTACTGAGATGGGAGACTTTCTGGTAAAATCAGGGAGAGGTGGTAGATTTGTATTTTAAACCAGGAAGGTGAATTTGTAGAAGTCAAGTGGCAAAGGAAACTTGCAACAAATGTCCAGTCATACTTCCCTTGGCCTGGTGCGGATCACCAGGCGTCTCTGCCCCTTCCTCTTCTTTGGGGGGTTGTGGACCACCAGCACCTTGGACCAAGAGACAAGAGGATCAGTCCTTCTCTCTCGCCCATTACCAATTATCCAATACTGAACCAAGAAACTTGTTCAAGAATTTCGTGTTATTAAACATTCACACTTCAAAAATCCCTGAAGTACCTCATTGTGGTTTTGATTTGCATTTCTCTGATAATGAGTGATGTTGAGCATCTTTTCATGTGTTTCTTAGCCATCTGTATGTCTTCTTTGGAGAAATGTCTATTTAGTTCTTTGGCCCATTTTTTGATTGGGTCGTTTGTTTTTCTGGAATTGAGCTGCAGGAGTTGCTTGTATATTTTTGAGATTAGTTGTTTGTCAGTTGCTTCATTTGCTTCATTTCACACCAGTCAGAATGGCTGCGATCGAAAAGTTTACAAGCAATAAACGCTGGAGAGGGTGTGGAGAAAAGGGAACCCTATTACGCTGTTGGTGGGAATGCAAACTAGTACAGCCACTATGGAGAACAGTGTGGAGATTCCTTAAAAAACTGGAAATAGAACTGCCTTATGATCCAGCAATCCCACTGCTGGGCATACACACTGAGGAAACCAGAATTAAAAGAGACATGTGTACCCCAATGTTCATCGCAGCACTGTTTATAATAGCCAGGACATGGAAGCAACCTAGATGTCCATCAGCAGACGAATGGATAAGAAAGCTGTGGTACACATACACAATGGAGTATTACTCAGCCATTAAAAAAAATACATTTGAATCAGTTCTAATGAGGTGGATGAAACTGGAGCCTATTATACAGAGTGAAGTAAGCCAGAAAGAAAAACACCAATACAGTATCCTAATGCATATATATGGAATTTAGAAATGGTAACGACAACCCTGCATGTGAGACACCAACAGAGACACAGATGTATAGAACAGTCTTTTGGACTCTGTGGGAGAGGGAGGGGGGAATGATTTGGGAGAATGGCATTAAAACATGTATAATATCATATAAGAAATGAATCGCCAGTCCAGGTTCAATGCAGGATACAAGAAACTTGGGGCTGGTGCACTGGGATGACCCAGAGGCATGGTATGGGGAGGGAGGTGGGAGGGGGTTCAGGATTGGGAACACGTGTACACCCATGGCGGATGCATGTTGATGTATGGCAACACCAATACAATATTGTAAAGTAAATAATAATAATAAAATAAAAATAAATAAAAATAAAAATCCCTGAAGTAATTGATTTAACTTTGTTTTTAATGTAGGAAGCCTGATGTTACTCTGGATTTTATGCTTCCAAGAAAAACAAGTTTGTCATCTGACAGCAATAAAACATTTTGCATGATCGGCCATTGTTTATCATCCCAAGAAGAATCTTTGCAATTGGCTGGAAAATGGGACCTGGGAAATTTACTCCTCTTCAATGGTATGTTTTTCCCCTTTAAAGCATTTTCAAGTTTTTCCTTCAGTTAACAAGTATTAAACTAAGTTAATTGTCCTGGATAAAGTATTTATCCCCGTTCCTTTACTTGTACTTAATAAGTACTGTATTTCCTAGATTCCAAGATGTACTGTTTTAACATATTTATAATCTAAGTGGTTCTTATAATTGATACATATATTTAATGCAAAGGCACATATCCTCCCCCACCCCACTGCCAAAGAGAAGCTTATATTAAATCACTTTATAATCCTAGAAAATGCATTATAGCAGGTAAAGTTAGACTGGCTGTCTCTCTTACTTATAATTTTAGTATATTATATAAAAATACCAAATTTTAGGTGAAGAAGAAATACATGATTTTTAAAAATGTATTACTCAACCTGCCACATAATAGCATTTAGACAGTGTTTATTGAATAAATAGATGGATGGATGAAGGAGTAATGATACCAATCCATATGTTGTTTTTAAAAGGAATTCACTGAGATAAAATTTCCATTTGCAAAAAAAAAAAAAAAAGGACAAAACCAAAAAATCCCTATTTTTAGCTTAAAGAACAAATATAAATATTATTACTTTATTTTACCAAGAGTTTTACAGATAACTTTATATATATACATATATATATATTAATTCATCTTACATCCAGAGTTGCTATAGATTACTTGCTCATTACACCAATTTGAAAATTGAGGCTTTATTAATTTTGAAAGATACAGTGAACAACTAAAGAATCTAGCAAAAACCCTCTGATTTCTTATTTTTATGAAAAATTCTGGAGTATTTTAAATAAGGAACTTTTTTTTTTTTTTGCTATTCAGGGGCTAAGATTGGCTCGCAAGAGGCATTTTATCTGTATGCTTGTGGACCCAACCATACGTCCATAATGCCATGTAAATATGGCAAGCCTGTGAATGACTACTCCAAGTACATTAATAAAGAAATTTTGCAATGTGAACAAATCAGAGAACTTTTTATGACCAGCAAAGATGTGGACATTGGTCTTTTAATTGTAAGTTTTCATTTTATAGGTTTTAACTTTTTAGAAACTGTTATGTATGTTTATTGAATGTGAATTAGCTGTGATTTGATTTTTAGAGTTTTTCTGTTTCTCAACATTTTCTTTACTTACAAATGTTTTTCTTTTTAATTAAAATACTTTGACTTCCTCAAAATTTGTTTTCAGGTTTCAAATTTTCATCTGCTTTTCCTTGGAACTATATTTCTATACTAAGTATTAGTTTAGGTTATACCTGTTGTTAATCATTCGAGAAAAACATTTATGATATAACATATAATACATGTTAGCCTTAAAAATTGCTTATTATATTTCCTTTCCATACTTATAAATAAGTGCTAATTTTTATTTATATTAATTTTAATTATACATATTCAGATTTTAGAATATTTATTCTTTAATACAACAGCAGCTAGAATTTTGCTTTCAAATTATTGCTGATTCTGCTTATATGAGACTTTTGATTGCATTTTATATATTATTCTAATATATTGTTATACTAATACACAGTTTAGGAGTATTGTGATAGATACTTTTCATTATAGCAACTAGGAAACTGATCCTTCATAGTCTAAAACATGTAAGTCTTGAGTGGTATTAAGTATCTGTGGTAAAATAGATATAGAATTTAACTAAAGATCTGGTATTAGACCCACAATCTTTTTCTCCGTAAGGAATATTCAGAAATGGAGATTAAGGGCATTTTGGCTGTCCACTGTTATTGAATGGGGGCCAGAGATTGTAAATATTCTATAACGCACGGGTAGTATCCAACCAGAATCACCCAGAGGACTTGCCAAAACATAGATTGCTTCAGTAGATCTGAAGTGTGGCCCAAGAATTTGCATTTTTGACAACTTCCCAGGTGATGCTGCTGCTCTTGGTTGGGGCCCACATACTGAGTATCTCTGCTTTAGGAAGACCAAGGAGCTCGTACAATGGATGTTTGTTCAGATAATTTTAGCTCTCTAGTTTTTGGTTAATCCCTTTTTCACAAAAAAATACGTATTCTTAACCTTTTATTTTGCCTGAAAAGAATGGAGGTTATAATTCATAAAATTCAACAGAAATTATCACAAGTAAAAATTATACAGGTTTTATGTGAAAAATCTTTTTTGAAAGCATATTTTTTTAAGCCTGACTTTTTTAGCTTGCTATTTTGGGGTTATGAGACATCAGTAAGAGGTCAGACAGACATGGTGCCCTCCTAGCAAGGTGTTGGTATCAGATGGGACTTGTTTCAGATAATTGGCATTTTACCAGATTTTTAATGAAAACTACTGTAGATTTATGATTTTGTTTTACCCAGCATAATCATGTACAGTAGACTGTGTCATCAGTTTGGTTGGTCTGCAAAGGTGCTAGATGATGTCTGATGAAACTATACTTGCATCACGGTGGTGAAAATGATGGAAGCCCAGAGCCCCCAGCTGCTACACCATTTTCCACAAGCGTGATCTTCTGTAGCGGCCTCCATTGAGAGCACCTCAGAGTTCATTTTGTTTTTAAAGTTTACCATAATTTTTAAAGTAATTGATAGAATATTTGACAGAGAGCTAGAACCTAATCAAAACTACCCTTTGGTTGGGATAAATACTCACTTTGTTAGGTATGCTGATAGTTTGGAGTTTTATTCTAGTGGAAAGAATGCTCTAGTTTATAGAGTCATATTTAAAATGAGTAGGCAGCCCATGAGCAAATTCAATACCAAAATACGTTTGAATACATTGACCCAGAGTCCCATCTCATAGGGTTGTAACGATTGGTTACTATTTATAAATGCATAGAACAGTTCATAGAACATGAGTACGGTAGGGATTTGTTACTGGTGATAGGTGTAATTTCATGTTTATTCTCAAAAGATCAAAGCTGGAATTTTTCTCAGCCTTCATATGGTTTACATGTATTGACCACTCCTAAATGAAATGGGTCTTTTTCTTTGTGGAGAGCTGTCTTGCTTCTCATGTCTATCTTTGTTTTGTGCAGTGACTGTCTTTTTTAAAACAAAGAAAAAGATTTTTTGCTTGTCTTTTCACTTTGAAATAATCCATTTGCTAGTTGATAATGTACTTTTTAAACTGTTTAGTTATTGAAGGAAAATATTTGTGTTTCAGGAAAGTCTTTCAGTTGTATATACAACTTACTGTCCTGCTCAGTACACCATCTATGAGCCAGTTATTAGACTTAAAGGTCAAATGAAAACCCAACTCTCTCAAAGACCCTTCAGCTCAAAAGAAGTTCACAATATCTTATTAGAACCTCATCATCTAAAGAATCTCCAGCCCACTGAATGTAAAACCCTTCAAGGCATTCTGCATGAGATTGGTGGAACTGGTATATTTGTCTTTCTCTTTGCTAGGGTAAGAATCACTGATTGTAAATTTATTTAAAGAGAAACTACTTCTTTATTATTGATAACTTTTAGGATTCTTTTTTGATTAACAGTAAAGCTATGTATCAACTATATTAAACTTTCAAGATTAAAAAAGCACACATTGTTTAGAATGTCATCAAAGTTTCTACCACAATAATTTTTTTGTTAAAATTTCTTTTTAATTTATGAAGATTTGGGACTTCCTTGGTGTTCTTGTGGTTGATTTTCCACTCCCAATGCCAAGGGCACAGGTTCGATCCCTGGTCAGGGAACTAAGAATCCTGCATGCCACGTGGTCCAGCCAAATAAATAAATTAATTAAATAATTTATGAAGATGTCAGAGTCTTCTGTTATCTAGAAATGTAATTAGAACCATTAACTATTAAGTGTATAAGATTTAATATTGCCAATGAGAAAAAAAAATGCTATAATAAAAATAGAGAAGAAATGTATTTCTTAAAACAAGATTTGTGAAACTTGTTTTTCCCTTGAAACTTCCATATGCTTGGAGAAAAATAAAGGTCAACAAATAAGTACAAAAATAACTCATTTGGGATTGAAATTTTTTGAAAGAGAAGGAGAAAGTCAAAAAGTTTGACTCACACCATGGATACTGTTTTAGAGAATTAAGTTTATTTATCTGTTGTGTTTAGCCATCTGTGGACTGGAACAATCTCTTTCCTGAGGTGGAGTAGACAGTGGTTGTACATGACTGTTTCAAGGACTGCTGAAATCCAAATAGAGGGTACAAATGGTCTCGCTTCAGTACGAATCATTTCTACTTCCTTGTGGTCCAAATCCTTGTTTAATTAAAGCAACCCTGATCTTTTTCACTTCCAAATTTTATGCTTAAGTGTAACTTCTGCACCATTGTCATATGTCTCCCTTTCTTTTTTTTCTTTAGTGGGGGCACCTTTGATTACTTTTGTAATAAGAGACATATCAATGTTAGTTGTTATTGTTACTGTGCTTATAAAATAAATACTTGGTTAGCATTTGACCTGCCATACTCTAAGCTTTCTTTCTTTTTCTTTTTCCATTTTTAATAGCTTTTTTGCATGTAGTATCTAGTTGAATAGATAGTAAACTAGTGTTTTAAAATAAAAACTTTTCATTTAACTTCTCATCAACATTTTGTGATCTACTTTTATAGCTTTGTATAATTTCAAAATGTGTATACTTGGTTTTTCCTTTTTCATCAAGTTTAGTCGGTTCGGTTCAGTTGCTCAGTTGTGTCTGACTCTGCAACCTCATGGACTGCAGCACACCAAACTTCCCTGTCCATCACCAACTCCCAGAGTTTGCTCAAATTCATGTCCATCAAGTCAGTGATGCCATCCAGCCATCTCATCCTCTATCGTCCCCTTCTCCTCCTGCCTTCAATCTATCCCAGCATCAGAGTCTTTTCCAATGAGTCAGTTCTTTGCATCAGGTGGCCAAAGTATTGGAGCTTCAGCATCAGTCCTTCCAGTGAATATTCAGGACTGATTTCCTTTAGGATTGACTGGTTGGATCTCCTTGCAGTCCAAGGGACTCTCAAGAGTCTTCTCCAGTACCACAGTACAAAAGCATCAATTCTTTGGTGCTCAGCTTTCTTTATGGTCGAACTCACATCCATACATGACGACCGGAAAAACCATAGCTTTGAATAGATGGACCTTTATTGGCAAAGTAATGTCTGCTTTTTAATATGCTATCTAGGTTGATCATAACTTTTCTTCCAAGGAGCAAGCGTCTTAATTTCATGGCTGCAGTCACCATCTGCAGTGATTTTGGAGCCCAAGAAAATTAAGTCTGTCACTGTTTCCATTGTTTCCCCATCTATTTGCCATGAAGTGATGGAACCGGATACCATGATCTTCATCTTTTGAATGTTGAGTTTTAAGCCAACTTTTTAATTCTCCGCTTTCACTTTCATCAAGAGGCTTCTTTAGTTCCTCTTTGCTCTCTGCCATAAAAGTGGTGTCATCTGCATATCTGAGGTTATTTCTATTTCTCCTGACAATCTTGATTCCAGCGTGTGCTTCATCCAGCCTGGCATTTCACATGATGTACTCTGCATATAAAATAAATATTAAAGTTAAATAAGCAGAGTGACAATTTACAGCCTTGACATATGCCTTTGCCAGTTTTGAACCACTTTACCTGCTTCCTGAGAAATGGAACATTGTTCCATGTCAGTTTCTAACTGTTGCTCCTTGATCTGCACACAGATTTCTCAGGAAGCAGGTAAAGTGGTCATCTCTTGAAGAATTTTTCAGTTTTTTGTGATCCTCAGAAAGGCTTTAGTGTAGTCAATAAAACAGAAGTGGATATTTTTCTGGAATTTTCTTGCCTTTTCTGTGATCCAGCGGATGTTGGCCATTTGATCTCTAGTTTCTCTGCCTTCTCTAAATCCAGCTTGAACATCTGGAAATTCTTGGTTCACGTACTGTTGAAGCTTAGCTTGGAGAATTTTGAACATTACTTTGCTAGTGTTTGAGATGAGTGCAATTGTGTGGTAGTTTGAATGTTCTTTGGCATTGCCTTTCTTTGGGATTAAAATGAAAACTGACTTTTTCCAGTCCTGTGGCCACTGCTAAGTTTTCCAAATTTGCTGGCATATTGAGTGCAACACTTTCACAGCATCATCTTTTAGAATTTGAAATAACACAGCTGGAATTCCATCACCTCCACTAGCTTTGTTCATAGTGATGCTTCCTAAGACCCACTTGACTTCACACTCCAGGATGTCTGGCTCTAGATGAGTGATCACACCATCGTGGTTATCTGAGTCATTAAGATCTTTTTTGTATAGTTCTTCTGTGTTTTTTTGACACCTTTTCTTAATATCTTCTGCTTCTGCTAGGTCCATACCATTTCTGTCTTTTATTGAGCCCATCTTTGCATGAAATGTTCCCTTGGTGTATCTAATTTTCTTGAATAGATCTCTAGTCTTTCTCGTTCTGTTGCTTTTCTATATTTCTTTGCATTGATCACTTAGGAAGGCTTTCTTATCTCTCCTTGCTATTCTTTGGAACTCTACATTCAGATGGATATGTCTTTCCTTTTCTCTTTTGCCTTTCACTTCTCTTCTTTTCTCAGCTATTTGTAAGGCCTTCTCAGACAACCATTTTGCCTTTTTGCATTTCTTTTTCTTGGGGATGGTTTTGTTCACCACCCCCTGTACAATGTTACGAACCTCCATCCATAGTTCATCAGACACTCTATCATCAGATCTACTCCCTTAAATCTATTTGGCACTTCCACTGTATAATCAGAAGGGATTTGATTTAGGTCATACCTGAATAATCTACTGGTTTTCCCTACTTTTTTCATTTAGGTCTGAGTTTTGCAATAGGGAGTTCATGATCTGAGCCACAGTCAGCTCCCGGTCTTGATTTTGCTCACTGTATAGAGCTTCTCCATCTTTGACTGCAAAGAATATAATCAATCCAATTTTGGTATTGACCATGTGGTGACGTTCATGTCAGGGAGGCCTGGCGTGCTGCAATTCATGGGATCGCAAAGAGTCAGACACGACTGAGCGACTGAACTGAACTGAACTGAGAGTCGTCTCTTGTGTTGTTCGAAGAGGGTGTTTTGCTAAGACTGGTGCATTCTCTTGTTGAAACTCTGTTAGCCTTTCTGCTGCCTTTGTGCTGTACTCCAAAACCAAACTTGCCCATTACTCTGGGTATCTCTTGACTTCCTACTTTTGCATTCCAGTCCCCTATGATGAAAATGATGTCTTGTTTTAGTGTTTGTTCTAGAAGGTCTTGTAGGTCTTCATAGAACCTTTGAACTTCAGCTTCTTCAGCATTAGAGGTTGGGGCATCATTTTATTTTGATTACTCTTACACAGTGATGATCCCAAGAAAAATGATTAATTTTTTATCTCACATACATATAGGATCTTGCCAAAAAGAATTTTAAACTATGTTTTTACATACAGAAACTCTGTTCAGTATCATTCTTCCCCTACAAAAGTAAAATTCAGTTTCCTTAAAACCCTTACAGGTATAGCCTACCTCTTGAGCTTAATCTCCTCCATCCAGGTTGCAGCCAGATAGGCAGCCTGCAGCCTCCTAGACGTACTGTGAATCCAATCTTCATCTCTCTCCTGACTGCATCCCACCCTTAGACACCTGTTTATCCCTGCTTCCTGTGGTTTTGCTCTCTCTCCCAGTGATCTTCTTCACATAGGCTTCACATCCTGAGCAGGGTGGAGTCAGAAGTAGTTTTTGTGCTCTCATGCATTCATATTGTCTCACTCTTCTTTGCCTTTTCAAATCATAATAGGATGTTTGTTTCCTACATATAGTAGTTGCCAGAAAGCATTGGGGGAATTGAAGTACAAGTCACAATCCTTAGTTTTTATTCTTACGTCTTATGTTTTGACCTATCAGCAGGCCCCACTGGAGGTAGGTAGTCTGCCTGTTTACAGTCTGAGCAGTCTATTTCATCTTCCACAGCATAGAACATAGAGCCTGTTTGTTGACTAAGCATCAAAAATATGAGGCATTTTGCTGACACTTCAGATCACCAATAAAATGCTACTGACTTCTAAATATCAATGTTATTATAGTTAATTTATAGCATATTTGAGACATAAGAGCATGGAACTTATTGGTTTTATTTGTTTACAATTCTTAAGTAATTACAAACAGTGTCAGCAATAAAAAATAAACTTTCAAATAAAACTGATAGGTTGGTATTACATAATGGAAGATAACCCCACATGTTAAATTTTTAATCTCAAAAAATTAGAAAAAATTTATCTACTTTTTTTTTTTAGGTTGTGGAACTCAGTAGCTGTGAAGAAACTCAAGCGTTAGCATTGAGAGTTATACTCTCATTAATTAAATACAACCAACAGAGAATACATGAGTTAGAAAACTGTAATGGACTTTCCATGATTCATCAGGTGTTGATCAAACAAAAATGCATTGTTGGCTTTCACATTTTGAAGGTACATTCTCATAAAACTTATTCTAAGGGTTTCGTATGCAGTGACACTTACCTCTTCATTAAGTCTCCTGGTAATAGAGTTTCGTGTTTCAGTTATTTCTGAAGAAAATTAAGGAAACTTGATAGTATGTGTTTAATCAAACGAAGGCTCTTCTGGGTTTTTCGTCATTTAAATAATTACATTTTCATTTCCTTTAAAACATTTTAGAAGAATATAAGAAAAAATTAAGATTTTTAGATCTTGATAAGCCAATGATACCTCCTGGGCTGGCCCCTCCTTCTGTAGACTGGTGATAGTGACTCATATAGACTGCTGCTTGCTTCAGCCCACAGGTATGGGGGCGAACCCAGTTCTCCAGACACCTAGTGCTGTGCAGTTCTCAGGAGGCAGTGCTGCTGTAGAGTTATTATCTTAAAGCCGTATTAGCTTTTTACTGTGATTCAGCTGTAATCACATATTTAAATACCTTTCCAATTAAAAGCACTTGGTAACGTTGTGAAAGTATTTCTTCCCGAGGGTTCTAGTATTAAGGCAAAAGACCAATGCCTGTTCCCATGCCCCCAGACTCCAACTCTTAAAGTGAGCAAGATCCATACACTTGTGGCATGAATACTTCTTAGAAAAAGTTTAAAATTCAACAGATTCATTGAATTTTAAATATAGGGTATAGTTTATTTTACTCCATATTTGAAACTAAATAGTCATTTATAAATATTTGAAATTTGGGGGTTTTCTTATTACTTCAATTGTTTTACAAAACAAGGTAAAGATACCTTGTGAATTGCTGAGTTATTCAGTAGTTTTCTTTTGAATTTAATGTTATGACTGCTAAGATTGAAAGCTTAATATTTCTGTTGAATTTTTGGATTGATTATTGATGCATCTTGTATTAATGCTGTTTTTCTGTAGACCCTTCTTGAAGGTTGCTGTGGTGAAGATATCATTCATATCAATGAGAATGGAGAACTTAAGTTGGATGTAGAGTCTAATGCTATAATCCAGGATGTTAAACTGTTAGAGGAACTATTGCTAGACTGGAAGATATGGAATAAAGCAGAGGCATGTACTTTATGTGGCTAAAAAGCGTTTGTTATGAATTTACCCTCTTAGCAATTTTTACATGTACAGTACTAACCATATACACTTTGTCATATGGCAGATCTCTAGAACTTTTTCATTTGGTTTGACTACCCAGTGGACAACAGCTCCCCATTTCCCTTCCCCCGAGTCCCTGGCAGCCACCATTCTACATTCTGTTTCTTTGGTTTGATTGTATTAGATATTTAATACAAGTGGAATCATTCAGAGTTTGCCTTTTTGTGATTGGCTTATTTGACTTAGCATTGTGTCCTCAAGGATTATCCGTGTTATAACATATGACAAGACTGTTTTCTTTCTTACACTATTCCATTGTATGTGTTTTCCACATTTTCTTTATCTGTTCATCTGTCATGGACACTTAGGTTGCTTCCACATTTTGGCTATTGTGAATTATGCTGCCGTGAACATAAATGTGCAGAGATCTCTCTGAGATCCTGTTTTCAGTTATTTTAGACACATATGCAAAAGTAGGATTGCTGAGTCATATAGTAATTCTAATTTTTAAAAAACAGAATTACTATACCATACTATTTTCTGTAAGAGAGGCACCATTTTACAGTCCTACCAGCAATGTGCAAAGGATCCAATTTCTTTACCTGCTGCTGCTGCTGCTGTTAAGTTGCTTCAGTCATGTCTGACTCTGTGCGACCCTATAGACGGCAGCCCACCAGGCCCCGCCGTCCCTGGGATTCTCCAGGCAAGAACACTAGAGTGGGTTGCCTTTTCCTCCTCCAAATTTCTTTACCTGCTTACCAACAATTGTTATTTTTTGATAGTGTCTATTCTGTAGAATATGAGGTAGTAATAATAACTTGTAGTTTTGATTTGCATTTCCCTGATGATTGGTTGATGAAGAGCATCTTTTCATATACTTATTGACCCTTTGTATATGTTCTTTGGAAAGATGTCCATTCAGGTCATTTGATTATTTTTTTATTGAGTTATTTGATTTTCTGTTAATGAGTTGTAGGAGTCATTTATATATTCTACATACTAATCCCTTATCTCATATATGGTTTATAAGCGTTTTCTCCCATTTTGTATATTGCCTTTTCACTTTGTTGACTGTTTTCTTTGCTGCACAGAGAAACAAATGCTTTTAAATATTCATCTAATCAGTCTTCTCAAAAACAAAACAAATTTACTGCTTCAGTGTAGCATTAATTGTAAATGGAAATCTAGAGATTAATTTCTGTGCAAGGTTTTAGACAGCCATAGATAATGTTGATCTGGAGAGTCAGGATCAGAACTTTGGCTGCAGGTAGTAAAGTAGTTGGAGAAGGCAATGGCACCCCATTCCAGTACTCTTGCCTGGAAAATCCATGGATGGAGGAGCCTGGTAGGCTGCAGTCCATGGGGTCGCTAAGAGTCGGACATGACTGAAGCGACTTAGCAGCAGCAGTAGCAGCAGTAAAGTAGTTAGAGCAGTACTCATGCTGGAAAACACTTGAATCAATTAGAGACTTGCATTTACCATAAACTCTGAAAGGGAATCCTGCTAAGAGTGTGTAGAGTTGAGTCAAGGAGAGGGAAACGGACACACTTCTGAGTAGGGGAGCCATGTTGTCCAGAAGTCAGAGCTGTATCCGTTTGCGGAGCAAGGCTATGAAGTCTTGGCTTCATGGTAGGCATAAACTAAGGAGCATGCTTTGATCTTAGATCTAGGCAATCTTAACAACAGGATGATGGATTGTGTGGTCTTCACAAGGACCCAGCAAGGAAAGTGAATGTGGGGCTTTTTCCTTCTGCCCTAGCTAAAGTATAGTTTTTATGGTTTGGTTCGTAGAGCCTCCTCAGTTCTAGTGTAGACTGTAGATTGTCTAGAGTTATTTAGAGTGTAACACCATTATCATCAAATGCAACTGAAGACCAGTTCAACGTGTATACCTTTACAATTTTAAAATATTTGGTTGCTTCCAAATTTGGCAACAGTCACCCCAGACTTACTATCAATAACAAGTTATGAAGCTAAAGAAAACTTTTCTAATCTATCATTAACAAAAATAAATTTTGACCAAACATGCTAGAGGAGAGACAGATTATTTTTCTATTCTCCCTGTATAAAATTATATTACCAAATTATTGTTATATGAAGAAGCAGTCCAAGAATATGCTCCTACAAAATACAGGCGTAAGTATTATGGAGCTGTGTCAAGCAGCTAGCTTTTTCTAGATTTTATGGTATTTTTCAGTTTTTAAAACTTTCTATTTCATTGTGACTTCTCATTCTGAATAAATTCTCTTTCAGAATTTCAGAATGCACATCTCCATGTACATTCACATATAATATATATGCATTTGTGAGCTTCTCTGTTGGCTCAGCAGTAAAAAATCTGCCTGCCAATGCAGGAGACACAGGTCCAACCCCTGCATCAGGAAGATGCCCTGGAGAAGGAAATGACAACCCACTCCAGTATTCTTGCCTGTGAAATCCTCTGGACAGAGGAGCCTGATGGGCTACAGTCTATGGGTCACAAAGAGTTGGACACCACTTAGCAACTAAACAATAACAACATATATACGTATGTATAAAAATACCCATGATGTTGCAAGGAGAGAAAGCTAACGAACATAGGGATAGTAAATGCAAACAGATTGGATCGAAGGCGGTATGAATATAAACATGTAATAAAGAAATAGCTTAATTGTAGATTATAAGACTGAATCTTAACTAAAAATTGACAGCTGTGTTAGTATTTCAAAAGAGGATGCTAATTTGAGCATTAAAAAATTTTGACTAATAAGCAAAGTATTTTTTGGTCAAATTCAAAACTGGTATACATGGATACTTCTATGGATTTGAGATAAAATTTTCTTTCTTTTTTTTTTTTAATTTTCTTTTTTAATTGCTTTTTTAGCTGAGTTGTTCTGGTTTTTGTTCATTGGTTGTCTGGTTGTTGGTTTACTTAGGCACTATTCTGTTTTAATATTCTTTTTCAGTCCTGAATCAGGTTTTCATATTTGAGCTGCTTTGTCTTCAAATTTTCATATGCCTTTTTCTTTCAGGGCTTCTTGATCCTGTCCTGTTAAGAGAGAGGCCTTGGTTAGAATAGTATGATTAAGTCTATCAATTCCTTGGCCTTTTCATTATTCATTTCCATCATATAATGGCAGGAAAAACAGCAAACCTACAACCAAAACCCGTTAATTTTGCTTTTTGTTGATAGCTTTGTTGAAAGATCATTTGAAGTAATAAAATGAGGTGAAGATTATCTTTCAGTAGTGGTTGTCTATGTAAGATTTCTTTTTCACTATTATTGTGAATACTATGGGAGAAGCATTTTAAAGTACCTTAAGAGGATGCTAATTATTTAAACTGCATGTTTAGTAACTGTGTGGAGGATTCTAGAATTTGGACTTAAAAGTAAATTAATCCAAAAATTCAGAATTTCTACACTGTCAGTAAATATTTTCAATTTAGTACATTTTTTTTCCTAAAAGTATTTGATTAAATGCTGAGTACACAAATTAGCATTGAAGTCTATATGTTTTTAATAATGCTCTTTGAAAATAAATTATTTGCAAACAATTTATATGGATAATGTGTTTCTCTGTAGTAAATAGTAAATAAGTTCCCTAAGATAATTCATCTTTTGAAAATACTGTACATCATTTAATGCCACAGAAAGGTTAGTGTCCTAAAGCCCCTAATGCAGCATTGCATTGAACATAAATTTTTAGAAATGACCTATTGTCAAAAAAAAAAAATAATCTGGGAATAAATTTTTAGATTTGCTTTTTCAGACAGATTTAATCTTTGACAAATTGTGAGTGTTTACACAATGTTAAATTGATGTATTGCATGTCTTCTAAAAAGCACGAGCCATGTTTTTCAGTAACCCTGTGCATATGTTTGTTTTCTCAGCACGGTGTTTGGGAAACTCTGCTGGCAGCCCTAGAAGTCCTCATCAGAGCAGACCACCAGCAGCAGATGTTTAATATTAAGCAGTTATTGAAAGCTCGAGTGGTTCATCACTTTCTACTGACTTGCCAGGTTTTGCAGGTACTCCTTATGTAACTTTACTTCTGGAGGTATTTTCTGCAGTGGTTTTTGTTTAATAACTGAATACCATGGACTGAAATTCTGTGGGACTTCCAATGAAATTTTTTCTATGAAAGAGGTAAAGAAAATAGGCAGAGAGAGGAGAACCTGCCCAGACAGGGGTGGTCTCTAGAGCCAAATAAGGTAGGAAGTTCCTGGAAAATGTGGACAGAGAGAATGCCATCAGCTTGGAAATTCTTAATAGCTTACAAGATTTCATCAGAATGAAGAAGGCAAGACCCAGATTTCTGGGAACTTTAAGCATGTGTGGTAGGTGGATCATCGGAGGTAGTGAGAATACATGATTATTAAGTCCAACAGCAAAAGAAAAGAGAAACAGACTGTTAACAAAAGCTTCACAGTAGGTCAATTTAAGGGTTTTTTGTTTCTTTTTTTAATGAGGTAGGATACCAGTGACTATTTGTAAGGAGTCAGTGGAGAGGGCAAAGTTGAAGAAGCTTAGACTGGGCTGAACTCAGGAATGAGTAATTGAAGTGGTGACCAGGAGCACTGGGAAGTCACAGGGGTACGATTTAGAAAAAAAAAAAAAAAAAGATGGTTGAGGCAGAAATAACACTGAATTGCAAGTTCGGAGATCTATGTTCTTGTCTTGACTTGGCCATTGTGAGATCTTGACTGACTTTTGTAGACTCCTCTTCTCTCCGTATATCTGAGGTAGTCAAACTAACCTGTGTTAAAGTTAATATCTAGATTTTAAGTTTTCTGATTCAGCAATACAAAAGAATATATGAAGAAGAGTGGATGCAGAGATATACTGTGTATTTGGACAGAGAGGAAAGATCTAGCCTTGATCTAAAAGCCAGCTGCTATGCACTGGGGAGGTGGAGTTGGAATATATAAGTAATTTATTTATATCTGTCTTTATTTTTGGCAATAATGTAGCATTCTGCCAGGTCTGATTATTCCAGGCAGTAGATGATGCAGTAGAAGGAGATCAAAGGTCTGAGTTTGAGTTGTGCTGCACTACTGAGATGTTTTCTGTGTGGTTTAAGTTAGTCATACAATCACTTCAGGCCTTCATACTGTAGAAATGAAGATAAAACCTCTCTGAGCTGTTGCGAGTAATAACTTTGTAGACTGGAACATACTCTGTTCATGTAACCAGTTTTGTCTATCAGAAATTTTCTCTTTTAAACCCAAACTAGTAGTAGCAGAAGCAGTAGTGATAATAGTACTAGTAGTAGCTAACATTTATATGGGGCCATTGGCTTTAATAAATTTTAATAGCAAGATTGCTTGAATAGAGAAATAGCAACTCAGTTTTATGGTAAATATCTAGTCTAGAGCAGGAAACCAACACAGTTCTATCTTAAACAGAATTATCTTGCTTAAATGAGAAATGTTAGTTAAGTTGACAGTTCTTTTTAAATTAAGGAGAGTTTTTTTTTTTTTTTTTTCCAGGAACACAAAGAGGGGCAGCTTACATCCATGCCCCAAGAGGTTTGTAGATCCTTTGTGAAAATTACAGCAGAAGTCCTTGGATCTCCTCCGGATTTGGAATTATTGACGATTATCTTCAATTTCCTTTTAGCAGTTCATCCTCCTACTAATACTTATGTTTGTCACAACCCCACAAACTTCTATTTTTCTTTGCACATAGGTAGGTATAATCATTTTTGTTTGATCTTGGCTGTTTCCACTTTCGTTTTTTTCTTCCCATTTGATCCATGTTTGCTTCATATTCATTGAATGGCCTCTGTGCTAGAAACTGCTCAGTTACACACTGGAAATGGGACAGGACAGAGGTCCATACAGTGAACCAGACATAGTCTGTACCTTCAGAGAGCTTAAAAACCAAGAGGTGAGGGTAAATGTATGTGCTGAAATAATTATAATAAATAACATCTGGCAAGTACCTTATAGATACAAAAGAAATGATCTGATTTCAGGAGAGTTAGGGTTTCATCAGACAGATATGGAGAGAGATTTAATAGATTAATAATCTCCCATGGGCATTAGAGAATTACTATCAGGTGAAGAGAGTGACTTAAAGCAAGGAAAAATAGAGAAAATAAAGAATAATGAATTTTACCTAATATAGGAGATTTGTAAAGGAGAAGGCAATGGCAACCCACTCCAGTACTCTTGCCTGGAAAATCCTATGGATGGAGGAGCCTAGTAGGCTACAGTCCATGTGGTCGCAAAGAGTAGGACACAACTGAGCGACTTCACTTTCACTTTTCACTTTCATACATTGGAGAAGGAAATGGCAACCCACTCCAGTGTTCTTGCCTGGAGAATCCCAGGGACGAGGGAGCCTGGTGAGCTGCCGTCTCTGGGGTCGCACAGAGTCGGACACGACTGAAGCATCGCAGCAGCAGCAGAGAAATAGTATCATAAATATAGCTTGGGATCATCATTTATTCAACCACACACAAAATCATATTAAATGAGTCCTTGAATATAAGATCAGAGAACTTAAACCTGTGTTCTACTCAGGAGTAATTGAAGAATTTTGTTTTGTTGTGTTTGTTTTGAGCCAAAGAATATGATACCAGTTCAGTTCAGTTCAGTCGATCAGTCGTGTCTGACTCTTTGTGACCCCATGAATCGCAGCACTCCAGGCCTCCCTGTCCATCACCAACTCCCAGAGTTCACTCAGACTCACATCCATCGAGTCAGTGATGCCATCCAGCCATCTCATCCTCTGTGGTCCCCTTCTCCTCCTGCCCCCAATCCCTCCCAGCATCAGACTCTTTTCCAGTGAGTCAACTCTTCACATGAGATGGCCAAAGTACTGGAGTTTCAGCTTCAGCATCATTCCCTCCAAAGAAATCCCAGGGCTGATTTCTTTCAGAATGGACTGGTTGCATCTCCTTGCAGTCCAAGGGACTCTCAAGAGTCTTCTCCAACACTATAGTTCAAAAGCATTAATTCTTCGGTGCTCAGCCTTCTTCACAGTCCAACTCTCACATACAAACATGACCACAGGAAAAACCATAGCTTTGACTAGACGAACCTTTGTTGCAAAGTAATGTCTCTGCTTTTCAATATGCTGTCTAGGTTGGTCATAACTCTCCTTCCAAGGAGTAAGCGTCTTTTAATTTCATGGCTGCAGTCACCATCTGCAGTGATTTTGGAGCCCAAAAAAAGAAAGTCTGACACTGTTTCCACTGTTTCCCCATCTATTTCCCATCAAGTGATGGGACTGGATGCCATGATCTTCATTTTCTGAATGTTGAGCTTTAAGCCAACATTTTCACTCTCCACTTTCACTTTCATCAAGAGGCTTTTTAGTTCCTCTTCACTTTCCTGCCATAAGGGTGGTGTCATCTGCATATCTGAGGTTATCGATATTTCTCCCGGCAATCTTGATTCCAGCTTGTGTTTCTTCCAGTCCAACGTTTCTCATGATGTACTCTGCATATAAGTTAAATAAGCAGGGTGACAATATACAGCCTGACGTACTCCTTTTCCTATTTGGAACCAGTCTGTTGTTCCATGTCCAGTTCTAACTGTTGCTTCCTGACCTGCATACAGATTTCTCAAGAGGCAGGTCAGGTGGTCTGGTATTCCCATCTCTTTCAGAATTTTCCACAGTTGATTGTGATCCACACAGTCAAAGGCTTTGGCATAGTCAATAAATCAGAAATAGATGTTTTTCTGGAACTCTCTTGCTTTTTTGATGATCCACTGGATGTTGGCAATTTGATCTCTGGTTCCTCTGCCTTGTCTAAAACCAGCTTGAACATCAGGAAGTTCACGGTTCACGTATTGCTGAAGCCTGTCTTGGAGAATTTTGAGCATTACTTTACTAGTGTGTGAGATGAATGCAATTGTGTGGTAGCTTGAGCATTCTTTGGCATTGCCTTTCTTTGGGATTGGAATGAAAACTGCCCTTTTCCAGTCCTGTGGCCACTGCTGAGTTTTCCAAATTTGCTGTCGTATTGAGTGCAGCACTTTCACAGCATCATCTTTCAGGATTTGGAATAGCTTAACCGGAATTCCATCACCTCCACTAGCTTTGTTCGTAGTGATGCTTTCTAAGGCCCACTTGACTTCACATTCCAGTATATCTGGCTCTAGATGAGTGATCACACCATCGTGATTATCTGGGTCGTGAAGATCTTTTTTGTACAGTTCTTCTGTGTATTCTTGCCACCTCTTCTTAATATCTTCTGCTTCTGTTAGGTCCATACCATTTCTGTCCTTTATCGAGCCCATCTTTGCATGAAGTGTTCCCTTGGTATCTCTAATTTTCTTGAAGAGATCTCTAGTCTTTCCCATTCTGTTGTTTTCCTCTGTTTCTTTGCATTGATTGCTGACGAAGGCTTTCTTATCTCTTCTTGCTATTCTTTGGAACTCTGCATTCAGATGCTTATATCTTTCCTTTTCTCCTTTGCTTTTTGCTTCTCTTCTTTTCACAGCTATTTGTAAGGCCTCCCCAGACAGCCATTTTGCTTTTTTGCAGTTCTTTTCCATGGGGATGATCTTGATCCCTGTCTCTTGTACAGTGTCACTAAGCTCATTCCATAGTTCATCAGGCACTCTATCAGATCTAGGCCCTTAAATCTATTTCTCACTTCCACTGTATAATCATAAGGGATTTGATTTAGGTCATACCTGAATGGTCTAGTGGTTTTCCCTACTTTCTTCAATTTAAGTCTGGATTTGGTAATAAGGAGTTCATGGTCTGAGCCACAGTCAGGTCCTGGTCTTGTTTTTGTTGACTGTATAGAGCTTCTCCATCTTTGGCTGCAAAGAATATAACCAATCTGATTTTGGTGTTGACCATCTGGGGATGTCCATGTATAGAGTCTTCTTTTGTGTTGTTGGAAGAGGGTGTTTGCTATGACCAGTGCATTTTCTTGGCAAAACTCTAATAGTCTTTGCCCTGCTTCATTCCGTATTCCAAGGCCAAATTTGCCTGTTACTCCAGGTGTTTCTTGACTTCCTACTTTTGCATTCTAGTCCCCTATAATGAAAAGGACATCTTTTTTGGGTGTTAGTTCTAAAAGGTCTTGTAGGTCTTCATAGAACCGTTGAACTTCAGCTTCTTCAGCATTACTGGTTGGGGCATAGACTTGGATTACTGTGATATTGAATGGTTTGCCTTGGAAACGAACAGAGATCATTCTGTCATTTTTGACATTGCATCTAAGTACTGCATTTTAGACTCTTTTGTTGACCATGATGGCTACTCCATTTCTTCTGAGGGATTCCTGCCCACAGTAGTAGATATAATGGTCATCTGAGTTAAATTCACCCATTCCAGTCCATTTTAGTTTGCTGATTCCTAGAATGTCAACGTTCACTCTTGCCATCTCCTGTTTGATCACTTCCAATTTGCCTTGATTCAAGGACGTGACATTCCAGGTTCCTATGCAATATTGCTCTTTACAGCATCGGACCTTGCTTCTATCACCAGTCACATCCACAGCTGGGTATTGTTTTTGCTTTGGCTCCCTCCCTTCATTCTTTCTGGAGTTATTTCTCCACTGATCTCCAGTAGTATATTGGGCACCTACTGACCTAGGGAGTTCCTCTTTCAGTATCCTATCATTTTGCCTTTTCATACTGTTCATGGGGTTCTCAAGGCAAGAATAGTGAAGTGGTTTGCCATTCCCTTCTCCAGTGGACCACAGTCTGTCAGATCTCTCCACCGTGACCCGCCCATCTTGGGTTGCCCCACGGGCATGGCTTAGTTTCATTGAATTAGACAAGGCTGTGGTCCTAGTATGATTAGATTGACTAGTTTTCTGTGAGTATGGTTTCAGTGTGTCTGCCCTCTGATGCCCTCTTGCAGCACCTACCATCTTACTTGGGTTTCTCTTACCTTGGGTGTGGGGTATCTCTTCACGGCTGCTCCAGCAAAGTGCAGCCACTGCTCCTTACTTTGGACGAGGGGTATCTCCTCACCGCCGCCTCAGTTATTACAATATAATTCAGCATAGAGGAACAACGTGCATAGAAGTGAGTTGAAGCTTAGGGAACAGATGAGACCACTGAAGAAAAGTGTTGGGAGAAACAAGGAAGCTAAGGATAGAATTATTGTTAATACTATTTAAAGGATGGAACAAGAAAGAGTAATCTCAGTATTTTTTTTAAAAATGGAATAATCAGACTTTTTAAAAAACTAAGAAAATGCAATGTGGTAAGAAAGCAAGCCAGAGAATACATTGAGAAAGCTAAATAGTAAATTTAGAGAGGGGAACTCATTGTAAACAGCCATTTTAAGCCATGTAATAGTGAATAAAATGATACAGCTGCAGTAAAAAGCCAAGTGAAATTATACAGCATGACTTTGTATTAGGTTCAGCAAACATCTAGTGAATAAAGTAATGTCAAGATTCTGGTAGCACAGAGTAGTTGCAAAGATGAGTAAAATGTGGTCTTACAGTCTAGTAAAGGGAAGAGAGGCATAAACAGGTAAGTATAACATGTAGAAAGCACAGCAGTGCATTGCAAGGGGCTATTTCCTGAAGGAGGAGATACCTGCTCTGAGTTGACTAGGAATTGAAGGGAAGGGCCTTCCAGGCAAAGCAAATGGCTTGGTGTTGCTGACATTAATGTAAGGAAGAAGGCTGGTAAGGGGGCATGGAGACAGCTCATGGAGATTGCTCTAGATGAGAAACTTGGACTTTATCCAGAGTGGTAAGGAGGCAACAGAGAGCCCCTGGAAGGTTTTAAGCAGAGCTTACCATTTGATGGAGAGAATGCTGGTAGCTATGAGGATTTGAGGGTGGCCAGATGTCCATCCTGGATATCATTGAGAAGTCTGTGATGATAATCCAGGTGAGGGGTGATAAAAGCCTGCATTATAGCACTGTGCTAGGGATGAGAAGAGTTCAAGAAACAAAGTCAGTATAACCTGGAGACTGACTTGACATGGGTAAAGGAAAGGTTGTGATCAAGGGTGGCTCCCAGATCCTGCATGGGAAACAGGTACTTCTACTATGGGAACCAGAGAACAAAACAGGAGTGAATTTAGGGCAGAAGGATGACTCACATTTAGATTTGTTGCATTTGTGTTGCATTTAAGAAATCAAGCTGTTGAATTTAGAAGTATGAAGCTCAGAAAGGAAGATTAAGCTGGATGTATTAATTTTTGGAGTCATACTGGGGCTGTGTAAAAACAGAAGACATAGACCTTCCCTCAAGTAATGAAGAAATGAACAGTCTCCTTCGAAAGATCATGTTAGCATATAAAAAGTGAACAGTTAGCTGTTACACTATAGAAATAACTATAAGTACAGTTGGAATTCAAAGAAAATAGAAGTTAATGTAGCTAATGTTAGTTAACAAAAGAGTCTAAAGTAAGAAATTGTAGAGTATCCTCACATATCAAAATGTGCATTAGTATAAAGTACACCATTTTTTTGACTTTGAATATTTTTGTACATGTTTGTATTTAATGACTTGCTTTTAACATTGTATTTTTGTCTTACCCGTTTTAAAAATTTTCTCAAAATTTATTTTGATTCTAGATGGCAAGATCTTTCAGGAAAAAGTACAATCAATCATGTACTTGAGGCATTCTAGCAGTGGAGGAAAGTCTGTTACTAGTCCTGGATTTATGATAATAAGCCCATCAGATTTTACTGCTTCACCACCTGAAGGTAAACAAACAAAGTGATAATGAAAGTGTAGCCCTTTCCTATTTAGTTCTGAATATAGATGCATGTTTGCACAGCCTGATAGACTAAATAAATGGAAAGCCAAACTTTAAAATTACAGAATATATTTAAGGATTCCATTTACTACTTTCTAATATTAGTAACTCACACTCAGTAGAGCAAGTAATTCTCAGGAGAGCTTAGGAGATAGATGAGGCTCATGCTATTTTATTCTGAAATTCTTTGTTCCCCTTTATCAGTCTTTCATTAGGCTTCTGATTTATTTTCTCATTTTCTTCAAAAACTTTGTCTTCAAAAACTGCTGTCTCCTTTCCATCTGAACTCATTCTGGACCATTTCACTTACCGTGTGAGTGGTCATCCGTACTGCAGCCTCATTGAGATCCTTGACCCTGGGGACCTTCCCTCTACTTTACCTTCCAGTCTGCTTGTGTCCATCTTGAACATCATCAAAGAACACTTCCCACCTCTGAAATTCCAGTCTCCCACTCTCTATGAAAACTTCCTATCTTTCTGGTTTCTTTTTCATCATCCCCAAGTTTTCTCTGCCTGTTTTCCTCTTTCAGCATAGATTTCACTAGCCAATGAAAGACTAGGTCCCACCTCCAGCTCTGATACAGATTATTAAATAGGCCAGTAAGATAGAGACATGGATACTAGGTGAAAGTATCTGGGTATTAAGCTCCAATTTTCTTTCTCTCCCAAAGAGTTTCAGTTATTCCCTAGCACATCTTATGGCCTTGTATTATAATTTTTAAGGCTGTGTTTTAATTAGTTTTATTTGGAATTTTTTAGGATATGTCATTTTTAAAATCGTTGAGCATCGTTCTGAAACTTTTTCTAGTACAATCATGCCCCCATTTTCTCCAGGTCACTTGAACAGACCCCTTTGGCAGCCTTATTCCTCCAGCCAAAATCCAGAAATAACTAGGAAGAACTTCTGAATTATGGAGCTATTCTGTTGCCACAGAGCCTGAGCTCTAAGCAGTTCATTCAGTCCTTATTTACTGTATATCAGTACTTTTCAAGTTTTAGATGCTGAAAAATCACCTGGAAAGCTTGTTAAAACACAGATCCCTGGGCCCCTGCCTTCTACATTCTGATTCAGTAGGTCTGGGATGGAGCGTGAGAATGTACATTTCCAGCAGCCACACAGCGGTGCTGATACCCGTGCTCCTGGCCCACAGACCACACCTTCAGGAGCGTTCATTTATGTCCCATACACTAAGGATGAGAGTGATGTTTCTCATCTCCTTCTGTGTAGAATATGAGGAGCAGAAAACTGGAGAGCTGTGGCAAGAAGAGAAAAACTGTTTCTTAATAATAGCAGCAAAAAGTGACTGCAGAAATGAGGAGTGAGAGAAGAGTCTAGGGACATTTAGCCTGGTAATAATAACACCAAGTACAGCTATCACTGCTGTTTATTCAGCACGTATTTATTATGTGCTTATTTTACCTTTGAAGAAAAGAACACTCATATAATTAAATTATTTACCTAGGGCCACCTAACTAACAGAACTGTCTCATCAAAAAGCCAACACTCTTTCCACTGTGTTAAACTGCATCCTCGGGACTTCCCTGGTGGTCCAGTGGTTAGGACTTCACCTTTCAATGCAGGGGATACAGGTTCAATCCCTGGTCAAGGAGCTAAGATCCTGCATGCCTTGTGGCCAAAAAAAAATGAAAAACATAAGATAGAAACATTTTGTTAACAAATTCAAAAAAGATTTTTTAAAAAAGGTCCACATCAAAAAAAAAAAAAAAATCTAAAACAAACTGCATCCTAGGGACTGTTAGCCTGAGGTAAATGGATTTTCACTTAATTCACTTCATTAGGACCATTCATCCCAGTAACTTTGAATCATTCAGTCAGTATTATATTTTATTAAGGAAACAAGAGATAGGTATTTTGGAAAATTTTTAATTAAAAGTAGTTGAAACAAAAATAGTTTTAACACAAATTTTAAGCATTAGTCACTACAGTCATTATCCTGTATGTGTTCACGAACATCACTGGATAAATGGGTTATTTCTGTGGTTGGGACTGACAGTACAAAGGAGAAGTGATCCCACTGAGCTGACTTTTCAGTGCTGTTTTCCTGTCTACTCTTACCAGGAAACAATTCTTCCAGTGCTGTTCCAAAGCAGGTAACTGCCAGTATGCTGCGTTCTAGAAGCCTCCCAGCATTTCCTACTTCTTCACCTCACATAAAGCCACGAAAACTGACTGGAAGTTTGGGTTGTAGTATTGACAAGTTACAGAGTTTTGTAGATGATGGCGTTGCTTCCCAGCCAGAGAAATGGAGCCCTTTGAGGAGTTCTGAGACACTGGAAAAAAGCAAACAAGATGCCTTCATCAGTAGCTGTGAGTCTGCAAAAATGGTTTGTGAAACGGAACCTGCCCTTTTGGCCCAAGCCTCTGTCAGTGATATCCCAAAAGGAGCCTTGGAACTTCCGGCGGTCAACATAGATCAGAAAGACTTCGGAGCAGAGCCCAGATCAGACGACGACAGTCCTGGGGACGAGTCCTGCCCACGCCGACCTCTTTACCTAAAGGGACTGGCCTCGTTCCAGCGCAGCCACAGCACCATTGCCAGCCTGGGGCTAGCTTTCCCCTCACAGAACGGCTCTGCGGCTGTCGGCCGGTGGCCAAGTCTTGTTGACAGGAACGCCGACGACTGGGAAAACTTTGCTCTTTCCCTTGGTTATGAGCCCCACCACAGCCGAACTGCCGGTGCTCACAGGTACATGTGTTTTTGTATGACAGCCACTTCCTCCCTTTTTTTAAACTGTTCTTTGAAGAATTTCTGTACTTGTAGAATCTCTTTATTCTGTGACTCTGTATTCTGTAACATAGTACAACGTGTATGTTAACAACAAGCAAAGATGCCTTTCTCCTTACTTTAATACTAGGTGATAATTCCATATTTAACTAAAGGCTAAACCATAAATAATTCTTGAAGAAAAGATTATCTAATGGTTAATTTAATTCCATATAATTATTAGAGAAAAACTCTTCAGTTTAGGAAAATTATATGGTTTATTATTGTTCCCCAAATCAGCACCATCAGTGAAACTTCCCACAGTGATGGCAATGTTCACCTGTGCTGTCCACTGCAAAAGACACATGCTCACTTGAAGTGTGGCCAGTGCAGCTGAGCAACTGAATTTTTAAATAGTTTAAACAGCACAAGTGGCAGTTGGAAATCACAGAGGTAGAGCAGACTAGTGTTTAGTAGACTATATATCTAAAAACTACTGGTGATTAAAAAGTGATGGCAGATTTGTTAATCACAGTTAAATCAGGAAACGTTTTTAAACCTTATGAACTTATGTTTCACATGTGAAAATTATTACTACTCATCTTAAGGTAATCATGATGCACTGCTTTTTTTCCCCTGATATTGTGTTTATGACCCTTTGTGGGTCTCTGTTTTAGTGTAACCGAAGACTGCTTGGTACCTATATGCTGTGGATTGTATGAACTCTTAAGTGGAGTTCTTCTCATCCTGCCTGATGTTATGCTGGAAGATGTGATGGACAGGCTCATTCAAGCAGATACACTTTTAGTCCTCGTCAACCACCCATCACCTGCTGTACAACAAGAAGTTATTAAAGTAAGGGCAAATACTAAATATGTTGCTTTAATTTGGAAGAATAAATATATGTGTACTTTAAAGTTTGAATATATGTATTCAAATAGACCTGAAATCTTATTTTATTCTTAAGCATCATGAGCTGATATAATTTGTTACTGCTTATCCCAATTTTTATATGTATTATCATCCAATTTTAAGCCTTCCTCCATATATTACTTTGTATCAGTGTGTTTTTTAAATCTACTACTTACAAGGAACACATAGATCATTGGAGGTCTCCCCTGAGTATATTATTGTCAAATGTTAGACAATTAACTTCAGGTTTAAACTCAGATGTCACCTTCTCAGAGAGACTTTCCCTAATCATCTTCTGTCTAGCCCTGCTCCTCATTTGTTTTATAATAGCATCGTAGTTATGTTTTATAATTACCTTTTTAATTTATGTACTTTTTATTACTCTCCCACACTGAAATATAAGCTCCATGAGGGTAGGCATCTTGTGTTGGATGTATAAAAGGTCCTAAGTACATTATTGAGTGAATAAAGGTTTGATAGGAATGGTTCCCATTAGGAAACAACCCTTTGAAATGGTCTTCAAAGAATCCCACTGTTTTAATTTGATGTGGGACATTGTGTAAGCAGTCTCAGTTCAACCCAGTAATTACTTAGCTTCCATGTCATGTGTAAAACACTGGGCTGGTTGCTCTGTGGGATATAAAAGGGAATAAGCCCCTGCATTCAAGAGTTTATAGACCAGTGTGGGAGAGAGACATATACACAACTAAGTAAAATGTAAGAGCTTCTGTGATGGGTGCTTCAGTGGTAGTTTTAATAAAGAGGAATGGGAGCATAGGAAAAGCAAATAATTCTGATGGGGGAACAAGGGCAGGATTCATGCAAAAGCATTCATAATTTTGTATTATGCTGTAAACTTAGAAAGATTTTAAGTAAGACAGTAAAGAGATGTGTGTTTCAGGAAAGAATAGTCTTATCACCACTGTAAGGGAGTGATCACAGGGGAAAGAGGTGGGAGCACTGTGTTTGCAGGCTCGCACTGTGATCCAGGGGAGAGATGATGAGTCCCTGATCTGGGGAAGTGGGAAGTCAAAGGACTGACAGATTTGAGAGACCTTCCCTGGAATAGAGGAGAGAGATTTTGCTAATTACACGTGGGCAATCAGGATGAGAAAAGCCCAAAGTGAGATCAGCCTTAAAGTCTAGGAGGATGGTGCTTCTGTGCTCTAAGACCAGAACCATGAAGGAAGTGAGTTTGGAAGGAAAAATAATTACTTTGATTATATAAATGTTACATTTAAGATGCTGGGAAAGTAAAAATTTAGGCCTATGCTTAGAATAAATAAAATGTCAGGAAGTTTAGAAAAATAGAGATTTAGGATATATATTTTTGTTCTTTGAGAGAAAGCATTGTACAGTGTTGACTAATCTTTCTTTTTTCAGAATTAGGCACAAATGTTCTACTTACATTCAACTAAGGCTACCTAAGACCTCCAAGACAGAGCATCATTAGCATTCTATAGTAGTCAGAAAGTTTTAGGTTTGTTTGTTTTGCTGAAGAGGTGGCCCTTTTTTTCGAGCTTTGTATGTTCTATACACGTGAAGTTAAACAACTTACAACTACAGGTATAGTACACTGTCTGATTTGTATATGTTATATAAAACTTTAATATATTATCTAAATTGTCTTAATTTTTTTCCTTAGCTATTAGATGCATATTTTAATAGAGCATCCAAGGAACAAAAAGATAAATTTCTGAAGAATCGTGGGTTTTCTTTACTAGCCAACCAGTTGTATCTTCATCGGGGAACTCAGGAATTATTAGAATGCTTCATTGAAATGTTCTTTGGCCGACGTATTGGCCTTGATGAAGAGTAAGTGGGTTCTTCCCTTCACCAGAATTGGGGATCTTTTTTCTTAAATGTAAAATTTATTGAACTGACTCTTAAAATTATTCTATCACTTTTAGAAAAAATCTGCTAGAAGTCATTTTCCAGGTGAACCAATTTATTATTTTCCATGTGATATTCTTTTTATAACTTCTTGCTTTGCATTTCATTCACTAGCTAGGCACTGAAAAGAAAGAAATGCTGCATCAAATGAAAGAAAGTGATATTTAAGATTTGGCATACAGTGTTAACCTGAGAAGAAGGTGGCCCCCATAGTCTCAGCAGCAGATTACATGAGGGATCCATAGACAAGCTCTGAACTCCCCTCAGGGATGCTGGTTATCTGAGAAAAGAGTAAACCAGCATACCGACTCCTGAGCTTTGACCTGGTGTTATGCTCATGGATTAATGAATAAGTGCAAAACTTAAAGAACATTTTTCTCCCAAGCCAAAAGTTTGGCAGAAATGTTAAGCTGTTATTTCTATATTTGATAAAGTAGAGAGAAGTGTGTCTTTTTATTAAGTGTCTGCTACTTGTTTGCAAGTAGGCCAGTTCAGACATCAAGGAATTGACCTATTAATTGTAGCATTGACAATATTGCTTTTCATTTGCATAAGCTTTTGGCTTTTTCAGAGCAATTCTGCATCATCTCATTTGATTCTCACAACAGCCTTGAGAAGAAAGTAGACCAGGTATCATCACACACATTTGACAGATAAGGAAAATGAGGTGTAAAACACATCAATAACTTCCCTCCATCAGTTCAGTTCAGTTCAGTCACTCAGTCATGTCCGACTCTTTGCGACCCCATGAACTGCAGCATGCCAGGCCTCCCTGTCCCTCACCAACTCCTGGAGTTCACCCAAACCCATGTCCATTGTGTCGGTGATGCCATCCAACCGTCTCATCCTCTGTCGTCCCCTTCTCCTCCTGCCTCCAATCCCTCCCAGCATCAGGGTCTTTTCAAATGAGTCAGCTCTTCGCATCAGGTGGCCAAAGTATTGGAGTTTCAGCTTCAACATCCTACCAATGAACACCCAGGACTGATCTTCTTTAGGATGGACTGGTTGGATCTCCTTGCAGTCCAAGGGACTCTCAAGAGTCTTCTCCAGCCCCACAGTTCAAAAGCATCAATTCTTTGGTGCTCAGTTTTCTTTATCGTCCAACTCTCACATCCATACATGACCGCTGGAAAAACCATAACCTCCATCACAGAGGCAAATAATATACAGGAACTCAAAATCAGATCAACAAAATGGCCAATTTTGCAATCATTTTTTCCTTATTTCATGGTTAGTTGCTTCTAACATGCTCTTGTGTATTATTTATTATAGATTTGATCTGGAAGATGTGAAAAACATGGGACTTTTTCAGAAGTGGTCTGTCATTCCTATACTGGGACTAATAGAGACCTCCTTATATGACAATGTGCTCTTGCATAATGCTCTCTTACTTCTTCTCCAAATATTAAATTCTTGTTCTAAGGTAGCAGATATGTTGTTGGATAATGGTCTACTCTACGTGTTATGTAATACAGTAGCAACCCTGAATGGATTAGAAAAGATGTAAGTTTAAATCATTGTTTAAAACTACCTCTGATTAACAACTTTGGAAAAGAAAAAACTTTAGTAGCAGGTTACTTTAAAGCATTTGATATTCCATAATATTTTCAAAGAATTTCTTTCCTTCAAATCTGATTAGATTTGAGAGGGTATATTTTCCATCATTTTCAATTTTTTTTTTTTTTTTAAAGATATTTATATGACCTACATTTAGGTATTTAGAACCTGAAAACAAGGAACAAATTTGTGTGTGTGCTCAGTCGCTTCAGTCATGTCCGACTCTGTGACCCCTCTGTCCATGGGATTTCCCAGGCAAGAATACTGAAGTGGGTTGCCATTTCCTTCTCTGAGGAATCTTCCTGACCCAGGGATCGAACCTGCAACTCCTGCATTGGCAGTCAGATTCCTACCACGTGAGCCACCTGGGAAGCCCCTGAACAAATTTACCTGTCCTCAGATATATTAACTAAGCTTCCACTATGGTCTTATAGAAAGTATTATCCCCCTCTGGAATAGGAAATTTGAGAATTTGAGAGATATAATAACTTGTTGCAGATCATATAGCTAGTAAATAGAGAACTTGAGGCTGAATCTTCTCACTTCAAAAGTCTCTGCTTTACAGTCAACATACTCTCCCAATTTTCCTACCCACTGTTTTCTCCCACTGTTAACTACCATACTGAATTTCTTTTTTATTTATTTATTTATTTTTAATTGGAAAATAATTGCTTTACAATGTTGTGTTGGTTTCTGTCATATATCAACTGAATCAGCCAGAAGTATACATATGTCCCCTCAGTCAGAAGTACATTGGCAAATGGTTGCCCACCAGATTGATTAACAATTTTGAAAAATATATCAGGAGGTTATATTTTTATTTGGGTTTTGTGCCTTTGGTGTCCTCATTTAGGATATACAGTGTAACATTTTTATTAGCATAATATTCATGTTACAAATCTTCAGAAGCACCATCTTACTGCATGTTAAAGCATTAAATATTAATATACTTTTGCAGAGAAGGCAGAGCATATCCTCAGTGATTCTCTAGGCCCGGGAGACTCACTAGGCCAGGGAGACTCTCTCGGTACAAGAGAGAATTCGTAGTCAGCTTAGTTCAGTTTTCACTGGGCACCTGTCTTATTTAGGGTCTGTGTCTTGCGCAGATAAGAAATACAAAGTATTGTATTTCCTCAAAACGTCTGGTCTTGATTACAGTATAGTACATGAAATTGGTAGAACTTGGAAAGAGTACCAGCAGGCTCCTTCTAAGAGCTGTTTGTTACTGCTGTTGTTTTAAATAAATTGTGCTTACAGAATGTCTGTACACGCTACTCTATTGATTGGCCTCAAAAGTTACCATTTCTAACTCTTGCTTGATTTTGAAAACGTGGAGTGGAGAAGCTTAATATCACACACTGAGGTGGATGATCAAGGTTAAAAATTGAGGGACAGAAGTAACTAATTCATATTTATTAGGTACTTATAAGTGATTAATGTGGGCTTCCCAGTGGCTCATTGGTAAAGAATTTGCCTGCAGTGCAGGAGACGTAGGAGACACAGGTTCAATCCTGAGTCAGGAAGATCCCCTGGAGGAGGGCATGGCAACCCCCTCCAGTATCCTTGCTTGGAGAATTCCATGGACAGAGGAGCCTGGAGGGCTATAGTTCATAGGGTAGCAAAGAGTCAGACATGACCGAAGTAACTGGGCACACATGCAAGTGATTAATATATGTTCAGACCTTTGTCTCTTTTAACTCTTAAAATAACCATACTTTGTGTAAGTGGGATTCAGAAAGGTCAATTAATTTATTCAGAGTCACCATGTTTGAGAAGCCTCGGAATATACCTCTTCATACCCATAGAACCTCTGGTGGCTGGGAACCTAGTGGTGCATGCCCACAGTATCTTGTGTTAGTCTCTGTTGTTACACTTACCACTGTTTACTGGTTATAGTTATCTGTTCACTTGTCTGGTCCTCTGCAAGCTGAATTTTGACAGGAGTCAAAGTCTGTCTTTTTATCTGTCCCTAGCCTGTAGTTCATATGACCTGCTATAGAGTAAGCATGGATAAATATCAAATGAATGCATGAATGAATGAATGCATGCTAACAGAACAGGAATTTAAACCAGTTCTTTTTGCCTTAAATTATTTATTCTTTTTCTTTAGCATTCCTTTGAATGAATACAGATTACTTGCTTGTGATATACAGCAACTTTTCATAGCAGTTACAATTCATGCTTGCAGTTCCTCAGGCTCACAGTATTTTAGAGTTATTGAAGATCTTATTGTACTGCTTGGATATCTTCAAAATAGCAAAAACAAGAGGACCCAAAGTAAGATTTAATTTTTATGGATTGGGAGGAGCAGTTGTATAATAGCCAAAACTGTTATTAGAACCTCATCTCTTTCTCTGGCTTCTATAGAGAGAGTGGGTTAGAGGAGAGAAAACTGTTTTACTAATTGTTCACCCTTAACTTTGTTTACTGGCTTTAAAAAGAAGCCTTTTTAAATGGCAAAAATTACAAGTGATGCCCTGATGTAATTAGTAGCTGGCAACATATTAAAAGAAGCTGCTGATTTTTCTTGCCAAGTCGAACTAAAAGGCTTATGTTGACTAATAATACCCTTTAATTTTCTTTGGTGGCAAATATGAAAGTGAATATGGAGCAGAAAAATGTGAGAATTTCTGGTTAAACTTTTGCCTTCTGTATTAAAAAGCCTATTCTTTTAAGACAATTACATGAAATGAAATACATTTGTGAGCTAGTATTTTTCCATTGAATTTTTTATAGTGATCCTTTGGAAATTTGCTTTAAAGTTGCTTTTAAAGACAGTTCAAAAATGTTTACTACCATCAAGAACCCATGATCAAAATTTTAAAATTTATGTCTAATAAAACATTATTGACGGTTTTGATATTGTATTAGTATTAATATAAAAGTCAACTCGATTACAATCACATAGCTTGAAAACATTCTAGTATCTTCTGTTTTTAGATATGGCTGTTGCTCTACAGTTTAAAGTTCTCCAGGCTGCTATGGAATTTATAAGGACCACTGCAAATCATGACTCTGAAAACCTTACAGATTCACTTCAGTCGCCTTCTGCTCCCCATCATACAATGTTTCAAAAGCGAAAGAGCATTGCTGGTGAGTATTTAAATAATATTTTACTTAATTATAAATAGAAGGTAGTTTGACTCTCCTATATTCTTACATCACTCACATTTTAAAACATTGCTTTGTTTCAGAAGTTAAACTATAGTGTTTGAGAAGATTTTCCTCCAAGAGGAGATTATTCTCTAGCTTTCTCCTCAGTGCTGTTCTCATTCAGTTATCCCTTGAGCTCCTACCATGTGCCCAGCACTGAGTTAAATGTTAAAGATGCAAGGATTAAGAAAGACACAGATTCTACCTTTCTACCATAAAATGGTAGAGAAATACAGAGGATAGAAATAGAGACCATATAGAGCAGGGCAACCTGACTTACATGTAGGGTTAGGGAAGTCTCTGAGGAAGTAAGGTTTCAATACAAGGGATGAGAAAGGAATTAGAGAAGTCAGTGAGTATTACAGGCAGAATGAACAGCTGATGTACAGGTGCCAAGGTAGCAAAAAGCTAAGCTTGTTCAGAGAACTGAAAGAAAACCATGTAGCTGGAGTATAGTCCTTGATGAGATGGTGCCACCAGGTGAGGTGCTACAGGATGGCATGGACCAGGTCATATGGGCCATGTTAAGGAGTTTTGATTTTATCCTAATGTTCAGTTCAGTTCAGTCAGTCAGTCGTGTCTGACTCTTTGCGACCCCATGAACTACAGCACGCCAGGCCTCCCTGTCCCTCACCAACTCCCGGAGTCCACACAAATCCATGTCCATTGTGTCGGTGATGCCATCCAACCATCTCATCCTCTGTCGTCCCCTTCTCCTCCTGCCCTCAATCTTTCCCAGCATCAGGGTCTTTTCAAATGAGTCAGCTTTTCGCATCAGGTGGCCAAAGTATTGGAGTTTCAGCTTCAACATCGTCCCTCCAGTAAACACCCAGGACTGATCTCCTTTAGGATGGACTGGTTGGATCTCGTTGCAGTCCAAGGGACTCTCAAGAGTCTTCTCCAGCCCCACAGTTCAAAAGCATCAATTCTTCAATGCTCAGCTTTCTTTATAGTCCAACTCTCACATCCATACATGACCACTGGGAAAAACCATAGCCTTGACTAGATGGACCTTTGTTGGCAAAGTAATGTCTCTGCTTTTTAATGTGCTGTCTAGGTTGGTCATAACTTTCCTTCAAGGAGCAAGCGTCTTTTAATTTCATGGCTGCATGATTGCATCCGCAGTGATTTTGGAGCCCCCAAAAATAAAGTCTGACACTGTTTCCACTGTTTCCCCATCTGTTTGCCATGAATTGATGGGACCAGATGCCATGATCTTAGTTTTCTGAATGTTGAGGTTTAAGCCAACTTTTTTACTCTCCTCTTTCATTTTCATCAAGAGGCTCTTTAGTTCTTCTTCACTTTCTGCCATAAGGGTGGTGTCATCTGCATATCTGAGGTTATTGATATTTCTCCCGGCAATCTTGATTCCAGCATGTGCTTCCTCCAGCCCAGCGTTTCTCATGATGTACTCTGCATAGAAGTTAAATAAGCAGGATGACAATATACAGCCTTGACATACTCCTTTTCCTATTTGGAACCAGTCTGTTGTTCCATGTCCAGTTCTAACTGTTGCTTCCTGACCTGCATAATGGTTTCTCAAGAAGCAGGTCAGGTGGTCTGGTATTCCTATCTCTTTCAGAATTTTCCACAGTTTATTGTGATCCACACAGTCAAAGGCTTTGGCATAGTCAATCAAGCAGAAATTGATGTTTTTCTGGAACTCTCTTGCTTTTTCGATGATCCAGCAGATGTTGGCAATTTGATCTCTGGTTCCTCTGCCTTTTCTAATATCAGCTTGAACATCTGGAAGGGCACAGTTCACATATTGCTGAAGCCTGGCTTGGAGAATTTTAAGCATTACTTTACTAGCATGTGAGATAAGTGCAATTGTGTAGTAGTTGAGCATTCTTTGGCATTACCTTTCTTAGGGACTGGAATGAAAACTGACCTTTTCCAGTCCTGTGGCCACTGCTGAGTTCTCCAAGTTTGCTGGCATATTGAGTGCAACAGTTTCACAGCATCATCTTTCAGGATTTGAAATAGCTCAACTGGAATTCCATCACCTCCACTAGCTTTGTTCATAGTGATGCTTCCTAAGGCCCACTTGACTTCACATTCCAGCCACATATATGAGGCTTATAGTATCCTAAAAATTTTTAACTTGATAAAAGACCTTGACAGTCATCCAGTCCAGCTTCCTTGTGTCACAGATCCACCACGGCCTAGAATTAGCCACTGCTGGATGGGGCCCCACACCCATCTTTTTGTGTCCTTTCACACCCACTCCTTCCAGGTCTGTGGTATCAGAGATTAGGATGACTTGCTTAAACTAAGAACGTAATCTGATAATATTATCCTTGAATATATCCCAGATATGAATTTTTCTTTGTATTTGCTCCATTTTTGTCTCAAAGGTGACTCTACACACCAAGCTGTATTAACTGATAAAAATACTGATTACCTAAAATACTGGACAATCTAAAATGCTATTAAAATGTTTCAGTATCTTGCAGGATGAGTCATTAAGTCCTATTGTAAGTAATGTTTATAGAGGCTATTTGTGGACTTTGATATATGCTTTCATAATTTAAAAAAAGGTTCAGTTCCAATGAAGGATTCCATTACTCCTCACCTACCAAGACGTCATTTTGGTTCCTATGGTCATCTTCCGATGCCCTTCTCCTTCAATCCAGTAAATCAAGACTCAGTTACCTCCTTTTCTCCTGGATCCACTCCCTGTGGGGTGCCTCTTGGAGCAGGTGCAGTAATGGTGCAGGAAGCCGCTCCTGCCTCTTCAGCCTGAGGAAACCTTTCTCAGGAAATGCTTTTCGTAGGATTGAATCACATGTGATGCATGTTTCAAATTATTTTAATAATAAATTACTGAAATTACACTCTCCTTTCTGAGTTCTTCACTGTATTTGACTGATTCCTACTATGTCACTATATACACATCTCAAAAATAATTTATAAAATTTAGCAATGTTGCTGCTGCTGCTGCTAAGTTACTTCAGTCGTGTCTGACTCTGTGCGACCCCATAAAGGGCAGCCCACCAGGCTCTGCCGTCCATGGGATTCTCCAGGCAAGAACACTGGAGTGGGTTGCCATTTCCTTCTCCAGTGCAAGAAAGTGAAAAGTGAAAGTGAAGTGGCTCAGTCATGTCCGACTCTTTGAGACCGCATGGACTGCAGCCTACCAGGCTCCTCCATCCATGGGATTTTCCAGGCAAGAGTACTGGAGTGGGGTGCCATTTCAGCAATGTTAATTACCCAAAAATAGTAATGTTCTTGCTAAAACATGATATGCTTTTTAAAAATCTATTGATTATTTTGGAATACAAAGAAGTGAAACAGTATTTGAAAATGTTTGAATATATACACCCTTCTAATTGAGTTTTTCAGAGGACTAAAATTTTTCCAAAGGATATCCATCCTACTAAGCTATGTCACAAGCTGTAGCATTGTTATTTAGGACTTTGAAATCAGAGGTACTGTTGCACTTCTTCAAAGAGGGAAAAACATCACTTTCTCTTAATCACTGTCTTTCCTTGTATAAATTACCTTTGAATTAAATAAAGTTCTCTTCATTGTCTGATAATCAAAAAGTTATAGCAGAAATGGTTTCTTTGATCCTTGTTAACTCCAGCACTTGATTTTAATTTATATACTTAAAGGTCCTCGAAAATTTCTCCTTGCTCAAACTGACTCTCTTCTGATGAAAATGCGTTCAGTAGCAAGTGATGAACTTCATGTGATGATGCAACGGAGAATGAGCCAAGAGAACCCTGTCCAGGCAACTGAAACAGAGCTTGCACAGAGGTTGCAGAGGCTCACCGTTTTTGCAGTTAACAGGATTGTTTATCAAGGTAGGACTAGAGAATAAATGTGTTCTTGCTCAGATATTGAAATGAGAATAATTTAAGAGAGGGGTTTCCCTGGTGGCTCAGACAGTAAAGAGAACTGGCTAAATTTCAGCTTTTTTAACAGCATTAAAAAATTTTTAGTATCCATACTAGTAAAATAATTTATTGGGACCCAGTATCCTTGAATAAAATTCTACTTTTTAATATGTTAAATGCTGGCCTATACTGACCATTGAAATTTAAAATAGTATAGCACCTCCAATATATTTTTTAAACTTTCCTTTGAAACAGTCATAGATTCACACGCAATTGTTAGGAAATACTTCAGAGAGATCCTGTGTGCCCTTAACCCAGTTTCCCCCCATAGATCTCGTAGAACTATAGTTCAGTATCACACCCAGATATTAACATCACGACACTCAAGAAAAAGAACACTTCCATCACTATAAGATCTATATGTTGCCTTTTAGAGCCACATCCACTTTTCTCCCACACCCACCCCTTCCTTAATCACTGGCAACTATCAATCTGTTCTCCATTTCTGTATTTTCATCATTTGAAGAATGTTAAATAAATGGAATCATACAGCATATAACCATACAGTATGTGTAAGATTGACTTTTTTCACTCAGCGTAATTCTCTGGAGAGTCATCCTGGATGTTACATGTATCAATAATCTGTTCCCTTTTGTTTTTGGTAAGTAATATTCCATAGCATGGATGTACAGTTTAATCATTTACCTGTTGAAAGACGATCTGGTACTTTCCAGTTTGGGGCTATTACAAATCGAGCTAGCTGCTATAAACATGTATGTGAAAGTTTTTGTGTGAACTCAGGTCTTTGCTTTTCTGGGATGAATATCCAAGAGTGCAGTTTCTAGGTGGTATGATAGTTGTGTATTTTGTTCTTGCTAAGGAACTGCCAGACTTTTCTAGAGTGGCAGTATAATTTTATATTCCTACCAGCAATGTATGAGTGATCCAGTTTTCTGCATGTCTTCACCAGCATTAGAAGTTTCACTGTTTTCAGTTTTAGCCATTCTGATATATAATGTTGGGCTATAACTTTGTGGTTTCAGGGTGCACTTCTACAGGAGCTAATGATTTAGATGTTTATGTATGAACGTTAATGCCTATAACAAACACTAAAAAAGCTATGCAAAGAAATATACTCAAAAACAATACAAATAAGCCAAAATCCTAAAAAATTTCAAGTGACACCCATTTTTTTTTAACTTTTCTAATTTATATTTGGGACAACCAGCCTCTAGAGTAAACTGTGAAATTGAACTGTTATCACATGCACAGCATTTAATGGGAGAGCATGTCCGGTTAAACAGGTCTGCACGTCTATCTAATGTAAATATCACATGGTCTTCAATTTGTACAAGAACCTTCATGACTTTAATAATTTTGTAGTTTAATTCATCTTCATTAGTAAAATAAAGCTTTAATTTAGGATTGCATGACTCGTATGCTTAAATTTCTGCATTGTTTTAGGTGAATTCACTTTCTTTAGTATATTGTGTTTTTTACATCAAATGCAGCTATTACGCGTTTATATTGTGATAACTGAATTAGTAATTACATAGATTATTTTTGTCACTATCATTTGTAATGGCTCAGTATTAGTGATTTGACTAATTTTTTATTCTTCTTTTAATTCAAAGAATTTAATCCAGATATTATTGACATTTTGAGTACTCCAGAAAGTACAACTCAAAGCAGGACCTCAGCTTCCCAGACTGAAATTTCTGAAGAAAATATTCATCATGAACAGCCTTCTGTTTTCAATCCATTTCAGAAAGAAATGTTCATGTATCTGGTAGAAGGATTCAAAGTATCTAGTGTGAGTAAATTAGTTACATGGGAAATGTTCATTCACAAAGAAGGAGTAGAGGTTTTATGTGTCTGTATTCAGTTCAGTTCAGTTGCTCAGTCCTGTACAACTCTGCGACCCCATAGACTGCATCACGCCAGGCTTCCCTATCTATCACCAACTCCCGGAGCTTGCTCAGACTCATGTCCATTGAGTTGGTGATGCCATCCATCTCATCCTCTGTCATCCCTTTCTCTCTCAGGAGTAGAAGTTTCTGTATCTTTTCTGTATCAGAAAAGAATAGGAATTTGATGATTACTATGAGAGCTTTAACTAATAACCTGTTTTTAAAGGACTTTATTTATAGCTGCTTACTCGAGAGTTATTATGGATAATTATGAAGTGCAGATGTTGGCTTAAACAGGTCTAATATCTTCAAAATTATGTAGAGAATACTGAGAAGCATCAGGCTCCATTTATCATCAACTCACTTAGGTTTTTGTGGGTCATATATATAGTTGAACATAGGGAAAAAATTGGTCAGTACACTCATAGATAGCAAAGGCTAATCTAATTCTAGCAGAACTCATAAATCATGATTCTGCCAGTATAACTAGATTTTCTTGTCTGCAGGTTCCACTTAGAACTGAGTCATTCACAAAGAGCCCTTAGGACTAGGAGTAACTGGAGAGCCATTTCCAAAACTCAAAATAAACTCTAAAATGTACTAATTCCAATTTTTAAACCAGATAAAGGATATTTGATCAGGATTAGGTTAACCCTTGTGGGACCACCTTCGAAAGTACAGCTTATTTGGTTATTTGTTAAGGGATATTGATGGTCAATTTATATACAATTCTTAATTTTTGACAGTTTTACTCAATATTTTAGTCTTCCCTGGTGTCTCAGTGGTAAAGAATTTGCTTTCCAGTACAGGAGGCGAGGGTTCGATCCCTGGGTCACGAAGATTCTTTGGAGAAGAAAATGGCAACCCACTCTAATATTCTTGCCTGGAAAATCCCATGGACAGAGAAACCTGATGGGCTACAGTCTATATATGCATGCTAAGTTGCTTCAGTTATGTCTGACTCTGCAATCTTATGGACTGTAGCTCACGAGGCTTCTCTGTCCATGGGATTCTCCAGGCAGGACTACTGGAATGGGTTTCCATGCCCTTCTCCAAGGGATTTTGCCAAGTCAGGGATCAAACCTGGGTCCCCTACATCTCCTGCATTGGCAGGCAGGTTCTTTACCACTAGCGCCACCTGGTCCATGGGGTCGTAAAAGAGTCGAACACAACTTAGCAACTAAACAACAACAGCAATATTCAATATTTTAGTACTAATTCAAGCCTCTATTACTGAATGCTTCTCTTTTATATTTTAAAATCCAGGTAGGCTTATTTACTGTTGTTCTTTGATGGTTCTTTTTTTTCTTTTTTTGCCATTTAAAATTTCCAAACCCTGGGTAGTTTTTTTCAAGTGTCTTAGGACTTTAGCTTCTTTATCTCTCCCTTTTTAAATTGTGGTAAAATAAGACTTCCCTGGTGGCTCAGACAGTAAGCGTCTGCCTACAATGAGAGAGACCCGGGTTTGATCCCTGGATTGGAAAGAGCCTCTGGAGAAGGAAATGACAACCCACTCCACTACTCTTGCCTGGAAAATCCCATGGACCGAGGAGCATGGTAGGCTCCTACAGTCCATGGGGTCACAAAGAATTGGACACGACCAAGCAACATCACTCACTCACCATACATAACATAAATTTTGCTATTTTCACAATTTTTAAATGTACAAATCAGTGATACTAAGTCCATTCACATTGTTGCGCAACCATTACCACTGTCCATCCCTAGGGATTTTTCCGTTATCAGAAACTGAAACTCTGTGTTCATTAAACAGTAACTCCGCATTAACCTCTCCCCCCATCCCTGTTAACCACTGTTCTGATAGTATATATCGCACTTATTCACCCATTCATCCATCAGTGGGTATTTGGATTGTTCCTACCTTTGGGCTATTTTGAACGGCGCCACTATAAACACTTACGCACATCCATCTCTTTTAAAACCCTGTTTGTGTGGATGTGTATATCTTCCTAATTTCAACTGTTTGAAAATTCTAGAATAAAACATGTTCCATGATTTTTTAGGGCTGTGTTGGGGTTATTATATTATTGTTTAAGAAATTTGATCCTAATTCATTCCTGTTTTGATTTAAGGCTTCAGGTAAAACCAGTAGTTCCAAACAGCAGTGGGCTAAAATCTTATGGTCTTGTAAGGAAACCTTCCGAATGCAGCTTGGGAGACTGCTCGTGCATATGTTGTCTCCAGCCCACCCTTCACAAGAGAGAAAGCAAATTTTTGAAATAGTTCGTGAACCAAATCATCAGGAAATACTGCGAGAATGTCTTAGCCCATCCCTGCAAGTAAGTACCCCAATACTTCATAAGTAATAACTATTATAAAACTGTACAAATCAAGAGCTGAATTTAAACTGTATTTTCATGCCAAATACCATGAATATAGTTTTCTAACCAAACAAATATTTTCTGAGATCTTTCTTCAGATGCCATTTACCAGAGTCAATTTGTTTAATCTGTTTAATCCCCCTTCCTTTTTCCAGTGTTTAAGAAGTTCTATACCTGAGTTCTTATAAGATCCTTCATAGTTAGTTACTAAATCTTGAAGTGTTTTCTTTAAGAACTGTTTGAAGACTTTTTAAAGCATTATATTATCCATGAAACATCTATACTGAATGGCTCAAATAGCAGTACATATAACATATTTCAAAAATGTTTACAGTAAGTTAAAATACTTGTTGATCATCTGGAATGGTAAAATCAAAATACTCAAGCTATTTTGGAATCTATAAATTCTATCACTTAGCAAGCAGTAGATGGAGAATTTAAGTGGTATAACTGTTCTGTTTAGCGGTTTCTTATGAAATTAAATATACTCTTAGCCTGTGATGCTAAAATTCCATTTTTAGATATTTACCTAAGAGAAATTAAAGCATATGTCCATAAGAAGACTAGTAGGAGAATATCCGTGACAGCCTTTTTTCTAATAGCCAAAAACTGGAAATAACCCAAGTATCTGTCAGTGGGAGAATGTATAACTAAACTGTGGTATATTTATACAATAGACTGTTACATAGCAATAAAAGTGAACTGACTACTGATGCACCCATTAATATGGATGAAGCTCAGAATTGTGGTGTCATTGAAAGGGACAGCCAAACACCAAAGAGTAGGCATTTTATGATTCCATTCATATGAAGCCCAAGAACAGGCAAAATTAAGATATAGTCATGGAATTTAGGACAGTAATTGTCTCTGTGAGGAAGGGGACAGTGAGAAGGGGAATTGAATGGAAAAGAGCATAGGGAAATTTCTTGGACATGCTCAGTCATGTCCAACTCTGCAACCCCATGGACCGTAGCCTGCCAGGCTCTTCTGTCCATGGGGTTTTCCAGGCAAGAATACTAGAGTAGGTTGCCGTTCCCTTCTCCAGGGCATCATCCCAAACCGGGGATCAAACCCATATCTCTCACATTGCAGGCAGATTCTTTACCATCTGAGCCATCTGTAAAATGTCAGCCTGGTTTCAAAATCAAAATTGTGAAATACAGCACAGTTGAAGAGTTTCTAGTTTTTATCTCTATAGCCTTCCCTCATTCTTTCCCTTTTCCTGTAGCTTACCATCCTTATTTGGTTTTTATTTGTATTGGGGGTATAAGCAAATTTGTGACACACACACACACGTGGGCGTGTGTATGTATTCTCTCTCTCACTTCTTTATATGAAAAAAGGTAATGAACCATACAGATCCTTCTCACTCTACTTTCTTCAGCTAACAATATATCCTGCAATGGTTCCACAGCAGTATAGAGAGCTCTTCTTGTGCCTTTTTTTATAACTGCCTACAAGCTCTGTTCCATCTGTAGTCTGCCTGATTTTTAAAGCTCCAAGCTTCTCTTCTATTGAATCTGGTTAATTCTCCAGCCAGTCTGTGGCTCCTCATCTTTTCTCTCATAACATCTTCACATCCCTTGTGGTCCTTCTGATAAGCTGCTTTTTTCATGTTGTCCCCACAGCATGCAACGCTCTCTTTCCTCCACTTTGTCTGTCTATATGCCTGTGTGTCCATTTAGCCATGCACCCACATCATATGGTACCACCTTCAAAACCTTCCTTCCTTCTTTTAGTAGGAACTCAGAACTCTTTCTTCTTGAAACTTCATTGAAAATTTTATTTTTACACATTTTGTTATTTTCTAAGAATTTGTGTTTAAATTCAATTCCTTAAATCAGTTTCCTGAGAGCAGGAAATAAGATTTCTATGTGTGCATGTCTCCAAAAACAACTTTTCTAGTCCCAGAAACTACAGTCAATAAATGATTGATCAGAAGATGTTAAAATGAGCTATTAGAAACAGCTTCAGTGTCTAGGAAAATCATGTTTCTTTGGACATTCAGAATGAAAAAATAAAACATTTCTGGTAGTTTTTCAAGATGATTTTAAAATGTCACCGAATACTAAACTGAAATATTTTTAGAGTTCTATCAAGATTATTACCTTTAAGATGGACATATGAAAATATTCTAGTCGTTTACCATTCCTCTTTATTTGCCAACTCTTCAGGCCTTTTACTTGCAGAGCATCTGTTCATTTTTCTCTTTTGGTCAGGTAACAGCTGTCTCCTGACTAATTTAAAATGTTACATTAAAATGTGCTTTGCTATTTTCATCATTGCATATGTTCATCTTATGCTTTTGGGAAACGACATGATGTGATTCAGCATGTGAATTTAAATATCACCTAAAATGTAATAGTTTCCAAATCCATTTGTTGACTATTCACAGTTTAAAATATCATAAAGCCAAATACAGTGATATTTGTATGAGTGCAAATTGTTAAAAAATAAAATTACGCATGTTTAACTTGTTGGCAAAGTTAATGTCTAAATAATATATAGTGTACACTTAACAATCAGGTGTAATATCTCTGGCATGAAAGAGCCACTTAACGGAAGAAAGCTTTGATCTGCACAGTAAATAAAAAGCACTAAAACTGGCATGTGTGTGCATATCAGTCACTCAGTCATGTCCAAATCTTTGTGACCCCATGGACTGTAGATCGCCAGGCTGCTCTGTCCATTGAATTCCCCGGCCAAGAATACTAGAGTGGGTTGCCATTCTGTTCTCCAGGGGATCTTCCCAACCCAGGGATTGAACCCCAGTCTCCCACACTGTAGGCAGATCTTTACCGTCTGAGCTGCCAGGGAGGCCCATAAAAGTGGTATAAACAAAGCTTATCTAAAAATGAAATTTCACGTTTCCAAAGTCAAATGATTGTCTAAAGCAAAAATGGTAGCCATGTCTTTTGGAATCCCAGCATAGATAATAAAAGTATGCATGTGTGCTCAAAAAAAAAAAAAGAGCCACTTAAGAAATCGTGAATCAAAGTTTGGTTTAGTTTTGCACTAGGAAGGACCGTTTTCATTTCTTAAGTAACATTTTCATTTTGTCTATAGGGCCTGTTCATAAAAGACTAACCTAAACCAAACCCTTCTCCCAAATATTCACATACTGAATACTGACATCCTAACTGGTTTTAGAGTTTTTCACCTTTTGTTCTCCCCAGGGAATAGTGAATGCTTAAAAATGGATCCAAAGATACTTTTTTGTTCTGGTATTTTCTCCGGTGTTTATTCTCCTAAGCAGAAATTAAAGAGACTCTTACCTTAAAGTTTAAAGGAAAGTTTCCCTTCCAGTTCAGCAATGGCACCCCACTCCAGTGCTCTTGCCTGGAAAATCCCATGGACGGAGGAGCCTGGTAGGCTTCAGTCCATGGAGTCGCTAAGAGTCGGACACGACTGAGCGACTTCACTTTCACTTTTCGCTTTCATGCATTGGAGAAGGAAATGGCAACCCACTCCAGTGTTCTTGCCTGGAGAATCCCAGGGACGGGGGAGCCTGGTGGGCTGCCGTCTATGGGGTCGCACAGAGTTGGACACGACTGAAGTGACTTAGCATATGAGAAGGACTAAGAATTATTTTCCTTCATCCCAAGCTTATTTTCTGTATTCCTTTAGCAAACCCTCTCTAAAATTCTTTCCCCAAAAGCTTGTGTGCTTGCTTTTTTCCTTCTTTCCTTTATTACTTCTATTCCTTTCTTCTTTTTTTTCCTCTTTTTTCCATTTTTTTACCTTTAACAATAAAAATTTTCAAACATACTAAGAAAAATAGAGACTAGTGAATACTTAATGAATACCATATGACCATCTCATAGGTCTAACTATTGTTAGTATTTTTATCATATTTATCATAATTTTTTTCCTGAGGTATTTTAAAGTAAATTATATAAATCATGACATTTTTTCAAAAGACTTTTTTATGTCACCATAACAACATTATTATACCTAACAAAATTAGCATATACTCTAATGTCATCATATACTCGGTGCATAATCATGTGAGAATTTCTTCAGTTGTCCCCAAAATGTCTTTTTAGCTGATTTATTTAAACCAGATTCAGCCAAATAAATGCAGCAATAAAATTTAATTTACTGTTAAAGAATTTAAATGTAAGAAATAAACATTCTTTATGACTTAAAAATTTTTTAATTAAAAAAATTGTTACTTTTTTTTTAAAGCATGGAGCCAAATTAGTTTTGTATTTGTCAGAGTTGATACATAATCACAAAGATGAATTGACTGAAGAAGAACTAGACACAGCAGAACTGCTTATGAATGCTTTAAAATTATGTGGTCATAAGTGCATCCCTCCCAGTGCATCAACAAAATCAGACCTTATTAGAGTGATCAAAGAGGTGAGTCAGTGAAACCATAAGAAACAGTTTTCTTAGGAGATCCCATTGACTGTAACTAAAGAATGATTGAGAGATTTTTTTATTATAGAGTACCACTGATGGTGAATTTCAAATGATAATTTTCTTATACTTTATATTGCTTTTTTAATATGAGAAAACAAATAATCTTATTTTAAGGAGCATTTTATTCTCTTTGGTCATCCATATTCATTACCACTAGCTTTCAGGGAAGAAAAAGGTTTTAATAATGACAAGCAAGTTGAATCCTCAGCCTCAAGTTCTCAGTTCTTTAGTGAAAAAGCAAACTAAGGAAGCAAGCAGCTATGCAAACCCATTGGGTTTGGCAGCCCTAGTTAACTATTCCACCCTGATTTCTGTGACCCAAAGTGTGTGGAACCAAAGGGGAATTAGAACATTATTTAAGTAGGTGATTATTTTAATATTCTGGTCTCCAGGAGACAATTTTTTTTTTCCTTTGTTAACTTGGTTTTAAATTTAGTTTGCTGGGTTCTGTGCCAGTGTTAAATGATAAATAATAAGTTTTATATAGTATATTATTATCTAAATCTTTTAGGAACAAAGGAAATATGAAACTGAAGAAGGTGTGAATAAAGCCAACTGGCAGAAAACAGTTAATAATAATCAGCAAAGGTAGGATTTCACGTGTGCTAAAAGTTATGTCTTTTAGGAGCCCCATTATATTTTGCATATGCTTTTAGCTTTAATGTACCATGTTTTGATATACATTTAATGTTCCTATACATACGCTTAACTTACAGGCTTCTTGTCTGTTTAGTCTCTTTCAGCGTTTGGATTCAAAATCAAAGGATATATCTAAAATAGCTGCAGATATCACCCAGGCAGTGTCTCTTTCCCAAGGGATTGAGAGAAAAAAGGTGATCCAGCATATCAGAGGAATGTACAAAGTGGATCTGAGTGCCAGCAGACACTGGCAGGAGCTTATTCAACAACTGACGCATGACAGGTGGGCAATGTGGGAGGGCTTTCAGTGGTCTTGCACGAATGTTTTATATTGATGTTATTTTCACTCTAGAATAAAATTCATAATACTATCTCATTAGCTTAAATATTTCTGTTTAATAATTTGTAATTTATTTCCTCTTAAAGAATATACCCAAGAGAATTTTTTAATTCTTAGGAGGGAGAAAAAAATAATGAGAGAGACATTAGCTCTTCCAGAGAGTAATATCTGTTTACTGGCTTTCTTTTTAAAATATCTTTGCAAAAGAATAGGGAAATCACTGAAACAAGACAGTTGGGAAATACATCTTTTTCTAGTTAAGACTTCAGTAACACAGTTAAAAAGATGCATCACAAATAGTGAAAAGAGGGAAATTAAAATAGTATTCTCTGAATTTGGTTAACATAACTGATTAGTATTATGACTTTGAGGAGCTATATACTAAAGCAAATTCCAGGTGAATGAATGAATTAAACTTAAAAAGTTTACAAAGCAGGATAAAATAGAGTATTTATCAACTCTGATAGATAACTTCCTAAAATCAAACACAATTGAAGAAACTATAAAGAAGAAATTAATGGCTTTGAACTTTCATTTTTTTCCAGTGTATTTAACAAGCATAGCCACAACAAAACATCAAAATTTATTTTCAGCATGTATTTCAAAGTTAGTATTTTTATTATTTTAAAATCATAGAAGTTTGAAAATAAAAATTTAAATCCCAAAAGTTTGAGCAAAAGACATGAATATATTCTTCACATAAGACAAGTAGAATTAATAAGCAGATGGGAAAAATTGAATATTGCTAGAGGCTAATTTAGTTTTTAAAAATTTTTAGATACTATATTTTACCTTTTATGTTAAAATAAAAAGTTTTTTTAGGAACTCATCTCCACAGTAGGAAGAATGTATCTTAGCTCTTGATCAGAGGTTTGGTGGCATTGTATACTTTGACATAATATATCAGGAACCGTATAAACAATTTATTTCTAGTTCCAGTTATTCTATTTTAGTGATTCTATCCTAAGAAAAATATTCAAAATATGCAAAATCAATAAAAACAAAAATTTTCATCTCTGCATTTTTTATGTTAGTGAATGAATTAGAAACAACTAAGTATATAACAGTAGTAATAAATACAGTATGATCTTTTCACTCAATATAATATTAGCCATTTAAAATAATAATAAAGAAGGCAGGATATAGGAATGTGTATATAAGAAAATATGTGTGTATATGAGTTATAACTGTAATTTTAAAAAATGAAAATCACTAACAGTATTTTGGTATGTTTGGGGTAGTAGAATTAAGGGTAATTTACTTCTTTTATCTATTTCTAAAAACTATTTCCTTTCATTTCAAATGTTAATTATTTTAAAACATTTTTAGAAATGTAATTGCTACAAAAATGAATAATTTTGATTGTTACATTAGATAATAGACAAAATGGGAAATGAAAAAAATTTATTTGGAAATTGATTTTTTTTCTTTAGTTGACCATACTAAGTCTAATATATCACAAAGCATATATAGTAGTCATGCTGTATCTTTTTAAAAATGTAATAGGTATAAGAAACTAGTAGCAGAGCTTGCCTTGAGGCAAGGAGACTGGACTCCAGAGCAGAGGGATACTTTTTTTTTTGTTACTCTTCTGTACTGTGTGTATGCAGTGTGTTTGTGCTCGGTTGCTCAGTTGTGTCCAACTCTTTGCAACCCCATGGACTGCAGCCTTCCAGGCTCCTCTGTCCATGGGATTCTCCAGGCAAGAATACTGGAGTGGGTTGCCATTTCCTCCTCCAGGGGATCTTCCTGACCCAGGGATCGAACTTGCGTTGTCTGAGTCTCCTGCATTGGCAGGCAGATTCTTTACCACTGAGCCACCTGGAAAGCCATGTGTATGCATATCCCTGTCTAGTTATATAAATAGTTGGATTTTTCAATTGAGTGGATCAGTTTTGACTTATGTGTTAAATATTTACATAGTTTTTTTAAGTTATAAGTACTTCAAATTGCCACTTGAACCTTTCTTTCTACTTGTAGAGCAGTCTGGTATGACCCCATCTACTATCCAACTTCATGGCAGTTGGATCCAACAGAAGGGCCAAATCGAGAGAGGAGACGTTTACAGAGATGTTACTTAACTATTCCAAATAAGTATCTGCTTAGGGATCGACAGAAATCAGAAGGTAATAGTGCCTTCTTGACTCAACATATAAATAGCAGATAACTGTGGTCATTACACAAAGATGATGTAATCTCTTTTCCTCAACAGATGTGGTCAAGCCACCACTCTCTTACCTATTTGAAGACAAAACTCATTCTTCTTTCTCTTCTACTGTAAAAGACAAAGCTGCAAGTGAGTCTATAAGGTAAATTTGAATCCATAAGACATCTTCTCTTGTTGAATGTGTTAAATACTTTAATAGTCTATTGCAGTGCTTATATGATGCTTATTTTAGATAATGCAATGGTTTAAGAAAAGACCTGAACATGGCTCAAGAGAGGACAAAGTTGAATGCCTGAAATCCAAAGAGAACAGAGTTTTGATAGAGAGTTTTCACTGGACTTCAGTCTTAGTCTGTTATGTGAGGAAGATAAGTCACACCTAACATGTCATAGCATTGTTGAGGATTGTGGGTCAGTATGGTAACTATTGATAGGACTGTCACTGTGGTTGTAGTGGAGGTTGTTATCAGGCCCATTTTATAGATAAAAAACTTGAGAGTCAAGATTAAGTGACTGGACTAAAGAATAGAAGAACTTTTCTGACTCTGAATCCCCCTTTGCTCCTAGAACGCTCCATTTCTTTCCTGTGTTTGTTCAGAGGCATGAACCAATGTTTGCTTATGTACTGCAAAATATAAAATATTGAAGTTTCTTTTAAATAACTGAGTCTTGTATTCTGTGTAGGGTGTAGGGATCATTCACCTTTTCTAAAAGTTGCCGTTATTTTCTCTGCCATTATAATGTCAGAAATGAGAAAATATTTTCATGTGGACTCTAACAAGACATTATATGCTTTTGAAATTCTTGTCTGCTCTGCTGAAATCTTCTACTAGATAAAATAAAGCTTTTATTCTCTGAAATTGTTCAAAACATTTAATCATAGTAATTTTAAATATGTTTTGACAGAGTCAATCGAAGGTGTATCAGCGTTGCACCATCTAGAGAGACAGCTGGTGAATTGTTATTAGGTAAGTTACATTTTGAAGATTTTTATACATATTCACTGCGCCTATTTTATTCTTAGATAATTTAAAACATTGTTTTGACAGACTGCCATTAAATGAGATAAACTGTCTCTAATATTGTATAGGTTATTTTGCCTTAACATTGTCTATAATGCATATGACTCATGAATGTGAAGAAATGAACAGTCTTATTTTCTGAAAAGCATATAAACAGCATTTTAATTTTTATAAAGTTAACTTTCTTCATGAGTATACATTTTTAAATTTGTTTTTTTTATTATGTATCAGTTTTTAATTCTAAAGTAAAGAATCATTAGTATGTTTATATGCCTACTGTTTTAATGGATATCCCTATACACATGAAATATATCCACCTCGAGATTATTCTTAATTTATATTCCTCATTGTACTTCTGAGAGAAAGGCCAAGACTATCCGTGGATAGTTACATTTAGTGAGAAATTTTTTCCTCAAGACATGAAGGAATAGTATTAAACCACGTAGTCTCTATTTCCTTAAAGAACTGATTTGTATACTGTGGGCCAGTTGTTCTCAAATCAGGGGCATCCAGATCACATGGGAACATCTAAGAAAAACGAATTCTCAGGCCCCTGCCCAGAGCCACTGAATCTGAAACTCTGTGGATGGGGTCCAGACATTACATTTTTATACACCCTGCAGTGATTCTGACACACCCTCAAATTAGAGAGTCACTGCAGTAGGCTACAGCTCTATAGCCTCAAAGCCCTAACTTGCAGAGTTTCAGGCTTGCCAGGGCTGAGCCCCACAGTCACTAGGATGGAGATGGTGCCCTTCTCTGAGCTGTCCATGCCAGGGCTCAGGGTGACCAGCATCCAGTGCAGAGCTCCAGGAAGTTCCCACCGTTTGGATACATGATGTAGGGATGTGCATTACTAACAGCCTCTCAAGCAGGAAAATTGGGGGGACTGTCTGAGCCCTGATGGAGCCATCAGAGGTCAGACAGTAAAAAATCTGCCTGTAGCACAGAAGACGCGGGTTCGGTCCCTGAATTAGGAAGATCCTCTGGAGGAGGGAATGGCTACCCACTCCAGTATTCTTGCCTGGAGAATTCCATGGACAGAGAAACTTGGCATGCTACAGCCCATGGGGTTGCAAAGAGTCGAACATGACTAAGCGACTAACACGTTACTTTTCTGCCCTATTGAGTGTTTAAGTCAGCAAAATAATTAAGGATTCCTCTTTTGCTAGAAAATTTAGTTTATAACTTGAATTCAGTTAATGTGTACAAAATAAAGTAATATGCCAGTAACCTAAGAAAAATACTGGTAATAATAAACAGCCAGCACTTTTTAGCACTAAGCACCACTGTTAATAAACATTTTACATATATTCTATATAATTCCCACAGTAACCCTATGAAATAGAGTCTTCTCCCTACCCCATTCTTTTTATAAGGAAACTAAAGCACAGTGGGGTTAGGCAGCTTGCCCAGGATCTCATGGATGCTATTCAAAAATGAAAGTGAAAGTGAAGTTGCTCAGTCATGTCCAATTCTGTGACCCCGTGGACTGTAGCCCACCAGGCTCCTCCGTCCATGGGATTCTCCAGGCAAGAATACTGGAGTGGGTTGCCATTTCCTTCTCCAGGGGATCTTCCTGACCCAGGGATCAAACCCAGGTCTCTCACATTGCAGGCAGACACTTTAACCTCTGAGCCATACTTACTGAGTATTAAGAACTCCTTCTGGGTTCTGTGATTCAAATTCGGTCCAGTTGACTCCAGAGGTGCTTTTAACTATATAAGATAATAGTGCACAGACATTTATAAACTCACAACCAATTATTTTCTGCAGGTAAATGTGGAATGTATTTTGTGGAAGATAACGCTTCTGATACAGTTGAGTGTTCTGTGAGTAGTGGTTTAAATTTGCGTTTATATGAATCTAGACAAATTCCCACATGTATAAGTTTAATACAGCCAGAAAGCAGGTAGAACTGTTAAGAGTTCATTTCTTGTCACACTCAGTATAAATTTGTCTGAATTCCAGTTTTTAAGATAATTTTAAAAAGAAGACCATAAGAAGACCATGCCATCCGCTCTGACTCATGTTCTGAGTTTCATAGCAGCAAGTATTATGGGTCAGATTCTGAAGCATTCGTATTATTTCAGTTTATGTCCGTTCTTTCTCACCACTATCCTCTGTAGCATCAAACTTCTTGCTACTCCCTGTTTATTGTCACATACATTTGCCTTCAAAAAGAAAGAAAAATATTGTCTGATTTAGTAACTTAAGTAATCCTAATGTTCACTTAGCTTAGTAGTCATAATTTTTATTCTTCTGGAAATACGTACATTAATCTGAAAATAACAAAAAGGACTCAATTCACATTTTGGTACAGTAAACATTTTATTTGTTTGAATTCATTTACATGCCATTAAAATACTGCTTTGAGAGTCCTGTAACAGGAGAAATAAGGCTCTTTGTTTCAGAAGTTCTAAAGCCAGGAATTCATAAGGATGCATTTAAATAAGACTATGTATGATTTACTGGTTAATACATATTTGATTCAAAGAAATTAGGGAGTGAAAACATAAAATATTATTGTAAAGTAAATCATGTTAAAAAAATCATTAAAGTATTTCATGTAATCCCCCAAAATTGAATAGGCATTATTTTGTGATTTACATAGCAATTACTACAGTATTTATCCCAGCTAACAAAAGTATAGTTATGTAATTTTTAAAGATGTATCTTTTTAGAACAAAAGAGTTTAATAGTTGATACATGAATCAGCTTTTTTTCTGGATGGGTCCAAAAGATGACCCTTTCCACCTAAATGGAAGCTCTAAAAAGACCCTTGCTTTTTAATAATTGAAGGATCCTTCCTTTCTGTGTACTTTTGTAGCATTTGTGCTTATTTCCTGTGTGACATTTGCTGTCTTGCCTTTCCAAAACATGTGCAAATATCCTGTGCCCCCTTTTTATCATGTATAGATTTATTTCATGCAGAGCACTTAGCAAGCACCTTGCCTGTAGATGCTTAATTAATGTTTGTTAAATTGAAAGTATGTTACATGTTGAAGCTAAACAGGGAGGAATTTGGTTTTAAGAATGAGAATATTACCTTTGCATTAAAACATTTTGCTTTCCTTGTAATATATTTCCTGCCTCTATTTCTAAAAATTAGTTGGGACACAGTAAGACACACATAGAGCAGACCAAAGTGTCACTTCCTCCTTACTGCTGTTTTTCAAATTTCTCTTTATTTTTGACTCCTAGAGATTTCATTTTCCCTTACTTTCTTGCAAGCTGAGCTATACATTTAAAAGAATATTTGCTTACTAAAAGAAATCAGTCTGAAAAGTCTACATACTTTATGATTCCAACCGTATGACTTTCCAGAAAAAGGAAAACAGTAGAGGCAACAAAAAGATCAGCGGCAGCTGGGTGGAGCAGAAGGGAATCTCACAGCAGTGAGACTGTTCTGTATGGTACTGTAATGTGGACACATGTCATTAAACATTTGTCAAAACCCATGTGACCTACACAACACCGAGATTAAACTATGGGCTTTAGTTAAGAATAATCTATTCCATAGTGGCTCATCAGTTGTAACACATGTACTACATGAGCACGAGATGTTCACCGTAGCGAAACTGAGTGCAGAAAAGCTATATGTGGGAACTCCATACTATCTGCTCAGTTTATAAACATAAAACTTATCTGGAAAATACAGCCTATTAACAAAGTTTAAATGAAGTTTATTAACTCAGTTGTTTTTAGATTTTATCCAGCATTTTGAAGTGTTTAGTAGCAGGAAGATTTTTAGAGAATCTTATCTGCTACTTTGCCACAGAAGGAAGGCTTTATATTGTATTTTGATAGTGTTTTAAAATGTAAAATTAAAGAGATTCTATTTCATGTAGAGCAAATGCTTTCATGTCATTTCCTTTGACTTTAGAACCTTCAAGGAGAATTGGAACCAGCATCGTTTTCCTGGACATATGAAGAAATTAAAGAAGTTCACAAGCGTTGGTGGCAGTTGAGGGATAATGCTGTAGAAATATTTTTAACAAATGGCAGAACACTCCTGTTAGCATTTGATAACACCAAGGTAAATTTGCCTATATTAATAGATATACTTTTTCAAAAAGATCATGGAATCAGTTTAATTACACTCATACTGACTAAATGAAGTTTTAACTTATTTAAACTTTAACTATTTCTGAAGTCAAATGAAAATTACCCTATTTCTTAGTACTGATTAAAGTAAATCTTTGGTTATGTTAGGACTATTTTTGTCCTCCAAAACTGTATTAAATTTTTATTCCCCAGAGTGACTGTATCTGTAATAAGTAAATAAATGAATGTATAACCAACCTGAAGTAGTTTAACCTTGATAGTAGATTTCATTTTTGACAAACCCTTTCTTGACTGCCACATTGCTTCAGCTACTGTGTGTCTGCTTGTCTTGATAGAAAACCTCTTGGAAGAAATAGTGTATGCTTGCTGCTTCCAGTTCCTCTCCTCAGATTCTCTTTTGAGATGCTCCAGTCAGATTTTTTCCTCACCACCCTACCTGTAACCTCTGGTCAGCATCACCAGTGACCTGGATGTTGCTAAACCCTACAGTTGTGTTTCTTAGTCTTCATCTTACTTGACTTAGCAGCAGCATTTGACACAGCTGATTATTCTTTCTGTAAAGAAAGTGTGGGGAAAACCTTCCTCACTGGACTTCTGCATTAAAGTCTAATTGGCATCTCAAATTTAACATGGACAAAACTGACTTCTAATTTTCCCCCTAAAATCTCCAGTTTTCCCCAGCTCCATAAATGGCAACTCCAACCTTTCTGCTTGGCCAGTTCAAAAACCTTGGGGTTATCCTTGACTCCTCTTATTCTGTCATCCCACTTATTCTGACTCCTCTTAATTATGTGCTCTTATTCAGTTGGTTCGCCCCTCAAACTATACCCAGAATCTGAGTGTTTCCACTGCTGCCATCCTGGTCTAAGCCACTGTCAGCTCTTGCATAAATCATTGCACTAGCCTCCTCACTGGCCTCACTGCTTCCACACTCCCTCTTCTTTCAGACTGCTCTCAACACAGCAGTTAAAATGGGTCAGATCGTGCGATTCCTCTCCTCAGAGCCCTCTGACCACTTTCTTTGTCATTGCATTAAAGCCAGGACCTTACAGTGTTGAATAACCTTCAGATCAGATCAGATCAGTCGCTAGTCATGTCCGACTCTTTGCTAGCCCATGAATCGCAGCACACGAGGTCTCCCTGTCCATCACCAACTCCTGGAGTTCACTCAGACTCACGTACATCGAGTCAGTGATGCCATCCAGCCATCTCATCCTCTGTCGTCCCCTTCTTCTCCTGCCCCCAATTCCTCCCAGCATCAGAGTCTTTTCCAATGAGTCAACTCTTCGCATGAGGTGGCCAAAGTACTGGAGTTTCAGCTTCAGCATCATTCCTTTCAAAGAAATCCCAGGGCTGATCTCCTTCAGAATGGACTGGTTGGATCTCCTTGCAGTCCAAGGGACTCTCAAGAGTCTTCTCCAACACCACAGTTCAAAAGCATCAATTCTTCAGCACTCAGCCTTCTTCACAGTCCAACTCTCACATCCATACCTGACCACAGGAAAAACCATAGCTTTGACTAGACGAACCTTTGTTGGCAAAGTAATGTCTCTGCTTTTCAATATGCTATCTAGGTTGGTCATAACTCTCCTTCCAAGGAGTAAGCAGCTTTTAATTTCATGGCTGCAGTCACCATCTGCAGTGATTTTGGAGCCCAAAAAAAGAAAGTCTGACACTGTTTCCACTGTTTCCCCATCTATTTCCCATGAAGTGATGGGACCAGATGCCATGATCTTTGTTTTCTGAATGTTGAGCTTTAAGCCAACTTTTTCATTCTCCACTTTCACTTTCATCAAGAGGCTTTTTAGTTCTTCTTCACTTTCTGTCATAAGGGTGGTGTCATCTGCATATCTGAGGTTATTGATATTTCTCCCGGCAATCTTGATTCCAGCTTGTGTTTCTTCCAGTCCAGCGTTTCTCATGATGTACTCTGCATAGAAGTTAAATAAGCAGGGTGACAATATACAGCTGATGTACTCCTTTCCCTATTTGGAACCAGTCTGTTGTTCCATGTCCAGTTCTAACTGTTGCTTCCTGACCTGCATACAAATTTCTCAAGAGGCAGATCAGGTGGTCTGGTATTCCCATCTCTTTCAGAATGTTCCACAGTTGATTGTGATCCACACAGTCAAAGGCTTTGGCATAATCAATAAAGCAGAAATCGATGTTTTTCTGAAACTTGCTTTTTCCATGATCCAGCGGATGTTGGCAATTTGGTCTCTGGTTCCTTTGCCTTTTCTAAACCCAGCTTGAACATCAGGAAGTTCACGGTTCACATATTGCTGAAGCCTGGCTTGGAGAATTTTGAGCATTACTTTACTAGCGTGTGAGATGAGTGCAATTGTGCGATAGTTTGAGCATTTTTTGGCATTGCCTTTCTTTGGGATTGGAATGAAAACTGACCTTTCCCAGTCCTGTGGCCACTGCTGAGTTTTCCAAATTTGCTGGCATATTGAGTGCAGCACTTTCACAGCATCATCTTTCAGGATTTGGAATAGTTCAACTGGAATTCTATCACCTCCACTAGCTTTGTCCGTAGTGATGCTTTCTAAGGCCCACTTGACGTCACATTCCAGGATGTCTGGCTCTAGATGAGTGATCACACCATCGTGATTATCTGGGTCGTGAAGATCTTTTTTGTACAGTTCTGTGTATTCTTGCCATCTCTTCTTAATATCTTCTGCTTCTGTTAGGTCCATACCATTTCTGTCCTTTATCAAGCCCATCTTTGCATGAAATATTCCTTTGGTATCTCTAATTTTCTTGAAGAGATCTCTAGTCTTTCCCATTCTGTCGTTTTCCTCTATTTCTTTGCATTATCGCTGAAGAAGGCTTTCTTATCTCTTCTTGCTATTCTTTGGAACTCTGCATTCAGATGCTTATATCTTTCCTTTTCTCCTTTGCTTTTTGCTTCTCTTCTTTTCACAGCTATTTGTAAGGCCTCCCCAGACAGCCATTTTGCTTTTTTGCATTTCTTTTCCATGGGGATGGTCTTGATCCCTGTCTCCTGTACAATGTCATGAACCTCATTCCATAGTTCATCAGGCACTCTATCAGATCTAGTCCCTTAAATCTATTTCTCACTTCCACTGTATAATCATAAGGGACTTGATTTAGGTCATACCTAATGGTCATACTGAATGGTCTAGTGGTTTTCCCTACTTTCTTCAATTTAAGTCTGAATTTGGCAATAAGGAGTTCAAGGTCTGAGCCACAGTCAGCTCCCCATCTTGTTTTTGCTGACTGTATAGAGCTTCTCCATCTTTGGCTGCAAAGAATATAATCAATCTGATTTCAGTGTTGACCATCTGGTGATGTCCACGTGTAGAGTCTTCTCTTGTGTTGTTGGAAGAGGGTGTTTGTTACGACCAGTGCATTTTCTTGGCAAAACTCTATTAGTCTTTGCCCTGCTTCATTCCGTATTCCAAGGCCAAATTTGCCTGTTACTCCAGGTGTTTCTTGACTTCCTACTTTTGCATTCCAGTCCCCTATAATGAAAAGGACATCTTTTTTGGGTGTTAGTTCTAAAAGGTCTTGTAGGTCTTCATAGAACCGTTGAACTTCAGCTTCTTCAGCATTACTGGTTGGGGCATAGATTTGGATTACTGTGATATTGAATGGTTTGCCTTGGAAACGAACAGAGATCATTCTGTTGTTTTTGAGATTGCATCCAGGTACTGCATTTTGGACTCTTTTGTTGACCATGATGGCTACTCCATTTCTTCTGAGGGATTCCTGCCCGCTGTAATAGATATAATGGTCATCTGAGTTAAATTCACCCATTCCAGTCCATTTGAGTTCGCTGATTCCTAGAATGTCGACATTCACTCTTGCCGTCTCTTGTTTGACCACTTCCAATTTGCCTTCATTCATGGACCTGACATTCCAGGTTCCTATGCAATATTGTTCTTTACAGCATCGGACCTTGCTTCTATCACCAGTCACATCCACAGCTGGGTATTGTTTTTGCTTTGGCTCCATCCCTTCATTCTTTCTGGAGTTATTTCTCCACTGATCTCCAGTAGTATATTGGGCACCTACTGACCTGGGGAGTTTCTCTTTCAGTATCCTATCATTTTGCCTTTTCATACTGTTCATGGGGTTCTCAAGGCAAGAATAGTGAAGTGGTTTGCCATTCCCTTCTCCAGTGGACCACATTCTATCATATCTCTCCACCATGACCCGCCCATCTCGGGTTGCCCCATGGGCATGGCTTAGTTTCATTGAGTTAGACAAGGCTGTGGTCCTAGTATGATTAGATTGACTAGTTTTCTGTGAGTATGGTTTCAGTGTGTTTGCCCTCTGATGCCCTCTTGCAACACCTACCATCTTACTTGGGTTTCTCTTATCTTGGGTGTGGGGTATCTCTTCACGGCTGCTCCAGCACAGCGCAGCCACTGCTCCTTACCTTGGACGAGGGGTAATTCCTCACCGCCGCCCTTCCTGACCTTCAACGTGGGATAGCTCCTCTAGGAATAACCTTAGCACTTCCTTATTCTTTCTGACCTTATCTTCTACTGTTCTATCCTTCACTCTCTCTAGTCCATCTGTGGAGACTTCCTTTTCCTTGACTATAGCAGTCACACTGATGCCTGAAAACCTCTGCACTTAGAGCTCCCTAAAATGCTGCCTAGAATGCTTTTCCTCTTAGAAATCTACATGACCCACACCCTTACTTTTTTCAGGTCCCTGATCAAATGCCCTCTTATCAGAGAGACTTCCCTGATTATGTATTTATAACAGTAACCCCTTTCTCACTCCTAGTACCAGGAATCCCTTTGTTTCCTTGACTTTCCTCTCTTTTCTCTAGAGCACTTCGTAGACTCCAACAGTGTCTGCCCAACAGAATGTAAAGACTGTTTTGTTAAGTGCTACAGCTCTAGCATCTTGAGCATACTGGTATATAGGTGCTCAGTCGATGTTTGTTGAATGAATACATGTTTCCTTTTCCTTGCAGAGTTTAGTATGCAAACTGTCATAAATTCTCTCCCACCAACCTTAGCTTCAGCATCTGGCAACCTTCAGATTTAGGCTGTAGGTAGATTTTTATTTTTGCCTTGAACTGATTCATTTTTATTTTTGATTCTGATTTTAAAAAAATAGCATAGAAGTTGCCGTCTTAACCATTTTCATGCATACAGTGTAGTAGTGTTAAGTATATTCACATTGTTGTGAACAGTCCTCCAGGTTTAGGTTCTTAAAAACCCTGTGATCTTATGCCTGTTCCATAACTAAACTCATTCTTCTTATTCACTTTTATTCTCATCCCTAATTATCCACATCTTTGGCTCATCTTCCTATGCCTGAAGCATATACACATTTAAGAGGGGTAATTCAGATTTGTTTTTAGAAAGGCCTGGTTCCTCTATTTTTTTCCATTTATTACCAATTATCATTTAATTGCTTTAGAAGAAATCAGAACACCCTTTTTCTGTGACAGCATTTTTCTGAATCTCTTTTAAAAAAGAGTTCATATATTAGTTTTCCATCAGTAGTGAAAATGAGGTATCCTGTTTTTATGTAGGATATTTTATTTCATTCTCAGGAAATAAATCTTACTGTCCCCATATTACAGAATGGGAACTACAGCACAAAGGGTTTAAGCAAGAAAAAAAACCTGGTCTGTCTAATTCAGAAAACCCTGCTCTTTCTACTACAGCGTGTTTCATGTATGTAGATGAAGACTCTTCATTTTCTTTTATTGATTTTTTTCCCTTAGGGTCTGTATGTAAGTGATTTTTCTGAACAGACTTCTTAGTCTCTTACTGATTTCTCCAGCTGCAAAACATAGTGGTTAAGAGCCAAAAGTAAATGAGTGCAACAGAGCAGAGACAGATTCAAATAGGAGGGGACTAAACTAGTGGTGTGAGTGGGGGAGAGCAGGCAGAGGGGGTACAGAGTGCAAACTGCTATGTAGGAAATGAGCCATAAGGATATACTGTACAGCACAAGGACTGTAGTCAGTATTTCATAACATTTAAATGGAGTGTAATTTATAAAAATATTGAATCACTATGTTGTACACCTGAAGCTAATATAATATTGTAAATCAACTGTACTTCAATAAATAAATATATATAGCACAACCTTTAGAGGAAGACTTAGTTGAACCTTAATTCCCCACCAGTCAGTGTTATTGGGCAAAAAGTGTTTTCTTGAAGGACTTGAGATTAGTAACATGCCTATGATATCATGGATTCTTTGGAGGAAAGTGTCAAGACTGAAAATCTGGGCTGTTTTTTTCTCCTTCTGTTCTAGGTTCGCAATGATGTATACCACAGTATACTAACAAATAACCTCCCTAATCTTCTGGAATATGGCAATATCACCGCTCTGACACATTTGTGGTATACTGGGCAAATTACTAATTTTGAGTATTTGACTCACCTAAACAAACACGCTGGCCGATCTTTCAATGATCTCATGCAGTATCCAGTGTTCCCGTTCATACTGGCAGACTATGTTAGTGAGACCCTTGACCTCAGCGACCCATCAGTCTACAGGTAACTGAAGACATCATCACCTATTGGCTTTGTCAGTGTGCTGAATTTATGTCATTAAAGTTCTTCTCATGAAAATTTTCAAACGTGCAAAAAACAGAATGAATGTGTAATAAACCCCCATATGGTTATCACCCCAACTCAATAATTATGAAAATTTTTGCCAAACTTGCATCATCTTTTTTTCCTTAAGACAAATCACACACATTTATGTCACTCGTATGTTCTATAGTATACATCTCTTAAGAAAAAAGTAAAACATTTTGTTACATAACTTCAGTGCCTTTATCATATCAAAGAAAATAAAAACAATTAATTTCATGGTATCATCTAATAGCCAGCCTATTTTTAAATGTCCCCTGATTATATAAAAGATGTCTTTTTATAGTTGATTTGTTTGAATCAGGTTCAGTATCACCTTTGGTTGCTTTGTCTCTAAAGACATAAATCTTAGAACAGCCCTTATTTTTATGTATGTATTTTTCTTCTTATTCCTAACATTGGCTTATTTAAGGAAAAAAGGTCATTTATCTTGTAGAATGTCCCCCGTTCCACATTAGCATTTAGCTTTTTTCCTCTAGCCACTGTTCCTAGGGACTGGAAATTACTTCTAAAGGCTTGCTTAGCCTCAGGTTCAACTTTTTTTTAAGCAAGAACTCTCTAGAGGTGGTGGTGTGAACTATCAGGAGGCATGTGATATCCCACTGTTAAGGATGCTCAGGCTGATCTGTGGGTTCAGCCTCCCATTGAACTTGTTTGTTTCATTGATGATTATTTCTTGAGTCTGTGATTTCACTGGGGGTTACCGAATGGTGATTTCCTATTTTCTCATTTCTTGTATGTTTATTAGAAGAAAGCACATAAGATGAGCCTGGGACATTTTGTTGTGTCAGAGAGCAAGAAAATTAATATAGTCTTGTCAAAAGAGTGGGAGCCATATTTGCACACCCATGTTCACTGCAGCTCTATTCACATAGCCAAGAGGTGGAGGCAGCCCAGGTGCCTATCTGTGGATAAACAGTTGTGGAAAATTTGGTACATATGTAATATGGAACATTATTTAACATTATGAAGAAGGGAAGTCCTGTCACATGGAAGAACTTTGGGGATATTGTACTAAATGGAATAAGTCAGCCACAAGAAAACAAACACCATGTGATTCCACTTACGTCGGTTGTTTAGGGTAGTCAGACTCGGAGAGTTAAATGGTGTTTGTTGGGGGGTGGGGAAGGAGGGCGGATGGGGACTTGCGGAGTTGTTGCTCAGTAGGTGTAGAGTTTCAGTTTTACAAAGTGAGAAAGCTTTAAAGATCTATTGCACAACAGTGTGAATTAGTTAACACTACTGAGCTAGGTACTGGAGGGTGGCTAGATGCTAAGTTCAGTGATGTGTGTTGTTTTTACTATAATTATAGAAAAATAAAGGACTTAGGAGCCAACTTGAAGTGGCTCTCACTGCCAAAGATAGGACAATCAGAGCATCAAAAAGTATAAAGACCATAACTGATTGAAACACATTTAAGTAAAAAGAAAATACTTAAGTTAATAATAATACTCTTTAAAGGCCCCCAAAACAAAGCAAAACTAAACTCATTGGTTGCTGTTGGATGGGGCAACAGTTCTCTACTTTTGAGATTTGACCGCTAAGGAAAAGAATTAAGCTTTTATCCTGCCTTTCCTGAAATGGTTGCATTTTAGAGTAACCAAATAGCCATAGTTGATGAGGGTCTATTCTGTTTCTTTAGTTTTAAATAACATTATCTGACTATTATCAAAAAGTCAAGAAATAGCAACTCCTGGCAAGGACGTGGAGAAGAGACCCTTTGCACTCAACTGTTCCTGGGAATGTAAACTGGTGCAACCACTGTGGAAAACATAATGGAGGTTCCTCAAATATTAAAAATAAAACTGTCCTATGCTCCAGCCATTCTACTTCTGGATATTTAATCCAGAGAAAATTAAAACACTGCAGCTCATGTTCACTGCAGCATTATTTATAGTGGCCAAGATACAGAGACAACCTAAGTGTTCATCTGTGAATGAGCAGATAAAGAAAATGCAACACAGACACACACACACAAGAATACTATTTAGTGTTAATAAAAAACAAAAACAAAAACAAGAATGAAATCTTGTGACAACATGAATGGCCCCTGAGGGCATTATGCTAAGTGAAAAAGTCAGACAAAGACAAATACCATACAGATAAGTAAGGAGAAAAGGAAAGATATACCCATTTGAATGCAGAGTTCCAGAGAATAGCAAGGAGAGATATGAAAGCCTTCCTCAGTGATCATTGCAAGGAAATAGAGGAAAACAACAGAATGGAGAGATCTCTTCAAGAAAATTAGAGATACCAAGGGAACATTGCATGCAAAGATGGACTCAAAAAGGACAGAAATGGTATGGACCTACCAGAAGCAGAAGATATTAAGAAGAGGTGGCAAGAATACACAGAAGAACTATACAAAAAAGATCTTCATGACCCAGATAATCACGATGGTATAATTACTCAGCTAGAGCCAGACATCCTGGAATGTGAAGTCAAGTGGGCCTTAGAAAGCATCACTACGAACAAAGCTAGTGGAGGTGATGGAATTCCAATTGAGCTATTTCAAATCCTAAAAGATGATGCTGTGAAAGTACTGCACTCAATATGCCAGCAAATTTGGAAAACTCAGCAGTGGCCACAGGACTGGAAAAGGTCAGTTTTCATTCCAATCCCAAAGAAAGGCAATGCCAAAGAATGCTCAAACTACTGCACAACTGCACTCATCTCACACGCTAGTAAAGTAATGCTCAAAATTCTCCAAGCCAGGCTTCAATAGTACATGAATCGTGAACTTCCAGATGTTCAAGCTAGTTTTAGAAAAGGCAGAGGAACCAGAGATCAAATTGCCAACATCCGTTGGATTATCAAAAAGCATAAGAGTTCTAGAAAAGCATCTATTTCTGCTTGATTGACTATGCCAAAGCCTTTGACTGTGTGGATCACAATAAACTGTGGAAAATTCTGAAAGAGATGGGAATATCAGACCACCTGACCTGCCTCTTGAGAAATCCGTATGCAGGTCAGGAAGCAACAGTTAGAACTGGACATGGAACTTCAGACTGGTTCCAAATAGGGAAAGGAGTACATCAAGGCTGTATATTGTCACTCTGCTTATTTAACTTCTATGCAGAGTACATCATGAGAAACACTGGGCTGGAGGAAGCATATGCTGGAATCAAGATTGCTGGGAGAAATATCAATAACCTCAGATATGCAGATGACACCATCCTTATGGCAGAAAGCAAAGAATTAAAGAGCTTCTTGGTGAAAGTGAAAGAGGAGAGTGAAAAAGTTGGCTTAAAGCTCAACATTCAGAAAACTAAGATCATGGCATCTGGTCCCATCATTTCGTTGGCAAATAGATGGGGAAACAGTGAGAGATTTTATTTTGGGTGGCTCCAAAATCACTGCAGATGGTGACTGTAGCCATGAAATTAAAAGACGCTTACTCCTTGGAAGAAAAGTTATGACAAACCTAGACAGCATATTAAAAAGCAGAGACATTACTTTGCCAACAAAGGTCTGTCTAGTCAAGGCTATGGTTTTTCCAGTAGTCCTGTGTGGATGGTAGAGTTGGACTCTAAAGAAAGCTGAGTGCTGAAGAACTGATGCTTTTGAACTGTGGTATTGGAGAAGACTCTTGAGAGTCCCTTGGACTGTAAGGAGATCCAACCAGTCCATCCCTGAAGTGTTCATTGGAAGGACTGATGTTGAAGCTGAAATTCCAATACTTTAGCCACCTGATGCAAAGAACTGACTCATTTGAAAAGACCCTGATGCTGGGAAAGATTGAAGGCAGGAGGAGAAGGGGACAACAGAGGATGAATGGTTGGATGGCATCACCGACTCAATGGACATGAGTTTGGATAAACTCCAGGAGTTGGTGATGGACAGGGAGGCCTGGCATGCTATGGTCCATGGGGTCACAAAGAGTTGGATATGTCTGAGCAACTGAACTGAAGTGTGATCTCACTTATATATGAACTCTAAAAGTGAAAACAAAACACACAAAACAAAAAGCTAATCTCACTGATACAGAGGACAGATTGTAGGTTTCCAGAAGCATTAGGGGGTGGGGGTTGGGAGGAGTTGTGGCAAGATGGGTGAAGGGAGTCAGATGGTACAAACTTCTTGTTATGAAATAAACAAGTTATGGGGATGTGATGTAGAGCGCGGTGACTATAGTTAATAATATGCCAAGAGAGTAAATCTTAAAAGTTCTCTAACAGCACAAAAAATTTTAAGTATTTATGGTGGCACATGTTTACTAGACTTATTGTGATGATCATTTTGTAATTTTGAATATAGAGATATTGAATCATTATGTTGGATACCTGAAACCAATATAGTGTTATATGTCAATTACACTTCTCTTAGTTTAAAATTCTCTTAGTTTAAAAAAAAGTTGACTGCAAATATACTACTTAGTATATTAGAATATTTTAATTATAACTTCAAGAAATCATATTCAGTTTAATATATTTGTCAATTTAAAAAGAGCAGATGGCACATTATTTCTCTTTTAGACATTTTTATACACTGCTAATGTACATTTAAATTTATACACTACTGATATAAAGAGATGCAGTCTTTCGGAAAGACAGTTTGACTGTATATAACCAAAGAACTCTTCAGAAATTGCATACTCTGTTTCAGCAATTTAACTTCTAGGACTTTTTTCTTAGGAAATATCTTCTTAGAGTATTTTCTTAGGAAATACTTTAGGATATGTACTTGACCAGAAGGGTTACGCCTGGAAGCGAGCTTCATGAGTGCAGGAGCCAGTTCATTGCTGGTAACAGTGCAAGTAACTGAAATTTAGAATCAACCTAAATGTACAACACTGGGTTTGAGTAAATTGTTCTATATTGTAGTCGTTAAAAATGATACTGTAGAAATATATGTTATGGGGGGTTCTTTTTATTTTAAAGTGATATACATACACAAATAAGGAGGAAAACATACCTTTCCAGATATGTTGTAGTGATATATTGTGGTTGATTTTTGGTTTATTCTATTTGCCTCATCAATAACTTCTGATTTTCCATCCATAACAACATTACTTGTGTTCACAAAGAACTATTTATACTCTTTAGAAAAACTTGCATGCCAGGATCATGATTTCTTATATATTGAGTTGTGACTTTTTATCTATTCTATTGATATAAAACTGTTTTTACTTTTTAACAAAGTTTTTAGGATTATGAAAGTTTCAAAAATGAAATTAATGTGTTTTCTAATTGCTAATTTTAATATCCCTATGAAATAATTTTCCTCCAAAATAGATATATCCACCCTGGCTAAGCAGACCTGGTTTGGCATACTGAAATGTGAGCAAATCTTCATGTTGATCTAGTTGTGGCACCAGATGTTGAAACTCCAGGTGGCTCCATCCCAGTGCCAGACCAGAGGGCACCTCAGCCAGAGGAGCATGTCCATCTTTGTTGGATCTTGTTCTCTTGCTCTTTGATGGGCCACACAGACATGCTGCTTGACTCTGTAGCTTTTAAAAGTGGGGATTCACCCAGTTTTCCTGCCTCCCTGATACAGTGTAAACACCAGCACAGACATACACATGCTTACCCACATTCTCTCCACCATACACATAGCGTCACTCACTATGCATGAATTAGATAAAATGTTTATTTCATACTTGCACTCCAAATCTCAACATAGTCATTGTGAGCATGTGTTGTTTTTTTCAATTTTCACTAACCTAATAGTTACGTAACATCTTCTTATGATCATACTCCTGGCCAAACTGCCCTTCACTCTTCATTGCCTAACTGGGTGTAGGGTCAGGAAATGGGGACAGAAACTTCCAGGGAATCATCTGCCATGGGCAGCATCAGTTACGATTTGAGGAAGTAGAGGAACCAGGGAGAGGAGGGAGAAGCTCTTCTTGGTTACTTTTAAGTCAAAAATTCATAATTCCAATACGCATCTGTTTAGAAACATCCTGTCTTCACAGTTTATGAAATTATAATTGTGAATGGTGACTGTTAGTGGCAAAGCAACATGTGTAAGCACTAAAACAAGGGCCAAGTATCTTGTTGATCACTTATTTACTTGTACACATCTGAGGCAACTTAATTCTGACAGTATTAACCCACTTCCAATGTTTTCCATCATCCCTTCCTTTATAGAAATCTTTCCAAGCCCATAGCTGTGCAGTATAAAGAAAAAGAAGACCGTTATGTGGACACATACAAGGTATTTTCCATTTTTCCTTGTGTATTTTGATAAGTTAAAACTGGATTTTTGGTTATTGGACTTGTATTTTACCTAATTTTCAATGTATAGTATTGATTTTTCTGTTTCCCACTTCTGTATGCAACTGACAGGCAACTGGAAATCATTATGTGATTTTAAATATTGTTTTCTGTCTTAATTCTCTGAAAACACTTTGCCCCCCAAAATAAATACATTTATTGTTGTATAAATTGGAAGCTCATAATCCATTGTTACGTTCAAATGTATGAAATAATTATATTCCTTATAAAAATCACAAAAATGTCCAGGGACCTGCTGTTTATATTCCCTAGTGTTATATATAATAATATCAATATATTTGTAATTTACCATAACCCCTTGTTATTCATCTCAGCAAATTGTACACAAGTTTGTTAACAAAAAATACTGGATTTTAAAGTTTAAAATAGAAGTTAATTATCTATTTCCGTGAAATTAATGTTAATGGAATCCTGTTGGAAATTCAAAAAAACTCATTAGGCATATGTTGTATTCTTCACTCAGTATGAAGATAGGAGCAGCTGAAGCAGTTTTCTCATATTCACCATGTTATCTTATGTCAAAATTTCAGAAAGATCCCTCCAGGAATCTTAAAGCTGTCAATGCTTGATTCTTCTGTAGCTAAAAATGGGGCAGTGCTTATGGAAATCAAAAAGAAATGACTCCAGAAAATTCACTGTCACCTGACTTTATTAGAGACAGAAACTATGGGAGATGAAAATAGTGACAGATATTAAAACTTTGGTTGAGCTTCTTACTTTATGATGGGAAGATAAGAGTAGTTGAAGGATCACCAAATTCTTTTTTATTTCTGTGTAAGTCTACTGCAAAACAGCTATAAAATGTTATATTAAAGAATTTCAATAATGCGATACAGTTTTTACATTTCTCTTGCATTTCCTCTGTGAGAGAAGCATTTCTCTAAAGAACACAGCATTACGTTTTGAAGCCCTCTTAAAATGCAGACATCTCTGGTGAAAGTGGCAGTTCTTATTTGTTGATCAGTTTAAACATTATGAGCCATTAGTGGGGACCAGAGGGCTGAGAACCAACCCACTGAGAACAGCTGGGTTTTCTACGAGGGACTAAGAGGGTAAACGTGCAGACAGCCAAATGCTTCTCGAGTGGGCAGCCCTCACTGGGACACCAAGGAGGAGGCCCCCAGACACTCCAGAAGGCTGAGGGCAAGCTATGGAGGATGGCACCTAAGGGGCACTAGAGAAGGATGGCAAAGAAGATGAGTGAGGCTTCTCCAGCTCTACGTGGAGCTCACTATCACCAATTTGGTCCCCGTGTCCTTCAGTACCTGGAGGAGGAGTACCGCAAAGGAGCCCGGGAAGACGACCCTATGCCCCCGGTGCAGCCCTACCACTACGGCTCCCACTACTCCAACAGCGGCACTGTGCTTCACTTCCTGGTCAGAATGCCTCCTTTCACAAAGATGTTTTTAGCTTATCAAGGTAAGGATGGTTTTCTAACTGCCTCAAAGGTCAGATTGGTCATCAGGGGAAAACCAGTTTGCTGACATCCTGAGAATGTATTAAAACTAATCAAACCATAGGAAAAAGAATTCTGCTTACTTTCTGAACAAAAGTCTCTTTAAGATACCTGCTGGGACTTCCCTGGTGGTCTAGTGGCTAAGACTCTGCACTCTTAATGCAGGAAGCCTGGGTTCGATTCCTGGTCAGGGAACTAACTAGATCCCACATGCCTCAACTAAAAGATTCTGAATACCACAATGAAGATCGAAGATCCCAGGTGCAGTCCAATAAATTTAATTTTTTTTTAAAGAGAAACCTGCAGTAAGCCAAATCATCTCGATAATGTCTCAGATTTCAGCCTCAAATTGAACTTTTCTACATTTATAAAAATGCAATTCACTTTTTAAAAGTTAAGATATCATTCACATAGGAAAAACTTTACCCTCCCTTTTAAAGTTATGAATTCACTTTTTTAAAATGTTCAACTGAATGATTTCAGATAACCTGTTATCTTTGGCCCCCAAAGGGGAATTTTAAGTTGTCATCAGTAGGTGGCTATTAGGAGACCTGCACTGCCACCTCCACCATAGTAACCACCTAGGGAGTCATCTTCAGTGGCCGCCCACACACCTGAAGATGGCTTTGAAACCGGTGAATTTATTGCTTTGTGTGCAAGTAGGTTTCTAATGAGAACACTGATTTCTAGTGAGAAGTCCTGTCAGTTTCTCGTGAGTCAGTGGTACTAGCCCTGTAGTTGTTCCTCCTGGAACAGAATCCTTTGTGGAATCATTATCCATTCAATTACTCGACTCTTCTTGAACTTCTTTATGTATTTACACTCATATGCATGCAACCTCTTGGGGGAATAAATTTTGTATTCTGTAGACCACTTGGTCTGTGAAAGGGGCTTTCTTGTATTTGTCCCTCTTCTATTTGTCAGTACACAAAACAAATGTTGCATATGACAGCTGTTCAAATATTTGAATATTACTACCCTGCCTCCTCCTCCTCTCACTCTTGCTTATCCCTAGGCTAATTATCCGTAGTTAAGAGCCTCCTATATACAAGGCTTGCTGCAAGGAATGCAGAAATAAGTAAGACAGTTTTGTACTTATTTAAGCGATGTTTGCTCTGGTTTCCAAACCTGTCACTGTTCTGCTCATATTTCTGGATGTGTTCTGATTTGTGAATGCTGTTATTAAAAAGTAGCAGTCAGAATAAAAAAGGATATTTCAGGAATTCCCTGGCAGTCCTAGTGGTTAGGACTCCACACTTTCACTGCTGAGGGCACAGATTCAATCCCTGGTCAGGGGGCTAAGATCTGCAAGTCAGGTGGTACGGCCAAAAGAATAATAATAATAAAAATGAAAAACTATTTCAGATGTGGTTTGGGACAATGGCAGTATATAACAGAACTGTTATTGCCTTTCATTTCTTTTCATGTCGTCCAAGAATCTATTAATATAAAACTCTCAATCAACTATTATGCTAGGTTTTCTTCACTGTGTATTTAAGAATGATTTTTAAAAAAGACAACAGGGACTAGCTCAGTCCCCATTCTATTCTTCTGATTAATTTAAAATGATTTGTAATGGCATTTTAATTTATTTCTAGACTTCTCCTTTAATCCAGGGTTTCTCACTTTGGCACTGTAGTCATTCGGAGCTACATAGTTCTCTGTAATGGAGACTGACCTGTGCACTCTGGGACATTTAGCGGCATCCCTGGCCTTGACCTACTAGATGCCCATGGCATCCCTCACCAGCCATGAGAACCAAAAATGTCCCCTGGGAAGCAAAAGCGCTAAGTTAACAACTGCCACTTGAGTTCACACGTGTTCTAGATTATAGGAATTTGTAGTATTACTTTTTTAAAAAATCAAGAAACTACAGAGAATTTAAAAATTCAAACAGAAGCCTCAGTGTGTTTCTCCTGTTCCACAGTTCTGCGTATTGATTCCACCATAGCCTCACAGAATTGCCTTTAATTTTCCTAGATTCCATTTAGATTAATAACTTTTTATCCTGAGTGAGTTAGTACTTTTTTAAGTGGCCCTCCCTACTTTCTGAGAAAACAAAACAAAACAAAAAAATTTACAAACCTCATTTCATCCCAGATTTTATTTAGTGCCCAGCCAATTCTAACTGATTCAGCTGAATAGAGGAGAAAGTAGTAAAAGTGATAGAAAACATTGCTTGGCAAAGCAGGTCAGGCTTGGGGAAGATTTAGCATATTTAAAAAAAAATTGTGCCTTGCTTGATGCTGAAATTAGTCTCTGTCTCCAGGTGAAAAAATATGTTCAAATTCCGACAGGTTAGGGGAGTTTTAGATGGTACACATGGTGCCTAAGAAGAATCCACACTGCTGATGTTTTCAAGAGCTGGAGTTTAGATACCATTTCATATTCTAGGCTAGAAAGTCTGTTAACTGTTGACAGAAAAGACAGAATTGAAAGTCAGTCCTTGATTGTTAATAGTCTACACAAGGAAAGCTTAAAAGAATAACTATTAGTTTATTTTCATTCATAGGGAATTTTACTTATTTAGCTAAGAGTTAGAACATTTAAAAAGCAGTGCCCTTGTCACCCCAGAAAGAGAAAAGAAAAGAGAGAAGAAAAATAGTTTTACTGATTAGAGGTAAAGGGATAATTCTGCTTCTTGATGGGGTAAAAACTATTTTTACCTACTTGAATTTTAATTTTCCTTCCATATTTATTCATTCAATAAATAAATAATTATCTAGTTCCTAGAATGTGCTTGGTATAGTTGATATCCCAGGTGTCTGCTTTTATGGAACTTTCATTCTTCTTGGGCATATAGATATTTAATATTAATTAAACAAGTTATATAAATGTATCTAGTTATACGTGAAAGCATAATACAGTTTAAAAATAATACAGTCTCAAATTATGTAGAGTAATATTTATTTTCACAAACACAAATAACCTCTTTTACATTATGAACAAATAAAATCATTTTAATATTTTTGAAGTATTGAAAGTAAATTATAACAAGTTTCAAATGGAATCAAGTCTTTGTGTCTTAAGTGTGTTATTTGTATTTCTTTTTAGATCAAAGTTTTGACATTCCAGATAGAACTTTTCATTCTACGAATACAACTTGGCGCCTCTCATCTTTTGAGTCCATGACTGATGTGAAAGAACTTATCCCAGAGTTTTTCTATCTTCCAGAATTCTTAGTTAACCGTGAAGGTACAGCAATAAATCATTTATAATTTAAATTTCTTAGAGTTTGTACTTACTTTATAATTTTCCAAAAATAAAAATAGCTTTTGTAAGTTCTAAAATTTGAGACCCCAAATAAGAGAAATGCCTTTACTTACTAGGTATATAATTTTATTTCCAAATGAGCTTGAGGATTTTAAATATTAACTATGAAAGCATTTGTAAACATGTGTATTTTAATTTTGTTACAGAAATTGCTTTATTATTTTCTCTGATTATAAAAGTTGTAATATGCTGATTACTTTTAAAAGTCATGAATTTATTAAAGAACAATCTAAATTAACCAAATGTCAATGATTTTATGAGTAATGACCAAGTTAGAAGTAAAACACTCTGACTAGAGTTATTGAATAATGAAAAGTGACACTAGAAAATAAAATAAGATTTTCTGTGATGCCAGTGACCAACAGTCTCAGCTAATCATACCTGCTCTTTAATGTAAGATCAGTTAATCCTTTACAAGGTGTCTTTTCTTTCACTACCTAATTTCATATTTTTATGTGACTTTTAGGAATATGTGAAATTGAGAATTATATCTTTAGAGAAGTTAACGTGTTGGCCAATTACTTCAGAATTTTTTACTGTATTAACTAGCTTCTCTGAAGTTATTTAGATAATCACTAATAAATCTGTGCTGCTAATTACTTGGAGCATGTTTCATAGTGTTGCCCAAGTAAGGAATGCCTCAGTGAAATATCAACACCTTCAATTTGGGGTACCTGCCTTGTGGTTCCTGCCTCAGTTAGTCTGCTGCTTGTCTCCCTGTCCATGGTTTCTTATATGTATGTTCCCATTATATATGCTGCTGCTGCTGCTAAGTCGCTTCAGTCGTGTCCGACTCTTTGCAACCCCATCGACGGCAGCCCACCAGGCTCCCCGTCCCTGGGATTCTCCAGGCAAGAACACTGGAGTGGGTTGCCATTTCCTTCTCCAGTGCATGAAAGTGAGAAGTGAAAGTGAAGTTGCTCAGTCATGTCCGACTCTTGGCGACCCCATGGACTGCAGCCCACCAGGCTCCTCCATCCATGGGATTTTCCAGGCAAGAGTACTGGAGTAGGGTGCCATTGCCTTCTCTGTCCCATTATCTATAGCTGTATAACAAATAACGCCCGTACTTAGTGACTCAAAACATTAAATGTATCACCCATGATAGTTTCTGCAGGTCAGAAATTCAGGAACAGCTCAGCCAGGTGGCTTTTGTGGTTTTGGCTCAGGGTCTCTTGTGCGGTTACATTCAGATTGGCTGCAGCAGGAACATCCAGGGAAACAGAGCAGCATGAGGCTGGCGGGCTGCTCCTTCTTTAGTGTCTGTAGTTTTCCTCGTGGTTTCTCCACATGGACTATTGTGGACTTCTTGCAGCATGCAGCCTCCGACATCCTAGTTGGCAACTCCGGGCTCCTAACACGAGTGGCCCAAGAGAGATGAGCAGAGGCTGCATGGCCTTTTCCAGCCTAGCCTTGGAGGCCACAGAGTGGCCTTCGAGTGCATTCTGCTTGGGAGGTAGTCACAAGGGCCTGCCCACATTCAAAAGGAAGGAGCATAGACTTTGCCACTTAATAGGGGAGTAGTGAGATTCTAGAAAAGCATGCACAGCAACGAGTGTTGTAATAGCCATTTTTGGAGAAGATAACTTGCCATAGCATACATCCTGCCATTTCCTATGAGCGTTCCTGTAGGCCTTTCATTGTACCTCCAGGTACCCGCTCTGAGTGAAGTGTCTACCCCTCTGATGTGTCCAGAGCCCCAGAAAGTTAGAAATGATTTGAGTTCATCGAGCCCCCTGCTGCTCACCCTCTCCTGCTCAACCCTTATATGCCTCATCACTACTGTTCAATCAGTTCAATCAGTGAGTCTCTGCTGCCTCCCTTGAAGCTGCCACACAGAGTCTGGAGGTGCTCAGCCAGTCCATTTTGACACTGTCACCCTGCAGCTGTCAGATGACTGCTGGGCTTTTTGAGGTGACCCTCACCCTCACCCCTTGTTAATTTTATATAAGCCCTTGGTTTATATTTCCTATCATATCATATCATTTCCAGGTACTTCCAAAATTAGTGAAGATCCTTCCAGTTGTTTTCACAAAAAGATCAAAAAGCAGTCAGACAGCAACTTACTTTCATATGGAGCATAATCAGCTTTTAAGAGGCTCTTTTAAATTTGTGTTCTGCTATGATGATCAGATTTTCTTTCCATAAAAAATAGCGCAAAAAATTTCTGTTCAAAGGTAACATTTCGTTTAGGATAATTTTTTTTAATTTTTTATTTAGTTTTCTAAACTGGAATATAATTGCTTTACAGTGTTGTGTTAGTGTCTGCTGTACAACATGAATCAGTTTTATGTATACATACATATATCCCTTCCCTCTCTAGGCTCCCTCCTACTCCTCCAGGATAATTTTTTTAAAGAAACACTTCTGAGATTTTTGTTTACACTAGCAGTCTAATGAGACAATTAGATAACACCTTATTTACATCACAGAACACCCCTCTTAATATGTTAAGTATAATTTTGTGTCTATGGGAATGCTTAGTGGAGATGAAATCAAAACAGACCTATAGATTTACCATAAAATAAATAGACTAAGTTCACTCTTGGAATGTATATACTTTGTTGAGTTTTTTAAATTGCAGAATGCTAATATTTACCACACAAGTAGCCTTAAATTTATTATGTATTAACACCAATAATTCTGAAATGCTTATATAAAAGCCTTCACTTTATTTTAATCAAGATTACAATTGAGATGTTTTCATACTTGGTGCATTTGAAGATTTGATAAGTGAAATATTAGAGTTAGCAGGCAGTGATTTTCTGCTTCTTTTCAATATAATATGAAGAGGTGGACAAGTAAATTTGAAAGATTTCAGATTCAGTTAGGATAGATAGTGTTGATCCATGCAGCTCTATGAGTCGTTAAGTCAGCAGGTGAGCAGCAGTGTTACTAACTTCTGGATGCTCCTTTTCCTGGTTATAACACACAATAGCTATTTCTGTGAACTCTTCAAGTCTGCTCAGTGGGCCAAAGGAAGCATGATTTGGAGGAGATAAACACTGATATTAATCTTCTCTTTTAGGTTTCGATTTTGGTGTGCGTCAGAACGGTGAGCGGGTTAATCACGTCAACCTCCCTCCTTGGGCACGTAACGATCCCCGTCTTTTTATCCTCATCCATCGACAGGCTCTAGAGTCTGACTACGTGTCCCAGAACATCTGTCAGTGGATTGACTTGGTATTCGGGTATAAACAAAAAGGGAAGGCCTCTGTCCAAGCCATCAATGTTTTTCATCCTGCTGTAAGTGACTCTTTTAAAATTCTGCATTTATATAAGGTAGAACCTGAGTATTTAAAAGTTAGACAGTTTCTTTATAATACTCAAGTTCAAGAGAATAATTGACAAAGACACGGAACTTGTCCAAGATTTTTTCAGGTTTATGTTTCACCTCTTTAAGAATAACTTAGATACTGTCTGTCAGAGATTCCCTAAGACCACTCCCAGGTTGGATGAGGACTTAAGAACTCAGCATACAGTTGTACTTACAGTGAAGGGTACAAAGCAAAAGCAGCAAAGGGAAAAGATACATGGGGCAGAGCTGGAGGGCACCAGGCACCAGCTTCCAAGAGACTTATCCCAGTGAGTCACAGAGAACTCACTCAGTTCCTCCAGCAACAAACTGACAGAATTAGGGCTGCCGTGCGGGGTTTTTATTGAGGACTGGTAATGTGGGCACCCTCTCATGTCCAGAAGTTCTGGGCCTCGGAAGGAAACCAGGTGTTCAAGATATGCCACATTGTCCAGCTTGGGTGCAGTGAACCACTTTTATCAGGTGAAAAAGGTAGAAACTCTTCTGAAATGCGTGTTCCCAGACAAGGCCAAGGACAGGCCTTCCAGACACACCTTCCCAAGGAGAGCAGTTCAGGCCTGCTGTGTAACTCTTTTCTGCACATCATCCTATATACATGTTCTGTTTTTAAATTGCATCCCCTTTCCTTATTGTACAAACAATATTTGTGCCTTGTTAGAATAATATCTAAGATACAGACTACAAAAGGAAGAAATTTTAAGATCAACTTTGATATCACCATCTAAAGATAAATATCAAACCACTTTCTTTTTCCTACACATATCACTTCATTTATATAATGATTTTATTTCTGTAATATTATCTTTTAAAAAATAATTTCATTTATTTATTTATGGCAGTGCTGGGTCTTCGCTACTGTGCAGGCTTTTCTCTAATCATGGAGAGCGGGGGCTACTCTCCAGTTTCTGTGTGCAGGCTTCTCGCTGCCGTGGCTTCTCTGGTTGCAGAGCTCGGGCTCCAGAGTATGCAGGCTTCGGTAGTTGTGGTGCACAGGCTTAGTTGCTCTGCGGCATGTGGGATCTTCCCTGGTCAGGGATCAAACCCTTGTCTCCTGCATTGGCAGGCAGATTCTTTAGCACTGAGGCACCAGGGAGACCCCCATTTATATAATAATATTAATGCTACTTATTATTCCAAAGTATGGATATCCGGTAATTTATTTAACTAGTCCCGTATTCTTGGATATTTCGTTAGTGTTCTTCTACTAAAAATAATATTCCTCCGATTATTTCTTTATGTACCGCTTTACTTCTTTGAGTTAAATTCCCAGAAGTCGAATTGTTACACTTTAATGTATATTTTTCAATGTTATTAGTCTACATTAAAAAAAAAAACAACTATCCTTTTCAGGAAGTTTTATTTTCCCAGGCTCTGGGGATGCAAAGGTGAATAAGATTCACACAGGGAGGGAAGATATATGAATGTCCAGTAAGCAAATGAAAAAAAGCTGTCATCTTTAGTCATCAGGGCTTTCCTGTGGCTCAGCAATAAAGAATCCACCTGCCAATGCAAAAGATGCAGGTTTGAACCCTGGGTCAGGAAGATCCCCTGGAGAAGGAAATGGCAACCCCTTCCAGTATTCTTGCCTGGGAAATCCCATGGACAGAGGAGCCTGGCGGGCTACAGTCCATGGGGTCGCAAAAGAGGCAGACATGACTTAGCATATATATCTTTATATATGCTAAGTCATGTCTTTAGTCATCAGGGAAATGCACATTAGAGCCACAGTGAGTTACCACTTTATATCATTGAGAATGACTCTAAATAAAAGACTAACAATTCCAGGTATTGAATAAATGGAATACTACTCAACAATAAAGAGGAAATGTTTTATGCTGACTGAAAGAAACCTGATCCACCCTGTATGAATCCACTCCATTTACCTGAAATTCTAGAACAAGGAAGATTAATCTCCTTCCTAGTGGTAGAAATCAGAACAATAGTTGCCTCCAGGGAGTAGGGTATTGACTGCCTAAAGGACATCAGGGAACTTTCTGGGTGATAGAAATGCTCTGTACCTTGATTTTCATGATGGTTCCATCAGATGGTACTTTAAAAATCTGTAGTGTTTTATTGTGTGTAAACTATACCTCTGTAGAAGTATATATGTAAGTTTTAAAGGTTTTAAAGACTGAGGTATAATTTTTAAGCTTCATATTTGATCTAAAATGTAACTTTAAAAGCAGTTAAGAGCTTCCCTGGTCGTCCAGGGGCTAAGACTCTGCGCTCCCAATGCAGTGGGCCTGGGTTTGATCCCTGGACAGGGAACTAGATCCCATATGCTGCAACTAAGACCCAGCACAGCTAAATAAAAATATAAGCAATTAAGTTCATTTTGTTGTACAGCAGAAACTAACACAACCTTGTAAAGCAATTTTACTCCAATACAAGTTAAAAGCAATTAAGAATTTGGACATTAACCTTAGTATACTCTGTGCCTATAATACTGGCACAAATTTTCAATTATTCTCATTTAAAATTCACATTAAAAGTATATGCATGCTAAAATATACCATTTAATTCTCATCTTACTAGATTTTTTCATTAATTCTTTGGGACTTTAGAGCTTTACAAAGGATAGAGTTGGTACCATTGTTCTAGAAATTTTAAATACATTTTATTTTTTTTGCCACATCCTTGCCCCCTGCATTGGAGGCATGGAGTCCTAACCACTGGCCCACCAGGGATGCCCTGTTTTAGAAATTTAACAAAACTCAATTCGTGGGACAAAACGAAGTGTAGCATTTAAGTTCACAGTCTCTGAATCCAGGATTGAGTTCACATCCTCATTCTGTGACTCTGCTGCTTGCTGTGTGACCTGCAGTGTCACCTTAACCTCTCTATACTTTTGTGCAGATTTGGAAAATGTGAACAATAATACCAACCTCATAAATAAGAAAATGTATACAGGGTAATGTCTGCCATCCAATTAAGTATAAGTGTTAACTTTGTAAAAAGGAATGTAAAAATGCCTTTTGATCTTAATTCATCATTCACTAGTGTATGGGGTTCACTAGAAACTGATACCATAGAAGGTGAAGAAGTACTATTTTAAAGTAAATTTTAAGAGCTCTGGCTATAGGGTTATTCCAATCTCCTTTTGAATTTTTGAGTCTATTAAATTAAACAACCATAAAGAATGAGTCTGCTTAGATAAGCATTTATAACAGGTATTGGAGCCCTTGTGGTGGTGGGAGTGTGGTGGGCAAGGGGAGTAGATGTTGAAGATTATTTAACTTCTAAAGAACCTTTGAAACTTTATTTTGGCATTTATAGAAATGTTATTTGTAGATATGAAAATGGAATTTGCTTCCTGATTAAATGCTGAAAGTTAAATCATACAAGCAGGATACACAAACATGACAGGTCTGTACCCAGCTTTAAAAAATGCACCTCACTTTCCGTCTGACTCCAACACTAAGAACAAAGGTGTAATAACACCCTTTACATTTAAGAGGTTGCAGTTCTCACTGCTACTCTTTCAGATTCTCTTTCAGTTCATTAGAACCTAAATAATACTGTCTTAAGCTACCTGGCAGCATTGTATCTCAGTTCATTTTTGCCTATATCGCTTTGGACAAGTGACTTTTTCAACAATGTAGTATTACACATGAAGTCTTTTTTAAAAGATACATGTACCAACATTAGGTGGGAAAGATAAAGGACGGTGGCATGGCAAATCCTGAATTTTTACTCCTTTTCTAGGCTGATTACTGCCCTAACCCATCTTTCTCTTTAGCTTCATGTCCTAAGAAAGGTGACAGCATGGAGGACACCAGTCACATGGAATACTGTGTGCTGGCCTTTCTGCGGTGATTTGGTGAAAGATGGAACATATTGACTGTTTCTCAGCCAGTCTTCTGCCCCTTGCCTGGGAGGTGAAGCTGTCCTTCCTCCTCCACTGACAACCTCACCGAGTTGGCTGGGGGCGCTGAAAGAATATACATCACATTACAGTCTTCTCACTGCCAGGTTCTTGTCAGGTTCAGCAGTATATGTGGAAACCTCAAAAGCAAACACACAGAGAGGGAATCGGAATTAAATGAATCCTCTCCAAGGATGAGTAAAGCATGGTTGTGTTACTCTCGAACTTACAAGATGGAAACCACAAAGACTTTGCTTGGGTTTCAGTGTTACTGGTGTTTAGACTCTTGATTCTTCAACCCAGACAAGAGAAAAGACATAGACATACAAAAATCTAGGTTCCTTACTAATGTCTCTGTGTGTAAGAAAACATATCTCAATAATTGATATTTGTAGACATCTTCAAGATACGGGGGATATTATATGAGTTAGCAACACAAAATCATCCTGTGACACCAGCCATTGTGTCTTGAGAGGAATCCGACTCTTTCCTTGAGCATATTCACACAAAGAACAAAAGGGCATTTGAATATCACACAATTTCAGGCAGACACAGGTGCTTTGAACTTCGAGTTCTCATTCTTATGAATCGAGAAAGTTGGAGTGGGGCAGGATCCTCTAGTTTTCTTCAGACTCCATGTTGTCATATCCCTGAATTCTGTTATCTCTTTTGATTTTGTGGACCACCTGAAGTGATGTTGACTCAGCTTTCTGACCCATATCTGACAGACAGCCACAGAAAAAATAGATCCACTTACTAATCGCCTGCAGAAGCTATTTTGGATCAACTTAATTGAAAAATTTGTTTATTTTTTAAATCAGTTTTTACTAAAAGACAAGACCAAAGAAAAACCTCATTTTGTTTTTCTTTTTTTTTCAATTTGAGGTATAATTGACATACATTATATTAGTTTCCAGTATACAACATACTGATTCAGTTATTTGTGAAATGATCACCACAATAAGTCTAATTAACATCCACCCCCTACTTAGTTACAAAAATTTTTTTTCTTGTGATGAAGACTTTTAAGATTTACTCTCTTAGTAACTTTTCAAATATGCAATACAGTGTTGTTAATTGTAGTTATCATGTTGCACATTACATCTCCATGACTTATTTGTTGTATAACTGGAAATTTGTACCTTGTGGGCCCCTTTAACTCATTTGCCCAACCCCCACCTTTGGTAACTACCAGTCCTATGAGCTTGGTCTTTTGTTTAGATTCCACATATAAATGAAATCATACTGATTTGTTTGGTATTTTCCTTTGTCTGTCTGACTTATATCACTTAGCATAATGCCTTTAAGTTCCATCCATGTTGTAACAAGATTTCATTCTTTTTTATGACTGAATACTATTTAGTTGTATATATTTACCACATCTTCTTTATCCATTCCATGTATACATGCTTAAGTTGCTTCCATATCTTGGCTATTATAAATAAAGCTGTAATGAACATAGGGGTACATATATCTTTTCAAATTAATGTTGTTTAAATGCCCAGAGGGCTTCCTTTGTGGCTCAGCTGGTAAAGAATCTGCCTGCAGTGCGGGAGACCGGGGTTTGATCCCTGGGTTGGGAAGATCCCCTGGAGAAGGGAAAGGCTACCCACTCCAATATTCTGGCCTGGAGAATTCCATGGACTATATAGTCCGTGGTGTCACAAAGAGTTAGACATGACAGAGCAACTTTCACTTTCACTTTCAAATGCCCAGAAGTGGAAATATTGATCATATGATAGTTCAATTTTTAATTTTTTGAGGCACCTCCATACTGTTTTCCATACTGGCTGCATCAATTTACATTCCCACCAGCAGTGCACAAGGGCTTCCTTTTCTCCACATCCTGCACTTTATATGTTTTGGATATTAACCCTTTATCAGTACGTGATTTGTAAACAATTTCTCTCATTCAGTAGGCTCTCTTCAGTTTATTGATGGTTTCCTTTTGCTGTGCAGATAAATGAAGTCTTACATGATATTCTCTTAAATTAGAAATTAATTTTATAAAATTACCTAATTAACACCAGTCAAGATAAATTATTTTTGTTTCATCCATTCAGAAGCATTGATGATTCCTATTCTGATCTCTTTGAGACTATTAATGATTATCACTCTGTTCAAAAACATTTTAAAATCCTTTCCATTTGAAATTTGAGAAAGGAAATCCTTTCCATTGTCCATTGCCTGGAGAATAAAACAAGTTGTTTTCCCCTTTGGTATTATCACCAAGTCTTGCTTTTTACATTCCTCTCATTCTCTTTTTCTCTTCAGACGTATTTTGGAATGGATGTCTCTGCAGTTGAAGATCCAGTTCAAAGACGAGCACTAGAAACCATGATAAAAACCTACGGCCAGACCCCTCGTCAGCTGTTCCAGTCAGCCCATGCGAGCAGACCTGGCTCCAAGCTCAACATCGAAGGGGAGCTTCCTGCCGCCGTGGGGTTGTTGGTGCAGTTTGCTTTCAGGGAAACCAGAGAACAGGTCAAGGAAATTACCTATCCGGTATGTCATTTGGATTTCAATAGAATTCAGGAAAACACGGCTCAACTCCTGAGAGGTCAGGCCTTCTCCAAACTTTAGAGGCAGGGAATTGAGTACCATGGTCCCAGCCTGAAGGTGTGCACCAGGCAGTGAATACAGATGCCCGCACTGCTAGTCCTGTGTGTAGAAGATGCTGCATTAGTGATATGAAGAGAGTGCTCTGGGAGCTCAGGTCAGATTGTGGCCTCCCTGAGGGTTATTACTGGGGAAAGCCTCACCAGGCAGTGACATAACAGGCATCGCAAATGGGAGGGTAGGAACCAGTGCAAACATGCCTAGCATGGTCCGGGTTGTCAGCTTCCACCAGAAGTAGTGACCAGAAGTGTAAATGTTTGAGTTCACAATTAAGGGGGAAATATTACATGATTTCTTGGCCCCTCCAGATTGTCATGATAAGAAGTATTGCCTCTTAAAGTAGGAATTAAGTATTAATTTATATTCTGAAATAGAAAAATAAAGCAAGCAAGCCTTAAGAGTAAAATGGATTCTAATCCTCAGCTAAATTCTTCATTATTAAAGCAACTTAAGTGGGAGCCTGTGACTTGTAAAGTGTTAAAGAGGTTTGCAGAAGGGAATCATAGAAAATGAAAAGACAAGGGAAAGAGGTTGTAAGATAAAGCAGAGATCTCAGATTGCAGTCATCTGTGATCCACTTTAAGAGGAAATGGTTTTTACAGACCTTGTTTTGACAACTGTTTCTTATAATAAAGTTACTTAAATACACTGAATGTAGAACACTAAATGTAAACTCTTTATGCTCATAGCTCATATATATCAAATTTGCATGTTAAATGCAAGCAGAAAGATCAACATGATAGACAATATTGTTTTGCTGAACCCAGATCACTCATGTTGTTTTCCATAGTTGAAAGCTGTATTTTTTGTTTTATGTTTACTTGTCAGTGTAAGTCATGATTTTGAAGCCTTACAAATCATTTTAGTCATTTTCATTACCAGGGTCATTATTTTTAACTAGAATCTATTATTTTAACATGTCAAAATAATTTAACAGTCCATCCCTGAAAAGTAATAAATACCATTTCATTTGCCACTATACTTATTGCTCATTAGCTAATTAAAGTCGGTGCGTGTGCAGGACCTGAGCAGGATGTCTGTTTGTAATAGGAACAGATACTAAACTGCCTCCTTCCCACCTCAGGACTTTCACACTGGCTGTTCCCTCCACCTGGCATGCCCTGTCCCCGGATAGAGCACACATTTCACTCAGGTGTCTGCTTGCCTCAGAGACTCTTTCCCAACCCCTCATCTAACTAGCAACTCTCTTTCTCAGTCCTCTCCCCTTTCTTAGACTTTGTCCATAGCACTTGCACCACCTATGGAAGTATGTGTTCCTCATCTGTCTTGTTTATCACTGTATCTAGTCACCAGAACACATATTTCTATGAGTGATTCTATATTTACCACCATTTTTTAAATGTACTTTTTACTTTTCTTGGTTTTAGAGTCCTTTGTCATGGATAAAAGGCTTGAAATGGGGGGAGTATGTCGGTTCCCCAAGTGCTCCAGTTCCTGTGGTCTGCTTCAGCCAGCCCCACGGAGAAAGATTTGGTTCTCTCCAGGCTCTGCCCACTAGAGCAATCTGTGGTTTGTCCCGAAATTTCTGTCTTCTGATGACATATAGCAAAGAACAAGGTAAAATAAAACATGAAAATCATCCTAGGTCTATGTTTCAAGAGATTTGAATGTTTCCTCTCATCTGTGCTGCTATTTTGTTTCATTTCTGAGTTTTCTGAGTCCTTGGTGAAAATCCAGATTCAAATTTGTGTTCATTTAATGCAAAGTAGGAATTAAAACGTACTACATGAAAAAAATGAGAACTAAAGGCAGTGTCATTTGAAATGAGAGGAAGAATTAAAGGAGACAAGAATAAATGTCTCACGAGATGAAAACATTATCAATTTTATAGAAATATACACTTTGAGGTTCTTGAATCCCAGAATAGATGACTTATTTGACCAACAGTTCTAGTACCTCAGAAGAGACAGTCATGAAAGTAAAACAAAATGAGAAAATCATGATAGCCTTGAAAATAGGTTTTAAAAATACATATGTCTGGAAAGCAATCTTTTTCTCACCTCTCTGCACTGACTCACTAAAAGCAACACATGGGAAAGTGCTGTCAGTAGAGGCCCTCTTGATATTTCTAAATGTCACCTACACACTGGAAAACTAGTGACATTTTCCATTCAAGCAATTCCTCAGCCCTTCCAAATTAATCATTTTATTTAATGTGAAAGAACTCTCCCTACTTCCTAGGCCTGGGCTTTAAGCACTAAATGAATGACTGAGGGCACCCATCTGTGCCTGTCAGGGGTATGCAGATTTGCCTGGAAACCAGAGTGGGGGCCTGACTCCTCTTGGTGTCAGTTCTGTGCGCTGTGCTCCTCTGGTCCTCACAGCCCCTCCCACCACTGGAGCACCACAGTGCAGGGGCCCCAGGACCCATGCCCCAGCATCAGCCACTTCAAGGAATTTAGCGTGCTGGCTGGACCACAGTTCTTTTAAACTCACTGTCCCTTCTGTCATGAGATGAATGATTGCCTTTATAGTTACCAGTAATAAAAGAAGCCACATACCATTTTATCAAAGTTTAGTGAACTAAGAGGGTAAGGTAAATCTGTTTAATCATCGTTGCAGTATCGGTAGTTTATTCTCACTAGTATGTTGCAGTCAGCTATGAGATGCGTCACAAGTAGTTTACTACTAATAACACTTAGAGGATCGAAATGTGTGAATAATTTGCCTTTAAGAAATGAATTAAAATGGATTGAAGTTTATCTCTGTTGATCAGAGAGAAAGGGGCTGGTATTATTACTTAGCATGGTGGGACTTAAATATGTCCAATATAATAGCTAACCTACCTTATTTGTGCCACTACAGTCACAAGCCCTTAATAGTTGTGTTCTTTCAAATTACACTTTATTTCCTCATAGAATGTAAGTGGAATTTGGCAGAATCTAGGTGTGTCCAGGGAAGTGGTATCATACAAGTTATGGCCATGAGCTTGCGTGGCACGGTGCCTGAATTTGCACCCCAGTTCTGCTGCCTAATACCTGTGTATTTTTGTGTAATTTTGAGAAAATTACTTATGCTTCTTGAGTCCTGGCTTTTAATCTATGAAATGGGAGTAATAAAAGGACTTACTTCACAGGGTAATTCACTATAATGATTGATTGAAATAATATAAGGAATGGTTAACACCTGACTCTGGTGTGCTTAATAAATGCTTAAGTGCTTAATAAATAAACGTCCATCAGACTGTAAGCACTCTGGAGCCAGGGACTCTGAGCATTCACTGCTGTACCCAGTGTAGAACCATCCACAGGGGCATTTCCTAGAGGCCTTGAGTGACTAAGAGTGCAGCTAGCAGATGGAAGGTCATGTGTGTCGAGCACTGTTATATTAAATAACAGCCCTCTAGTTACACATGCGGAGAAGGCAATGGCACCCCACTCCAGTACTCTTGCCTGGAAAATCCCATGGATGGAGGAGCCTGGAAGGCTGCAGTCCATGGGGTCGCTGAGGGTCGGACACGACTGAGGGACTTCACTTTCACTTTTCACTTTCATGCATTGGAGAAGGAAATGGCAACCCACTCCAGTGTTCTTGCCTGGAGAATCCCAGGGACGGGGGAGCCTGGTGAGCTGCTGTCTATGGGGTCACACAGAGTCGGACACGACTGAAGTGACTTAGCAAGCAAGCAAGTTACACATGTGTAATACAGTATAGCAACTAAACTGCCATGGTTTAATGGTCTTTAGCTCAGTACAGGCCAATTACTTGAGAACTGACAATGCCTCAAAATTGTCTGAGGTGCTTTTTTTCCAAGTATACTCAGTTGGTCCCATTGGAGACACACCAAATTAGAATCTCTGGGGCTTGAGTCTAAATCTGCACATGCCCCAAAAGTCATTTTCTTGCAAACTCTTATTTAAGATCTACTATTCTAATATGTAAAGAAGAAGTTGATTTTTCTTTTTAAAAAAAGATGGTGCATCTTGTGTTGCTGGAATGAGAAACCAGGGACAGTTACTGAGTTCTTACCACATGCCAGGCCTCGTGGTAAAATCTGGGAAGTCCTGAGGCTTATCTAGAGAGGAGCATATATGTAACAAGGCTATCCTAATTTCTGTATTGCAAAACTGATGCCCACATTTGGAATTATACTCAACAAAACAAAAAGAAATCTGTGAACTACATTTTCAATGTGCTCTTGATTCATTCAACAAATATTTATTTGTTTTGTTGCTTTATATTATATTGTGCTACGTTTTATGCTATATATTATGCTGAGTACTCACATTCTATATATTATAGATACAGCTATATATTAAGCGAGGTACTCACACTCTCCTTAAGGAACTCAAAGCTTCTTAGTTGTACAGGCAGCACCAGCTACCTACAGTTTTTATGCTGCATTAGCCCTAGTCAGTGTGCCAACAAGGCATAGATTATGAGAAACACTGGAAAAGGATGTCAGGATGTCCAGATCTTTATCCCAAAAGGACATAATATTATGTTGAGAGTAGAACAAGAAAAGAACAGAACCTCATTATATGAAGTTCCCCCATACAAAATCCTTGCAGTTGCAGGATTAAATTATTCTTCTCAGGATTGCTTCTGCTCCAACAGTGGTCCCTTTCTAGCATTAGTAGTTCTCCATATTGATTTTTTAGTATGGGGTATCTAGAAAGTTATTTAAACATTATCTAGTTCATATTTATTATTAGAAGAAAAAGCATCACAGAACATAAATAGAGGAAGCTTAATTATCATTGTCTTTTATAAAAATTTCTTAACAGAAATTTTAGTTCTAAGTCAAATAAATCCCTACCAAAGTAACACAGGAGAAAAAGAATATAGTTCCAACCTTAGAATTCTATTAGCCTTAAAGAAATGAAACTAACATAAATTGGTCCATTTATGGCTATAAAGATGATTTTGCACTGGAATGACCATGTTCTGCTATGTGAACTTCAGGCCTTACAGGCCAGAATGGTCTTTAACCTGCCATTTCAGTGGGCTGTCCAATGATAACTGATCAGTGGCAACTAATACTTTTATTTCTCTTTCTTGAGGTGTGAGAAGCATGAACAGTACTGACATTCAGTGGTCAGCCATCCTGAGCTGGGGATATGCTGATAACATTTTGAGGTTGAAGAGTAAACAAAGCGAGCCTCCAATAAACTTTATACAAAGTTCACAGCAATATCAGGTAAACATTTTTATGAAGTACTTTATAATAATAATTGAACATAATGCTTTAAAAGGGAGTCAGACTGATGACAGCTAGGCTTTAATATCCTGTAGTTAGTCGAGAAGCTGATGACGCTAGACATATGCCTTGTTTACAGTGCTGACAGCCTTCCTAACTGCTGCTGTACTGACTGTGTCCCCAAAGTTTGTTCTCTACCCCAGCAGTCCCCAGCCTTTTTGGCACCAGGGGTTGGCTTTACAGAAGACTCTTGTCCCATAGAGCAGGGAATAGGGGGATGGTTTCAGGATGATTCTCCTAAGGAGCCCACAACCTAGATCCCTTGCATATGTAGTTCACAGTAGCATTCGTGTTCCTATGAGAATCAAGTGCCACTGATCTGACAGGAGGCGGAGCTCAGGCAGTAATATGAGTGATGGGGAGTGGATGTAAATACAGATGAAGCTTCGCTCACTTGCCAGCCACTCACCTGCTTCTGTGTGGCCCGCTTCCTAACAGGCCACGGACTGCTACTGGTCTGTGGCCCAGGAGTGGGGGACCCCTGCTCTTCCCATCTCTTGTTGAGACTGTATCATAATCTACTCAGCATTAGCTCACAGCAGTGTTGGAACAAAATCACAATTGATTTTTTTCTCAGTGTTAATTTGCCTTTTGTTACTATGTCATTTTCAATAACCAGAGCATCATCTACTGTACCTGGCTTTTTTTTAAATGGACCGGGAATTCAGGCATCACCGCATGGTAGAAAGAGCCTTGGGCCTTACTAAAGCCCTGCCATCCCTGTGATCTGTGTTAGTGTCTAGCTCTGTTACTTACTATGTAGACTTTTGCAAGTAACTTAACCTTTCCCAACTTGAGTTTCTTTCCTCCTGCTTAAAACTGGAGTAGTCATACTCCCACTACTCTCTCATAAGACTGTTGTAAAAATGTCTCCAGTGTTTGTGAAAGTATATTGTAAACTATAAAACACCATACACACCTACACACACACACAACTCTTTCCAGGACTAAATTGTATGCTAAACCTTCTCTCTTTGACTGTCTTTCCATGGGAAGTTCTTTTACTGCTTTCTGACTTCCATTACCTACATACACCTGGTGTCTACTCACACATCCTAACATTTGTCACCATTCCCTGAGCACCTTAGAAATGGAGTCAACGGAAGGCTTCCCAGGAGACATGGGTTCAACCTCTGATCTGGAAAGATCCCCCATGCCTTGGAGCAACTAAGCCCGTGCACCACAACTGCTAAACCTGTGCTCTAGAGCCCAGGAGCTGAAACTGCTGCCCCTCTAGAACCCGTGCTCTGCAACAAGAGAAGCCACCACAATGAGAAGTGTGCACCGCAGCTTGAGAGTAGCCCCCTCTGTCCGCAGCTAGAGAAGATCTCGTGCAGCAACAAAGACTCATCACAGCCAGAAATAAATAAAAGTGTTTAAAAGAAAAAGAACAAAGAAATGGAGTCAGCTACTTGTAGGGAATTTTTGGCAGTGAAAAAAAGGAGAGCAATGACTTGTTTGCTTAATCTTCAGTATGCCTGAAAAAAAGGTCACTGCCTTTTGTCATCTGGCTTACTAGTAAACTAACAAAAGTAAGAATAAAGGGCAGTGAAAAACAACCTTATTAGAAGTTTTAGTAAGAATTTCAACACTGCAAAATTATTTCCGTCATGTAAAGTTGGGCACAGAAACATCATTAAAGGTGAAAAAACACTCTCCTCAAGTCCTTTCAGCAAAACAGGATGATCCAGATTTTGAGCAAACGTGGTGTGATAAAGTACTTGCAATCAAATGACTCCCTAGATAAGAATACCATATTTTATTTTGTTCTTGGAATATGTCATTCACTTATTAGTTCTTTAGTTTGAGAAAACTTGTCCAGGATATTATCATACAAAGACCCACACTCTGCTATTTCACTTATCTGATCAATTTCATTATCATCATTACATATTAGGGTCCTGCTCTCTCTTTGCCTCATCTTCTGATTGATCTCTTAACTGTGAAACATATTCCTGTAAATTTTCTTCTCTTTTCTGTTATCACTGGAAAATGAAAAATTCTGAATTCCCAACTGTGTTCAATGACAACTGAAAGAAACGGTGTCCCTGGTCGTCTTTTATACTTTCTCAAAAGATGACAGCATTCCTTCGACAACGCAATAAGAGAACCAAAACATGACAGTTTATATCACATTTTATAGCTTTTAGACATCTCAAAGTTACATAATACTCTATTACTGTGTCTTGCACCATTCTAATCATTTCAAGTAAAATATTTATCTTAATTTTGTGAGCATATATTTTTAAAATAAATGTCAGAAAAGTAGAAGCATTTCTCATGCTTTCTAAGCATGTTCATCTTTGACTTGTCCTTCTCTTAGGTGACTAGTTGTGCTTGGGTCCCTGACAGCTGCCAGCTGTTCACTGGGAGCAAGTGTGGTGTCATCACAGCTTACTCAAACAGGTTCACAAGCGGCACGGTAGGTCCTGGGCACATTTGTGGGATTTTCACGTCAGTGAGGGGAAGAAACCCTTTATAAAGTATAACTTATTTAGTGTAAGAGCAACTTACATTTTTTGTACTTTAATCTCTTCTTCACAGATCTAATCATGTAAAAGGTCAATATCTAACTCTATTTTAGCTTTATTAGGATCATAGAAGAATTTTTTAAATAACTGTATACGGTCAGAGACAGAAAGTATTTTGAGTTATGCTCTGCTTTTTCGTGACATTTTGATGCTTCCCGCTGTTCTCAGTATCGACCTGAATGCTTAAAGAGTATCCCACAAGATTCTGTAAAATTTAGAACTGCAGAATGCCTAATACACTCTGAGTGAATTAAATGACAGAAAAATCCAAGTAGCCAGTCTCTATTCTCCCACTTACTGGAAGAAATTTTTCAGCCGTTCACTGAATCTTTTAAGATTTGTGAGTTAAATTATTGAAACAGTCTACAAAGGAAGACATTATGCCATACTTCTCTTAATTTACTCTCATTTCTTTATTGAATCAGCTGTCTGTGGTGCCATTGAAGAGTAGTGGCAAATTTAGAGTGATAACTCAGTGATAACCATTCTGTTCTAGAACATTCTGTGTGCCTTTTTTAATTACAGTTTTCTCCATTATTTTATAAAACATGTTCTACTGGGTGAAACCTGTTTTCCTAGCATAGGGTGACACTAGGTTCCTTACTTTTCTGAGCAAGTTTATTCAGTTTTAAACCCTTGTTAAGGTTCTTTTCCACCTTCCTTAGGGTATAAATGTGACCATAATATTGTTTCTGTCTCTTAGTCTAAGGAGTCATTAAAATGCTTGAAGCAAAAGTGATATGATCCAATCAGCATTTTAAGACTATCACTGTAGAGCCTGCAAGGAAAAACGCTTACAGGGGCATGAGACTGGAAGGAAGGGTACCAGTTAAAAGGTGCTGTGGTGATGCAGGCAGCTGTCCTGAGGACTCTGTAGCAGGAGGTGGGCTCCTACAGATTATTGCAGAACAGCGGGGTGTGTGCTCTAAGACTGACACACAGGGTGAGAGAGCCAGAAGTGGGCCAACCAGGTGTCAGGGAGCCTGAAAAACTACACTTGAGCTGGATCTTAAAGGATCATTTTACTAAGTGGAGAAAAGAGGAAAGAGTATTTCATCAGAGTACACTAACCGCTTGGAATTAAAGGCGTGGTAGTTTGGGAGTGGCAGATACTTTGTCTGTAGTTCAGGGTAGAACTGTGGGAGGAGTGGCAGGAGAGTAGAGAGAGGTGAGGGTCTTATACACAGGCCTGAGCAGAGGGGTGGGCCTTCACTTTTGGAATGTCTCATTTTCTTTTTACTCCCCAAGGCCTAAATCAGATGTCAGTTTTCTAACGTCTCTGATATTTACTGCTGACGTTGCCTTTCCGCTTCTGAGCACACCTTTTTCCTTTTTCCTACACATACATTCTGATCTCTGCTGCAGAGTAGTCCTCTGCTTGTGTGCTCAGATCATTTGTTCCTTGTCATCCAAAAACTATCTTTCATCTTTTATTTCCTCTTTTCCCAAAACTTTGAACAGTCTTGTTCTAAGTTTTCCTTATTTCCATTCTCCCTACAATTTAAATTTTTAATTGTACACTAACACAGTATGCAGTATTGGTTTTTTTTTTTAAAAAAGGATTAAGTTGTCAATATAGGAGTAATTGTACACAGCATAGCTCTGAAGCAGCAGATGAAAGGTGTAGCTGTTATCATTTGAATACAGCAAGACGTGTGCTTCTGTTAGTTTGAAGTTATTGTAGGCTTGTGAAGTCTTATGTTGCATACCTTTCCTCAGTTCTACCCTTTGCTGAAAGTTGATTTTTCAGCTTATATATAAGGGTTTTCTTTTTCTCCTAATAGGTAGTCAAGTCATGAGATAAACAGTTACTATTTAAACCATGTCCAAAAGTGTATCTTAGCTGTGTGATTTTATCATTGGTTGATCTAAGGGAAGGTTACCTGGGATTTTGTGGGTGTTGTCGCTTTTTCTTGGGCACCATCTCATCATGTTGGGGTCCCTGAAGTTGCAGATGTGACCCTGTGCCTGTGAGGTTGGCAGGAAGCACCTCATGTTCACTAGTTTCTGCTGCCCAAACCCACTGAATGCCATGGTTCTAAAAGTATTTGTGTTCTTGTTTGTGTTGCCCTTGACACAGCAAAAGACAGGCTCCCAAGTGCCATGTATGCTATAACTAAAATAATTGTTGCTTGAAAATATTTTCAAGGGAATCTTATGAAATACTTTCCTAAGCTAGTGAAGCTAGGAAAGTTGATTGGTTATAGGGAACTGTTATCTATAAGCCCTTTTTATATTAGAGAAGAAGGTCTTCAAAGGTGATAACTGATCCTAAAATAACTGATCTTGAGTCGTTTTTCACTAATTAATGTGCCCACGTCATCTTTATATAAGTGAACACCTGTATTTCTATTCTCTAAATTGATGGCAGGGAGAATAAATATACAATTTATCCAAGGTAGTATCAAACCATTCAAGAACATTTTATGAAGAAGTACACAAGCAGAAGATTTCTGTTCTACCCATGGAAATTATTTTCTGATCCCTCAGGGAATCATCTAGTAACACTGACTCTTAGAATCATTTTAAAGTGCAAAATCTAAAATTTCAACAACCACTATAGGGTACCTATTTTCTGTTTACCCTATAAATATTATTCATAGTCATGAAGTAAAAAAAACACACATACATATGTATATATATTTTAACAAGCAAGGAGGGAGCTCTAGACTTGAGTTAGATATTCCTGGATTATCTGTCAGTCCTAGAATATTGACACTGACCTTGAGACAGCCCCTTATCAGTTCAGTTCAGTCGCTCAGTCGTGTCCGACTCTTTGCGACCCCATGAACCGCAGCATGCCAGGCCTCCTGTCCATCACCAACTCCCGGAGTTCACTGACTCACGTCCATCAAGTCAGTGATGCCATCCAGCCATCTCATCCTCTGTCGTCCCCTTCTCCTCCTGCCCGCAATCCCTCCCAGCATCAGAGTCTTTTCCAATGAGTCAACATTTCGCATGAGGTGGCCAAAGTACTGGAGTTTCAGCTTTAGCATCATTCCTTCCAAAGAAATCCCAGGGCTCATATCCTTCAGAATGGACTGGTTGGATCTCCTTGCAGTCCAAGGGACTCTCAAGAGTCTTCTCCAACACCACAGTTCAAAGGCATCAATTCTTCAGCGCTCAGCCTTCTTCACAGTCCAATTCTCACATCCATACATGACCACTGGAAAAACCATAGCCTTGACTAGACGAACCTTTGTTGGCAAAGTAATGTTTCTGCTTTTCAATATGCTATCTAGGTTGGTCATAACTTTCCTTCCAAGGAGTAAGCGTCTTTTAATTTCATGGCTGTAGTCACCATCTGCAGTGATTTTGGAGCCCAACAAAATAAGGTCTGACACTGTTTCCACTGTTTCCCCATCTATTTCCCATGAAGTGATGGTAGAAAAAAGTAACAAGGGACACAGCAAAATCGGGAGGTGGCGGGGGAGAGGGTCCCAAGGAGGTTCTTGTCCAAAAGGCTGGTCCCTGAGAGTGAGGATGAGTCAGATGGGACCAACTCTTGCCTGAATATACAGCCTAGATTGGAATTCCCTGGGCTGTCCAGGATCCTTGAGACTAAACTTTGGATAAGGCGTCCCTAGACTGGCATGGTGATCCAGGTCATCCAGGAGAAATGAGGAAGGTGCTTGCATTCTATTCCACTAATAGAGGAATCCCTACAAATAATTTCCTAATGTAGTAACAAATATACAAAACCAAGCACACAAATTTACAGATAAAAAATGAATTTGTGAAAAAAGTTAAGCTTAAAAAAAAAAAGTTAAGCTTATTAATAGTTATAATAAGAGAAATGCAATTAAAAGCAACCTTGATTGCCATTTAAAACTTGGGAAATTTTCAAAGATTTAGAATGACTGCTGAGACACAAATGCAAGCAGAGAAGGAAAGGGCTCAAGCCTTTCTGAACAGTCAATTCTTCAGTCCCAGGCACCCTGAAGCATGGTCTGCAAGGGTGCTGGCACATCCCTGTGGCCCCACAGACTCCTGGCCCTGTGGGGAGGTCCCAGAGGCGAACCAGAAGGGGCCCAGACCCAGGACTCATGGCCTTGTTCAGAGCCATCTTGTTGCTGTGATTGTGTTCAGTTGAAGGCCACATGCCCTAGCTAGACAGAAGCCACTGCCACACAACTTAGGCCAGTGGTTCCAAGGAAGACTGGTATTGCCTGGTCATTTGAGTCTTTAGGTAAAAAATATGTATTTTTATGTGAATAAGACACTGGACTATGGAGCACTTAAAATAGATGAACTGCAGCTAATAAAGTCAACACAGGTATGTTTTAAAAACAATGGTGATCAAAAAAGGCAAAATAGATCGGATGCCTAAAGAACAATAAATACCATATTTATAAAGTTTATTGACATGAAACCCAGTATGTTGTTTATTGTTATAGTAGCATATAGTAGAACATAAATTCTAAATACACAGGAAACAAATGCAAAATTCAGGATAATAATAACTTCTGAGAAGGGAGAGGAAATAAGATGTAAAACAGTACACACACTAGGTAATATTTAATGTTTTCTGTATTAAGCTGATATTATAAAATGTTAGGATTAGTTTAACTGAGTGGTCAGTATTCAGATTTTCATTGTACTTATACTTTCTACTTCTCTATTTTCTTTGAAATGTTGAAATACTTTATGACAATATAAACCTAGTATAAAACAAAAGTTATACCCTGTGGACATCTGGCATCTGTGAACCACGTGGACCTTGGAACACGAGTTTGCAAGCTTTGATTTTGAAAATGAACCCACAACTATTGATGAGTAATACATCGCCATCGGTAGCATCAGGAGTCAGTGCAAAGCCTTTGCGAGTACACTATCAGTGCTGTAAAATTAGATCCACTATGAGGATTCTGGAGATTTATTCTAAAGGAGTGATACAGAGGAGGGACAAAACTTATGTACATACATTTTAGAATTATGAAATAAATAATAAAATTTATTTATTTATGGCATTTAACATTTTGAAAACATTGGAAACAATTTTAAATATCTGTCAATAAAGGATGTTCAAGTAAATTATGGTATACTAACTGTATAGACTATCATAACACTTAAAAATCATTTTGAATACACTATCAAAAATGAGAAATGCTTATGGGAGAATGTATAAAATATGAAATAGAGAACTATTTATATGGATATAATCATAACTATTAAAGTACATGTATATTTGGCCAGACTGGAAAAGCTTATCAGTTGATGAGATTACAGTCAATTAAAACTTTTTTTAATGTTTAACTAGTTCTACTCTTTAGAAAAAGTTGAACTAGGTTGAAAAAAAATTGTTTGAGACGAATGTTTGAGTCACTTGGGTTTTTTTGTTTTTGAGATAACAGTACTAGAATACCTTTTGTCATGGCTTTTATCTTATACTTATTTTTTAAATTTTAGCCTTCAGAGATAGAAATGGAGTCTCAGATACATCTGTATGGGCACACAGAAGAGATAAGCAGTTTATTTGTCTGCAAACCGTATAGTATAATGATAAGTGTGAGCAGAGACGGAACCTGCATCATATGGGATTTAAACAGGTACAGAAGATTTCCAGCTGTAAAATAGCTGTTTTTAATGTTTCAGTTCTTACTGTGAGAAACAGATGCACTAAAATAATCTTTACATTATAATAACTTTAAGCATGAAATACAGACTTTACCTTTGTAATCTTACTGAATTAAGTGATCAGTTAGGAATAGAGTCAGGAATCCCTTATAAATAGTAGGTACCTAAACTGACCAAAAGAATTATATAAATAAAAGAATGTAATTATATTTAATGTTCATATGCAAATTCATGTCTTTGGTCTTTCAGATTATGCTATGTACAAAGTCTAGCAGGACACAAAAGCCCAGTCACAGCCGTCTCTGCCAGTGAGACTACCGGTGACATTGCTACGGTGTGTGACTCAGGTGAGTTGGCCCCAAACCCAAAGCAGAGTGGTTGTACTAATGTGTGCTCAGCCAGCTGGTTACATCATAGGTTAAACCATCACATTACGTTCCTCTGGTCCCTGCCAGACCTGAATACTTAGGGAATAGCATGTATGTGTATTCAGTTCAGTTCAGTTGCTCAGTCGTGTCTGACTCTTTCGACCCCATGGACAGCAGCATGCAAGGCTTCCCTGTCCATCACCAACTCCCGGAACTTACTCAAAGTTATGTGCATCAAGTCGGTGGTGCCATCCAACCATCTAATCCTCTGTCATATGTGTATTAAAATACAATAAAGTCGAAGACTGAGTCCATCAATTTAGCCATGTGCTGTGCTTAGTTGCTCAGTCGTGTCCGACTCTTTGCAACCCCATGGACTGTAGGCAGCCAGGCTTCTCTATGGGGATTCTCCAGGTGAGAACACTGGAGTGGGTTGCCATACCCTCCTCCAGGGCATCAGCAGAGGATCAGCTTTGTATTGTGTGTGTCTTCTAGTTCCTGCAAGACAGTATTACAGAATAACAATGGAGGTACAATGTGCCCCAAATTTGCGTGAGAAAGATCATCTAATCAAAGGTCTGGCTTTTAGTTTTATTTTCATGTATATGTATTACAAAACTTGATACATCCAGTAGGTAAGAACAGTTGGGAAGCTCATAAGTTTTCTGTTTGCATTTCCATTAATTGAAAGGAGTCTTCAAAAAACTGTTTCTTTTTGTCCACTGAGTACAGGTATCTTTGACACATCTGCAGTGGGTGGTGTTTTATCCTTTGCTTGCGTTTTTTTATATTGTTTTTTCCTGACACCAAATGTGTGGTCTTTCCAGACACTAAACTGTTCTCCGGTTCTGTGACACCAAATGGGTGTCCAACGGTGCAATTCAATTCTGGCACTAACTAGTTGAAGTTGGCAAACTTGGGAGTCTCAAGGCCCCCACCAGTTTCGATGATTCTCTCTGACAACTCACAAAACTCAATAAAACACTGTACTTACTACTGTAGTTCATTACAAAGTGAACAGCCACAAGAAAAGGTCCAGAGGTCTGTTCCTGTGGAATCAGAAGGCACCATCCTCCTGGCCCATGACTGTGCTCATCAGTCTCCCCCGCTGTTGTTTAGGGGTGTTTTTGAAGTTCCATTATGTAGGCCTGGTATATTCAGTCATTGGCCATTAGGAACTGACCTCCGCCTCTAGCGCCTCTCCCCTCGGCAGAGGTGGGAGGTGCTGTAAGGGCAGTTTCTCTGCTGGCCAGCCCCTACCTGAAGCTGTCTAGGACCTCCCCAGGAGTCATCTCCCTAACATACAAAAGACAGTAAATTAACAAGAGTTTAGGAGCTCTATGCCAGGGTCATGGGTCAAAGTTCAGAGTTCTTTTTTTTTTTTTACCATACCACACTCATCATTCTTATATTCAAGAAAAGTAATGTCTCCAGTCATGCTTCAAGATTTCAGATGTGAAGTATTAATATTTGCCAGGCTTTAGCCTCCAGTTATAATGAATGTCATGTACACATTCTTATTCCCCAGTCAGCATAACTAAAGAGAAAGATCTTAAATAGTTGACTTTGGTAATAAAAGTGTGCACAGATGATTGATGACTTTGCTAACTGTTCTTCCTTGATTTGTACATTAGAGGCTTTTAGTGAGTCACACACATCAAGAGGGAGTCTAGGGGGGTGAAATATAGTGATGACTTATCTAGAGTTCTCTACTTTCTTGTTTTGGCAACATTTGGAAGTTGGAACTGATCCTGAGGGAGCTGAATTTTGTAAAGTTAATTACTTTCCAGCTGCCAGTAGTGATTTATATCTGTGATATTATATCAGCTATTCATATGGGAACAAGAAACCAAATTACTTTTGCTTATTTTACCAACTCACTAGCAGGGTATTCACGTGTCCGCAGGCAGTACGCACAGTGTAGTAGAGTAATGGGTAGAACTTTCTTCCCACTTTGAACAGAAAGGCCTTCTCAACTTGTTTGAGGCCTCGCAGTACATATACAGGAGGAGGCATAAAGAGCATTTGGTCGAGAGCATGATAAAAGTAATGACTTTTTAGAAGAGGACAAATTTATGTTTAGTGACCTGAACTACATTTCATTCTCCTATTCTTATACTCCAGGAAGGGAAGAAAGTTAACCAGATTTAACCCATCAAAAAATCTTGACTCTTTAGTGAGAACCATCCAAGTAACTTTAAAATCAAAATTTAAGATAAATATATATGTATGTGTATGTATATAATATATAATATGTATATGTGTGTGTATACACATATATAATCTCAAAATTTTCTGTATTGAGGCTAAAGACACACTGGCAAACTCATTCTTTCCTTATCCTGATTTCCCATGGCTTATTATGGGATGTGGTTTTTATAGTGATAAGATATAAAATTTATTAAACTATGTAAATATTATAGTAGACGGTTTCTGTACTTTTAAAAATCATTCTGCCACTATATCAAAAATACATGCATTTCAACTAGAGTTCATAGCCTTCTCCTATTGCCAGTGGTACTATAAAGTTAATATAATATTCTAAAATTCAGAGTAGCAGGTGGTTCTCCTACTCCCTCAGTTACTTGACTGAACATAACATTTTCAAGATTTATCCATGTTGTTGTCAGAACTTCATCACTTTTTATGGCTGAATAAAAATGAATTCCATTGTTTAGAGATACCACCTTTTGTTTATCCATTCACCTCTTGATGAACATCTGGGTTGTTCCCACCTTTTGGCTGTTGTGAATAATACTGCAACACACTAGGCATTTTGGTTTGTGGTATTTGATGGTCTTTAGCATTTCTATAGGTGAAGAAGTATTTCTAATACTTATTTCTTTGCTATAAAATATGAAATCTTTTCACTGCCTTAATAAAGGAGAGAAATAAATTCTCTACTTTTATGTTAGTTCTAATGGAGAGATAAAATAAAGTGTGATAACACATACTATGTCATCCCAACTTTATCATGCCTCTTAACCTTTCTCTTTATCAGTATGAGAACATTTCTCCAGAAAGGTTGAACACATCACCGTAAGGCCCCAGACCGCCAGCCCCAGTTTATTGAGGATGGCTAGCAATTACTGCCTCCTCCATCGCCTGGAAAACTACAAAAAGTTGATTACTCCTGGTCTTTGAAAAGAAAAAATTCATTTAATAAGACATTGATTTATAAGATTCACTCTTGGACATTCTGAAGAATTAGCTTTCTTTTTAAGAATTAGTTTTTAATTCAACTTTGACTGTAACTTATTTCTTCTTCAGAAGTCCCATAACTCACGTCTTAAAGATACTGTAGTTTCACAGGATATTTTCTTCTCTTTTTGGAGGTTGTTTAGCTTTATAGGTACTTTCAGAATTAGATTTGGCAGTTTGTATGCTAAGATATTATGACTACAAAGAAATTCATGGTTAATTTACATTGTTGCTCTACCTTGTAGGTTAATTTTTTATTTTAATTTTTTTCACTAGTCATCATCTCTAGATAAATAGGCCAACTCCGTGTGCCTTATGTAGTAGTTTCACTTATACACTCTTCAGTCACGAGTTGCCTATGAACTTCATCAGACAGACAAGCGAGGCCCTCAGGGATTCCCCTCTGGGGCCCAATGTGGGGGGCTCTGCAACACCCACACCCTGGTGACCTGTGGGGTTTTGTGGTGTTTTAGCTGGTGGAGGCAGTGACCTCAGACTCTGGACAGTGAATGGGGACCTCGTTGGACACGTACACTGCAGAGAGATCATTTGTTCCGTGGCTTTCTCTAACCAGCCTGAGGGAATATCTATCAATGTGATTGCTGGGGGATTAGAAAATGGAATTGTAAGGTAAGAGGAGTTTGATTTCTTTGTGTCCTTTTGCTCATAAGGACATAGAAGTTTCAAAAAATATTTTTTACTATCTAAACATAATAATATTTAATATTTAGAGATTTAAAATCACCTTAGGATATAGGTTCTTCTGGTGTTTCTGTTTTATTTCTAAATAATAATTTGTACATTCTTGAAATTTTATATTGTTTAACTATAAAAGGTGCAGTTCAGTTCAGTTGCTCAGTCGTGTCCGACTCTTTGCAACCCCATGGACTGCAGCACGCCAGGCTTCCCTGTCCATCACCAACTCCTGGAGCTTACTCAGACTCATATCCATCGTGTAGGTGATGCCATCCAACTATCTCATGTGCTGTCATTCCCTTCTCCTCCCACCTTCAGTCTTTGCCAGCATCAGGGTCTTTTCCAAAGTGTCAGTTCTTCACATCAGGTGGCCCAAGTATTGGAGCTTCAGCTTCAGCATCAGTCCTTCCAGTGACTATTCAGGACTGATTTCTTTTACGACTGACTGGTTTGATCTCCATGGAGTCCAAGGGACTCTCAAGAGTCTTCTCTAATATCACAGTTCAAAAGCATCAGTTCTTCAGCACTCAGCTTTTTTTATGGTCCAACTCTGATATCCATACGTGACTACTGGAAAAACCATAGCTTTGACGAGATGGACCTTTGTTGGCAAAGTAACGTCTTTGGTTTTTAATACGCTGTCTAGGTTTGTCATAGCTTTTCTTCCAAGGAGCAAGGATCTTTCAATTTCATGGCTGCAGTCACCATTTGCAGTGATTTTGGAGCCCAAGAAAATAAAGTCTGTCACTGTTCCATTGTTTCCTCATCTATTTGCCATGAAGTGATAGGACTGAATGCCATGATCTTCATTTTTTAATTGTTGAGATTAACAATATGAAAATACACAAAGTATTCTTAATCCCATACCCACCTGAGCAAACTGCCCAGAATTAACCACATTAATCGTTTATTGTGTTTCCTTACCAGATGATTTTTAACAAATAGACACGTCGGTTAAATTTTTAGTAAAGGAAACTTGAGTTTGTGTAATTAGATGATGACTTTTTTCTTCCTCCAGGTTATGGAGTACTTGGGACTTAAAGCCTGTGCGGGAAATTACGTTTCCTAAATCAAATAAGCCTATTGTAAGGTAAACCTCCCCCACCCCTCCCCGCTTCATACTGTACTCTGTGACTGTTTCTGTTGGGGAGATGGTAAAGCACACAGAAGTAAAGAGGAACGTAAGGAGGATCCTTATAAACAACTGGCCATTTATCGAACACCAGGATGTCCGGGACCCCATGGCAGAAGGAGGCAAAGCATTTGTGTTCATGGAGCTTAAAATCTGGATCAGGAGTTCAGAGCCTCACAGAAGGGCATGCTGGGATCATGCCTGGGAAGGCCTCTTGAACTGTAGAAATTATATATTTTTTCCTTTCATTATTGAAAATACCATTATGGTGACTGATAGCTACAGGAGTGTGCTAGACAAGACTGATAAACAACCTCTTACCCTCTGCTCCATTAACAAATATGACTTTAAAAACTCAATTGGAGTAAGTGATTCAAATTTTACTGCATTAAAATAAATTTATTTTTAGTCCACTAAATGTAAAGTGTAATGAAATGAAATTATATGTTAATAACACATTTTTTATCTTTTCCTCTTTCAGGGAAATAAAATACCTCCATAAAATAATCCTCATTTATTTCTATATAGAGAAAATGTAGTACTGTTATATTTTTTGAAGTTTCCTATACCCATGTATTTGTTAAGTAATAACCCTAAATAGGAAAGGAAAACATGCAAAGAAGGATCAGAGTGTGCCAATCTTTTGATCTGGGTTTTAGTCTGTATCACCTGGTTAGAATGAGCATCACAAACTTGGCTGCAGAACCATTACACCATATTATTACAGTCAAAACCACTTGTAGGTGGTCGTTTTGTCTGTCTCTCTGCTCCAGTAAAGGCTCTTAACTTCTTACACCAATTTCCACATGATCACCAATATGCCGATACAATTTTCAGAGACACAACGTAGAAACGGGACTCTTTTTTTTTTTTAACAGCCTTACATTTTCCTGTGATGGCCACCATTTGTACACAGCGAACAGCGATGGGACTGTGATCGCCTGGTGTCGGAAGGACCAGCAGCGCTTGAAACATCCAATGTTCTACTCCTTCCTCAGCAGCTACGCAGCCGGATGAGTGAGGGGAACTCTGCACTCTCCACAGCACTTTAACTCCAGGCTACATTTACTGACTTCGCCAGTTTCAGGAGGTCAAACCTGAAGACAGGGATGACCAAACAAATCCAAGTAATGGTACAGTCTATCCATCTCCACAAAATTCTGCTGCCTCACAAGGTCCTGAAAGGAAAGTTTTGTTCTAATTTAGTGATGATCTGGAGAGTTGTATCAAGGTTGAAGTCTGGCACAGTAAATTAAAATCATATCCTTGAAGTTTTTTTTTCCATAGAGGAGTCTAAAGAAAAACTTATCATCTATTTCTGTTTTCTATTATTTTCTATTCCCCCAAAAAATCCCAGTAGAATTTAAATTGGTTAGCTAATTGTTTACATAAAATTTGCTCTAAAAGATTATATTTTAAAAGTTTTCTGCCAAGATAACACACACACCTGCCCCTTCCCCCAAAAAGGAAGGATAAGGAGAGAGAATTCAGGACTCGATTATTGCTTTCTTTGAGCAGTAAGGAGTTCAGTAGGTGCCTCTGCACCAAACATTTTTTGGAATATCTGAATATTTGAATCTCAGTGTTAGGCAGTTTTTGCCTGTTGCCTTCTTAGCTCAAAGTAGAACCAGAATTTGTTTGACGGCCACAAACAACAACACAGGTATCTTTGATTTTCAGACACATTCTGTTTCTTCAGAAAAATTGTACTTAAAATCCGCAACACTAGATAATGAATATCCTTAGTTGAGGCACTAAGATTTAATAAACAAAATGATAATTCTTTTTAATATCTAGCATTACAGAGCACTGAATGCTTAACAGTTTGCAACAGAAAGCCTCCACTACAAAAGAAGTTTGCACAGGTATTAGCAATGCAATCCAGATAAGGCTTTTAATCTAAAATGCTGGAGAGTTTTCTTCCCCAAAACAGAATTACAAAGAACAGGAGATAGCTTCCTTTGTTTTAAATAGGAGGCAGAATTATTCTTTTAGAAAGCAGTTCCCACTGTTTCTGTTAACCTATTCTAGGAACAGTAGAAAAATCTGTGTACTCCACAGCAAACTTACACATGATAAAGACAGAATTCCTGAACCCTGCAATAGTCTGTTTCTATCAGGATAGTACTTGGGATGCTGCTTTATTGGCTTTGAAAACACTGTAAAATAAGCTCAGTAATGTTACCATGAGATAAAAAAATATATTCCTGGATAAGAATAACTTGCGTGTTTGTTATGGAAATTTAATTCATATAGTGTTTACAGAAGTACTTTTGTAACTTCCAGACTTTCTAAAACATTCTGCTTAAAAACTGTATAATATACAATTCCAAAGTCTCTGCTGTCAAGATAAACACGAGAGGAAGCAAGTGGCCACGTGTGCTGGTAACCTTCCGTTGCATTCATAGGTAAGAACACTCCACGGCTACATTCAGATCATGGTTTGCACAGACCAGCTATTAATTCTGAGGTCCAATTAGGTGCAGAGATGAAATTACTCCTATTCACGTTGAAGTGATTTGCTTTGTTTAAAAAAAAATGCAGCTATTGTCTAGCATTCATTTTTCTACTGAGAACTTTAAATTAGTTCCTTATTAGAACAGATTGCTACTCAGTCTTTTTTTTTTAAGCTGAATTTCATCATTTATCTGAAGAGAAAATATGCAAAATAACTGGTCTTGTTAAGAGTGCAATATATTTTTATGTAAAAATAAAAAAATAAATTGGGGGGGATTATTTATTCAGCATGAATTTAATATGTATATGTTTGAAACACGTCATAATGTGCATGCTGTAGCAAATATTTCTGTAAATTATCACAAGCTCTGTTACCTTTGTATACACTGCCACTTCAAATTGGGAATAAATTTCATAAAAATAGATTTAAGGACCTGTTCTTAATACAATTTAAATATTATGACCACATCTCAAATTAGTGGCTTTTTTTGGTAACTCATATAGTTTCTCTTTAGCCCCCCTATAAATTTATGTCACTGGAAAGGATAACTTTCATTTCTGAATTGTGGTCTTTGTGAGAAATTTTATGTTTTAACCTTTAAATGGAGTTTAGACAGAAATCCTAAGGTAAACCACTCATTTTTTTTTTTTTTAAAAGAGCATCTGCCCCTCCCCTTGTTCTCCCTCACCAACAGCATATCTGTATTGGCCCCACTGTGTACCAGGGGCCACACTAAGTGCTGAGGTGCAGTGGTTCCCTGCACTCCTGGAGCAAATGCTGTCAGCAACACGACGTGAGTTGTTACAAACGTGGTCAGTGCTGTGAGAGAGGGGCAAACGGTCCTCTGAGAGAATGTAACTGAAGGATTCAATCTAGATCAAGGGGATCCAGAAAAGTCAAATTGTCATTGACAACGAATGGATGACGAGAACCCTGACAGGTGAAAATGAACTCTGATGTGTTCCATGCCGTCCGTCTGCCAAGGACTGAGGACCATCAGCGAGCAGGTGTCCAGTGAAGGAAACGCCTCGGCTTCTCTGGAGGGCCCTACAAAACAGTGGGTGAGTTCCATCTGCCCAACTGCACTCCAGGAACACAGAATTACTCTTTTTTTCTGCTTTGCATCTGCGGTGTCTGAAGGATTCTCAAGCCAAGAGCGCACCTGCTTCTCAGTCTCTGTTCCTAAAAGAACTCAGGAGCAGCGTGTGTCAGTGTGATCCAGCCCAGCCGGACGTCCTCGCTTTACCTGCAAGCCTGAGATGGACTCTTCCGCTCCGCAGTGCACAGTGCAAGCCCACATATAGGTGAGGGGGAGGGAGGGGCAGTGGGGAAGCTCTTCCCAGCCCCTCAGACAGGATCGGCACGTTCAGGGTGGTATGGCCACAGACTTCCTAGCCCCTCAGATCTGCTCCTCGCCAGTCTGGATGACCTGTTAATGTCTTGAGTCAAAGACAGAAGAGCTGCAGGGGGTTCCCATTCCAGAGGGTGCCATAGGGCGATCCTGAGCCCACCCCCATGCACAGACACCCTGACTCCCCAGCTCCACACTGAACAGTTCCCTCTGAAAGAACCCCAAGAGCTTGCGAAGCAACTCTTGAGAAGCTGGTGAGCAAAATCACATCAGAACAGGTAGGAGAGGCTGAGACATGCTCTCACCACAAACCCCACTCCCAGCCCAGCAGCCCACGGTCAGGGCTGGGGACCAACAGGTCCCAGATGCTCCCTGAGGAGGGGAGGATTTTAACCCCACATCGGCATCCCAGATTTTAAGACCTGTACCTGAGAGATGCACCACCCCCGCCCCCAAAACATCTAGCTTTGAAAGCCAGTGGGCCTAGTCCATAAGACGCATGAGCCTATAGCATTTGAGAAACAAGTCTCCGGGGGCTCTCCCAGACCCACCAGGCTAGCACCTCAGGGCCCAGCACGGATGCCTCAGACTGAAAGGTGCCCAGTCTTCTCTGGGTAAGAGGCATGTGGCGTATCTCGAAAGCCTGAGGAGCAGGCATTTAACACACTTCTAGAGGCCACTGAAATACTCCCCAAAGACAGCCGAGACCAGCAGGCACCATCTTCGTGCTCAGCCTCTCCTCTCCCAGAATTTCCTAGGAAGGCACAGGTCTGGGGCCCCAGATTTTGTGGCTGCCTCCCAGAGGGATGCCCCTTCAATCCCCTGGCTCTGGTAGCCAACCAGGCTTACTTTCCCAGGTCCCACAGGACTGTAACAAATGGAGAAACAGTTCTGAACCAGCCACCACCCAGGGAACAGTATAGAAGCAGCAGACAAGCTCCCGTCTTTCCAGGAAAGAGGCCTGTGAGCTTATCTTCACAGCGGTGGGGCAGGAGAGGGGCTGCTGCTTAAGCACACATCCTGAGGTCACTGCAGGCGCTGGGGAGGCCGGTGGGTATCACATTCATGCTGGCCCTCTGTCCTGCCCAGGTCTCTAGAGTCTCAGAGAAAGGCACTTTTGACGTTTCTAGCGTTGCCACCCAGAGGCCACATCCCTTATGGCCTGGCTCTAGTGGCCAGCAGGGCTTGTGTTCACAGCTTCAATGGGACAGTAGCAAAGAAGCACTTCTTAACTACATCCTAGGGCTTCCTGCGCCTCTCCCAGTCTTCCCCAGAAAGAGGGCTACTTGTGTGCCTTAAAAGCCTCTGCCTGAGGGTCCAGCCTCCAATCAGCCTTTAGAAAAAGAAAAACCTTTAGTCTCAAAGGCCTTCACTCACTTCCATGGAGCAAACTCAAGCAGTTACTGCTGAGATCAGTAACTTGCAGGACTCCGTTCCTCCTTAAGGGAAATACACAATTTGATGCAGCCTTTCTGAGCTGTTCTAAGAAACTAAGGCCTCCCATCTGGTCAAGGACAGTAACTACATGCTGACTACAAGCACGTAGACTCCAGACCAGCTAGAACCAGAAGGTAAGATTCTGGAAACATCACCCTGTTATTTCACCACCAACCAGTCAGAAGGAGAAGGTCTGCAAGCTGCTCGCACATCCTACAACCCTCTCCGCTAGCACTATCTTTAAAAGCCCTGGCCTGAAAGCCACTGGGGAGTCCGGGTCTTCTGAGCACCAGCTGCCCGATCTTGCTTGATCCTGGAACAAACCCTTTTCTGCTCCAAAATCTGATGTTTCGGTTTGTTTGGTCTCGCTGTGTGTTGGGCACACAACCTAGGGTTTGGCAACGGTTTTTGACAAGCCAGCCAGGAGCCTGTACCTGCGGCAGGTGGACCTCGGCTGGGGCAGCCCCTCCCTCGTGACCCCTGGAGCTGCCAGGGGTCATGTCACTTGTGGGAACTCTGAGGAGTATTCTGACTTACCGTCAGCCCTCGGTCCATTTTGGGGTTAGTTGCTCCAGCTTGCGGGGACTGGGGGTTATCCCCCCAGGTTCCTGCCCTTCCAGGATACAAGCCTGTCTGGGCCATTCTCTCTCGGGAGCATCACCGTCTGGTCGTCAGGTCTCCATCTGGGAGGGGGAATGGAATAGTTAGGCTGTACTGGTCTGATCTTTTGTCTGAGCAACTGTGTTGTATTTGTGTGCATGTGTAAAGAGTACTCGTATTTTTGACAAAATGGGAAATACCAACTTCACCCCTGTCTTCCTGAGTCCTGGAAGCTGATCAGGACACCTGATCACTAAAGGCTTCAGGGAAATAATCTGTGTGTCTCTTCCTGGTTTTGACTTCTGTTAGAGAGTCCTGGCTCTGGCAGCCCAAAGGATCCCTGGTTTTGACTTCTGTTAGAGGGTCCTGGCTCTGACAGCTCAAAGGAGCCCTGGTTTTGACTTCTGTTAGAGGGTCCTGGTAACGAATTATTTGTAGAGGGTTGGTAGACCTGAGTATACACTTTGACCAATCAGAAGAACTTACTGAACTTCTTACAGAAGAACAACTCTCCAGAGAAGGAAATTTTCAGTGGTCTAAAAACAGCAGAATCTGTGTCTCCACCAAACCTTAGTCTAGACCTCTGTGTAGTCAGAGGCAGATCCTCAAGTGAGACCCAAGGATATGGGCAACCAGACATCAGTCCCCTTGGCCAGTCCATCAGGGTGCATTCTGAGTCACTGGAAACTGTGGCTCCACCTCAGTGATGAAAAAACACCTTTCTTCTTTTGTAATGCTGTCTGGCCACAACACCAACTAAGTGACCAGGAGAAATGGCCAGGGAATGGCTCGTTAAGTCATAGCACCATGCTCCAACTAGGCTTGTTCTGTGAGAGAAGAGAATTGGCGTGAGATTCCCTGTGTGCAATGCTTCTGGCCTTTAACCAGAGCAGGGACTCCAGGAAAAATGCAGACTTAGGCCTGCTCAGCTGCTAACTCAAGGAAGAAGACCTCACTCTCCTTGTAGGAAGACCCCTTATATTTATTTCCCTTTGCCCTGAGTGCTCCAAATAACTCACCACAAACTTCAGAAGATGACAGCAAGGCCTAACACCCCCACCTCCCGAATGGTTGAGGTGACCTTTAGAAGGTTTTCAATAACCAAGATGTAACAGAAGAAGAAAAAGATGAAGAAGCAAGCCGCCTTGTCTGTGGCAGCGCTGCACATCACCTCAGGGAACCCAGGAGGAAAGAATAACAAAGCTTCACAGGTCGGCACCCCCTGCCACCAACGTGGGATGTGAGACATGCAGGCCACCAGCAAAGCTGGCTCCTAGTCAGTGCGCTTACTGCAGGAAAGAGGGAAGACCTGAGCGAAACCTCCTTCCTTTCAGCTCCCATTAAGTAAAGAACCAGACTGGGGGCTCCCCAACTGGTCCATTGAAACACCCCATCTTCCCTGAGGAGCCCTAGTTACCCTAGAAGTTGGGGCAGAGCCAGTTGAGTTTTGTCTTGTTTGGCAGGCCGCATGGCATGTGGGATCTTAGTCCCCCCGCTCCAGGGATTGAACCCACATGCCCAGCATTGCAAGGCAGAGTCTTAACCACTGGACCACCAGGGAAGTCCCCAGTTGTGTTTTTGTTAGACAGCAGAGCCACATTCCCAGTGTTGACAACTCGAAGGGGTTCCCTCTCCAAGACATCAAAAGGGTCTCAAGGAAAGGAAGATACAAGGAAGTGTTGCCCTGAAAATTCCCCAGATGAGGCTCATTTGACAATCTAAAACTGGTTTTGCACACAGGCATACCAGCAACAGCAGGGGGTAGGGGAGAGTTGACCGAGGCCAAGGTTTATACCCTGCTGAAGAGTCATAAAGATGTTCGCTAAGAGCAGGAGGACAACGCACTGATGAAATAAAAACTCACATTTTAAGGAAAGACAAGAAAAAATTAAACATAAAACTATTTCTCCGCAGGTTTGGGCCTCCTCTTCCCTCCCCAGAGTGTGCACGGTGCATCTGCATTTAGTGTGACCCAGATCTTCCCCATGGTCTCCTCCTGGCAGCAGCTACATAACTTCTCCAGGGGATCTTCCCAACCCAGGGATCAAACCCATGTCTCCTGCCACAGCAGGCGGATTCTTTTACCAGTGAGCCACCTGGGAATCCCAAATGTTTACTTAGGATCTATTAATGTTACTGGCTATATTATAACATTATTATTTCTTGCATTTCCAAATGTATGACTGAGCCTCAGATAAAAATTAAGATGATTAGGCAACTTGAAACAACTGACCAGATTTATAGTTCTATAAGAGCAGTGACTGTAATGGTTTAATTCTAGAAATGGTAAGAAGCAACCAGAAGGAACCATTTTCAGGACCATAACAGACTAGTTAAGACAGGTGGTCCAGAGGCTTTGGATTACTGTTAAGGTGGCCTAGTCCAGTAATAGCACAATAAATGGCCTAGCAACGAAATCCTTGGCTGACCTCGGGGTGGGCATTCCAAGCATAGGAAGACAAAATGCTTCCCAAATCTTGGTTGAAATTAAGACCAAAAGGGAAGGGTCTGTACAATAGAGAATGTTGCTTACCATCCAATTCTCCTAGAATCAAGCCCCTACAGTCACAGACCTATAACACATTTTGAAAGGAATTCAGGGTAAAGATCAGGATGAGGTACTCTGTGCTCTGGAAAACTGACAGAACTGGCCTATGATAGTTAGATATTTTCAGGAGAAGTTTTTATACAGATCTTCCCAACTTGGAGAAGCACTAGACCCATTAACTAGGATGCCTGTTCGTCATGGCTGGCAGCACCCTTCTCCTGAGATGAATGCTTGGTTTCAGGTACTCATCACCAGAATCACGTATCCTGACCTCCCCCACCCCCACCTCTTCAGAACAGTTCTCAGTGCTTTCTGAGAGACTGTCTCCTGGGCTACAGTCCTCAGTCTGGCTCACAGTCCTCAGTCTGGCTCACATAAAATTTTCCATGTTTTCTTAGATTGACTGTTGATCACTTTTTGTTGACACAAGAACAATGCATGAACAGAGCAAGAATCTCAACAAAGAAAAAGAAAGTGTAAGAAACTACCAAACAGAAATCACAGAGCTGAAGAATATAATGACTGAACTGAAAAATACAATAAAGGAGTTCAACAATAGATTCAACAAAGCACCAGAAAAGATCAGTAAACTCTAAGACAGGGACAGCAGTGGAACTCATCCAATCAGAGCAGCTAACAGAAAAAGGAATTTAAAAACAGTGAAGAGAGTTTAAAGGACCTGTGGTAAAACATCAAGTAGATCAATATTTACATTATAGGGATCCCAGAAGGAGAAGAAAGAAAGGGGTAAAAGACTTATTTGGAGAAATAATGGCTGAAAACTTCCTAACCTGAGGAAGAAAACAGAAGTTCAGATCCAGAAAGCCCAGAGACTTCCAAATGAACCCAAGGGAACCCACACCAAGATACATTATAATTAAATTGTCAAAAGAGAAAGAACGGTTACAAGGCAATATTTAGAAAAGTGAGCAGGGAGAAAAGAAATTCAATAGCTTAACATCTGGACATTGAAACTGTTGGAGGTTTTGAATTATCCACGTTACCCTTACTTTGCTGATTATTCTTCAACTATTTCCAGTGTGTCCCAAATTGGAGGCAAAATATCCCTATTTATTTAGAAACTGTATAATCCTTGAGCAACTCTATTTTTTTTTTTTTTTTTGCAATATACTGGTTAAGTCAACACTCCATATACTATGAAGCCAAAGCATTTCAAAATTAACAGGCTTAAAAAATTGCCTGAGCAGTTGGGCTGGGGAGGGATGATGGGGGAGTAAAACAAAGAATGGCCATTTGAAATAACCATCCAAGACTGAGGTCAAAGGGAAGCAGAGAGATTTTAGGTTCAGCATAAACTTGTATTTCAGAGTATCACACACAGAATACAAACACGCATGGCATTTATCAGCTTCCCCCATCCCAGGTTATATTCAATTTTAAACTTCACAATTTAAAAAGCAGCTACATCTGTCGATACAAAATATATACACTTGACTGTACACTGAGTTGGCAAGGAGGTACCACTAATTTTGTTGTGTTACATGATGCTGCTGCTGCTGCTAAGTCGCTTCAGTCGTGTCCGACTCTGTGCGACCCCATAGACGGCAGCCCACCAGGCTCCCCCATCCCTGGGATTCTCCAGGCAAGAACACTGGAGTGGGTTGCCATTTCCTTCTCCAATGCATGAAAGTGAAAAGTGAAAGTGAAGTCATTGAGTCTTGTCCGACTCTTAGCGACCCCATGGACTGCAGCCCACCAGGCTCCTCCATCCATGGGATTTTCCAGGCAAGAGTGCTGGAGTGGGGTGCCGTGAGCTGAACAGAAAAATACATCCTGCCCATTTGGGGGTGCTGGGTTGTGACTCAGCTATTTCAGAGAAACTAAATAATACAGTGTGTCCTTTGAGGCCAAAAATGACCAGGAGATCATTTGAGTCTGGGCTACAGTATCCTTGCTCAAGTGCTGAGCTTGTTTTTTCTCTCATGAACAAAGTTAATGAGAGATGAGTTTAGAAAAGAGTGTTTTGTGGCAAAATTTGGCTCATTCCCAAAGTAAATTAAACTGTTCTTATCAAAATTTCTGAAGGCTGATCACAATAAGTCATTCTTTCATCCTCAGATCTTAATTTTGTTAAAAAAAAAAAAAAAAAAAAAACCTTTAGAATACCATTTCAAGCATTAAGAAAAAAGACTACTTTTTCTGAGATTTTTAGGAAAAAAAAAAAGAATTTTCATACTTGTTGATATAACCTAAATACAAATGGTTACTTAGCTAATTTCATCTTCATTTCAAGACTTCTGTTTTCTTCTTAGAGGATTAGCTAATTATCTATGTGCTTTCTATAGATAATATTGTACACTCAGTGTTTTATTACAACCAAGTAAAATCCACTCATGTGTACTCTAGTTAGATAGGAGTTAGACATACTGGACACAAATATTTATAAGAAATTTTGAAGAAAAAAGAAACTTACTAGATTTGGACCAGGGTAGAAGGAAACCAGGGAGAAGGCAATGGCACCCCACTCCGGTACTCTTGCCTGGAAAATCCTATGGACGGAGGAGGCTGGTGGGCTGCAGACCATGGGGTCACTAAGAGTCGGACCTGACTCGATTTCACTTTCACTTTTCACTTTCATGCATTGGAGGAAATGGCAACCCACTCCAGTGTTCTTGCCTGGAGAATCCCAGGGATGGGGGAGCCTGGTGGGCTGCCGTCTATGGGGTCGCACAGAGTCAGACGTGACTGAAGCGACTTAGCAGCAGCAGAAGGAAACCAGTGTGGCCCAGACTCAAAGGTATAAGAAAGTGAAAGTGGTCAGTGAGTTAGGGCCAGAAGGTCAAAGTGAGGGAATGAGGGGAAATTAAAAAGATAAACCAAGGACTTCTGCTCCCATCCACTTTGGGGAAATTGGGATCAGACTCACCCTGCCATCATAGACAACTGGAAACTGGAGATCCTGTGTGAAACAAAGATTTTCAAACTGGGAAACACGCAACACAGATCCATGAGCCCTGAGAAAGAGGCTAAACTAAGTGAATCCTGTTGTTGCTTCAGCTTTCTGCCTGGGGGCACCTACAAGCCACGGTGCAGAAGGGGCTCCTCCTGAAGAATACAGAAGTCTTGAAATGAGGATCAGAGATTAGAGTTTGGGGAAGCTGAGAAACTGGAATTTGTGGCACAGAGTTCATCAGAAGGTTGCTGCCCAGACAAAGAGAACCAGGTTCCCAGTTGTGAAGGCCCTGGAGACTCTGGCTGAATGCTAAGTCATGTGTGCAGAAGATGAAATCCCCTAGGTCTGAGCAAAGAACTCCCAGGGAGCTGTAAGCCGAACAAGTCCTAGAGCTCCCAGGGGAATTGACTTCTAACCAATCAGAGGAAAAGACTTTGGTGAACATACAAGCATCCAGTCAATACCTCAGAAGAGTCATATCACCGTAGGAAGGCTAAACTAGCCTTAGAATAGAGGCTGAAGTCCTTTAAAATAAGATTCCAAAGTATCAAACTGATCCGTAAGGAACTTAACTGCCTGCCAGGACAAAGTCCCTATTAAGTCAACAAAATCTAGGCACACAACAACATACGTTAGCAATGTCTAGCATCCAATTTAAAAATTACTAGATAAGGCAAGAAATAAGAAAATGTGACCCTAAACTGGAGAAAACTCATTTGAAGGAAACAAACCAAGAAAGGAAAGAAAATGGAATTCAGAGAGAAGCATAATAAAATAGCTATTAAAATATGTTCAGTATGCTCAAGGATTTAAAGAAAAACAAATCTAATGAGAAAAAGGAAAGATTCCAGAAAACCGTATGGAAATTCTAGAGATAAAGTATCCAAAATGAAAAAAAAAATTTAGATTTTATGTGATTATTTAAAATTTTTCCAGTTTTATTGAGATATAATTGACAACAAACAGCCCAATCAAAAAATGGGCAGAAGACCTAAATAGACATTTCTCTAAAGGAGATATACAGGTGGCCAACAAGCACATGAAAAGATGCTCAATGTTGCTAATTATTAGAGAAATGAAAATCAAAACCACAATAAGATATAGCACACACCAGTCAGAATGGCCATCACCAAGAAGTCTACACATAATACATGTTGGAGAGGGTGTGGAGAAAAGGGAACCCACCTGCACTGTTGTGGAAATGTTATTGTTGCAGCCTCAATGGAAAACAGTTTGTAGGTTCCTCAAAAAACTAAACCTGGAACTACCATTAGTCAGTTCAGTTCAGTCGCTCAGTCGTGTCCGACTCTTTGTGACCCCATGAATCACAGCACACCAGGCCTCCCTGTCCATCACCAACTCCTGGAGTTCACTGAGACTCAGGTCCATCAAGTCAGTGATGCCATCCAGCCATCTCATCCTCTGTCGTCCCCTTCTCCTCCTGCCCCCAATCCCTCCCAGCATCAGAGTCTTTTCCAACGAGTCAACTCTTCGCATGAGGTGGCCAAAGTACTGGAGTTTCAGCTTTAGCATCATTCCTTCCAAAGAAATCCCAGGGCTGATCTCCTTCAGAATGGACTGGTTGGATCTACAATCCAGTAATTCCACTCCTGGGCATAAATTTGAAGAAAATGGAAACACTAATTTGAAAAGATACAAGCACCCCAATGTTCACAGCAGCACTATTTACCATAGCCAAGATACGGAAGCAACCTAAGTGTCCACCAACACATGAATTTAGATAAAGAAGATGTGTTTAAACATATATATATACACAATGGAATGAAAACTACTCAGCCATAAAAAGTATAAAAATTTTGCCATCTGCAACAACATGGATGGATTTGGAGGGCATTTAGTGAAATAAATAAGATAAAGACATACTGAATGTTATCATTTATTTGTGGAATCTAAAAAATAAAAAGGATGAATATAACAAAACAGAAACAGACAGACATAGAGAACACACTAGTGGTTACCCATGAAGAAGAGGAAATTGGAGAGAGGCAAGACAGGGGTTTGGGATTATGAGATACAAACTACCATCTAGAAAATAAATAAGCTACAAAGATATACAGCACAGGGAATATAGCCAATATTTATAATAAATTTAAATGGAGTATAACCTATAAAAATTTTGAATTACTATGTTGCACACCTGAAACGAATATAATATTGTATTAATAAATCAACTATACCTCAATTTAAAAAAAAAATAGGAAAACTTCTGAACAACAATAGGACAAACAGAAAACAAACTAATAGCAAGACTCTAGATTTAAACCCAAACACATGATAATTACATAAGAAGTAAGTGATCCAAACACTCCAATTAAAAGGCCAGGTTTGTCAGGCTGAATATAAAAGCAAGATCCAACTCTCTGCTGCCTCCAAGAAGAGAGACTCCCTCTTTAAGAATAAAGATACAAGTAAGTTTAAAAGGGTGGGAAAAGATACATCACGCAAACACCATTGTAAGAAATCTGTGTGGCTATATGGATATCAAAGATATCAGAGCCCAGGGCACAGGAAGGGAAATGGATGTCCAGGGTCTGGAGCCAGGTTGCAGGTGACAGCGGCTAAGGAAATAAAATGTACATTTTTAGGCAGGACAGGAAAATGTAAACACAAAATTGTCTCTTTCTGTCCATTTGGACCTCCTGCCTCCCAAATGTGCAGTGCACATTTCTGTTGCATATTATCAAGACGGTTCTCCAAGATGAGAGTGCATGCCTCAAGATCATTTTCCACCCTTTCTTCTGATTCTATCAATGTAACGTCTTAAAAGACCAGCTACTTTTAAGAAGCTTATTTCTCAGCTCTGTAGGGGGTTATGTATGGGCTTACCTGGACTATAATATCCTATATCCCTGGGGGACTTCATGTAAAAATTCAACATGCCATTTTGATATACGATCTTTTGTCTAGAAAAAGTATATGATTGTGCCTTTGACTTCTAACTGTTCTCCGAGCTTTCTGAGTCTATCTTCTGGGTTGTAATCCTGAGTTTGGCTCAAATAAAATTCCCTTTTTTTCTTAGCTTGATGGTTAATTGAGTTTTTGTGAACACAGCAGTCCTGGCTGATGGACAGAGATAAGACAGAATCAGAATCACTTGGAGAGGAAGGCTGACATCACCAACTGCTGGGCCGCATCCCATTCAGCAGGGCTGGGATTGGTCCTGAAAATTTGCATTTCTAAGCCCCCAGATGATGCTGATCTTGCTTGTCAATGGATTCACTGGAGGAGCCACTGGCTCCGAATGATCCTCTTCTTTCTCTTTAAAACGGACAATTCTATCTTAAGGGATATTGTAAGAAATTCGAAAGATAAAATAAGTGAGGAATCTGAAAGTGTCGATATTGATTTCTCTTAAAATCGACTGATTAGAATTAATTGAGATGAGAGTTGGGATACTAAGGGAACGGAGGATTCAAGCTTAGCCAGCTACCTGGGGAGTGGTGCCTCTGAGTCAAGGAAATACAGAAGAAATCGATTTGGGGTGGAAATAACGAGCCCAATTTTAGATTTGTTGAATTTTAAATGCAGTACTCATATATCTTTCTCACTTTTCCAAAAAGGTCAGTGCAGTGGCTTTTTTGAGTCCTTTTACCATAGTTTAATTATGTGCCTTAAATGGGCATTTCCAAGCAGTGGGGGAAAAAAAATAAAATCTGTGTGAGATGTTTGCTGGCCCCAGGTGGGCCTTCCTGACCTCTGCATTTGCGTCAGACACTTGGCGTCTTGGAAGATGCACATTTGTCTAAGGCAAATGTCGAGTCAACCCTGATTCGAGATCTAAGAAACCGCGCGCCCTTTACCGCACGGCAGGGCGGTATTGGCCTCCTTTTCCTACCAATCTTGCTAACACTGCTTGAAGTGTAACGTAGCTTTCCTATTCCAAAGGTTTTGTATTATTTTACCAGGAGTTGGAAAAATGGACGGCGCCTATACTGTTTCTCCCTAAAGGAAAAGGATGATAATAACGGAGAAATTTAAAACATCTCCATCGCAAAACGCTTACAGTTCAGAAGGCATGAAGCATCACCAAGGATTTCCCCGCGGAAACTGCTTCTGCTGTCTACGAACACTGGTCGCAGCCCAGGAGCACAGCTCGTTCCCACTCCCAAAGCGCTAGGCTGGCGCGGTCGTCCCCTCATTTCCGTTACTTAGCAACGTCCCGGTAAATGGAGACAATGCCCTGTGAATCTACAACGCCTTGTGTATTAAGCATTTCTCCTTTCATTGCCCCCCATGGGGGTGGGGTGGGTATATTGTGTATTCTTTAGTAATGGATGGCTGCTGGCCGCGCCCAGCACGGTTGGTCCAGGACCTAACCCGCAAGCAAGGATGAAGATACCAAAGGCTCTGGTCCCCAAAGCCCGCGAGGACCACGGCCCTAAGACCCTGCCTTTACTCCTCATCTCCCTTCCCCCAGCCCCAGGGCGACGCGCGCTCCTAGTGGAGAGCGGGGCCAGACGGGGGGCGCGGGGCCGAGCCGCGGGCGCGCGGAGCTGAGCGCGGGGTCGGGAAGCCGGGCCGAGGGGCGAGCGGAGGGCGCGGAGCTCCGGTGCGGGAGCCCCGGTGACGCATCAGTGACGTCGACGGCGGCGGGCGGGATTTCCCGGCCCTTCCCGGGCGCCCGGCGAGACCCCGCCGTGGAGGGGGCGCGAAAAAACGTGGACGCGAAGAGGCCGGGGGCCGGGGGTCCGCGTTCTGCGGGGGCTGGGACTGGACGCGCTCACGGAACCCGGCCTGGGGTGCTGAGCAGACAGAGTGCTTGGTGTCCGAGTGACTGCACTCTCCAGCGGGGCCGGGGCTCGCCCCCTGCACGCCCGCCCGGCCTCACGTGGTCTTTCCCCCGCCCGGGCCGGGAGGCGTGGGGCGGGGCGGGGCCGATGACGCGGCGCGGAGACCCCGCGGGCGGAGGAGGGGCGGCGCGGGGCGCGCGTTTCCACCGCTAGCCGGTCAGTATCGAGGTGCGGGAGTCCCGGAGCGGAACCGGCGCCGGGCTTGAGGGGCGATGCCACTCGGTCTGGCCGCCCCCCGCGAGCACCGCCCCGGAGACAAAGCCCGCGCGTGAGCCGCGCCCTCGGCCCGGGTAAGTGGGCGCCCGCCGGCGGGTCGGTCGGGGCGTGTCGGTGGGGAACGGATGGTACAGCCCTTGCTCCTGTGAGCTCGGGACGAGCCGGAGACAAAAGGGAAACTCGGGCTGGACCGTCTCTGGAACTGGAGAGACTGGTCTGGTGCCTGCGTCGTCCTACAGCTGTCGGAGGAAGCTTGCGAAACGCACACCTGTGATAATCTTGGCCGCGCACGGCGAACCTGGCCCTCGCGGCGCCGGCACAGGTGGGTATCAGCGGCCCGGCGGGGGCTCCTCAAATCCGGGACCCTCCGCAAAGCCCTTGGGAAACCCGAGCGCAGGTTTGGACAGACAACTCGGAACGTTGAAGGGGTCTCCTGGGGATCGCGGTCGCCCCATTTGTCCGGCTTGAAGCAGAGGAAGCTCCTGGGGAGCCTGTTTCCGTAAGTAGGTCATGGCAGGGACGTCCCCCATTGAAGAAGTGGAAGGGCTAGTAGTGGCGGAAGAGATGGAGTGGCTAGTTGGTCATTTTATTGGGGGAAATTTCTTTGGGCCCGAAGAAGCCCTCTTGATTCCTCGTCACCGGGACACCTGCTTTGGGAGCAGTTCCGGCGGCGTCAGTGGACCATGGGGGCCCCTTATGGCGTCTGTCCTCCAGTCTGGTGCTGAAATGGGCTGCGCTCGCCGCGCGCAAACCAGCAGCGTTGGGGAGGCTTTGATTTACTGTTTTAAATTACCTTAGGAATAATAACAAGAAGATGGGATGGGGCGGCGGGCAGAGGTGTGACTGGAGAAGACTTCGTAATTTAAAAATAAGGAGGACTTGCTTATTTCTGTGTGTCTTGGGCTAGGATGCTCAGAAATGCAAAAATGTTAAAGTTTCATCAAGTGATAAAGTGGATCGTGGACACGCGTTCTCCCACCCTCTCCCCAGCTCCCCGCCGACACTGGTTTTCTTCTCTTTCTGTCGCCTCCCAGGACTGTAAAAGGCTGGCACGGGGCTGGCTGGTTCAGTCCGAGCGAAGGGCCTGCTGGGCTGCGCTGGTGTTTCCCATTAAAACGTGCCAGTCTTATCATCTGCTCATGAGCCCTCACGGGTGGTGCTTCCTTCTCATAGAAAATTCAGTGGCAGACACCTCAGAGAGGCAGGGAAGGGACTCGGGCTCTTTGGCTGGCTTCTTGATTCTTTGGGGAAATCCTTTTCCTGATTTTTGCATGGTGTGGGGGAAGGGAGGCACCCAGCTTCTGATCTGGCCCTGTTCCCTGCAGGAGGCTACTGTGGGAGCAACCAGGTGATAAATGGAAAGTCTGTTTCAGTCCTGAGAAACAAGACAGGGTACATTGTAAACTGGCAATTATTTTTGAAGTGTGAGGTTGGCTCAGTTATCAGCTGTGATGAGACATGGATACCGCACATCGTAACTAGTTCATGTAAATACAAGGTTTATTGTGGTGCTTCCCTAGTTAATGAGTAGCCTCATGTTGAGGTTATTGGGCTGAAATGACTATTTAGGACAACCAGCTTCCTGTTTTCTCCATCCACACATGGCTCAAATCCTCAGCCTCTTTAACACCCAGTTGCTCAGGGGAAGCCTCTGGAAGATGTTTGGCCAGCTGAGAGAAAAAGCACTGCAAAAGGGCCATTCCCAGTAATGCCGTGATTGGCCGGATAATTGCCTTTCGCATATTTCATGCAAGGCAGTGGTGGAGAAACAAGGAAAAAGCTTTTCCTTATATTCATTTTACAGTTTTTATAGCCAAAATGACAATCCATGGTGCCCCCCAAATCTTACTACATTCTTTGAAATGGTGAGAACTGGACACTGTCCTCTTGTTCCCCAGGTTCCCAGGAAGCAAGTGCCTGACAGCTGTCTCTGGAGGATGAGTTTGGGCTTAGGAGTGACTGTGTATGATGTCTCTCTCTCTCTCTCACAGACACACACACACACACACACACACACACACGCTGACTCACCACATAACTACTGCTTACTGAAGAACGCAGTCAAATGGCTGAGAAAAGACTGAAATCTACTAGACAGATCATTCTCATTTATTTATAGCCACATTTCACTGTCACATTTTTCTTACCTTGTCTCATTTTTGTTCTAGTTGAAGAAGGGAGACTACCTTATAATGCATTATGTGCTAGTAGATTGCCCTTTTTTCTTAATGGAATTTCAAAATGTCTTTAAGATATTACCTGATTTGTTCTCAGAACACCTTTATGAGAATTTACTAGTATCTAACCTTGCACATTTTCTCCATTTTTAATTTTTTTCCACTCTAGACATACTCAGACATCAAGAGGCTTAGTATTCAGGTAGAGAGATTGCTCAGTATTCTCAAACCAGAAACTGAAATTTAACTTCTTTCGTACACCAAAAATACTACCAAAAAATCCTTTCAACAATAACCAGCAAAGGAATTTTGATTGGAGGTCAAGAGAAGCTGAATGAGTGTGAGAAAAGAAAAACAGTGAAATCAATTATAGTATAGAAGTTAGCGTAATGCTACTGAAAGTTCTTGGAGCCTCCCTGATAGCTAAGTGGTAAAGAATCTGCCTGCCAATACAGGATACTCAGGTTCAATCTCTGGGTCGGGAAGATACCCTGGAGAAGGAAATGGCAACCCACTCCTGTATTCTTGCTTGGGAAATCCCGTGGACAGAGGAGCCTGGCAGGCTACAGTCCATGGGGTCTCAAAGAGTTAGTCATAACTTAGCAACTGAACAATAACTACTGAAAAGTCTTAAGTAGCTGGTTAAAGCCATATGAAGAATAAACCAAATATCTTTTTAAATGATCAGAAGTGAAGACGTGCAAATGAAGTTTGCATTTAGGGAAGAAAGTAGAAGCGAGAAGTACTGCTGGAAGAAAAGAAAATATTACACAGGAAAACAATGGGTCCTTAAAAAGAAATTATTCAACAAGCTAGCTGGAGCATTCCAAGTCACTTTAATTGTCCAGGAGCTTTTGTTAGGTCAGATGGCAGCTGGTGTGCAGTCTTCCTGGTGGAACTTGGCAAACCAGATGGCAAGTCCTGTGAGGCTGGGGGAGTGTGGGTGTATTGAAGATAAGATGCTTGAGGAATGGGTCCTGGGTGTCCAAGGAGAAGTGAGGAGTGTGGTCAAGCTAACGTATGCCCAAAGCCTTGATTTTCCCAGGTGTCTGTAGGTCGCCAGGGCCCCAACCTGGGAGGACCAGATGGCAGAGGGAGCATGGGGCAGCCGGGTGGAGGAAAGACCAGGCTTCCTCTGGGCCCATCATGTGGATGATCTCATTTAATCCTCACAGCGCACCCGCAAAGTTTCTCTTTGTTGTTGTTGTTCAGGCCGTGTCTGACTCTTTGCCACCCCATGGACTGCAGCATACCAGTCTTCCCTGTCCCTCACCATCTCCCGGAGTTTGCCCCAAGTTCTTGTCCATTGAATCAGTGATGCCATCCAACCATCTCATCCTCTGTGTCCTCTTCTCCTTCTACCTTCAGTGTTTCCCAGCATCAGGGTCTTTTCCAGTGAGTCAGCTGTTCACATCAGGTGTCCAAAGTATTGGAGCTTGAGCTTCAGCATCAGTCCTTCCAATGAATTCAGGGTTGATCTCCTTTAGGATGGACTGGCTGGATCTCCTTGCTGTCCAAGGGACTCTCAAGAGTCTTCTCTCCAGCACCACAGTTTGAAAGCATCACTTCTTCGGCGCTCAGCATCTTTACGGTCCAGCTCTCACATCCGTACATGACTACTGGAGAGGCTTTGACTATGTGGACCTCTGCCAACAAAGTGATGTCTTTGCTTTTTAATACACTATCTAGGTTTGTCTTCTAATTTCAGGTTAAAGGTTTCTCTTTAGCCAAAACAACAACAGCGATGTGCCCTTAGTGTCCTTTTTATCCAGGAATATTCTGGCAGGCTTTTTGTGGGTGATGGTGACTTTTTAAACTCACCAAGGAAGTGCATATACCAATCTCTGTGGTGTACATGCACGCGTGTACTCAGTCAGGTCAGATCTTTGCAACTCTGTAACCTACCAGGTTTCTCTGTCCATGGAATTCTCCAGGCAAGAATACTGGAGTGGATTGCCATTTCCTTCTCCAGGAGATCTTTCTTCCAAAGGATTGATACTTTTGAACTGTGGTATTAGAGAAGACTCTTGGGAGTCCCATGGACTGCAAGATCAAACCAGTCAATCCTAAAGGAAATCAGTCCTGAATATTCATTGGAACGACTGAAGTTGAAGCTGCAGTACTTTGGCCACCTGATGCAAAGAACTGACTCATGAGGGAAAGATTGAGGACAAGAAGAGACAGGGATGAGAGAGGATGAGATGGTTGGATGGCATCACCGACTCGATGGACATGAGTTTGAGCAATCTCTGGGAGTTAATAATGGACAGGGAAGCCTGATGTGCTGTGGTCCATGGGGTCACAAAGAGTCAGACATGACTGAGCGACTGAACTGAATGGGGCTTGTGCTGTGAGGCTGAAGAAGTAGATAGAAGAGACAGATGATAGAAGTAATGCTTCAGACATCCCTCTGGGGCCCACGTTATTCTCTCTGCCCCATCAAAGGCAGCACAACGCGGAGCAATAGCCCTCAATCCAGTAACTGGCAGGAACCGTGCTTTCTGCACTTCTCGTTAGTCCCCGTGCCGCCTGCTGGCACTCGTGTCTAACTGTCAGTTGTGGGGCCTTGTCTTCAACCCCTCCCCAGGGTCACCACCAAAGGCAAAGGAGCAGGGCCATGGCAGTAGGAAGAAGGAAAACATTTTAAATTGGTTCCAAAATTCTTATTACAACACCTTTACAGCCACAGCGAAAAGGCGTTAATGTGAAAAATACATGTGCCCTCTGTAGCTCCCGAATTCAGCTGTGTTTACTTCTTCCAGTGCTTCATCACACACATATGCAAAATCAGGAGATGTTTGCCAGAGCAATATGTGAGTATAAAGATTCAAGTAGGAGAACTGGAATCAGAAAACAGGAAGCAAGGATGAATGGGAGTATTGAGAAGGATAGAAAGCAAGTAAGGAAGTTGCTGAGGGCAGTTTATTACCGGTAGGTTCTTTTCCATGATGGCCCCTCAGCCTCTGTGACTCAAGTCTGGACACTGTTGAGGGGCAAAGACCAGGTGACAGACAGTGGGTGATGTCAGGACCCTCCCATCCTGGAGGGGCGTCCTTTTTATCTGTGGATCCCACTCAGTGGCCTCCACCCTCCCATCTTATCTGTATGAGGGTCCAGGCATACCCAAGAATTGGTGTCCTCTGGAGTGTTTTCTCAGGACGGCCATCTGTCCTGTTGCTCTGGAGCACCTGCTATGTATACCTTTTATGGAGATGTAGGAGAGGGGAAAAACTTTACATGCTATGTATACCTTTTATGGGAATGTAGGAGAGGGGAAAAACTTTTTCTCTTCCCTCTTACGTTCTGTACGTGGGGCCTGCAAATTAAACTGACGACAGGTGAAAATAACAGGAAAATAGAGCTAGATTAATAGGGGGAAAGGTTTATTATGCATGTACACAGGCCCTTTGCAGGAAAGGAGAGAAACCCAAAGAATACACTTCAGAGCCTGTATACCCTTTTAACAAAGGGAGGTGAATTGTGGGAAAATGACAAAGCGGGTGAGGGTGGGGTTTGAGCTTCTAGGGGTGGTAAATTTTGGGTGGGTATATGTGTGGCAAAAGTTAATGACAGATAAGGGTTATTTTAGTGAGGTCTACTTGTGTAGGCCCATCTTGGTGATGTCTTTCTTCAGTAATACTGGTTGTTTTCCTTCTCCTGGGTGATGGGAGTGTGGAAACACCTTCACAAAAAGAAATTTATGTCCTGGTTTTAGGTAGAAAGGGGGGGAGGCCAGAGAGTTCCTCCTGCATGCTGCTGCCTTTAGCTCAAAATAATCCTTATACCAAGGTGGCACCATCTGGGGATGGTATATTCTGATCCCAGGCTGCCCAGGTGGCTCAGTGATAAAGAATTCACCTGCCAATGCAGGAGACTTGGGTTCCATCCTTAGGCCAGGAAGATCCCTTGGAGGAGGGCACGGCAACACACTCCAGTATTCTTGCCTGGAGAATGCCATGGACAGAGGAGCCTGGTGGGCTACAGTCCATGGCGTCACAAAAGAGTCAGACACAACTGAGCGACTAAAGAACAATAACATTCTGATCTGCCTCAGAATTTCTAGCAGAACCTTTCCTTAGCAAAGTCTGAAGCCCATAGCCAGTGTAGCATCCTAAACCAGCATGACTAACCTCTCTTTGCTTTTAGTTTCTGTTCATCAGTCTTGGGAAAAACCTGTTTGCTCTGTGCCCCAGTTGATTGTACTTATAACCCGGGGGTTCCAGTGGTCGGTAGATGCTCATTTAGCCCCTGACACCTGTGGGGCCATGCAAACGAAGGAGGGTCGTGTCCTGGTTAAGGAGACGGATTACTGAAGTGTGTCCTTGTATGTTTGATATGGAAGCAAATGTTGCAGAGATGTAAAAACAGTCAGGCTTCCGGAGTTTTAATGGCTCTGTGGCCAGGAAAGGCTGATGGAACTTGAGTGGAGATTGCCAAAGCATTGAACCTCAAGGGAAATAACAGAGGGAAGCTGACAGTGACATCAGCCACCAGATTCTTTCTAGAACTAGGTGAGGTGCAGATACATAAACCGGCCTTCGTTAGCCTCCTGTATTTTCTTCTGCAGCTGAATTTTATCTGACAGGACAGGATCACCGGAGTCTTCTGCTGACTTGGACTTTGGGTTCCCGGGTGACCCTACCACCCCAGCCGTGTCTCTGAGGGGCTTCACCTCATCTCCTTTGCAGTTGGGGTTTGATATTTCAGCTGCATTCTTCTCCACCTGGTTGGTCTTGTCGAGTTGTGCCTGTTTCTGGCTGTTTCCCACGGACCTTTCTGTGCTTCGTCCATCCACGTGCAGTGTGTGTGACCACAGCTGTGTCTCTACACCCTTAGACCTGTTAAGAGGAGATCGGACAAAAGCACTGTGTGTCCTGTCCAGGCCCCAGGTCCACTGTGCTCTCCTCGGGGTCACACATCTCTGAACTCCCCAGCTTCTCTCCTTGTGCTGAAAGCTGTTTTAGTGAACAGTGTCTGAAATAAGTTGATTGTTGGCCTGGACCCAGACACATTTTCTTGGTCAGGGGATTTGTCCCCACGGAGTCTGCCGATCCTCACTGTGACCAGCCTTCCTAGGGAGGCCGGCCTTTCTCTGCTTTTCCTGAGCTTTATGGCTGAAAACTACATTCATCCAGATTGCTGGACACCAGAAAAGGACTTTCACAATGCATATATTTTGCTGAAAGTGGTAGATGTGTGGCTGATAGACTGTATGTAAACCATACATTTTTTTTTTCCCACTGGAGGGAACTCTTTAAAAATGTGGCCTTTTTCTTCCGATTTTATTTTATGTTTTATTGAAGCATAGTTGATTTGCAATATTGTGTCAATTTCTGCTGTGCAGCAAAGTGACTCAATTGTACATATACGTATATATATATATTCTTTTTCATATTCTTTTCCATTATAGTTTTTCTTAGGATATTGAATATAGTTCCCTGTGCTACACAGTAAGACCTTGTTCATAAATCATACATTTTCAAGATGTTCATTTACTGAGGACTTCCTAGTGGTCCAGTGGCTACAACTCCACACGCCCAATGCAGTGGGCCTGGGGTTCGATCCCTGGTCAGGAAACTAGATCCCACACGCCACGACTAAAGATAATGCGTGCCGCAACTAAGACTGGTACAGCCAAATAAATAGACAAATACTTTTTTTAAAAAAATGATGTTCATTTACTGAATGTGGGGCAAGCAGTTGAGTTCATGCACTAGGTATTCTGGGCACAAGCAATTTAAAGATGAATAAGACATGTCCTTCAAAGAACTCATAATCTAGAGGGAAATACGTGTGTGTAAACAGCTCACCCACCCCAGGTTAACACTCTGACGGCCGCATTTAAAGTGCTGTGGGAGCAGTGAAGCTGGGAGCATCGCTTCTCCCAGGGAGTGGCGGGCGCAGCAAGAACCTGACAGCAAGCTTAGCTCTTAAACTGGCCCTGGAAAGCTGAGTCAGAGTTTTCAATCCAGACAAAGGAGAAGGGGCTTTCTAAGCAAGAGGGGCCAGGCTGTGTGAAGGCTCAGAGTCAGGAAAGTACAGCAAGGAGCAGGGAGCAGGCAGAGCAGAGCCAGGGGATGAAGACTCATGAGTGGCAGGTGGAAGCGTGTTCTCTGGAGGAGCGGGCCCCGGGGCAGGTGTTCAGCAGATGCAGGATTTAGCAGGGCCCAGCCCTGGTGCTCTGCGCCTGCTGGGAGGAGTGAGTAGGAGATGGAGGGCAGGGAGAGCTGCCCTCCAGGGGAGCAGAAGTCTGGCTGCAGATGGAACCACAGCCACTGGTACCCAGGTGGTAACAGGTGGTGGGTGAGACTGCCCACCTGGAGGGTAGAAGGGAAACCAAGTAGTGAGGCTTCAGAGAACAGATGCAAAGTTTGGGACAAAACAAAAGCGATTCTATAGAATACATGCTGTTTCTACTGCAAGTTCTCTTATCCCTTAGAAGGGACCCACCCCGCTGCCCAGCAGTCCCTGAGCCTGCTCAGCCCGCCCCTCTTCGAAGCCACAGCAAACCACCACCACCCCGCTTCCCTGGATGACTCATTCTCTCTGCCGTTGGAGCAGTTGCAGCCCTGCTCCTTGTTTACGATTCCTTGGTCCCCCTGATGTGGCGGGTTTGATCCGAGGCTGCTCACGCCACCTCTCACCACTCGCTGACGTCGGGGATGACGGTTTATTAGCCTTCAATGAGAATGTGTCTCTCCCCAAGGGTGAGTCTCTGTTTTCTGTGTTTCCAGAACCTCCTGGTCACCCTCTATTCACCCCCAAGCTCTGGTGGCCCCTGGCCAGGCTTCACGGTAACCATGGCAACTCACCTAAGCCGCCCACAGATTGGCCCAGGGCCCGGGTCCAGCCTGGGCTCCCTCTGGTTTTCATTGTGAAACGTGCCCCTAGTGGGGCTTCTCTCTCTCTCTCTTTTTCACAGTCCTCACTATCTGTTCTGCTGATTTTTCCTCACTGCGTGTTCCAAGTGTGAGGAATGCAGAGTGGAAGAGGCAGGCAGTGGAGGGGAGGGTCAACAGTTGTGGCTCCTAGACTCTACAGCACAGGCTTAGTTGCTCTGTGGCATGTGGGATCTTCCCAGATCAGGGATCGAACCCATGTCTCCTGCATTGGCAGGTGGATTCTTTACCACTGAGCCACCAGGGAAGCCCCCAGGATTGTCTTTTGAGTTTTACAAACCTCTGATGGTCTCTGTGGGTCCTCTTCCTTGCGTCTGATCACCCCCAGCTTGCCCAAGCATCCCAGAGGCCCATTTCCCAGGCTGGTCTCTCCCACTTCCCCCACCCCACCCCCGGAGCCAGGAGATGTAACTCCCAGCAAACACCACCTGCAGGAGCTCAGGTTTTCCGGAAACTCGAGGATGCCTGCATGCACCAGTTTCACGAGATAGCCTCCTCGATGGGGAAATCAGCTACTCACCCTGAAGACCTGCTCCAGCACAGTGCATACTTGACCTTAGAACACAGACATCCCCTCCCAACTCCCTTCCCGCAGCGAGCAGCACCCCATGGTCCTGAGCACCCTGCAGGTGGCGCCCTTGTTTGCTCTGGAGTCAGGAAGCACCCTTGGTTATTGATGAGACACGCGAAGGTTGCTGCATGCCTGGTCTCCCAGTGCGACGAGGAAGGTCTGCTTCTCAGTGCTGACCGCTCTCCTTACACACGCCCCCCAGGCCCCTGGGTTGTCTTGTCCTGCTCACCTCCTCTCTCAACACAGGGGTCCAGAGACAGGTCAGTCCCGGCCTTCCTCTGCTCCCTTTCTAGGTGCCTTTGGGGTCCCCTCAGATGAGAGGGGCTTCCCAGGCGGGGCAGCGATAATCAATCTGCCTGTCAATGCAGGAGACCAAGGTTTGCTCTCTAGGTCAGGAAGATCCCCTGGAGTAGGAAATGGCAACCCACTTCAGTATTCTTGCTGGAGAGTCCATGGACACAGGAGCCTGATGGACTACAGTCAGCGGGGTTGCAAGAGTCGGACATGATGGAAGGACTGAGCACATAGATGAGAGACTCCCTAGTACAGTTCAAATGGTTGGCACCCAAAACTCCTTTCTGAGGAGGGCTTTCAGAATCTACTTTCAAGTGAAAAGCAAAACACCTCTCTTTCTCTTCTCGCCTTAATAATCCTAGCTCCCGAGCAGGCATTGCGGATGCCTCTGGCCGACTGAGACGGCTTAAGTACAGGGAAGCAGAATCCCTGCAGATGGTGACTGCAGCCATGAAATTAAAAGACTCTTGCTTCTTGGAAGAAAGGCTATGACCAACCTAGACAGCATATTAAAAACCAAAGATGTCACTTTACCGACAAGGTCCGTCTAGTCAAAGCTATGGTTTTTCCAGGAGTCATGTATGGATGTGAGAGTTGCACTGTAAAGAAAGCGGAGCTCCAAAGAACTGATGCTTTTGAACTGTGGTGTTGGAGAAGACTCTTGAGAGTCCCTTGAACAGCAAGGAGATCCAACCAGTCAATTCTAAAGGAAATCAGTCCTGAATATTCATTGGAAGGACTGATGCTGAAGCTCCAGTACTTTGGCCACCTGATGCGAAGAACTGACACATTGGAAAAGACCCTGATGCTGGGAAAGATTGAAGGCAGGAGGAAAAGTGGACGATAGAGGATGAGATGGTTGGATGGCATCACTGACTCAATGGACGTGAGTTTGAGCAAGCTCAAGAGTTGGTGATGGACAGGGAGGCCTGGCGTGCTGCAGTCCATGGGGTTGCAAAGAGTCAGACATAGCTGAACAACTGAACTGAACAGGGAAGCATGGAAATAAAGCACAGACGAAGTGTCAGAATATTCTCCTTCTACACCCTAGTCTGGACTCGCCTGTTTAGGGAAAGGAAGGACCCTCAGGGTCCCTGAGATGGAAGTGAAAGGAAAGATCCCTAGCTATTACCCGAGCAGTGTAGTGAGGCCAGATAATCAACCACTGACTGGCTGGTTAAAGGAAGTTAAGGGACTTAAGTTACCACCCCTCTGCCAGCCTGCAGCTTCCTCAGGGTGGTACCTAGAATTACTGCAAGAGTTCTCTAAATTCGCATCTCCACCGGGAATCCTGTAGACTGAACACAGGATGCTGTGCTTTTGAATTGTTGCTGTTGTGTCCGACTCTTTGCAACCTGATGGACTACAGCATGCCAGGCTTCCCTGTCCTTCACTGTCTTCCAGAGTTTGCTCAAACTCATTTTCATTGAATCGATGATGCCATCCAACCATCTCATCCTGTCGCCCCGTTCTCCTCCTGTCCTCAATCTTCTCCAGCATCAGAGTTTTTCCAGTGAGTCAACTCTTTGCTTCAGGTAGCCAAAGTATTGGAGCTTCAGCATCAGTTCTTCCAATGAATGATCAGGGTTGATTCCTTTAGGATTGACTGGTTTGATCTCCTTGCAGTTTAAGAACTGTCAAGAATCTTCTCTAGCACCACAGTTTGAAAGGATCAATTCTTTGGCACTCTGCCTTCTTTATGGTCCAACTTTCACATCTGTATATGACTACTGGAAAAACATAGGTTTGTCTATATGGATGTGATGTCTCTGCTTTTTAATGTTCTGTCTAGGTTTGTCATAGCTTTTCTTCCAAGGAGCAAGCGTCTTTTAATTTCATGGCTGCAGTCACCATCCACAGTGATTTTGGAACCCAAGAATGTAGAATCTGTCACTGTTTCCACTTTTTCTCCATCTATTTGCTGTGAGGTGATGGGACCAGATGCCATGACCTTAGTTCTTGAATGTTGAGTTTTAAGCCAGCTTTTCACTCTCCTCCTTCATTCTCATCAAGAGGCCCCTTAGTTCCTCTTTGATTTGTGCCATTAGAATATTATCTGCATATCTGAGATAGTTGATATTTCCCCCAGCAATCTTGTTTCCAGCTTGTGATTGATCCAGCCTGGAATTTCACATGATTTACTCTGCATGTAAGTTAAATAAGCAGGATAATAATATACAGCCTTGATGTACTCCTTTCCCAATTTTGAACCAGTCTCTTGTTCCATGTCTGGTTTTAACTGTTGCTTCTTGACTTGCATATAGGTTTCTCAGGAGACTGGTAAAGTGGTTTGGTATTCCCATCTCTAAGAATTTTCCGGAGTTTGTTGTGATCCACACAGTCAAAGGCTTTAGCATAGTCCGTGAAGCAGAAATAGACATTTTTCTGGAATTCCTTTGCTTTTTCTATCACCCAGTGGATGTTGGCAATTTGATCTCTGGTTCTGCCTTTTCTAAATCCAGCTTGAACATCTGGAAGTTCTCAGTCCACCTACTGTCAAAGCCTAACTTGAAGTATTTTTGGCATTGCTTTTCTTTGAGATTAGAATGAAAACTGACCTTTCCAGTCCTGTGGTCACTGCTGAGTTTTCCAAATTGTCTGGCATATTGAGTGCAACACTTTAACAGCATCATCTTATAGGATTTGAAATAGCTCAGCTGGAATTCCATCACCTCCACTAGCTTTGTTCATAGTGATGCTTCCTGCACAGTGATAAGGTAACAATGAATCTCAGTCTATTACTGAGTTCTTTAGATCATTTTATATCTCCTGAGTCAGTGGTTATCAAAAGTACTGACATAAAGGGGACTTCCCTGGTGGTCCAGGGAGACTCTGCACTCCCAATACAGGAGACCTCGGTCAGGGAACTAGACCTGGCATGCTGCCACTGAAGATCCCGCCTGCCACAACTAAGACCTTATGCAGCCAAGTATATAAATGAATAAGTACTGCTATAAAGGGAGCTGCATTTTTCATTACTAGTATTGTTTTGGAAGGGACCCGTATGCTTAAACTACTGAAACCAGGGTTTGTGAAATCCCTTCCGTTTCTAACACTCTGGTTCATTAACAGTGTCTTCTTAAGGTAAACGTTCTAAATATGCAGGAATTCCCTGGTGGCTCAGACAGTTAGGAATCTCCCTGCAGTGCAGGAGACCGGGTTCGATCCCTGGGTTGGGAAGATCCCTGCAGAAGAGAACAGCTGCCGACTCCGGTTTTCTTGCCTGGCGAGTCCTGTGGAGAAATATCTTTGCTGTCGACGTTTTCCTCATTGCTTTCCTGCATCAGCCTCTGGCCTCAGAGCAGGAAGACTCTCTAAGCAGCTTTCCTTTCTTCCACAGGCAGTGAGTGCAGACCCTCAGGGGAGGGGTCTTCCCCAGGTAGGTGTAGAGGGCAGTTCTGAACCTGGCTGTTGATCCCTCACCCTCCCTGGCCAAGTGGGAACTAGTTATCGATCAGTGGGGTGAACTGCGCCATCACACAGGGACCCCACCTCCCCACCCCTCTCTGCTTTGGAGTCTCCTCCCATCCCCAGGTGAGCCTTTGTTTGAGCAGAGCTTCATTTTATCTGCTTATCAGATTAGGGTACTGTTTTTTTTTTTAACTTTTTATTCTGTATTGGGGCTTGCCAGGTGGTGCTAGTGATAAAGAACCCGCCTGCCAGTGCAGGAGACATAAGAGACGTGGGTTCGATCCCTGGGTCAGGAAGATCTCCTGAAAAAGGAAATGGCAACACGCTTCAGTATTCTTGCCTGGAGAATCCCATGGGCACAGGGGCCTGGGCGGGCTATGGCCCATAGGACTGAGAAGAGTCAGACGCAACTGAAGTGACTTAACATGCATGTAATAGCCAATCAACAGTGTGATGGTTTCAGGTGAATAGCGAAGGAGAGATTGGGGGGAGTCCCTTGTATGGCCAAGTCCCTAGCTGTTCACAGGACATTGGTCTTTGCATCCTTCTCTATTTACTTACAGAGATTTTGTATGTGAGCTGGACCACTTGTATCATTTCCTTACTTTAAAAAAAAATGTCTTTATTGAGCTTGTTACAATATTGCTTCTGCTTTATGCTTTTTAATTTTTTGGCTGTAAGGCATGTGGGATGTTAGTTCCCTGACCAGGGATTGAACCCACACCCCCTGCATTGGAAGAGGAAGTCTTAACTGCTGGATCACCAGGGAGGTCCCCATTTTCTTGCTTTTTATAGTCTTTTCTCAGTTGGACTTTTCCCATCTCAAATGCCTCTTCACAACAGCCAGTTGACTTCTGATTAAAAGGAGAAATAGCCAGAGCCAGCCTCCCCGGCCCACTGTCTTACTCAGACATGGCTCAGAGCGTTCCCAGTATGGTCCAGCCATTTGGTACAGGAGGAGCTTTTTCTCCTCCAGTGCTTCATGTAGGGAAGCTGGCACAGGTCAGATCAGCTCAGCATCTCCCGGGGGCTGTGGCTCCTTTGGCTGCTGGGAACAGAGAATTTATCTCTGCTTGCCTCCAGCCCCAGCCCTGCCGATTGCCACCACTTCCTTTCCTTGAGGACTACTCTCCACAAACAACTGCTTTTACTGGGATCTTCAGCAGGGTGTTGATACATTAAAGAAAAACTCAGGTCAGACTCTTTTTTCTTGGAAAATACCCAGATTATTTTCAGGCTTTTTAAATGTGACCTGTTTTTTTTTTTTTTTCTTCCACTGCTGATAACATTTTCTCCTCCATGCATAGTTCACTTGAGCCCCACAAAACATTCTGTCTGCAAAGTATGAGTAACTACCTTGGAGAAATCCCGTTAATGCACGTGACAAAGGATTGGCCCTGTTAGTCGGTGTCAGTTCTTCCTTCCTTCCTAAAAAAATTATTATTTTTTAAATTTTGGTTGTGCTGGGTCTTTGTTGCAGCGCATGGATTTCCCTAGTTGTTGCACACAAGCTTTGCTGCCTCAGAGATAATGTAGGATCTTAGTTCCCCAACCAGGGATTGAACCTGCGTCCCCTGCTTTGGAAGGTTGAGTCTTAACCACTGGACCACCAAGGAAGCCCCTTTCCATCCTCTTTATAAAGACAGCTGACTTTGAGTTGTCATTTGGTCTTACAAATTCTCTTCTTCTAGAAGGAAAATTGCATTACTGTGTTTTTCTTTTTCTTTCAAGATCAAGACGTGAAGTTGTTGTTGTTTAATCACTAAGTCATGTCCGACTCTTTGTGACCCCATAGATGGTAGCCCACAGATCCCTCTGTCCATAGAATTTTCCAGGCAAGAATACTGGAGTGGGTTGCCAGTTCCTCCTGCAGGGGATCTTCCTGACCCAGGGATCGAACCCACGTGTCTTGCATCTCCTGCATTGGCAGGAGGATTCTTTACCACTGCACCATCTGGGAAGCCCAGTTTGCATCTACTAACTCTAAACTCAGTCCACCCTACCCCTTCTCTCCCTTTCCCTTGGCAGCTACAAGTCTCTCTGTCTGTGAACTTTATTTTTTGTGGATAGGTTCATCTGTGTCAAATGTCATATTCCACATATAAGTGATATCATATGGTATTTGTCTTTCTCTTTTGACTTCACTTAGTGTGATAATCTCTAGTTGCATCCGTGTTGTTGCAAATGGCATTATTTTGTTCTTTTTATGGTTTAGTAGTAGTCCATTTTCTATATGTAGCACATCTTCTTTATCCATTCATCTGTCAGTGGACATTTAGACTGCTTCCATGGCTTGGCTATTATAAATAGTGCTAACTACGAACAATGGGCATAGGAGTGCACTTATCTTTTTGAGTTAGTGTTTTGAGGAACCTCCATACTGTTCTCCATAGTAGCTGCACCAACTTACCGGCAATGTAGAGGGTTCCCTTTTGTCTACACCCTCTCCAGCCTTTGTGTTTTTGTAGACTTTAATGATGGCCATTTTGACCAATGTGTAGTCATGCCTCATTGTAGCTTTGATTTGCATTTCTCTAATGATTAGCAATGTTGAGCAGCTTTTCATGTGCCCATTGACCATCTGTAAGACATGGAAGAGTCTTAAATGCATATTACCAAGTAAAACAAGCCAATCTGAAAAGGTCATATACTGTATGATTCCAACTATTTGACATTCTGGAAAAGACAACGTTATGGAGACAATAAAAAGACAAGTGGTTGCCAGGGACTGCCAGAACGCTGAGGATTTCTTTTTTAACTGACTTTTTTAAGAGCAGTTTTAGGTTCACAGCAGAACTGAGCACAAGGTACAGAGTTCCCAGGGACTCCCCCTCGCACGTGTGTACAGCCTCCCCGCTATCAGCGTCCTCAACAAATCAGGCACAGCTACAGTTATAAACAGACACTGACACACATCATCACCCAACGCCCACAGTTGACATCTGGGTTTATTCTTGGTTTCGTACATTCCATGGGTTTGGACAAATTCTCGGAAGAGTTTTTTGGCGGTGAGACTATTCTGTTAGATTCTGTGATTGTGGATACATGTCATTATACATGTGCCGCTCCCCTGTGAGGAGCTGCTTTCAAGGCCAGTTCTTCCCTAGGTTCAAGAGAGCCACCAGTGTGTTACGGGTTTTCCCAAGAGCCACAGTTTACTCTCTGTCCTCGTCTCTGGTGTTCAAGAGCCAGTTTGTAAATAGCACCCTTGACCAAGACTAATAGCAGGTTGCTAAAGGTGAGACGGAACAGTGATGGAGCCGAAGATAACAAAGAAATCTTATTTGATCTGTTTTACTCCTAAACTCTCATAGGAAACTAATAATACTGGAAATAATTGACATACGCACACACACACTCACAATATAGAGTAAAATATTGATGCTTTCTAACAAAATCATCTTATTTTTTTTGAAAAGATGAATTCTCCAGAAATGTGAAAATGAATGGTTTGCCCTAAGAATGCCTACAGAAAATTTGTTCTTCTTAAATAATGCTAGGAGCAGACATATGAGAGCATTTATCCTTTTCTCAATCAAGAATTACATGGAAAACTCGAAAGTATCATCTTCTGTCAGCCACTTTCCATTTTGGAAAGGAGCTTTTCTGTTGAAATAATGTCGTGTCAAAGTGGGGTGCGACACAGTCTGACCTACACCAGGCTCTTTCTAAAGGCTTACCTGGGCCCCGTGACCCTGTTCTCCTGTCTGACGTCTCCCTGTTAGAATGGGGATGTCTGTCTTATGCCTGTCACTGTGGTATTTTGGAAGCAGATAACTTGTCTGATTTCACAGGTTCACAGCTGGAGAGGCATTTTTTTCTTCCAGATGAATCACAACTCTCAAGTTCTTACCCACACTTGATTTAGATGACATTTAGATGAGAGTTTGGACTTCAAGTCGATGCTGAAATAGATTAAGACTTTTGGCCTGTTGGGATGGGATGAATTTATTTTCTTGTAGGAAGGACATGAGTTTGGGGGGACCCAGAGGGTAAAGGGTAATGAGCGGAATTGTGTGCCACACGAAATTCAGAATGACTTTGTTTGGAGATAGGCTTTTAAAGAGCTAATTAATGGGGTCATGTGGTGTCTTTATAAAAAGAAGTTAGGACACCGTCACACACCGAGCAAAGACCGTTTGAGGCCACAGCGAGAAGGCAGCCACCTGCGGGCCACGGAGAGGGTCCTCAGAAGAAACCAGCCCTGCCTGGAGACCCTAAGCCAAAGCCCAGTTTCTTGTCTTTTCCAGCCTCTAGAGGCTACATGTCTTCCTTGAGGTCCCCCTCCCATCTTCAGAGCCAGCCAGCGGTTGCAGCATCTTCAGATTTCCGGCTGTGACACCAACCCTCCCGCCTCCTTCAGCATCTCAGCATCATGGTCCAGCTTAAGCAGCTCGGACATGTAACCCAGCAGGCAGAAAAGAGGTGACTTCATGCTCTGTGAGGGCTGATGTAAAACTGTGCTTAGTCATTCAGTCGAGTCCGACTCTTTGAGAGCCTGTGCATGGGATTCTCCAGGCAAGGATACTGGAGTGGGTTGCCATTCCCAACTCCAGGGGATCTTCCCAACCCAGGGATCGAACCTGGGGCGCCTATGTTGCAGGTGGATTCTTTATTGTTTGAGCCGCCAGGGAGGCCCACAGTGTAAAAGCAGTAGAGCACCATTAGACTCTTAAATAAATAATTTATTTACTTTTTGGCAGCACTGGGTCTTCGTTGCTGTGCGGGGGCTTTCCCTAGTTGCCATGAGTGGGGGCTACTCCCTAGCTTCTCACTGTGGTGGCTTCTCTAGTTGCCAGGCACGGGGTCTAGAGCACGAGCACCGTTCCTCCAAGGCATGAGCGATCTTGAAGTTCTGGAACCCATGTCCCCTGTATTGGCAGGTGGGTTCTTAACCACTGAACCACCAGGGAAGCCGCTCTATATTCGACCTTTTAATACTTGTTCCTGTCGAGTAAGACTTTGGACTCCATCTGAAAGGGCCAAAGAAAAACTTAGGGAGTGTCTGGGCTGGAGGATCACAGGGAAGATGAATCTTTTGTTTATTTTGCACCAGTTCATCAAGCGCTCTTAAATATGACAGCTGGTCTGCCAACCTTCTCTAGTTTTTTTTGGCTTTAGTTCACTTCAGTTCAGTCGCTCAGTCATGTCTGACTCTTTGCGACCCCATGAACCACAGCATACCAGGCCTCCCTGTCCATCACCAACTCCCGGAGTCCACCCAAACTCATGTCCATTGAGTCCGTGATGCCATCCAGTCATCTCATCCTCTGTCATCCCCTTCTCCTCCTGCCCTCAGTCTTTCCCAACATCAGGCTCTTTTCCAATGAGTCAGCTCTTCACATCAGATGGCCAAAGTATTGGAGTTTCAGCTTCAACATCAGTCCTTCCAATGAACACCTAGGACTGATCTCCTTTAGGATGGACTGGTTGGATCTCCTTGCTCTCCAAGGGACTCTCAAGAGTCTTCTCTAATACCACAGTTCAAAAGCATCAATTCTTCAGCGCTCAGCTTTCTTTATAGTCCAACTCTCACATCTATACATGACCACTGGAAAAACTGTAGCCTTGACTAGATGGACCTTTGTTGACAAAGTCATGTCTCTGCTTTTTAATATGCTGTCTAGGTTGGTCATAACTTTCCTTCCAAGGAGTAAGCGTCTTTTAATTGCATGGCTGCAGTCACCATCTGCAGTGATTTTGGAGCCCAGAAAAATAACAACAGGTCAGCCACTGTTTCCACTGTTTCCCCATCTATTTGCCATGAAATGATGGGACCAGGACCAGATAAGAAGGGCAGTCACCAGGGGACTGGTAACCAGCAGGCTCCAGCACCGTTCAGACTCAGCGTGTTTCTCCTAAGGACCCTTTGTCTCAAATCTACTCCACTACATACCATGCTGAACGATTCTTACCCTGTGCCTGGTTAGCCTCAGTGTGATTATTATTAGATCAGGCAGATGATATCAGGCAATCAAGATGTAAATTGAGTAATTGAGACCCAGATTGTAAAATGCACCAAGCTTGACTACAACTGTATTTAATTTGCAAAGTAGCTCTAGTAGGAGCGGGAGTGGCCCTGCCCCTGCTCAGAGGACCAAGGGGACCTGTTCCCATGAAGGCGTGGAGCTCAAGTGATCCAGTACGTGTAACAGCACCTGCTTCTCTGCCACTGCCCTCCAGTGGTCCAGACGTCATCTCCATCCCAAAATGACTGAGAAAGAGCAAAGGTTGTCATGTGAGGCGAAACACACCACTTGGGCTTCCATATATACATATAGAAGTCTGCGCCCTCTGCCACTTTAGCAGTTGTGAATCTTGGGGTGATTTAGTGATCCTTTGTTTTGAAGCAGATGTGACCTGTGTTATTGCGGGGGGCGGATGAGGGATGAGATACTCCACAAGGTGCACTCTGCGTGATATCTTGGTGACAATTGTGAACCAGTTTATCCAAAAGCTGAGGAGAAGGGATCCTAGACGATGACTCTGAATGTCGGGAGAGCCTCTCCCCAGTTTTCATGCCAGAAGCATTGTCACCTGTGGGTCAAGCATCGGACAGGATCTCAGGGTGACAAAGTGACTTCCTTACATTCTACCTGTAGCCCCTTTAACCTGTGGGGACTGGATCAGAGAACAAATCTACGTGAAGACACCATGTGGGACTGGAAGCTGGCTCCAGTCCCAGGCCTGGCTATTAATCCAGGGTTATTCTAGGGCTCTCTCTCCAGTGATCTGATTCTTTCCTGAGCACCCCGGAGACTCAGCAGGCTGACCCCACCGGTCTGTGCCCAGAAATGTCATCCAGACATGAACACAGCTTCTCACGGTGGAATCCTTGCTATAATCAATGCCTCCTTGTATTGGGTTTTCTAAATAGAATTTCTCAAGTTAGTAAAAAAAAAAAAAAAATTTATTGACTTATAGTTGATTCACAAGCTTGTGTTAATTTCTGTTATACAGCAAAGCAAGTCAGTTTTACATATATACTGTTTTTCATATTCTTTTCCATTATGGTTTACCACAGAATATTAAATATCATTCCCTGTGCTGGACAGTGGGACCTTGTTGCTTATCCATTCTATATATAATGCTATAATTGGCATCTACTAATCCCAAAGCCCCAGTCCTTCCCTCCCCAACCCTTGGCAACCACAAGTCTCACCTGTATCTGTGGGTCTGATTCTGTTTTGTAGATACGTTTGTTTGTATTGTATTTTAGATCCCACATGTAAGTGATACCATACGGTATTTGTCGTTCTCTTTCTAACTTACTTTGCTTCGTATGATGATCTCCAGGCTCATCCATGTCGTTGCCAATGGCATCCTTTCATTCCTTTTAATGGCCAAGTGCTGTTCATTTCACCTGTGTACACACCTTCTGTGTCCACGCATCTGTTAATGGACGTTTAGGTTGGTTCCATGTCTTGGCTACTGTAAGTAGTGCTGCTGTGAACACAGCAGAGCATGTATCCTTTTGAATCGGAGTTTGTCCAGGCGTGTGCCCAGCAGTGGGACTGCTGGGTCACGTTTCAGCTCTATTTTTAGTTTTCTGAGGAGCCTCCGTGTTGTTTTCCATAGTGGCTGGCCCGGTTTACATCCCCGCCAACTGTGCAAGAGAATTCCCTTATCTCCACACCTGCTCCAACACGTATTATTTGTAGACTTTTTACTGATGGCCAATCTGACCAGTGTTAAGTGATACTTCGTTGTGGTTTTTATTTGCATTTCTTTAATTGTTAGCCATGATGAGTTCTTTTCATGAGCTTATTGGCCATCTGTATGTCTTTTTAGAGAAATGTCTCTTTAGGTTTTTTGCTCATTTTTCCATTAGGTTGTTTTTTGGTTGTTGAACTGTGTGAGCTATTTGTGTATTTGGGGGATAAAACCCTGTTGGCCGCATCATTTGCAAGTATTTTCTCCCATTCGATAGGTTGTCTTTTCTTTTTTTTTTTTTTTTTTTGTGCAAAAGCTTGTAAGTTTGATTGGGTCCCATTTCCTTATTTTTGCTTTTATTTCTATTGCCTTGGGAGACAGACCTAAGAAAACATTGGTGTGATTTTTTGTCAAAGAATGTTTCATCTCTGTTTTCTTCTAGGAATTTTGTGGTGTCATGTCTTACATTTAAGTATTTAAGCCATTTTGAGTTTATTTTTTTTATAATGTGAGGATGTTTTCTAGCTTCACTGATTTACATGCAGATAACTTTTCCAACCCCACTTGCTGAAGGATTGTCTTTTCCCTATCATATATTTTTGCCTCCTTCTTTAAAAATTAATATACTGTAAGTGTGTAGGTTCATTTCTGGTCTCTGTATGCTGTTCCATTGGTCCATTTGTCTGTTTTTATGCCAATACCATGCTGTTTGGATTACTGTAGCTTTGTAATATTGCCTGAAGTCTGGGAGGATTATGCCTTCAACTTTGTTCTTTTTCCTTAGCATCACGTTGGCAATTCTGGGCCTTTTATGGTTCCATGTAAATCTTAGGATTATTTGCCTTAGTTCTGTGAAAAATATCATGGACAATGTGATAGGGATCACATTAACTCTATAGATTGGGAAGTGTGACCATTTTAACAATATTGACTCCTCCTCTTTCCATTTCTTTGAGTCGTCTTAATGTTGTGTAGTTCTCAGCATTAAGTTAGTACTTTTGTCTCAAGACTCAAAAGTCTTTTCAAGGCCACAGTGTTTCCCTTGCACAGTCTACAGACTTCTACTGAAATACTTACCTGGTGCCCCAGTGGTAAAGAATCTGCCAGCAACGCAGGAGACCACCTGCCAATACAGGAGCTGTGCGATCGATCCCTGAGTTGGGAAGATTCCCTGGAGAAGAAAATGGCAACCCGCTTCAGTATCTTGCCTGGAGAAACCCATGGACAGAGGAGCCTGGCAGGCTATATTCCATGGGATCACGAGTTGGACACGACTTAGTGACTAAATCACCACCATTGGTTAGGGAGATGCAAAGCTGCTGGAACAGAGAGCCCCAGAAAGACAGGGATGTAAAATGCATAGAACTGTTTCTCTCCATCACCTCCAAGGCCAGAGGTGAGCAGCCCAGCTGGATGGGGCAGCTGAGCTGTAAGTGCATGTCAGAGACACAGGCTCCTTATAATCTGTTTCCCACGCCTGCCTCTGGGCTGTAGTCCTTAGTCTCTCCTGAGCACTGCAACCCCCTGAAGGACTGATTAAACCATTTTCCACTCCCACTCAGCAGGTCTGAGTAGGGCTTGAGAATTTGCATTTCTGACAAACTCCCAGGTGATCCTAAGGCTGTTGGTCCAGGGATCCTGCTTGGGGAACTGCTGCCCAGGGGCCTGTCTTTGCCTGCCCTGGCTGATTGCCGACACATCCATGGTCCAGATTATGGAGTGGGGAAGGTGTGTGGAGGCACACACGCACACTCACACACACGCACGCAGTATTCTAAGGCCCAGGCGGGAAGTGGCAGCCTGTCTTTCCACTCATTTTCCACTGATGAGAAAACTCACAAAGCCACGCCTACCTGCTGGGGATGCTGGAGAAAGTCGAGGTCGTGGCCATGTCACTGAAAATAATCAATAAACAATCTATAATAGGAATAGGAAAGAATTCTATTGAAGCCGTACTGAAGATATAGCCCAGAAGACAGCCTCTCAAGGTATTCAGCACACTTTTATATCTTGTCAGAACAAAGAACATGAAACAAGTTATGGATACATTCCTTTAAACTTTAAAAAACAAATAGACCAGCACGTACACAGCAAGGCGGCATGACCTTGGCACCTGGGAAGGGAGTCTTTGTTATCAAAGGAGTCCCAGCCTTAATGTCCCAGGAAGAGGGGCATTTAATCTTTATCTTTCACATGGTCAGTGTGCCCTTTTCTTTAATATTTAAAGCAGATGTTTGGGGTCTTCCCTGAAAGTCCACTGGTTAAGACTCCAAGCTCCCAACACAGGGGGCACAGGTTTCATCCCAGGTCAGGGAACTAAGATCCTGCATGCCACATGGCACAGCCTAAAAATAAATAAAAATAACAAAAATGCAATGAAAAAAATAAAGGGGCCAGAAAATGCAAGAGGATACTTAAACTTTGGGGGGAAAAATTTTTTTTAAGCTGCTGTACAATGTAGGTTTGATCGGCCACAAACAGTCTATTTTAGCTAGTCTAAAATTCAAGTCATGCATGTATGTAAGCAATAATGACCTCCCCATACCTCAGTATGTGAGCATCTGTTTTATCAGCTACAATTATATTATAATGAGAAAAGGGGAGAGTGGATTCTGTTGGATGCTTGTGTATACCTATGACCCTACAGTCCTGCCGAAGTTATTCTCCTCTGGCCCCTGAGCTCTCTCTGGGGACAGGCAAGCCTCGTGCCCCCTGGTCTCAGAGTCTTTCACAGAAACCCACACATATGCTCCGGTCCACATCAAGTCCTCTGGTTCTACATCCACTTAGAAATATATGCTGCATGTGTAAGAAGACATCCATCAACCTGATGCTTGGAAGCACGTGTGACACCCCCAATGGAGACTGTGACTCTTGTTCCTCAAGGCCCAGCATTGCTGTCAGCAAATGATGTGACTGCAGTTACCCTGCTTCACATCCAGGAGCTAAATTAGCTCATTTAGGATCTGAAACAACAGCAGCCATGGATAATTAACATCACTGCTCTGAAGCCCGGATTTGCTCTTGCCCAGGCAAGAGTCATGTCCACGTGGACCTGGGTTGTGTTGGCTCTGGGAACCCAGGCATCCATGTACCTCTGTGCGTCAGGGGCTCCTCCCAGCCTATGGCCACCTGGTAGATCTTCTCAGGCCCCCACAGTGAGACTACAGCATTTTATTTAGGGATGAGTATATTTTCTTCAAGGGGTGAAAAAAAAGCTTTGGAAAACATCATGGTAACATTTAGTGCTATTAAAAAGCAGTGTTTTTTACCATGCGTAAAATAGATGCTCGTGGGAAGCTGCTCTATAGCATGAGGAGCCCAGCTCGGTGCTCTGTGATGACCTAGAGGCGTGGGATGGTCGGGTAGGAGGGAGGTCCAGGAGGGAGGGGATATATGTATACGTACAGCTGATTCACGTGTTGTACAGCGGAAGTAACACAACATTGTGAACAATTATTCTTCAGTTAAAGAAAGAAAGCATGTTTCAGCAACCAGATCAAGGAAGCCAGTGAAGAGCTGGGTTCCTGGCCATACGAACACCTGTCCTCCTTTGAGAAGCAGCGATGATCCTATAGCCCCTCAAGGGACCAGAGCGGCTGGTGGGCTGACATCTGAAAGACGCTCCAAGCAGCAGAGGGAAGACACTGTCTGCAAATGCCAAGTGGATGAAATCAGTGCAGCTTTTTCCTGATGTGTGGTCTCTTAAAGTGCCACCAGAATTAATCGTCTGAAAGAGGAGTCCCCAAAGCTGGAAGGGACTGTGGCTCACATTGAGGGTCAGGAGAGCAGTGACCCCACCACCCGCCACCTTCGTTACCATCTCAGGTGTCTTGGGGAAAGTCTCGTCTTGGGCTCAAGATCTAGTCCAACAGAGGGCTTCTCCACCTACAAGGTACATGTGAATGACTCGGGTTAATGTGGATTCCATGCAGGCCTGGGTGGGGCTGAGATCCTGCGCCCGTCCCCCCAGCTCCCAGGGCTGCTGCTGTGGGTCCCTCCCTGCCCTGCTGATGGAGTGTGTGCCCTAAGGGGACCAGCTGGGACCCCACGTGACTAGGATGCACAGCAAAGCCTGAGAGCCAGTGGACTCGCACCTCGCTTGGAAGGCTTAGGATGTCAGGATCTCTCTGCAGAGCAGAGAGGGAAGCGGAGGTCCAGGTTGCTGAGGTGGGACCAGCTCCACGAGGAAGCATCCCTGGCCATGGAAGTCTTAGGTATGGCCATTGTCTGGCTCCTCACCTGGAGGGTCTCTAGGACATGTCTGTCCGTCTGTCTGGCTCCCTTTGGAAGATTATTGTGGGAGTGGGGATTCCTGGTGGAAACCCTGCTGGACCCTCCTTGGCTTCTCCAGTTGGGACCCCGCTGGGCCCCCACAGTGACTGAAACTAACTAGCAGTGGAGATCCCACTTGGAAAACCCGTGGCTCGCAGACAGAGACGGAAGTGGGTCTCGAGAGGACTGTGAAAAAAAACAAGGAAATAGGCCAAAAAGAATTTTCTTTTTTTAAATTTATTAATGTTTACAGTGTTGTGTTGATTTGTGCTGTACAGCAAAGTGGTTCAAATATATATATGTTCTTTTTAAAATTCTTTTCCACTATGGTTTATCTCGGGATATTGATTATAGTTTCCTATTTTATACAGTAGGACCTTGTTGTTTATCCATCCTATATATAATAATTTACATCCATTAACCCCGAACTCCCAATCCATCCCTCCCCCGTCCCCTCAGCAGCCACAAGACTCTCCTCTATGTCTGTGAGTCAGTTCGTTTTGTATATTTTATGCATATTTGTTTTGTATATTCTACACAAATGTAAGTTCATGTGTGTTATATGTTAGAGTCCACATATAACTGGTATCAGTAAACTCTTTCTGACCTATTTAACTTAGTACAATAATCTCTGGGTTCATTCATGTTGCTGTAAATGGCATTATTTCATTCTTTTTTATGGCTGAGTAATACTCCATTGTATGTATGAACCACGTCTTCTTTATCCATTCCTCTGTTGATGGGCATTTATGTCGTTTCCATGTCTTAGCTGTTGTAAATAGCACTTCTGTGAACACTGGGGTGCATGTATCTTTTCAAATTACAGCCCCAAAAGGGTTTTCTAACAGCAGAGAATGAGAAAACAAAACAGGGAAGGAGATGAGGATAAGACTCCATAAAAGCCTAACAGCTTTTGGGGGATGAGAAACGTCTAGATGTAACAAATTACTGTGACAGGAAGAAACAATCGCCTTGAAACAGAAGGCATTGGTGTCTGTGAAGCCGCACAACTGGCCAAACATCTCAAACCAAAACACGTTTGGAGGCCCCTGTAGCCTGGGGAATAAACAGCATTGTGAGTCTAGTCTGGCTTTGTTTTTGCTTTGTTTCTGGGATTTCCTTTAGGATCTCTGATGAAAGTGAAAGAGGAGAGTGAAAAAGTTGGCTGAAAATTCAACATTCAAACAAACCAAGATCATGGCATCTGGTCCCATCACTTCATGGCAAATAGATGGGGAAACAGTGGAAACAGTGAGAGACTATTTTCTTGGGTTCCAAAATCACTGCAGATGGTGAGTGCAGCCATGAAATTAAAAGACTCTTGCTCCTTGGAAGAAAAGCTACCTAGACAGCATATTAAAAAGCAGAGACATTACTTTGCCAACAAATGTCTGTATAGTCAAAGCTATGGGTTTTCCAGTAGTTAAGTATGGATGTGAGAGTTGGATCATAAAGCTGAGCACTGAAGAATTGATGCTTTTGAGCTGTGGTGTTGGAGAAGACTCTTGAGAGTCCCTTGGACAGAAAGGAGATCAAACCAGTCAATCCTATAGGAAATAAATCCTGAATAGTCATTGGAAGGACTGATGCTGAAGCTGAAGCTCTAATACTTTGGCCACCTGATGAGAACTGACTCATTGGAAAGACATTGATGCTGGGAAAGATTGAATGCAGAAGGAGAAGGGGATGACAGAGGATGAGATGTTTGAATGGCATCACCAACTTGATCAACATGAGTTTGAGCAAGCTCCAGAAGTTGGTGATGGACAGGGAAGCCTGGCGTGCTGCAGTCCATGGGGTCCCAAAGAGTCGGACATGACTGAGTGACTGAACTATACTGAAAGGAGATCAACCCTGAATATTCATTGGAAGAACTGATGCCAAAGCTCCAATACTTTGGCCACCTGATGATGTGAAGAGCCAACTCACTAGAAAAGACCCTGATGCTGAGAAAGATTGAGGGCAGGAGGAGAAGGGGGCGACAGAGAATGAGATGGTTGGATGATATCACCAACTCAATGGACATGAGTTTGAGCAAACTCCAGGAGATAGTGAAGGACAGGGAAGCCTGACATGCTGCAGCCCATGTGGTCACAAAGAGTCAGATAGGACTGAGCAACAACAACACTGGGATCCCAGGAGATGGATGCTGCAGGGCAGGGTGCTAGGAGTTCAGGGGGAGGGAGTTCCATTGTCCCAGAGTCGTCCTTTCTGGAAGAGGGAGTGTGTGTTAGTCACTCAGTCGTGTCTGACTCTTTGTGACCCCATGAACTGTAGCCCGCCAGGTTCCTCTGTCCATGGGGATTCTCTAGGCAAGAATACTGGAGTGGGCAGCCATTCCCTTCTCCAGCGGATCTTCCTGACCCAGGGATCAAACCTGAGTCTCCTGCAGGAAGGCTTTTTGCCATTTGAGCCACCATGGGAAGCCCCAGAGGAGGGAAGTAAAGTGAAGTTGCTCAGTCGTGTACAACTCTTTGCGATCCCATTGACTATAGCTTACCAGGCACCTCCGTCCATGGAATTTTCCAGGCAACAGTATTGGAGTGGGTTGCCATTTCTTCCTCCAGGGGATCTTCCCAACCCAGGGATTGAACCCAGGTCTCCCGCATTGTAGGCAGATGCTTTACCATCTGAGCTACCAGGGAAGCCAATTTTCTTCATCTTCACATTTTTCTACAATGGGCATATTGTTTCAGAATTTAAGAAAATATAAACTGTTTCTGTTTGGCAGAGGTGGTCTGTGGCCTCTGGATGTTTCCTTGTGCTCTTTGTCAGCTTGGGGGCTTCTCTTCCCACCTTTAGCTCACCATCTCCCCTGTGGCCTGCTCCAGGAGAGACAGCTGCTGGCCGCGAGGACAGGACTTCGAGGGATGGGCTGTCTGGGGATCAGCTGGCTCCTGCCGCATTGGTGACCCATCTCTGGTTGTGCTTCCAGGCGAGCTCACAGCAGGGTCCTGACGCAGCCTCTCGTCTGTCGACTGTCAGCTGCTCCTGCCACCAGCTGGTCCCCGGCACAGGCCTGACACTCTGCCATCTCTCAGCAGGTGAGGACGTGAGGGGCCCTGTCCAAGAACAGGTTCTCTCTGGAGGGTGGGGGTCGCTGCTAGCAGTGCACGTGTGGGCCTGGGGTGAGACTGGCTGTCGGGATCCTTGATGTGTGGCCAGGTCCTCACGCCATCACTGCATTCTCAGCCCAGATGTAAGGCCCTTATGGAGGCTGTTTCACCCCTCATTTCACATTATCCCTCGTGTGAGTGGGTGATGGGGGAGCAGCAGGAGATACAAGCCATCTCCATGGGTTGCTGGCCTTGGCTTGGAAATCAAGCTGTGTCCTTCCCCACCTAGGAACAGAGATATTACTCAGGCTAGCATCCATGTCCAGCTACTTGCTATGACAAAGGGGATGGGGGGGAGGTGTCAACCAACATCACCAATGCCGCCCCCTCCCCCCATAGTATAAGCTGCTCAGTCCCTTCAGGCCAAAGGCAATAGCTGTCTTTCAGAGATTTCCCGGAGAGACAGACTGCAGAGCTCTGCCAGCCAACACTTCACAAGGGTCTGTGGAGATAAGGCATGTTAGGGAGGATGGCTGAAAAGGCACGAAGACATCCACTCATCCAGAAACTGTAAAGACTGTCCTGAGTCAGGTCAGATCAGCAGCAGTGGGGATTGCAGCATCGTGCGCTGCCCTGCCCCCGACTCTGAGTTTACCAAATTACACGCCACAAAGTTGGCCGTCAGAACCTCCCCAGGCAAGCTGTCTGTGTGAGTGTATCCATGTGCCCGAGGAGAAAGATGCCTGACCACACACACCCACGCACATCGTCACACTTGTACACCTGTGTGCACACTCACACCCCCCACCCATACATCTTTATACCCACACCCCGCTCACCTGCACACACTCACACACACCCTCACCTGCACACATTCACACGTACCCTCATACCCAGATGCGCACACAGTACAGAGCCCCCTCCTCCTTCTCTGCCTCCCCCCACTTCTCCCTTTCTTCCCTCCTGCGGATCCTGAGCTCAGCTTCCTCTAACCAGCCCCCTGGGTCCCGCCACCCCCAAGTCCCCTAACTTACGAAAGCCCCAAGCTGGTGATGAGGAAAGAGAAGGATTGATTCAGAAATGGGGCAGGAGGATCAGGGCCTGAAGGCAATGATTTCAGGGTCCTTTTTCCCCTGTCGGGCTGGGGAGGCATGGAAGTGGCCTGCATCTTCTGCCTCCTCTTGTGTGGACACAAGGATGCATAAACACACACATCCACAGGGGGACCGCCGCACACACAGGCCGGCAGAGTGTGCCCGTCAGGCCTTGGGCACAGGCAGGGACACAGCCCCAAACACACATGCAGAGATGCGCACACATCTCTGTAGAGTAGGGCGTCGGCAGCTGCTCCCCCGAGTTTCAAAACCCCTTCTGCTTCTCCAAAATCAGCTCCTTCTGCTTCTCCTTCTCTTCTTGAATAAAAGTTTGCAACCAAGAGAGGAACACAACCCTGTTAACTCTGACTTCAGTGGCTGCCACATATCACAACAGGCAAGTTTTATTTTTCAAACATTGGGAATAAATGAAGTTGACGTCAGGCCTCATCTGGGCCAGAGAGTCATTGCCTGAATGAGGAAACCCAGAGTGTGGTCTGCACACCCCGGGACCGGCCCAGCCCCCTCACACCTCCCTGTGCGCTACACAAAACCACGCCTGTGAGACCCACCCCCAGCTCTCAGGCCTGACCGCATAGGTCTCCAGGGAGTTTCTCCTTAAACGGGGTAACAGTAATCTATGGCGTGTGCTTTCCTACAGAACAGTTAGCATCACAGGGGTCTTCCGTGCTTGGAATAGGGGATAGAGGTGTGTTTGTTTGTGTGTTATTTAAAAACAATATAAACTTTTTGGAATAATAGCAAATTAAAATGAATGATAAAGCAAGCTCTTGCAGGGGAAACGTGTGCTTTGCACTGTAAACGCTAGGGGGCGCTCTGTGAGAGGAAAGAGCCCTGAGCTAAGTGGCAGTGCTTTGCGTTTGAGTCCTAGACCAACAGGTCTTGGCTGTGGGAAGAAGCCCTTGGCTTTATTTCTCTGAGTTTTGCTCTTTCTTGATGTGCAAAACAAAACTCAGACTGTTTTGCCAACTTTTAGAGATGCTTGAGGAAAGAGTGAACGAATGTGTATGACAGTGGTGGAGTTCCCTGGTGGTCCGGTGGTTAAGACTCTGCGCTTCCGCTGCAGGGGGCACGGGTTCAATCCCTGGTCAGGGAACTAAGATTCCCACGTGCCATGCAGCAAAAAAAAAAAAAAAAAAATGTATGAAGATGATTTATTACTAACAAATCACTGAACAAATGTCAAGGTATTCCTTATGGCAGTGGGGTGTAAGGATAAGAGAAAGACATGGGCTTCTGTTGTCAGGCTTTCTCAGCCCCGGCGACAGGGAGTGGGTGGCAGGTGGCCCAAGAAGCCCATGTCTTGCTCCCATCATTCAGGTGATCCTCTGATCCCAGGAGGGTCTGCTCCCGTGACTCCCCAACCTGGACAGAGAAGCTGCAGAGGATGGGAGGGGGAGAAAGCTCAGGGGGACTCTGCTTTCAGACAACCAACTCTTCCAAACTCCTTAGCTTTGGTTGTTCCAGGGGCAGCAGAATGAAAGAAGGCATGTCCAATAACAGCACCGCCAGCATCTCCCAAGCCCGGAAAGCTGTGGAGCAGTTGAAGATGGAAGCCTGCATGGACAGGGTGAAGGTAAGTGTCACAGGCCCGCCTGCCCTCTGACCAGCACTCCACTCACAACAGTACCCCCGGGTCCAAAGCAGCCGCGTGAGAGTGAACACGTCATCCCGTAGAGCATCCAGCCAACGCTGGCAGCTGTAACATTTACAGACAAGTGTTTGCTCCAGGGTTCCAAGCATGCCCGAGGAGCCAAGGGATGCAAAATATACAGTGTGTGTGAATTCCATAAGGAGTCGCCTAAAATAGACCCGTGTTCATCTCAGCTCTCTTTAACTCAGTTGTCATGCCTGTAAGTGAGAGAAGGAGTTGAACCATGCAGTCCATCGTAGTTTTCCTGCCTGGTCCAGTGACTCGGAGATGAGACAACATCAGGTATTTTGACAGGGGTTCTGGGGGAAGTGCCGTGTCAAATCGTGTATGCGTTTGTCAGCTCCTCCTCGGGGGAAAGGGAAGGAGGGTACCAGCGTCCTCCTACCCTGTTCACTTCACTGAGGAGCCGAGATGTCTTCATGCTGGGGGAACAACGCCAGCTCTTCCCCAGATGCCACTTCAAAGGGAGCAGGAGGCCAGGCGGAGCGAGAGGCCCTGAGATGCCGCTTAGTTAGGTTCATTGACTCGAATGGTGCTGGAAGTGCATCGGGCATGTGACAGCAGAAAACACCAGTCCAGTGTGTCTGTGCCCTATGGGGACATAAAACCAGGGCTCTCAACCAAACAGGACAGAATCCGTGGGGCAGCGGGTGACTCCTACTGCCCTCTGTTGGTGGAGCAAGCAGTCCCTCCCCGAGGCTCCCACCCAGAGCTATGACCAGATAACACCAGCTCCATCAGTCGGCTTCCATCCATCCCCCTCCCCAGGGAGCTTCGGGTACCAGCTATCCAAGGAGGCAGCAACATGCTCAGTAAGTGACACGATGTATACAAAGCAAGAAGGGAATGCAGGATGATACACATTGATCTAAGTGGACTGGCTATATCTGCACATACTGATACCAGCTACAAATAAAACATCTTTAATCCCTAGCCTAGAGGAGGGAGCAAGAAAAGAAACAGTTTTAAAAGAGGAGGAGCCCAGTGGTGTAGCAATAGGTCTAAGGATGAGCATTGCAGACACTAGTAGTTCAAAGGCAGGATAAACTTTTGCTGAGAGGACAAGGATGCGAGGGGACGCACTCGTTGGACAGAGATCCCTGAGCACCCGCTCTGCCCTTGGCATGATCCTGGGCTAGAAAAACGAATGGAATGTTCCCATCATGTTGCTCAGAGAAGACTTCCTGGAGCCATGAGCTAGGGCTTGGTTGAAGTGACATGGGGGCGGAGGGAAGGCTAGTATGAGCTGACCGTGGCTCATTGCAAGCGCTTGGACTTGACAGAGAAGCCAGTTGTTGTGCTGGGAAGGCAGCTATGTGCACAGGAACAGGTCATGAAAACAGCTGGTGCACAGCTGGGGCCGTGGGATGACCTAACCACAGTCGATAACGTTGCCAGAGGCCAGGGGGCAGCAGAAGCCGTTGCCTTGGTGGGGAGTTCTGGTTTGTCAAGGAAGATGCTCTCCATGGTAACAGATCCTCTCTCATGACCATCAGCACCCCAGGAGTCATGGTGGAGTACATGTCCCCATGGGGAAGGGCTCTTCAGGAGTCACTGCCGGATATGTCAGTCTCCCAGAGAAGGAGTGGAGGTCACAGGGCAACTCAGAGTCCAGGGTGCTATGCAGGTGGTGTCACGGGCTGGGCGGCCCGTTCTTGCAGTTCCGGGTTGTGGAACTGCAGCTCCTTGATCTCGTGAGAGGCCTCCCGGGGCCCCTACAGCCTCTATGGTGATTACAGGGCCCATGACAGGTCTGGTTCTGAGCTGGCAGAGTTTGATCCCTGAAGAGATGATCTGGGGCTGCCTGAGGACAGAGGTGGCCCCAGGAACCACATCCCAGCCAGAGCTGCACAGTCACATGTGGTTTTTTTGTTTGTGCTCACACAACCTCAAATGTTAAGTTTTTAAAATTGTGATTAGATACACATAACATATAATTTGCCATTTTTACCGTTTTTAAGTGTGTAATTTAATAGCATTATGTACATCCCCAACATCATGCGGTCATCCATTTCTAGAAGTTTTTCGTTATCCCAAACAGAAACTCCACCTGTTAAACTCTCACTCCGCGTCCCCTGCCGCACAGCCCCTGGAAACCTCTCTTCTACGTTACGTCTCTATGAATTTGGCTGTTCAGGGTAGATTTGAAAAGTGGAAAATAAGTATTTGTCTGTAGACAAATCATACTTATTTAAATTGGCATCTGCCTTGAAAATCCACAAAGCCTGTGTCTAAAATTGAATTCCTTTGTAAGGCTGAACAGTACTTATTTTTGCAAAAAAGTTGGATTAAGCTCAACAGTCAGCAAAAACAAGACCAGGAGTTGACTGTGGCTCAGTCATGAACTCCTTATTGCCAAATTCAGACTGAAATTTAAGAAAGTAGGGAAAACCACTAGACCATTCAGGTATGACCTAAATCAAATGCCTTATGATTATTACAGTGCAAGTGAAAAATAGATTTAAGGGCCTAGATCTGATAGATGGAGTGCCTGAAGAACTATGGAATGAGATTCGTGACATTGTACAGGAGACAGGGATCAAGACCATTCTATGGAAAAGAAATGCAAAACAGCAAAATGGCTGTCTGGGAGGCTTACAAATTTTTGAAAAGAAGATCTTTTTGCAAAGGAGAAAAGGAAAGATAAAAACATCTGAATGTTAAAGTTCCAAAGAATAGCAAGAAGAGATACTGTTGCTCTTCTTCATCCATCAATGCAAAGAAATAGAGGAAAACAACAGAATGGGAAAGACTAGGGATCTCTTCAAGAAAATCAGAGATACCAAAGGAAACATTTCTGCAAAGATGAGCTCGATAAAGGACAGAAATAGTAGGGACCTAACAGAAGCAGAAGATATTAAGAAGAGATGGCAAGAATACACAGAAGAACTGTACAAAAAGATCTTCAGTTCCAGATAATCACGATGGTGTGATCACTGACCTAGAACCAGACATCCTGGAATGTGAAGAAAATGGGCTTTAGAAAGCATCACATGGAACAAAGCTAGTGGAGGTGATCCATCACCAGTTGAGCTCTTCCAAATCCTGAAAGATGATGCGGTGAAAGTGCTGCATTCAATATGCCAGCAAATTTGGGAAACTCAGCAGTGGCCACAGGACTGAAAAAGGTCAGTTTTCATTCCAATCCCAAAGGAAGGCAATGCCAAAGAATGCTCAAACTCCACGATTGCACTCATCTCACACGCTAGTAAAGTAATGCTCAAAACCCTCAAGACAGGCTTCAGCAATATGTGAACCGTGAACTCCAGATGTTCAAGCTGGTTTTAGAAAAGGCAGAGGAACCAGAGATCAAGATCTGCCAACATCCGCTGGATCATAGAAACAGTCAAGGGAGTTCAAGAAATACATCTATTTTTGCTTTTTGACTATGCCAAAGCCTTTGACTATGTGGAAACAATAAACTGTGGAAAATTCTGAAAGAGATGGGATTACCAGACCACCTGATGGTCTTGAGAAATTTGTATGCAGGTCAGGAAGCAACAGTTAGAACTACGTGGAACAACAGACTGGTTCCAGATAGAAAAGGAGTCTGTCAAGGCTGTATATTGTCACCCTGTTTATTTAACTTATATGCAGAATACATCATGAGAAACGCTGGACTGGAAGAAACACAAGCTGGAATCAAGATTGCCAGGAGAAATATCAATAACCTCAGGTATGCAGATGACACCACCCTCATGGCAGAAAGTGAAGAGGAACTCAAAAGCCTCGTGATGAAAGTGAAAGTGGACTCAGGAAAAGTTGCTTAAAGCTCAACATTCAGAATCCAAGATCATGGCATCCGGTCCCATCACTTCATGGGAAATAGATGGGGAAACAGTGGAAACAGTGTCAGACTTTATTTTTCTGGGGCGCCAAAATCACTGCAGATGGTGATTGCAGCCATGAAATTAAAAGACGGTATTTGGAAGGAAAGTTATGACCAACCTAGATAGCATATTCAAAAGCAGAGACATTACTTTGCCAACAAAGATCCATCTAGTCAAGGCTATGGTTTTTCCTGTGTTCATGTATGGATGTGAGAGTTGGACTGTGAAGAAGGCTGAGTGCCAAGAATTGATGCCTTTGAACTGTGGTGTTGAAGAAGTTTATGTACTCTTGAGAGTCCCTTGGACTGCAAGGAGATCCAACAGTCCATTCTGAAGGAGATCAGCCCTGGGATTTCTTTGGAAGGAATGATGCCAAAGCTGAAACTCAGTACTTTGGCCACCTCATCTGAAGAGTTGACTCATTGGAAAAGACTCTGATGCTGGGAGGATTCCTAAAGGAGGAAGGGGATGACAGAGGATGAGATGGCTGGATGGCATCACTGACTCGATGGACGTGAGTCTCAGTGAACTCTGGGAGTTGGTGATGGACAGGGAGGCCTGGCGTGCTGCGATTCATGGGGTCACAAAGAGTCGGACACGACTGAGCAACTGATCTGATCTGATCTGACCATATTTTATTTACTTATTCGGGTGTTCATGGACATTTGAGTTGTTTCCACCTTTAGTCTTTTGTCAGTAATGCTGCTACGAACATGGAATGCATTTGGGTCGGTGCTTTCAGTTCTTCGCTGTATACAGCCAGAAGCGGCACTGCTGGGTCATATAGTAATTCTATGTTCAACTTTTTGAGGAACCACGATGTTGGTTTCCATGATAGCCGTACCTTTTTATATCCACCTCAACCTCACTCCTGGGTCAGGAAGACTCCCCTGGAGAAAGGAATGGATACCCGCTCCAGTTTTCTTGCCTGGAGAATTCCATGGACAGACTGGCCTGGTGAGCTGTAGTCCATAGGGTCACGAAGAGTCGGACACGACTGAGTGACTAACACTTTTCACTTTTTCATCCCCAGCAATACACGGGGGATCCAGTTGCTCCATATCCTCACCAACACTTATTTTCCTTCTTAAAAATAATAGCCATTCTAATGAGTGTTAAGCTCACACTGGATTTTTAAGCACTTAGACACCCCTTGGAGAAGGCAGTGGCACCCCACTCAGTACTTTTGCCTGGAAAATCCCGTGGAATGAGGAGCCTGGTGGGCTGCATTCCATGGGGTCGCTAGAGTCCAACATGGCTGAGCGACTTCACTTTCACTTTTCACTTTCATGCATTGGAGAAGGAAATGGCAACCCACTCCAGTGTTCTTGCCTGGAGAATACCAGGGATGGGGGAGCCTGGTGGACTGCTGTCTCTGGAGTCGCACAGAGTCGGATACAACTGAAGTGACTTAGCAGCAGCTGCAGCAGACACCCCTTGCTTCAGGGCACAGGAGGGCTTTGGGGGAAAATCTACTTGATGCAACTTGGGAGGAAAAAAGATGTATATTGATATCAGTTAGCCAGACAACAAACAGAATGTGGAAAGAGAATCCATCAAGGATACCCCAAATTGACCATGATAAGTGCCTTGTTGTTCAGTTGCTAAGTCATGTCCAACTTTTTGCAACTGCATGGACTGTAGCCCGCCAGGCTCCTCCGTCCATGAGATTTTCCAGGCAAGAATGCTGGAGTGAGTTGCCATTTTGTTCTCTGGGGATCTTCCCCATCCAGGGATTGAACCCACATCTCCTGCATTAGGCAGGCAGATTCTTTACCACTAAGCCAGCAGGGAAGCCAATAGGTGCCTTGGGGAGGGAGGAAATTGGAAGAGTGTCACCAGGAAAAAGAAGTGGCCTCTCTAGGGTGGGTGAGAGTTCATCACAGGAAATGAAGAAGGAAAAAAGGATCCTGGGGGTAAATGACAGAGGGAAGCTGTGTGGGAGGAGGAGAGGAGCAGTTCCTAGAGCTCTCTGACCTCACACAGTGAGGGGAACTCCAGGCGTTCCCCTGTGTGCCATGCCAGCCACGGAGCCCAGAGAGAGGCATGAACAAGTGGAAACAGCTGGAGGCCCTGTGGGAAAAATAATCGCAATGAGGAGTCCCACAGAGCCAGCTCTGGGTAGAGGCACCCAGAGGACAGCCCGGGAAGGACACACGTTGGGTGGGAAGCCAGGGACGAGCCCCATGGCTCACACAGTGTGTTGCCAACTGCAGAACCCGCCTCCAGGCTTCATAGTTTTCTCTGCTTGGAAGAGTATCTCGTGGGGAAAGGAAGGAAAGGATGATATTTGCAGCTCAGGGAAGTAAAAAAGAGAGAAGGGGAAAAATACTGCATTATGCAGCTATTTGGGTTGCAAAGGTAGGAAAAAGTATCAGTGTGAACTCAAGAGAGGTTTGGGCAGTTCGTGGAGGTATAATGTAGAAACATCCACTGTGATCTTCAGGTCCAGTCTGTCTCCGCAGACGTCATCTGCACCAAAGCACTGGTGCAATAGACTGAAGGAGACTTTATTGCAGATTTTGTAGGACATAGAACGAAGACTTCACCATGTAGCCCCCAGCCAGCCCACAAACCCCACATGTTACAGAGACCCTCCCCACATTCACCCTCAACATCCTTCTTAAACCTCCCTACCCTTACCAAATCAGATCCAGCTGATCACCACTCAAAAATCAATACTGGAGAGAGAGACAAATGTTGGTAGGAAAAAATTGCTTTTATCAGAATGCTGGCAATCTGGGGAGATGGTGAACTTGGTGTCACCTAGAAACCACCTCTGAGGATTTTGCTAGCCTATGGAAGTTTTTAAGGGGAAACACGGGAAGTAATCTTGGTGGAGCCTTGAGATGGGGGATCAGAGCTGCCCCCCACGGCGTGCAGGCTTGTGTGCAGGCCTCTTGATCCCTTGTGATTCTCCCTGAAATACTGTCTTGTTCACACTTTGTTCTGGAGATTCCTGAAGGGGAAGCTAGGGAAGAGATCTGGTCACCTGTGCACTACTTATGTTTCATTTCTATTACACTCCTTTGACCTATGGAGAGAACCCACAAGTTAGGCAAGATATTGTGTGATGAAAAGATTTGAAAGGTGTGCCAGGGCCGGGGATGAGTGGAGCATGGGGGCGCCTCGTTTAAGATTAGTGATAAGACAAAGGGGCCCCCTGAGGATAGCTCTTTCTTGCCAAAAGCAACTTACACTACCTGCATTCCTTTAATGTTATTGACTGCTTCCCCAGACTCCTCCATCTCCCCCAGCATTCGGGTCTCTTCTCCATCCCACCTCCAAGCTCACCAGCCCATTTCCCGACAAAGCTGGGTGTTCCACTTTGAGAACCGTATCAGCTGCTTTGATGTATACACACTACTGCATATAAAATAGGTAACTACAATGGCACCCACTCCAGCACTCTTGCCTGGAAAATCCCATGGACGGAGGAGCCTGGTAGGCTACAGTCCATGGGGTGGCTAAGAGTCAGACACGGCTGAGTGACTTCACTTTCACTTTTCACTTTCATGCATTGGAGAAGGAAATGGCAACCCACTCCAGTGTTCTTGCCTGGAGAATCCCAGGGACAGGGGAGCCTGGTGGGCTGCCGTCTGTGGGGTCGCACAGAGTCGGACACGACTGAAGCGACTTAGCAGCAGCAGGGACCTCCCCGGCGCGGCCCGGTGGTTAACACTCTGTGCTTCCAATGCAGTGCGCATGGGTTTGGTCCCTGGTTGGGGAGCTAAGATCCCACATGCCCTGAGACACAGCCAAAACAGATAAAACAAAAACAAAGAAAGTACCTAGCAGATAGTAACCACTCGAAAATATTTTAAGAAAAGAAAAAGATAACTAACAAGGACCTACTGTGTAGTACAGGGAACTCTTTTCAGGACTCTGTAATGACCTATATGGGAAAAGAATCTAAAAAAGAGAGGATATATGTGTGTATACAACTGATTCACTTTGCTGTACGCCTGACACTACACATTGTAAATCAACTACGTGCTGTGCTCAGTCGCTCAGTCGTGTCCGACTCTCTGCAACCCTGTGGACTGTAGCCCACCAGGCTCCTCTGTCCATGGGGATTCTCCAGGCAAGAATACTGGAGTGGGTTGCCATGCCCTCCTCCAGAGATCTTCCTGACCCAGGGATTGTACCCAGGTCTCCCGCATTGCAGGCAGATTCTTTACTGTCTGAGCCACCTATACACCAATAAAGTTTTTAAAATAATAATTTTTTTAAAAAAATCCATATGTACTTCATTCATTGTAAGTACAGGGAAGATTCAACATGTATGGCTTCCCCAAGAACAGAAAGCTTAGAAAATAATACTCAGGATCCTAACAAAAATGAAGAGCACATAGAGATAACTTGGAAGATGTTTTGGTCCCTTGGAAAAGAACACCCATAACCTGATTCTTGCTCTCACCCATTGGAGGCTCAAGCAATATAAAATTCTATCGGGAAAGCATATACACGGCATGGATCATCAAATAGGGAAAATTTGTTGAGAACTGAAGGCAGATATGAGCTAAGCAAAGTAGAAGAGGCTTATGTGAAGAAAATGGTCTCTAGAGCCAACCTGTCCAGCCCGAGAGAAGACTTCAGCTCCAGAGAAGTCATCATCCCCTGGAGGAGGCACAGAGGCCTTGAGCAGGCCAGGCCCCAGGAAGGCTGCTGGGAGCTCCTGCTCCACTGGGCACCGCTCAGGGTGCCCTGACTCTCCTGCCACTGGGCCAACCCCACGGACTATCCTGGCAGACCCTGGGGAAGGATGGACACCCTCAGTGAACTAGTAGCTCTCAGCCAGGGATCAGGAATCTGACATTTGCCAAGCAGCACTAGGCGCAGCTCCCTCATGCACCTTCAGTAGATAAAGAGCTATGTTTGTGCTCACATCCCCCCAAAGGGTTGCCTTTAGGCTGAAATTAATTTTGTCAACCTAAACTCGATTTGCTGATTGTTGACAGATCACCCTGTTCCACATCGGCCTCCTTTCTTTTTCTAATTTTATTTATTTATTGCTGACTGTGCTGGGTCTTCGTTGTGCAGACTTTCTCTAGTTGCAGTGAGCAGGAGCTACTCTTCATTGCGGTGCGTGGGCTTCTCACTGCAGTGGTTTCTCTGGTTGTGGTGCATGGGCTGAGTTGCCCCACGGCTCGTGGGATCATCCCAGACCAGGGATCGAACCTGTGTCCCCTGCATTGACAGGCAGATTCTTAACTGCCTGACCACCAGGGAAGTCCCCATCAGCCGCCCTTCTATAGACTACTGAAAAAAGTAGGGCAGGTCAAGAAGAGTGGCAGGTGATGAGTGGGCACAAAGGTACCCAGAGGCATGGCAGCAGTGATGAAGTTAGTGCTGAAAGTATTGACACAAAAGAAGAGGGATTCTATCACAAGAAATAACGACAAGTGTTCACAATCCTTCTCCATCAGAGGTATGAAAAATCTGGTGAAAACAGTTTGGAAAAGGGCAATACCTTTAGAGAAAGACTTATTCCCATTTACTTTTGGTCTTGGAGATTTTCTTGTTTGATGCTTAAAGGAAACGCAGGTACATGATCAAAAAACATTTTAGTTAGGAAATACAAAGACCCAAAAACTGAATTTATGGGTGTTCAAGATAGAGGTTACATGTGCTGTGCTTATTCTATTTAGAACTTTTCTGCAAACCATAAATGAGTGCTAGAGAATTAGACACTCCCTGAAGCATATTTAAGGCTCCTCAAGGAGAAAGGGAGAAATTAAAATGAGAATGTCTGTATCTAGGGGCATTAAATCTCATTTTGAAAATAATGCAATTTTTCTGTTCATGCAAATAACACTTATTTTAGAAAATTTTGGAAAATATAGAAAAGTATAAAGAAAATTTAAACTATAGCCACTATATTTTCATGTTTTTCCATCTAGCTGTTTATTTATAAACTATACCTAGTTTTCTTATAAAATTGTGGTTATAATGTATATTTTCTTGACAAAAGTTCAATTAACAATCAAGTTAAGAGAAAAGGAAACTTTATTTGAGCCCACTGAGGCTGATAACCTAGGAGACAGACTCTCAGAAGCTCTGAGCACTGTTCTGCCCATTAAAAATAGAAGGTACAGTCACATGCGTTTTCCAGACAAAGGATTGTACATCAAAATGACATATTGATATTTTACATAGAGTTAACCAAGGTTAGAGAGTCCAGGTAAACAGGTAGCAAGGGAGCAGCAAGTCACCGTGATCGCCTACAGCACTGGAAAAGAACACTTCTTTTAAGAAGTTGTATTCCTAGCATCAGAAGAAAGGGGGGGAATGCTCTTTACAGCTGAGCAAGCATTCCCATGTTTGAGGTGCTCTGGTTCATGTGTAATGCAAAAGCACCCTGCACGTTAGGAGGAGGGAGGAGGCCCAGAGAGAGAGAACTTTGTGTTTGATTTATCTTGCCTGAAAATGTAAATTTTAGTTCAATTTATTACTTTTTGCAATTTGATTTATCATTGACCAGTATATTGTGATTATATATCCAAGTCAGTAGATACTCTCCTAAAATGTACATCTTTACTATCTTTATCATCTGATGTGCAGTTGTTTACCTGGTCCCCTATTCTTGGGCATTTCCATTCTTTCCATTTTTTCAGCATTACTTCTTTTATTTTTCAATTGAAGTAGGGTTGATTTACAATATTGTGTTATTTTCAGGTGTATAGCAAACTGATTCAATTATGTGTATATATGTCAGACTATTTTCCATTGTGGTTATTAAAAGGTATTAAATACAGTTCCTTGTGCTGCTAAGTCACTTCAGTCATGTCCAACTCTGTGCGACCCCATAGACGGAAGCCCACCAGGCTCCCCCGTCCCTGGGATTCTCCAGGCAAGCATAGTTCCTTGTGCTACACAGTAAATCCTTATTATCTATTTTATGTAAACAGTAGTGTGTATCTGTTAATCCCATACTCCTAATTATCTCCCCCCAACCCTTTTCCCCTTTGGTAACTATGAGTTTGTTTTCTCTGTCTGTAAGTCTGTTTCTCTTTTGTATATAGAGTCATTTGTATTATTTTTGTATATAAAGTAATTTGTATTATTTTGTGAAAGGGAGTCACTCAGTCATGTCCAACTCTTTGCAACCCTGTGGACTATACAGTCCATGGAATTCTCCAGTCCAGAATACTGAAGTAGGTAGCCTTTCCCTTCTCCAGGGGATCTTCCCAACCCAGGGATCGAACCCAGGTCTCCCACACTGCAGGCGGATTCTTTACCAGCTGAGCCACAAGGGAAGGCCATATTATTTTGTAGATTCCACATGTAAATGATATTTGTCTTTCTCTACCTGACTTACTTAGTGTATTATTCTCTAAGTCCATTCATGTTGCTGCAGATGGCAATGTTTCATTCTTTTTAGTGGCTGAGTAATATTCCATCAAGCACACACGTGCATACATATATCACATCTTCTTAAGCCCAGTTGTCTATTGATGGGCACTTGGGTATTTTCATGTCTTGGCTATTTTAAATACTGCTGCAGCAAACATTGGGGTGCATGTATTTTTGCAAATTGTAGTATTGTTTATTTGTGGGAGCTTAAGAAAATGATGCGAATAAACTTGTGGTTACCAAAAGAGAAAGGAGCAGGAGAGGGATAAGCTAAGAGTTCGGAATTAACAGAGAGATACATCACTATCTGTAAAATAGGTAACCAACAGGGACCTACTGTATAGCACAGGGAGCTCTGCTCAGTATTTTGTAATAACCTATAAGGGAAAAGAATCTGAAAAACAGATATAAATGTACGTATAACTGAATCACTTTGCTGTACACCTGAAAGTAACACAGCATTATAAATCAACTATACTTCAATAAAAAAATAAAATTAAGGGGCAAAGAATATAACACATGCTACAGAAAATCAAAATTAATGACACAGAGAACAGACTTAAGAAACTCTCACAGTAAGCAGAAGAAAAAGACACAGATCAACGCAGTTAGAGAATGACAGAAATAAGACTGACAACATGTCAATATTGAATGCTGATGTTCCTGGCAGACCAGATGAAACAGAAAATACTCCTGAGGAAAGAATATTAAAAGGAAGATTGGAATGTGCAGATCCAGATAGCTCGTCACATTCCAGAAAAGAATGTAACAGAAAACAATCAACCCTGAAATACACTTACAGCTGAGGTTGAAAGTGAAATTGTTAGTCGCTAAGTCATGTCCGACTCTTGGAGACCCTGTTGACTCTAGCCCACCAGGCTCCTCTGTCCGTGGAATTCTCCAAGCAAGAACACTAGAAGGGGTAGCATTGGTGTTAAAACGTTTTTCATCACCTCACAGCCATCAGGATAGCTACTGTCACCAAAACAGAAAACAACACATTGGAACCTTGGGGCTGCTGCTGCTGCTAAGTCACTTCAGTCGTGTCCGACTCTGTGTGACCCCATAGACGGCAGCCCACGAGGCTCCCCCGTCCCTGGGATTCTTCAGGCAAGAACACTGGAGTGGGTTGCCATTTCCTTCTCCAATGCATGAAAGTGAAAAGTGAAAGTGAAGTCGCTCAGTCGTGTCCGACCCTCAGCGACCCCATGGACTGCAGCCTTCCAGGCTCCTCCATCCATGGGATTTTCCAGGCAACAGTACTGGAGTGGGGTGCCATTGCCTTCTCCGACCTTGGGGCAGTATTGCCAAGAATGTAAATGGTGAGGCCACTAGGAAAAACTGTATGGCAGTTCCTCTAAAAAAATTTTTTTAAAGAATTACTCATAGGATATATCAATTCCACTTCTTAGTATGCATCCCAAAGAACTGAAATCAGGCTCTTTGAGAGTGATTTGTACGCCTAGTTCATAGCAGCATTATTCAGAAACACTGTGAGGTAGACGCAACCTAAGTGTCCATCAGCAGATTAATGGATAAACAAACTGTATACAGGCAGACCTTGGAGATATTACGGGTTTGATTAAAAGGCCACCACAGTAAAGCAACAAAGTGAGTCACAGAAATGTTTTGGTTTCCTAGTGCATATAAAAATTACGGTTACACTATTCTGTTGTCTGTTAAGTGTGTAATAATAGCATTGTGTATAAAAAATGTTACATTTAAATTTAAAAGCACTTTATTGCTAAAATTGCTCATCATCGTCTGACAATGCTTGGTTGTCACAAATCTTCAATTAATAAAAACGCGATATCTATGAAGTGCTAAAAAGTGAAGCACAATTAACGAGATATGTCTGTATATCTACACAGCAGAATATTATTCAGCTTGAGAAAGAAATTCTATCACTGTTTTTGAAGAAAGCAAACTTAATTCTAATTTCAATTAGATAAATGTGTGAGAATATCCAGAAATTTTAAAAAAAGTATATATATTTGAGGAGGAAGAGCTGGGAGAAATATCAATAACCTCAGATATGCAGATGATACCACCCTTATGGCAGAAAATGAAGAGGAACTAAAGACCGCCTTGATGAAGGTGAAAGAGGAGAGTGAAAAAGCTGGCTTAACACTGAACATTCAAAAACCTAAGATCATCACATCGGGTTCCATCACTCATGGCAAATGGATGGGGAAAAAATGGAAACAGTGGCAGATTTTATTTTCTTGGGCTCCAAAATCACTGCAGACAATGACTATAGCCATGAAATTAAAAGATGTTTGCTCTTTGGAAGAAAAGCTGTGACAAACCTAGACAGTGTTACTAAAGAGCAGAGACATCACTTTGCCAACAAAGGTTCATATAATCAAAACTATGTTTTTTCTAGTTATCATGTACGGATGTGAAAGTTGGACCATAAAGAAGGCTGAGCGTCAAAGAAACGATGCTTTCGAGTTGTGCTGAACAAGACTCCTGGGAGTCCCTTGGACAGCAAGAAGCTCAAACCAGTCAATCCTAAAGGAAATCAAGCTTGAATATTCATTCGAAGGACTGATGCTGAAGCTCCAGTACTTTGGCCTCCTGATCCAAAGAGCTGACTCATTGGAAAGGGCCCTGATGCTGGGAAAGATTGAGGGCAGGAGGAGAAGGGGGCAGCATAGTATGATATGGTTGGATGGCATCACCGACTCAAGGGGCATGAGTTTGAACAAACTCTGAGTGAGAGATAGTGAAGGACAGGAAAGTCTGGCATGCTGCAATCCATGGGGTCACAAAGAGTTGGACATGACTTAGCGACGGAACACAATATATGTTGAATATTCCTACAAGTTTATTATAAAACTGTAGTATTTAAAAATTTATAATACTCCTTTAGGAATAGATCAACAGAAAAAAATAGGAAGTCCCTAAATAGGCCCAAGTGTATTGGGAATTTGAAGTACAATCCAGATGGCATCTCAGCTCAGTGGAGAACAGATTATTAATGTTGCTAGAAATTGCTAGCCCTTTTGAAAATGAAGTTTTATACCACTAGTTTTATCCAGATAAGTATCAGATGGGTTTTATTTGTCTGAAACTGCTGCTGCTTAGTTGCTTCAGTCGTGTCCAACTCTTTGTGACCCTATGGACTGTAGCCCGCCAGGCTCCTCTGTCCATGGGGTTCTCCAGACAAGAGTACTGGAGTGGGTTGCCATGCCCTCCTCCAGGGGATCTTCCTGACCCAGGGATCCAACCCAGGTCTTCTGCATTGCAGGCAGATTCCTTACTGCTGATTCACCAGGGAACCCCATATTTGTCTGCTAGGGCTGGCATAACAGAATATCACGGAATATGTGGCTTAAACATCAGAAATTTATTTTCTCACCCTTCTGGAGGCTGGAAGTCCAAGGTTAAGGTGTTGGCAAGTTAGTTGCCAATTTAGACACTTGAGCAGTCTGCTGAAGCCTCTCCTGTGGCAGACAGCTAGCTGCCTTCTCACTGTTCTCACACAGCCTTTCCTCTGTGCTCATGTGAAGAGCTTCTAGGGTCTCTTCTTATTAACTCACGCAATCCTATTCGATTCGGGTCCCACCCTTATGACCTCATCTAGCCTGAATTATAGTCATTCTTTCTTATCTGTAGGGGATTGTTTCCAGGACCTTCCTTAGATACCAAAGTTCAAGAATGCTCAAGTTCCATTTATAAAATGGTATAGTATCTGCATATAACCCACACTCTTCCTTTCATATAGGTTTTAAAAACCATTTATTTGGCCCTGCCAGGCCTTCGTTATGACATGCAGGATCTTTAGCTGAGGCATGTGAACTCTTGGTTGCAGCGTGTGGGATCTAGTTCCCTGACCAGAGGTTGAACCTGGGCCCCCTACATTAGGAGCACGGAATCTTAGCCACTGGACCACCAGGGAGGTTCCTCATGTACTTTAAATCATCTCTAGATGACTTATAATGCCTAATACAGTGTAAATGCTGTGTAAATATTGTAAATACAACATACATGCTATGAAATACTTGCTGGTGTGCAGCAAATTCAAGTTTTGCTTTTTGGAACGTTCTGTTTTTCTTTTTTTCCCCCAAACATTTTCAGTTCGTTGTTGGTTGAATCCACGGATACAAAATCCATGAATACAGAGGGCCAGCTATCTCCGTGGAGGCCTGTCTCTAAATACAGTTAGACTGGGAGTATTGACCTTAAAAATACAAGTCAGCTACTTTACCAGCAAAGATGGATTTCTTTGGAAATAGCAGAGACTTGCAATTCAGGCAGATCATGCTACAGCAGAAACTATAGGCAAGTCCAACAAACAAAGGAGAAGAATGTTATTTTATAGAGAAAAAGGAGAGTTCAGAGTGATGGTAGTTTCTCACTGGCCAAGTTGTGGGGGTAGTGGATTTCTTGTAGGAGATTCCGTGTACCTCTTTTCCTGTTGGGGCTTGTAACTGATGATTCTTTTCTGTTGAGGATTCTTCTGCTGGTGTTTGAAACCGAAATGCTTCCTGTAATTGACTTGCACAGTTCTGCCTGAGAGCTCCCCCTTCTGGCTTCCTGGCTCCATTTTAATAAGGCTGGTAAGGCAATGGCACCCCACTCCAGTACTCTTGCCTGGAAAATCCCACGGACGGAGGAGCCTGGTAGGCTGCAGTCCATGGGGTCGCTAAGAGTCGGACCTGACTGAGCGACTTCACTTTCACTTTTCACTTTCATGCACTGGAGAGGGAAATGGCAACCCACTCCAGTGTTCTTGCCTGGAGAATCCCAGGGACGGGGCAGCCTAGCGGGCTGCCGCCGTCTATGGGGTCACACAGAGTCGGACACGACTGAAGCGACTTAGCAGCAGCAGCAGCAAAGAACCTGCCTGCCAGGGCAGGAGACATAAGAGACTCGAGTTCAATCCCTGGGTCAGGAAGATCCCCTGGAGGAGGGCATGGCAACCCACTCCAGTATTCTTGCCTGGAGATTCCCTTTTATTAATGTTTGCAGGGGTTATGGCTTCAACATGAGTCTGGGGAAACATATTTCAGTCTATAACTTTAATCAAAGATTTAAATATAACAAAACCAAAAAAGTACTTGTAAAATAGGAGCAAATATTTTATATAATGTGAGTTTGGGAAGGCCAAGCATATTCCAAAATCTAAGTGAAAGTGGAGAGTGAAAAAGTTGGCTTAAAGCTCAACATTCAGAAAACGAAGATCATGGCATCCGGTGCCATCACTTCATGGGAAATAGATGGGGAAACAGTGGAAACAGTGTCAGACTTTATTTTTCTGGGCTCCAAAATCACTGCAGATGGTGATTGCAGCCATGAAATTAAAAGACGCTTACTCCTTGGAAGGAAAGTTATGATCAACCTAGATAGCATATTCAAAAGCAGAGACATTACTTTGCCAACAAAGGTCTGTCTAATCAAGGCTGTGGTTTTTCCAGTGGTCATGTATGAATGTGAGAGTTGGACTGTGAAGAAGGCTGAGTGCCAAAGAATTGATGCTTTTGAACTGTGGTGTTGGAGAAGACTCTTGAGAGTCCCTTGGATTGCAAGGAGATCCAACCAGTCCATTCTGAAAGATCAGCCTGGGATTTCTTTGGAAGGAATGATGCTAAAGCTGAAACTCAGTACTTTGGCCACCTCATGTGAAGAGTTGACTCATTGGAAAAGACCCTGGTGCTGGGAGGGATTGGGGACAGGAGGAGAAGGGGACGACAGAGGATGAGATGGCTGGATGGCATCACTGACTCGATGGATGTGAGCCTGAGTGAACTCCAGGAGTTGGTGATAGACAGGGAGGCCTGGTGTGCTGCGATTCATGGGGTCGCAAAGAGTCGGACACAACTGAGCTACTGAACTAAACTGAACAGTTCATTAAATAAAAGTTTTAATTGCATTTTTAAAAAAATTCTATATGGTAAAATCTTCCAATCAACAAATTAAGAGAAACATTTGCTACCTGAGTAACAAAAGGTTAATATCTTTAAATTTAATTTCTCTGAAAAAATAAGATATAAAACAGCCTCCCTTTTAAGAAAAAATAAAGCAGATAAAAAGGATCCTCCCTTTTTAAAAGAAAATGCACAACCGACATGAATAGGCAATTTGAAAAGGAGACGTGTAAAGGGTCAATATATGAAGAGACATTTAGCTTCAAAAATAACAAAGAGGACCTTCCTGGTGGTCCAGTGCTTAGGACCCTGCACTTCCACTGCAGGAGGCCCTGCAGGTTTGATCCCTGGTGGGGGAATTAAGATCCTCCAAGCTGCATGGCATAGCCAAAAAAAATAAAAAAAAACAAAAAAACAAAATAATACAAGAGTTGTGCCTCCAAAACACAGTGAGATGCACTTGGGGAAAAAAAAAACAGATCCAGACTATTGATGTTTTTAATTGTCGCTGAAATCCCATATTGTTATCAACTGTTAAAGGAAGTGAGCAGTTTTTTGATAGTTGGAGTGGAAACCTACAGTCTTCCCAAAGAGTGGTTTGGAATATGTATCAAATGTTTATTGTGCATACTCTGACCCAGCACTCTCTCTTCTAGGGATTACCCAAAGGAGACAATCTCACAAATAATGAAGGACTGTGAGAATTTCATCAGAACACTATTATAATGTCAAAAAATTATGTTTTTGTCCATCAGTAGGGATTAGTTGGGCTTCCCTGGTGGCTCAGACAGTAAAGAATCTGTCAGCAATGCGGGAGACCCAGGTTCAATCCCTGGGTTGGGAAGATCCCCTGGAGAAGGGAATGGCAACCCACCCCAGTATTCTTGCCTGGAGAATCCCATGGACAGAGGACCTGGAGGGCTCTGGAGGCTAGAGGGCTACAGTCCATGGGGTCGGAAAGAGTTGCAGACAATTGAGCAACTAAGCATACACATGGATTGGTTAAATAGTGTCAATGAAAAATTAATCAGAAAGAAAGGAAGACTTTATTGGAACTGAATTGAGGATTCAATTCGGGAAGAGCATCTCAAGCTCTGAGAACTGTTCCGCCTGTTAGAGGGTCAAAGCAGAGTTACATAAGTTTTTTTGAGTCAGAAGGCTGTACATCAAATAATGTTACTGATAGTTTACATAATCCTGGTCTGCAAGTGCAAAGTGGTGGGTCATGTGACCCCGTAAGGTCAGAAGGAATGTCATCTTGGAGGAGTTGTCTTACTGAGGCTTGTACACGAGTACATTGATGGTTGGACGGCATCACCGACTCAATGGACATGAGTTTGAATAAACTCCGGAGTTGGTGATGGATAGGGAGGCCTTGCGTGCTGCAGTCCATGGGGTCGAAAAGAGTCAGACACAACTGAGCGACTGAACTGAACTGAACTTACTGATGCCAGGAGAATATTGCACTTCATGGTTGAGCAGGTATTTCTGCCAGAGGGGAGGTTTGTGCAATCGTCACACAGAGTGCGCAGTGGGGAGAGAGAGGCAGCCAAATGGCAGAGAAAATTTTTGTGTCTTAAGTTTTTCTTGTCTTGCCATAAAGTGCTGAATTTTATTTCATCTGAAGTTATATACAGACAGTGTTACACTATCATCTGACTAAATGCTGTACATCTGTGTGCTCTGAGTGATTATAAAAGCATATTGCAGAACAGCATGTGACATTGTGTGTCTGAAGATGGATAGTAAGATGTCTGTAAAGATGTTCACCAAATGTTCTCCCAAATGGCAGGGTTTCTGTTGATTTTATGTCCATCTTTGTCCTTTGGGGTAATTTTACAGACAAATAAGGATTATTATTGTCATAAAGGCAATAAAGCTATTTCAAAAGTCAAGTTCTTCCTGGAAATCACACCCCTGCAGAAGTGCTGCCTCCCCCAGCACTCACTCCCCTCCCTCCTCTGGACTTTTTTTTCTTATAGTTATCTATTTATTCATCTGTGTTGGGTCTTAGATTTGCAGCACAAAGGGATCTTTTGTTGGGTTATGTGGGATATTTTGTTGTGGTGCACAGACTCTCTGATTGTGGCGGGCAGGCTTAGTTGCTCCATGGCATGAGGGATCTTAGTTCCTGACCAGGAATCAAACCTCGTCCCCTGCAAGGCGGATTCTCAACCACTGGGCCACCAGGAAGTCCCTCCTCTGAACTTCTTACCTGTGTAGAAATGAGGGCGTCTGAAGGGGAGGGAGCGCACAAGGTGACCTCTTAGTGCAGGAGACAGAAAGGGGCTCCTCTGTCTGCTCCATGCAGGATCTCACCACCACACCGTCAGCCCAAGCCACTGTATTCAAACCCCGGAGGGGTGTCTGACTACTGTCAGTTCAGTTGAACAATTTAATTATTTGTATGTGCATTATTCTTTTTGTATAGAATCTGCCTTTCTATCTCTTCAGGATTAACCGCCCAGTGCAAAATATGAGCATATTCTTATGGAAACACATTGCATAGAAATCATAACTTATATTCCAGATTAAAGTGTAAATTTGGTTGGGATTGTCTTTATACTAATCATTTCCTCCAGCAGCTGGAAGATCATCACATCGGGTTCCATCACTCATGGCAAATGGATGGGGAAAAAATGGAAACAGTGGCAGATTTTATTTTCTTGGGCTCCAAAATCACTGCAGACAATGACTATAGCCATGAAATTAAAGATGTTTGCTCTTTGGAAGAAAAGCTGTGACAAACCTAGACAGTGTTACTAAAGAGCAGAGACATCACTTTGCCAACAAAGGTTCATATAATCAAAACTATGTTTTTTTCTAGTTATCATGTACGGATGTGAAAGTTGGACCATAAAGAAGGCTGAGCGTCAAAGAAAAACGATGCTTTGAGTTGTGCTGAACAAGACTCCTGGGAGTCCCTTGGACAGCAAGAAGCTCAAACCAGTCAATCCTAAAGGAAATCAAGCTTGAATATTCATTCGAAGGACTGATGCTGAAGCTCCAGTACTTTGGCCTCCTGATCCAAAGAGCTGACTCATTGGAAAGGGCCCTGATGCTGGGAAAGATTGAGGGCAGGAGGAGAAGGGGGCAGCATAGTATGAGATGGTTGGATGGCATCACCGACTCAAGGGGCATGAATTTGAACAAACTCTGAGTGAGAGATAGTGAAGGACAGGAAAGTCTGGCATGCTGCAATCCATGGGGTCACAAAGAGTTGGACATGACTTAGCGACGGAACACAATATATGTTGAATATTCCTACAAGTTTATTATAAAACTGTAGTATTTAAAAATTTATAATACTCCTTTAGGAATAGATCAACAGAAAAAAATAGGAAGTCCCTAAATAGGCCCAAGTGTATTGGGAATTTGAAGTACAATCCAGATGGCATCTCAGCTCAGTGGAGAACAGATTATTAATGTTGCTAGAAATTGCTAGCCCTTTTGAAAATGAAGTTGCATACCACTAGTTTTATCCAGATAAGTATCAGATGGGTTTTATTTGTCTGAAACTGCTGCTGCTTAGTTGCTTCAGTCGTGTCCAACTCTTTGTGACCCTATGGACTGTAGCCCGCCAGGCTCCTCTGTCCATGGGGTTCTCCAGACAAGAGTACTGGAGTGGGTTGCCATGCCCTCCTCCAGGGGATCTTCCTGACCCAGGGATCCAACCCAGGTCTTCTGCATTGCAGGCAGATTCCTTACTGCTGATTCACCAGGGAACCCCATATTTGTCTGCTAGGGCTGGCATAACAGAATATCACGGAATATGTGGCTTAAACATCAGAAATTTATTTTCTCACCCTTCTGGAGGCTGGAAGTCCAAGGTTAAGGTGTTGGCAAGTTAGTTGCCAATTTAGACACTTGAGCAGTCTGCTGAAGCCTCTCCTGTGGCAGACAGCTAGCTGCCTTCTCACTGTTCTCACACAGCCTTTCCTCTGTGCTCATGTGAAGAGCTTCTAGGGTCTCTTCTTATTAACTCACGCAATCCTATTCGATTCGGGTCCCACCCTTATGACCTCATCTAGCCTGAATTATAGTCATTCTTTCTTATCTGTAGGGGATTGTTTCCAGGACCTTCCTTAGATACCAAAGTTCAAGAATGCTCAAGTTCCATTTATAAAATGGTATAGTATCTGCATATAACCCACACTCTTCCTTTCATATAGGTTTTAAAAACCATTTATTTGGCCCTGCCAGGCCTTCGTTATGACATGCAGGATCTTTAGCTGAGGCATGTGAACTCTTGGTTGCAGCGTGTGGGATCTAGTTCCTGACCAGAGGTTGAACCTGGGCCCCTACATTAGGAGCACGGAATCTTAGCCACTGGACCACCAGGAGGTTCCTCATGTACTTTAAATCATCTCTAGATGACTTATAATGCCTAATACAGTGTAAATGCTGTGTAAATATTGTAAATACAACATACATGCTATGAAATACTTGCTGGTGTGCAGCAAATTCAAGTTTTGCTTTTTGGAACGTTCTGTTTTTCTTTTTTTCCCCCAAACATTTTCAGTTCGTTGTTGGTTGAATCCACGGATACAAAATCCATGAATACAGAGGGCCAGCTATCTCCGTGGAGGCCTGTCTCTAAATACAGTTAGACTGGGAGTATTGACCTTAAAAATAAAAGTCAGCTACTTTACCAGCAAAGATGGATTTCTTTGGAAATAGCAGAGACTTGCAATTCAGGCAGATCATGCTACAGCAGAAACTATAGGCAAGTCCAACAAACAAAGGAGAAGAATGTTATTTTATAGAGAAAAAGGAGAGTTCAGAGTGATGGTAGTTTCTCACTGGCCAAGTTGTGGGGGTAGTGGATTTCTTGTAGGAGATTCCGTGTACCTCTTTTCCTGTTGGGGCTTGTAACTGATGATTCTTTTCTGTTGAGGATTCTTCTGCTGGTGTTTGAAACCGAAATGCTTCCTGTAATTGACTTGCACAGTTCTGCCTGAGAGCTCCCCCTTCTGGCTTCCTGGCTCCATTTTAATAAGGCTGGTAAGGCAATGGCACCCACTCCAGTACTCTTGCCTGGAAAATCCCACGGACGGAGGAGCCTGGTAGGCTGCAGTCCATGGGGTCGCTAAGAGTCGGACCTGACTGAGCGACTTCACTTTCACTTTTCACGTTCATGCACTGGAGAGGGAAATGGCAACCCACTCCAGTGTTCTTGCCTGGAGAATCCCAGGGGACGGGCAGCCCTAGCGGGCTGCCGCCGTCTATGGGGTCACACAGAGTCGGACACGACTGAAGCGACTTAGCAGCAGCAGCAGCAAAGAACCTGCCTGCCAGGGCAGGAGACATAAGAGACTCGAGTTCAATCCCTGGGTCAGGAAGATCCCCTGGAGGAGGGCATGGCAACCCACTCCAGTATTCTTGCCTGGAGATTCCCCTTTATTAATGTTTGCAGGGGTTATGGCTTCAACATGAGTCTGGGGAAACATATTTCAGTCCATAACTTTAATCAAAGATTTAAATATAACAAAACCAAAAAAGTGCTTGTAAAACAGGAGCAAATATTTTATATAATGTGAGTTTGGGAAGGCCAAGCATATTCCAAAATCTAAGTGAAAGTGGAGAGTGAAAAAGTTGGCATAAAGCTCAACATTCAGAAAACGAAGATCATGGCATCCGGTCCCATCACTTCATGGGAAATAGATGGGGAAACTGTGGAAACAGTGTCAGACTTTATTTTTCTGGGCTCCAAAATCACTGTAGATGGTGACTGCAGCCATGAAATTAAAAGACGCTTACTCCTTGGAAGGAAAGTTATGATCAACCTAGATAGCATATTCAAAAGCAGAGACATTACTTTGCCAACAAAGGTCTGTCTAATCAAGGCTATGGTTTTTCCTGTGGTCATGTATGGATGTGAGAGTTGGACTGTGAAGAAGGCTGAGTACCGAAGAATTGATGCTTTTGAACTGTGTTGTTGGAGAAGACTCTTGAGAGTCCCTTGGAGTATACGGAGATCCAACCAGTCCATCCTGAAGATCAGCCCTGGGATTTCTTTGGAAGGAATGATGCTAAAGCTGAAACTCCAGTACTTTGGCCACCTCATGCGAAGAGTTGACTCATTGGAAAAGACCCTGGTGCTGGGAGGGATTGGGGACAAGAGGAGAAGGGGACGACAGAGGATGAGATGGCTGGATGGCATCACTGACTCGATGGACGTGAGTCTGAGTGAACTCCGGGAGTTGGTGATAGACAGGGAGGCCTGGTGTGCTGCGATTCATGGGGTCTCAAAGAGTCGGATACAACTGAGCGACTGAACTGAACTGAACAGTTCATTAAATAAAAGTTTTAATTGCATTTTTTAAAAAAATTCTATATGGTAAAAATCTTCCAATCAACAAATTAAGAGAAACATTTGCTACCTGAGTAACAAAAGGTTAATATCTTTAAATTTAATTTCTCTGAAAAAATAAGATATAAAACAGCCTCCCTTTTAAGAAAAAATAAAGCAGATAAAAAGGATCCTCCCTTTTTAAAAGAAAATGCACAACCGACATGAATAGGCAATTTGAAAAGGAGACATGTAAAGGGTCAATATATGAAGAGACATTTAGCTTCAAAAATAACAAAGAGGACCTTCCTGGTGGTCCAGTGCTTAGGACCCTGCACTTCCACTGCAGGAGGCCCTGCAGGTTTGATCCCTGGTGGGGGAATTAAGATCCTCCAAGCTGCATGGCATAGCCAAAAAAAACTAAAAAAAAAAACAAAAAAACAAAATAATACAAGAGTTGTGCCTCCAAAACACAGTGAGATGCACTTGGGGAAAAAAAAAACAGATCCAGACTATTGATGTTTTTAATTGTCGCTGAAATCCCATATTGTTATCAACTGTTAAAGGAAGTGAGCAGTTTTTTGATAGTTGGAGTGGAAACCTACAGTCTTCCCAAAGAGTGGTTTGGAATATGTATCAAATGTTTATTGTGCATACTCTGACCCAGCACTCTCTCTTCTAGGGATTACCCAAAGGAGACAATCTCACAAATAATGAAGGACTGTGAGAATTTCATCAGAACACTATTATAATGTCAAAAAATTATGTTTTTGTCCATCAGTAGGGATTAGTTGGGCTTCCCTGGTGGCTCAGACAGTAAAGAATCTGTCAGCAATGCGGGAGACCCAGGTTCAATCCCTGGGTTGGGAAGATCCCCTGGAGAAGGGAATGGCAACCCACCCCAGTATTCTTGCCTGGAGAATCCCATGGACAGAGGACCCTGGAGGGCTCTGGAGGGCTAGAGGGCTACAGTCCATGGGGTCGGAAAGAGTTGCAGACAATTGAGCAACTAAGCATACACATGGATTGGTTAAATAGTGTCAATGAAAAATTAATCAGAAAGAAAGGGAAGACTTTATTGGAACTGAATTGAGGATTCAATTCGGGAAGAGCATCTCAGAAAGCTCTGAGAACTGTTCCGCCTGTTAGAGGTCAAAGCAGAGTTACGCAAGTTTTTTGAGTCAGAAGGCTGTACATCAAATAATGTTACTGATAGTTTACATAATCCTGGTCTGCAAGTGCAAAGTGGTGGGTCATGTGACCCCGTAAGGTCAAGAAGGAATGTCATCTTGGAGGAGTTGTCTTACTGAGGCTTGTACACGAGTACATTGATGGTTGGACGGCATCACCGACTCAATGGACATGAGTTTGAATAAACTCCGGGAGTTGGTGATGGATAGGGAGGCCTTGCGTGCTGCAGTCCATGGGGTCGAAAAGAGTCAGACACAACTGAGCGACTGAACTGAACTGAACTTACTGATGCCAGGAGAATATTGCACTTCATGGTTGAGCAGGTATTTCTGCCAGAGGGGAGGTTTGTGCAATGCGTCACACAGAGTGCGCAGTGGGGAGAGAGAGGCAGCCAAATGGCAGAGAAAAATTTTTGTGTCTTAAGTATTTCTTGTCTTGCCATAAAGTACGAATTTTATTTCATCTGAAGTTATATACAGACAGTGTTACACTATCATCTGACTAAATGCTGTACATCTGTGTGCTCTGAGTGATTATAAAAGCATATTGCAGAACAGCATGTGACATTGTGTGTACGAAGATGGATAGTAAGATGTCTGTAAAGATGTTCACCAAATGTTCTCCCCAAATGGCAGGGTTTCTGTTGATTTTTATGTCCATCTTTGTCCTTTGGGGTAATTTTACAGACAAATAAGGATTATTATTGTCATAAAGGCAATAAAGCTATTTCCAAAAGTCAAGTTCTTCCTGGAAATCACACCCCTGCAGAAGTGCTGCCTCCCCCAGCACTCACTCCCTCCCTCCTCTGGACTTTTTTTTCTTATAGTTATCTATTTATTCATCTGTGTTGGGTCTTAGTTGCAGCACAAGGGATCTTTGTTGGGTTATGTGGGATATTTTGTTGTGGTGCACAGACTCTCTGATTGTGGCGGGCAGGCTTAGTTGCTCCATGGCATGAGGGATCTTAGTTCCCTGACCAGGAATCAAACCTGCGTCCCCTGCAAGGCGGATTCTCAACCACTGGGCCACCAGGAAGTCCCTCCTCTGAACTTCTTACCTGTGTAGTACGAGGGCGTCTGAAGGGGGAGGGAGCCGCACAAGGTGACCTCTTAGTGCAGGAGACAGAAAAGGGGGCTCCTCTGTCTGCTCCATGCAGGATCTCACCGCCACACCGTCAGCCCAAGCCACTGTATTCAAACCCCGGAGGGGTGTCTGACTACTGTCAGTTCAGTTGAACAATTTAATTATTTGTATGTGCATTATTCTTTTTGTATAGAATCTGCCTTTCTATCTCTTCAGGATTAACCGCCCAGTGCAAAATATGAGCATATTCTTATGGAAACACATTGCATAGAAATCATAACTTATATTCCAGATTAAAGTGTAAATTTGGTTGGGATTGTCTTTATACTAATCATTTCCTCCAGCAGCTGGATAATCCAGAGCTGTTTGCTGCAGCCAGTGGTAAGTGTCCAAAAGTTTTCTGACATAGCCCTTTGGGCATCAACATGATTCTTGTTTCACGTGTGTGTTTGAACCAGGGTTTTTTTTTTAATCATAATTCTTCTAATAGATACATCTTGAACACACTGTTGTTCAGTCATTAAGTTGTGTCTGACTCTTTGAGACCCCATGGACTACAGCATGCCAGATTCCCTGTCCTTCACCATCTCTCAGAGCTTGCTCAAACTGATGTTCATTGAGTCGGTGGTGCCATCCAACCATCTCATCCTCTATCGCCCCCTTCTCCTCCTGCCTTCAATCTTTCCCAGCATCAGGGGCTTTTCCAATGAGTCAGCTCTTCATATTAGGTGGCCAAAGTATTGGATATTCAGCCCCAAACCTTCCAATGAATATTTAGGACTGATTTCTTTTAGGATAGACTGGTTGGATCTCCTTGCAGTCCAAGGGACTCTCAAGAGTCTTCTCCAACACCACAGTTTGAAAACATCAGTTTTTCCATGCTCAGCCTGTTCTTCATGGTCCAGGTCTCACATCTGTACATGTTATCCTTATTTTTTATAGCATTTCCTAAGAGTTGCAGCTACACTGCCAGTTTGTGAATTCTTTGGAAGGAACAAAATTTTTTTATGGTTTTATTTTGGCAAGAGATAAAACATGTACTATTAAGTTGGATCATGGAAAAAGCAAGAGAGTTCCAGAAAAACATCTATTTCTGCTTTATTGACTATGCCAAAGCCTTTGACTGTGTGGATCACAATAAACTGGAAAATTCTGAAAGAGATGGGAATACCAGACCATCTGACCTGCCTCTTGAGAAACATATGTACAGGTCAGGAAGCAACAGTTAGAACTGGACATGGAACAACAGACTCGTTCCAAATAGTAAAAGGAGTACTTCAAGGCTGTATATTGTCACCCTGCTTATTTAACTTATATGCAGAGTACATCATGAGAAATGGTGGGCTAGAAGAAGCACAAGCTGGAATCAAGATTGCCAGGAGAAATATCAATAACCTCAGATATGCAGATGACACCACCCTTATGGCAGAAAGTGAAGAGGAACTAAAGAGCCTCTTGATGAAGGTGAAAGAGGAGAGTGAAAAAGTTGGCTTAAAGCTCAACATTCAGAAAACGAAGATCATGGCATCTGGTCCCATCACTTCATGGGAAATAGATGGGGAAACAGTGGAAACAGTGTCAGACTTTATTTTTCTGGGCTCCAAAATCACTGCAGATGGTGATTGCAGCCATGAAATTAAAAGACGCTTGCTCCTTGGAAGGAAAGTTATGACCAACCTAGATAGCATATTCAAAAGCAGAGACATTACTTTGCCAACAAAGGTCCGTCTAGTCAAGGCTATGGTTTTTCCTGTGGTCATGTATGGATGTGAGAGTTGGACTCTGAAGAAAGCTGAGTGCCAAAGAATTGATGCCTTTGAACTGTGGTGTTGGAGAAGACTCTTGAGAGTCCCTTGGACTGCAAGGAGATCCAACCAGTCCATCCTAAAGGAGATCAGCCCTGGGATTTCTTTGGAAGGAATGATGCTGAAGCTGAAACTCCAGTACTTTGGCCACCTCATGCGAAGTGTTGACTCATTGGAAAAGACTCTGATGCTGAGAGGGATTGGGGGCAGGAGGAGAAGGGGACGACAGAGGATGAGATGGCTGGATGGCATCACCAACTAGATGGACATGAGTTTGAGTGAGCTTCAGGAGTTGGTGATGGACAGGGAGGCCTGGCGTGCTGCAGTTCATGGCGTCGCAAAGAGCTGGACACAAATAAGCAACTGGACTGAACTGAACTGAAGTTTCTGAAGCCAGTGCAGAAAATTCTGAAGCCAAAGTCAGTAGTTATTAAAACAAAAGAAGTAAGGCTTTAAATATGGTGTTCCCTGTGAACAAGTTTAAAAAAAGCAAAATTGGGCAGATCTTCACATTCTGATAGATCACTGATGGATGATTTAAAGGGTCTGGAGAAGTCCAGGAAAAGGGATATAATTAAGATAATAGGGACTTTCCAGTGTTCAGGTGGCTAAGACTCCACACTCCCAATGCAGGTGACCGGCTTCAATCCCTGGTCAGGGAACTAGATCTCACATGCCACACTGAGAGTTCACATGCCACTCAGCCAAATAAATATCTTTTGAAAGATGTTAGATGATGTTACAGTAGAAAGAATGGCATTTCTAAAAAAAATTAAATATAAGTTATGTCATATGATTTAGCCAAATTCTAGAGGCAATGCTTGTAGAGTTTTGCCTTTTTCATATGTCTCTTCTATACTCTGTAGCAACTCTTTCTTATTACAGCTTCTGCTAGTTTAGCAATTGAGGTTTAACCCTTGTCTTCATTTCCCCTTCCTCTGCCAGAAACATTCGTAGCCCTTTCCCAGACCTTTAGACTTTAAATGATTCAGATGATAACATTCTACAATCAGATTTAGACATAAAATTAAGAACAGGGGTTATGAATGAGCACTTCAAGAAATAGGTATCAGATAAAAGGAGAGAAATCTTTCGGTTAAATCAGAGAGTAGAATGTGAGTAGGAGACCAGGAAGATGAAACATGCCTCCCAATTCAAGGGACATTGTGGGCGAGGGCGCCTCGGAGATCAAATTGCCCTGATCATTTCTGAGAGATTACTTCTTGCAAAAGGAGTAAGGGGCAGCAGAGGATGAGATGGTTAGATAGCATCGCCGACTCAATGGACATGAATTTGAGGAAACTCCAGGAGACAGTGGAGGGCGGAGGAGCCTAATGTGCTGCAGTTCATGGGGCTGCAAAGAATCGGACACAGTTTAGTGACAACAAAAACCACTTCATGTCTATGGCCCAAACAGCTTTCCCACCGTACCAAAAAGTAGCCAAATGAATAATGAAATAATAATACATTGTACGTATAATACATCTATTGTGTCATTTAGCCACAAACTACCAGGTATTGCTGTTTCCACAGGAGTGGAAACTGAGTGCCGCCCATCTGGGACATTGTCTTCTGACTCATAACCCCCTGCTTCCTTTCTGAGATGCTGCTAGCTTTCTAGAATCACTGGAGCTAGAACCCACTTGTTATGTTCATCTTTCACGCCGACATTAGTCCCAGGAGACTCTAAAGTGACTCACTAGTTTCTGTCACCAAATACATCACTCTTTTGGTGAGCTTGCAAAATGACTGAATTTTGGCTTCCTTTGTGGGAAATTGTGATGTGTCAAAGCTGAGAGGCGGTCAGAGTCATGTAGGACACATATCAACCTGTTAAAAGGGTTTGGTTAAATCAAGATCCTGGGTGGACCTGGGTTAATCACTCTAAACGAACTGAGAGCTTTTCAGTTCCTGATGGTGAAAGCCATGTAATAGTAAGCTCTTACTTAGATTAACTTGGGAATATTAAAACTCTCTTTCAAGTATCTCAGAATTACCTCTTAATATGTAATCAACTTTTATAGTGGGTCCTTGTTGGTTATCAGTTTTAAGTATAGCAGTGTGTACATGTCAATCCCAAACTCCTAATCTATCCCTCCCACCCACCCTTCCTGCTGGTGACCATAAATTCATTCTCCAGGTCTGTGAGTCTGTTTCTGTTGTAAGTTCATTTGTATCATTTTTTTTTAAGATTCTGCATACAAGTAATACCACATGACGTCTATCTGTCTGTGTCTGACTGCGCTTAGCGTGATAATCTCTAGATCCATCTGTGTTGCTGCAAGTGTGCAATCAACGTTTGATGTGAAAAAAAAACCCTATATGCTGGTGATAGTGAACAGCAGCTGATTCGTTAGTCTGGACATTTGACTTTAGAATTCAGAGAAGGACTCTCTGTTATATTATCATGTATTCACACATATCTCCCACCCCCTCTGGTTTCCTCCAGGAATAACCTTACTTCCTGCTGCTGCTGCTGCTAAGTTGAGTCAGTCGTGTCCGACTCTGTTTGACCCCACAGATGGCAGCCCACCAGGCTCCCCCATCCCTGGGATTCTCCAGGCAAGAACACTGGAGTGGGTTGCCATTTCCTTCTCCAATGCATGAAAGTGAAAAGTGAAAGTGAAGTCGCTCAGTCGTGTCCGACTCTTCGCGACCCCATGGACTGCAGCCTACCAGGCTCCTCCATCCATGGGACTGTCCAGGCAAGAGTGCTGGAGTGGGGTGCCATTGCCTTCTCCCTACTAGATGCTATTTGTGGCCTAGGACCCAATGATTGAGAATTTCCAATATTGATCTAGTCAATACACAACATTTGCTGGAAACCACTAGAAGCCAAATGTCTGCTGTATCAGAATACCGTGGACTTCAGTGACTCAAACAGTAGAAATACGTTGTTCACAGCTCTGTAGGCTGGGAAGTCTGAGATCAAGGTACCAACAGTCAGGTGCTGGTGAGGCCTCTCTTCTAGGTTTACAAATGGCTACCCTCTTGCTGTGACCTCACATGGAAGGGAGGGAGAGAGAGACCTTTTCTCCTAAGAGCACTAATTTTATCACCTACCAGGGTTCTTGGCCTCTTTAATCAATAGAAATTGATCAGAGGCCAGACAAGAAATTCAAGCAAGGCTTTTCTGGGGCTCCTGCTGCAGCTGGTGGTGGGGGTCTGGAGGAAAGAAGTAACAGGTTTCCTTGCTTCCTCACTCTCCTAGGCAGGGCAAGCCGGCTCCTTATATGGGGTGAGGGGTGGAGCCAGAGGGGTGATTTAGGAGGTTTGCCCACCGTGTTGGTGCTGTTGTGTGCAAGGGGCATGCGCAGTACCCAGCTTTTGCTCCCAACACCCTGTTTTTGCTCCCAACTCTTCTGGAGCAGCAGTTGGGTTTTGGTCTTTTCCTATCTTGTGTCCATAATTTGCCCCAGCTGTACATTGTAGCACAGTTATTTTTAGTCCCTTATAGTTTCTTTGTATTTCGGTGCTCAAGGAGACCAGGTGCAAATATTGCAGCAAAGGGTCCCAGGTCCCAGCCCATCTCAGTTCCATTCATGAAGTTTCAACTGTCAGGACCTAATTACCTACCAAAGACCCCGTCTCCATGGCACTGGAGATTTTGGTTTCACTTATAAACTTAGGGGGTGGTGGGAGGACACACACATTCAGCCTATAGCATAATTACTTGGAAGTATCTCAAGAATGCCCTTAAAAACTGGTGTTAGGACTTCCCTGGAAGTCCAGTGGTTAAGACTGCGCTTCCAGTGCAGGAGGTCCAGGTTCAATCCCTGGTTGGGAGAAGGCAATGGCACCCCACCCATGCCTCAGGGACAAAAAAAATCCAAAGCTTAAAACAGAAGCAATATTGTAACAAATTCAATAAAGTCTTTAAAAATAATAAGTATTAGTCACTCAGTCCTGTCTGACTCTTTGTGACCTGATGAACTCTAGGCTCCTCTGTCCATGGGATTTTCCAGGCAAGAACACTGGAATGGGTTGCCATTTCCTTCTCCAGGGGATCTTCCTGACCCGGATATCAAACCCCAGTCTCCCACCTTGCAGGCAGATTCTTTAAAAAACAAAGCAAAACTGGTGTGTTAATCTCAAATAATATCCCACATTAGAAGAAAGAAGAAAAAAAAATTCACAAGGATTCACCCTGTAGCTCTTGCTCAGAATTCAGAGGTGAGGCATAGATGTAATATCCTCGGGTTTTTATTAGGGATACATGGCATATGATTTCTTCTGTTGGTACTTGTACCAGGTTTGACCTGGTAAAAGGTATCGTTGCACAGTGGGGGATGCAACCTGGCTGTACTCTTGACTCTGATCCCGCTTTCTTTTCTTGGTGGGGAAGGGAGGAGCAGACAGAGCCATCAAGAATGCCTGTGATCTATTCCAAGTAGTATTGTTAAATACACCAGGATTGCTGAAAAATAGCTGTGAGTTGCTGTCCTTTAGATACTTAGATGCAAAGGGTAAATGCAGTGGGTGTCACAGCCAGAATAGTAATTATGTCATCTGTTTTGTCCTGGAATGTGACTTAGTAATTGCAACATTTTCTCCCCATCATTGACGCTTGTAATTATAGTGCAACAAATGGGATTATGTGCTAACTTGAGCTGTTTTAATCACCTCTTTTACTCTGAAATGTAATGGTAAAATTCCACAGTTGTTCCCTAGCTCCCAATTCTTTTCTCTTTTCAACATCTGTTATCCTGTAACTCTTAACACTTCAGTACTAAGGAGAGGAGGCAGAGATGCTCTGGGCATTTTGTAACAGCGGATTTAAAGGCAAAGCAGACTTCAGGCTTGATAAAACATAAACAGTAACGGAGTCTTAAATTTCAGAATAAAGATTTCTCTTAGAAAGTAAATTGTCTATTTTATGTTTCAAAGATGGCAGATGTTTCTAGGATATGGTGAAGTCTGCATGCAATATTTTGTATACACTGAAGGAAACTTTGAACCATAAAAATCAATCTAGGGCTGATTAAGGAAACCCTCCCTTTCAATCTAAGGAGTGGGTTTTTAGTTTAATTAATGCTGGGCTACTAAACTGCGTGTTAGGGTGTCCTTTCCTCTGGAAGGCTCATTAAGATGATCGTTACATGTGTGTATCTTCAGATCCCATTACAGCAAGCTTCAGGGGTTATCCAAGATACTTTGGTTATACAGGAGTAAAGGGACCTTGGACACTGCATGAAATAAAGCTGATGGCGAAGGTGGGAAAAGGTGGAAAACTCCTTTTATTGTAAAATGACTTAATTTGCTCATACTGTGCTGTAGGATGTTCTCAATAATTTGAGTGCATCTATAAAGCTAATACTGTGTGGAGCCGACCCAGATCCACACAAAACTGGGTGCTGATCACTTGGTACCAGTACTAACAATTCTGGTTTCATTCTTGTAGTACAGGTGCTCCAGATGGAACTCTGCAATCCAGAGGTGTGTACATATAACTAAGCAAACACATCTGTGACCCTGAAACAACAAAAGGAGGCATTGTAAGAACAGCTTGTTTTCTTGAAAGAAAAATTGTGGCATCAAGCATAGTATCACCTTTGATATGATAGAAAAAGCCCTAGGTTGGACCTGCTTAGAGCTAGTGAGGCCACATGTTAATGGCATGGTTGTAGACCCGGGGCTGTGAGGGGTGCAAATATACAACTGTGAGACCAGAAGGAGACCAGTCTTAACTCACCTCCACAGTTCAGTTCAGTTCAGTTTAGTCGCTCAGTCGTGTCCGACTCTTTGCGACCCCACGAATCGCAGCACAGCAGGCCTCCCTGTCCATCACCAACTCCTGGAGTTCACCCAGACTCACGCCCATCAAGTCAGTGATGCCATCCAGCCATCTCATCCTCTGTCGGTCCCCTTCTCCTTCTGCCCCCAATCCCTCCCAGCATCAGGATCTTTTCCAATGAGTCAACTCTTTGCATGAGGTGGCCAAAGTATTGGAGTTTCAGCTTTAGCATCATTCCTTCCAAAGAACACCCAGGGCTGATCTCCTTCAGAATGGACTGGTTGGAAGGGACTCTCAGGAGTCTTCTCCAACATCACAGTTCAAAAGCATCAATTCTTCGGCATCTTTTCAAGAAAATTAGAGATACCAAGGGAACATTTCATGCAAAGATGGGCTCGATAAAGGACAGAAATGGTATGGACCTAACAGAAGCAGAAGATACTAAGAAGAGGTGGCAAGAATACACAGAAGAACTATGCAAAAAAGATCTTCATGACCAAGATAATCACGATGGTGTGATCACTCACCTAGAGCCAGACATCCTGGAATGTGAAGTCAAGTGGGCCTTAGAAAGCATCACTATGAACAAAGCTAATGGAGGTGATGGAATTCCAGTTGAGCTATTTCAAATCCTGAAAGATGATGCTAGGAAAGTGCTGCACTCAATATGCCAGCAAATTTGGAAAACTCAGCAGTGGCCACAGGACTGGAAAAGGGCAGTTTTCATTCCAATCCCAAAGAAAGGCAATGCCAAAGAATGCTCAAACTACCGCACCTCCGCAGGGCGACCCCTAAAGCCCCATTTTTTTGAACCCCTCCTCCCATGCCTTGGCCGGATGGTTGAGGATGCAGCGCCCCCTTGCGGTGCGGTAGCTCTCAGAAAATTAGTCAAATCTGCCCACAATGAATGGATGTTGACAAGCATCTGAACAAGTAAACTGATCAAGAGGAAGGAAGCTGAAATAATATTTAGCAAACCAAAAAGCCAAAAAAAAAAAGTGATGATATTTAGTAAACCAAAAACCAAAAAATACCTGCTAATAATATTTGCAAACTTCAGACCAGCTGGATCCTGTTGTTAGTAGGTAAACTGAAGAACATTAAAATTTTTTTATTTAATTTAGACACAGGTGGAGTCGAAGCTGGCAATGCTAAACCAAAGGTAGTTAGCACCATCCGTTGACAGGCAGAGGGCAAGGTGTTTGTAGAAAGATGCTGAAGCAAAGCACTATTTGACAGGTTTAGCTTAAGCAGTTGCATTAGGTGGGAAAGCCTGGCTGGCTGTTTGTGGTGGTCTTAAGTTTCACCTTTTCAAGTTCTCTGGCTTAGGCGTTAGTTTAAAAAGGCTGTGCTGTGCTCAGTTATGTCCAACTCTTTGGGACACTGTGGACTGTAGCCCGCCTGGCTCCTCTAGTCCATGGGATATTCCAAGCAAGAATACTGGAGTGGGTTGCCATTTTCCTCCTCCAGGGGATCTTTCCAACCCAGGGATTGAACCTGGGTCTCTTGTATCTCCTGCCTTGGCAGGCAGATTCTTGACCACTAACACCACCTGGGAAACCCTTAGTTTAAAAAGGCTGCTACTAAGGAATTAGAGCCAACCCAGTGTAATAGCATCCTTGTTGATACACGAACAGCATGCAGGTCACAGCCTAGAAGAAGGAGTCTCAGAGCAACGTTGGAGCATCCATCCAAGCCAGGGCAAAGGAAGAGGAAGCCAGTCCCAGCTGCTGACACTCATGGTTTTCTTGGCAAGATTGTCCATGGGGGGCTGCCCTGGTGGTCCAGCGGTTAAGATCCCATGCTGACAGTGCCGTGGGTGTGGGTTCAATCCCTGATCAGAGAACTAAGATCCCACATGCCGTGCAGCATGACCAAAAGATTATTTTTAAATTGTCCCTGGATTAAACAAATGACCTAAGAAATTTTAGTTGCAGGACTTCTCCTTCTGGTCACATGAGTTCCCAGGTAGCTGGTCTACAAAAAGAGTGTGCTGGCCCAGCAGACAAGAACTTTCCAGGCCACCTTCCAGGTACAGTTTTCATGAGCAATTAATCAGGCAGCTACTGTAGTGTTTAGCTTCTGTAGCCGGACCGCTTGGCTTCAATCCTGGTCTCTCTCTCACCGGTTGTATGAACTTGGACAGATTTCTTAACTTTCATGCCTTAGTTTCCTCATCTGTAAAGTGACTTTGCTGCTGCTGCTGCTGCTACTAAGTTGCTTCAGTCGTGTCCAATTCTGTGCAACCCCATAGATGGCAGCCCACCAGGCTCCTCCGTCCCTGGGATTCTCCAGGCAAGAATACTGGAGTGGGTTGCCATTTCCTTCTCCAATGCATGGAAGTGAAAGTGAAGTCGCTCAGTCATGTCGGACTCCTAGGGACCCCATGGACTGCAGCCCATCAGGCTCCTCCATCCATGGGATTTTCCAGGCAAGAGTACTGGAGTTGGGTTGCCATTGCCTTCTCCCACAATAAACCGTAATTGTGTAAAATAACCTAATTTGTATACTTTTCCTATGTAAAGTCTACATTACCCTCTCCTTATCTCACTTTTTTCTTCCTAAGCAACCTGACCCCTACCCCAAATGCAGGTGTCAGATTCCTAAAAAGCCTGGAGAAAAAATCAGGAGGCATGCAGGTTTGTGGAAGAAACCAGCCAACCGGTTCAGAGAAATACTTTCACTGCCAGTTTTATGGTCCAAAATGCAGAGTGAGAAGCGATTACATCTCAGGAAAATTCCCAGGGCGGCGAGGAGTTGGCTGAGATGCAATACCCATCAAGTCCTCTCTGGCTGGGAAAAGAAAAGGGTAGGAACCTTCAGCCTGGGCAGAATCTTCATTCCGTCCCCAGCGAGGAAATCAGGTGCTTCCACCTTCCGTGCTGCCCCCTGGTGGCAGCAAGAGCAAGCCTGGATGCTCGCTCTCCCAGCGCACGCTCTCCCGGATGTCAGTTTTTGGAACCAAGTACAAAATCTCTGGGTGGCCCTCCAGCACTGCTGCTCGTCTGTCTGCAGTCGGGGAGCCAGGGAGGGGCTGCGCTCCCCGGACGGGGCCAGCCTCTGGATCCGGTTTGCTGCGTTTGGCCAGGTCCTCATTGTGAGCCTTGCGGATGTGGCGGTACAGGTCCCCTGACTGCGTGAAGCTGCGCAGGCAGTAGCGGCATCGTAGGGTCGCTCCCGCGTGTGCACTGTGGCGTGACGCCGCAGTGTGTAAGAGCATGAGAAGGTCTTCCCACATGTCTCGCAAGTAGGAACATCCTCAGTAAAACCCCCAAAGCTTCCGGGGGCTGTTTCATACTCAGAAGGCAAGTAGAGTGGCTCCTGCAGGGCGGGTGGAGCAGGCAGGGGCGAGGTCACCAGTCCTCGATGATACTGCCCTGGACCTGGCAGCAACTGGTAGGGTAGGTGCGGATCTGGCGGCAGGGAGTGGTCACTGGGCCCCACCTCCTCCAATCCTGCTGCCCGTGGCTCCTCAAAGGCCTCTGGCTGGGGGGGCTGGCCACCATACATGGCTCCTCCAGGAGGGAAAAGTCCCTGACAATAGTATTTAGAAGAATTAAATGAGGCCAGACATATAATGGGGCTCCCCCTGGTGGCTCAGTTCAGTTCAGTCACTCAGTCATGTCTGACTCTTTGCGACCCCATGGACTGCAGCACACCAGACTTCCCTGTCCACGACCAACTCCCGGAGCTTACTCAAACTCATGTCCATCGAGTCGGTGATGCCATCCAACCATCTCATCCTCTGTCATCTCCTTCTCCTCCTGCCTCCAATCTTTCCCAGCATCAGGGTCTTTTCCAATGAGTCAGTTTTTTGCATCAGGTGGCCAAAGTATTGGAGCTTCAGCTTCAGCATCAGTCCTTCCAATGAATATTCAGGACTAATATCTTTTAGGATTGATTGGTTTGATCTCCTTGTAGTCCAAGGGACTCTCAAGAGTCTTCTCCGACACCACAGTTCAAAAGTATCAATTTTTCGGTGCTCAGCTTCCTTTGTGGTCCAACTCTCACATCCATACATGATACTGGAAAAGCCATAGCTTTGGCTCAGCGGTAAAGAATCTGCCTGCCAAGGCAGGAGATGCAAGAGACGTGAGTTCGATCACTGGGTCAGGAAGATCCCCTGGAGGAGGAAATGGCAACCCACTCCAAACTGCCAAGGTCCAGCCCCGGCTGATCCAGGGAATTTGAAGGGGAGACGGCTTCGGCGAGTTCACTGGCTTGATTTAAATATTCATCAAGGATATAAAGAGTAATAGAATGAGGATAGCTCAGTAGAAAAATTCAGCGGAGAAAAGAGGCTGAGTAGCTTGGTTTACGCGGAAAATCAATATAACCTGTGACATCAGGTTAGCTCTGACCACGGAGGCCACAGTCGCCCTCTCGAATAGCAGAAGGTGCCCCACCTTAGGCACCTTCTTGAGTGGGTCTTAGAAGCCCAGGCAAATAAATGGTCGCATAGGACCTCCACGCTCCAGATGGAGACTCAGCCAGAATGTGAAAGAAAGAATGACGTGGGGAGACCAAGCTTCGGTGAGCAAGGCCCATAGCTTTATTTTCAACAGGGGCTTTTATACCCTAAGTTGCATGTAGAGGATAATAGGGGATGTGAAATCATGCAAAGTCAGCAGTCTTTGATCCTTATCGAAACCAGGATTTCTTTCCTGCAAATTTATTGTATACAAATGGTTTAGGTGATTTACATCATCTTCTGGCCAGAAGGTCTATTAACATTTTATGACTCTGACAAAGGTTTGTCAACTGTAAGACTTATTTTCTCTAAGAGTAATTATTTTAAGGTTTGGCGCCATCCTCCAAAGGTGTTAGATAAAGTTGCATTCCTATAGGGCAGAAGTGCAGTGGGTTTACAACAAAGGAAAGAATTTATTACTTTAAGGGTCTAAAGTTGCTAACACCAAGGCCACTACTTATTTTTACTACATACCAACTATATTAATTAATACACATTCAAGGATACAATACGGGGGATGTGGAAACTTGGCAGCAAGCATTGGTTCATCAATGAAATCTTTTACTAGTTTTATTCTGACAGTTTCTAACTCTCTGAGAGGCTCTAAGCTATTTGAATATCTTAAGCTTCCCATGCCTCTCACGGCTGGGAGACTGTAAACAATCATATGACTAGCTTTAGGAGTCCTGGTAAACTTGTCAGGCAAGTTAGAGAGCTATGTGAGGGGTTTGGATTTAAACACTCCTAATGCCCAGGAACTTTATTAACTCGAGCTGTAAGTTAACTCTTTTTAGAGAGAGCGAGATGGTGGTGGGGGACAGCCCCCGTAAAGTCAGAGGTGAGAGCACAAAGCAGTAAAGTAGGCAGACTCTGGTTTTTGGGGGTAGATGCTCGAGAATATCCAGGGGGACTCCTGAGGCTCGATCCCGCCTTTGCGTATGCCGAGCCTCCTTCCTCATGACCTTTGCCATGGGCAGAGCTCCTCACGCCGGCTCCCGGCACCAAACTTCTTGCCTGGAGAGTTCCATAGGCAGAGAAGTCAGGCAGGCTACAGTCCATGGGGTCGCAAAGAGTTGGGCACGACTGAGCGTGCACCACACACAAGACATATGACAATGTGTTTAGCTCCAGGGCTTGGTGCATATTAATAACAAGGACTCGGTTCTTGCCAACTATTATTTTGATTAATGATTTTATATGGTTGTCTCTTGGATTTGTTTAATATGGATCTGCCACAAGATATGAGCCATTCTTGGCTTGCCAGAAAATCACGTCTCTGGGATCAGTTGGCTGGAACCAGCCTCTGGATAAAAGGGGCAGGTTCACCAGGGTAACTGCCCCCATGTGGAACTGGATGGGGTGGGGTACTCAGACACCCCTGTCTGCGTAGCCCTGCAGAGGTGTGCAGCTGTGCTTCTGTGATGTTTTAGTGCACCCTGATTATTTTAGTAATGTTACAATTTTTGAGTCTTCTCAGACCCCTGGAAAGCAAAAGTCTTGCCTTATTTTTTCCCCTATATCCTCTCAATTAGCTGAAAGATTGACACACAGCTTCCTAGATGAAATTGTAAGGTTTATAGAGAATTCAGAATGAATGGAAGCATGTCCTTGTCCCCAAAAGTGAAATAGATGGGAAAAAGGAAAACTAGAGATAAGGGATGATGATAAGACTTTAAAAATATATATTTATTTATTTATATTTGGCTGTCCCGGATCTTAGTTGTGGCATTTGAACTCCTAGTTGCAGCGTGTGGGATCTAGTTCCCTGCCCGGGGATCACACCTGACCCCCTGTATTGGGAGCATGGAGTTTTAGCCAGTGGACCAGCAGGCAAGTCCCAAGACTTTCTTAAATGAAGCATCTGGAAGAACTCACTGAAGTTAGAGCTAAGAGGACCTGGCTCTTAGGGAGGAAGACAGATGCTCGAACATCGCCACCTTCTTGCGCGTGCTGGCCTGGGCAGTGGTGAAGACCGGTTCACAGTGGTTGTGGGAGGAACTGTTGGGTGAATTCTGTGGTCATCCTAACACAGCGGCCATGGAGAAGACCCCTTGCCTCTGTGGGCTGAAGGAGATGCCTGGAGTAGAGAGGAGGGGACTGCGACCCAGGCAGTCAGGGGAGAGCCCTTGGCTTCGGTTCAGAAGGTGACAAGCCTGATGCCAGGCTCAGGCTCCACACCCAAACACTCACGGTGTGATTCTGGTTTTTTGTATGTCTATCGAGTTTTTTAAAAAAATACATTTATTTGTTTGGCTGCACCAGGTCTTTGCTGTGGCACGCAGGATCTTTTAGTGGTGGCACATGACTCTGATAGTAGTTGCAGTGTGTGGAATTATGTTCCCTGCCCGGGAATCAAACCCAGGCCCCTTGCATTGGGACCTTGGAGCCTTAGCCACTGGGCCACCAGCAGAGTCCCTCCCTCACACCTTTGTGGGCTCCAGAGTCAGCTTCCCTGCTCCTGTTCTCTAGCCCCTCGTGGTGGCCTCATAGGTCCCCTGCAGGCCTATATGTGTGGCCTCCACCTCACCTGGGAGATTTCTGTATGGGTGTCCTGTAAATCACTGCAAACTTCATTCTCATTCAACCCAACATCCATTTTATTTAGGCTCTACAGCACTGCGGTGGTGCTATCAGAGCTAAAACTACAGACCGTTTAGAGTAAACAGGATCTTGGAGATAGCTAACTCTCCCAATGTTATAAATGAGGAAGCTAAAGCTCAGAGAAGTTGAGTGACTTACCTAAAGTCGCACAGTCACCTTGGGGCTAAGATGGACAGGGAAGCCTGATGCTCCATCCCACACTCCCAACAAATGTAGACTTTGTCTGGATTTAGGTGGACTCATAGGCTCAACTTTTAGTTGTTTCATCAGAAGGAAAAATGTATTACATATCTCCACTAAAATTATTTGTTATATTCTAGCCACTGCTGAAATAGGTAAATCTAGGCTGGAAATTAGAAGATTTTCTATAAAATTTTGGAAGATGGGCCAGTTTGTTTTTTTTAAGTGTTGAGCCTTGGTGGCGTTGTTTTTGTTTTGTTTTTAATATTTATTCATTTGGCTGTACCAGGTCTTAGTTGTGGCATGCGAGACTTTTGTTAATAGTTGCAGCAGGTGAACTCTTAGTTGCAGCACATAAGATCTAGTTCCTTGATCGGTGATTGAACCCAGGCCCCCTGCATTGGGAATGCGGAGTCTTAGCCACTGGGCCACTAGGGAAGTACCAACAGCCAATTTTTAACACCTGGTTGGAAGGTGTATGGCTTGTGTGTCCTGGGGGCCTTCAAACATTTTTCTTTCACCTGCAGCGTGTTTATCATTCTGGGGGAGATTTAGACACTAATTGCATGAAAAGGATTCCTTTTGACTGCTATATACTTACTGCAGCCTGTGGCCTCTAATAGGCACTTACAGGCAGAACAAGCCAACCGGCAGGATGATTCAATACGCAGACCAGTCATTTGCTGGACTCGTGACCTAGACCACGGGCCAATGAGCTGGCCCCTTCCTCCTCTTAGCAAACGCTTCCCAGCGCCTTGCCTACTCCCACCTGCTTCTCCCCTGGAGCTCCTGGAGATTACCTGCAAGGTAATTGGATCCACAGCTGCCAAGTGTCAACAGGCTTCAGAGAAGCCTGAAAGGAAAATCAAAGAGGTTTCTGGTCAGGAGCAACTCTCTCCTCAGAGAGAGTTGGCCTTCCGAGTTCAATGTGGGCTTGTGTGTAGCTTATGTGTGTGTGTGTTCTCTGTAATGTGCTTATGATCTGTGTTCTCCTGGGGAGGATCAAGAGCCTGGGTTGGTCATGAGAATGGATTGCAGTAAAACAATAACACTAATAATAATAATTACAATCACCAGGGCCAGAAATTGGCTTTATCTGTCTAGAGGTCGTTTTACAGAGTCATTGGTGAGGCTCCTGGCCTGGAACCGTCACTCATCACTCAGTTCCGAGTAGGACTAGATGTCTAGACCCTCCTGATGGTGCCTCATACCTCTGCTGGTATTGATCTACACTTCCACTGGATGGCACCTCTTTCTGTCACCTAGTCCAAGCTCGTCCTGCTTGACCCATGACAGGCCACTAAGTCGAGAGACGAGTTGTCGGGGCAAAGAAGACTGACTTTATTTGGAGAGCCAGTGGACTGGTGTCCCAAAGAACCATCTTCCCTGAATTAGAACTCGGGTTTCTTTTATACTAAAGGAGGAGAGAGGGTGGCTGGTTATTACAAATTTCTTGGTATTGGAATCCTTTGTTCTCACAGCTGTCCGCATAGCTCTGGTCACAATATTCCCATAAACCTCCAACAAGATAAATGCTCTTCTCTGTTCTGCAACTTTCTATCTCTCTGTGAATGGAAAAGTGTTATACTTTTAAAGGTCAGAGCCTTGAGAATGGGTCTCCTGTATATTTCAGGAGGAGCATTCTTTTATGAAAGATGCAGAGCCTGCATGACAAAGCACAGATAACACAGCACAAGGGTTAGAGCTAAAGGAATAGATCCAATATGGAGTCAGGCTTGTTCTTCTCTATTACATTTCCTCGGAGGCAACTTTCAAAACCCGTCTCTGGATTTGCACAAGCCCTCTCTCCAGGCCGCGGAATGCCTTGTCATCGGCAGTGCATGCAGCACAGCCTATCCTCAGGCTTGTCCACTTTCCAGACCGACACCTCTGCCTTGGACCCACCGTGAACTGGCCTCTAACCCTGCACTTGTGCTGTGTACCCCCCAGGTCTCCCAGGCAGCGGCGGACCTCCTGGCCTACTGTGAAGCTCATGTGAGGGAGGACCCTCTCATCATCCCAGTGCCTGCGTCAGAAAACCCCTTCCGAGAGAAGAAGTTCTTTTGTACCATCCTCTGACTCCATTTGTTGTGAAAATGTCTCCTTTTCTGTCTCTAAAATCCCTGGTAGAGACCACGCATGCTCTTAGCTTTAGGGAGCTCTGCCCACACTCACCCCTGCCCAACCAGCGTTACCCCGCTGCCTGTCTTTTCATTGGTTTTCTTCCTTGTCTGCAGTTTCACCTTTTCTTTTCATGTTTCTGTTATTTTCATTATTAGTAAAGAAAATACACCTTTTTTATAGCCAAATAACAAATGTGCCAAGTTAAAAATAAGTATGGGTGTAAGGGCTTAAATTTTTTAAACATCAGTTCCCAAGTTTACTTATATCAAGTTTATACATTTCGGTGGATAACTTATTGAGAAGAGAAGAGGTACTCAACAAGCCCCCCATTTACCATCATTCAGTATCAAATTAGAGCATTTTGACCAACTGAAGTCCGTGGGTAAAGGTTCCATCTCTCTTCCTGGAGAAAGTTCTGGAAGTTTTCTATTTCCTGCTTTTCCATCATCCTGTTTAAAAAAGAAAGAACCCACATCACTGGATGGTTTTCTAAATAGGGTCATCCGGGGGCCGTGTGACTCAACCCCAGATGGGGAGCCCAGACCCCTGTTTCCCAGTGATTGTCCTTGATTCCCTTTGTAGGTGGTCCTTCTGCAAATGCAGGTGGTGGGTAGATATTGGAGTGAGCTTAACTGTAAATGTGGCCCCATCACTTCTCTTTACGTGCTCCAGCCAAGCAGGCCAGGGGCATGTTTCTTCTCTCCAAATACCACTTCATCCTGCTTCCTCCTATTCTGGCTCCTGCCCTGCAGGGGCTGCATTAATACGGGCCTGTTCTGTGCACAGCACTGGGCCCTGCAGGATTTCACTAGGGTGGCCCCTGCCCCAGAGGAGCGAGTCAGGGGGAGCAACTCACCATGTAGCCTCCACTGATCGAAGCATTCACATGTATCCACTTACTTAATCCTCCAACAACATACATCTGTTCTAAAAAGAGGAAAACTGAGGCACAGAGAGACCATGTAGTTTCCCCAAGCTATAGATAGTAAGCCAGAAGGCTGGGACCTGAGTGCAGACAGTCCAACTCCTAAGCCCCTGAGTTCCACTGTCTTCCAGCCCTACCTGTTTGCAGGTAGGTAGGTAGACCTGAAAACAGCTTGAGCCATGTGCCACGAAGCACCATTGCTGGGGTCTGCTCAGCAGCACACTTCTCTTCCCATCTTCCCTGGGAGCAGACGTGTCAGTCCCATATTCTGGCAGCTTATGGAAAATGATATGTGTCTGCCCACGTGGAAGGCTTGACAGCTTTTGATTTTTCTGAGACAAACTTGCAGGTTCCACCTAAGACAAACTCCTATCACTCCAATAAAGGAAGGGAGTAAACCACAGGGTAGAGAGCGAATGCTCTGTCCAAGTTTGCCCTGTTCCATTTGTTTGGAAGTTTCCTCCCACCCTGGCTCTGGCAGTGGCTACACTGAGTGATTCTAGGCAAGCCACTGTATGCCTGGAGCGTTCCAGTCTGCAGATTGTGGATAGTGGGCAGTTACTCCTCCTGTCCATCATAAAGGAGATCAGTCCTGGGTGTTCACTGGAAGGACTGATATTGAAGCTGAAACTCCAGTACTTTGGCCACCTGATGCGAAGAGCTGACTGATTTGAGAAGACCCTGATGCTGGGAAAGATTGAAGGAGGGAGGAGAAGGGGACAACAGAGATTGAGATGGTTGGATGGCATCACCAACTCGATGGACATGAGTTTGAGTAAACTCCGGGAGTTGGTGATGGACAGGGAGGCCTGGCGTGCTGCGAGTCATGGAGTCACAAAGAGTTGGACACAACTGAGCAACTGAACTGAACTCCTCCTGTCTTTGCTCTAAGATAGGGGGAGGTGCTACATAGATGAAAGCTCTGATTATCATTTAAAACAAGTAAATTTACTGAATGCCAGGTTATAGTATAGGGATCTAGAATGCGTGACTTCAAAGATCCATGGTTCAGTTGGAAGAATCATATAAAATCACCCACAAAAAAGGCAATATAATTTTCAGATCAATTAGTGACTTGCTACCCTTGTAAATGATTTTAGTACATTTTTATTCTTTGCTTCTTTTGTTGAAATCAATTCTTCCTTTCATGAAAGCTCCCTGACAATACCAGTGTTGTTAGGAAGGTGTGTGCTCAAACTATAGCATAATTGTATGCTGTCTGTGGTAATATGACTTCCAGTCTCCCTCTATTTTGGTTTATGACCAGGATCTCTTTATCCTGTGGTCCATGTCAACATCATTAACTTGATCAAGCAAAGCACAATCCATAAAAGCACATCAGAGAGACTGGGACAGTGGGACAACACAGAAACCAGCTAAACCAGGTCAAGAGAGAACTAGTGCGCTCCTGGAGTTCACCAGACTTTCTTCCTTTTGTTTTCGCTTTCACCATCCCTCCATGTTCTCTTCCCTCTCCTCCTGTCTGCCTTGCATCCCTCCAGGAAATGCTTTTTGTCTCTCACTACACCTTTGCCTTTCAAACCTACAGCATTTTGTGTGGCTTGCCCCTTCTAATGTATCCCTGAATTCAGTGTTGCCCGTAAAGGCGAACTCATGCGCATGGGCTGTGAGACGCACAAGTGTGTGGATAAGACCCTCCCCCTCCCCCCGGCAGAAGTAGGGATCCAATGAAGCTGCCTGGAGTAAGCAGTTGTCATGTGGTGTTTCCAGCTTGACTGTCCAACACCTGACCCGTTTCCTGAAGGGGGAAGTCATGAAATCACCCCATATAAACAAATGTAGTGGGATGCAGCGCCTCCAGCACCATGGATGCTGAAATGGGAACGCCTTCCCTGTCTCAGGTGCACCCCCTTCTCCAGCACCAGACTGACCAGGCAGTGACCAGTGACCTAGGGTGGACTCCTTGGACACCCATGCTTAGGACTGTGAGTTTGGTGCAGGTGACACAGAAATGAAGGGATGCTGAGATTCATTTCATGGGCGCTGTGATGGCCCAGGGCTGGCAGTGGCCCATCGTGAAGGTTTCCGAGACTAGCAGGCCAGGGGTGGCGCCCACTGGTGGTGGTGTCTAGGGATGATGGAGTCCTGAGCAGATTGTTTCTGCTTCATTCCTTGGCCCCACTGGGCTGTCAGGCCCCCACCTGTCTTCCTAACTCTCCTTTCTAGCTTTCTGTCAGTTCGGTGAGCATTCAAGCTCCATCCAATAAATTCCTCATTCTTCTGTGAAATAGCCTGGGTTAAGTGTACTTATCATATGACCTAAAGACTCCATTCCTAGGTGTCTACCCAAAAGAAATGTGTATGTATATTCACCAAGAGAAATGTACTAGAAAATTCAGAGAAGCACTGTTCATAATAACCCCAAACTGGAAAGTACCCACATGCCCATGTTGAACGGATAAACAAGTTATAGTCTATTCACACAGTGAAGCCCCACACAGCAAGGAGAAGCGACACTCGTGCAGACACACACACGACACTGTGAGTCTCACAGGAGGAGGCAAATCCGGACTGTATAGTTCTGTTTACATCAAGTGAGAAACCCGGCAAAGCTGTTCGCAAGTAGTTGTGTAAGTTACTCTTAGATGGGCACAAGGGTGTTCCTTGGAGGTTCTGTTCCTTGATCCGGTTGCTGGTCACTTGGGCATGTCTATTTTGTGAAAATTCTTTGAGCTGTACACTTGTGGTTTGTGCCCTTTTCTGTATGTATGTTGTACTTCAATAAAAAGTGTGCTTAGCAATTGAGAATCCTATGGTTATTTCCCATCCCCCCCACCCTGACTTTTTTTTTGACAGCTCAACTTTTTACTCCTCTTTATGTGTAACATCATTAGTGGGACATTTAAGTATGTGATGACATTCTGAAATACAAAGTACTTGTAATCCACAGCTCTCTGGACAGAGAGTAGCTCCCAGAGTATTGCAGACAGAGCCTATGAATGGGGTGTGTGAATGCCATGTGTGGAATCTGTGTTGTTGGGAGAACAGTGAGGAATCCTCCTGGGATTTCCCTCTTGGATCAGCCTCTCTGTCAGTGAGGCTGATGACTTCCTCTCAGCCTCTCCTGGCTTCTGACCACTGGAATGAATGGATAACAGGCCACAAAGCCCTGTTATCAGACACCACCTCTGGGGGAAAGAGCTCTACAGGCATCAGCTGGCTTTGCAATGACTCATCTTCTGAATGCAACCCAGTGTCCCAGGCAACCCGACCTGGAAATACATGGAGGGAACCAGCTCCCTCGACTCTGCCCCCGCCCATGGGAATGCTGGGCCCCTTCCAAACCCCTGGTTGATTCTGAGCTCCTTGTCTCTCAGCTCCTAGGTGGCCTGGCCATTCTCCTTTGTGCAGCTCTGATGCATCAGATCCCAGGCTGATCACAGAGTCACTTCATGCTGGGACTCCTGCTACACAAATCCATAGGTCTTACTTTCAACGCTGAACACCACCCCCACAGAACTCAACAATGAGTCTAAGTCAGCGGCAGCTTCCCTCTGAGGGAGTCATGGCAAGAGAACAAACCAAAGGTCAGAGGGGATTTTGTTCTGATGACTGCTCCAATTTGACATGGGAGTCATGACAGCTAGTGTTTGGGGACTCCCCTGATGGTTCAGTGGTTTAGACTCCATGCTTCCAGTGCAGGGGGCATGGGTTCAATCCCTGATCGGGGAACTAGAGATCCCACAAGCTGTGTCATGTGGCCAAAAACCAAAACAAACAAAAAACAACTAGTGTTTTGACCTGAGAAGAAGATGGGCTGAGATAAAGATTAGACAGACTTCACCCCTATACTTCATCTTCAGCTCTTCAGCGTGGTGGGAGGACGCAGGGCACAGGCAGTTTCTCCACCCTGCCCCATGTCCCAGCTCCTTCTCCCAGGGTGCACACCACTCTACCCTCCCCAGGGTGCACAGCCAGAGCAGGAAGGGCGGGGAATAAGCTGGAGGTCTGCCCAGTTTCAATGTCCCTGAAGATACGTGTGGATGAGCTGATGTCAACTCCCGCTGGTCAGGACCTGATACCCCATCCAATTTCTGATAAAACCCTTAACACTTGATTCTGTGTTAACTGTTAATAAGTTACTGATTTATAAGATGTTCGGGTCCATGCATGGTAGTTAATCAAACACTGAAGCAATTGTGACCACTTACCTTTAGAATGGATAAACAACAAGGTCCTACTGTACAGCACAGGGAACTGTTCAATATCCTGTGATAAACCGTAATGGGAAAGAATAGGAAAAAAAGCGACTGAGTGCACACACGCGCGCATGTCCGGCTCTTTAGGCCCCGTAGACTATAGCCTGCCTGGCTCCTCTGCCCATGGGATTCTCCAAGCAAGAATATTGGAAGGGGTTTCCATTTCCTTTCCTTCTCCAGGGGATCTTCCCAACCCAGGGATGGAACCTGCATCTCCTGCATTGGCAGGTGGATTCTTTACCACTAGCACCACCCGGGAAGCTCATATATATATATGGTGGGCTACAGTCTATGGGGTCGCAAAGAGTATAACCGAGTCACTTTACAGCAAAAACTAACACAACAGTGTAAATCAATTGTACTTCAATAAGATAAAGATTCTCCAGTGACATAGAATGGCCTTTTTTTGTGTGTGTGTGTGTGTGCTCAATCGTGTCCAACTCTTTGCAACCCCATGGACTGTAGCCCACTAGGCTCCTCTGTCCATGGGATTTCCAGGCAAAAATACTAGAACAGATTGCCGTGCCCTCCTCCAGGGGATCTTCCCAACCCAGGGATCAAACCTGAGTCTCCTGCATCGGCAGGTGCAGTCTACCACTGAGCCACTTGGGAAGCCAGAACGGCCTCTTAGGCCCCACTTATTCTCCAAAGTCACTTGCACACATCACTGCCCACAAAACCCGTGCTCCACCTACACTGGTGGTTGTTCAAGTCCACTTCACTAGCCCTGTTCCCTGCTGCCACAGGGCTTTTGCACCTGCTGCTCCCTCAGCCTAGGACATTCCTCATGCCTCTCTTGGTCTTCTTCTTCAGATCTCAAGTCCAAAGGTGCCAGCCTTCCCTGAACCCTCTGACCGAGTCACATCTATCTGTAGGGTCTTGCTGTGCTCCGAAGCACTCTGTCGTTGCTGCAGTTTTACATTTGTACGTGCACCCGCTCAGTGCCCGTCTGCCTCCCTGACTACACCGTCAGCTCCGCGAGGGCAGGGTTTTATCCCTGGGCCCCAACACGTCCCCTGGCACACGATGCAAACCCGGTAAGTATGATCCCAGTGAGCGAGCGGAAGTCACTACCAGTACTTCTGCGACCCTGAGGGTGTGTGCTCTTCATAAGCTGCAAACCAGTGTGAATGAACCCTCAGACGACACTGAAATAATAACTGAGGCGAGGAAGGAAGGAAACCACTATCTGTGGAGTGCATCATTTATTGCACAGGAAAAAAATGTGCTCGACCAAGGTGTTCACATTTTAATCCTCACAGCAACTGTGTTGTAAGATTAATTACCCTCATTCTGTAGATGGATATTCCTTAGATGTATGTGAGGAAACTAAGTTTGATTTAAGTAACTCATCCAATATTCAACAAGTACTAAGTGATGCCTGGAATTCTGATCAGTCCTTCTAACTTACCACCACCAGAGCATCTGTAGTCAAATCAAGGAGTATAAGAGTTTAAAGCTTTTCAGATCCTTCACTATGTGTTTTTTAAAAAAGCTACCAGGAAACCTGGGAGAATGCTTTTTTAAAATTTTTAATGGTAATTTTATTTGTCTTTCCAACTTTAACTGAACTTCATATTTCTGCTTGTTTTTCCATTTTGGGTCTGCCTATTTTTCTGGCCATGCTATGCGCCCACAGCATGTGGGATCTTAGTTCTCCAACCAGGGATGGATCCTATGCCCCCGTGTAGTGGAAACATGGAGTCTTAACCACTGGACCATCAGGGCAGTCCCGAGCCCTCTTGACTTTACAGCAGGGGTCCCCAACCTCTGGAATGATGATCTGAGGTGGGGCTGATGTCATAATAAAAGAAATAAAGCGCACAGTAAATGCAATGCTTGAGTCATCCTCAAATCATCCCCCCTACCAGGTCTGTGGAAAAATGGTCTTCCACAAAACTGGTCCCTGGTACCAAAAGGGTCGGGGACCGCTGCTTTACTGTATGATTATGCTTTCAAGCCATTTAAAAACCGTAAAGTACCTGCGTGCTATAAACCCACCTTCACACTGTATGGCTGAATACTGGTTTAATTGTAGTAATTCAGGCCCGGGGAGAGCAGTTCCTGGTAAGTGATGAAAGAACAGCTGGAAGAGGAAGGACACATTGTCCCGTGAAGCATGAAGGAACGTTAGCCAGTTTAGTTCCGGCCTAAATGCCTATTGTTTGGAGGAGGGGGTACTGACGTGTTTCTGTGACAAAAGTGACCTATTATTACCATGCCCAGGTGTGCACTTAAGTACTAATTCTCTGACTTTTCCTTCCCAAGCATTTGGAACATTCTTATCATTTACTTGGGGCTTTTACGTTTTTTGTTAAATTCTCTGGTTTTTCAGTTAAACTTCATTTAACTTAATTTTAAGTAGAAACCCATCCCCAGGCAGAGTAAAGACAATCACTGCCCCTGATAAAGTCAGCCCTCTGTAGCTGATGCCACTTTATGACACCTGTTTTTTTTTTTATCAAATAATGTACTGTCTCATCTTAGCTCTGCCTGGTCTCTTATACTCAGAAGTACAGATCACCATCGGCACATCTTGCTGCAGGAAAAATGACATACAAACAAGACAATGCAAGAGAAGGGAGAGGCCCCACTTGGTCAACACATAATGATCGAGGCTGGAGGTATTTGGGGGACCAAAAAACACAGAGTGCTAAGGAGCCTGGTCTTGGAGTCAGAGGGACTCAAATTAAAACCCAGCTCTGCCATTTACCAGCTCCACCGCTGCTCTGAACTTTCATGACCTCATCTAGAAAAATGAGGATAGCAACATATATTTTAGAAGAATTCAATGGAATAACGTAAGTATTCAGCATTGCCTGGAACATACACATGCTCAATAAATAGGGACCGACTATATACTTTTGAACTGTGGTGTTGAGAAGATTCTTGAGAGTCCCTTGGACTGCAAGGAGGTCCAACCAGTTCATCCTAAAGGAGATCAGTCCTGGATGTTCATTGGAAGGACTGATGCTAAAGCTGAAACTCCAATACTTTGGCCACCTCATGCGAAGAGTTGACTCATTGGAAAAGACCCTGATGCTGGGAGGGATTGGGGGCAGGAGGAGAAGGGGATGACAGAGGATGAGATGGCTGGATGGCATCACTGACTCGATGGACATGAGTTTGAGTGAACTCCAGGAGTTGGTGATGGACGGGGAGGCCTGGCATGCTGCAATTCATGCTGCAAAGAGTTGGACACGACTGAGAGACTGAACTGAACTGAACTGATATATGTCTTTGAGGGCTTCTCTGGTGGCTCAGTCAGTAAAAGAATCTGCCTGCAATTCAGAATCTGCCTTCAATTCCTGAGTCGGGAAGATCCCCTGGAGAAGGAAATGGAAACCTATGCCAGTATTCTTGCCTGGGAAATCCCATGGGCAGAGAAGCCTGGCAGGCTACAGTCTGTGAAGTTGCAAAGAGTCATATATGACTTAGTAGCTGAACCACCACCATATATATCTTTTATTATAGTGGAAACCAAACCAGGTTCAGAATTTAAAATAAGACTCTGTTTGTTTATTGTGGAAACAAAACCAGTTTCAGCAGTTAAAATAAGACTTTCTTGGGACTTCCCTGGCAGTCTAGTGGATAAGACACCACACTTCCACTGCAGGGGGCACAGATTTGATTCCTGGTCAGGGAACTAAGATCTTGAATGCCAAAAACTAGAAAAAAAAATTACCAAAAAACATCATTTATCAAAGAGGCATCAAAAAGGAAGGAGAGAAGGTCAAGCTTAGCAGCCAGTAGCTGAGCAGCCACCATAGTCCAGCACCTTGACACATCAGAAGTATAGGCTTCTTTATATATGTAAAGGAGGAGGAGGTCCCCAAACCTAGAACAGCCTTGTGAAGAAGGGGCCTCATGCTAGACAAGGAAATAAGGCCTGGCAATCATGACCATTAGAGTCAGAGGTCAGTCCTATAAATTGTAAGTCTGCAAACTTCAGAATTGCTGTTTTAAAAAGTGATACTACTACTTATCTGAAGGAGGACAAAGTGTTTGGTAAAACCTTCAGTGTCTCTGAAGGGACCACGGTATTCACCCAAGGAAGTAAACCATTAAGGGTCTCTCTGATGGCTGGAACTTTCTATGACCAAGCAGTGCTGTCTTTGTGTGGCTGAGCTGATTTTTCTCTGTTATCGTCCCCTGGTTTTTACCTTTGACAGTTTTTTAGTATTTCTTTATTTGGCCGGGTTGGGTCTTAGTTGCAACACTCGGGCTTCTTAGTTGTGGCACGTGGGCTTAGCTGCCCTGTGGCACGTGGGATACAAGCCCCTCGACCAGGGATGGAAGCCCCATCCCCCACAGTGGAAGGTGGACTCTCAACCGCTGGGCCACTAGGGAAGTCCCCCTTGGACAATCTTGAATGAAAACATGCTGGACCAAAACGACTAAGGCAGGACCCCTCCTCTAGATACCAGATCCTGCAGGACATGGAGGAAGGGCTCAGTAGGTCAGGCTGGACTGGGGAGGAAGGTTCCCCTGTTGTCCCAGCTGGATGCTGGAGGAGAGATGGAGGAGGGGGTCCCCAGGGGTTCTGCTAGGGAGAGGCAGGGGCTTGTCAGAGCCCAGGGGCCAGTTATTTAATTATTGTTACAGGCTAAATTATTATGGCTCCCTAGAATTCATATGGTGGTGTCTTAACCCCCAGTAACTCAGAATGTGACTACATTTGAGGACAGGGTCTTAAAAAATTTTTTTTAATTAATTAATTTATTTTTTGGCTGTACTGGGTCTTCATTGCTGCTCGGGCTTTTCTCCAGTTGTGGGGCATGGGCTTCTCATGGGGGTGGCTTTTCCTGTTGCAGAGCACGGACTCTGGAGGGCCCAGGCTGCAGTGGTTGCAGCACGTGGGCTCAGTAGTTGTGATTCCCGGCCTCTAGAGGACAGGCTCAGAGAAGGCGATGGCACCCCACTCCAGTACTCTTGCCTGGAAAATCCCATGGACAGAGGAGACTGGTGGGCTGCCGTCTATGGGGTCGCACAGAGTCGGACACAACTGAATCGACTTAGCAGCAGCAGCAGCAGCAGCAGAGCATAGGCTCAATAGTTGTGGCATGTGGGCTTGGTTGCTCTGCAGCAAAAAAGATCTTTCGAATCAGGGATCAAAACCAAGTCTCCTGCATTGGCAGGTGGATTCCTCACCACTGAGCCACCAGGGAAGCCTGAAGACAGGGTCTTGACAGAGGTATCAAGCCAAAATGAGGTCTTTAGAGTGGGACCTAATGCAATATGAGTGTGGTGTCCTCATAAGAAGAGGAGGTTAGGACACAGACACACATGGAGGGAAGACCGCGTGAGAACACAAGGAGACCGCCACGTGCAGGCCAAGCAGAGACGCCTTTGAAGGAACCATGCCGCCAACACTGTGATCTTGGACTTGTGTCCTGCAGAGCAGTGAGAAAATAAATGTCCCTTGTTTAAGCCACCCAGTCTGTGGTACTTTGTTATGGCAGCCCTAGCAAACTAATACCATTTTCTAATTTTCATATAGAATTTACCAGGTGCCCATCCAACTTTCAGGCCCTTTGCAAATATCACTTTATAGCTCCTGTGAACAATACTTAGAGTACTATGATTATGCCCATTTTAAAGATGACAAAATGAGGCACAGGAAGTGGAGTGACTGTCGTGTCACCCAAGTAGGAACAGGCAAAGCTAGAACCCAGATAGTTCAGTGCCAGGATGCATGCTCTTAACCACTTTGCCAGGCTACCTCTTGGAGTAAATGGGTAACAGTTGATACCCAAGGACTTCACCAGTAGTCCTGCAGTTAAGACTTCACCTTCCCATGAAGGGAGCGTGGGTTCGATCCCAGGTTGGAGAACTAAGGTCCCATATGTTGTGGGGTACAGCCAAAAAATTAAAAAAAAAAATATTTGACACCCAGAGTTCAAGTGAAAATAGCAAGGAGCCAAACAGGGGACCAAGGACGCAAGTGATGCAAAGGGTCCCAGCAGGCGGTCAGTCATCACGGGGACAGTGACACATAAACTGCGCATAGCTGGCACATGGCCACAGGGCAGGTCACAGGGCCAGGCCCCAGTTGTGATGGGCCTGGTTAGAGTAAGATCCGGATTCACGTAATGTCTGGGGAACTAGAATTTGTCAGAAAAGAAGGGGAGTAGAGACCACTGCTGCTGCCAAGTCGCTTCAGTTGTGTCCGACTCTGTGCAACCGCATAGATGGCAGCCCACCAGGCTCCCCCGTCCCTGGGATTCTCCAGGCAAGAACACTGGAGTGGGTTGCCATTTCCTTCTCCAATGCATGAAAGTGAAAAGTGAAAGTGAAGTCGCTCAGTCGTGTCCAACTCTTCTCGACCCCATGGACTGCAGCCTACCAGGCTCCTCCATGGGATTTTCCAGGCAGGAGTACTGGAGGGGGGTGCCATTGCCTTCTCCAAGTAGAGACCATAGTAGAAGTCTAATCTTGCAGACTGGGACACACCATAGGCAGAAGTCAGGCCTGAAGATTCAGGGCAGAGGCCTCATGAGCAGAAGAGATGGTGGACATGATCAGAAGAACACCACAGATTTCAACCAGGTGACAGGTACTGTTTTTTCCAAGTCAGCCTCATTTGGAAGGGTTGGGGACAAAACTCTACAGATGTGGGCAAGGATACTTGAACACAGATTGGAACTGATTGTGTGGGACTCAGGAAGCCCAACTCTGGAGACCAGAAAAGGCAAGAGGAAGGGAAAGTGGGAGAAAAACTTTTCCAGGGGGTGACCAACCTCTGGGAATGTCCCTGCTCGCCTATGGAGAAGGAGACACCTTTATAGTAATTATCCTGAAACCTACCACTAAGGCCACATTCAGTTCCACTAACAGAGAAAGGCTTGAAAAAACTGACTGCTGTGAGAGAGAGGATTCCCAGAAGCAAACAAATTTGACATCAGAGCATCTTGAAGGAGAAGGAAACAGGATTCCCTGTCCTCCAAAAGCTGTTATCTTTTTCCATGCTGACCTCTGACATTTTATAAACATCCTAAAAGCAGGCTATATTTTTTTTTATGAAGAGGGGAATTATTTGAAGAGATAAACTTCTAAACATCTTGGTTGAAGAAGTCTCTAATACAGAGTATCCTGGATGCAGAATCTATAATGATTCAGTGATGATCAACTATGCATTAATAACACTTTCCTTGGGGCGTCCCTGGTGGTAAAGAATCTGCCTGCAATGTGGGAGACTTGGGTTTGATCCCTGGGTCAGGAAGATCCGCTGGAGAAGGAAATGCCAACCCACTCCAGTATTCTTGCCTGGGAAATTCCATGGACAGAGGAGCCTGGTGGGCTACAGTCCAAGGGACCGCAAAGTCGGACACAACTAAGCAACTAATGCACTCTTATAGTGTAAATGCTGATAAAGTAAACTTAAGATCTAAATATTCCACTAATCATGAAGACTAAGAGAAAATAAGTTCCCCCAAATCTATTGAGGATAAATGAGAGACTCATTTAACAAAACACTACACTTAAGCTTTGCCAGTAGAATATTTGTATTTAAATACAGATATGTGATTAATTCTTTAGTGGTCAGAGTGAGTCAGATATTTATAATATAGATTATATAATATTTTTATAGCACTCAGATAACAACAACACATTACCAAGAGTTTATTTGCCCACCAAAATCTTGACTAACTTGTATATAATTAACGTGAATTATCAGTGCATCTTTTACTTTAGCATAGCTATTTCCATTTTTTAGAGCATATTTGTTTACTGAACTACCAAAAAATGTGATAAACTATCTTTGTAGCTTTGCTTTACTTGGGAGCAGAAAAAATAGAAATTCCATAAAGAAATTCTAACAGCTAGCCAAAGGAAATGTATATAACAAAAGTAATCAACCATATGTAAAAAAGACAGCTAGTGGGAAGTTGTTTTCATAGCATAGGGAGCTCAGCCTGTTGCTCTGTGACAACTTAGAGGGGTGGGGTGGGAGGGTAGGAGAGTTTCAAGAGGGAGGGGACATGTGAATACCTATGGCTAATTCAGATTGATGCATGGCAGAAACCAACACAACATTGTAAAGCAATTGTCCTCCAATTAAAAATAAATTTTAAAAAGTAATCAATGCTAGACTGAGAAAAATTCTGATTTTATAATCAGTGTCTGCCTCATAAACATTAGACCACACATTTCCTATCAATTATGAGCTAGTTGTTTTAAGGCACTAATCTAAGTGATTTTTTTCAATTTAATTACCGTTTTACTGGCTTTGCTGCTGCTGCTGCTAAGTTGCTTCAGTCTTGTCCGACTCTGTGCAACCCCATAGACGGCAGCCCACCAGGCTTCCCCGTCCCTGGGATTCTCCAGGCAAGAACCCTGGAGTGGGTTGCCATTTCCTTCTCCAATGCATGAAAATGAAAAATTGAAAGTGAAGTCGCTCAGTTGTATCCAACTCTTCTCGACCCCGTGGACTGCAGCCTACCAGGCTCCTCCATCCATGGAATTTTCCAGGCAAGAGTACTGGAGTGGGGTGCCATTGCCTTCTCGTGGCTGGTACCAAGTTTGAAGTAATGGCAGAAAGGCTCTGGACCATGTAAAATGGGAGAAACACCCAGAGCATCTCACAACTGTTGAGTATTTGCCATGTACAAGTAAGCATGTTTAATTTAACTCTCCTAGAATTCTCCATGACAGTATTTGCTGTTATGACTCCTAGTTTACAGATGAGGAAACTGAGCAGGTGTGTGCTGGTAAATAGTGATAAGCACACTGACAAAGAACTAATCTCAAAAATATACAAGCAGCTGCCACAGCTCAATTCCAAAAAAATAAACAACCCAATCAAAAAATGGGCCAAAGAACTAAACAGACATTTCTCCAAAGAAGACATACAGATGGCTAACAAACACATGAAAAGATGCTCAACGTCACTCATTATCAGAGAAATGCAAATCAAAACCACAGTGAAGTACCATCTCACACCGGTCAGAATGGCTGCTATCAAAAAGTTTACAAGCAATAAACATTGGAGAGGGTGTGGAGAAAAGGGAACCCTCTTACACTGTTGGTGGGAATGCAAACTAGTACAGCCACTATGGAGAACAGTGTGGAGATTCCTTAAAAAACTGGAAATAGAACTGCCATATGACCCAGCAATCCCACTGCTGGGCATACACACTGAGGAAGCCAGAATTGAAAGAGACACATGTACCCCAATGTTCATCGCAGCACTGTTTGTAATAGCCAGGACATGGAAGCAACCTAGATGTCCATCAGCAGACGAATGGATAAGAAAGCTGTGGTACATACACACAATGGAATATTACTCAGCTATTAAAAAGAATGCATTTGAATCAGTTCTAATGAGATGGATGAAACTGGAGCCTATTATACAGAGTGAAGTAAGTCAGAAATAAAAACACCAATACAGTATACTAAAGCATATATATATATAATTTAGAAAGATGGTAACAATGACCCTATATGCAAGACACAGATGTATAGAACAGTCTTTTGGACTCTGTGGAAGAGGGTGAGGGTGGGATGATTTGAGAGAATGGCATTGAAACATGTATATTATCATATGTGAAACGGATTGCCAGTCCAGGTTCAATGCATGAGACAGGGTGCTCAGGGCTGGTGCACTGGGATGACCCCAGAGGGATGTGATGGGGAAGGAGGTGGGAGGGGGGTTCAGGATGATGAACACATGTCCACCCATGGCTGATTCATGTCAATGTATGGCAAAAATCACTACAATATTGTAAAGTATAGCCTCCAATTAAATTAATTAAATTAAAAAAATAGTAACAAGCAGGTTAGGGAAGGGGGCAGGTATGGATTTATAGATTCTGTCCATTTTCATGGTGTTAATGCTTCCATCAAAGTTGATGTCAAGTTACCAATATACCAACAGGCTTGCGATGTTCCTGAAAATTTAACAATTGGCTGTCATCAGCCAATCAACTCACTTGCTCAAGATCAGCGAACACGATCAGTAAGTGGAAGAGCTATGATTCGAACCCAGGAAGTCTGACTTCACACTGTGTTCTCAACCACTGTGTTAGCCTGTTTTTAGAAGGAATAATTCACAAGTGTTAAAGGGGGACAGGAAAAGGACCCTACTGTCCCCAGAGCTGCACTTGAGCCAGAGGCACAATTAGGAGTGAAGAAGTGCCTGATGGCTCAAACTAAAGACTTCAGTAAGAAAAGGAAAGAAAAAAATGATGCTATATATTTTGTTTCTTTTTTCTTTTTTTTTTTCATGAAAATGCTCTGTTCCAGAGGGCTCCTTAGATGGTGGGGCAGACAATTAAGTTGCCTTTACTTGTGGAGTCTGCTAAGACTTGAAAAATAAGTAGGAATTAGCCAGGTCGCAAAGCTGTAGAAACGAGAGCTGGCCGAGAACCCAACAAATGCAGAAGCAAGAGTCCAAGGAGGGAGGGAGTGTCTACAGGTAGTTATGTGGGTGTTTTTTATCAACAGGTAGTTATACGGTTTTTTTTTTTAAGATTTTTTTTTGACGTGGATAATTTTAAAGTCTTTATTGAATTTATTACAATATTGTTTCTGTTTTATGTTTTGGTTTTTTGGCCCAGAGACATGTGTGATCATAACTCCCTGATCAGGGATCGAAGCTGCACCCCCTGCATTGGGAAGGTGAAGTTTCAACCACTGGTCCACCAGGGAAGTCCCAGCAGGCAGTTCTGGAGCCCTGGAGGAGTTATAAGCAAGGAAGTGGCCAACAGGGAGCTGAGGGAGGGTGGGGCTGAGGGGCCTGGTCGACTGAGGCTGGGGTGTGAATTTTTTGCTGAGGGCATCAGAGAGCCACTGAGAGTTTGGGGAAGGGGGTTGAATCTATCTGATTTGCATTCTGGACTCTCCCGGCCACCATAGTAAGGGGAAAGGACTGAAAAATCATGTCAGTATTCCCCCCTGACCTGACCTCCATTTTCTCTATCTTCCATTTCAGTTGATCTTTGTTAGTGCAGCTGCCGAGGAACCATGGAGCCAGACACATGGACCCATGGTGGAGCACGTGACCCTCCAGATGGCCCTGAGCTCACATGTCTTCAGGGAGCAGACAGTCCTGTTACCAGGAGGAAGCAAGTGGGTGGAAAGTGGAGAGAGAAAGAAGCAAAGTGCCCAGGACCTTTTCAGGTGTTTTCCATGTTTGGGGAGACGTGGAGGGGAGGCTGTGAGCAGGTTGTGCGGTGAGGTAGGTGATGCAGGTAAGGTGGGGATGCGCACGCACAGGATGTCTGCAATGCTCTTTCTTACCAGCCTGCCAGGTGAGCTTCCCTCAGGCCTGGGAGGCCAGGGTGGCCTCCAGCGGGGAGTGGAGTTCTCACAAATCAAAGACAAACCCCAGAGCAAGAAGGTTGTCTAAAGGGGCTCAGCGGAGATGCCAAGAAAGATCCAAAGGACCTTGAAAGCAGACAGACAAGTGGGAGAATCAGGAAGGTGGGAACTGCTCATCCCCGTGGTGGGGAACCTTAGAGTGAAGACTGCTTTTGTGTGTCTTGTCGTTGTTTAGTCGCGAAGTCATGTCAGACTCACAAATCCGTAGGCTGTACCCCACCAGACTCCTCTGTCCATGGGGTTTCCCAAGCAAGAATACTGGAGTGGGTTGCCATTTCCTTCTCCACAGATGTACGTGTGTATGTGTTAAAAAACAAAACAGAAGTTTAACCTCAACAATTTTTAAGTATACGCTATAGCATGTTATATGCATGTTCTGTTGTTCATCAGACCTCTAGAACTTTTTCATCTTGCATGGCTAACATTCTATATTCCTGATTCCCCTTGGCCTCCCCAGCCCCCAGCAGTCCCCATTTACTTCCTGTTTCTTTTTTTTTTTTTTTTTAATCTTTTTGGTAGTTATTTTCATTGTATTTATTTATTTGGCTGCCCCGGGTCTTGTTGCACCATGTGGGATCTTCAGTTGACATGTGGGATCTTTAGCTGCGGCATGTGGGATCTAGTTCCCTGACCAAGAACTGAACCCAGCCACCCTGCATTAGGAGCAGGGAGTCTTAGCCACTAGACCACAGGAAGTCCCTAGTTCTTGTTTCTGTGACTTTGATTCGTTTAGATATGCATCATAGAAGTGGAATCCTACAGTTCTAGCGTGCCTGGCTTATTTCATTTAGCATGATGTCCTCAAAGTTCATCTGTGTTGTGGTATAGGACAGCATTTCCTTCTGTTTTAAGGTTGAATAATATTCCATTGTATGGGCATAACTTTGTTTATCCATTCATCCCTCCATGGACATAAGGTTACTTCTACCGCTTTGCAACTGTAAATAGTACTTCAATGACAAGGGTGTCAAGACTCCTCTTATAAAGACTCTAGGCATCTGGCAGAGTGAGCTGTCAAGATTACTATTATAATCACAATACTATATACTGTATTAATTACTATATATACAATACTGTGTACTGTATTATTACTATATATACAATACTGTGTACTGTATTATTACTATATATACAATACTGTGTACTGTATTATTACTATATATACAATACTGTGTACTGTATTATTACTATATATACAATACTGTGTACTGTATTATTACTATATATACAATACTGTGTACTGTATTATTACTATATACACAATACTGTGTACTGTATTATTACTATATATACAACACTGTGTACTGTATTATTACTATATATACAACACTGTGTACTGTATTATTACTATATACACACAATACTGTATACTGTATTATTACTATATACACAATACTGTGTACTGTATTATTACTATATACACAATACTGTGTACTGTATTATTACTATATATACAATACTGTGTACTGTATTATTACTATATATACACTACTGTGTACTGTATTATTACTATATATACACAATACTGTGTACTGTATTATTACTATATATACACAATACTGTGTACTGTATTATTACTAATATACACAATACTGTTACTGTATTATTACTAATATACACAATACTGTGTACTGTATTATTACTATATATACACAATACTGTGTACTGTATTATTACTAATATTACTGTGTACTGTATTATTACTATATATACACTACTGTGTACTGTATTATTACTATATATACACAATACTGTGTACTGTATTTATTACTGTGTACTGTATTATACAATACTGTGTACTGTATTATTACTAATATACACAATACTGTGTACTGTATTATTACTATATATACACAATACTGTGTACTGTATTATTACTATATATACAATACTGTGTACTGTATTATTACTATATATACAATACTGTGTACTGTATTATTACTATATATACAATACTGTGTACTGTATTATTACTATATACACACAATACTGTGTACTGTATTATTACTATATACACAATACTGTGTACTGTATTATTACTAATATACACAATACTGTGTACTGTATTATTACTAATATACACAATACTGTGTACTGTATTATTACTATATATACAATACTGTGTACTGTATTATTACTATATATACACAATACTGTGTACTGTATTATTACTATATATACACAATACTGTATACTATATTATTACTATATATACACAATACTGTGTACTGTATTATTACTAATATACACAATACTGTGTACTGTATTATTATATATATACAATACTGTGTACTGTATTATTACTATATATACACAATACTGTGTACTGTATTATTACTAATATACACAATACTGTGTACTGTATTATTAATATACACAATACTGTGTACTGTATTATTACTATATATACACTACTGTGTACTGTATTATTACTATATATACACAATACTGTGTACTGTATTATTACTATATACACAATACTGTGTACTGTATTATTACTATATATACACTACTGTGTACTGTATTATTACTATATATACACAATACTGTGTACTGTATTATTACTATATATACACAATACTGTATACTATATTATTACTATATATACAATACTGTGTACTGTATTACTATATATACAATACTGTGTACTGTATTATTATATATATACAATACTGTGTACTGTATTATTACTATATATACACAATACTGTGTACTGTATTATTACTATATATACACAATACTGTGTACTGTATTATTACTATATATACAATACTGTGTACTGTATTATTACTATATATACACAATACTGTGTACTGTATTATTACTATATATACACAATACTGTATACTATATTATTACTATATATACACTGTGTACTGTATTACTATATATACAATACTGTATACTGTATTATTACTATATATACAATACTGTGTACTGTATTATTACTATATATACAACACTGTGTACTGTATTATTACTATATATACAACACTGTGTACTGTATTATTACTATATACACACAATACTGTATACTGTATTATTACTATATACACAATACTGTGTACTGTATTATTTATATATACACAATACTGTGTACTGTATTATTACTATATACACAATACTGTGTACTGTATTATTACTATATATACACTACTGTGTACTGTATTATTACTATATATACACAATACTGTGTACTGTATTATTACTATATACACAATACTGTGTACTGTATTATTACTATATATACACTACTGTGTACTGTATTATTACTATATATACACAATACTGTGTACTGTATTATTACTATATATACAATACTGTGTACTGTATTATTACTATATATACAATACTGTGTACTGTATTATTACTATATATACAATACTGTGTACTGTATTATTACTATATATACAATACTGTGTACTGTATTATTACTATATATACAATACTGTGTACTGTATTATTACTATATATACAATACTGTGTACTGTATTATTACTATATATACAATACTGTGTACTGTATTAATTGTAATTATACCAGAGTGCTTTATCACTTTTGTTTTTTACCATGGTCCACAAAAAGAAACATATTTTATATCACAACTCAGGACACACATAGTGCTATGGTTTAAAATCTTTGTGGGACCCAGAATTCATATGTTGAAATCCTGACCCCCAAAGAGGATAGGGTGCGGACCTTTAGGAGGTACTTAAGTCTTGAGGGTGGAACACTTGTGAATGGGATTAGTACCCCTATAAAAGGGGCTCCAGAGAAATCCCTAACCCCTTCCACCATGTGAAGACACAGCAAAAAGGAACCGGCTTTATTTTTAGTTTTTTAAGGAACCTTCATACTGTTCTCCACAGTAGCTGTAACAATTTACATTCCCATCAACAGTGCAAGAGGGTTCCCTTTTCTCCACATCCTCTCCAGCATTTATTGTTTGTGTATAACACAGGGAACTCTACTCAGCGCTCTGGGGTGACCTAAATGGTAAAGGAATCCGATAAAGAGGGGATATATGTATACGAAAAGCTGATTCACTTTACTATACAGTGACTATATACAAAGCTAACACAGCATTGTAAAGCAACTAGACTGTCATAAAAATTAAGGGAGAAAAAAGGCACTAGGAATGAGAAAATGAACCCTCATCCAACCACGCTGGCACCCTGATCTTGGATTTCCCAGCCTCTAGAATTATGAGAAATAAGTTTCTATTGATTACAAGCTGCAAGGAGATTCAACCAGTCCATTCTGAAGGAGATCAGCCCTGGGATTTCTTTGGAAGGAATGATGCTAAAGCTGAAACTCCAGTACTTTGGCCACCGCATGCCAAGAGTTGACTCATTGGGAAAGACTCTGATGCTGGGAGGGATTGGGGGCAAGAGGAGAAGGGGACGATAGAGGATGAGATGGCTGGATGGCATCACTGACTCGATGAATGTGAGTCTGGATGAACTCTGGGAATTGGTGATGGACAGGGAGGCCTGGCGTGCTGCAATTCATGGGGTCACAAAGAGTCAGACATGACTGAGCGACTGAACTGAACTGAACTTGGACAAGTTTGTTCCACCAACTGAGGGTGCTCCCCTGTCACTCCTCCCCCGTGCGGGAGAGGGTCCCTTCCTCCCTTCTTCCTCCCAGGAACAGATGCCTCCCTTTTCGTGTTCCACACAAAGTAGCGCTGTTAGTTTCTTTCAGTTCAAGGCACCAGTTCACCTACAGGTGCTGGAGTTCTCCCTTGAAAGGGAGTATCATAGTATCTACCCAATAAAACTGTGCCTCTTGTGACCTGCTAGGAAATTAAGATTTCCTCCCTGGCATTACACATATGCACAATCACAGGCATCTATTACTCTACTGGATTGCCAGCAACTTGAGAATAGGAATTTGGAGAAGTCAGTAAATGTTGAATTGGTACAGGAATTCCCTAGTTAACTGAGGAAATGGTATTAGCCCCATTTTATAAATTAGGAAATGACAGTTTGCAGAGACTAAGTGATTATTACTTCTGAGGTTCTTGGACCCTTTACTCAATAGAAATTGATAAGAGGCCAGCAGAGGAATTCAGGCGAGGCATTCTGGGGACTTGAGCTGTAGCAAGAGGGAGTGAAAACAAGTAACAGGTGCCCTTGTTGGAGCTTAGGGAGTGGGTTGATTTCTGAAATGGAGTGAAGGTTGGGGTGGGTCCTTAAATGGAGTGAGGGTGGGGGCGGGCCCAGGGGTGGGGCTGGAGGTGTGGCTTAGGTGGTCTGCCCACCCCGCTGGTAGTGCTGTGTGCAGGGGTCATGTGCAGTTCCCTGCTTTCACTCCAGATTCCTCAGAAATGGCAGTTGGGTTTTTGGTGATTTTGTGTTTTCTTACTCATAATTTGCCACAACTGGGCATGCATGCAGTTATTTTTAGTCCCCTGTAGTTTCTTTGTATTTTGTTGTTCAAGGAAATGTTTGTCCAGGTGACAAAGAATCCCAGGTTTTAGGTGCCAGCTTGTCTCAGGACCACTCTACTGACGATCTGAGAGCTAGCCTTCAAACACAAGCCCACGGAGGCAGGATGCATCTGCATCAGACTCACAAATCCGTTCTTCCCCCGGCCCCCTGCTGAAGCGGCCCAGGAATGAACCAAAGGAGGTGAAACATCAAGCTTGGACCTCACCATTTCTGAGATGCATGTCTTAGTCCGTGAGTTTGCTGTTTCAGACTCAGCCAAAGCAAAAAGGCTTCGGAAAAGATTAACAAAATGCTCCTGATTCTATTTCCATTTCATGTCTGAGCTTGTTGGGGACATCTCATCTGTAAGACAGTTCTATTTGTTGAATTTAATGCGTGCCCTTGGTCACGACAGCAACGTGTGCGTTGGTCCTTTTCAGACAAGGGTGCTCTACTTTGTCCCTGGATGAGACAGTGGGAAGAGAGCACCTACACAAACATCCTCAAGGACTTAGACCAGTTGTGCTGGCTGTTTACAAAACCAAAAGCTTCTGTTCTTACTGTAGTAATATTACAAAAATGTGCTCAAAATCGTTGGTTTAGACCAGTGTATAGAATGATATATAGAGTAATACAGAATCCTCTAAGTGGTTTAGCAGACTAATAAGTGAAATTTATGGGCTGAAATTAAACAGAGGAATTGTTCAATTCCTAAGTGGACCACACAGCAACATATGGTTGTGTGAAAGTGCCTTTGTGATGAGAATGAAGCAATCCAGAGGAGTTGATGATTGGATGTGGGCCACTCTGTCTTCTCCCAAAGTATCTGATAATCTATTAAACGCTTCTCGCATGATGACAGTGACAGAAAAGAGCCTGTGGTTAAAAGCTGGATAAAACATCGAAGAACTATTTAACTGCTCTGAATTCTGTCAAAGCCTCAGAATTGTTCCTCTGATGCTTTATTCCTCAGTCTAGTTAATGCCGTAAGAACTCATCACAATGAGAGATCTCATCTGGACCCATCAATCTCAGTTCCAGGAAAGAACCTCTGCTCATGTGCATAAGGATAAGTACAGTAAGATGTTCACAGCATGCACACTGTCCTGTTGACTCTGCGACTCCGCAGGGAAGCACTTCAAAGCAGCCGCACAGCTCAGGAGTTAGGATAAACACTCTGATGTGAGAGATACATCTGGGTTTGAATCTTAGTTCTGCTACTTATCCCCTGGGTGACCCTGAGTGGGTTAGCTAGCCTCTCTGTGTCTCAGTTTCCTCATTTGTAAAATGAAGGTGGAAATGATGCAACCTTTGAGGATACATGAATGAGAATTTGTAAAGCACTTAGAACCGTGCCTAGCAGATTGTGACTCTTGTATATATGTCCATCCCATGGGGAAATGCCAAAATAAACTGTGACATAGTCATCCAGCGGTGCAATTTCATAATAAACAGAAGCCCAAGTGAATGAATTAGGTCCACATATATCAAATAAGGCCTTGAAGATAGAACATTGAGTGAGAAGAGCAAGTTATAGAACAGTAATTAAAATATGCTGTTTTGGTAGATTTGAAAAGCAAAACAGTATGACATATTTTGATGGACACACACACACAGACAGTTAAAGTGTAAAAACGTGAGCCAGGGCTTCCCTGGTGCTCCAGTGATTAAGAATCTGCCTTGCAATGCAAGGGACCTGAGTTCAATCCCCAGTCTGGGCAGATCCCACATGCCTGGGAGCAACCACGCACATTCACCGCAACTAGACAAAGCCCAAGTGCAGCAGCAAGGACCCAGCACAGCCAAAAACAAGCAAATAAATAAACCTTAAAAAAAAAAAAAAAAAAAAAAAGCGTGAGCCAGAGGCTATTCCCCAAATACACTATTTTGGATAACTCTGAGCAGGGAACAAGGAAGCTGCAACTCTGGGACTTCTTGGAGGTCCAGTGGTTAAGACTCCATGCTTCCACGCTGCAGGGGGTCGATCCCTGGTCAGGGAACTAAGATCCCACATGCTGTGGGGAGCTGCCAACAAATGAAAACAAGCTTCAGTTCTGCATGCAACAAAGTTAGCATCCGGTGGGACAGAGGTTTTCAAACTCATGTGGGTGAGTGGGCTGCTTTGGAGGTGGTCCTGAGTCCGCTATATGTGAAACTGTTTAACTCAGAATGGAACTTGAGCCCATGTGCTGGTATTCGAATCCAGACAAAACCCTCCTTGGGAATTGAACCCATGATCTTTCAATTAGAATCACTCCGCTGGTGTCTGGACTTACTGAGGCTCAGGTCCTTTGCATCTCATCACAGAAAGAATTCAGTGAGAGAGAAAGTGATAGGTAAAAAATGGATTTTATTCAGAGAGAAACACAGTCTACAAACAGAGTGTAGGCCATGGCAGAGGGCAAGTGTGGGGGCCTCGAAATGTGGTGTGGTTAGCTTTTATGGGCTGGGTCATTTCATAGGCTAATGAGTGGGCAGATTATGCCAACTGTTTGGGGGAAGGGGGTGGAGATTTCCAGGGGTTGGCCCACTGCCCACATTTTGGTCTTTGAAGGCCGACCTTGGATCTGTCATGGCGCCTCTGACTGTGCCACTTAGCTCATCAGTGTGTTACAATGAGCCTATAATGAGGATGAAGGTCTAGACAAGTTGACTTGTCTGCCATCTTGGACCCATTTGGTTCTAAGCAGCTTATGTTGTGCTCTGGGGCCATGTCTTTCTTTCAAAGGTTGTGCCCAGCCCCCTTCCCCCCTATTTCTTATGGATTTGCATGTCACCTAAGGTCCCCGCCCGCAAGACCTCTGCCTAAGCACCCTGCATCATGTTTATCTTTTCACCGTTAGACCCCAGGGCTTGCCTCAGTGTCTGACTCTCAGCATCTACTTCATCATTTGTTGAATTAAATTTTAAAACAGGACATTTGGGCTTTTTAATTTTTTTTTTTTTTTGCTGAAGTATAGTTGATTTACAATGTTGATTTAATTTCTGCTGTACAGCAAAGAGATTCAGTTATATATATATATATATATATTATTTTTAAAATATTCTTTTCCATTGTGGTTTATCACCAGATATTGAATATAGTTCCCTGTGCTATACAGTAGGCCCTTGTTTTTTATCCATTCTATATATGTATAGCAAAACATTTTTGTAAAATGTTTGAACCATTCGAATGTCAAGACATTTATAAACATGTAGTATAATCAAGTAGAAAGGTACTGCTACTGCTAAGTCACTTTAGTCGTGTCCGACTCTGTGTGACCCCATAGACGGCAGCCACCAGGCTCCCCCATCCCTGGGATTCTCCAGGCAAGAACACTGGAGTGGGTTGCCATTTCCTTCTCCAATGCAGGAAAGTGAAAAGTGAAAGTGAAGTCACTCCGTAAGTGTCCAGCTCTTCGTGACCCCATGGACTGCAGCCTACCAGGCTCCTCCATCCATGGGATTTTCCAGGCAAGAGTACTGGAGTGGGGTGCCATTGCCTTCTCCAGAAGTAGAAAGGTAACTTACACTAAAAGAGCTGAGTTAGCTGTGTGATGGGTTAATCAACAAAGGAGGGAGTGGTCGAGATGATGAAGGGTATCACAGCACAGTGGCTTTCCAGTCATCACACAGACATGAAAGGCAGTGCTGAGAATTAAGCGCTGAGATGATAGAGGTGCCATTGAGGCGATTCTGAACTGTAGACGCTTCATCACTTCAAAGTTATATGATAAACATAAGGCACACATTCAGATAGCTCACCCCCACCACAATCTCACATCCTTCTGGCTTGTCACTCACTCACAGCCATATCCTTCCCTCTTCTCCATCCCCTCAGAGGCCTCTAGCACACAGATCCCTCACTTCCTCCCACTCACATACCCCTTTATTTTCCTCCTTTCTGTCCCTCATCAAGTTAGTGTCCACAATCCAACTCTAAGAGTTAGATCCTCTGAAAGGATCTTCAACCTACATCTTGCCAACTCCCTAGATCCCCTTACCCTGTTTTCTTTGAGCCCTCCTGGTGGAACCCCAATCCTGGATAAACGCATCTTAATTTTAAGGTGTCCTTCACCCTCAGGTTGCTGATCTGTGGAAGAAACTCACAAAACACGATGTGCCTCAGGAAATGATTCTGACGCAGTAGTCAACACCACGCAGACAATCTGGAAGCCACAGAGCAGAAAGCCCCGCACAGCACATCAGGGAGTTTGCATCACGTGGGTTAACAGATCAACCTAACACATTATTGACGGGGGAAACTAATGCCTGTGGCCAGCGATGCGTTATGTAAGTGAACATTGATGCGTCTCCAGTCAAGACATATTAATACATCTCTAGTCGGCAAGTTGTTAAAAGACTCAGGAAGTAGCGAGGGGAAAGGCAGAGGGCAGGTCAGCACGCTCAGAATGGGGTGCAGGCAGGGCAGGACTCTGTGTTCTGCATGTTTGGCTGTCTTGTTTCTCCCCCTGCCACACCAACTTCCTCAATGATGATGAGGACCAGAGGAGGGGTTGGACAGGAGGGCCAGTATCTCCCCATCAGAGAGCCTCAGGGCAGCACCCCAGCCAGAGGGGCTCACCAACAGCCTGATCATCCTCCATGCCTTTCACCCGCATCTGGGGTGAGCTGCATATGCGGGGCAGTGTAGATGACACCAGGTATGGCCAGGGCAGGAATGGCGGTGCCATCAACCTGGGGGTGGCAGGACTCATGTCTTATGAATACGTACGGTCTGGTTTGGTGTTCCCAGCCCTTCTGTGTAGACTGACACTCTCCTTTGCTCCATCCTTTTGATTTATACACATGTGTATAAATGTGTATAAAGCACACACATGTGCTTTATTTATCCTATCTTTGACATGTCTTACAGATTGATTACTTAAAACGTTATGTAATTTCCGCCTCTGCATCACAAGTTCATTGCTTGTTATCCATCCCAGTTGCTTTTCTTGTTTCCTATACAGCAGAATTGAATTTCCTTGTGTAATATATATATTTTTTAAGTTTAATGATTTTTTAAAGTCTTCTAAAAACTTAGCATTTATTGATTTTTGGCTGTGTTGGGTCTGCACTGCTGTGATGGGCTTTCTCTGGTTGCGGCAAGCGGGGGCTAATCTCCAGTGGTGGTGCATGGGCCTCTCATTGCGCTGACTTCTCTGTTGCAGAGTATGGACTTAGTTGCCCCTCAGCATGTGGGATCTTCCTGGACCAGGGACCGAACCCGTGTCCCCTGCATTGTCAGATGGATTCTTAACCATTGGACCACCAGGGAGGTTCTGTAATACTTTAAACATCTATATTTCTGGGATGCTCCTCCCTTGCCCTGGCTTCATCAGGCTAGCTCCTTCCTCTGCCAGCCTTTCCTCATGCTCTTTGCATGGTCACACCCTCTTCCTGGAGGCTCAAAGGCAACGTGTCCTTCCTCTGTGGTGACCCTGATTGTCCTTTCCTCCATGAAGGCAGGAGCCATGTCTGGCTCAAACTTTGCTGGATCCAGGCACATAATATTTGTTAAATGACCGAAAAGGAGTTAAACCTCGCCAGGCATATACACAGGCAGAATTACAACTGAGTCTCTGTTCTCTTTCCTATTTGAATTTATGTCTTATCACTTTCGCATTTCTGGTGTGCATGAGCTGTGCTTGCAAACTCTACAAAACATTCCACCTTTTCCTCTGATGACCTAAAACTTGGATTGAACTCTCGTACTAATTCCAGGAATCACACCTCCTCTGCAAGGCCTTCCTTAACTTTTCCAAGGTTGGTGTATTCCAATAGCACCTGGGTTTCCTTTACCTCTGGTGCTAATCACAGTATTTTGTGACTGCTCTTTGTTTGCTGGGGTTTATTATTGATTTGGCTGCACCAACTCTTAGTTGAAGCATGTGGGCTCTTTTCACGGTGGCAAGCAGACTCTTAGTTGCTTCTGTGGGATCTAGTTCCCTGACCAGGGATCGAACCTTGGCCCCCTGCACTGGGAGCATGGAGTCTTAGCCACTGGACCACCGGGAAGTCCCTGTGATCATTTATTAGTCCATCTCTCCATTAGTCTTTGCCTTGCCAGTCTTTCAGCTCAGTGCCTTTTACTCAGCAGATGGCTGGGTCAGTGTTTGTGGAGGAAGGAGCAGAGGCAGGCCTAGGCATCAAGCCTTCCTTCTCTTGGGCTTCACCATGATCCTATTTGCCTTCAGTGGTCCATCCTCTCCTGAGCAGAAGGCACCCCAGCCCGGCCTTGTCCCTCCAAACCCGTGGCAGCTCAAGAGAAGCCCAAGTAGAGGAAGGGAACAGTGGCCCTCTCCCTTCTCCAGCCCAACACTCCTTCCCCCGGAGCACCCTGGCATGTGTCCTCCAGAAGCTCCCATCTTCCGTTGAATCGTATCAGAGCTCCTCCTGGAGTGTAAAGTGAGTGGTCGGGGGAGTCCTTTCTGTCCTCTTTGATACCAGATCAAAGAGAAGAGAATCCGGGAGCGTCCATTAATTCAGGGAGCAGATACTCACCATCAACCTCTTTATAATGCCATTTGATAAATGGCTGTTATAGCAGAGAAGTGATTTTCGTCATTGTCATTTGTCTATTTTTAGACCAAGGAGTTCATCTGACATTGCAGAGGCCTCTGCGCTGTGTGAATCTCACTGTCCCACTGTTTATAGCTTTGCAAATGAGGAGTGGCCAGCGCCTTCAGACCACGCTCTCTTTGGACCACTCCCCCACCCCGATCCCTTCGCTCGTAGAGAACAAGGGCATTTTATTAGCCTGACCTTGACTGACTCAGGAGGTATAGGGGCTGCTCTTGCTTCTCTGAGAAGTTACTTGTTTTTCCCAGTTGTCTGCATCCATGCCCTTTGCGTGTGGCTTCACAGCTCCCCCTGCTGGAGGTGGCGAGTATTTCAACACACACTGGGCGTGGCCTGTGGGAGGCAGTGACCTAACACGTCTGCGCCTCAAACTTAAGAAACCTCACCTGTGCTTCTGACTGTGCCATAAAAAGGGACTGGTAGTGGCTGTCCCTTCAGCATGAATCCCAGAACCAGGCAAGCAAAGTAGAGCCACTCCATCCAATTCACAATCTACAGCTGTCACCCTCCTGACTTGCAGATCCATGAACGAGAGTGAGCACTGAGCTGTGGTGTGGTTTCTTATGCAGCAGTCACTGACTGACACAGCTCTCTACCCTCTGTTTCTCTAGCCTCCTAGAAGAAAGGAAACCAACATTTCTAGGCACCTGCAGAGCGTTTTCACATACACTATTATATTTACTTTTTCAAACGTCCTATGAGGTAGGCATTCTTTGTTGCGTCCTTCAGACAAGGCAACTGAGGCTCAGAGAATGAAGTAACTCATCTGAAGTTGTGCTTTTAGTAAGTGACAGATTTAGGATTCCAAACCAGGTCTTCTGACTTCACGAGAAACCCCACTTGCACTGCCAAATCCTTTAGAGAGATCAGATGAGGTCGACAGAGCATCTGATTGCCGGCTCCATGGAAGGTAATTATAGGCTTTGTACCCCAACACTAGTCATCAGGGGAGAGAGATCTTCACCTCATTGTGTATAAATCAGAAGGAAAAACTGTTTAACAGTGTGTAAGATGGGATCAGGCACCACTGTCACAGACGAAATTCACCCTAATAGTTATGCCAATGCGGATAATGAACCCCCATGCATAATTAGCTATTTGGAATTACCCTTTTATCTTTTGAGATCAAAATATCATCCTGTCCTCTGACTCAGAATGCCTCTGATATGCTTGCTGAATTAATGTAATGTCTGTCGTTTTGGAAACCCAGTACCATCCTCCCTCCTAGCATTTGAAATTCATTTCTTACAAAATTATCACACTGCAATTCGCCATAAGGCTTCTTTGCACAGATTTTGGTCAAGAAGCTTTGAAGTAATTTTAATAGTATGCCTTAGGCGGGTAGAAAAACAATGTTGATTTTTAACCTAAACAGAACACAAAGGTATGGGAGAAAAACTTTTTCTTTGATCTCCTAAAAGCAAGATTTCTCACATATCTCCAGGTAGCAAATGAACAAGGAGGAACAAGATGAAAAAAATCAGGGCAGAGAAGGGTACAAATGAATGTCTTCTTTTGTGCATAAAACCCAAGTCACTCAAAGGGTATTAAATTATTTTGTAATTTGAGAAATATGGACAATAGCCCCCGGCGATGGCACCCCACTCCAGTACTCTTGCCTAGAAAATCCCATGGACGGAGAAGCCTGGTAGGCTGCAGTCCATGGGGTTGCGAAGAGTCGGACACAACTGAGCAACTTCACTTTGACTTTTCACTTTCATGCATTGGAGAAGGAAATGGCAACCCACTCCAGTGTTCTTGCCTGGAGAATCCCAGGGACGGGGGAACCTGGTGGGTTGCCGTCTCTGGGGTCGCACAGAGTCGGACACGATTGAAGTGACTTAGCAGCAGCAGCAGCAGCATCCACAGGGGATTATGTTCCAAGACCCCCAATTTTGGCACCCTGAAGCCACAGCTAGTACCAAACCCTATATACAGTTTATTTTTTCCTATACATACATACTTATGATAAAGTTTGATTTGTAAATTAGGCACAGTAAGACATTAACAAATGCAACCAATGTAAAACCGAATGATTATAACAATATATTGTCATAAAAGTTATAGAACTGTGGCCTCTCAAAATGTCTTTTAAAAAAATATTTTTATTTTTTTAACTGTGCTGGGTCTTAGTTATGGCACTTGAGATCGTCAATCTTCATTGTGGCATTTGAACTCTTAGGTGCATTATGAGGGATGTAGTTCCCTGACCAGGGATCAAACCCAGACCCCATGCATTGGGAGCACGAAGTCTTAATCACTGGATCACTGGGGAACTCCCCTCAAAGTATTTTACTGCAGTATACGCACCATTCTTCTGCTTGTGATGATGTGAGATGGTAAGACACCTGCATGATGAGATGAAGTGAGCTAGTAGAATTTCCTAGAATAAGGGCATTTGGGGGAGTCTTGCAGAGACAGCAGACACTTCTTATTCATTGTCAAAGCCGTTAGTGACTCTGGCTTTGCCAATTCCAGAATGGCCAAAGGATACATGTCAACATCCATGACCTCTAATGTTAACAGGGAGTTGGTATGGGGTAGACCCCTCCAGTTGAAGAAGGAAATGGCAACCCACTCCAGTGTTCTTGCCTGGAGAATCCCAGGGACGGGGAGCCTGGTGGGCTGCCGTCTATGGGGTCGCACAGAGTCGGACACGACTGAAGGGACTTAGTGGCAGCGGCAGCAGCAGCAGCAGACCCCTCCAGTACTGAGACCACCGCGCATGCAATTCAATATGGTTGATATTGTGGATGGCATTTAGCATTTCCATGAAGCTGAAGAGGAAGTGGAGGAAGTGGCAGAGCAATACAATTCATTGAGTTTAAAAAAGGCAGAGGACTCACCACCAGGTGTTGGAATTCTGGCCCTAATCCAAATATTGCAATTTTTTGTCCCCATATTCCCTTATAGGAAACTTCTTACTAAATAATTGGGATTGAGTTGTAAAGTTAAATAAAAACAAGTTATGTCCAGCCCTTTTGGGGGTTTTATTGTTTGTTTGCTTGTTTTAAAACAACGTTAGAATTTCATTTTCTTAATCTTTGTGATATATTTTCTAAGAGTTAAAGTTGTAATAGCCCCATTTTAGTTTAGCTGTCTTCATGTTTGAAGGAGAGCAGGAAACATATTTATCGACTTTACCCATATGTTTTCTTTTTTCATTAATTAACTAGTTTATTTCTTTTATTATTTTTGGCTGCACTGGGTCTTCTACTGCGTGAGAGCTTTCTCTAGTTGTCTCGAGCAGAGGCTCCTCTCCGGTTGTGGGCGTGGACTTCTCATTGCCGGGGCTTCTCTTGATGCAGAGCACAGGCTCTAAGTGCGAGGCCTCCAGTGGTCGCGGCTCCCCAGCTCAGTTGCTCCACACCATACGGAATCTTTCCAGACCAGGGATGGAACCCGTGTCCTCTGCATTGGCAGGCAGATGCTTATCCACTGTACCGCCTGGAAGGTCCACCCATATGTTTTCTTATTTCATGTTCAAAACAATTTAATGTTCAAAGTATGCCCTGTGAGTCTCATTTCACAGATTAGGAATCTGAGACCTGAAGAGGTTATATATTTTCCTTGCTCAAGGTCACATAACTCACAAATACGATTCGGTTTTGAACTCAGCTTTGATGGGCCTGCAAAGAATATTCTAATTCTGTCTTTTTCTCTTAGAGTTTTTTCTGAATTTTAAGTCTTAAATTCTTCCAAGATGACTTAAATAATGTGTGCTCTTTCACTTTATCATTTTCAACTTCTAAAATGTTTAATCTTTGGCCAACTCTTGTCTTATCTTTGATAAAAATAATTTTGATATCATTTGTAATCATTTTGAAATATTTGTAATCTCTCAATAGCCAGGTCCCCCAAGATCTATCAAAATTGGACTTGACTAAAAATTTATATGTACAAATAAGAAATGTATTCATATACCAATGCATGTACTGAATGGAACTGGTGGCATTGATAGAAATTACTCTGTATTAGGAGAGAGAAGTTCATATTTTAAAGGTCAAATGACTCACTAAGAAAACACAACTAACATATTTTATAATTGCTCAAATATTATTTCCTCTTTGAGAGGTGTTAGAGATGTTTCTTTTCACAAAAAGGTACATAGTAAATTTTCCAGAAGTAAAACCCAGTTTGAAATCTGTTTGGAGCATTTGCCTGGGGGAAATAGATGGGGAAACAGTGGAAATAGTGTCAGACTTTATTTTTGGGGGGTCCAAAATCACTGCAGATGGTGATTGCAGCCATGAAATTAAAAGACGCTTACTCCTTGGAAGAAAAGTTATGACCAACCTAGATAGCATATTCAAAAGCAGAGACATTACTTTGCCAACAAAGGTCCGTCTAGTCAAGGCTATGGTTTTTCCAGTGGTCATGTATGGATGTGAGAGTTGGACTGTGAAGAAAGCTGAGTGCCCAAGAATTGATGCTTTTGAACTGTGGTGTTGGAGAAGACTCTTGAGAGTCCCTTGGACTGCAAGGAGATCCAACCAGTCCATTCTGAAGGAGATCAGCCCTGGGATTTCTTTGGAAGGAATGATGCCAAAGCTGAAACTCCAGTACTTTGGCCACCTCATGTGAAGAATTGACTCATTGGAAAAGACTCTGAAGCTGGGAGGGACTGGGGGCAAGAGGAGAAGGAGATGACAGAGGATGAGATGGCTGGATGGCATCACTGACTCGATGGACATGAGTCTGAGTGAACTCCAGGAGTTGGTGATGGATAGGGAGGCCTGGTGTGCTGTGATTCATGGGGTCGCAAAGAGTCGGACACGACTGAGCGACTGAACTGAACTGAACTGAACTCAAAGTAACCTTTACCAATACTTAGTCGCCTTTTCCAAAAAAAAATTTTTTTAAAGCGGCAGGCTCTTTACTGCCACCTACCGGTAGAAAATGCAATCTACTGCCAAGTGCACAGAGGACTGCCTTGAATAGAGAACCCGAGCTTTGGATGGAGCTCTGTCCCTGGCAGTTCAGCTGAAGAATCCGCCTGCAATGCAGGAGGCCTCAGTTCAATTCCTGGGTCGGTAAGATCCGCTGCAGAAGAGATAACCTACCCACTCTATTCTTGGGCTTCCCTGGTGGTTCAGACGGTAAAGAATCTGCCGCAATCATGGAGACCTGCGTTCAATCCCTGGGTTGGGAAGATCCCCTGGAGGAGGACATGGCAACCCACTCCAGTATTCTTGCCTGGAGAATCCCCATGGACAGAGGAGCCTGGCAGGCTACAGTCCATGGGGCCACAAAGAGTCGGACACGACTGAATGACTAAGCACAGCATAGCACATATCTGTTTTATTACAAGTCCCAGGTTTCCTGGCATCTATCCAATTAATACTTGTCTGGTGTCCTTTTTCTCGCAAAACTCTGAAGTGGATGATAAATTATATGGTTATTACTGGGCCTTTCCATCATATGAAATACTTGAGTTAGTCTGATCTCTCCCAACTAAGTGCCCACACACATCTTTAATCTGAGCCTTCTTCCTAGCTCCCATTCTCTTTCCTGCCTTCACAATCAAGCTTCTTGAAAAAGTAATCTGTACACCATTTCTACTTTATTACATCTTATTCTTCCCTCAACTCACAGGACACTCCCTTCTGCCCTAAGTAGCTCAAAATTCTGCCACTTACAAGATCAAATCAGTAGGCACCTTTCTGTCTTTGTCTTAGTTCCAGCTGCTTTAACAAAGTACCATAGACAGAGTGGTTTATAAGCAGTAGAAGTTTATTTCTCACAGTTATGAAGACTGGAATCTGAAATCAAGGTGCCAGCATGATTGGATTTTGATGAGAACCCTCTGCCGGCTTGCAGACTGCAAATTTCTTGTTGTAGAAATTGGTAGAAGGGAATGACCTAGCTCTCTAGTCTCTTCTTATAAGGGCACTAATCTTACCATGAGGGCTCCACCCTCATGACTTTACTACCTTCCCAAGACCCCACCTCCAAATACCATCACTGTTGGGAGTGAGATTTCAGTATATGAATGTGGGGGACACATTCAACCTTTCTTTTTAACATTTATTTATTTATCTGGCTGTGTTGGGTCTTAGCTGCAGCACGCAGGATCTTCTATCTTCCTTGCCACATGCAGGACCTTTTAGTTACAGCACGTGGGATCTAGTTTCCTGACCAGGGGTTGAACCCAGGGCCCCTACACTGGGAGCTCAAAGTCTTAGCCACTGGACCCTAGGGAAGTCCCCAGTCTGTAAGTCTTTACCTTGCTTCGTATATTGACAGCACTGTTCTCAGTTGCTTGTCTTCCCTCCGCACCGCACTCCCATCTTCCGTGACACTTTCTCCTGCTCTCCTCCTGTATTCGGACTTCCTTTCAGTGTGCTTTGTAATTTCCTCTTCCTCTGCTTGTAGCTAAAACCTTGTGTCTCTATTAGACCATCCCTGGGTAATCACACATCATGGATTCTACTGCAGTCAAGTTGCTAAGGACTTCCTAACTCATCCACTCAGTCATTCATTTAGAAATATTTATGGAATGCCTACAAAGTGCCCGTCTTGGGATATGGCAGCAAACAAAATGGAGGAAAGTTCTTGCTCTGCATGGGAGAAAAAAATAAGTAGACTGGACAGTATATTAGACGGTGATAAGTGATGTAGAATAGAATAATAGAGATTAGGAGTTGGGGGAGGTTGTATTAATAATTTTCAGTGGAAGGGATGGGGAAGGCTTCCTTGAGAAGGTAGCAATTTAGCTGACTTGAAGGAAGAGAAAGAGTGAGTTATGAAGGAACTTGGAGAAAGAGCGAAGGAACACACAGTGCAAAGATCCCGAGCCAAGAATGTAGGTGTCATTCTCAAGGGAGGGCAAAGGAACACGTATGGCTCTGGAACAAAGGCAAGAGGGGGAGGGTAATAGGGATGAGGTTAGAGGACCCTGTAGGCCGTTGTGAGGACTTTAGCTTCCCTGTGAGTGAACTGATGAGCCATTGTAGGGTTTTAGGTTGAGAAGTGGGATAGTCTTATTTGTGTATTTTTGTCTTTAAGTTACTTATTTTTTTGGCTGTGCTGGGTCTTAGTTGCAGGCATGCAGGATAGTTAGTTGCGGCATGTGGGATCTAGTTCCCTGACCAGGGATCGAACCTGGGCCCCCTGTATTGGGAACCCAGAGTCTTAGCCACTGGACTACCAGGGAAGTCCCTTATTTATGTTTTAATAGACTCATTGTCTTAGATCAGGTTTCCTGGGAAACAGACTCAAACTCAGAGTGTTTACAGGAGGTTTATTGGTTATTGGAGACACCTATAATGGAATGCCTGTCTGCTCACTCATGTCTGACCTTTGCAACCCTATGGACTGTAGCCCACCAGTCTCCTCTGTCCATGGAATTTTCCAGGTAGGAATACTGGAGTGGGTTGCCCTGCCCTCCTCCAGGGGATCTTCCTGATCCAGGGATTGAACTTACATCTCCTGCATTGCAGACAGATTCTTAACTGCTGAGCCATCAGGGAAGCCCTATAAGTGTGTCAGGGAAGCCGAATTGGGCAGAGGAAGAAGATGAATTGGGATGCAGTTGCAACAAAGGCCATGGGATGGCTTTTCAGAATGATCCTAGATCTCTTTCCCATATTTAACTAGTCACTGTATGCAGGTGGCCTCCAGGGAGACAGCTGTACCCTTGGGCAAGGCAGCACCCTTCAGCTCAGGGTCAGCTGAGATTTCCAAAAGGAGATTCAGCTGAGACTCATTAGCAGTCCTCTCTCCATCCAGAAAGGGAGATCTTGATGGTGTATCACTGCATCCTCTTAGCTCCACCTGGTCTATTTAGTTCCAGTCTAGAAACATTCCTTCACCTCCTGGTTGGCCCTTGCTGCTGCAGCCTGCCTCAAAGTGCAGATGATACTCATCATCTTCCCCCTCTGATACTCCTGGTAGGTACCCCTCCCTGCCCCCGCCAGTCCATTCTCAACACAGCAGTGTGGATGATCCTGCTAAAACACAATCAGATCATGTTACGCCTCTTAAAACCATCAAGTAACTACTGTCCATTTCAGAGTGAAAGTGAGAATCCCTTTCATGATTTATATCATATTCTTGCTTGAGACTACATCTCTCATCTCATCCTGTATTCTTCTCCTCTTTATTCATTCTGCTCCCATTACACCAGCCTTCTTCCTCTTCCTTGAACACGTTTTGTAAAACAGTTTGGCAGTATCTGTTTTCCTACTCATCTTGGAGAAGCCTTAAACAAGTGGGACAATCAAAACACAAGATGCCTCAGACTGAAATGTTAAGAATTCCATCTGGTGGTGTAAAAAAAGCTGTCTTCTGCAAAGATTGTGTGATTGTTTATTATCATTTAAGCTAATTCTTAATTTAAAAGAATTCAACTATTTGCTGAAAAAAGAAAGATTCTAAAAAGAATCATTTAAATAGTACACATTACGTGAGCAGCGTGTGCCCTAGGCAAAGGCTGCCTAGTAATCCTGAAACCCTTGAAAAGAACATCTGATTAGTTTTAAAGGTTTCCCAGCTATTAGCATGGGCTTCCCAAGTGGCTCAGTGGTTAAGAATCCACCTACCAACCAGGAGATGCGGGTTCAATCCCTGGTCCAGGAAGATCCCCTGAAGAAGGAAATGGCAACCCACTCCAGAATTCTTGCTGGGAAATCCCATGGAAAGAGGAGCCTGGCAGGCTACAGTCCATGGGGTTGCAAACAGTCAGACATGACTTAGTGAATAAACAGCAGCAGTAGCAACTATAAGCCCAAAGAATTCAACTTACTGTTTAAGTGACTAAGCAAGATGGTTGCCTTAGGGTAGAAAGTGAATGAAGAGCTACAGAGAAACATTAATGATAAAGAATTAGAAGAAAAATCCACAGATTTTTGCATACACAAAATCACACATACTATTTTGGCTATTTAAAAGATTTTCAAGGGTAATTTTTACTTCATTGGTTGGCAAATAAGAACTAGACTCTATTCAAAGGATCTGAATAGACGATTTTTCCAAAGAAGACAAAAAGATGGCCAGTAGGTACCTGAAAACATGACCAATATGACTGATCATCAGGAAAATGCAAATCAAAACCACAGTGACATGTCACCTGAAACATGTTAGATGGGTATCATCAAAAAGACAAGAAATAGAAAGTGTTGGCGAGGATGAAACATTTGTGTGACTCGCTTTATTGCGATATGAGCAGTCTGAGACAGAACCCACAACATCTATGAGATATGCCTACATTGATCAGATCTTATGGTTAGAAATGTCCTAAAATATGGGAAAATGAAAATATTGATGATTTAAATTCATAAAAGTTTTAAATGTTTCATGTATCAAAAGTCATTACATTAAAAGACAATAAGAAAATTATTTTCAACAAATATACATATAAAGGGTTAATATCCTTAATATATAAAGGGCTCTTACAAATAGATTAAAGGCAAAATACACAGATAATTTACAAAAGAAATAGAAGCACCTAATAAACATAAAAATATTTAATCTCATTAATGAAAAAATACTTTGCTCCTTGAATTAGAATTTTTTTAATGCTAATGTAGGTAGGATGAGTTAGAAATGTACTTGTTAAAGGAAGACATACATGTTGATACAATGCCAGCATGAACAAAGAGCCTTAAAATAATATTTATAAAGGAAATAATCCAAAATGTGGGTGAAGTATTATGCACAGAAGTGCCAATATCATTTACTATAGGGGAAAAATGGGCATAACCTGTATGTCCAACAATAGGTGACCAGGTAGTGTAGACAAATGATTACTCAATTAAGTTATATTTTCTAAGACTACTAATTAAATATGAAAATGTTTATATGTTAGGTAAAAATAAATGGATGTAAATTTGTTATTTATAGTATAATAGCATAATTTTAATGGGAAAAAGCAATATATGATTTGTATTTGGTATGATATAATTTCTTCTCTCAAAAAAAATTAGAAAAAGGCACTTTCTTTAACCAGTGGTTAAGACTCTGAGCTTCCACTGCAGGGACATGGGTTTGATCCCTGGTTGGGGAACTAAGATCCTGCATGCTTTGTGGTACAGCAAAAAAAAAAGAAAAAAAGAATTTCTTCCTTATATTTTTCTGTATTTTCCAAACTCCCTTTTATAATTTTGTGCAACTTTTGTAGTCAGAAAAAATATTCTTCTCCAGAGCCTTCAGGATAAAATCCAAATTCCTTAGCATAGCATATAATCTGGAGAAGGCAATAGCAACCCACTCCAGTATTCTTTCCTGGAAAATCCCATGGATGGAGGAGCCTGGTAGGCTGCAATCCATGGGGTCATGAAGAGTCGGACATGACTGAGTGACTTCACTTTCACTTCTCACTTCATGCATTGGAGAAGGAAATGGCAACCCACTCCAGTGTTCTTGACTGGAGAATCCCAGGGATGGCGGAGCCTGGTGGGCTGCCGTCTATGGGGTCGCACAGAGTTGGACATGACTGAAGTGACTTAGCAGCAGCAGCAGCAGCAGCAGCATATAATCATGATCTGGCCTGGGCCTTCTCTTCACTTTCTCACCATTTCCTCGTCCAAACTTTCCTATGGTCCTACCAAATTGCTTGCATTTCCCTACTTTCCATGTCATCACTGTCTGGGGGTTGTTTTCTTGCTGTTTTGTTTATTTTTGCCTGGGATGCTCCTGAATGCCCTTCTCCCCCTCTGGCCTGGCTAACTGGCCTCTTCAAGCCCCAGCCCTTTGTTTTCAGGGGATAGCCTCCTCCGGGGCGCCTTGGGGTGGGTCCAATGCTCCTCTGTGCTGCCATCACAGTCCGTGCGTGGTTCCCTTCTCATAGCACTGCTCACCCTGAACTGCAGTCAAAGTGACCAAGCCTCCCTGGTTTGCCTCTCCCTAACTCTTACTCTCTGTTATCTTGTTCCCATCTTAGGCGAGGAGCGTCTTAACTCCACTGACTGTTCACATCATCTCCGTGTTTAACATTTTTTATTCTTCCCAGTATACAGATTGTCTCTCTCCTGACCTTTTTTTGTACCAATTTTTTTTTTCAATTTAGAAAAATACTTATTTATTTGGGGCTGCACTGGGTCTTGGGTGCAGCGTGGGGGCTTTCTCTAGTTGCGGCGAGCTGGGGCTCCTCTCCAGTCGTGGGGCCCAGGCTTCTCATCGTGGCGGCTTCTCTTGCTGTGGAGCACGGCCTCTAGGGTGCTTGGCCTCGGCAGCTGCTGCGTGCGGGCCCAGTATTTGCAGCTCACGGGCTTAGCTGCCCTGTGCCATGTGGGATCTTCCTAGACCAGGGGTCAGCTGGTGTCCCCTGCATTGCGAGGTGGATTCTTAACCAGTGAACAACAAGGGAAGCCCTTTTTTCACGGTTTTTTTTTTTAATTGAAGTATAGTTGATTTACAATGTTGCGTTAATTTCTCTTTTTAAAAAATATTTACTTATTTGGCTGCATGGGGTCTTAGTACCAGCACTCAAAATCTTCCATCTTCGTTGGGGCATGTGAACTCTAAGTTGCTGCATACAAACTCTTAGCTGTAGCATGCGGGGTCTCAGTTCTGTGGCCAGCAATCAGACCTGGGCCCCCTGCGTCTGGAGCCGGAGTCTTAGCCACTGGGCCACCAGGGAAGTCCCTGTTAATTTCCGCTGTGCAGCAGTGTGATTCAGTTACACATAAACATGCATTCTTTTTTCAGTGCTCTTTCCCATTGTAGTTTATCATCTCTATGTGCTTTACTCACTTTAGTCTTAAGTTTATCAGGTGATAAAAGATAACGAGGACGTAGAAGGGTGACTGGTCCTGTCAACAGGTCATACAGGCCACTCTCACTGTGGTGATATCTGAAGATGCTAAAAGTTACTCATATCTCTGTTATAGGCCTGCAAGACACCAGTGAAGTTTCCTCAGTAGGCTAAAGCATCTTGGTAGATGGAAGGAACATGGTGACTAGTTAATATATTAGGATGGTTTAGTTTATTCCTCCCTTTCAGTTCAGTTCAGTCGCTCAGTCGTGTCCGACTCTTTGCGACCCCATGAATCGCAGCACGCCAGGCCTCCCTATCTGAAACCAACTCCCAGAGTTCACCCAAACTCATGTCCATCAAGTCAGTGATGCCATCCAGCCATCTCATCCTCTGTCGTGCCCTTCTCCTCCTGACCCCAATCCCTCCCAGCATCAGAGTCTTTTCCAATGAGTCAACTCTTCGGAGGAGGTGGCCAAATTACTGGAGTTTCAGCTTAAGCATCATTCCTTCCAATGAACACCCAGGACTGATCTCCTTTAGGATGGACTGATTGGATCTCCTTGAGGTCCAAGGGACTCTCAAGAGTCTTCTCCAACACCACAGTTCAAAAGCATCAAATCTTCGGCGCTCAGCTTTCTTCACAGTCCAACTCTTACATCCATACATGACCACTGGAAAAACCATAGCCTTGACTAGACGGACCTTTGTTGGCAAAGTAATGTCTCTGCCTTTCAATATGTTATCTAGGTTGGTCATAACTTTCCTTCCAAGGAGTAAGCGTCTTTTAATTTCATGGCTGCAATCACCATCTGCAGTGATTTTGGAGCCCCCAAAAATAAAGTCTGACACTACTTCCACTGTTTCCCCATCTATTTCCAATGAAGTAATGGGACCAGATGTCATGATCTTAGTTTTCTGAATGTTGAGCTTTAAGCCAACTTTTTCACTCTCCTCTTTCACTTTCATCAAGAGGCTTTTTAGTTCCTCTTCACTTTCTGCCATAAGGGTGGTGTCATCTGCATATCTGAGGTTATTGATATTTCTCCCAGCAATCTTGATTCCAGCTTGTGCTTCTGCAAGTCCAGTGTTTCTCATGATGTACTCTGCATAGAAGTTAAATAAGCAGGACGACAATATACAGCCTTGATGTGCTCCTTTTCCTATTTGGAACCAGTCTGTTGTTCCGTGTCCAGTTCTAACTGTTGCTTCCTGATCTGCATACAGGTTTCTCAAGAGGCAGGTCAGGTGGTCTGGTATTCCCATGTCTTTCAAAATTTTCCACAGTTTATTGTGATCCACACAGTCAAAGGCTTTGGCATAGTCAATAAAGCAGAAATAGATGTTTTTCTGGAACTCTCTTGCTTTTTCGATGATCCAGCAGATGTTGGCAATTTGATCTCTGGTTCCTCTGCCTTTTCTAAAACCAGCTTGAATATCTGGAAGTTCATGGTTCCCGTACTGCTGAAGCCTGGCTTGGAGAATTTTAAGCATTACTTTACTAGCGTGTGAGATGAGTGCAATTGTGTGGTAGTTTGAGCATTCTTTGGCATTGCCTTTCTTTGGGATTGGAATGAAAACTGACCTTTTCCAGTCCTGTGGCCACTGCTGAGTTTTCCAAATTTGCTGGCATGTTGAGTACAGCACTTTCACAGCATCATCTTTCAGGATTTGAAAGAGCTCAACTGGAATTCCATCACCTCCTCTAGCTTTGTTCGTAGTGATGCTTTCTAAGGCCCACTTGACTTCACATTCCAGGATGTCTGGCTATAGGTGAGTGATCATACCATCGTGATTATCTTGGTCGTGAAGATCTTTTTTGTACAGTTCTTCTGTATATTCTTGCCACCTCTTCTTAATATCTTCTGCTTCTGTTAGGTCCATACCATTTCTGTCCTTTATCGAGCCCATCTTTGCATGAAATGTTCCCTTTGTATCTCTAATTTCTTGAAGAGATCTCTAGTCTTTCCCATTCTGTTTTTTTCCTCTGTTTCTTTGCACTGATCGCTGAGGAAGGCTTTCTTATCTCTCCTGGCTATTTTTTTTAGAACTCTGCATTCAGATGCTTATATCTTTCCTTTTCTCCTTTGCTTTTCGCTTCTCTTCTTTTCACAGCTATTTGTAAGTCCTCCCCAGACAGCCATTTTTCTTTTTTGCATTTCTTTTCCATGGGGATGACCTTGATCCCTGTCTCCTGTACAATGTCACGAACCTCTGTCCATAGTTCATCAGGCACTCTAGCTATCAGATCTAATCCCTTAAATCTATTCCTCACTTCCACTGTATAATCATAAGGAATTTGACTTAGATCATACCTGAATGGTCTAGTGGTTTTCCCTATTTTCTTCAATTTAAGTCTGAATTTGGCAATAAGGATTTTATGATCTGAGCCACAGTCAGCTCCCGATCTTGTTTTTGCTGACTGTATAGAGCTTCTCCATCTTTGGCTGCAAAGAATATAATCAATCTGATCAGTGTTGACCATCTGGTGATGTCCATGTGTAGAGTCTTCTCTTGTGTTGTTGGAAGAGGGTGTTTGCTATGACCAGTGCGTTCTCTTGGCAAAACTCTATCAGTCTTTGCCCTGCTTCTTTCCGTATTCCAAGGCCAAATTTGCCTGTTACCCCAGGTGTTTCTTGACTTCCTACTTTTGCATTCCAGTCCCCTATAATGAAAAGGACATCTTTTTTGGGTGTTAGTTCTAAAAGGTCTTGTAGGTCTTCATAGAACCATTCAACTTCAGCTTCTTCAGTGTTACTGGTTGGGGCGTAGACTTGGATTACTATGATATTGAATGGTTTGCCTTGGAAACGAACAGAGATCATTCTGTCGTTTTTGAGATTGCATCCAAGTACTGCATTTCAGACTCTTTTGTTGACCATGATGGCTACTCCATTTCTTCTAAGGGATTCCTGCCCACAGGAGTAGATATAATGGTCATCTGAGTTAAATTCACCCATTCCAGTCCATTTCAGTTTGCTGATTCCTAGAATGTCGAGATTCAGTCTTGCCATCTCCTTTCTGACCACTTCCAATTTGCCTTGATTCATGAACCTAACATTCCAGGTTCCTATGCAATATTGCTCTTAACAGCATCGGACCTTGCTTCTATCACCAGTAACATCCACAGCTGGATATTGTTTTTGCTTTGAGTCCATCCCTTCATTCTTTCTGGAGTTATTTCTCCACTGATCTCCAGTAGCATATTGGGCACCTACTGACCTGGGGAGTTCCTTTTTAAGTATCCTATCATTTTGCCTTTTCATACTGTTCATGGGGTTCTCAAGGCAAGAATACTGAAGTGGTTTGCCATTCCCTTCTCCAGTGGACCACATTCTGTCAGACCTCTCTACCATGCCCATCCATCTTGGGTTGCCCCATGGGCATGGCTTAGTTTCATTGCGTTAGACAAGGCTGTGGTCCTAGTGTGATTAGATTGACTAGTTTCCTGTGAGTATGGTTTCAGTGTGTCTGCCCTCTGATGCCCTCTCGCAACACCTACCATCTTACTTGATTTCTTGATTCCTCCCTTTAATGCTCACTAATTCTGAACAGCTGTTTAAATACTGCTATTTAATACTGCAATCCGCCCCATTTCAGTCCCACATTCCCAATTTCCTGTCCCTGTTCGACTTTTCATATTTTCTGTAGTGCATGCTGGTAAAATGTATTTCTTGATTATATCTATAGTCTGTCTTCTGCCCCCAGCCCCCACCATCACAGGACAGGAGCCTTTGTTTTTGTTCATAAATTTATTACAAGCGCCTACAAAAATGCCTGGCTCATAGTAGGTGCTAAGTAAGTATTTGACGAATTAATAGATCTACCTAAATTGGGGATTATACCTCTTTTGGGGTTAGCTCATTATAATTCTTTAATCACACGATGAAAATTTTAGGATTTTAAGAGAGGCATTTTACTGCCTTTCTGAAGATAAAAAAGCAGGACGCCCTTAGTAACAACCAATTGTTACTTTCTGACAATTTCCTTAATTAAAATATAGAAAGCAGGTCAGCATAATGGGGACTTTTGGTGGTTTAGTGGTTAGGACTCTGCACATCCACTGCAGGGGGCACAGGTTCAATCCCTGGTCTGGGAACTAAGATTCCATGGGTTGTGAGGAGCGACAAAAAAAAAAAAATTCTAGACATGACATTGTCTCCTTCCTTATTCTGGGACAAGGGCACACTGATATTGGTGACATATATCCAGGAGACACAATGATCACATCCTACTAATTCCATGTTTCTCACAAGGATGACAAATTGTTCTTTCTTGTCTTCAGGGCTTTTAGGGGCCATGAAGAATATGTTGGCGTCCTAAAGCCTGGAGAGTCCTGTGAACAGAGGAGCCTGGCGGACTATACTCCATAGAGTTGCAAAGAGTCAGACACGACTGAGTAACATACACACACATAAGGACTCCCCAGACTGTTTAGAATTAGAGTGTGTGTGTGTGTGTGTGTGTGTGTATGCTCAGTTGGGTGCAACTCTTTACAACCCCAAGAACTGTAGCCTGCCAGGCTCCTCTGTCCATGGAATTTTCCAGGCAAGAATATGGAGCAGGTTGCCATTTCCTCCTCCAAGGGATCTTCCTGACCCAGTGATTGAACCCATGTCTCTTGCATCTCCTGCATTGGCAGGCAGATTCATCACTGCATGACCTTAGAAACAGTAGTGTTTCTCAAATTTGCATAGTATATTGCAGTAGCCTGCATCTAAGGTGACCCTGTGGAAAATTCTTAAAAGAGATGGGAATACTAGACCACTTTACCTGTCTCTTGAGATACCTGTATGCAGGGTAAGAAGCAACAATTAGAACCAGACATGGAACAATGGACTGGTTCAAGATTGGGAAAGGAGTATGTCAAGGCTGTATATTGTCATCCTGCTTGTTTAACTTATATGCAGAGTACATCATGCAAAATGCTGGACTGGATGAAGCACAAGCTGTAATCAAGATTGCCAGGAGAAATATCAACAACCTCAGATACGTAGATATTACCACTCTAATGGCAGAAGGCGAAGAGAAATTAAAGAACCTCTTGATGAGGGTAAAGGAGAGTGAAAAGGCTGACTTAAAACTCAACATTCAGAAAACGAAGATCATGGCATTCTCGTCCCAACACTTCATGGCAAATAGATGGAGAAAAAGTGGAAACAATGATAGATTTTATTTTCTTGGGCTCCAAAATCACTGGAGACGGTGAACACAGCCATGAAATTAAAAGTAACTTGCTCCTTGGAAAAAAGCTATGACAAAACTAGACAGCATATTAAGAAGCTAAGAAGCAGAGATATCACTTTGCCAACAAAGAACCATATAGTCAAAACCTAGCACATACATGCCCACTTGGTTTTTCCAGTAGTTATGTACAGAATGTGAGAGTTGGACCATAAAGAAGGCTGAGTGCTGAAGAACTGATGCTTTCAAACTAGTGGTGCTGGAGAAGACTCTTGAGAGTCCCTTGGACAGCAAGAAGATCAAATCAGTCAATCCTAAAGGCAATCAACCCTGAATATTCACTGGAAGGACTGATGCTGAAGCTGAAGCTCCAATACTTTGACTACCTGATGTGAAGAACTGACTCATTGGAAAAGACCCTGATGGTGGGAAAGACTGAGGGCAAGAGGGGAAGAGGGTGACAGAGGATGAGATGGTTGGATGGCATCATTGACTCAATGGACATGAATTTGAGCAAACTCTGGGAGATAGTGAAGGGCAGGGAAGTCTGGCATGCTACAGTTCATGGGGTCGCAAAGAGTCAGAGACAACTTAGCAACCAAACAACAACAACAAAGGTGACCCCCAATCATCCTTGCCTCCTGGTCTCCACACTCTTATGTGGTCCCTCCCACAGTGAATCAAGGCTGGTCTGTGTGACCAATAGAATCTTGCAGAAGTGACCATGCATGTCTTCCAGCACTCATCCTAAAAGGCTCTGTGCCATCTACACTGGTCTCTCAGGTCTCCAGCTCTTAGGAAGCAAGCTGCCATGGTGTGAAGACTCTGAGGCAGCTCATTGGAAAGACCCACTTAGAACGGTCAAAAGAGAGCACCAACTTGCCAGGCATGGAAGTGAGCCACCCAGGAAGTGGGTTCTCCAGCACCAGTCAAGCCTTCAGATGACCACAGCCCCGGCTGACCTCTGCCTGCAACTTTATGGGAGATCCTGAAGCAAAATTTAGTTCCTCAATTCCTGACCCACAGAAACTGTGAGGCATAATAAATGACTGTTATCATTTTCAGAGTTTTGGAGTAATTTGTTAGGTAGCAAGAGATGACTAGTGAAGTGAAAGTCGCTCAGTCGTGTCCGACTCTTTGTGACCCCATGGACTATACACTCCATGGAATTCTCCAGGCCAGAATACTGGAGTGGGTAGCTGTCACCTTCTCCAGGGGATCTTCCAACCCAGGGATCCAACCCAGGTCTCCCTCACTGCAGGCTGATTCTTTACCAGCTGAGTCACAAGGAAAGCCCAAGAATACTGGAATGGGTAGCCTATCCTTTCTCCAGTGAATCTTCCTGACCCAGGAATTGAACTGGGTCTCCTGCATTGCAGACAGATTCTTTACCAACTGAGCTATCAGGGAAGCCCTTAACAAATAGAGATATAATAAAAAGAGACAAGTAACAAATATACAAATTCCTTTAAGATGAAAAAATTCCTTTTGATCCTGTATTAATTAAATTATTTTTATTTTACTTAAATAGTACAAACATACAGTATAAACTCCTTAGGCTTATAGCTTTTATACAACAATTAAAACAAATTTTAAACGTAATACAGACCACATTACAAAACAATCAAATACAAAGTAATTTTAATTGCTGAAGTTAAATTGCCAATCAGTGAGACTATGGTACTGACGGTGCCTAAGACCTCTTCTGGCCTGTTCAGTGACTTGAATAAATTACCCTTTATCCCTTAAGCCTGTTTGAGTGGATTTTCTGTGGCTTTCAACCAAGGCTTTTTCCAACAATATATTGGGTTGGCCAAAATGTTCCCTTGGTTAGTGAGAATGTTTAATAGAGTCCTTGGTAGAAATGAAAAACGCGTCTTTTATTTTTACTTAAACCTAAATTTTTGGTCAACCCCTTAGTTATCTTCTGTTTCCACAATTTGGGAAACCTTAAAAACAAATAATCGGAACACCATAAGCCAGGCGCTCATTTTCACCCTCTCCGTCTCAACATCGGTACCTTGACCATCTCGCCCCTTCACTCACTGCCTCAACCACGGTACTCGTGCGTTTGACCAGAGGCGAGCTGGAGGGGCCAAGTCCTCAGGCCGATGGGCAGCACCTCATCCCTAAGGAGCGCTGCAGGGGTCCTGCGCACAGGGGTCTTGGAGCCCGTGTTGTCCCGGCGCACGCACTGCAGCAGGTGTGCCTGCATCTCGTTCTACTTGCAAGTTCCCAGAGCCAGTTGGAAATCGGGGCAGTGGAATTTTACCCTCGATTGGACCGTCACTGTCGTACTCCACAATTTAACTCCTAGGCGCGATCTTAGTCATCGGAGTTCCTAGAGGACAGGACAGGGCAAAGAGCCGGGTACACGTTGCACCAGGACTAATACTGGATGATTCACAGCTGACGGCAACTGGGCTGCCTCGCCCCGATCTCTGCGCCAAGTAGACGTCAGCAAGATCCCATCGCCCACACAAGACTAGCATTCGGCAGAAGGAAGCCCTGTGTGATTTAAAGGAAGAGTCCTCCTTTCCATGCCTCTACACCTTAGGCTGTCAGCACACTTCACCTCAGCTGTGTTTCCCTCTCTGGGTAAAGGCGGTCCCGGAGTCCTGGGTGGCCCAGCACTACCACGGCTTGGCCATCAGGGGGCAGTAGGCCTCGAGGAAGGTTGCGCATGCTCAATGTGGGGCCTCGCGCTTCGCCTTTGCGACCGCCGAGTGACGGAAGCGAGTTCTTGGGATTATGGGAAATATGGTTTCTCAGCCACGGGATGATTGGTCCACTCCTTGCTTGAGCCCAGGGCGGGACTTCAACTCCCGGCTAGCTGGTGGGAGCGGGAGGGGATGCGAGAGAAGGGGCGGGGCAAGCGAGAGAAAAGGTGGGCGGGGCTGGGGGGAAGGCCCAGCGGAGTGGGCGGGGCTCCAGCCGGCTGATCCTCCGCCGCCCGCGGTCGGAGGAACGTGAGTCGCGGGCCCTGGAGCCGAGAGGAACCTAGACGGCAGCGGGCGCGAGGGCGGGTGTCCCCGGAGTGGTCGTGAGGGAGTTGGCCGCTGCCCCTGGGCCTCCCGACTTGCAGGTCCCCTCTCTCTCCACCGGGACGCGGGAGAGCCCGGCGCGCGGCGGGGGCGCGAGGTGGAGCCGGCGGGGGCGGCCAATGCGAAACTGGCTGGTGCTGCTGTGCCCGTGTGTGCTCGGGGCCGCGCTGCACCTCTGGTTGCGGCTGCGCTCCCCGCCGCCCGCCCGCGCCTCGGGGGCTGGCCCGGCAGGTGAGGACCTGGGGCCGGGCCGGGCGGCCCCGAGGCGGGGAGGGCCGGCTCCGAGACTCCTGGCGGCCTCCTCCGCGGGTCCCGGACTGGGGGGAGGGCGGCCCGACGCGAAGTTCCGCAGATGAAACAAATAACCCTCTTTATCCGCGGGGCGTTAACATCGGGCAAACTTGAGGGCGCTTCCCACATCCCCGCGTTTCTCAATGGCCACAAGGCTGGTGCACGCGACAGCAGGTCCTCCGGCTGTCCCCAGGCCTGGCCCGGGTCGCCCGGCGCCTGCCCGGGAGCAAAGCCCCGTGGGTCCTTCTGCCCCGAGCGGCAGCTGCTCAGCCCAGCGCAGGGCTACTAGGTTGCTTTTTTCCTGCGCAAGTTGTTGGTCTTATTCGGTCAAGACTTTGAGGTCTTCGGGCCAGGGATCAAGTTTGTGCGTGTTTTAAAAGGTGGCTGGGTTTTGCTTTTAAGGAATAAGTTTGCTTTAAAAATGTACTGTACTTTGTATTTTTTGAAAACTCTGATGTAAGTCTGTTGAACAAATTTAGGCATGAAGTAGGGAATGGCTCCGAGTGGAGTTGCTCCTGGGAGTTTCCTTTGCAAAGCCTGCTAATGAAACATACACGAAAGTATCGAGTTCTTTACTTATGTTAACCGTTTGCTCTAAAAGTTATTCTTTCGTGGGAAAACCTTTGTTCATGTTCGCTTCACAGCCTGATAAATAGAGTGCTTTGCCCACAGCACGGTGGATTTGCTGTTAATGAATTCCACCGCTCCTAAGACTTAAGGTTTCTTTTTTTTGTTGTCTTCTTTTTTAAGGGCTTGCCCTAGGACATATTTTAAAGAAGCCTGGAAGGCTGTTGTAAAGATGAGATAATAGTCGTTTTGGTTTTTAACTCCATTGGGAATTTTTTTCTTACCACTTCTTCCCAAGACAGTTGTTTGCTTGTGCAGTATTTTTAAGGATTAGAATTGAATATTTGCAATCCTGAGATGGCTCTGTGCCTTAACTTAGAAGTAGAAAGTATAGAAACTAATTTGGCAATCCTCAAAGCAGTCTCATTGTTATAATTGGAGTTCTTTATTCTGGTAACACTCTCTTAAAATCCTTTTCTCTTAGACAAGCTACAAGCTCTTTGAAAAGACTATTTGTGTGACCTGAATAGAATTAAGATCCTATTTAAATGATTTAATGAAAGTGCAGCATTTCAGGACATTTAACTTAACAGGTTAGGATTTTGTTTTTGTTTTCTTTTTTTAGACTTTTGTAAATGGACCTGAGGAAAAAGTGCTATATATATATAGAGAGAGAGAGCACTATATATATAGATGTGTATATATATATAAATGCTCTGTAAGATTCATTGTGTTTGTATTTTACAAGTTTTTTTTTTTTTTGGTTTGATGAGTGAGCTCTACTGGAATTTATTTTTAGAGTGTACTTGGGATATTTATGACCTAAATATCTTTTAGGGTCCATAAACAAGCAAAAACCCTGTATTCTTTTAGATGATAGCCATTCTGACAAGTGTGGAGTGATATCTCGTTGTGATTTTGATTTGCAGTTCCCTAATGATTAGGGACAGTGTTCTTGCCTGGAGAATCCCAGGGACAGGGGAGCCTGGTGGGCTGCCGTCTATGGGGTCGCAAAGAGTTGGACACGACTGAAGCGACTTAGCAGCAGCAGCAGCAGCAATGATTTAGGGATGTTGAGCATCTTTTCATGTGCCTGTTGGCCATCTGCATTTCCTCTTTGGAAAAGTGTCTCCAGTTCTTCTGCCCATTTTTTAATTAGGTTGTTTTTTGATGGTGAATTATATGAGCTGTTTATATATGTTGGATGTCAATCACTCATTGGTCATATCATTTGTAAATATTTTCTCCTATTTGGTAGATTGGCTTTTTGTTTCTGTCAGTGGTTTCCTTTGGTGTGCAAAAGCTTTTAAGTTTAACTAGATCCCATTTGTTTATTTCTGCTTTTATTTCCTTTAGGAGTTGGGTCCAAAAACATTGCTGTGATTTATGGCAAAGATGTTCTTCCTGTTTTTTCCTCAAAGAGTTTTATAGTATCTAATCTTACATTAAATTATATGTAAGATTATATACTGTGGTGTTGGAGAAGTCTCTTGAGATCCCTTGGACTGCAAGGAGATCCAACCAGTCAATCCTAAAGGAAATCAGTCCTGAATTTCATTGGAAGGACTGATGTTGAAGCTGAAACTCCAATGCTTTGGCCACCTGATACGGAAGAACTGACTCATTTGAAAAGACCCTGATGCTGGGAAAGATTAAGGGCGGGAGGAAAAGGGGATGACAGAGGATGACCAACTCGATGGACATGAGTTTGAGTAAGCTCCGGGAGTTGGTGATAGACAGGGAAGCCTGGCGTGCTGCAGTCCATGGGGTAGCAAAGAGTCACGCACGATTGAGCGACTGAACTGAATCTTACATTGGGTCTTTAATCCATTCTGAGTTTATTTTTGTTTATGGTGTTAGAGAATGTTCTAATTTTGTTCTTTTACATATAGCTGTGTGATTTTCCCAGCACCACTTACTAAAGAGATTTTTTCCCATTGTCTCATCTTGCCTCCTTTGTCATAGATTAATGGACCATAAGTGTGTGTGTTTATTTCTGGGCTCTCTGTTCCCACTGATGCGTGTGTCTGTTTTTGTCCCACTACCATACTATTTTGATCATTGTAGCTTTGTAATGTAGTCTGAAGTCAGGGAGCCTAATTCCTCCAGCTCTGTTCTTCTTTCATAAGATTGTTTTGGCTATTTGGGGTCTTTTGTGTTAAAAATTATTTGCTCCAGTTCTGTAAGTTTTATGACTTCGAATCCAACCCTCTTGATGCTTGTCTTTGTTCCTGGAGCTAGTCCCACCGTGCTCGCATTTTCTCATAGTGCTCACAGCTCCCAGCCCCAATGGCAGCCCTTTGCCCTGAGTCTGCACTGGGTCTCTCTTGTCTCTCTTATGGTACCTTCCACTCAAGTAGCCAGTCTTCCCTGGACCACTCTTGGGGGTGAGGGAGTTACCCCTTTTTTTTTTTTTTTTTAAAGTCCTGTGGGCTCACCTCAAAGTATTAAAAGTAACTTTGTAAACAACTTTTTTCTTTTTCAGAGTTAAGTTTCCCCCCTCCATTAGTTTTGATGGTGCCTTATCTGCCGTCTTGTGAGACCAGGCTAGATTAAGGAAATTAGGAAGGAGACCTTGGAAAGGGACACAGCTCTCAGTGAGGAGTTCAGTACTAGTGTGTAAGTTAACTTTGACTTTAAATGGATATTGTACATCCAGTCAAATGATAAATAGAGTATTTTAATCTAAGTGAAACCTTGGAGAGTCCTAACTGTCCCTTTTGCACTTCTGGTACTTTTGAAACTAAAAACAAAAGAAGCATCTCAATTGCTAAAATTTCCCACAAATCCTTTTCTCATTGTGTTATTACCAGTTCAAACTAAAACATTTGAGCATTTTTACATTTCAGCCCTTATCCCTTAAGCCTAAAGTGAGAGAGAAAACCCAAAAGTTCGTTAGTATTCGTCCCTGGTGTTTACATTTTAAGTTTCGTTTTTGTTCTCTTTTCTGCCTCTTTGTCTTCAGTTTCATTAAGTCATGGCAGTATTTTTCAAAAGGGAGGTTTATCTCCCCTGAATATTAAAAAAGGCTCTCTAACTTTTAGAGAGCTGACTCTGCAGATGTTTGAGAGCTGTCTCACTGCCAACTCCTGTTGTAGGTGTGGAATTTAAGCAGTAATCAAGATAATGTCCCTGCCCTCATGCAGTTTACAGTTTTGAAGGGAAGACAGAACGTAGGAAAGTAATTATTAAATGTCATAAGGGAGAGTGATAAGTGTGGTGGCAAAAATAAAGCAGCGTAAGAGGACAGAGAATGGTGTGCTGCTGTGTTAAGTAGAGTGGTCGGGGAGGTTGTTTGAGGCCACAGTTGGGCAGGAACCTGAGTGCACTGAGTCAGGTGGGTTAGTGCCTGGTGCTGTTCTAATGTGGGGCTTTCTAGGTGGTGCTGGTGGTAAAAAACCCGCCTGCCGATGCAGTAGACTTAAGCAGCGCGGGTTTGATCCCTGGGTCGGGAAGGTTCCCTGGAGGAGGGGACAATCCACTCCAGTGTTCTTGCCTGGGGAATCTGTGGAGCCTGGCGGGCTGCAGTCCATAGGGTCGCTAAGAGTCAGGCCCGACTGAAGCGACTTAGCACACAGGCACGCTGTTCTAATGACCTTGAACAGGTGAGACCTGGTCAGAGAGAACAGCTGATGAAGAGCAAGCAGCTCTTCTGTTGTGAAATCCCACACACCTGGGGTGAGGAGAGGACCGTGGAGGCATAGACAGCCATTTGAGCTGGAGAATAACGATACAGGATATCTCGGTTTTAACGTACTGCTTTTGGGTTGTGCCTTAGCAGGAATTAATTTAGCAGTTAACTTAGAAAAATGATGTGACAAAAGAAGTCTTTTCTCTCTAGGATATTTGGGAAGAAGGAAACCAAGACAGGAAAGAAGCATAGCCATTCAACAAATCCTTAGAGCGCTGGGTTTTTAGTCTCAGCTCTCAAGGTATTCATAGTTTGTTAAATGGAAACTGACATGGGGCAAGTAGAAGGTCAAAGACAAATTGAGCTTGCTTAGCAGTTTCGCCGAGGGCTGGTTCATCTGAAATGATCCCTAAATGTTAATCTTGTCTCCGTGCTTCTGTTGTTTCCTTATTTATAAGATGATGACCTCATAGGGTTATTGTGAAGATTCTGTTAATAAAACACCCAGAAGAGTGCCTGATTCATGGTGAACACTTCGTGAATGTTAGAGAGGAGTGGTGGTTTGATGGAGGCTAATGCCCATGCTAGTGAGGTGTTTTTTTTGGCATCTGAAATTGGTGAGAACGTACTGCTGGTGTGTATAATGATTGTCCTGATCATCAGATCTGTGGTGAACTTACATGTTTTCTTCATTTTCTAGGTTTCTGCCTATCTGTGGTTGATGTCATCTGAGAGCAGTCATATAAGAGTGGAAATTTCAGTCTCAATTTTAAGGATCTGTGAGCTTGTTTTGAACACTCAGTTCTGAATTCTATCTCCACTGGTCTTTAATAAAATTTTGAATGTCCACTTTCAGTCCAGAGGCTAGCAGATTGCCAGACTCTCAGGGTGTCCTACATACTAAAGAAGAGAAATGATCATTGCCTTTGGGGAGCTTGTGTGTAGTTTTAATGATTCTTGACATTATGAAGATTTGTTTATTGCTATATGTTTGCCATCTAAGGCAGTGAATGTAGGAAGTGCTCAATAATTTAAAGGAATGGATCAAGAGGATAAAACTGGCAAAGTATGAATGGATTTGTGATTCATAGACCGTCCATTCACATACCATGATTTAAATTTTTTACTTACAAAAGTAAAACACGCTTCTTATAGAAAATTTTGAAATTAGTTTTTAAAAAAATGAAAGAAAATGATCTATACTGGGCAGTTTTTGAATGTACATACATAAAACATGTTTGGGGAATTATTTAGTATTAAAAATTTTTGATATGTCATGTATATTCAGAAAAGTGCACATAAATGTAAACTCGATGTGATTTCACAAACCGAGTTTGTTGTTCAGTTACTCAGTTGTGTCCGACTTTGCAGCCTCATGGACTGCAGCGTGTCAGGCTTCCCTGTCCTTCACCATCTCCTGGAGCTTGCTCAAACTCAGGTCCTTCGAGTTGGTGATATCATCCAGTCATCTCGTCCTCTGTTGTCCCTTCTCCTGCCTTCAGTCTTTCCCAGCATCAGGGTCTTTTCCAGTGAGTCGGCTCTGCATCAGGTGGCTGAAGTATTGGCGCTTCATCAGTCCTTCCAGTGAATATTCAGGAGTGATTTCCTTTAGGATGGACTGGTTTGATCTCCTTGCAGATCTGCAAGAGAGCCTCAAGAGTCTTCTCCAACACCACAGTTCAAAAGCATCAGTTCTTCGGTGCTCAGCCTTCTTCATGGTCCAGCTCTGACATCCATACATGACTACTGGAAAAACCATAACTTGACTAGATGAGCCTTTGTCGACAAAGTAATGTCTCTGCTTTTTATTATGCTTTCTAGGCTTGTCATAGCTTTTCTTCCAAGGAGCAAGTGTTTTTTAATTTCATGACTGCAGTCACCATCTGCATTGATTTTGGAGCCCAGAAAAATAAAGTCAGCCACTGTTTTCACTGTTTCCCCATCTATTTGCCAGGAAGTGATGGGACCAGATGCCATGGTCTTCATTTTCTGAATGCTGAGCTTTAAGCCAACTTTTTCAGTCTCCTCTTTCACTTTCATCAAGAGGCTCTTTAGTTCCTCTTCACTTTCTGCCATAAGGGTGGTGTCATCTGCATATCTGAGGTTATTGATATTTCTCCTGGCAATCTTGATTCCAGCTTGTGCTTCATCCAGCCCAGCATTTCGCATGATGTACTCTGCATATAAGTTAAGTAAACAGGGTGACAATATACAGGCTTGACGTACTCCTTTCCCAGTCTGTAACCAGTTCGTTGTTCTGTGTCCATTTCTAATACAAACTGAATACACCCAGTTAATCAGCACCCAAATTAAAGACAGGAAAACTGCCAACACCTTAGAAGCTTCCTTTGTGCTCCCATGGCCAGGAGTGGTAACAGGATCCTAATCTTTAATGCAGAGATTTGCCGGCTTTATGTGCTTTATGTAAATAGAATCATATAGTACATAGGGCTTCCCTGGTGGCTAAGGTGGTAAAGACTTTGCCTTCAGTGCAGGGGCCTTGGGTTTGATTCCTGGGTCAGGAAGACCCCCTGGAGAAGGAAGTGGCTCCAGTAGGAAGGAAATTCCCACTCCAGTATTCTTGCCTGGAGCATTCCATGGACAGAGGAGCCTGGCGGGCTACAGTCAGGGAGTCACAAAGAGCTGGACACAGCTGCGACTAACACACTCGATGTACATAGATCTCATAACCTGCTTCTTTTCATAAGATGTAGAACAATATTTAATGATTTCTTTAAAGCATAATGTCAGTGGCTGTGTAGTATTCTGGCATGTGGATACACCATAATTTATTTAACTAGTGCCTTGTCCATTGTGTTCATGTAGTTTGCAGTTTTTCATTATTAAGAAACGACTCTGTGATGAATAGAGATCTTTTAATGCATCACCGGTTATTTCTTTAAAATGTATTTTTAGCTAAGGACAAAAGTTACAGAATTCTGAGGTATTTGATGTATCATGGGGAAATTTCCTGTAGAATATTATACCGGAGTACATTCCTGTCAGCAGCATAGGAAAGTAGCCTTTTCCTGGTAACAACTGCCTGTTTCAAAATATCCATCATTAGGGCATTGTCATTTAAGAAGATATTTGTCAGTTTGAATGTAAGAGAAAACTCGTGTCTTATTGCTGTCATTCAAACTTGGCTTCCAGTGACGTTGAACTGTTTTTCGTAGATGTGTTGGCTCTTTACATTTATTTTTCTGTGAATTATCTTTTTTTGCCCATGTTTACTTTTTAGTTGGGTTGGGTTGTTTTTTTTTTCCCCCAATTTTCAGACATGAGAATTGAACAAGTTACCCTATGCTTGGAACACTGAGCAGAGGTGAGAAAAATACAGAAGGGGACTGAGAAGTTGGGCTGCGTTCTTACACAGCATCCACTTAGAGGGGTTTGTGTGTGTGTTTAATCTTGGTTGCACCATGCAGCCTGCCGGGATACTGGTTTCCTGACTAGATGTCAAACCTGGGCCACAGCAGTGAAAGCACTGAATCCTAACCCCGAGGCCGCCAGGCAGCTGTCCCCTTTGAGTTTTATACTGTGTAACAGTATTCACAGATCTGTTGCACTGATACACACTGGTGGCATGTGGTAGAAGAAACCACAGGCTCTTTTTAAAATTGGGGTATAATTGACTAACAAGCCTCAGTTCAGTTGTGCAGCTGAATGATTTGATACATGTATATATCCTGAAATATATATAGCTAACCATAATATATTTAGTTAACATCTGTCACCACGCATAGTCAAAGTTTTATTTTTCCTCTGATGAGAACTTTGAAGACCTACTCTGTTTAGCAACATTTAAATACAATGCAGTTTTGTTTTGCTTTTTTTGGTCCTGCTTGTGGAATCTGTTTTCTGACCAGGGATTGAACCCAAGGCCCCAGCAGTGAAAGCCTGGTCTCCTAACCACTAGGCCACCAGGCAACTCTCTACAATACAGTATTATTAACTGTTGTCATCATGCTGTATTTACAACCCCGGAACTTACTTATTTTATAGCTGGAAGTTTGTACCTCTTACCGTTTTGCCTACCCGCATCCTCTGGTGAACACCTATCTGTTCTCTATGAATTTGGTGTTTTGTTTCATTAGTCTGTCTTTGTCTGACTTACTTCACTTAGCATAATGCCCGCAGGGTCTTGAGTGTTGCTGCAAATGGCAAGATTTCCTTCTTTTTTGTGGCTGAGTAACATTCCATTGTGTGTAAAGAATACATTTTCTTCATTCACCCATCAGTGGACACTTAGGTTGCTTCCATATCTTGACTATAGAAAATAATGCTGCAGTGAGCATCCCCATGTTTACTATCATGCATATCATCTCCATTCTTGTCTTTTCTAGTGGAAGTTTTCATTTCCTTCAGATAATATCCAGAAGTGGTTTTGCTGGCTCGAATGGGAGTTCTATCTTTAATTTTTTGAGGAACCACCATGCTGTTTTTCATAGTGGCTGCATCAATTTACATTCCCACCAACAGTGCGTGCACAAGAGTTCCCTCTTCCCTACGTCCTCTCCAACATTTATTATTTCTTACCTTTTTGATAATAGCCATGCCAGGAGGTGTGGTGAGATTTCATTGTGGTTTTGATTGGCATTTCCCTGATGATGAGTGATTTTGAGCACTGTTTCACGTAGCTGACAGCAGGCTGTATGTCTTCTTTGGAGAAATGTCTATTCAGATCCTCTGCCCAGTTTTAACTAGGATTCTGTGGATTTTTGCTATTGAGTTGTATGAGTTCTTTATGTGCTTTGCATATTAATCAGATATGATTTGTAAATATCTTCTGTTCAGTTGGTTGCCTGTTCACTTTTTGTTGATGGTTTCCTTTGCTGTGCAGGAGCTTTTTAGTATGATATAGTCTCGTTTATTTTTGTTTTTGTTGTCTTTGCTTTTAGTGTCACATCTAAAAAAATTATTGCAAAGACCACCATCAAGGAGCTTACTTGCCTGTGTTTTCTTATAGGACTTTTATGGTCCTACATTCAAGTTTTTAATCCATTTTGAGTTGATTTTTGTGTATAGTGGTAAGTTAGTGGTTCCCTTTCATTCCTTTGCATGTGGCTGTCCAGTTTTCCCATATCATCTGTTTAAGAGACTGTCCTTTCCTTGTTGTGTATTCTTGGCTCCTTTGCTGTAATTGAATGGACCATACACGTGTGGGTTTATTTCTGGGCTCTCTATTATGTTCCATTGATGTGTGCGTCTGTTTTAATGCCAGTACTGTACTGATTACCATAGCTTTATAATATGGTTTGAAACCAGGCAGTATGGTGTTTCCAGCTTTGTTCTTCTTTCTCTAGATTGCTGTGGCTATTCAAGGTCTTTGCGGTTCCATACAAATTTTAGGATTTTTTTTTTTCTGTTTCTGTGAAAAATGTCCTTGAAATTTTAATAGAGATTACACTGAATCTGTTGATTGCTTTAGCTAGTATGGACATCTTAACAATATTAATGCTTCTGATCCATTAGCATGGGATATCTTTTGTTTTTATGTTTTGCAATTGATTTCATCAATATCTTATACTTTTCAGTGTACAGATCTTTTGCCACCTTGGTTAAGTTTATTCCTAGGTATTTTATTCTTTTTGATGCAATTAAAATTGGGATTGTTTTCTTAATTTCTCTTTCTGATAGTTTGATATTGTATAGAAATACAGTTGACTTTCGTATATTATATATCCTGTAACCTTACTGAATTTATTAGTTCTAACAGAGTTTTTCGGTTGAGTCTTTAGAAAACTGTTTTCCTGGAAGTAGAAGTTCTCTGAAGGCGAAAATCTGACATGTACTTCTCTTCTGCAAGAAAAAGAGAAATGTATGGGAAGTTACACAGTTCAATAGAAGCAACTTAGACATGGATTAGAAGCAGAGAGGATTGGCAGTGGCAGAGAGAAGTGAAATAAGATCAAAAAGTACTTTACAGCGGTAATCCGTGAGATTTTCACATACCACATGGTTATCTTCGTGTCTGTTTATTTATTTTAGAAAAATCTCAAGAGGTCCGGGTGAAACCATTAGGATACCCTTGTAGGTCCAAGTAAAAGATAAGAAACTGAGTTGATGCTTCGGCTAGAATTAATGTTGAGAAAGAAAGATCGGAGAGCAATTTTAAGGAGATTTTGCGATCAAGAAAAGGTTGAATTATGTCTCATGTAATCCATCTATAAAAGACCTATTTTGATTACTGATCCAAAATAAGGTAGTGGTGTTTGGCATTTAAAGAGATGTTTCAGTTATGTTGAGATTTTTGTGCAGCAGCTTTGTTTTCTCACGATGTCAATAACTGAGGCATTTGGGATACGTTTAAATTTTCCTCTAATCTTTTAAAGCTTTTTAATCTCTTGAGAAGACATTTTGAAACAGATGAAATAGAGCATCTAAAGACTTTTTGGTGTCAGTCTTCTCTGATGAGGAAACTGAGGCCCAAGGATTTGAATAGCTTCTTACTGATACTGTGGCAGCATGTCAGCTCTGCAGTCAGTTATGTGTGGGTGACTGCATTTGCCTCACTGCTGTCAATAAAATATACTTACTACCAGTGTCTCTCTGATAAAGGAGGAGGAGGGAATGGGTTGTCATTGCTAATTTTACATAAGCATTTAAATCATTCTCTCTTGAAGAAATAACATAGTTTTGTTGTCTTTTGAATAACTAGATCCTATGGGATACAAAAACAGTGTGTTTAATGTAGTAACACTCTCCGGCCTTCAATGATTTATTTTTGGAAACATTTTGGATCAGTTTTCACCACTGGAGAAAGATGAAATGGGATCCCTAATCAGAGCTATGTATAGGCTTGTAGCTTACAAGCTTTGAAACTGCTGATGATAAATAGGGACAAAATATCTTTCTATCTTTTTCTGAGGACAGATTTATAAAATGTAATCTCGTCCATTAAATGACAATAGAAAATGAGTCATAAATATGACAGTAAAAATAATGACTTGTCACTTGATTTTTTTTTTTTCCTTCAAACTAGAAATGTTTCAGGAACTTCCCTGGCAGTCCAGTGGTTAGGACTCCAGACTTCCATTGTGGGGGGTGTGGGTTCAATCCTTGGTCAAGGAAGATCCCATTTGCTGTGTGATGCAGCCAAAAAGTAAAAGAAAAAAAGAAATGCTATTTCCCCTCTTTAGACTAAGTGATAAATGTTTGCTGCTTGTAGAATTTATTGGCATAAATAAGGGTTCTGATTCTTTGCAGCATGGTAGTCCTTCAGCTTTATCTCCCAGACTTAGTAACCAATATTAATGTGTGGCTTCCCCTTTGAAAGCAAATTTGTTGTTGTTAGTTGCTTGATTGCCTGCTGTTTGCCTGGTACCAAGCCAGGACCTTTATACACATTATTTTGTTTAATTTTTACAACAACTCTATGAGAAGTATTATTACACCTGTTTCTACTTAAGGAAACTAAAGCTTAAGAAGTTAAATAACTTTTATAGCTAAAGAGCCAGGATTCTGACTATAGCTTAATTGGCTCTTGCTGCTCACTGCTGTGCAGTTTATGCCACATTGACCTTCTGAACTGATTCTCATGAGAAACATCTCACTTGTTTTTAAGAATTGACATGCATGCTGTGCTGCACTTAGGTGCTCAGTCGTGTCCGACTCTTCTGTGATCCCATAGACTGTAGCCCACCAGCTCCTCTGTCCATGGGAATTCTCCAGGCAAGAATACTGGAGTAGGTTGTTATGCCCTCCTCCTGGGGATCTTCTGAACCCATGGATGGAACCTGGGTTTCCTGCATTGCATGCGGATTCTTTACCAGCTGAGCCACCAGGGAAGCGCATGAATACTGGAGTGGGTAGCCTATCCCTTCTCCAGGGGATCTTCCTAACCCAGGGATTGAACTGGGGTCTCCTGCAATGCAGGCAGATTCTTTACCGGCTGAGCCCAGGGAAGCCCTACATACGTACTGTGTGAGCACAAATACATATATAGGTATGGAAACAAAACGGCTACGCCACAATGTTAGTAGTGGATATCTCTGGATGGTGAGGTTACGAGCGCTTTAAAATTTTTTTTCTTTGTATTTATTTGTCTTTTTTTTTTTACAAGCATCAACATATATTATTTTGTAATAAACATTTGTATGCTACATATTGGACTTAACAATAATTGAGACATGACATTTCAGCTTATTGTTGCTTATTTCTAGATCAGTTGGCCTTATTTCCTCAGTGGAAATCTAATCACTATGACGTGGTGGTTGGTGTGCTGTCAGCCCGCAATAACCATCAGCTTCGCAATGTAATAAGAAGCACCTGGCTGAAGCATTTGCTACAACATCCAGCACTAAGTCAACGGTAGGTTCCTTGAGTTCACACCTTGCCTGCCATATTGAGTGAGTGTTCTGAAAAACCTCTTCTTGGATAGTCAGAGCTATTAATTCAGATATGTGGCCTCTTTTTCCCAGGAGAGAGGACTATCTCATTTTGCTTTTTCTCCATGTAGTTGAGCCCCCAAAGTAAACTTAACCAAGATTTTAAGCCAAAAGATAGTTGGAGAGGAGTATATTCCATATTCAGTGGTTCACATACCTAGTTTTTATAGATACCTAGTGTGGTTGGTTTGTTTGCTTTTTCTTTATTGGCTTTTGGGGTTTTTTTTGCTTTTATTTAGAAGAATGGTCCTTAAAAGGTTCTGTTCCAGAGTAGTTTCTACTAGATGGATTTGTGTCTAAATATGCTTTTGACTGACTTCACTGGGAGACACTTAGTTTGTTTCTGTTCTGTGGTGGTTTTAGCTGTGTGTGGTCTACGATTTGTATAGTTTGCCATCCTCTTTTTCTCTCAGCCACCCTTCCAGACTTGAGCTTTGATAGCATGTCACGTGTTGTTGTGGGTTTTTTTTTTTAATTTGACTTTATATTGGAGTACAGTTGATTTATCTATTTTTTTAAATACTTATTTGGCTGTTGGATCTTAGTTGCATTACGTGGGATTTTTTGTTGCAATGTGCAGGTTCTTGCGTTGTGGCACACAGGCTTAGTTTAGTTGCCCCATGGCGTGTGGGATCTTAGTTCCCCAACCAGGCATCGAACCTGAGTGCCTTCCAATGCAAGGCAGATTCTTGGACCACTGGACCGTCAGGGAAGTACCAGCATGTCATGTGTTGGCATTAGATGGCTCAGTTATTGGTTAGGAGCCCAAGGTCTTAGTCTTCTCAAGAAAAGCAGCCTCTGAAGATTATGCAGTGAGGGGCTAGTGAAAGAGAGGCAGAGAAGTGTGGACTCCTAGTGGTGTGAAGATTCTTCTGTGCTTGTGTGAAGTCACTGAGAAGCAGAGAAGGCCCTCAGGATCGTATACAGCTGGCATGCTTGTGACTGAGTAGTATACGAGGGAACTGTGGTTGTGAATTTTCTCATCACCAGTAGTGAAATTTATAGATTTCCTATCTTACTCATAGCAGCTTCCATTCCTTTTCAAGACAGGTTTCTCTAGTTCATGATCGAAATGATGATAGAAGGGCCTCGGAAGCATCACTGCTATAGAACCACCTTGAAAACCTGCACTTCTGATTGCCTTTCCCAGCTCAGAAAATAATGACCTTCCCTCCCAGTTGCTCAGACCAAAAACTTGGGTGTTTGTCTTGTGAATGGAGGAGTGAGTCGCCCTTGTGGGGTCTTGAAGGATCATTGCAACACAGCAGCGGAAATTACCCTGGGAATTTCCTGAGGCATAGGAGATTAAAGGATTTATTATGCTCACGGGTCTGAGAGAGAGAGGTCCAACACCCCAGTGCAGGGGACTGAGTAGGAGGAGCATCCAGGGAACGGACTCACCCGAGCAGGTGGGGAGCCAAGAGAGGGAAGACCCAACAGCAGGTGCCTTTATTGGGGGTCAGAGAGGAAAGTACAAGTGACAGGTGTGAAGGCATTTCATTGCTGTGTTTGAATGTCACTAGGTCACTGTCGGGGTAGGGGGTGGCAAGAGAGCAAACCTGTGGCAGGACCAGCCTCGTCACCCATGTGTACCTGGTCATCTGGGCAGGATGCTCACAGCCTGTTGGGGGGAATGTCAAAGCATCAGAAAAATAGGTTTTTGCAATTCATAGTACAGTGTTATCTTATCCACATCCAGTCTACTAGCGTATCTTCTCAGTGTTTCCTTTCCATTGCATCTGGAATCCAGCCTCTCCCCACCTGCACCACAGAACCACCACACTGGTTCAGGCCACCATCACCCCTCACCCAGATTACTGCAGGAGCCTCTGTGTCTGAACTTTCTGCTTCCACCTTTCATCCCTTATGTTTTATTTTCCATACTGTAACTAGAATGATCCTTTTAAAAATAGCCAAATTATGCCAATTTTCTGCTCATACACCTCCACTAACTTCTCTTCTTGCTCAGAGTGAAGTCCCAGGTCTTTTTTTGTGGCCTTTGGCCTTACCTGCGTCTGCTCCCCCTGCACTGGCCACCTTGAATACCTTCAGTGTGCTCCTGCCTCAGGGCCTTTGCACTTGCCATTCCCTGCCTGTGCCCGTGTTCCACGCATGTCCTCACGGCTCACTTCCTCACTGTCTTCAGGCCTCTGCTTAGATATCACCTTCGCAGGCAGTGCCATGTTAAATAGTACCATTCCAACTCTGTCTTCTCTTACTGGACTTATTTTTTTTATGATATGTATCACAAGCTAGTATGTTTATTATACTTAGTTGTATATTTACAAATTTTGTCTTTCCGCACAAACTGTGTTTTATGAGCACAGGGGCTTCAGCTTTTTTCACTGGTATATTTCCAGCACCTGGAACCTAACTTGGCAGAGTAAGACACTCAACAACTATTGAGGGGATGATTGAGAGCTACATATAATGAGTAGAGTTAACATTCAGGCTCTCATCGATAGTTTATTTGCTGTCATAGCATTAGGGCTTTAAATTAAGTAAGCTTGGTGATTTGTTTTATTAAAATGATGGGATATCTATATAAAAATAGATATTAGCTCAATACTTTTTCCTGGGGCAGAGTAATTTTGTGGACCTAGTAAGACTAAGGTAGCTTAAATTCGGTAAATATCTGCAATAATTTAACACATTTGTTCATTTCTGTTTATACTTTTATTCTAAACAGCTATATTCTAGTTTGTAAAAAGTATTCTGGCATAATTGGCTGTTAGTAAAAGAAAGCCTTTGCATTTCTGTGGTTATGGCTTACTTTCAAGTCTTGTATTTCACTGAAGGAGCCAGACTCCACATACATTTCAAGGACTCTATTTAATTAAAAACCTTTGTAGTGAAGCTGTAAGTTGTCAGTTTCTCAAGTGTTTATTATCCTTTGCGCAGGTGGTATGCTATGTATAGATAAATCCAGTACAGCCTGAGCCTTTATGAGGGCTTGGAGTTTAGTAGAAGGAAATAGATGTAGTAGTGTAATAAAATGTTATGTGTGCTGTGATATCGGAGAAGGCGATGGCACCCCACTCTAGTACTCTTGCCTGGAAAATCCCATGGATGGAGGAGCCTAGTGGGCTGCAGTCCATGGGGTCGCTAAGAGTCGGACACGACTGAGCGACTTCACTTTCACTTTTCACTTTCATGCATTGGAGAAGGAAATGGCAACCCACTCCAGTGTTCTTGCCTGGAGAATCCCAGGGACGGGGGAGCCTGGTGGGCTGCTGTCTCCGGGGTCGCACAGTGTCGGACATGACTGAGGTGACTTAGCAGCAGCAGCAGGCAGGAACCAGACAGTGTGTTGAGAGTTCAGGGGTGGGTGAGACCCATTTAGACAAGGACTGCTAAGGGCTGAGCTAAAGTGGTGACTTTTTAAAAAATTAAGGCTATTGAACGTAGAAAGAGAAAGAGAATGCTAGAATATTTGCTAGCTTTCTAACTTGGAGAATAATGAAATCATCCATCGAGACAAAAAGTACTAGATGAGAAGAGCAGGTTTCATGAGAAAGGAGCTCAGATGTAGATTTGTTGAGTTTGAGGTACCTGCAGTCAGGGGTGTGATGTTAAATGTTTATCCACTGGCTGTCTGAAGAAAAGCATGCTTATTTGTATGTATATGTTTGTTATAAACTTTATTGATACAAAGGCTGTGTAGTGTATAATTGACAGAAACTAATGTTTATAAAAGTCTCAGACTTCATCTAGCCAGTTGATTCTCAGAGTGTTTTCATCATTTGCCAGACTTTTGTATCTATAGCCAGCTTGTTGCTGCAGTTGACAAGAGCATAATTCTGGCATGAATATTTCAAGTGTAAAACTAAATGACAACTGTGGTACATGACAGAACTCTGAGTCAATGAAGGGAGTGACCTCCTTGCTGAATCAGATCATAGGTTTTGAACAAGGGAGGAGTATTTCCTCAGTTTTTTGTACTATTCATTGTGGAATGGCCACAAATTTTTTGTGTGTGTGGTTTTTTTTTTTTTTTAAGGCTTTTATTTTATTTTGGAGGGTGACATGGTTGGATGACACCGACCCGATAGACATGAGTTTGAGCAAGCTCCGGGAGTTGGTAATGGACAGGGAAGCCTGGTGTGCTTTAGTCCATGGGGTTGCAAAGAGTTGGACATGACTGAGCAACTGAACTGAATCTTTATTGGGAGACTAGTTGATTTACAATGTAGTATTACTTTCTGCTATACAGCAAAGTGAATCAGTTATACGTGTACCCACAAGTTTTAAGTTTAATCTGAATTACTAACATTTTCTCCATCACTTTACGTCTGGACAGTCAACAGAACAATAAATCCAGCCTTTATTTGTAGTGCTTGCTTGTTTCCATGGTGTAAGTATTACCACTGTGGCCAATTTCAAGCTATATATGTCTCTAGACACAGACTTGGGGAAGATCAGCAGTGGCATAGCATCGTAATATCCCCACCACACAGATACAACAGATACACATAACCCCAGGAGCAGAGATGATAGTGAAATAGTTAAGACATGATGAATCTGAGCATTGGTATCATTTGTTCTTAATATAATGCATTTAGTTGTAAGTTTATATAATTTAATTCTTAATAAAATCTGTGGTTAATAACCAGCTCACAAAATTCCTGAAAATTTTATAGTCGGCCCTCATGGCACAGTGGGAGCAGGCTGTAGCACGCAGCTGTTTGTGGGCCGTCGAGCTGAAAATGTACCATAAATTTGTGAATCTTTTCCTTAGAAGATGGGTCCAAGCTAGAGATGCTAATTCAGGAATCACTCCCAAGCTGGTTGAAGCCTTAGGAATAAATATTGTCCAGGGAGGGACTTCCCTGGTGGTCCAGCGGTTAAGACTTTACGCTTCCACTGCAGAGGGCTTGGGTTTGATCCCTGGTCAGGGAATTAAGATCCCAAATGCTATGTGATGAGGCCAGAAAAAAATATCCAAAAAGAGCAAGGGAAAAGAGTGAGTTGAGTGAGAAGTGATCCAAGGGTAAAGCCCAGGGGTGATGTCCACTCAGTGGACAGGCTGGGCCGGAAGAGCTGGGAGCCACTGAGCAGGGCCACGTGAAAAAGGAAGAGAGCTTTCTAAGGAGAACTGCACCCTCCAGGCTCAGGAAAGCCAAGTAGGGAAGGGTAAGGAGTGTTGATCAAGCAGCAGATCGCTAGTTATATTCGTAGTAGACATCTCTGTGGGCGTGGTGGGTACTGAAACTAAAATTTTGTGGTATAAAATGAGAAGGGAAAACCAGAGGTTGCAATTTTAGTTTTTCCCTTGTAGGACTTCACTGTAAAGGAAAGAAAGGATGGGGACAAGGAGGGAAGGACGGTGGATAAAAATTAATGTCAGGACTTCATTAGACTTATTATGTGTAGGGAAGGAGCTGTGGGTTACAGGTGGCTAGTGAAGCAAGATCTCAGGAGAAGTCCTCTCCTGGGATAGTAACACTACTTTTTTTTATTATTATTTTTATTTATTTATTTTTGGCTGTGCTGGGTCTTTGTTGCTGCACGCGGGCTTTCTCTGGTTGTGAGCAGGAGTTAATTTCTAGTTGTGGTGCACAGGCGTCTCAGTGCGTTGGCTTCTCTTGTTGCTACTCATGTGAGATCTTCCTGGACCAGGGATCGAACCCATGTTCCCTGCCTTGGCCTAGAAAGGCTACTCTTGAGTAGAAGGAACACTTTCTGAAAGAGAAGGAAGTGAGTGAAGAAGTTCATCGATAGAGCCAAGTTTTTAGGTGTGGGCATGAGAAGTTGGCTTTACCATAGTTTGCAGTTAAATGGCCCGAGCGTCTGCTTGTGGCCAGGCTTGCCCTAATATTGTCCTGTGGTAGAGGGCTTCCACGTCAGTCACTTGGCAGTTAGCAACTTCTGGTTTGCCTGTTCCCCCTTTTTGCTAGACCAAAAGAATAAAGTTAGAATTAATCCTAATAAATACTCGTTGTCTCAAAGTAAAAGCTCTGAAATGGGCATGAAGAAGCATGCATGGGCGAGGTGAAGATCAGTAACTGATGTTAATGCCAACACATCTCTCAGTGTCCTTGTGAAGTTCATAATAGGTGCTCATGGCTGCACTGTGCCTGTGGAGGACAGGGAAGATCCTTATTCCTGCAAACTACTCAACATCACGAATCCAGGTAAGTCTTTTCCTCAGCCCTACCACTGTCGTGTACAATGGTCCTCCCTTACCCACGGGAGATGCATTCCAAGACCTCCCCCGGCCCGTGGATGCCTGAAATCTTGCATAGAACCAAATCCTATGTACACTGTTTTCCCCTGTTCCTCCATAGCTGTGATACAGTTTAATTTATAAATTAGGCACAGTAAGAGATTAACAACAGTAAGTAGTAATGCAACAGTTGTAACGGCATACTATAATAAAAGTTATGTGAGTATGATCTGTCTCTCAGAGTATCTTACTTACAAATTTAATGCTTTTTCCATATAACTAAGCGCTTATCACACATGGCCATAACTTTGGCAGTTTGAATTGTGACAGCAAAATTAACACAGATTTCTTTTTCCTCCTTCACAGTTTCACAGATAGACTATTGTTCTTATGGTAGATCTTAGCAACTTCAACTATGATGTTTTTTCCTTCCCTTATTCAGTGGAGAGCTTTCACTTTTACACCTAAAGGAAGCACTTTCTGGCTTCTGTTTGGCACATCTCAGTTGCCAGCATCACCACTCTTGCCCTTGGAGGCCTTATTGACATAAAATAAGGATCACTTGAACACAAGCAGTGCAGTGCGTGGATGGTTGACCAGATAACCCAGACGGCTGCCGAGTGACTAATGGGTGGGATGTGCTGGACAAGGATGAGTCACGCACCAGGCAGGATCAAGCTGGATGGCTCAAAATTGCATCATGCTGCTCAGAAGGGCCCGCAGTTTAAAACTTATGAATTATTACTGGAATTTTTCATTTAATGTTTTTGAACAGTAGTTAAATGTAGATAACTGAAAACTTGGGAAAGCGGAACTGCAGTTAAGGGGTGGGTGGGCTACTGTGCAAATTTGATGTTAAGGAAGAGTTGTTGAGATAAATAGTATAGCAGTCTATTTTTGGCAGACTAAAATCAAACTTTCATTGAAATTTATCTTTCATCCTTTCTGACAGACTAACCACTTTGCGTGTCTGTGAAGATTCCTTATGAATATATATATGATTTTGGGATCCAGGAGAGTTTATTTTTCAGTATGGTTCCCACGCATCTGGAAATTCCTTGTGTGTAGATAAATCCTGAGTTAGTAAAGTTTAAACTTATAGAAAACTGCTAATTTCACCAGCCTGTTGATTTATAATAGCCTTGATACAGATCTTATGAATCATCTTTCTCTAAGAACTATTGCCTAAGGTACAAAAGAAATAGTAAAAAAAAAAAGAAAGAAAGAAAACACAATAATTTTATTTTATTCCTTACAGTTAAAAATTTGTGGGAGCTCTGATGAGATTAAAGACAAGTGGTCCTAATTAGGTTCTCTGTGTTGCCAGGGAAACAATTTTAGGAAGGTGATAACTTTATACCTTTATTTATTAGCATTTCCTATTATGTTCAGCTCTGGTTCTGAGGGAGGTTAAACTTCCCCACATCTTGAATCTACTGAGTATGACTTCAGGTGTTTTAAGACCTGTCACATGTGTATGATTATGTGCACCTTGCCTGTGTAGGTAGCAGCAGAGTAATGGTTAGGAGTAAGGGCTCTGTAGTCAGGCTTCCTGGCTTTAGATCTAGGCTGTGCCATTTCCTAGCTGTATGGCCTTCAAACAGTTATTTACAACTTGCAACCTCAGTGTCCTGATCTGTAAACTGGAGGGAAAAGTATTATACTCACCCCGTCAGGACTGACATGAGGATGAAATAAGTTGATACATATGAAGTATTTAGTTCTGGGATATGTTCGGTGTTTAATACTGTTATTTTTTTAAAAACCCGCCTTTTTATAAAATTGGGTTGTAATCAGCTTTTTAAATAAATTGGACCATATTTTCAGGTCTGTATTGTAAAACAGATGTTTCTTACTTAGGATGTCTATGAATTTAGTTAACATTGTAAGTAAAATTTTACGTATAATTGTGTTTTTCTGGGGAGAGGGTGACAGTGAATGTTTCCCTTTAACATTCACTGAGGTCCCAAAGGGACCGTGAACCTAATAAAATATTGTATTACTGATGATGTAAGAGAACAGATTATATTTGAAATTCAAATCCAGGCCAAGCCAAATTTAAAGAAAGCTTTAACCAGACTTTCTATTATTTTAAGTGCTGTTATTCATTAATAGTAAAGGAGTGAAGATTTTCATTAATAGAAAATTTTCATGTATATAATATTTAGGTTACCAATTTGTAAAAATAGGTATAGCTAAATTAATATTTAGAATCTGATTTTATTACTTTGATTTAAATGGCATTTAGATTTATTTCAGTACCTTAAGGTCATCATGAACATTAATCATCATGATACCCTGGATGTATGGAAGTTTGATTAATAGGATTATCAGAGCAGCAGGCTATCTTGTGTCCAGATGGCTTGAAGTTCAAGTTACATTTGTTTTAGATAGAAAATAATTTTTCTAGATGGTTATAATTTTATTTACACATTCTCATTTATAAAATATATACATATTGTCAGTATTAAGATTAATACTTACAGTATTAAGTGTTAATATTAAAGTATTAAGTATTAATATTTTGGTATTAATAAGATTACATTTTATTTTCAGATATACAGAAATTCTGTTTTCTTCCCACACTTTAGCGGATCATTTGGGTAAGTGTGGGAAGAAAACAATTCCTGTGTATCTGAAAATAAAATGTAATCTTTATTAATATTGAATGTCTTGACTGACAATACATGTATATTTTATAAATATATATATGTTATAATCTTTAATAGACGTGCTTCACTTTGGATATCCTATTTACTGAAAATATTAAAGAGAAAAATTTTTGTTATTTTCCAGTATATTTGGAGTCTAGACTGTCTGGCCAGTGCTTGCCCCAACCCATGACAAAATCTGTATCCTCCTTTTTTCCCACCTGCTCATGTTTGTAAGTGGGTAGGAGCCAACAATTCTATTTAATCCTATTTTATTGAGCAGCTACTAAGCGTAAAATAGCACACTAGGAACTCTAAGGTAGGGATCCAAATGATCCTCTGGAGTGTGGGAAGGAAACAGAATTTCTGCTTATCTGAAAATAAAATGTAACCTTAATTAATATTGAATACATTGACAATGCATATATATTTTATAAATATGAGTATGTGTGCACATGTTTTTAACTAACGGGACCTGCATCAGGGCCTGTGTGACCTGCAGAGTTGGAAAATCATAGCTCTAAAACATACAAAGAATGTAGAATAATCTTTTAAAATAAGTTTTTAGATTATTTCTCAAGCTGGCATTGATATTTTCAGCCATATTAACTGTTTCATGTAGTCTATCCTGATTCATTTATGGTAGCTGAGAAAGGCATAAGGCATCCCAAAAGGGATGCTTTTGTCATTGATTAGACTCTGGGGAATAGAAAGAGCACTGAATCTGAAGTCAGTAGATATGGGTTTGATTTCTGCTCTGTCACTTTCTGTGACCTTAATCAGATACATCTCTGGAGCTCATTTTCCGACTCTGTAAACTGGAGATAATGCCACAACCACAGAGGGTAGTTGTAAAGATTAAATCTGATGGTATGTGACACATAGTAGGTGGTCAGAAATGCTGTGCTTAATGTGTTTATCTTTGTCAGTACTATATGGCTAGTTTTTCAGTGCTATTTGAATTGATTTCAGTTACTTTTGTACAGTGATAACTGCCCGACATCACAAAAAGTGCTCAACGTGCAGTAGGATTTTTGGAATTTGCAGAGCAAGACAAATGTACTCATTATTTATGACTGCAGTTAGTACTGTTTTTAATATCCCCATTTATCCAACCTTTCCCCATTTATCCAATCTTTAATATTCCCCTATAGTGTTTATACACAGAGGCATATATGCATATGCAGAAGTTTATTAAAGTACCTCTAATAATTATTTTGCTAAGATGTGGCTGAAAATTTTGTTCTTAATAAGTTTTTTTTTTTTTCTGAAGCACTTTAAAAATGTATTGCCATTTGTGAAAGAATTATATAACAAATCTAGATTTTGCTATCAAGCGTACTTCATATTGGTAAAATAAAAGATTGTGTTTGATTGTGTAAAACTCCTTTTCTCATTATTACTTCCTTAGTTCTGAATCAGGAGATTGAAGCATTCAGTCTTTTGGAAGACACTTCATCAGGGCTGTCTGAGGACCGAGTTGTCAGCGTGAGCTTCCGGGTTCTCTATCCAATCGTTATTACGAGTCTCGGGGTGTTTTACGACGCCGGTGATGTGGGTTTCCAGAGGAACATCACTGTCAAGCTTTATCAGGCAGAACAGGAGGTATGCACTGCTTCGTACACGCTTTGCCCCATTTTTATTTTTCAAAATCAGCCTTTTCCTTGTGGCAGTGCATAGGTTGGGAGACTTCCACCCGTCTTCCCTTATGATTAGACACACTGTAGTGTAGTGTATTATAATGCTGGTTTGAGAAGAGACTACTGATGAATAAACATGTTATACCCAGGAAAGGAGGAGTTGGACCAGATTAGAAATTTCCAACCTAAAATCCCTGAAAGCTTAAGGAATTTAAAAAGCTGTTGATGAGTATTAAATATTTGGGACTCATAGGTGTAAGCAAGTATGATTGCCTCTTCCTTCCAACCCCAAAAGTCTATCAACATAATACAGGCTAACAGATACGTCAGACCTTTTTTATAATAAGAGCATAGAGGAAATAAAAGTTTAAAACAGCTGGGGTTACTGTTTCTGATATTTGAGGAAACCCATTTGTTTCCTCAAATTTGTTCAGAGTTTGTCTGAAGGAATGTAACAAGGCATTGTATTTGAAAAGATCTGTCCCTGGACTTTAAACTATAGAAATCTTAAAAGAATTATACAGTGAGTGCTATATATCCAGAGAAGGAAATGGCAACCCACTCCAGTACTCTTGCCTGGAAAATCCCATGGACGGAGGAGCCTGGTAGGCTACAGTCCGTGGGGTTGCAAAGAGTCGGACACGACTAAGCAACTTCACTTCACTCACTTCATACTTTCTCACTGGAGGAGGAAATGGCAACCCACTCCAGTATTCTTGCCTGGAGAATCCCATGGACAGAGGAGCCTGGCGGGCCATGGTCCATGGAGTCGTAGAGAGTCGGACATGACTGAAGTGACTAAGCACACCATATATCCACCAAGTAAATTCTACAGTAGTTAATGTTTTGTTGTATTTGCTTTATGACATCTATTCAGTTCAGTTCAGTCGCTCAGTCGTGTCCGACTCCTTGCGACCCCATGAATCACAGCACGCCAGGCCTCCCTGTCCATCATCAACTCCTGGAGTTCACCCAGACTCACATCCATCGAGTCAGTGATGCCATCCAGCCATCTCATCCTCTGTCATCCCCTGCTTCTCCTGCCCCCAATCCCTCCCAACATCAGAGTCTTTTTCCACTGAGTCAACTCTTCACATGAGGTGGCCAAAGTACTGGAGTTTCAGCTTTAGCATCATTCCTTCCAAAGAAATCCCAGGGTTGATCTCCTTCAGAATGGACTGGTTGGATCTCCTTGCACTATAGTCATTCATCAATCTAGCTTTTAAAAAAACACATATATTTTAGGGACTTTCCTAAAAAGTCATGGTCTAGTTGTTAAGACTGTACACTTCCGACTCAGGGCACACAGGTTTCATCCCTGGTCGGGTAACTAAGATCCCACACACTGCACAGCACAGCCAAAAAAAAAAAAATGTGTTTTAGATTAACTCACAGGCTTCAATAATATTTCAGCCCTAAACACTTCAGTGTGCTTATCATTAACTAGATTTTAATATTTGTTTACGGTTTAAAAAAATCACAGAGTATAATGTGCATAAACTACATAAACCTGTGTAATCCAGGCTCCTGTCACCCTGCCCCATTCCCTAGAGGCAATCACTGTTCTTGTTTTTAATCATGGGCTAGTGTTGCCTGTTGTAGGAGTTCATTTATAAGTAGAAGCATATACTAAGCACTCTTCAGAGTAAGGCTTCTTTCACTCAACGTGATGTTTTAGAAACTCATCCATGTTATTGTATATATCAGCAGATTTTTCCTTTGCCTTGTTGTAATTGCTAAGTTGTATTCCAGCAATACATGGTATTTATCTGTTCTGTCGATGGGCAACAGGGATGTTTCCAGGGTTTTTCCCCTTTTTTCTTTTATTGTTTTTGGGTTACATTTATTAACTTTGGAGTGTTAAAGCAACTTGGTATTCTTCTTGATCATGATGTATTAATTCTTTTTACATATGGCTGGAAATTGTGTTTCTTATGGACAGCATATAGTTGCTGCTGCTACTGCTAAGTCGCTTCAGTCGTGTCTGACTCTGTGCGACCCCACAGATGGCAGACCACTAGGCTCCTCTGTCCCTGGGATTCTCCAGGCAAGAATACTGGGGTGCGTTGCCATTTCCTTCTCCAATGCATGAAAGTGAAAAGTGAAAGTGAAGTCCCTCAGTCCTGCCCGCCTCTCAGCAACCCCATGGACTGTAGCCCACCAGGCTCCTCCGCCCATGGGATTTTCCAGGCAAGAGTACTGGAGTGGGGTGCCACTGCCTTCTCCAAGCATATAGTTAGGTATTCCTTTTTATCCAAGTCTGAGAATCCCTGCTATTTATAAGGGCTATTTATTCCATTTGCACTTAAGACAATTACTAAAGTGGTTGGATTTCAGTTTTTCTTTTTGCTATTTGTTTTCTATTTATCCTGTGTTTTTTGTTTCTCTTTTCTTTCTTTTTTACCTCTTTTGGGTTGAGTATTTTTTAGAATTCCATTTTAATATTTCTATTTTCCATTTAGCTACAGCTCTTTGTATTATTATTTTGTGTCAGTCTGGTTGACATAAGAATTACAATGTATGTTCTGAACTTTTTCAGTCTTCTTTAGCATTGTACCCCTTCGTGTAAAATATAAGAACCTTGGAACTATATAATTCCATTTACTGTTCCCCATCTTTTTGTTCTAATTGTCATGCCTTATATCTATGTGTGCTATAAATCCCACAACACAGTATTATGATTTTTGCTCTAAACAGCTAAATATGTATTAGAGGGAAAAGTCATCTTGGCTACTTTAAAGACTTTCTCTTTATACATACTTGGTTTTATGCCATTTGGCTGTGTTATATCTTGGTGTGGTTTTTCTTCGTGTGTTCCGCTCAGGGTTTGCCAAGTTCCTTCAACCTGTAAATTTATGTCTTTTAACAAATTTAGAGAACTTTTACCTATTTTTCATAAAGAAAATTTTTTCCCAGCCCCATTTCTGTCCATTCCTTCTGGGATTTCAGTTACTTATAGTTTCTTTTTCTCTAAAATATCCCATTTTTCTAAGTTTCCTGTTTTTCTAAATTCATCTTGAACATATTTTCTCTGTGGTTTTGACCTAGATTATAATGATGGCTTTAAAATCCTGTCTGCTATACTAAATTTGAGTCATCTTGGCGTGTCTTTGTTGATTATCATCTTTTCTCTTGCATACAGTAACATTTTCCTGTTTTATCTTACATCGAGTAACTTTGGATTGAATCCTAGATACTGTGAATAATTCATTGTAAGATTGTGGATCCTGTTGTAGTCTTTGAGGAGAGTTGCTTTTGTTTGTTTCTTTTTTATATATATATAAATACATTTATTTTAATTGGAGGCTAATTACTTTACAATATTATATTGGTTTTGCCGTACATTGACATGAATCCGCCTTGGGTGTACACGTGTTCCTCATCATGAACCCCCCTCCCACCTCCCTCCTCATCACATCCCTCTGGGTCATCTGAGTGCACCAGCCCCGAGTATCCTTTATCATGCATTGAACCTGGACTGGCGATTCGTTTCCCATATATTATACATGTTTCAATGCCGTTCTCCCAAATCATCCCACCCTCGCCCTCTCCCACAGAGTCCAAAAGACTGTTCTATACATCTGTGTCTCTTTTGCTGTCTCGCATACAGGATTATCGTTACCATCTTTCTAAACTCCATATATATGCGTTGGTATACTGTATTGGTGTTTTTCTTTCTGGCTTACTTCACTCTGTATAATAGGCTCCAGTTTCATCCACCTCATTAGAACTGATTCAAATGTATTCTTTTTTGTGGCTGAGTAATACTCCATTGTGTATATGTACCACAGCTTTCTTATCCCTTCATCTGCTGATGGACATCTAGGTTGCTTCCATGCCCTGGCAATTATAAACAGTGCTGCACTGAACATTGGGGTACACGTGTCTCTTTCCCTTCTGGTTTCCTCCGTCTGTATGCCCAGGAGTGGGATTGCTGGGTCGTATGGCAGTTCTATTTCCAGTTTTTTAAGGAATCTCCACACTGTTCTCCATAGTGGCTGTACTAGTTTGCATTCCCACCAACAGTGTAAGAGGGTTCCCTTTTCTCCACACCCTCTCCAGCATTTATTGCTTGTAGACCTTTGGATCACAGCCATTCTGACTAGCCTGAAATGGTACCTCATTGTTGTTTTGATTTGCATTTCTCTGATAATGAGTGATGTTGAGCATCTTTTCATGTGTTTGTTAGCCATCTGTATGTCTTCTATGGAGAAATGTCTGTTGAGTTCTTTGGCCCACTTTTTGATTGGGTCATTTATTTTTCTGGAATTGAGCTTCAGGAGTTGCTTGTATATTTTTGAGATTAGTTCTTTGTCAGTTGCTTCATTTGCTATTATTTTCTCCCATTCTGAAGGCTGTCTTTTCACCTTGCTTATAGTTTCCTTTGTTGTGCAGAAGCTATTAAGTTTAATTAGGTCCTGTTTGTTTATTTTTGCTTTTATTTCCAATATTCTGGGAGGTGGGTCATAGAGGATCCTACTGTGATTTATGTTGGAGAGTGTTTTGCCTATGTTCTCCTCTAGGAGTTTTATAGTTTCTGGTCTTACGTTTAGATCTTTAATCCATTTTGAGTTTATTTTTGTGTATGGTGTTAGAAAGTGTTCTAATTTCATTCTTTTACAAGTGGTTGACCAGTTTTCCCAGCACCACTTGTTAAAGAGATTGTCTTTTCTCCATTTTATATTCTTGCCTCCTTTGTCAAAGATAAGGTGTCCATAGGTGCACGGATTTATCTCTGGGCTTTCTATTGTTCCATTGATCTATATTTCTATCTTTGTGCCAGTACCATACTGTCTTGATGACTGTGGCTTTGTAGTAGAGCCTGAAGTCAGGCAAGTTGATTCCTCCAGTTCCATTCTTCTTTTTCAAGCTTGCTTTGGCTATTCGAGGTTTTTTGTATTTCCATACAGCTCTGTGAAAAATACCGTTTGTAGCTTGATAGGAATTGCATTGAATCTGTAGATTGCTTTGGGTAGTATACTCATTTTCACTATATTGATTTTTCTTATCCATGAACATGGTATATTTCTCCATCTATTAGTGTCCTCTTTGATTTCTTTCACCAGTGTTTTATAGTTTTCTATATATAGGTCTTTAGTTTCTTTAGGTAGATATATTCCTAAATATTTTATTCTTTTCGTTGCAATGGTGAATGGAATTGTTTCCTTAATTTCTCTTTGTATTTTCTCATTATTAGTGTATAAGAATGCAAGGGGTTTCTGTGTGTTGATTTTTATATCCTGCAACTTTACTATATTCATGCTCTAGTAATTTTCTGGTGGAGTCTTTAAAGTTTTAATTCTTTTCCAATTTGGATTCCTTTATTTCTTTTTCTGCTCTGATTGCTGTGGCCAAAACTTCTAAAACTATGTTGAATAGTAGTGGTGAAAATAACACCCTTGTCTTGTTCCTGACTTTAGGGGAAACGCTTTCAATTTTTCACCATTGAGGATAATGTTTTCTGTGGGTTTGTCATATATAGCTTTTATTATGTTGAGGTTCAGTTCAGTCACTCAGTCGTGTCCGACTCTTTATGACCCCATGAATTACAGCACACCAGGCCTCCCTGTCCATCACCAACTCCTGGAGTTTACCCAAATTCATGTCCATCGAGTCAGTGATGCCATCCAGCCATCTCATCCTCTGTCGTCCCCTTCTCCTCCTGCCCCCAATCCCTCCCAGCATCACAGTCTTTTCCAATGAGTCAACTCTTAGCATGAGGTGACCAAAGTATTGGAATTTCAGCAATAGCATCAGTCCTTCCAAAGAATACCCAGGACTGATCTCCTTCAGAATGGACTGGTTGGATCTCCTTGCAGTCCAAGGGACTCTCAAGAGTCTTCTCCAACACCACAGTTCAAAAGTGTCAGTTCTTCGGCACTCAGCTTTCTTCACAGTCCAACTCTCACATCCATGCATGACCACTAGAAAAACTATAGCCTTGACTAGACGGACCTTTGTTGGCAAAGTAATGTCTTTGCTTTTGAATATGCTATCTAGGTTGGTCATAACTTTCCTTCCAAGGAGTAAGCGTCTTTTCATTTCATGGCTGCAGTCACCATCTGCAGTGATTTTGGAGCCCAAAAAAATAAAGTCTGACACAGTTTCCACTGTTGCCCCATCTATTTCCCATGAAGTGATGGGACCAGATGCCATGATCTTCGTTTTCTGAATGTTGAGCTTTAAGCCAACTTTTTCACTCTTCTCTTTCACTTTCATCAAGAGGCTTTTGAGTTCCTCTACACTTTCTGCCATAAGGGTGGTGTCATCTACATATCTGAGGTTATTGATATTTCTCCCGGCATTCTTGATTCCAGCTTGTGCCTCTTCCAGTACGGCGTTTCTCATGATGTACTGTGCATAGAAGTTAAATAAGCAGGGTGACCATATACAGCCTTGACGTACTCCTTTTTGTATTTGGAACCAGTCTGTTGTTCCATGTCCAGTTCTAACTGTTGCTTCCTGACCTGCATACAGGTTTCTCAAGAGGCAGGTCAGGTGGTCTGGTATTCCCATCTCTTTCAGAATTTTCCACAGTTTATTGTGAGCCACATAGTCAATAAAGCAGAAATAGATGTTTTTCTGGAACTTTCTTGCTTTTTCGATGATCCAGCAGATGTTGGCAATTTGATCTCTGGTTCCTCTGCCTTTTCTAAAACCAGCTTGAACATCTGGAAGTTCAAGGTTCACGTACTGCTGAAGCCTGGCTTGGAGAATTTTGAGCATTACTTTACTAGCGTGTGAGATGAGTGCAATTGTGCGGTAGTTTGAGCATTCTTTGACATTGCCTTTCTTTGGGATTGGAATGAAAACTGACCTTTTCCAGTCCTGTGGCCACTGCTGAGTTTTCCAAATTTGCTGGGATATTGAGTGTAACACTTTCCCAGCATCATCTTTCAGGATTTGAAATAGCTCAACTGGAATTCCATCACCTCCACTAGCTTTCTAAGGCCCACTTGACTTCACATTCCAGGATGTCTGGCTCTAGGTGAGTGATCACACCATCGTGATTGTCTTGGTTGTGAAGATCTTTTTTGTACAGTTCTTCTGTGTATTCTTGCCACCTCTTCTTAATATTTTCTGCTTCTGTTAGGTCCATACCATTTCTGTCCTTTATTGAGCCCATCTTTGCATGAAATGTTCCCTTGGTATCTCTAATTTTCTTGAAGAGATCTCTAGTCTTCCCCATTCTGTTGTTTTCCTCTATTTCTTTGCATTGATCACTGAGGAAGGCTTTCCTATCTCTCCTTGCTATTCTTTGGAACTCTGCATTCAGATGCTTATATGTTTCCTTTTCTCCTTTACTTTTCACTTCTCTTCTTTTCACAGCTATTTGTAAGTCCTCCCCAGACAGCCATTTTGCTTTTTTGCATTTCTTTTCCATGGGGATGGTCTTGATCCCTGTCTCCTGTACAATGTCATGAACCTCTGTCCATAGTTCATCATGCACTCTATCAGATCTAGTCCCTTAAATCTGTTTCTCACCTCCACTGTATAATCATAAGGGATTTGATTTAGGTCATATCTGAATGGTCTAGTGGTTTTCCCTACTTTCTTCATTTTAAGTCTGAATTTGGCAATAAGGAGTTCATGGTCTGAGCCACAGTCAGCTCCCGGTCTTGTTTTTACGACTGTATAGAGCTTCTCCATCTTTGGATGCAAAGAATATAATCAGTCTGATTTCGGTGTTGACCATCTGGTGATGTCCATGTGTAAAGTCTTCTCTTGTGTTGTTGGAAGAGGGTGTTTTCTATGACCAGTGCGTTCTCTTGGCAAAACTCTGTTAGTCTTTGACCTGCTTTATTCTGTATTCCAAGGCCAAATTTGCCTGTTACTCCAGGTGTTTCTTGACTTCCTACTTTTGCATTCCAGTCCCCTATAATGAAAAAGACATCTTTTTTGGTGTTAGTTCTAAAAGGTCTTGGAGATCTTCAGAGAACCGTTCAGCTTCTTCAGCATTACTGGTTGGGGCATAGACTTGAATTACCGTGATATTGAATGGTTTGCTTTGGAAGGTTCCTTCTATTCCTGCTTCCTGGAGAGTTTTTATCATGAATGGATGTTGAATTTTGTCAAAGGCTTTCTCTGCATCTTTTGAGATAATCATATGGCTTTTATTTTTCAATTTGTTAATGTGGTGTATTACATTTGCGTATGATACTGAAGAATCCTTGCATCCCTGGGATAAAGCCCACTTGGTCGTGATGTATGATATTTTTAATGTGTTGTTGGATTCTGATTGCTAGAATTTTGTTGAGGATTTTTGCGTCTGTGTTCATCAGTGATATTGGCCTGTAGTTTTCTTTTTTTGTGGCATCTTTGTCAGGTTTTGGTATTAGGGTGATGGTGGCCTCATAGAATGAGTTTGGAAGTTTACCTTCCTCTGCAATTTTCTGGAAAAGTTTGAGCAGGATAGGTGTTAGCTCTTCTCTAAATTTTTCGTAGACTTCAGCTGTGAAGCCTTCTGGACCTGGGCTTTTGTTTGCTGGAAGATTTTTTATTACAGTTTCAATTTCCGTGCTTGTGATGGGTCTGTTAAGATTTTCTATTTCTTCCTGGTCCAGTTTGGGAAAGTTGTACTTTTCTAAGAATTTGTCCATTTCTTCCAAGTTGTCCATTTTATTGGCATATAATTGCTGATAGTAGTCTCTTATGATCCTTTGTATTTCTGTGTTGTCTGTTGTGATCTCTCCATTTTCATTTCTAATTTTATTGATATGATTTTTCTCCCTTTGTTTCCTGATGAGTCTGGCTAATGGTTTGTCAATTTTATTTATCCTCTCAAAGAACCAGCTTTTGGCTTTGCTGGTTTTTGCTATGGTCTCTTTTGTTTGTTTTGTTGTTTGTTTCTTTTAGCCGTCAGTTAAATTGCTGGGCATAGACCCTGAACCCTGTCTCCCTTATGGTGAGCAGCAGCTGATGTCTCCAGTCTGTTCTCTTGGACTTAGATGGGCTGCTCGGATTCTGCTTCAAATGTGTATTTCCTGACTCAGCTGCAGACTAGGACAGAGTTAATAGGAAGGATTGAGAACTCTGTGACCCTTTCCTTTCTGGGTTTTTCTTCCTCACTTGTTAGCCAATGTGTTTGCCTCCACTCTGTCTTCCGATTTGGAACCAGAAAGACTGCAGTTCTTATTTCAGAATTTTAGTTGTCCCCTGAGTATGCCTCAGACAAAGAGCCATTAAAAAAAAATATAGGGGAAGCAGATCCAGTGCCTTTCTCACCTTCTGGGTATTGCTTTTCCTCCGGTGTATCCTTTGTGCATGTTCGTAATTGTTATCTGTAGGAAACTTGGCTTGTTGTCACTGGAAGTAGAACCCTGTGCAGTTTTTTTAGGCATGTTTAAAAATGTTTTTGTGTTAAGGTTGATTGTTATTAACAGATACAATGTCAGAGTCACCAATAAACACCCAGATCAATTTAATATTAATTTTTTTGTTTGTCATATTCCTTCATCCTCTAAAGAACTTGTTTAGTTTGTAAATGTGCTTAATGACATAAATATAAGAGAGGGAGCAAATCTTAGTGATGATTCCAGCCATTATGATTCTAGTGAAAAGAGCTTTATTACTTAAGTATAGGAGTTCATATATTATTGTGATTAAAGGTTGCGTTGATACTGAAGCTCAAATAGGTAACTGCAAGAGCCATACTCTGAATTCCACTGTCAGCCTTACCTAGAAATGAGGATCAATCTTGAATTTTTTTTCATGATTAATTGTCTTAGTATATGTAGTGGGTTTTTTTTTTTTTAAGCTGCTTTTATTTCTTTATCTATGTGGCTGCACCAGGCCTTAGTTGCAGTCTGTGGGATCTAGTTCCCTGACCAGGGATCAAACCTGAGCCCCCTGCACTGGGAGCATGGAGTCTTAGCCACTGAACCACCAGGGAAGTCCCTGTAGTCTGTTTGAGTTGTCACTCAAGTAGTTTGATTCAGATGTACAACATTTTTATCATGTTAATTTAATTTTTAGTTGCCATATTTTTTTTTTACCCAAGGAGAGATAACTCTTTGTCCTCAAGGAATGTCTGATCTCAGGTGGATTGCAGTGGGTTCACAGGTAGTCATGGTGTATAAAGTATTACCACTGTATTGCCATAGACTAATACTGATGAAAGAAATACGCTTAATTCATTTAAACTCCCTTCGTTCTGAACTTCTGCATGGTCTTGATAGCTTTAACAGAAGCATCTCCTATAGCAAATTGGTATCTAAGAATAGCTATGAGAATAAGGAAATGTTCTTGCCGAAAACAAAAAGGAAGGACCCAAAGAAAACAATAGACATAATGAGAATCAGTCTTTTTTTAATGTTCCCATTTTTGTTTCTGTTTGTTCTTCTAAAGGTTCTTTTTGAAGGGTGATTGCTGAGTACCTTTGTTCTATGTAGAAGTCTATGATCTTTCAGTTTATTCTTAACCCTTTGGGGTTAAGTAATTGAGTTGACTTAACACCTTACACTTCCCTTAATGCTCCTCACCTCAAGGTATCGTTTTTATTTTTTTAAGGTTATGTGGATTATATTTAGTGTTTTAGAACTTCACGACAGCCTTGGTGATCTTAAATAGCTTTACTTGATAACCACGATTGCCCTGGAAAGCCCAAATGATGCCTAAACCGCAGTAGCACAATGTTAGTAGCCGCTGTTGGGGCCACTGAGAATTTAGAATGTCAGCCGTGTGAAAACTTGCTGCATCTGATGGGAAGTTTTTCTTCTTGTCTTTTCCCCACCCAATCTGTAGGAGGCCCTCTTCAGTGCTCGCTTCAGTCCTCCGAGCTGTGGTGTGCAGGTGAACAAGCTGTGGTACAAGCCTGTGGAGCAATTCATCTTACCCGAGGTACTATAACGAAGAGACTCTGGTCTTGATGCAGGCCGTTATCGCCCTGGAGATGTGCTTCCAGGGGCAGGCATTTGATACTTTCCTGCCAGGTCAGCTCTCCAGAGTGACAGATGACACTGCAGCAGGGGTGTACTAAGTTGTAGCCCTGTGCACTCCTCCCACCAGAGAGCTTCATGGTGCCCCAGAGGTTCCCAACCACACCTTGAAAAGCATTGCATGTTACCATGGCTTCTTCAGTGGAGTAGAGCACTGCATGACTGCCTAAGTGACAAAGGTTAGTAGCAGGTGTGGTTGTTAGAAAGACGCTGACACTGTTTGAGTACATCAGATAGTTGCTTATCTAAACAACAAGGAGGTGAAGGGAAGTGCAGATAGGCTAATGCCAAAAGGTGGGTCACATTCCAAGATAAATTAAACTTCTCCAAGTTGTGGAAGATGTTTGAAACCATAACTATTCCTCAGCTGCCAAGGGCCTCGTCAGCCCTGGAGTTAAGCCCATATGTGGTTGTATCACATCGTGTATCACACAGTTAGACGTGAACAGACCGTTACTGTCAGCCTCACCCTTTCCAGGCTATTCCAGTCTGTCTGAGTACCTTTCTGAGCAGAGTGTTTTGGAACCACTGTGCAAGGCTCAGTTTCCCAGTCCTCTCTGGCAGACACCATCAGTCAATTTTGGCATTCACCCAGGGACACCAAAGCTGGATTAAGATGTGGAAGCTAGATGATTGACCAGCCCTGCTGGCTAACCAGGAAGCCTCTTCCTGCCACTGGTCACGTGGGTGGTGTTCACACTTGGGCAACAACAAAGTCACGCATTTTATAACGTGCTCTGGATCTTCGGAGCTGAGTACAGGTAGTCAAACTGTGTGTGTTAATTCCATGACAGTCAAAGCGAGCTCCTTTATTTCACCTATATGTGAACATCTGTTGAAAAACATGTAAAGAAAAACAAAACTGAAACAAAAAATTTCCAAGTTCTTGGTGTTAGAAAAAAGACTTCAGTGAACATCTTTACACTCTCTTTGGGGTACCCAACTGGTTGTTTTCTTAGGATGAATTGTGGGTTCAAATTTTTACATATTTTTGAGGCATATGATTTTTTTTTGGAGAACAGTTTAGCAGTTTATATCCATTTGAATAGTCATCAGCATTATATGAGTTTACCTGTTTGTGTCCTTTTTAAATTTCATATATGAACTTTTTTCCTAGTTAAAGGAGATATGCACCATCAAAGGTATCTCTTAATAATAGTGGTTCAACTAAGAAGGATGGGCTAAGTGTTGGATCTCATTTTTTGTTTTTTTAAGACATTTTTCATTTTCACCAATAACAATTTTTTTTAATTTAAAAAAATATTTGTTTATTTGTCTGCATCGTGTCTCAGTTGCAGCACAGGGCATCCCCATTGCATCATGCGAGATCTTTCACTGCAGTGCGGGGACTCTGGCTGTGGCGTGTGGCCTCAGTAGCTGCAGCACACAGGCTTCGTTGCTCTGCAGCAAATGAGATCATAGTTTCCTGACCGGGGAGCAAACCCACATCACTTGCCTTGGAAGTATGGACCCAAACCACTGGACCACCAGGGAAATCCCGGATTTCAGTTTTTGAAGGAAGTCATTCTTTGATTTGTTAACTCATTTACTCAGAAAATGTTTTGTGAGCACTTAGTATATGCCAGGCACTGGAGGACATAGTACAGCAGGCCCTACCCGTGGAGCCGCTTGTGTACTGGTGAGGGTTGTCGTTTAGTTGCTCAGTTGTGTCCAACTCTCTTGCGACCCCACGGACTGTAGCCTGCCAGGCTCCTCTGTCTGTGTGATTTCCCAGGCAAGAATCCTGGAGTGGGGTGCCGTTTGCTTCTCTAGGGGATCTTCCTGACCCAGGGATTGAACCCGGCTCTCCTCATCAGCAGGTGGCTTCTTTACCACTGAGCCACCGAGCCAACTAGTGAGGACAGAAGAGCTGACATTGATGTTGTGCTTACCCTGCTGTGTCCCAGACACAGCTGTAAGCAGATTTCCTACACTGGCTTGTTGGTGAGGTCTTCTAGGATTGAAGCAAGTCATCGATGAGAGTCCTTCTTTCCTACTCAGAGCCAGTTTGGGCAGAACCTCACTCGGATCTTGTGTGATTCCCAAGGGAGAGGAGAGTGATTCTGTGGGGCTCACGAGTGCTAGCACGTGTTCGGCGCTGTCCAGAAAGGTCTGGAACCTGCTGGAAGGTTGATTTTCACAAATGACTCACGAGGATTAGCATGAGTAGGAAAGGAAAAACTGCCGCACCAGGAAGTGAGTACGTCTGTGCGGGCACGGTTGGGTGCAGGTGTGTGACTGGGCGCCTGTGGGTGAGCCTGAGTCCCTGCTCTGCCGCTCAGCGGCTCCGTGACCCGGCACTAACTTCTTCCCCTCTCTGTGTCTGTTCCCTCCTCTGTAAGGTAGACCCAGTTCAGAGGATTGTTCTAGCATGTAAATGATTTCATGGGGCTTCCCAAGTGATGTGGTGGTAAAGAATCCACCTGCCAATGCAGGAGACACAAGGGACAATCCCTGGGTTGTGAAGATCCCCTAGAGTAGGAAATAAGTACGCACTCCAGTATTCTTGCCCGGAGAATTCCATGGACGGGGAGCCTGGCGGGCTACAGTCCATGGGGTTGCAAAGTGTTGGACACGATTCAGCACACACACACTTAACACACTCAGGTGATTTCGTAGATGCAGAATGTTTAGAATGTGCTGCCATGTGGTGAGGTTCAGTAGATCAACGTGTGCTGTCTTCTTACTGCTGGTTCTCATGTGGATTTGTGGTTCTTGTTCTTCGAGAGCAGGGTCTCTTCTCCTGGGGGACCCTTAGCAAATGTCTGGAGTTGCTTTTAGTTGCTGCGGCCAGGTGTGGAACATGCCTGCCTCCTGTGGCGGAGGCCAGGGATGCTGCCCAACATCCTACAATATAAGGGACGGTCCCCACAGCACAGGATGACCTGGCCCCAAATGCCAGTGGTTCCCCAGGTTGAGAAACTCGAAGAGGAAGGAGTCCCAGGAGGAACAAAATAAGCTTTAATATTAACTTCAGCATAATCGCAATAATGCATCTACTCCATTATCTTGGTCACCTCATAGAAAGATTTACAGTTTGATTAATTAGTTAGTCCATATTATACTTTCCCTTAGAATGTCTTTGTCCTTAGGAAATCCGTGCTGAAGCCAAGGTGAAATGTATTTTACTTTCAAGTGATTTAGCAACAAAGAACAGCAGAAGAGTTAGACAGAGATAAAGCCAGGGACTTCCCAGGTGGTTCAGTGGTTAATACTCTGCGCTTCCGCTGAAGGGGGGCAGGTTTGATCCTGGACGAGAGACTAAGATCCCAGTGCCATGCAGCATGGCCAGAAAGTTAAATAAAAAAGCGCACATGTGGCCAAACATTGCCAGTTGTTGAGTCTAGAGGATGTTGTGTTAATCTGAACTTTTCTATGGGTTTGAAGTTTTTCAGAAAAAGAATCTAGGTTGGGGCAAAGGGCTGCCTTCCTTGCCTGTGTTCAGGTTGGTATATATGGTAGAAGGTACTCATGATGGGAAGGACTCAGTCAAATCAGGCAGTGGCCATTTCAGTTATTAAGATGTTCGCTAGCTAAAGCCTTGTTCTGTTTTTTTTTTTTAATTGAGATTTTATTTTATTTATTCTTGTTTTATTTTTTGGCTGTGCCGTACGGCATGCGAGATCTTAGTTCCTCAACCAGGGATTGAACCCCTGGCCCCCTGCAGTGGGAGCACAAGGTCTTAAGCACTGGACTGCTAGGGAAATCCCAGCCTTGTGATCTTTATTTCCCTTGAAGCTTTAAGCAAATTGGCTTTTGATTTTTCATTACATCCGAGTAGTCTTTTTTTCTTTTTATAAACGTGCACTTATTTAATAGTGTCTACATCTGAGGGAGTAGGATTGTGGATGAACTTTATTTTCTTCTATATATCTGTTTTTTAAATGTCCTGAAATAAATATTAGCCTTATTAAAAGAAAAAACTTTTAAAAATAAAATCCTTTCCTTTTACACAAAATCCTGGTTTTGTCGAAAGCTTGTTTAATTTCACGTATATATTCACTTTTGCTGCATCAAGCCCTTGTTGGACTTACTTGCACAGAAAAAAGCGATAGCGATGAATGGGTTTGCCTACATATCATCAGCAGAGAATAACCAAAGAAAAACAGATCGTTGATCCCAGTTGCAAGGGAGAAGTAGATAATTTGTTCATCATCATATCCTCTCTAAACTTCACAGTCTGCTGGAGTAACATGTCAGCAGTGTGGCTTGTCAGCTAATAAGCAGGGTTCTTGCAGTGTTTTCGTTGTGTGTCTCACTAAAGCAGAAATCTCAGTGTGGGGGGTGGCGTCGCACATTTAAATAGAAGACTGCTGTGTGTTTCTCTTAAAATATTTCTCTAATTTCGTATTTCTTTTAGGAGTGCACCTGAACCGGAAACTAATTTCAATAAAAAGCCTGTTCATTAGACCAAGTCACTAGAGACAGTCCTGTCAGTATCGTGGGGACTTACATACTTATTTTTTATGGAAGTTAAAATTCTTCAGCAGTAGTCATCTCTGCAGGCCATAAGAAATTGTTAATGGTTACAGGCGCAAAAATACTGTGTATGTTTAAGCTGCTCTATTGGTTTGCATGATGAGTTAGAAATAGGACACAGAAGGACCACATGGGTTGCAGATAGCTCACTTACGTTACAGGTGAGAGGACTTGTGAGAGCTCTTTTTTCCAGTCTGCACTGTGCTGTTCTTTCCTACCTTTTACTTTTGTAATTATGTTTTTATTTTCAGAAGCAATTACATATTTTATGTCTGCTTTCAAGGGATACTTGTTTTGGGTCATGCTGTGCAGCATGTGGGATCTTAGTTTCCTGACCAAGGGTTGAACCCAGGCCCCCTGTATTGGGAGCACAGATTCTTAACCACTGAACCACAAGTCCAGAAGTCTCCCTCCCTTTTACTTTAATTTCTTGATCTTAGCAGGGAACTGTCATAAACAAGGTGTTAGGCATCTGCAGAGATTCCTAGCTTAGTGATTGCTTTGTGTCAGAGAGTAGGAAGAAGGCATTTGAGAGAAGTGGGGAACAGAAATGTTAACAGTGACATGGAGCAGGTGCAGGAGAGGTGGGGAAGGGAGAGCGCTTCCCCTCCCTCACAACAAAACAACTGGCAGCTTCTGTAAGTTGAGTGAATGAACCAGGATCACTTTTGAGCCAATGAGTGTTTATGATAACTACTCAATTTAGTTAACATTATTATTTTTTTCTAATATTTATTCATTTGGCCGCCCCAGGTCTTAGCTGCAGCATCAGGATCTTTCATTGTGGCATGCAAACTCTCTTTGGGCCTGTGGGATCTAGTTCTCTGAGCAAGGGTTTACCCTGGGCCCCCCTGCATTGGGAGCACTGAGCCATAGCCACTGGGCCACCAGGGAAGTCCCTGCTCAATATTATGGATCTTATATTGGGACCCAGTCAAGGAAGATGGAGTTGGTGCTGGGCAGGAGAAATAGCAGTCAGGTGCCAAGTGTCAGTTGAATGGAGTGGACAAGAGAATTAACTTGCTTTGTCGTATTTGCCAGGTTTCTGTTTTCAAGGTGAAGCTTTTTTGGGTTACCATAGCTTTTTACTTTGATATGGTTCATTTGGAACTACAATCACAAAGATTCCTGGTGACCTAACTGCTACCTCTAGGGGACACTTTGAGTCGTTACCTGAGTTGACTGCAGCTTTCTCTAGCTTATGTTGCTGCTGCTAAGTCACTTCAGTCGTGTCCGACTCTGTGTGACCCCATAGATGGCAGCCCACCAGGCTCCCCCGTCCCTGGGATTCTCCAGGCAAAAACACTGGAGTGGGTTGCCATTTCCTTCTCCAGTGCATGAAAGTGAAAAGTGAAAGGGAAGTCGCTCAGTCGTGTCCAACTCTTCGCGACCCCCTGGACTGCAGCCCACCAGGCTCCTCCGTCCATGGGATTTTCCAGGCAAGAGTACTGGAGTGGGGTGCCATCGTCTTCTCCGTAGCTTATGTTGGGTTGGGCCAAAAAGTTTGTTGGGTTTTTCCGTAACATCTTTTGGGAAAACCAGAATGAACATATGGGCCAACTCAATATGATATACATCCTTCTGGTTCTGCTTAATCTGACGCAGTCCTTCTTCCCTATTCCTCTTTTGTTTTCCTCTTAAACTTTAATCATTAAGAGCTGATACCCAGCCTTCTGTTTATTTTATTCATTCTTCTAGGCAGTTTCATCTATTACCACCTGTTTGTTACTGGCTGTTCAGTCTGTCTGCAGCCCACATTTCTTACGAACTCTGTATGCACTTCAACTGAACGCCTCCACTTGGAAGGTCCCCTGGGTGTTCTAGTGGTGATAGCATCTCCATCCACCCATTCTCACCTCCTGTATTTTCAGTCCTGGGTCATAGTGTCTCCTTTTGTTTCACGTCTCCAAACCAGAATCATGGAATTTATCCTCAGCTCTCATATCCACGCATTCACTAAGCCCTGTCAATTCTTTCTCCTAAACATATTTGGTTTTCCCCACTTTCTTCAATTTAAGTCTGAATTTGGCAATCAGGAGTTCATGATCTGAGCCACAGTCGGCTCCCGGTCTTGGTTTTGCTGACTGTATAGAGCTTCTCCATCTTTGGCTGCAAAGAATATAATCAGTCTGATTTCAGTGTTGGCCATCTGGTGATGTCCATGTGTAGAGTCTTCTCTTGTGTTGTTGGAAGAGGGTGTTTGCTATGACAAGTGTGTTCTATTGGCAAAACTCTGTTAGCTTTTACCCTGCTTCATTCTGTACTCCAAGGCCAAATTTGCCTGTTACGCCAGTTGTTTCTTGACTTCCTACTTTTGCATTCCAGTCCCCTATAATGAAAAGGACATCATTTTGGGGGTGTTAGTTCTAAAAGGTCTTATAGGTCTTCATAGAAACATTCTATAAAGAAAGCTGAGCATAGAAGAATTGATGCTTTTGAACTGTGGTGTTGGAGAAGACTTGAGAGTCCCTTGGACCACAAGGAGATCCAACCAGTCCATCCTAAAGGAGATCAGCCCTGGGTGTTCATTGGAAAGACTGATGTTGAAGCTGAAACTCCAATACTTTGGCCACTTGATGCAAAAAGCTGACTCACTGGAAAAGCTCCTGATGCTGGGAAAGATTGAAGGCAGGAGGAGAAGGGGTTGACAGAGGATAAGGTGGTTGGATGGCATCACCAACTCAATGGACATGAGTTTGGGTAAACTCCGGGAGTTGGTGATGGACAGGGAGGCCTGGCGTGCTGTGGTTCATGGGGTCACAAAGAGTCAGACACAACTGAGCGACTGAACTGAACTGAAACATATTTGGTATTAGTCCTTCCAAATTTTATCAGTGTTTAAGTTTTAGAAGAGCGTGATATATTCCAAGGGGAAGAGGTGGTTGTTTCCAGGAGAAAGACTTATGATTAACCAAAAGCAGCCTCATATAGTTTAGGACTTAGCTTTCAAGTCCTGTCGTTGACCTTGTAGAGTATATAAACCAGAGTGTCTGTTGATTCATCTTTAATGGGTGTTAGCACATTAAAGTAGAGAAAGCGATGGCACCCTACTCCAGTACTCTTGCCTGAAAAAATCCCATGGACAGAGGACCTGCAGTTCATGAGGTCACTAAGAGTCGGACACGACTGAGTGACTTCTCTTTGACTTTTCACTTTCACGCATTGGAGAAGGAAAGGGCAACCCACTCCAGTGTTCTTGCCTGGAGAATCCCAGGGACGGGGGAGCCTGGTGGGCTGCCATCTGTGGGGTCACACACAGTCGAACACGACTGAAGCGACTTAGCAGCAGCAGCAGCACATTAAGGTGGTTTGAATGCTTAAGGCCACTAACTGGTAACCTCCTTCTGGTATGTCAAGGCACCTAAAAGACAATCTGAACCATTAGTTTGGGAGTTGAATTTGGTTACAGCAGTGGGAGGTGAGTGTTTTTGAGAACTTTCTCATTCAGGTGGGATGTGACCAGAAGACTTCATACCTTCCGGTTATTGTATCTTTCTCCCCTTAGACATTGCTGCAGTGCCAGAGTTCTCTCTGAAACCAGCTTTCCTTTAGTGTTATAAGGTATTGATTTTACTAATTAAGCTTCAAACTTAGAGCTCTTCCCAGTTACTAGGAACATTTTTTTCTTTACTATAAGGATTTAATTAGTTCAACTCAGAGGGCAGTCTCTTTAAATTTATTTTTAATCGAAATATAACTGACTTTCATTTTATTAAAGTATATAGTATAATGATTCAGTATTTATATATGTTACAAAATGATCAATGCAAGTCTAGTTAATATCCATCACCAGACAGAGTTATAAACATTTCTTGTGATGAGAATTTTTAAGATCTGCCTTGGTGTTTAGTGAGTCATGTCCAACTCTGTGACCCCATGGACTGTAGCCCCTCAGGCTTCCCTGTCCATGGGATTTCAAGGGCAAGAATCTGTCTTAGCAACTTTTAAATATGCAATACAGTATTATTAACTGTAGTCACTGTGCTGTTCATTACATCCTGAGACTTCTTTTTTTGTAACTGGAAGTTTGCACCTTTTGATCACCTTCACCCATTTTAGCTACCTCCTACCTCCCACCTCTAGCAGCCACCCATATAGTCTCTGTATTTATGAGTTCTGGTTGTTTTTGTTTGTCTAAGATAAATGAGATGAAATCACTTAGCATAATGCCCTCGGGATTTATTCCTGTTGTTGCAAATGACAAGACTTATTCTTTTTTTATGGCTGAATGATATTCCATTGTATACAAATACCTTATCTTCTTTATCCGTTCATCCCTTGATGGACACTTAGGTTGCCTACATGTCTTAGCTGTTATAAATAAAGCTGCAGTGAACATGAGGGCACATGCATCTTTTCGAGTTAGTATTTTCATTTCTTTTGAATAGATACCCAGAAGTGGAATTGTTGGATCATATAATAGTTCAAACCTTTTTTCACAATGGTTGCACCAATTTACATTCCCACCTACAGTACCCAAGGGTTCCCTTTTCTACACATTAGCAACATTTGTTATATTTTGTCTTTTTGATCCTAGCCATTCTAACATGTATGAGGTTATATTTTACTGTGATTCTGATTTGCGTTTCCCTTATGATTGGGTAATGTTGAGCACCTTTTCATGTACCTGTTGGCCATTTGAATGTCTTCTTTGGGAAAATGTCAGATACTCTGCCCTTTCTTTAATTTGGATTCTTTGGGTTTTGTGTGTGGATGCTTATATATTTTATGATGTGCCAATACTTTCTCTCATTTGGTAGGTTGTCTTTTCATTTTGTTGATAGTTTCCTTTGCTGTCTAGAGCTATTTAGTTGGATGTAGTCCTGCCTGTTTATTTTTGCCTTTGCTTTGGTGTCAGATTCAAAAACTCATACCTAAGGCCAATGGCAAGTATCTCACTGCCTATTTTCTTATAGGAGTTTCATGGGTTCAGGTCTCAGGTTCAAGTTCTTAATCTTTTTGAGTTGATTTTTGTGTGCAGCGTAAGTTAGTACAATGATATTCCTTTTGGCACTTGCCGAGTTCAGAGTGGTTAAGACTCCACACTCCCAATGCAGGGAGCTCCGGTTCAATCCCTGGTCAGGAAACAAAGAACATGCATGCCGCATGGCACGACCTAAACATTTTTTTTAAAGAAAGACTGTCCTAGCTACCTTGGATTCAGGAAGCTGGCTCTTATCAGACACCTTAATGTGCTGGTGACTTTATTTTGGACTTTGCAGCCTCCAGAATTATGAGAAATAAATGTTTGTTCAGTTCAGTCGCTCAGTTGTGTTTGACTCTTTGCGACCCATTGGACTGCAGCACGCCAGGCCTCCCTGTCCATCACCAACTCCCAGAGTTTACTCAAACTCATGTCCATTGAGTCAGTGATGGCATCCAACCATCTCATCCTCTGTCATCACCTTCTCCTCCCACCTTCAATCTTTCCCAACATCAGGGTCTTTTCAAATGAGTCAGTTCCTCACATCAGGTGACCCAAAGTATTGGAGTTTCAGTTTCAACATCAGTCCTTCAGTGAACACCCAGGACTGATGTCCTTTAGGATGGACTGGTTGGATCTGCTTGCAATCCAAGGGACTCTCAAGAGTCTTCTCCAACACCACAGTTCAAAAGCATCAGTTCTTTGGCGCTCAGCTTTCTTTGTAGTCCAATTCTCATATCCATACATGACCACTGGAAAGACAACAGCCTTGACTAGACAGACATTTGTTGACAAAGTAATGTCTCTGCTTTTTAATATGCTTAGGTTGGTCATAACTTTCCTTCTAAGTAGTAAGCGTCTTTTAGTTTCATGGCTGCAGTCACCATCTGCAGTGATTCTGGAGCCCCAAAAAATTAAAGTCTCTCACTGTTTCCATTGTTTCCCCATCTGTTTGCCATGAAGTGATGGGACCGGATGCCATGATCTTTGTTTTCTGAATGTTGAGCTTTAAGCCAACTTTTCCATTCTCCTCTTTCACTTTCATCAAGAGTCTCTTTAGTTCTTCTTGACTTTCTGCCATAAGGGTGGTGTCATCTGCATATCTGAGGTTACTGATATTTCTCCTGGCAATCTTGATTCCAGCTTGTGCTTCATCCATACCAGTGTTTATTATTTAACCAAATAAAAAAAGAAAAGACCGTCCTTTTCCCATTGTATATTCTTCGTCCCTTCGTTGTGAAGTAAGTGACTGTGTATGTGCAGGTTTAGTTCTGAGCTCTGTTCTGCTCCGTTGAGCTATGTGTCTGTTTTTAATGTCAGTGCTACACTGTTTTGATTACTATAGCTTTGTCATATAGTTTGAAATCAGGAAGCGTGATGCCTCCAATTTTGTTCTTCTTTCTCTAGATTGCTTTGGCTATTCAAGATCTTTCCTGAGTCCTTACAAACTTTAGGATTGTTTGTTCTATTTCTGTGAGAAATGCTGTTGGGATTTTGATAGGGATTGCACTGACGACTGAAGCGACTTGGCGGCAGCAGCAGCACTGAACAGTATCGACATTTTAACATTTTTAATTCTTCCAATCAATGATCATGGAATATCTTCACATTTATTTGTGAGTTCATCAGTTTCTCAGCAGTCTTAATTCCTAAGATAGGTGTTTGCTTATTCTCACCTGGATTTTTGAAATAACTCAGTTACCACTCTCCCTACCAACCTCTACTCTGTTGCCTCTCTGAGACTGGAGTGACCTTTCTAAAACTGCAAATATGATTGTGTGACTCTTGTACTTGTAACCTTCTGTGCTTCCCACTGCCTTTGGTAAAGAACAGACTTTGCTAGAGCAGACAGAGCAGGCCTCAGCCTATCTTTTGCTCTCTTTCCTCAGCCTTGTGCTTTACCAGTAGTGCACTCACTACTTAACATTTTTCTGAATATTTAGTGCTGTTTCAAGTCTCCCCTTTCATTTGTTATTTTATCTGCCTCCTCCCTATTTTTCTGGTCTCAAACTCCTTTAAGCTCAGCTCTCCTAGTTGTTGAAGTTCTGACTGACGTCACCAGTGACTTTCCTTTGTCATGGAGCATGTTATGACATACTATGCTTACTTAAAGATGTGGCTATTTCTTTTTTTCTTTTAATCTTCAAATACATAGCTCACAGCCTGGTACATAGTAGACATTCAAAAGTTTAAATAATGGCTCATGTCTGAAATAAGATTGACCCCAAATTTAGTTTTATATACATGTTTAGTTACCAGAAAAATTTTCCTGATTATAAAAATATGAAAATGTTTGAAAGTAATACTTGTTCACTGTTGAAAACTTGACAAAAATACGGAAAAGTTAAAAGAATATGATGCCACCCATCTGTTGTACAGCATGGTTGGTGTATTTCTTCACAGTCTTTTTGTTTAACTGCACAGGGTCTTAGTTGTGGCACACGGGCCCTAGAGCATGCGGGCTTCCACAGCTGCAGTGTGCAGGCTTCGTTGCTCCGTGGCACGTGGGATCTTAGTTCCCCAAGCAGAGATCAAACCCGCGTCCCCTGCTTTGGAAGGCAGATTCTCAACCAGTGGGCCACCAGGGAAGTCCTCTTCCTAGTCTTTTAAAAATTTTTGCTTCTGTGTACATTATCTATGTGTGAGAACATTTTCTTGTTTTTACAGAAAGGATCGAGGTTAATGAACATCAAGTTTAATAAAGAGCTGAGGTCTCCCAGGGGAAATGTAGAAGTGAGCAGGAGCTATTTGTAAGATGAGGAAATGGAATCCTTTAAAAAGGCAATGCATTGTGCAGTATATGCTTTATCACTGATCTTCAAACAGCCCTTTTACATAGGCCTCATCTTCTCCACTGTAAAGGCTGGGAAATGATGACACAGGTTATGTCTGCAGAGTCTGCTCTGAGGAGCCCTAGGGCTCTGCAACGCACACCAGGAGTTTCACAGATAATGAAATTTAAGGATACATTTGCAAAATATAAAATGACACACTGCCCAAGGAATCCAGATTCTTTCAATGTTCTTACCTTTCGTGGTAGAGAAGTTTTATGGTCTTTTTTTTTTTAAAAAAAAGCTTGTAAATCGTTGCCCTAGCTTATGGGACAAGTTCAGTTCTGTCTACTTCCCTTATAATGCTGGTTGAATGAAACATTACTATAAAGTACTTTATCTTTTAATTTTAATACATAAAATATTTTTAGGATGCTAAACCTGTATCTTTTGTGTCCTGTTGTATACCAGAATTCTACTTGCTTTTGAGTTCAGTGTCATTGAGCTCCTTATTTGAGTAAGGCCTGGTATCAGGCATTCTAATGCTGGCTGATAAGACAGACAAGATCACTACTGTTCTGCTTGCAGTCCAGCGGGAGGAGCAGTTAGATGGGCAATAGAAAAATAAATGTCAAGAGTGGTAAGTGGTTTAAGAAAATAAGACAGGCTGGGGGCTTCCCTGACGGTCCAATAGCTAAGACCAGACCACAGTCGTGATGCAGGGGCCTGGGTTCATCCCTGGTCAGGGAACTAGATCCCACAGGCTGCAGCTAAGAGTTCACGTGCCACAACTAGGACCCGGTGCAGCCAAATAAATAAATATTAAGAAAAGAAGACGGGCTGACGTGATAGAAGTTGGGAGTTGGCTGCCTTCTGTCCAGTCTCTAGAGAAAGCCTTCCTGAGACTACTGTGGAGCTGAGACCTGGGCAGTACTGAGGAGCCAGCCATGCACAGATACTAAAAACAGGAACTGTAGAGAGATTAGAAGATACTAGAATTCAAAAGAGGGACGGGAGCGTAACTTCTAGGTTCCAATTTTATTACTAATAATTACTAAGGAAAAGTTTGTCTGATTTGACAAGATAAAAGTTATGGATTAAAAAAAAACAAAAACCTGGGAATCCCCTGGCGGTCCAGTGGTGAGGACTCGGTGTTTTCACTGTGGTGGCCCAAGTTCAACCCCTGGTTGGGGAACTGAGATCCCACAAGCCTTGTGGCATGGCCAAAGAAAGAAAAAAACAAAGAAACCTGTAATATGAAGTGGCAAACAATTCTGGAAAAATGGTATATAAAATATTACAGGATTAAGGTAATTTATTACAAGCTTATACAGAGTAATAAGAAATATATAAAACTCAGTGGTTAAATGTCAAAGAAGCATGACAAGGCACTTCCCAGAAGAGACGGTATAATTGATACACATCATTAAAAATCAGAAGGAACAGGGATTTCCCTGGCGGTCCAGTGGTTAAAACTTCGTGCTTCCATTGCAGAGGGTGCAGGTTCGATCCCTGGTCAGGGAACTAGATCCCACATGCCACGTGGCACCCCTCCCAAAAATCAAAAGAAACGCCAATTAAAAAATCATTTCTTTAAATCTACTAAATTAGCTCAAACTTCTCTTCTTTTACTAATATCCCATACTGGGAAAAGGAGAGTGAAACCAGGCATTCTTATAAATTTCTAATGACAGGCAATTTGGCAGTGTGTGCCGAAATGCATATAAAATATCTCTGTTACTGTCCTCGTAATTTCATCTCTTTAGTTGGAGAATAATTACTTTACAGTATTGTGATTGTTTCTGTCTTTCATCAACATGAATCAGCCATAGGTACACACATCTCCTCCCTCTTAAAACCTTAAAACCCATCCCACCCCTCTCATTGTCACAGGGCACCAGCTTTGGGTTCCCTGTGTCATACAGAAAATTGGGGATTTATTTTAAAAAACAAAACAAAACAGATTTATTGGGGAAAATAAACATTTACACTAGAACACGCCTCACATTGCTTTAGTAGGTATTTGAAGTGAAGTGAAGTCGCTCAGTCGTGTCCAACTCTTTGCAACCCCATGGACTGTAGCCTACCAGGCTCCTCCGTCCCTGGGATTCTCCAGGCAGGAATACTGGAGTAGGTTGCCATTTCCTTCTCCAGGAGATCTTCCCACCCCAGGGATCGAACCTGGGTCTCCCGTATTGCAGGCAGACACTTTACCATCTGAGCCACCAGGGAAGTCGGGTCTCTAATTTTCTTGAAGAGATCTCTAGTCTTTCCCATTCTGTTGTTTTTCTCTATTTCTTTGCATTGATCGCTGAGGAAGGCTTTCTTATCTCTTCTTGCTATTCTTTGGAACTCTGCATTCAGATGCTTATATCTTTCCTTTTCTCCTTTGCTTTTCGCTTCTCTTCTTTTCACAGCTATTTGTAAGGCCTCCCCAGACAGCCATTTTGCTTTTTTGCATTTCTTTTCCGTGGGGATGGTCTTGATCCTTGTCTCCTGTACAATGTCACGAACCTCCATCCATAGTTCATCAGGCAGTCTATCAGATCTAGTCTCTTAAATCTATTTCTCACTTCCACTGTATAATCATAAGGGATTTGATTTAGGTCATACCTGAATGGTCTAGTGGTTTTCCCTACTTTCTTCAATTTAAGTCTGAATTTGGCAATAAGGAGTTCATGATCTGAGTCACAGTCAGCTCCCAGTCTTATTTTTGCTGACTGTATAGAGCTTCTCCATCTTTGGTTGCAAAGAATATAATCAGTCTGATTTCGGTGTTGACCATCTGGTGATGTCCATGTGTAGAGTCTTCTCTTGTGTTGTTGGAAGAGGGTGTTTGTTATGACCAGTGCATTTTCTTGGCAAAACTCTATTAGTCTTTGTCCTGCTTCATTCCGTATTCCAAGGCCAAATTTGCCTGTTACTCCAGGTGTTTCTTGACTTCCTACTTTCGCATTCCAGTCCCCTATAATGAAAAGGACATTTTTTGGGGGTGTTAATTCTAAAAGGTCCTGTAGGTCTTCATAGAACCGTTCAACTTCAGCTTCTTCAGCATTACTGGTTGGATTACTGTGATATTGAATGGTTTGCCTTGGAAATGAACAAAGATCATTCTGTCGTTTTTGAGATTGCATCCAAGTACTGCATTTTGGACTCCTTTGTTGACCATGATGGCTACTCCATTTCTTCTAAGGGATTCCTGCCCACAGTAGTAGATATAATGGTCATCTGACTTAAATTCACCCATTCCAGTCCATTTTAGTTCGCTGATTCCTAGAATGTTGACGTTCACTCTTGCCATCTCCTGTAGAGCTCTCTTCAAGAAAATTAGAGATACCAAGGGAACATTTCATGCAAAGATGGGCTCGATAAAGGACAGAAATGGTATGGACCTAACAGAAGCAGAAGATATTAAGAAGAAGTGGCAAGAATACACAGAAGAACTGTACAAAAAAGATCGACCAAGATAATCACGATGGTGTGATTACTCACCTAGAGCCAGACATCCTGGAATGTGAAGTCAAGTGGGCCTTAGAAAGCATCACTACAAACAAAGCTAGTGGAGGTGATGGAATTCCAGTTGAGCTCTTTCACATCCTGAAAGATGATGCTGTGAAAGTGCTGCACTCAATATGCCAGCACATTTGGAAGACTCAGCAGTGGCCACAGGACTGGAAAAGCTCAGTTTTCATTCTGATCCCAAAGAAAGGCAATGCCAAAGAATGCTCAAACTACCACACAATTGCACTCATCTCACACGCTAGTAAAGTAATGCTCAAAATTCTCCAAGCCAGGCTTCAGCAGTACGTGAACCTTGAACTTCCAGATGTTCAAGCTGGTTTTAGAAAAGGCAGAGGAACCAGAGATCAAATTGCCAACATCTGCTGGATCATCGAAAAAGCAAGAGAGTTCCAGAAAAACATCTATTTCTGCTTTATTGACTATGCCAAAGCCTTTGACTGTGTGGATCACAATAAACTGTGGAAAATTCTGAAAGAGATGGGAATACCAGACCACCTGACCTGCCTCTTGAGAAACCTGTATGCAGGTCAGGAAGCAACAGTTAGAACTAGACATGGAACAACAGACTGGTTCCAAATAGGAAAAGGAGTTTGTCAAGGCCGTATATTGTCACCCTACTTATTTAACTTATATGCAGAGTACATCATGAGAAACACTGGGCCAGAAGAAGCACAAGCTGGAATCAAGAAATAACACTAACCTCAGATATGCAGATGACACCACCCTTATGGCAGAAAGTGAAGAGGAACTAAAAAGCCTCTTGATGAAAGTGAAAGAGGAGAGTGAAAAAGTTGGCTTAAAGCTCAACATTCAGAAAACGAAGATCATGGCATCCGGTCCCATCACTTCATGGCAAATAGATGGGGAAACAGTGGAAACAGTGTCAGACTTTAATTTGGGGGGCTCCAAAATCACTGCAGATGGTGACTGCAGCCATGAAATTAAAAGATGCTTACTCCTTGGAAGGAAAGTTATGACCAACCTAGATAGCATATTCAAAAGCAGAGACATTACTTTGCCAACAAAGGTCTGTTTAGTCAAGGCTATGGATTTTCCAGTGGTCATGTATGGATGTGAGAGTTGGACTGTGAAGAAAGCTGAGCGCTGAAGAATTGATGCTTTTGAACTGTGGTATTGGAGAAGACTCTTGAGAGTCCCTTGGACTGCAAGGAGATCCAACCAGTCCATCCTAAAGGAGATCAGCCCTGGGATTTCTTTGGAAAGAATGATGCTAAAGCTGAAACTCAAGTACTTTGGCCACCTCATACAAAGATTTGACTCATTGGAAAAGCCTCTGATGCTGGGAGGGATTGGGGTCAGGAGGAGAAGGGGACGACAGAGGATGAGATGGCTGTATGGCATCACCAACTCGATGGATGTGAGCTTGAGTGAACTCCGGGAGTTGGTGATGGACAGGGGAGGCCTGGTGTGCTGCAGTTCATGGGGTCGCAAAGAGTTGGACACGACTTGAGCGACTGAACTGAACTGAACTGAAATGTGTGCCAGTAGGGAGATGTTGGAGTGACTCAGGATGCATTCACTCCGTGGCATTGGTACAAGCCCTTGAAAAAGAGCAGTCATAACAGCTGAAGTCACAGAAGGAAATGCCTTTGATGCAGTGGGAAATGACAGAACAGCAGCATGTAAAACTGTCAGAAATAGGTCTTTGAAAATGTTGATTTAGATGTGTATAAAAAGACTCCAAGATATATACTAAAATGTTACTATTGGTGTGTTGGAGTGCACAATAGAAGTTTTAACTGATGTGTCTTAGAAAAATAAACCTTTCCCTGGAAACTTACTGAAGACCTAAATGACAGCAGTAAAGAAAACTGACTCTGTGTTCATCTTTCTACAAAAGAGCTTTGAAGGTACAATCGTGTGGGAGAGCCAAGACCTCCAAGGCCTCGTGTCAAGGAATCTCCACAAAGTGACCGTTAACGATGGAGGAGGAGTTCTCAGAGTCGTTACAGTAAGTCCTTCCTTTTTATTTAAGGTTGTTTTGCATACCTTAGCATTTTTTAAAATCTTAAAATGTTTTTAAGTTTACTTTTACACCAACTCATATGGAACAATGAATCTTATGTTTTAGAACATATGTAATAGAAAGTGTTGTTGAGTCACGATAATAAAAGTCGAAAAACTCAAATGTTCTGTGATTTTATAGCTTCAACCTTCATAGACAGTTTGCCTTAAGATTAGTGCATTTTAGGAAGTATGATGTTTTATTTCTTGTTAGTTTTTAGGTGAACATCTTTTTAAGTTCACTTACTCAGTAGTAGAGTATTCAGTCTCACCTAACTGTATGATGTCAGTTACAATACTATAGACAAAAGTATTAGAAAGTAAGATTGACTGTTCACTGTCATTTATATTGCTGGGCTTTGTGGTTTTTATTTTTCATTTGCCAAATTTTCTTAAAATTTAAAACAGGTAGATTTCTCAAAGTGTAGGATGATAAAAAGGTGTGAGCAGACTTAAAACGATGAACTTTAAATAAATAAGTGACGGTGTGGTGTGGTCATAGAATTGTTCTCCTTGAATTCTGGCCTAATGATTAGGAAAGCACTTGGCACTTAAATTCACAGGGTTAGTACATTTCATTAATTAACCTTATTCACATAAATTAATCCTTGAATTTGAAATGAAAATCGTGAGGTTTGTTGTACATTCAGAAAGCATTTTTGCATACTCAATGTGAGGCAAGCACAATCTTGGGAGACCCGTAACTGTCCCACAGGGGGATTTACAGTCCAGTGAGGAAGACAGACATTAAACAGACAGACCCACGCATTCAGGTGTAATTACAGCCTTAGCCTTGGAGGCCATGTTTAGGATTTCATTCTTGATTATGAAAAGTCCTTCATTTAATATACAGTGTTTTATGGATTTGTAGGGGTTTTTCCTTATTTTCAAAGCAAGTACCTTGAATTTCTTGTCTCCTTCTCTGTGTGTGAAACTTAAATATGCAAAACATGACAGAATTCTATACTATTCAGTTAATTGCATAAAAGGAAATCAGTTTACTAATGAGTTTTGGGCTAGATTTAAGGTAAAGATTCACATGATCTGCTTTGGGAATGAATATGGTTGTGGAGGGCTGTGAAAGCTCAGTCATGTGATCCCATGGACTATATCCCACCAGGCTCCTCTATCCGTGGAATTCTCCAGGCAAGAATACTGGAGTGGGTACCCATTCCCTTCTCCAGGGGATCTTCTCGACACAGGATTGAACCTGGGTCGCCTGCATTGCAGGCAGGTTCTTTACCATCTGAGCCACCAGGAAGCCTTGTGGAGGGTTAACGGGAGCTTAAATACTCAGCTAACTGGAAAAAAAAAACAAAACAAAACTGATTGCTTAGGAGCCTGTTCTAAGGAACCCATGTGCAAATAAAGGTTTTCATCATAAATGCACAGAGCTGGAAGTTTTCCTAAGCCTTTCTCCCTTGCCAGCAAGTAATAACCTCAGAAAATTTTCAAAAGCAAAATAAAAGCCAAGATGTGACATTTTAGATAGAAGTTAATAAAGTGCTGTCCAGTTCTAAACAAGCCCAAACTGTATAGTGTGTAGTTTTTAAAAAGAAGAAAAAACCAACTCTTCCCCCACCTCCAAAAAAAAGTGTGCAGTCTTTTGTGGAACTACAAAGTTGGAATCTGTAGCATTCACCTCTAGAGATTTTCTCCACATTCAGCTACAAATTATATTCTGAATTAAATGGTGATTTACCTCAGTCACCCCAGAACACTTGCGTGTCCACTGGCCTTAAAACATTACTTTGTACAGTAGAGCTCTGCTAGAAGGATCTGTTCAAAAAAGGACTAGGCAGGCAGTAAGGCCCCTTGATTGGGTGAGTATGTAGAAAAAATGTAGTAAAGGTGCTGAGGCTTGACTGACGGTCTGATCCAGCCTGCAGCAGCTGGGAGACGAGTTAAGTTGGGGTGTAATACCCAAAGGTGAAGCCCCTCACTTCAAGGAAGGGCCTCAGGTAACCTGTGAGGTGAAAAGAGGCATGTCTCTAAAAACAGCAGCTCCTCCAAAGCTGAGAGGTAGACAGGACTGTTGTTGGCTGTTGGCACAATCATCTCTGGGCACCTTCAACGTCATTAGTCAGCAGGGCTCCTCTGGTTCAACTGTTGGCTTAGAGGGCTTTTCACTGTATGGTAGCAGACACTGTAAAATGCGCCTGGTGTATTTGAACTCACGGGCATTCTCCAAGTACGTGATCGTGATTTTATTTTAAGTGTGGGTGTTTGAGGATGTAAAATAAAGTTGGTTTTGGTAATAATGTTGGTAGCAAGTTCAAGAATATGTGATTCTGTGTAAGCTGGAATTCTGAACACCAGTCTGGAGATTATTGGGTATACCTATCTTGGACATTGTAATAATTAGACGACAACAGCAAAAATAGAATGCTGATATCCTGATAGCATCTTAGGTGGATTCATGTGCCATTATGAATTTTGCAAAATCAATTTTCAAGTGTAAGGAGTGTATTTTTAGCCATGAAGCATCAAGCACTTCTGTTCTCGTTTCTTTCAGACTGGGGAGGGTGCCTTGCCTCATGAATTCATGGAAGGTGTGGAGGGAGTTGCAGGAGGTTTTATTTATACCATTCAGGGTAAGTCAGCTGGTTGGAAGTTGAAAAGCATACTGAATCTCACCTACTTCATCTTCATACTTTAGTCATGAAAGGTAATCTTTTTTTTTTTTAGTTATTAAAAAGTTTTTATTGACAAATAATTCATATACCATATAGCTTATCCTTTTCAAGTGTTTGATTCCATACTTTTTAGTATATCCTTCATTCTGCTATCATCTCCACTAATTCCAGACCGTTTCTATCACCCTCAAAAAGGAGTCGCCATGTCTTCAGTGATGCTTCTGGAAATACCATTTGTGAACTTCTGAGAATTCTGCATTAGTGACCCCTAAGAACAGCTATTGTAGATGCTGTTGGTGGTGGTCACTTGTCCTGAGCATCACTTACAGAACAAAGGTGCCCAGTGGTGGTCCTGTCTGATTTCTCAGCTCTGTGGATCAGGGATTCCTATGAAAGAATTTGGACCCAGCTCCCCTGAAGTCACCCTGAGGTGAAGCAGAGTCCATATTCTGAGAGGCAGTTCCTCAGGGGGACTCCTTTAATGTGCAGGACTGAGGATGGGACAGAACCCTGTATTTGAGGCCACTGTATGTAGTTTGAAGATGGGAATGGCCGTGGCGCCTTTTTTTTCCGGTAGCATCTTTCTTTATACAGTGTTCCCGCACAGTATTTACACCACCCCTAAGGGAAAGTCAGAATAGGTACCTAGGTTTTGCCCACAAACTTGCCATTAAACATCGAGATGTAAAGTTTAGGGATCCTTAATTTTAGTCCAGAGATTGTTCATAAAACTATGAGAACACTCTGCCAGGGGTGGTATCAACTTAGCTCACCAGAGACTAGCTAATGGGTCCCCTGGGGGAAACTCAGGTCAGGAGGCCAGGTTCATAAAGCAGCTCACACTTGGGGGCGGCTACAGGTGTACACACCATCTGACTTAATGTCTCGCAGCTTGCTTTCTTGTGCCAGTTATGTCAACTCTACTGTCAGGGGACTTAAAAAACTTGAGGGGCCCTTTAGACTTCTGGCACTGAACTCTTCTACAGGGAGCAGCTACTGTGTCTTGAACAACTGTTTCTGTTTATCTTAAATTTTCTCTCTGAGGCCAAAGGATTAAGATTCGGGTGAGAAAAATGCCTTTCAGACAAGAGAGAACTATCTCAATTTTAGGGTAAAGGAATTAGAATGAATAGATTTTACTTCTCATGTTCTGGATATATCTGAAAAGCTGACTTTTTTTTTTTTTTTAATTGAGAATTTTTGTGCTGTTTTCTTAAGAATCACGTGGTACACAAATTCTCAAATTTTGTTGGGCGTTAGCATCTCTGGCTGGGCCCTGCCTCAAGTTAGAAAGTTAAGAATCTTCAGGATTGGAGCTCAGATACCTGTATTTTAACAAGCTTGCTAGGTGGATTTGATGCCTCTAACGTTTGAGAGGGTGTAAACTGTATGATTCTTGTAGATAGCACCTAGACAGATGGTCAGATTTAAAACAGATAGTATACTCAGTTTCCAGATATATGCAATATAAGCCAAAGTGTACAATCTGTTACTGAAAAAGCCTGTATTTAATTTCTGCTCTTGTTACCAAGCCTTTTCCTATTGCCATAATTTTATACACTTATACTTTCCTTCAAGTGTTAAATTGTGTATATTTATCCTTACCTTTAAAGTGACAGGATGTTACAGTAAGCATTGAGAAGGGACCCAGGATCATTTAGTCCCGTGCTTCTCAAAGGGTCGTTTGTAGTCCACCTACATCAAAGTTACAGGAAGTCACAGGTTAGAAATACAGATTCCTGGGCCCCGCTGGCTCTCTAGGCCTGGGGCTTAGAAATCTGTATTCCATGAGCATTCCTGAGAACCACAGACTTAGTCCAGCTCCCCCTTTTACAGATGAGAATGCTGAGGCCCAGAAACGTGCAGTGTGTCCAGTATCCCACAGACAGTGGCAGAGGTGGAAATCAGGACAGGTCTTCAGCCCGCACTGCAGTCTGTCTGCAGTTACAGAGCAGAGCACTAAGTTACTTCTCAGTTTCCTTCCCCCACCGCTCAGCCACCCATTTGTCATTTTTCAGAGATTTTCTAATTTTCTAAGTTGACAAAATCCTGTGCCAGTGAAAGAATTGCTGCCTTATTTGAGGACAGTCCATGCACAAATGTGACAAATGATTCATTAGCTTGTGAGATGGTAATTAAAATGTCTTTTAAGCACATTGGTAATCATTTTTATTATGGAATAGCATAGATAATCCAGAAATAGTGCTATTAAGAAACACTCATGTCCTTGTTGCTTAGAACTAATAAATGTTTACATTTTTTCATATTTGCTTTTTTTTTGGCGAAATGAAGCATTTCAGATACAGTAGAAGCCCCTCCCTCCTAGGACTTCCCACCCCTGCTCCTCCTGCTCCCCTCGGAGCGGACACCACTGTCCTAAAGCTCTCGTGCATCCTTCCCAGTCTAAATATCCTACTTTCTCCTATAACATACAGCTTTGATTAAAGTGTCTCATAATTTATACCTGTAGTATATATAGCAATCAGCAAAATACGTTTTTTCACTCAGCATTATTTTTTAGTGCTGTTCCTATTAACATCCAAGATCAGGTTGATTTTTTAAAAATATATTTTATTGAAGTATAGTTGATTTATAATGTGTTAATTTCTGCTGTACAGAAAGTTTCAGTTAGATATATATGTGTGTGTGTGTGTGTATATACACATGTGCTTCTTTTTCATATTCCCTTCCACTGTGGTTTATCGCAGGATACGGAATACAGTTCCTTGTGCTACCCAGTAGGACCTTGTTGTGTATCTATCCTATATATACATAGTTTGCATCTGCTAACCCCAAACTCCCGGTCTATCCCGCTCTCCTCCCTTTCCCTCTTGGCAACCACAGGTCTGTTTTCTGTGTCTGTGAATGTTTCTGTTTTGTAAATAATTTCATTTGTACTGTTTTTAGAGCCTACATATAAGTGATACCGTGTGGAATTTGTCCCTTGCTTTCTTACCTCACTTAGAATGATAATTTCTAGGTCCATCCATGTGGCTGCAGATGGCTGTATCATTCTTTTCTGTGCTGAGCAGTGTTGCACTGTATATATGTACCGTATCTTTACCCATTCATCTGTCAGTGGACATTAGGTTGTTCCCCTGTCTTGGCTGTTGTGAGTAGTGCTGCTCTGCAGGTTAATTTGTTTAACTGCTGTATCCCATTATGTGAATATACCATGATTTAGCCATTCTTATTGGTAGGCATTTAGACTGGTTCCATTTATCACTGTCACAAACGTGCTGCCATAAATACCCTTGTGACCGTGTGAAATAATGTCTCTGGGAACGTACCTACAATTGGACTTAGTGAGGCACACAGTCGGACACCTTCAGCCTAACCAGGTGTTGCAGAATTGCTCCCCACAGTGAGCCCCTCAGTTTATCCTCCCACCAACAGTGTGTGGGAGTCCTGGTTTCCCTCCCTCAAAATCCCTAACAAATGTTTTCTGTTAGGTTGCCTTGGGAGGAGAATTAGTGTGATAATGTTACAAGTTCTAGGTCTTAAGCTTGCAGTAGCTCTTTTTTCCAACTCTTTTTATTTATTTTTATTTTCTATTATTTTTTTTGACTTTATTTTTTTTTATTTTAATTGGAGGTTAATTACTTTACAATATTGTATTGGTTTTGCCATACATCAACATGAATCCGCCACGGGTGTACACATGCTCCCCATCCTGAAACCCCCTCTCTCCTTTTAGAAGGCGATGCTCTTTTAAAAACCCTTCATTCTCGCCCTCGAAGACTTCTCGATCATATACATAATCTCCACGAGGAGGATGCCTTACTAAAGGAAGAAAGCAGCCTCTATGACGACATTGTGTTTGTGGATGTTGTCGACACTTACCGAAATGTTCCTGCAAAATTACTGAACTTCTATAGATGGTATGTTATAAAAATGTTGGGTAGGTGTTGTTTTTTCTTTTGATGTAGAAGCAGTTTATCAATAACATCAAACCACTGAGATTTTTTTAAACAACCTACCTAAGAGCCCTGAGTACCTGTGGTGTGATCAGTCATCCCCTAGTTCTTTGTGAGGACTAATCTTCTGAAATGGTGCCTTCTTTCTCCTAGCAGATCCATAATGTGAGTGCTATTAATCAAAAGCAAGGTAAAAGATGGCTCACTTTGAGTCATTCCTGCTTTTCCATAGTTGTCTGGAGCCAACATTAGGTGAAAATCAGTGAGTTTGAAAGTGGTTTTCATCCCCACCCACCTAATATCTCTCATTTACAGTCACTCACACCCAGGTTACTGATCTGAGTTCTGTTCAGTTGAACATCCACATTGTATTTCTGTTCTGTCCTCCACTCATTGAAAAACTACCTGCCCTGATTCCAAAACCTTTAGTAAGATGAAATTCAACAACCCTTAGAGTCTACCATATTGTTACTTCCCAGACCCTCCAGTATTTCTTGGGTCTTGGTTGTAATTCCTTTTAATACCAACAGTAAGTATATAGTAACTTATTAATTGAATACAAGTAGTTGTTAATATTACTAAGTTACTCTAGAGTCCCATAACTTTCTGTTGAGCCTGATACTGTACGCTGACTATAGATGTAAAACCTTCAAACTCTGTCTAGATCAAACACATTAAGTATACGTACATCTTTTGTCTTTTTTTAAAACTTTATCAGAGAGCTTGTTGCTTGATGAGCCCCAAAGGCTGTCCCTTCTGTTCTTCTCTGTTGCTCATGGGAAATTACCAACTTCTGGTCCTGAGGGGTAGACAGTTAAATTCATTTATGTAGTTTCATAGCTGGGGCTAGTCAGTATAATTTTGGAGTCCTCTTGTGGTTAGAGGGCAGATATAAAAAAGAGTTGGAGGTGTGGGTATGCCCAGAATACCAGGATTAAGTTTGACAGCTGTAGTGAGAAAAACCTTCTTTTAGCTCGAGGCCACTGATGGGCTCCTGCTGGTGGGGCCAAGGCAAGGACGTGAAGAGGTGAGGAGGGGTAGTGGAGGTCCAGGTGGTGGAGATCAGGACTGCGGAGTTCTAGGGCTTTCTATAGGGAGCTGATTCTCCACTGTGGAAGTTCAGGTTTTGTCTTTTCTGCTTGCATGTCTCTGTGATCTTAGTCTCTCTGCCGCTGTCTCTTCTGGGCCCTCATGTCTGCCAGGACACTGCAGCGATCTGTTAACAGGCTGCGTGTCCAGACCCGCTTCCCACTCGTCCCAGTCGACCCTCCACACTGTAAATGACATCTTTGTTATTCATTCATCTTTATCCAGGGGCTCCATCAGTGACCTCAGTGTCCCTTATCACGGAAGTTTATTTCTGATTAGCAAGTAAATAGTATGTATATCTTCTGCTGTTAACGGAAAATAAAACTTGAGAAACATAGGGTTATGCTTTCGGTTGTGGATCTGTTGTTAAAATTCACCATTTTGTGACCTAATGAAACCTTTTCTCCAGATTTCTTAGTTCAAATTTCTGTCATCTTACTGGTTCTTACTTACCAAGACTGGGTTTTTTAACAAAGAGGTGCAGGGGTTGGCAGTGTGAAACTGAAGAGTCAGTTTCGTCTGTAGTTGCCATTAGGTACTTTTTAACGTCTAGATAAATGAAGTCACCCTTTTGTGCCTTCCAGAAGGTCGTTGGTGATGGCTGAACTACTGAAGATCGTTTCTAAGGGGAAATGTATTTCAGTGTTTTAACTCAGCTTTTTAAACACCATAAAACGCGAGTACAGTACAGACAGCAGCAAAGAACACATTCTTCCGTGCGCCGGTGTTCTGTGAAAGGACCTGTGTCCTCACCCTGGGCCTCTTGTTAGGAATGCAAGGGGCAAAGTTCTGCTGCTTGACAGACACGCTGGCCTGACCTGCGCAAGGCCTAAGAAGCGTTTGACTGTATGTTCCATCTAAGCCAAATCTTTTTTTCCATCATGTTCTTATCCTTAAGACCTTTCAGATCGGCTCGGCCCCCGTCTGCTGGGCCACTCTGCTAACATCGAGTGACTCGTTGGCAGCAGCCGTCTCCTCTTAGGGCAGGTGCTCTTGATATTGGAGGGGTGCCTTGACTCTGTATCCCTCTTTTCGCCAACAGGACTGTGGAAACAACCAGCTTTGATTTGTTGCTAAAGACAGATGACGACTGTTATATAGACTTGGAAGCTGTGTTTAATAGAATCGCCCTCAAGAATCTGGACGGGCCTAATTTTTGGTGGGGAAAGTAAGTTAAACATTATTAGCCCATCGATGTTCATTTCATGTACTGAGCACATGTAGTTAAAAAAATATGGCTGAGATAGGAAATTTCCCTGTTAGGCTCCTGAGTTACTATGTTTTTTAAATGGAAAATCTCAGGCTAATGTAATGAAGGGGGGAAATTAACGTGACTTTCATCACCGTGCCCTACAGGTACTACTGAAATTAGAAGCTGCTCTTCCTTAAATGTATGATACATTTCTGAAACCATTTGCTATGTCTCTAAATATGGAGTAGTGATTTATTTTTCAAATATATCTATGCAAGATGATTCGGAAACTCCATGAGAGAATTTAACATACCAGTCTTTATATAAAAAACACCACTAGATACTTAATCCCTTAAGACTAAAAAAATAACCTCTTCTTTCCTTGCTTCTGTAATTTGTTCCTTTGTGGTGTCAGTTAAGGACTCAGGCTTAGCTAGTGGTAGGGAGGACCTGTGTCCAAACAACAGAAGCCGACTCACTTTCAATCTTAGTTTCAGACTGAACTGGGCAGTTGACCGAACTGGGAAGTGGCAGGAGCTGGAGTACCCCAGCCCTGCATACCCCGCTTTTGCATGTGGGTCAGGGTATGTTATCTCCAGGGACATCGTCCACTGGCTTGCTGGCAACTCGGGGAGATTGAAGACCTACCAGGTAATTAAGGACTTCTGACCTAAAAGTCCACTCATCAAGCAGGTTTTTTTGTTTTTTTTTTTTAACTCGACCTCGTATTTCAGCCCTAAAAGCAGAGCAGCTTCCCTTGGGGAATGTATGGTATTCCTTCTATATAGGAATCAGCAGCCCTCAGAGGTTAGGGATACACTTCTATCCCTTAAACCTTGGCTGTAAATCTTATTCCTAAGTCGTCTTTGAACGTAACTTCTTACATTTTCAGCCTGTATTTAAAGGCATAGTCCCTGGAGGAGTGTAAAGGTTTAGTCTTCAGTGTGCTTAGTCTTCCTTCTTATGAATATAAGCTTTTTTTTTTTTTTTTTTGCTGATTCTGGTGACAGTGTCAATAAAACAGCTCTGCCTGGGTCTCAGATCCACAGTATCTTTCATACTATTGGTGCTGGAAGTTTAAGGTCCATGCAGAGGGGCTGGCCGCCTGCTTAGTGTATAGTCTCACTTCACTGTGGCGTGTTTGCTTCATGTGAATGATGACCAGCAGCTTTTACTTTGTGTATCAGTGTTAAAACATGCTCAGCATTTCATACTAGAGTAATTAGAAAACAAGTACAAAGAGTACATGTGGGAGTGGGTGTGACACTGTCTTAACCAATGAGGCAGCACTGAAATGTTTACTTTCTGAACCTTCTGGGGCATGTGTAGGGTGAAGATGTAAGCATGGGCATTTGGATGGCAGCCATAGGACCTAAAAGATACCAGGTGAGCAAGCCTGAGCAGGGCTGGCCGCAGGGCTCGGAAGAGGTAAGTGAGGTTTGTCTTATCCAGCCTTGGGCAGAAACTGTGAATGCAAAGTCTTGTAACGACTGTGCACTTGATTTAATTCACCATCATTGGCCAGGGTCTCATAAAGCAAAAAGGAAGTGTTTTAAATGGAAGTTGTCCTACCCACAATGAGTCAAGTGTTTATACGTTTTTATACATTTCATTCAATTCTTTGCAGCTTTAAAACTTACAGGAGTTGGCTGACTTCAGATCCTGGCCGTGAGACGGTTCCACAGAATGAGACTCCAGCAGTGTGCCCACCTAAGTGGGGGCTCAGGGGAGACCCTCCCCAACCCACCTAAGGTCAGGGCAGAGACAGAAAGCCTCCCATTTCCTTTAATACCCCTGGAGGTGCTCAGCCATCAGGGCCACAGCTGTCTGTGGGAAGGAGTCTGATTATTATGTCCTTCCTTTTTATGTTCTCAAATTGAATGGAATCTGTACTCTGATATTATTGGAAGCAGAAGCCAGTCCATGGAGCTGGGAAGTAGGCTTGTGGGTGAGAACCTGAACTCTGATAAGACTCCTTTTTACTCCTTTCCTACTCAGCCTGCCAGCATGAACTTCACTGTGACCCGGAGCAAGTTTCTTCACTGAGTTTCTCATTCATGACAAGGAAATAATTCCTAGCTCACAGGTTATTGTGAGAACTAAACTGGATAATACCTAGAAAGCCCTGGTTCTGTCCCCCCAAATACCGTAACGGTTCTCCAGAACACTTGCTCTTGTTCACAGTGCTGTTGGGCCAGCTTTTTTCCAGTAGCAAAGATGAGACGCTGCATTTGTGGTTCCCACACTGTTTCTTTGTTCCAGGGTCTCAGGGTCACTGCCGTGCCCTCTCCCTGTGCCCCATAAGTTGAGTGCGTTCGCACACGCGCTCGTCTTTGAAATGACCGCCACCTCAGCGGGCTCCGGAAGTGCCCCTGAACACCCGTTCTGTCTGCAGCAGGGGGTCAGCCTGCATTTTGTGTTCCAACAGGACAGCCTGTGGCTCTGTGAGAAGACCTGTGAACCAGGAATGCTGTCTTCCCCGCAGTACTCTCCTCAGGAGCTCGCGCAGCTGTGGAGACTAAAGGAGCTTTGCGGTGACCCTTGTCGGTGCGAAGGAAGAGGATGATGAGGTCGATCTTCTGTGTTAAAGGTCAAGGTGGGCGAATGACTGGCTGAGCAGAAGCCTGAGGTTTGGCCGCAGATTATACGGTCTTTCAGGATAATTCTCGGCTGGCACTTTCACTTCTCACCAATGTGATATTTCTTAACATTTGCACAAAATTTTCTTTTTAAAAAACAACAGATAACTGTAGTGCAAGGAAAACTTATATATTGGAAGCTCACTTGAAAAATACCAAATTGTTTGTAAAAACAATATTCCTGAGTCCTATTGCATCATTTCTAGTTAGTAATTCATTACCTATCATTTTGGTTAAAACTTGGCCTAGTTCAGAAATGTTGAGTATTCCAGTCTGAATTTCAGCCTGGAATGCAGACTAGCTCTGGACAGCTAAGTAGGATAATTACAGGCCAAAAAGAACTCATGCTGTGTGACCTGTGGTCACTTACACCAAAGTGGGGGTTTCTGGAAATCAGGTCAGATTTTGTAAATCTCTGAATGAAGTGGGCAACCTGAAAAGGAACCACTGTATTTCTCACATCTGGACCTTGGTTTTAAATTCATTCAGTAGACTAAGTTCCAAGTATTCTTTTGCCATTTAACATAAATCCTGAAGATCACAGCTATATTAATACTCCTTTTTTTAATGCTAAAGTTTTATGAATATAAGTAAAATCATACCTCTCAGGGTTTTAATGCCATAGGAAAAGATATTTCTAAATAGATGAAACAATTAATTTTGCTTTCTTCCATTGTAAAATGTTTACCTAATATAAGTGATTTTCAATCAGAGCTGGTAATCTTCCTTAGAAAGAATGTATGCTCAGTTTAGGGTATAACTGTAGGGAAAAGCACATAATTTTTGTGAGTTCTCTAAAAACAGTGCAACTAAGAAGAGAGATCATAGCATATATATTACATAGAGGATATGCTTTCTTCAGTTTAAAGATTTTCCCAAATCAGCCAAATCATTTTAGTAATCTTTTAAACCAATGTATGAATAGAGCATTCCATTAATACTTATGAATACATCATTAACTTCAGATTTTTAGACTAGTGAGGTTCTATTTAGTACTTATATCTCATAATGAAATACAGTCATGAACTATGAAATAAAATCTGAAAATCATTAGTAGGTGCAAAGCCTTTATTATTGCTGTTATATACATGCCTAGAAATGTTTTCTTCCCTATGAAAAAATACATCTATTCTATACTTAGAGCAAGTTGTAAACCTCTTTTGTTTGGGAAAGAATTGTCCCAAGATGTCATTTATTTTCAGTGAAACCCAGTCATGCTACATTGTCAAACCTCTGAATTTTATTGGTTGCTGTTACCATCGCACTAAGAGACAGTCTCCATTTTCCACAGAGTAGAACTGTAATGGCTGTAGGTCATTTTCTAGTTCAACCTCTTTGCCCGGCATCTAAAATTAGAGCAGAGAGGTGGGGTGATTAAGACAGATGTGGCAAAACACATATACCCACACACACCCCAACAAAGATGTATGGTTTCTATTCAGAACCAAACCATGTTGCATGAAGACTTAGTTTAACAGTGAGTCATACTGTGGGAAACTCAGCTTGACTTTGCGTTTTTTTCTGGGCAACTTACTTTGGGACTCTCGTAGGACAACAGAAGTTCTGACACAGGAACTTTGAGGAGACGTGACAGCAAGCCTTTCACCTTTTGGACTGTCATGGAGTCTGTCAAGGAAAAGAAAAACATCAGTTCTCGCAGGTGACAGCTACCTGTAAGACGAGCTCACGCGCCAAGACCACACTGCTAATGAGAGCTGTCACTGTCCTTCCGTACTCCGTTTACCCAAGCAACGACCAGGGGACAGCTCACACCCAGCGAGGGCCACCAGACCAGGGTGTCACACCACTTAGGGGCTTGTTTGGAGGCTGTAGGAAAACGGAGCTGATGTCAGACCTAAGTGCCCTTTGATGATGACTTTTCGTATCATGTCTGTGGTATTTAATATTTCCTCCTCATTCTGAATAAACCAGAAATCATTCTCAGCACAGAAGTAAATGTGAGTGAAATCATTAACTTTTTAAACCTGTGATTACTTACTTAAAGGATGCTGGCGTCAGGTTTGGGCTCGGTGAGGACTTGTATCAGTCTCTCTGGCCTTAGTTCCCTCCTCTGTAAAGTGAGGTGTGTAGACTACTGCCCCGCGTGCTCCCAGTCTAATCGCCGTGGTGTGTGTGTGTGCAGCACACCCACGTGCTCCCAGTCTAATCGCCGTGGTGTGTGTGTGTGTGTGTGCAGCACACCCACGTGCTCCCAGTCTAATCGCCGTGGTGTGCAGCACACACATGCAGGGGACCACTGGGCCCAGGGGTGTAACCGAATGAGGACATGCTTTGGCTTGTTCAGAAAACACTATGAACTTCTTTCCAAAGATGGGCTGTGGTAAATATTGGAAATTCTGATTATGAGAAATAGTTTTTCTGAAGCTTTAGCTGGAAGTACAGCAATAGTGTGGTGTTCCTACAGATATCACATGTATTCAGAAAAATATTTTTCTATCAAACATTTTTGTAAAAGCTGTGTCTTTATGCAACTTGTGATAATAAATGTTATCTTTATTTTAGAATAAAAACTTGCCTTTTCTTGTTTATGTATTGAAAACAGACACTAAATGGACATTTATAATGTCGATCGACATAGTTTGCTCTTTTATTTGTGAATATGGATAATCTTGTCCTTTCAAAGGGTTTAGGTAGACTGGCTTTCCTTGTTCACAGGGTGGTTAGTGATGGGTTAATAACTCCCGACTGCTGAGTTTAGAGAATATACGACTCAGATTTAAATTGTTTATAGCATAATTATTACATATAATTTCTCCATATTAGTCTAATCTGTTAATTCTACTTGAAGGTGAATAAAGCTCAGCCCACGAACACGGTGACTGTTCCAGGGGGAAAGGACAGCCCCAGTTAGAGGAACACAGACCTAATAAGAGCATTCCTGCAAGTTGACTTCATCTAAAAGGAAAAATGCAAACATGTCCAAAATCAATTATATTAACAAAAAGTTCTGGTCCTCTCTCACTTGCCTGTTCCCATTAGGGTCCTTACTGGCAGTATTTAAGTTTGAAAACAGAAATGAAGGGGAACCACTAATTTTAATTCAGCATTATGTAACAGTAGCAAAATTACATGTCACAGGAATAGAAACTGGGTTGCTAGTAAGGAAAAATGGAGCAATACTGGTAAGTTGCTATTAGATGATGGTTTTCAATCGTAAAGGTATTTCTTTGGGCACAACAAAAGCCCTCCATAAAGAATACCAGGATAACCTTATTTTATTTGATAAAAATCAATGTGAATTCACTGCACTGACAGGCAAATAGAAAGGTATTTCACTAGAGTCATTTACGATATTTTACTTCTTCAAGTCCTCACTGCGCTAAATTTAAGCTGTTTATATTTTAGTATTTAACTGTGAATCAAGTTTAATCTTAAGAGTCAGACTATGTTTCTCTTTTGAGTGAAAGGTAAGTTACACTGATCTTTTGAGAGAAAACTATTTCAAATGTGTCCATTAAACAGTGTCCACGAGCTATCTCTGCAGGGGCTCCTGACTGGTAAGGAGTAGCAAGCACTCAAGCCAACGCCACTGTTTCTCTGGCCCAGAAGAGCCCCCAGAGCAGCCTTGTGAGAACTAGCCAGCAGGGGGCCTGTGGGAGCCCCTGAAGGGCGAGCCCTTAGGCTCCTCCTCTGGGTAAAGAAGTAACCGCACACAGGGGCTCCTGATTCTAAAACTGTTCTCCAGACAAGCCAAGAAGCTACGGGAGACTCGAACTTTCTGGGGGGAGGCGCGCACAGGAGGAGTAGTTTTAGCATGATCAATTGTACTTCAGAATGTAGAAGACTAGTGAACACTTACAAGCTGTAAAAGCCCACACTCTGAATGAACTGTTCTGCTTCTAGCTGCCTCATGGGAGGGCCAGCGATTCAAAAGCAGAAAGAGGGGAGAGAGACATCCATTCTTACCCGGCAGTTGTTTCTCTATGACTTTCTGATCATGTTGATTGGGATATTTTATCTTCAGTGCTTGAAAGTAAAAAGACTGACATTAATTGAGCCCTGCTGGAGGAAGGGTTTAAATCATACACATATTAACAGCAGTGACCAAAGAATGCAGCTCAGATCCCACTAAAGGAACAGGAATAGAAATTCCTTCTATTACTACTTCACTGAATTACAGCAACAAAAATAGCTGGACCAACATTCTACTGCTTTCCCTTTTCCCTTAAGTACTTCTTTCCTGACAGTTACCTAGGTTTTTAAGTTTATGAATTTCCAAATCAGAGTTCCAACTCACTATTCAGATACTTCCTACATTTATAACACTGTTAAATAAGTATGTTCAAAGTTAGAATGTAGGTATGTTTGAGATCGTTTCTTTAAAAATTAAAGTGCCTGTCTAGATATTTACTTAAGAGAAAAAAACAATCCTTATTAGGTCATCATCAGGGCTTCCTCAGTGGCTCAGGTGGTAAAGAATCCACCCACAGTGTGGGAGACCTGTGTTTCATCCCTGGGTTGGGAAGATCCCCTGGAGAAGGGAACAGCTCCCCACTCCAGTATTCTGGCCTGGAGAAGTCCATGGACTGTATAATCCATGAGGTCGCAAAGAGTCAGACATGACTGAGCAACTTTCACTCATCACCATCTGTTTTAGCATCTAAGGACTCGAATATAAATCAGCAGTCTTTGAATGTGGAGTTCTTACTTAGTAGCTGGTTTTTGAGCAAAAATGGTTGTTGTGTTTTCAGTTCCCCATCTTCAGGTGCACCATATTCTGTTTAAGAAGAAATAAAGAAAAAGAAGGATGATAAACCAAAAGGCCACTGTTGGGGGTGGGGTGGGGTGGGAAGAAATGTATAGGTAAGTGTCAACCTAGCCTTTTCTTGTCCCAGGATGAACCCAGCTGCGACTGGGATGGGAACCTGGGCTCTGCTTCCTTTTATCTGGTTACTTGGTTACTGTATTTTTTGGAGGGAAGGACAGACGGCAACCGCTTCCAAGCCTGGAACCCTTCTGTCATCTGCATGTCACATCACTGATCCTGGGAGACACTGTCCCGAGAGACTGGTGAGGCTGTGCCTGCAGGTACTTGGATGCAAAATTCCACCTTTGGTCACAGTTCCTGTCCTTCTGGATCCTGAGAAAAACACTCATGGGCTCTGTCACTAGGTTTCAGCCAGTATGCGCAGTGCTGGCTTGGGTGCTCAGAACCACCACTGGAAGCCAGGTACACTGCCAAGAAAAGCAGCCTCTACGCAAGGTAGAAAGAGGAGGAGGAGGGACTGCCGTCCACCTTTGGCCAGACCATGGCAGGAGGGGAGACCTGAGCCATACCTGCAGGGCAGCTTTAGATCCTTCACCTCCCTGCCCCTGAGTGATTCAGAATTCACCTCAAGTGGCCAGGAAGTCGGGCCAGCTAATGGAGTAATCTGAAAGCGATTCCCACAGGCAGCTTTTCTTCCTCAAAGATGTTTCAGCCTGAAGCGTTTATGCAGTGAGCTCATATTAGGAAAGATATAAAAGAGAAACTGCATAAAAGTGAAATTTGGAATAAAAATGAAGTCAAAACAAAATGGAAAGTACATCAAGGACAAGGAGCCCTGGAGTCAGAGTGTCGGTGTCCAGGGAGCCAGGCTGGAGCAGGTCAGGAAGCGCCTTGCCCACCAGGCGCCAGGATGGGCGAGCACTCAGAAAGACAATGTGCAACTCATGAACGATAAAATTACCCGCAGAGCTTCAAAGAATACCAGTGCCTAGGTTCCACATTAAATGCTCTTCATTAAAAAGATTCCCCAGAGTACAGCCAGGGTTGGGATGACCTGGAGTCCTTCCTGCCCTTCCTAAAAGGAGGAAGCAGTACCCACCCTCCTGAAACTGAAAGCTGGGTGAGTGCATGAAGAGACAAGCTTCTGGTGAAGAGCTGCTCTCCCCTCCCCCGCTGAGGTGCTGCAGATGTACCTTCTCTAAAGACAACTGTTTAATTAATTACCTGCTCCCCGAGAGCTGCAGGAGCCCCTCTTGTCCATTTAGATGCCCAACGGAGAAAAGCAACAACACGGAGGACCTCCTCTAACACCCACAGGAAACCCTGTCCCAGTGGGGATCCCCCATGCCCAGGCGAGGGCCCTGGCGCACAGTACGTACTGAGGCAGAGTGCCTGGTATCTAGGATGGGCTGCGAGAAATTCCTCATTTGGCCTGTTTTTCTCTGGATCCTGATGTCCCCCGGCCTTTTTCCATTCATTTCCAAATGCTTTTCGGTAATCAAGCTCAGCCCCACGCCTCTCCTCTGGTTCAATCTATAGGGATGTGAGAAAAAAGCAAATCTATTAAAGCATTTTTCTAATATGTGTGTCTGGCACCCTATCCTTCTCCACTGCCTACCCGGAGAGAATAATAAAACTGAGGCAACGAGACAAATTTCTGCCTTTCCTTTTTAACATTTGTAGATCCATGAGTTTATTCAAAAAGAACAACAGATCTCAGTTTTATCCTTTTCTTCATGAGTGTATCTGCCCACGGACCAGTTTCTGGACGGAGCCTGCCTGAGGCCCGAGGCCACAGCATGAGGTTGTTGGGCTGGAGTAGCTGACTTACTGAGAGAGTTCCTAGTATTCTGCCGCCCAGCCCTGCTAAGTGACAATAAATTGGACTGCAGCAGCCGAAGAGTGGTTTCTCTGCAGGCGTCCGAGTGTAACCCCACCTGCTAGGCCAGAAAGAACTGCCACGACTCAAGTGCACGTGGATAATACCATTTGAAGGAAACGATATCTGACTGCTTTTATGATCCTCAGCTCCAGCGTCTCTTACACTGGACCATTTCATTTCCAGTTTAAGAAATACCTCCCCAGGACACTGGCACTCACCGCACACTTGTTCAGGGTCCTCAGCTGACCGATCCTGGCGATGATGAACTGCCGTGTGGTCTGGGCATCTTTGCTGCCTTCAGTCAGGGGGTTTCTCGTGCAGGACAGTGCGTGCAGACTCTGCAACTTATCCAGCTCGTTCATAAAGGACCACTGAAATCCAAAACACATGAAAAAAACATGTTTCAGGCTAACTTTTCAACAGAGTATTTGAACCAGTAGCAGAAAAGCAAGCCCCCAGTTCCATCGGAGACAAGGAATTTCATCCCACAGCGAGCACCCACCAGGAAGACCACGTACTTTACAACTGTGCTGTGGAAACTGACGTATGGGTTTATATGAGGAGTTTCACTCTGAGGAACTGTTTCTCTTTCAACTTAAAATATTCCTTAAGAGCAGGAGCCTACAAACAGCATCCCGAGAGTGGAAATAAGTAACGCAGTGCACACGTTCTGAGGACACTCTTACCTGCGCTATCTGATTGTCATTTAGTACGAGATACTGCAAGGAAGGAAACATGGAGGTTTTGCACCCTAGGAGAGAGAGCATTAAGTTACACAGCAGAAGGGAGAGAAAGCTGGAGGCTGGGGCAGCCAGGGGAGGGGACTGGGTAATCTTAGGTACCGATTCCAGCGTCCGGAAAATGTATAGAGGAGATTCCAATGTCAGAGAGGATGAGTTGTTCTAATCTGAAACGTAAAAACATGCAATTTGATCACACAGAACAATATAAAATGCTACGTGCTATCCGAGCAGACTAGATCTGTATGTACATTTTTTCCTACACCCTAGGTTTTCATCCTGTGTGAGATGCTTAGGAACCATAAAGTCCAACGTAGGGCACACAAAGCAGACTTGCTGTGCCACCTTCTGATGGATTCTGAGTCACCAAAACAACACCGGGTGCCTCCTGCTGTGCCAGGTGCTGAATGGGTCTCAGGAAAGAGACAGGGACTTCCCCAAGCTCACTGAATGAAAACTTGTGATATTAGCATCAGGGCCAAAATATTCATCCTTCGAGTATCACAGTACAGGCACAGACTACATTGTACGTGGTTGACAAGTCATTTCGTGAATTCAAATAAAAATTTCCCAAAGGGAATTAACTGAATTTGGGATTTCCATCATCACTATATTTCCACTGAGAAAGTATATACAGCATAGGATCCATTCACTGAAAATCTACTAAATTCTATTGTAACAGGCATTTTAGGAGCAGGTTACCTGGGCAGATACGCTATGAGAAACAGCTGGTTTTCATCAATTAATTGATTAGAGGAAAGGTCTAACAACTTCACTGTCTGTAGAACATCAGTTGGCCTGTATGGAAGATAAAAATTTTTTCACACAGATTTGTTTTCAAAGATACAGCCTTAAAATACCTGGCTCTGGTGTTAAGGAGAGATCAGGGGTGTGGGGGTGGGGTGGGAGGCAAGTGTATGATATTATAAAAGGCCCCATAAAGGATCCTGGTGGTGATGGGAATGTTCTTATCTTGACCGGGCCAGGGTCCTAGCTGTGATACTGACCATAGCTCTGCAAGATGTTACCAGTGGGGGAAACTGGGGAATGGGTACAGGTGATCTCTGGCTACATATATACATCTTATAAATGTATGTGAATCCAAAATTAAAAGTTTTTTTTTAAAAACTGTGTCTATATAATAAATAGAATCATTCTGAACAGTAATTTCATTCATTTGACTCCTTGGAGAATTTGCTATAAACTTGTCCGTGTTTATTTTACACGCTAATGATACCAACAAGAGAGGAGGATTAGGCGACAACCTATGAAACTGACAAGAGAACAAGTTTTTTTTTACATACAGGGTCATCCCTAGGTATCCCTGGGGAATTAGTTCCAGGACCCCTAAGGATACCACAACCTGAGGATGCTAAGTCCCTTATAGAAAATGACACAGTCTTTGCCTATAACCTACATATATTATAAATCACCTGTAGAGTACTTAAAACACCTAATACGATGGAAACAGTTCCAATGCATGGCAAATTCCAGTTTGGCTTTTAAGGAACTCTCTGAAATTTTTTTTTTCCTGAGTATTTTCGATCTGTGGTTGGTTGGATCTGTGGATGCAAAACTGGGGGTGTGGAGGGCTGTACATTGGTACACTGACCTTGAGCAGATAATGCTAATTTAAAATCCATTATTTAATCCTTACAGGTCATCCTACAGAACTTCCACTTAGAAATTAACATATGTAAAACTAATACAATTCAAAGCTTAAAAATATTTAACTTAAAACTTTTACTCTGATGGGGTTTCCTCAATTAGAACCTCTTAGTGAAGTTTGAATTGACAGTCTAATTTGAGGAGGCAATGAATAGTAAGTGTTTTTCTTATTTGAAAACTCTTCTAAAAATTAGGTATAATTAGGAGCATTTATTTATTCAGAATGACTAAATGATATACAGCTACTTCTCGGAGAATGTGATTACATCTCTCTACTCTTGATGTTTGGAAAAACTAGTATTTCAATAAATGTAAATGTTTTGAACTAAAAATAAAAAGAATGGCTAAATGGTGACAGATGCATTGATGTAAACCCTGGTTACCTTTCTGAAATGACGATATTGTTAGATTCAAGGTACAGCTTCTCAAGGACAGGCCAGCCAGAGGCACAGCGGAGCACCTGAGGGGAAACTCGAGTCAGGGTGAAGAGGCCTCAGTCACTCCCCCGTGTGTTTATTACTAGAACTTCCACATGAATTCAGTGTGGCTCCTGTTTCAGAAATAAATGCCTTTGGACATTTTGTTACAGATTCTGTCTCAGGCCAGGAGTGCTGGTTGCTACTGCTGCTAAGTCGCTTCAGTCGTGTCCGACTCTGTGCGACCCCATAGACGGCAGCCCACCAGGCTACCCCGTCCCTGGGATTCTCTAGGCAAGAACACTGGAGTGGGTTGCCATTTCCTTCTCCAATGCGTGAAAGTGAAGTCGCTCAGTCATGTCCAACTCATAGCAACCCCACGGACTGCAGCCTACCAGGCTCCTCCGTCCCTGGGATTTTCCAGTCAAGAGTACTGGAGTGGGGTGCCATTGCCTTCTCCGAGGAGTGCTGGCGGACAGCTGATACGACTATGGTGTTACGGGACCGAGCTTCAATAACGGGAGCACAAACTTCGGGCACCCGGAACCCATCAGGGTAGGCATCCGCCCGTCATCCAGGCGTATCCTGACCTGTACAAAGCGGAACTGGGGATGGTAACTACCACATTCTCATTATTAGATACAGTTCACTTAACCAACAGAAGGAAACTGATGTTAAACACCTTTCCTCACGTCTCGATGCCAATCTGGGTTTATAGAGAACGTGCTAATAGGACAAACTTTCTCCATAACTGTTTTTACACTTTCTCACTGGGCCGGGACTGCCACCTCCACTGTGCCCTTCCTTCCCATTCTGCATGGAGAAGCCCTTAAGGAAGGAGTCAGGTGGTGGAGGCACGGACAACCCAAGGGCAAGGCCACTTGTCCCTCCAGAGGTCCCCTGGCGGGACTTCACAGATGCACACCCTGGCTGGGGCGCACTTATCTGCACTTGGTTTGAAATCGCAGTGTTCTCGATGTGTGGAGTCAGTCAACCTCTGACCGAGCCGAGTAGTACCAGATCTAGATTGCAGAGGCGGCCCGGCCCAGGACTCACGAGTCCACTTTCAAACCCAGCTGGGTACCTGAGCAGTGGCTTCGAGGAGCTGAACCCCAAACAAGAAAAGGGTATGAGAACCTTTTGCGGCTCGGCCTCAGCCCTAAGATCACTCCTGGGAAAACTGGGAGAGCTGAAAGGCTTTTCAAAGCTTGGCGTGCACTTGGTGCAAACCGCTCAGGAGACACCAGAACTAACCAGAGGAACCAAGAAAGAGAGGGCGGATTCAGAGACAGAAAATTCTACTAACTACGAGGATTTTGTAACCCCCTTCTGTTAGGCTGTTTAAAAGACCCTTGTTATCTGGATAACAGGATGATTAAAATGAAGCCACCGCTGTGCTTCACTCCCTCCTTTAACCAAGAATTTAAAACTACTTATTACTAGGTAAAAAGCAAAGAGTCAGACACAGCTGAGCAACTGAACAACAAAACCAAAGAGACATAATTACCTCTGCCCATGTTATTCCTGTCCGGTTAAGGACTAAAACCTTCAGCGTAGAAAATGTTCCGGTTGGAGATGGTGAGCTCGAGGGAAATGTTAGTTTATTTTCACTGTGTAGAAGAAAAGACATGATAAGCTTATTATTGCGACAGAGGAGGCCGAGCTGAGATGGTCACCGAAGGCAACAGTTTGGGATTTAACATGAGGGGTCTGGTTTGTTTCAACCTTAAAATGCAATTATATTAAAAACAAAATGTGTCAAGACTACCTAATTTTTAATAGTTACAATACACAATTCACTGGTATCTGACATGAAAAGGTGTGTTCATAGGGTTAGGCTGCCAGGTGAGGCTGCAGATTATCTGAAACACGAGGCTCAGGTGGCGATCTGTGAGGTCAGCTGCTGTTCTGCATGCTGTAAAATTCAGTCCTGCTCTCAAGAGTCTTACAGATGTGCTGGACTGTGAGCTAGAATTTTGCTTCTGAACAAAGCCTGCTGTCAGTATGGACGAAATAATTGCTGCCCTTTAAGTTCCCTCTCAAGATCCTAATCTCAGAAGTTATCCCACATCTTTTTTCAGAAGGTACCCCATATCTTGTCATTTTGAAGGAAAATATCATTAAATAAAGCACATTAACCCTTATTTCTAGAGGAGGTGATACTATGGGTCAAAATATACTCTTTGCTCTGTTTGGAAGAATAATTAATTTAGGCCTGTTTATCTGCTCTGCTGAACCTGCCTGAGTCAGGTACAACTCTCCTGTATGTGTGAGGCTGGCTCAGATGTGAAAGGGGGAACCTGGCTGAGCCCTTGGAAAGTTAGCTCCTGAGATTAAAACTAATCAGATACTCAAGAAGGCTTGGCAAACATCAGTAAAATACAGAGCTCAGTGAAAAGCCCTTATCAGAAGTGAATTAAACAGTACCTCCACTAAAATAACTCATTCCTAAAGCAATTAAAGGCTAGAGGGTTCAGAATGAACAAGCAGTTTTAATCACATCTCCTTCTCCCCAGTTAAATATCAAGTATTTAAAGTACCCAGATGGCCCATCTTCTATGGTCAGGCTTGTAAAAAAACATGAAGACCTTCCAGTTTGACATGGTAACCTAATGTTCCATCTAATCAAAAGTAAAACACATTCCCTATTAATGAATCACCTCATGTGACCATTTAAAAAACTAGGATCAAAGAATATTAAAGAATATGTTAAACTTCAATAAATTCAACTCGGCTGTCCTCCCCGCCTCACTCCCACAGAGATGCTGTGAAGGAGCAGGAGAGATTAGGACTTCATAATCATGTGCAGTTAGGCAACCACCAGTTCATACCTGAGATTAAGGACTTCTAGGTGCTTGAGCTGATCGGCAATATCTATAACTTCTTCCCATGATGACAACAGATTTTTTGACAAATCGATGCTTCTAATATCTAAATGCACGTGTTAAGAAGCAGTAATATGGAAAGATGCGTAAGAGACAAGACAGTCATTACCTCGGTTCTGGAACGTGGGATTTTTACCTTTTCACTTTATACTTTCTAGTCTGCTTGAAATTTTTTCACGAGCACATATTACTTTTACCCCTTTTTAATCATCCAGGTGTTCATCTAGAAACTGAAAGGTGCACTGTCACATACTGCACACTTGAGGCAGACGCAATCAAGTGAGTGCGAACCAAATGTCACTAACAATAATCCATTCCAGCATCACTCCCCCATCAAAAAAACAAAAAAGGAAAAGACCCAACAGACATGGTAACTGATTTGTCCAGCAGCCTTACGTCAAGCGCACGTCTCCTCCCAGGGGTTACTGCTGAACTCTGCACCCTAGGGACCCCAAATAAGGAGAGGTGCCTCCAGGGGGTCAAGAGCAGTTACTTTGGAGACATGTTCAAAAGGGCTAAGAATGACCTGGAATTCTGAGGGTCCCCTGTAGACTGGATGGAGTTGGTGTGATACCCACCATCCCTGGTACAGGAATCCAGAGTGGGTAACCCAGGACAGAGAAAGGCCGCAGATGCCACAGGGGATGGTGGCAGTGCGTGCCATCAAGAGGCAGAGGAAAGCCTGAAGGGCTGGACCGGCTCCAGGAGGACTGTACACACTACTCCAGTATGTATGGAAACTTTTCCTCTATCCTGCAAATAACAACTGGAAACCAAGTGTCTAGCAGTGAACACGCCCATCAAAAGCATGTGCATCTCTGGTGTGCCAGTTACAGACATGCCTCAGAGTAACAGAGCTGGGCCTGCAGCAAAGGAGGTGTGGGAGGATTTATACACAGTGCTCACGAAGGCCACCTTACCGAGAAGGTGACCTGTGAGCAGAGCTGAAGGAAATGAGGGAATGCCACCCTGGAGAAGAGCATCGGGGCAGAAGGGACGACACGAGCAAACGCCCTGAAGTTGGAATGGGTTTGGCCTGTGGTGGGGGCAGCAAGCTCGTGTCTGCCAGCGCAGACAGGGTGGAGGCACTGGAAGGGAGGCCCCAGAGCCCAGGTCAGATCACAAAGGGCTAAGTCTCTGTTAGTCTCTGCCTGCAAGGGGAGCTGCTGATGTGGGCTCACTCGGGTCTTTTAAAAGGCCATTCTACTGCACTGCTAAGGGACACGCTGCAAGGAAACGAAGACAGAGCAGAAAGGGGAGGCGGGAGGCTCCTGAACCAGAGGGGCAGCAGAGGGAAGAGGCTGACGGGACTTGTCAATAGGTTCAGATGAGATTCGAGGAAAAAGGAAGAGTTAAATTAACCCTGAGGGTTTTGGCTGGTGTCACTGGAACTGCGCGTTATGGAGAAAGACTACAGAGAAGCATGTCTGAGGGGACATTTCAGTGTGAGATGACCGCAGACACCCCAAGAGAGGTAGCACACAGTAGACAGACAGGACTGGGACAGAGGCCGGAGTGCAGGAGCCTGGCGTCTACAGGCTGCACTCGTCTCATCAGGAAGGCCAAGGGTCAAAGGTCTGACCTGGGCGTGCTGACCTCTGGCACCTCAGCCTGCCAGACAGACTGAGGGGGCAGCGACAGAGGGAAAGAGACCAGAATCAAAGAACAACGGCCCACGGCCCTGGTGGCCCACCAGGTGCAGGCAGCATTTTGCTTTTTCACTGAAGAAAAAAACCGAGCAGTCAGTAACCGTGCTGCCTGGTGTGGGCCAACGGCTGTGAGTTTAGATCCCAATCAGCCTCAGCCCCAAACCCATTTTCTTATAGCTTCCAATGCAACAAGGCATCATTGCCCATAAAACATGGAGAAAGTCACTTTTAATACAAATAGTGGCGTCCATCAACAGGGCTGGTTGGAGAGGAAAGACTTGCCAATGAAGAAGCTCCACAAGGAGGCAGGAAGAGAGGAAGACAGGAAGAGAGGAAGACAGGCAGAGGAAAGGCCCAGAAGGGGATGAACCCAGCCGGGCCGGCAAATCAGAGCCTGTACCCTGCTCCAGCCGCTGTGGGCATACTGAGACCAGAGAGCTAAGGACAGTGTTCACAGTTTTAAATGGTTACATTTGAGGTGGTCATGGAAGCATCCACACAATATCCCAGTTTGCTGGTTGGCCACAGGCCTAAGGTATTTATTCCCTGGCTCCTTAGGGGACAGTGTACCAGCTCCTGACCTAAGGAGATCTGAAAGGACAGACTGCACGAAGGCTTGGGAATAACACTCAGAACTCCGGGGGCAGGATTCTTAGGCCCTGATGATGAAACACGGAGCAGAACAGTGCTCGTTCACGCTCCAGGGCTTGTTGCCAGCAGAGTGGCAGTCAGTGGAGAAAGCAGCAGAGAAAAGCTGGGCCTCTACCACTAGGAGAACAGCGGCCACCTGAAGGTGTCCATCCACATGGAAGGAAAAAGGGCTACAAGTGTGGGCCAGCTAGACACCACCTAGATACAGAGCATGCCCAGTCCCCCCAGCCACTTGGCCACCTGCTCGCTCTGAGGGTCTCAAAGCCACCACAGGGGCGGTGGGGCTGACCCTGACGTGGGCCCTTCCTCCTGCCCCTGCACTGAAGCCCCTCATGCTGCCATGCCCTGACCGCTGCTCCACCCTAGATGCAGACCCGCATGCAGTGGCTGGGCTGGGCGCTTTTTGTGACCGGTGGTCAAACCCCCACTGCCCTTCATTCTCATCAGTACTGCTAACTCCGGGCCATCAGGCTGGTTGGAAAGGGTTCATGCACAGTCATTCTCCATTCGCTTGTGCTTTCCATTGTGTAGCTAGAATTATATGTATTTCTACTAGCCTGTCCAGAGCACAGCTGCTGCTGCTGCTGCTACGTCGCTTCAGTTGTGTCCGACTCTGTGTGACCCCGTAGACAGCAGCCCACCAGGCTCCCCCATCCCTGGGATTCTCCAGGCAAGAACAGTGGAGTGGGTTGCCATTTCCTTCTCCAATGCATGAAAGTGAAAAGTGAAAGTGAGGTTGCTCAGTTGTGTCCGACTCTTCAAGACCCCATGGACTGCAGCCCACCAGGCTCATCCGTCCCTGGGATTTTCCAGGCAAGAGTACTGGAGTGGGGTGCCACTTCCTTCTCCACAGGGACCACCTGTATTTGGACTTCAACTTGATGTAGTGGCCCCACACGCATACATGTACACATGCACACGCGTGCGTGCACACACACACACACACACTTGAGCGCACACAGTCCTGGGAGCTCTGTCACTCTCGCTCCTGTGAGCAGAGGCTCCTCCCCAAGTTCAGAGACACCTCTTCCCAGCCAAGCTCTCCGATCTGACATGCTCCCACCTCCGTCAGCCCTGGCTCAGTGAAGGATCTGAGAGAAGGATCAGTCTAGAAACGATGACTGGATTAAACACACCAGGCAATCCTTCAACTTCGGGCGAGGATTCAATCAGCAAGTGCAAGGCATTCATCACTGGGTCTGCAAATATAGGCCGTGACTTGATTATCTCAGCAAACCTCATTGCCTCATGTCTTGGGGGACATTCTTGCCCAGGAGAAAGCGGTATAAACAAGCAAGATGCTGACTGCCCAGCACACTGCTGACAACTCCAATCAGCTGACAACTCCAATCAACCCAAACCCCTCTGCTGACCAGAGGTTTTCTCTGTGCTGAAAATGAGTGTTGAACCACCCAATTCCCAGTCTTCCGAAACCATTTAGGAGGAGGCCAGGCAGATTATAGAATGCGCCACGCACTTCTGTGGCACTTTGCTCCATATCTAGCTCCATTCCACACCCACCTCAATGCCCTGATTTTGTTGCCTAACCTGCAGAGGGAATGACCACATCTGGGGCAAAGGTGGGGTGGGGGCGCTACTCACAGGCAGAAAGGACCAGTGGTCACAAGTCCCAGCAGACCCCAGCGCCAAGGGACTGCACCTCTGAAACACTGGCTTGGGGAGCTATGCTTCAATTCCTATCACAAGGTAGGTAGCGTCAGAGTGGTTAGAAATATTTTGCTAAAAGAAAGCTCTTCATCAGCCATCTCCTCAGTCGAGAGACCTATGAGCTGCTGTCTTTTGCATAAACTATTATGCAGAGATGAGGCAGGTTAAGGAATTGCGAGAAGACCTTTTAAAGTTAGAGAAAGTCTATTTGACTTGCCACTTTTTGTTTTTAACGCCAAAAGATGCATTTATTTGAGGTTTGTTAGGACTGTAGCAGATCCAAGAAGCACTTGAACTGTGCTCTGCTGCTGCTGCTAAGTCGCTTCAGTCGTGTCCGACTCTGTGCAACCCCATAGACGGCAGCCCACTAGGCTCCTCTGTCCCTCGGATTCTCCAGGCAAGAATACTGGAGTGGGTTGCCATTTCCTTCTCCAATCTACCAGACTACAAAATAGGGCAAGTTTATTATGATTTTTCTTTTAGACTGACCTCCTCTATTTTTAGGTGTGGGCATAAGAGAAACAGGGCAAAAGACAAAGAACACACTTACAAGAGATAGATGACAAATTTGGAAAAGCTTGTTTTTGAGGTATGATTTCAAACCGCATTGCTGCATGAGCAGGAACCTTAATGAAGGAAAGGATTTACTTCCCTCCCTCTCAGGAAGGCCGTCGGGGCTGGTGCAGTGGCCCCGGGTCCCACCCAAAGCGCCAGTCCCTCTCTGTGCCTTCCCTCGCGGCTCCCCTGGATGGCTCTCGCCCCATAGCCTGGCTGCCGAGCCCTGGACCCTCTGTCTGTGCTCAAAAAGGCGGCGGGCAGGGTAGTGGGCAATGGCCAGAAGCCCCGTTCAGACACTCCATTTTACCTCTCCCCGGTCCGAGTGAGTCCCACATCCCACTTGAAAGCAAACAGTCTAGGAAGGTAACAATTTACCCGAGCAGCGACAACCTCAGGTGAAACCGAGTCCCCGTTAGGAGAACGGACATCGGGTAGGGAACCAGGGTGTCTGGCTCCAGTGTCCAATCCAGCCCGACCCCAGTGACACGTTCTTACTGGAAAGGATACTAGGACAAGCTTTGGCAATTCCTCCTTTGTCACCAGCACCATTTACTGCGCAGTTCCTCAAAGAAACGTCTTGCAACTTGCTCAGCTGACTGTATGAAAAACACATAGTTCACATGCAGACATAAACATGTACGCTATCCATCGGCCCTTTAAAAAATTAAAAAGCATTTTAGATACATAAAAAGGCACCAGAAATAACAGTATCCACCGCCCAACTTAAGAAATAAAGCCTTACTGGAAAAAAAAAAAAAAGAGAAAGCATCACAAACATTATACACAACACTGAAATCCTCTCGAGCCCCTTTCCACTGCCCTCTCCTCTCGTCCTCCACTCCCAGTAGGGGACCAGGGCACTGGGGTCAGTGTTGGCTTAGTCTTAAGCATTTCTTAATAGTTTTACTATTTTTTTATAGTTTACTATTTGACTCTAATAGTTTTACTATATTTCCATGTTCTTAAACAGTTATTGCAGTTTTGAATATTATAAAATTTGACATGAACGGTAGCGTACGGCTTCCCTAGTGGCTCAGATGGTAAAGCGTCTGTCTGCAGTGTAGGAGACCTGGGTTCGATCCCTGGGTCAGGAAGATCCCCTGGCAATGGCAGCCCACTACAGTATTCTTGCCTGGAAAATCCCATGCACGGAGGAGCCTGGGGGCTACAGTCCATGGGGTCGCAGAGAGTCGGACACGACTGAGCGACTTCACTTTCATTTTCCTGTGACTAACTTTCTCCCTCACCAATACCCTGTTCAGCACTGAGATGGGACGACATGGACACGTGCTCTGGAATACACGCATTCACACCTGCAGTCTCACCGCAGAGAGACCACAGTTGATTTATTTGCTCCTCTGGTGACAGGGAGATTATTCCCAACGGTGCTAAAGGACACACTACTGTATACTTTTTGTACTCACGTGGCAAAATCTCTCTAGGGATATAGCCTAGAGAGCACGTGTGTGTATCTGTAGCCTTTTTAGATACTCTCAGAGACACTTTTTTAAGTGTAGAGAATCTGTGTTCTGTTCATCCGAAGAGCCCAAGTGTTACAGCACCGGAGAGTGTTTAGAACACAGGATCTGCAGTCAGACTGCCTGCGTTCAGTCCTGATTCCACCCCTCCTCTGGCCTTGGATGTGTTAACATCTCTACACCTCAGATGGCACATCCACATGCCCGTGATCACGATGGCATTATTCACAATGGTCACATGTAAGCAACCCGAGTGCCCACTGACCAAGGAATAAAGTGCGGTCAGTCCATATGACGGAGTATTATTCAGTCTTAAAAAGGAAGGAACATTTGTGAACCTGGAAGACATTATGCTATGTGAAAGAGGCCAGTCACAAAAGGACAAACACTATATGCCTGCATTTATCTGAGGTACGCAGATGAGAGTCAACTTCATAGACACAGACGTGGAACGGTGGCTGCCACGGGCCGGGGGAGGGAGGGATGTGGAGCTGCTGTTTAAGGGCCGCAAGGTTTCAGTCTGGGAAGAAGAGAAGGTCCTGAAGATGGACAGTGCTGTTGGTTACACAACAGTGGGATGCACCTAACCCTACTGAACTATACGCTTAAAGTTAGGATGGGGATTTCCCTGTTGGTCCAGCGGTTAAGAATCTGCCGTGCAATTCAGGGGATGCAGGCTCAATCCCTGGTCCAGGAACTAAGATCCCACATGCCTCAGAGCAACTCAGCTTACGCACCACAACCGAGTCTGCATACAGCAACGAAAAGACCCCACACGCTGCAACGAAGACCCGATGCAGCCAAATTAAAAAAAAAAAAAAAATTGGTTAAGATGGTAAATTTTACATTATGTATATTTTACAACTTTTATATGCTATCATTTAGTGGGTCGGTATTTGCGAAGCCCTCAGAATACAGTGTGACATACAGTAAGTCATTTTACAAGCATTTATAAAAATATAAAACTGACAACCTCTGGGGGAATACTAAGACCAACCTGCAAGGCATGAGCTATTACAGTCACAGAAACTTGACGGAAAGGCAACAGCAAAGTTCTGGGGCATAGGCTGCCAAACTTTCTCAGTTCACGGGGCCCTTAGCATTTCAGTCATTTTCCGCAGTGCCCCGAGGCCAAAAGAAAGTACCATTTAGTAAGCAATTAGGGCCAAACAAGTTTATAATTATTTATGTACTGTCAAACTAGTGTCTGCTGGGCATTATGCAACTTTTCAAACCCTGGAGTCTGAATGGACCCCACCCCTCCTTTTCCTGTTCCATGATGATTTTCAGGAGATACAGTACTCGCTTTTCTTTCAGCACAAGAGTGACCCAAAACCCAGTTTTGCAGGTATGTGACACCATGGAAAGAGGAGGAATATCATGACACTCAACTACCTGCAACTAGCAGTTCACACCATGTCCGGCAGATGTCACTGTTCCCCTCTAAAATGAAAACTATCCTGCTGGACCCGTGAGTTCCATGTGGTGCCTGGAAGCTTAGGGATCCCGGTCTCAATTCAGACCTCAGTCAGAGTCACAGTCATCTCCAAAGAGAAACCATACACAGTGGTTTTCATTTGGTTTTGCTTCCTCATTATAAGTCTTTTCTCAGCGCTGCAAACTCAAAGCTGGTCAGATGGAATTATTAAGGAGATAATACAATGGCTTAAAGTTGAGGTTGAGTCAAGTGGTTCAGTTCAGTTCAGTCGCTCAGTCATGTCCGACTCTTTGGGACCCCATGAATCGCAGCACGCCAGGCCTCCCTGTCCATCACCAACTCCCAGAGTTCACTCAGACTTACATCCATTGAGTCAGTGATGCCATCCAGCCATCTCATCCTCTGTCGTCCCCTTCTTCTGCCCCCAATCCCTCCCAGCATCAGAGTCTTTTCCAATAAGTCAATTCTTGGCATGAGGTGGCCAAAGTACTGGAGTTTCAGCTTTAGCATCATTCCTTCCAAAGAAATCCCAGGGCTAATCTCCTTCAAAATGGACTGGTTGGATCTCCCTGCAGTCCAAGGGACTCTCAAGAGTCTTCTCCAACACCACAGTTCAAAAACATCAATTCTTCAGTGCTTAGACTTCTTCACAGTCCAACTCTCACATCCATACATGACCACTGGAAAAACCTTAGCCTTGACTAGCCGGACCTTTGTTGGCAAAGTAATGTCTCTGCTTTTGAATATGCTATCTAGGTTGGACATAACTTTCCTTCCAAGGAGTAAGCATCTTTTAATTTCATGGCTGCAGTCACCATCTGCAGTGATTTTGGAGCCCCCCAAATTAAAAGTCTGACACTGTTTCCCCATCTATTTGCCATGAAGTGATGGGACCGGATGCCATGATCTTCGTTTTCTGAATGTTGAGCTTTAAGCCAACTTTTTCACTCTCCTCTTTCACTTTCATCAAGAGGCTTTTTAGTTCCTCTTCACTTTCTGCCATAAGGGTGGTGTCATCTGCATATCTGAGGCTATTGATATTTCTCCCGGCAATCTTGATTCCAGCTTGTGCTTCTTCCAGTCCAGCGTTTCTCATGATGTATTCTGCATATAAGTTAAATAAACAGGGTGACAATATACAGCCTTGACGTACTCCTTTTCCTATTTGGAACCAGTCTGCTGTTCCATGTCCAGTTCTAACTGTTGCTTCCTGACCTGCATACAGGTTTCTCAAGAGGCAGGTCAGGTGGTCTAGTATTCCCATCTCTTTCAGAATTTCCCACAGTTTTTTGTGATCCACACAGTCAAAGGCTTTGGCATAGTCAATAAAGCAGAAGTAGATGTTTTTCTGGAACTCTCTTGCTTTTTCCATGATCCAGCGGATGTTGGCGATTTGATCTGTGCTTCCTCTGCCTTTTCTAAAACCAGCTTGAACATCAGCAAGTTCACGGTTCATGTATTGCTGAAGCCTGGCTTGGAGAATTTTGAGCATTACTTTATTAGCATGTGAGATGAGTGCAATCGTGTGGTAGTTTGAGCATTCTTTGGCATTGCCTTTCTTTGGGATCGGAATGAAAACTGACCTTTTCCAGTCCTGTGGCCACTGCTGAGTTTTCCAAATTTGCTGGCATATTGAGTGTGGTTAAGACTCCACATTCCCAAAGCAGGGGGCACAGGTTGATCCCACGCACAGCACAGCAAGGCCAAATTAAAAAAAAAAAAGCAAGCATCACTCCAACAGTGATGCCTACCACTTGTTATTCCTAAGAGTTCTAACAGCTTAGGTATTACTTTGGAAATGAGGAAACTGAAGCTTAGAAACCAAAGCAGCTCTAACTGGTGTCAGGACTAGAAAGAAAGTGGCTGAGCTGACATCTGAACCCAGCCTGACTGACTCCAACACTGGGTCCTTTCCAGAAAGACACTAGCTCATTAGTGAACACGCTGATATGCAAGCGTAGTCATTCACTAGAAATCTGAGTTATGCAGCTGTTCATAAACCAGGGGAGAAAAATCTGTTGGCAATTTGTTAACACTCACAGTGCCCATGGTGTTCTCTGAAAGAGATCAACCAACAGGGGGAGAAAGTACCTCTTCTGGTGTAAAAAAATTTTTTTAATATTTGCATTTTAAATGGAAAAAATTAAGCAAAGAACTCTAAATCTATGAAGGATATAGTTCTGTTAGCGTTAGTCACTCAGTTGTGTCCAATTCTTTAGGACTCCATGGATGGCAGCCTGCCAGGCTCCTCTGTCTATGGAATTTTCTGGGCAAGAATACTAAAGTGAGTAGCCATTCTCTCCTCCAGGGGATCTTCCTGACCCAAGGATCTAACTTGGGCTTCTTGCACTGCAGGCAGATTCCTTACCATCTGAGCCACCAGGGAAGCCCCACAGTTCTATAAATCAAGTTCTATAAAGCAAAAATCATCCACATTCGTTGTCTCTCAGTGGTGCATTAGTCATGACTCTTTCGTTCAATGTATATTTTCTAAATCCTCAACGATGAATGTATGTTGTTTGTAATTAATAGTCAAGTTACTGCTTTTTCAAAAATCGTGATTTCTTTTGTGTGTGTGTGTGTTTAAAATGCTAAAAACCAGAGATATCGAAAAATGAATTTCCTAGGAGTTCCTTCATGGTCTAGTGGTTAGGACTCCGGGGTCTCACAGTCATGGCCTAGGTTCAATCCCTGGTCAGGGAACTTAGATTCTGCAAGCCACAGGGTATAGCCAAAATTTAAAAAAATATATTTTTTTTTAATTTTAAAAAAGGAAATGTATTTACTCTTCAACCTTGTGCCCATGTGCAGTTAAATTCTGTATCATGTTTAAATCACCATAATAATAATAATGAGAACAATAAAAAGTAGCAAAGAATTTAATTTTGAACAGAATCACAGTTTAACTCTTTCAGAGACTGAAGGTGTCAATAGCAGCAAATCTACTCTCCAGAGTGGCCACCAGGGGTCACTACTAGGACGCCTCACCCAGGTCAGGGTCACACACCACACTGACCATCACTAAAGTAGCGCAGCCTCGGAAGTCACCCAAACCACACAGTTGTGCACGGCTTTGTGTGAATATTAGTTTCTACTCTGGTTCACACGGTGCATCAGAATAAGCAATGAGGCTCTCTGAAGAGCATCACTGTGTTCAAAGAGTTTGAAAGTGCAGAGAAAGTTCAAACACAGCACTTTCAAAATGCATTTAGTGCCCCTTAGACACAGTCACTTTGGGGTGCATTTTAAAAGCAAGAGCCCATGGTATTCTGATCCAGTAGGTCTGGGATGGGACCCAGAATTCGGCACGTTTCAAAAGCAGCCCAGGTGATGAGGGTGTGCAGAGACGGGAACTACTGGGTTTTAGAAGGTGCCATCCTGCTACATGGCACAGGTAACAAGGTAGACTTCTGTTTCCATCCCTGACTCAGCAAATGGCCAACCTTAGCTCCGTGATAATTAGTCAATACAGTAGAGTATGGTACAAATAATAACGGGCAAATCAATGTTTTTCTTTCAATCTAGAAAAGTCCTGTGCTAAAATAAGAACTTTAATTTCCCCTAAATATTCAATCCTTGGATCCCTCTGATTGCAATTTGGTGATGTGCAGAAAAGAGACCTGCTTGGGAGCAAAGTTCTCAGCACTGACACACAGTCAAGTGAACTTAAATCCTAAACTTGGATGAAACTGTCAAAGTCAGCTCGACCATTATCAGTTTCACTTACCTTTGCTGTTTTATAACAGAGTCAAAACCAACGGTTTCTACAGGTTTATTTCCAATTATAACAATCTGCTCTGTTTCCTCTTCCTTTGGTTCATCTTCTAGCACATAGCGGTTCTTAATTGCAGTGAGAAAGTCTACTCCAAAATTTACTTTGTGTGGACGAATGAAGGATCCGCTGTGGGGTGCCTGGAAATGGAGACAAATAGAACAGAGAGAATATCATCTGTGGGGATATTAAAATAAGATCACACGCACGAAAATCCTTTATAAATTGTCAGTCTGCCACAAATGTAAAATGTCTACATTTACAAATATATTAGCAAATAAAAGCAATTAAACAATTTTTAAAAAGAAGGAGAAAGCAAGTATCATCCACCAAGAATGGCCGTAAGGCAATGTTCTGAAGGTTTTTAAAATTTTCCGTATGCTAAAAAAGTAAAAACAGCATAAAAGGGAATATTTTTTAAAAAGCGTAATTGATACAATTGATCATAAAGTGTTGAGAGCTGATGCAAGCAGGTAAAATCCCAATAGATAAACAGATAAGAAATATAGAACAGATAATTCATAAAACAGGAAAGAGTATTAAAACATGGAGAAAAGTTTCACCTTGCTAATGATTAAGAAATGCAAATTTGGGGCTTCCCTGGTGGTTCAATGGTAAAGAATCCTCCCACCAATGTAGGAGACACGGTTCGATCCCTGGTCTGGGAAGACCCCATATGCTGCAGGGCAACAAAGCCCATGCTCCACAACTACTGAGCCTGTGCTCTAGAGCCCACAAGCCAAAGCTACTGAGTCCACTAAAGCCTGCACGCCTAGAGCCCGCGCTCCACATTAAGAGAAGCCACAGCAACGAGAAGCCCATGGACTGTAACTAGAGAGCACCCACCCCTCGCCGCCGCAACTGGAGAAGCAGCTCACAGCGCAACTAACACCCAGCGCGGCCAAAAACGGAAAATTTAAAAGATAAATTAAAAAAAAGCAAATGCAAACAATGAAACTATTTTCAATAAAATTGGCAAAAAATAAAGTCCTAACATTCAAAGACTGCAAGGCTGAGTTAGTGTTTGATTGTATAATCATACCCCTGGGAATCTGTCAGCAGGCAATAATTTAAAAATAAAACAAAACTGCACTTACAAAGAGTCTATATAATAGCATTTTTTAAAACTGAGGAATTCTGGAAACCATAAAAATGTCCAGCTGGACAGGAACTATTAAGTGAACCAGATAGATGAGGTCATTAAAGTATTCTAGCTGTAATACTTAAGAAAACTACTTACAGAATAATGCTGAGATTTCTAAAAACTGATCCAAATTGTACATGACACAGCTACAGAAGAATCTTATCTATGGCTAGACAAAGATTGAATAAGGACACAAAGAAATGAAAATACTTGTGGATAACAGGATTACATACAAAATCTTTTAAATTATAACCTGAACTAAATGAAAGTTCAAATGTGGGGATAAAATTAGAGCATGAATATTCTATATTCTACAAAGTATAGATATCCTACCATAATTTATATTTACCATTTATATATTTTATATAAATTTATATTTACCATAATTTACATAATTTTAAATTACAAAATTGTTTTATAGCCATTTTTAGCAATAATTTCTATAAGAATTTAATAAAAATATTAACCATATTGCCATATGTAAGGACTATTGTCAGGCTTTTCAAAAGACTCAAAACAGATCTTTAGACACATTACATTTCACCATCAGCACTGGATCATGGCAACAAGACCTAACTTTAAGGGAAATCCAAGTATGCCTACAAAACAGCTAAAAATGGCAGTATCCTTTGATCACAGTAGAGAATAAATGATGAAATACACGAATCGCCAAAAACTGTACAATAACACTATTTTGGCTTATGCCCTTTAACTCTTAGAGAAATCAAACTTCCCTATAAATCACCATAATTAAAGGGGATGAAATACTGACGATAAATTTTGTCAATATAAACATATATACATTTTTTTTTGGAATGTGGCTCTAGAGAGATTACCAGATTGTGAAAGGTATTTGTAACCCCAGAGTCAGAAGTGATGCCTCAGGCAAAAAGTGGCCCCGAGGTCGTGAGAACCCCAGAGAGGGCAGCGTCCCGGAAGGCGACAGAGACTGGGCATCTCTGTTGCCACAAAATCTAGCAACTGGAAAGTAACCCTGGAAGAAGTAGCTGGGGTGGGGCCGTGAGGCGAATTCCAGTGAGAGGAGACTGGGCTTAGATTACTCTCACTCCGAGGAGTTTTATTGGAAAGGGGAATTTATGTTTTAAGACAGGACAAGGCATGAAACTTATATGCTGATGAAGATAACCCTACAAAGAGGGGGAAACTGTTGATGCAGGAAATTAAATTCTCTGTTGCAGCAAAATCACGTTCTGAATCTGTGTTGTCTGCTGGGGTATCAGAGGATCACTGTCTACCAGAAGCTGCCTAGAATACTTCGGTTTTTTGTTTTCTCACATGTTTTTTCATTGTGGTAAAAGTCACATAATATAAAACATACTATTTTAACAAATTGAACTGTACGCAACGTTCACACTGTTGTATGGCTCTTGCCATCATCCATCTCCCAGACTGTTCACCTTCCTAAACTGAAATTCTGTCCCCATTAAACACTAAGTCCCTACCCACTCCCATCCAGCCCCTGGCATCCACCAGTGTCCTTTCTGATTCTACGAATTTGGCTATTCTAGGTATCTCGTATAAGTGAAATTAAACAGTATTTGTCCACACCTAATGTAGATTAGAATGCAGAAATAATATTGCTTTAACTGTAGGAATTTAAGGGATTAGATTTGATAGAGTGCCTGAAGAACTATGGACAGAGGTTCGTGACACTGTACAGGAGGCAGTGATTAAGACCATCTCCAAGAAAAAGAAATGCAAAAGAGCAAAATGGTTGTCTGAGGAGGCCTTACAAATAGCTGAGAAAAGAAAGTTTTCTCAAAAGAAAAGCTGAGAAAAGAAAAGAAAGAAAAGAAAGTTAAAGGAGAAAAAGGAAAGATATACCCCTTTGAATGCAGAATTTCAAAGAAGAGCGAGGAGAAGAAAGCCTTCCTCAGTGATCAATGCAAAGAAATAGAGGAAAACAACAGAATGGGAAAGACTAGAGATCTCTTCAAGAAAATTAGATACCAAAGGACACTTCATGCAAAAATGGGCACAATAAAGGACAGAGATGGTATGGACCTAACAGAAGCAGAAGATATTGAGAAGAGGTGGCAAGAATACACAGAACTACACAAAAAAGATCTTCATGACCCAGAAAACCATATCATGTGATCACTCACCTAGAGCGATCCTGGAATGCAAAGTCAAGTGGGTCTTAGGAAGCATCACTACGAACAAAGCCAGAGGAGGTGATGGAATTCCAGTTGAGCTATTTCAAATCCTAAAAGATGATGTTAAAGTAACGCACTCAACATGCCAGCAAATTTGGAAAACTGAGCAGTGGCCACAGGGCCAGAAAAGGTCAGTTTTCATTCCAATCCCAAAGAAAGGCAATGCCAAAGAATGCTCAAACTACCTCACCATTGCACTCATCTCACACACTAGCAAAGTAATGCTCAAAATGCTCCAAGTGAGGTTTCAACAGTACATGAACCGAGAACTGCCAGGTGTTCAACTGGATTTAGAAAAGGCAGAGGAACCAGAGATCAAATTGTCAACATCTGCTGGATCATCGAAAAAGCAAGAGAATACCAGAAAAGTATCTACTTCTGCTTTATCGATTGTGCCAAAGCCGTTGAATGTGTAGATCACAATAAACTGTGGAAAATTCTGAAAGAGATGGGAATACCAGACCACCTGACCTGCGTCTTGAGAAACCTATATGCAGGTCAGGAAGCAACAGTTAGAACTGGACATAGAACAACAGACTGGTTCCAAATTGGGAAAGGGCTATGTCAAGGCTGTATATTGTCACTCTGCTTATTTAACTTCTATGCAGAGTACATCATGAGAAATGCCTGGCTGGAAGAAGCACAAGCTGGAATCAAGATTGCTGGGAGAAATATCAATAACCTCAGATACGCAGATGACACCACCCTTATGGCAGAAAGTGAAGAAGAACTAAAAAGCCTCTTGATGAAAGCGAAAGAGGAGAGTGAAAAAGTTGGCTTAAAACTCAACATTCAGAAAACGATCATGGCATCTGGTCCCATCACTTCTTGACAAATAGATGGGGAAACAACAGAAACAGCGACAGACTTTATTTTGGGGGAGGGCTCTAAAATTACTCCAGATGGTGACTGCAGCCATGAAATTAAGACGCTTGCTCCTTGGAAGAAAAGCCATGATCAACCTAGGCAGCATATTAAAAAGCAGAGACATTACTTTGCCAACAAAGGTCCATCTAGTCAAAGCTATGGCTTTTCCAGTAATCATGTATGGATATCAGAGTTGGACTATAAAGAAAGCTGAGCACCAAAGAGCTGATGCTTTTGAACTGAGGTGTTGGAGAAAACTCTTGAGGGTCCCTTGGACTGCAAGGAGATCAAACCACTCAATCCTAAAGGAAATTAGTCCTGAATATTCACGGGAAGGACTGATGTTGAAGCTGAAATTACAATACTTTGGCCACCTGATGCAAAGAACTGACTACTTGGAAAAGACCCTGATGCTGGGAAAGATTGAAGGCAGGAGAAGGGGATGACAGAGGATGAGATGGTTGGATGGTATCACCAATTCAATGGACATGAGTTTGAGCAAGCTCTGGCAGTTGGTGATGTGCAAGAAAGCCTGGTGTGCTGCAGTCCATGGGGTCACAAAGAGTTGGACATGACTGAGCAACTGAACTGAACTGAATTGTTAGAAAGGATCCTAGTGTGAAGAACACAGTTCTGTTTTAATAAAACACATTTCTATCACTTGGCTAAAGACATTAAACGTAGCTAGCCTCATTTTTAAAGGTTCAAAGGAATCTACCTAAGAGATGATCTAATGCAGGACTTCTCAAACTCAACCCAGTCAGTCAGTCACCTGGAAAGCTTATTAGAACCCACCTTGGGATGTACACTCAGTGGTACTGGGCTGCAGCCAGGGGATTCTGATGCAGAGCAACCTCGGCTCCCACTTTAAGAAACTCATCTAATTCAATTCCATTTCAGTTGCAGATACTGGGATGACCATCACAGAGGTACATGAGCTGTGCTTGTGCAAAGTTGCTTCAGTCGCATCCAACTCTTTGCAATGCCACGGACTGCAGGTCACCATGCTCCTCTGTCCACGGGACTCTCCGGGCAAGAATACTGGAGTGGGTTCTGTGCCCTCTTCAGGGGACCTTCTGCAGAGGTGCACAGCCAAGACCAAAAATCATGGAGTCCTGATGACCAGTGCACTATCCTTTCCTGCATCTCTGTCTCTACTCTCCTCACTACCACAAATTTTAGTAGTTAGTAGATCTGTTAGTAGGTATTATTATTTAATGCTGTTTAGTAAAGAAATAAAATAAGCACTTTAATAATAAATGAGAAAACAACAATGCAAAACAAATACCATGGTTTTCATTTCTGTCCTAAATGTATACTTTTAAAAACTGTGAAAGTGAAGTTGCTCACTCATGTCCGACTCTTTGCAACCCTGTGGACTGTAGCCCACCAGGCTCCTCCGTCCATGGGATTCTCCAGGCAAGAGTACTGGAGTGGGTTGCCACTTCCTTCTCCAGGGGACCTTCTCGACCCAGGGATCGAACCCAGGTCTCCCGCATTGCAAGCAGACACTTTAACCTCTGAGCCACCAGGGAAAAACTGTGGTAATGAACAATTCCATGGCATAGTGAAAGCTATAGTTTTTCCAGTAGTCATGTGTGGATGTGAGTCGGACCATAAAGAAGGCTGAGCACCAAAGAATTGATGCTTTCGAACTGTGATATTGGAGAAGACTCTAGACAGTCCCTTGGACTGCAAGGAGATTAAACTAGTCAATCCTAAAGGAAATCAACCCTGAGTTTTTACTGAAGGACTGATGCTGAAACTGAAGCTCCAGTACTCTGGACACCTGATGCAAAGAACCAACTCATCGGAAAAGACCCTGAAGCTGGCAAAGGTTGAAGCTAGGAGGAAAAGGAGATGACAGAGGATGACATGGTTGGATGGCATCACCAACTCAACAGACATGAGTTTGAGCAAGCTCTGGGAGATGGTAAAAGACAGTGAAGGCTGGCAATGCTGCAGTCCATGGGGTTGCAAAGAGTTGGATACAACTGAGTGACTTAACAACAATGAACAATTCAAGAATAGACCTTTATTAGAGCTTAGTTTGGCTGCAGGCAGAAGAAAGGAGTTAGGAATGGTGTTGGATGGTTACAAAGTAGACGCTATGCCTTTTTCAGATCAAGGATCACATCCAAGGTCAGTCTCCTCTGCAACATTCCTGGCAGATCTCTCAGAAAACAAAACAGTGCTGCAAATACTGAAAAATACCAGCTGAATGAGTGCCCATCAATAACCATAAATCTCCAAAGGTAAACTAGTAATTCATAAAGATTTCACAGAAAAACTATCAAGATGTTGCATCTCAACACTGAAATCCTGAATCCTGTCTAAAGAGAAAAAACTAGGGGAGGGGAAGGAGTGAAGGGGGAAGAGCACAAAATTTGTTTTCTTATAAACACTCAGCATGTTTAAGGTCCTGCCTCCTTCTGCCCACCAATTACAGAATGCAGGCAGCAAAATTCACATCCTGACCATGGCCCTTGCAGAAATAGAAGACTCTCACAAAGCACTGTAATCAAGATTAGGTCTGCCCAACAGAGAGATAAAATTCAGGTGCCCAGTTAAATCTGGATTTCAGATAAACAATTGGTTTTCAATTGAATTTCAATTGTTTCTTCCATCTTTTTTCAGTATGATGCACGTCCCATGCTTACACTAAAAAATGATTTACTGCTTATCTGAAATCAAAATTTCACTGTGAATTTTCTTTTTTTATTTAGTGAATCCAGCAACTCTACTCAAAGGTAAAGGGAGACCAACAGAGCCCAAAAGTACCATAGTAAACTTTTTTTAAACTGGGGATGGTTTAAATGCTGGGTGCTGGGAAAGACTGGGTCCCTGGGGAGTATCAGATAACTGTTGATCTTGATACCTTGCTTGTTTCAAGCTTGCCCAGAGCCTTCTCACCAAGATCAAGTAACCAACCATAACCATTCACCCTGGGAGAACTATTCACTCATTTAACGTATACCAAGAATTGACCTGGTGAACTAACTCATTTTCCCAGCAGGAGAGAAAGAAAAAAAAAAAAAAAAGGCGAATAGATAGGCATCTTTTTTTTGCACATTCCTTCTGAATGTCACAATTTCTATTTTGCCCTGATTCATGGAAAGCTTCTGAAAACGAAATCTCTCTCCTCACCTTTTACAGGCAGGGAGATTCACCCTGCCTGTAACCTATCAGCACACTTAGTGATTATTTTAAAAATTCTTCTATCACTTTACACCACATGCTCAGTCGTTCAGTTGTGTCTGACTCTTTGCAGCCCCATGGCCTATAGCCTATATCCTATAGAATCCTATATCCATGGGATTTTCCAGGCAAGAACACTGGAGCAGGTTGCCATTTCCTACTCCAGGGGATTTTCTCAACCCAGGGATCAAACCTGTCTCTTGCGTCTCCTGCATAGGCAAATGCGTTCTTTACCACTAGCGCCACCCTGGAAGCACTTTGTACCATACCAGGAGAATATTTTACTTATTTTTAAATAAATTTTTATTGCAATATAGTTGCTTTACAGTGTATATAGTCAATCCTCATTAGTTATCTATTTCATACAGAGTATCAGTAGTGTATATATGTCAATCCCCATCTCCCAATTCATCCCAGTCCCTAGGGAGAATATTTTATATTGATTTATTAATGCTCATTCAAGAACTTCAAAATACTTCATGACAATCTTAGGCTACACACAGTAAATCAAGAAGATTCCATTTGTTAAGTTAGCCAGTATCATGGATAAAGTTTGAGATACCATGTCCCCTCTGATGCCAAGTATAAATTCTATTCATGGTGGTGAAGAACACACTTTAAGATTTCTTGATCACCAGAACAGAGAAATCATATAATTACCTAGAAAGCGAACATTTTCAGTAACAGCTGAGGGTAAAATACTGACCCAAACAGTTCTAAGAGTTTAGAGTATAGGTTGTTTAGGTTGAGAAAAAAGCACTGGAAATCCACACACAAGGTAGAGAGAACTTCAAGGTTCATCACCTTAACTGAACCACTCAACTCCTCAAAAGACAAGAGATGGAGAAAAAGAAGCACCTGAAAGAGACACTGATGACTGGTTCACAGCCACACATTTGGGGTAAACCTGTATACTACCACTGTATACTGAAAAAGTCACAAATATTAATTATGGGCGCTGTATATTGTCACCCTGCTTATTTAACTTATATGCAGAGTACATCATGAGAAACGCTGGACTGGAAGAAGCACAAGCTGGAATCAAGATTGCCGGGAGAAATAACAATAACCTCAGATATGCAGATGACACCACCCTTATGGCAGAAGGAAAAGAGGAACTAAAAAGCCTCTTGATGAAAGTGAAAGAGGAGAGTGAAAAAGTTGGCTTAAAACTCAACATTCAGAAAACAAAGATCATGGCATCCGGTCCCATCACTTCATGGAAAATAGATGGGGAAACAGTGGAAACAGTGTCAGACTTTATTTTTCTGGGGTCCAAAATCACTGCAGATGGTGACTGCAGCCATGAAATTAAAAGATGCTTACTCCTTGGAAGGAAAGTTATGACCAACCTAGATAGCATATTCAAAAGCAGAGACGTTACTTTGCCAACAAAGGTCCGTCTAGTCAAGGCTATGGTTTTTCCAGTGGCCACATATGGAGGTGAGAATTGGACTGTGAAGAAGGCTGAGCGCCGAAGAATTGATGCTTTTGAACTGTGGTGTTGGAGAAGACTCTTGAGAGTCCCTTGGACTGCAAGGAGACCCAACCAGTCCATTCTGAAGGAGATCAGCCCTGGGATTTCTTTGGAAGGAATGATGCTAAAGCTGAAACTCCAGTACTTTGGCCACCTCATGTGAAGAGTTGACTCATTGGAAAAGTCTCTGATGCTGGGAGGGATTGGGGGCAGGAGGAGAAGGGGCCGACAGAGGATGAGATGGCTGGATGGCATCACTGACTCGATGGACGTGAGTCTGAGTGAACTCTGGGAGTTGGTGATGGACAGGGAGGCCTGGCGTGCTGCGATTCATGGGGTTGCAAAGAGTCGGACATGACTGAGCAACTGAACTGAACCAAACATTATAAATAAGAGACTGCCATATTTACCTTAGGTTATACAGAAATCAGACTGAAACTAAACATGATGTGAAATTACCAGCACCCATGTTCAGAATGTACGCCCTGAGCTGGGCTTTGAAAACCACCCTATCCAGGGTCTGCTCTCAAGCATCAGGGTGTCACCCCCGCAACCTGAGACGCTAGGGAGACTCAAGAAGCAGGGGGTTTTCAAACACCCAATTCAATATACCCTGATATCCCGCTTACAGTGCAGAGGCCAGCAAACTAGTCTTCACAAGACATGTGTGCTAGAGCACATAACTGCACTGCTACAGCATGTCTAACACAATGTCGGCCACTTGATATTAACACATGCTTCTGAAGAGATGGAGACTTGAGTTCTGCTATCAAGATGGCAACTTCTGATTCACCTGCCTCATTTAAAACGGGTACACCAACCTTTTTGTCATTTACCTATTTCACAAGTCTAAGAGGAGAACATTTATCATCTGGCAACGTTAAACTGCTCTGGCTTCATGGAAACAGCATAAAAGCATTAAAATGCTTACTATGGTTAAAAAAAAAAACTGTAATTATGGTTTTCCAAGTAAAATTTGAAATATGAAGGAAGACTCCAATAAAGTTAGTAAGAGATCTGAATTAACTTAATAACAAGTGCATGTGATATAATCTATTTTGTCTGATTTAGAGATTTCTAGATACTGACATAATCTTTACTAGTTGAAGCCATGTTCAAATGAATATTAACATCAGTATTAACAACTATAAAGGAAAAGGTCATTCCTTTAGTTTAGATCAGTGGTTACCCACCATATCAGAGCCAATGCACCCTTTTACACTGCCCCCAAAACAACCTGAAATGCAATTACCTACCCATATAGGATTTCAAAGTCAATAAAAAATGCCCATTTCATTGAAACAAAAGTAATTTATAATAAGATAATATGTATTTTGACGTGTAGATGCTCAGGCAAGGCTGTAACTAGGAGACACGATAAAACAAGGAGATGCTTATTTCAAGAGTAAGAACTGAAACACCAAGTCCGCACCCTTCAGCACTTCAGGGCAAATCCCACATCTGCCAGGACTGAGGCAATCTTCACTGTACTACTCAGAGACTGAAAATACCATCACATCCAGAGACCACTAAGGACATGTAGCCATGGATGATTTGGGAGGTGCTGGAGCAGGCTCCACGGCAAACATTCCCTCAGCTGGAGGCTGTGTGAGGTCATGGTCCAGGTAAGGCATCAATAGGCACAGATAAGAAATTTCTGTTTCCACACCTTTCCAAACACATAAATTGCTCCCTTCATCTCCATAAACTCTTGACAGATTCTGAGCTGGCCTTGTGACATATGTGTCATCACCACTGGCCTCTAGGAACATGCCAATTCTTCTATCCTGACTTTTCAAAATTACAGACTGCTGAACTAGCAAACAGTTTGCGATTATCTAATTTTGACCTTCATTTTAGAGGTCAGTAAAGTGTGATTTGTTTGGGGTTCTAAAGATTGTTAAAACCAAAGCATGAAGCTGCTTGATTTCCAGGAATGTGTTCACTGTACAACATTTAAACAATGATAAGCTTAATATTCCCCTTCAGGGATCATAGCCTTTCCATGGTGAAGGGGCTTGCATAACTCAATGAAGCTATGAGCTATGTCGTGCAGGGCCACCCAAGATGGACAGGTGACAGAGAAGGGCTCTGATAAAACATGGTCCGCTGGAGGAGGAAATGGCAAACTACTCCAGGATTCTTGCTGCAAGAACCTCATGAACAGTATAAAAAAGGAAAAAGATATGACACTGTAAAATGAGTCCCCCAGGTTGGAAGGTGTCCAATATGCTACTGGGAAAGAGCAGATGGAAATTACTAATATCTCCAGAAAGAATGAAGCAGCTGGGCCAAAGCAGAAATGATGCTCAGTTATGGATGTGTCTGGTGGTGAAAGTCTGATGCTATAAAGAACATTACTGCACAGAAACCTGGAATAGTTAGGTCCATGAATTAAAGTAAATTGGACGTCAGCCAGGAGATGACAAGAGTGAACATCGACTTCTTAGCCATCTGTGAACTAAAATGGATGGGAATGGGCGACTTTAATTCAGATGACTATTGTGTCTACTATGGTGGGCAAGATTCCCTTAGAAGAAATGGAGTAGCCCTCAGAGTAAACAAGAGAGTCCAGAATGCAGTCCTTGGGTACAATTTTAAAAACGACAAGCCATTCAATATCACAGTAATCTAAGCCTATGCTCCAACCACCAAGGCCAAAGAAGCTGAACTTAAACAGTTTAGCTACAGCTCAGCTACAGCTAAAGACGTACAAGAACTTCTAGAACGAACACACACAAAAAGATGTCCTTTTCAGCATAGGGGATTGGAACGAAAAGCAGGAAGTCAAAAGATACCTGGAGTAACAGGCAAGTTTGGCCTTGGAGTACAAAATGAAGCAGGGTAAAGGCTAACAGAGCTTTGCTAAGAGAATACACTGGTCATAGAAAACAGCTTCTTTCAACAACACAAGAGATGATTCTACACATGGACATTACGAGATGGTCAATACAAAATTAGACTGATTACGTTCTTTGTAGCCAAAGACAGAGAAGCTCTACACAGTCAGCAAAACAAAGACCTGGAGCTGACTGTGGCTCAGATCATCAGCTTCTCACTGAAAAATTGAAGAAAGTAGGGGAAACCACTATGCCATTCAGGTATGACAAATCAAATCCCTTATGATTATACAGTGGACGTGACAAATATATTCAAGGGACTGAATTTATTCAATCCCAGATCTGGTAGACAGAGTGCCTGAAGAACTATGGATGGAGGTTCATAACATTGTACAGGATGCAATGACCAAAACCACCCCAAAGTAAAAGACATGCTAAGAAGGCAAAATGGTTGTCTGAGGAGGCCTTACAGATAGCTGAGGAAAGAAGAAAAACAAAAGACAAGGGAGAAAAGGAAAGATATACCCAACTGGATGCAGAGTCTCAGAGAACAACAAGGAGAGATAAGAAGGCCTTCTTAAATGAACAATGCAAACAGGATGGGAAAGACTAGAGATCTCCTCAAGAAAACTGGAGGTATCTAGGGGACATTTCATGCAAAGATGGGCTCAATAAAGGACAGAAACACTAAGGATCTAACAGAACCAGAACAGATAAAGAAGAGGCGGTAAGAATACACAGAAGAACTATACAAAAAAGGTCTTAAAGATCTGGATAACCATGATGGTGTGGTCACTCATCTAGACCAGACAATTTGGGAGTCTGAAGTCAAGTGGGCCTTAGGAAGCATTACTATGAACAAAGCTGGTGGAGGTGATGGAATTTCCACTGAGCTATTTAAAATCCTAAAAGATGATGCTGTTAAAGTGCTGTACTCAATACATCAGCAAATCTAGAAAACTCAGCAGTGGCCACTCTACTGGAAAGGTCAATTTTCATTCTAATCCCAAAGAAGAACAACCCCAAATAATGTTCAAAGTACCATACTTTTGCATTCATTTCACGTGCTAGTAAGGTTATCCTCAATATCCATCAAGCCAGGCTTCAACAGTACATGAACAGAGAACTTCCAGATGTACAAGCTGGGTTTAGAAAAGGCAGAGAAACTAGAGATTAAAATTCCAACACTGATTAGAGAGAAAGAAAGGGAATCCCAAAAAAACAATCCCAGAAAAACAAAACGTCTATTGCTTCCTTGACTACACTAAAGCTTTTAACTATATGGATCACAACAAACTATGGAAAAATCTTAAAGAGATGAAAATACCAGATCATTTTACCTGCCTCCTGAGAAACCTGTGTGCAGGTCACGAGGCAACAGTTAGAATCAGACATGGAACAACGGACTGGTTCAAAATTGGGAAAGGAGTACAACAAGGCTGTATGTTGTAACTCTGCTTATTTAACTTATATTCAAAGTACATCATGTGAAATGCTGGGCTGGATGAATCACAAGCTGGAATCAAGACTGCTGGGAGGAATATCAACAACCTCAGATATGCAGATGATACCACTCCAATGGCAGAAAGTGAATAGGAACTAAAGAGCCTCTTGACAAAGGTGAAAGAGAGTGAAGAAGCTGGCTGAAAACTCAACATTCAAAAAACTAAGATCATAGCATCCAATCCCATCACTCCATGGCAAATAGAAGGATAAAAAGTGGAAGCAGTGATGGATTTTATTTTCTCGGGCTCCAAAATCACTGCAGACAGTGACTGCAGCCATGAAATTAAAAGATGCTTGCTCCTTGGAAGGAAAACTATGACAAAGCCAGAGTATAAAAAAGCAGAGACATCACTTTGCTGACAAAGATCCATCTAATCAAAGCTATGGTTTTTTCCAGGAGTCATGTACAGATGTAAGAATTGGACCATAAAGAAGGCAGAGTGCAGAAGAATTGATGTGTTCAAACTGTGGTGATGGAGATGCCTCATGAGAGTCCCTTAGACTGCAAGATCAAACCAGTCAATCCTAAACATTCAATGGATGCTGAAACAGTTTGGCCAACAGTCAGCTGATGTGAAGAGCTGACTCACTGGAAAAGATTGCAGACAAAAGGAGAAGGGAGGGACAGAGGATGAGATGGTTAGATAGCATCACTGACTCGATGGACATGAATTTGAGCAAATTCTAGGGGATAGTGAAGGACAGGGAAGCCTGGCATACTGCAGTCCATGGTGCTGCAAAGAGTTGTACCAAACTTAGCAACTGAACAGCAACGAAGCTTAATATTAAAAGATTCTTGCAAGAAATTGAAACTTACGGAAAATAAACACCAGTAAAAATTTGAAAGACTGCCTGAAATTCCCCACCATCCTTTTCAGAGCTTCACATAGTTTCTCTGAAATCAAACAGGTAAAAATATCAGTAGCACTATAATGTATAATTCTTTTCATGACAAGAGCTTTTTAAAATAGTGGCCTAGCATTCCACTATTTGGAGGTTCTATAGTTTGTTTAATTACCTGGTTCTTATTGGCTATCTTGTTAATGAACCAGTAAGAAGTGTTTATATCCATTCAAAAAAAAAAAAAAAACCCGTCACAAAACAAAAATACACAGAAAAAGACAAAGAAAGCAATCCCACTTTTAAAGTTAAGACTGAGAGTTTTAAAAACAAGGGAAAAGGACTCCTCTGGTGGTCGAGCAGTTAAGAATCCTCCTGCCATGCGGGGGACACGGATTCAATCCCTGGTCCAAGAAGATGCCACGTGCTTCGGGGCAACTAAGCTCCCGAGAGCTGCACCCACTGAGGCACACACGCCCTAGAACCCCTGCTCCACTGCAAGAGAAACCACTGCAATGAGAAGTCTGCACGCTGCAACTAGAGCATAGCTCCCACCTGCCGCAGTTAGAGAAAGCCCGCCCTCAGCACAGCCAAAAATAAATAAATAAAAAGCATAACAAATTAAAAAGATAATAAAAACAAGGAAAAAATTCTACAAATAGTATGGGCTTTTTAGAATACACTAAATTCTACATTATAACCACCCCAAGAGTCAAATGCCTCTTCTCCATTCCCCTTTATTCAACTATTAAATATTCTCCTACATAACCATGTCAGGGACTTCCCTGGGGTTCAGGCAAGAACCTCTTCCAATTCAGGGAACTTGGGTTCAATCTCTGGCCGGGGAACTCAGATCCCACATGCCAGGGGGCAAATAAGCCTGTGTGCTGCAACTGGAGGGCAGCAGGAGTGCCCAAATGAAGATCCCAGGAGCTGCAGCCAAGAGCCGACGCAACCAAATAACACACGAACATTTTAAAAATAAACAAAGATAACCAGGCCAGTTCAAAATGGAAAATTACCTGCATTTAAAATACACAGTCCCTTCGTGGCTTCCATCGTGCTTTCCCCGCTCAGGATTGTCCCATTCTACTCCTAACCAGAGTCCTGGCAGAACAAGAAAACCCAAATGAGAAATTAGAACAAGGTCAGGCTCCATTTCTCTGCAACCAAATACAGTTTGCAACAGAAACCATATCACAGAGACACCACTGGGGAAGAAAGAAGTCTTTAGGAAAAAAAAGTAACCTTGGACTCAGGACTTAATCAGCAAAGGCAACAGTAAGTTTGGTTCAAAAAAATCAACAAAAAAATACAACTGCAGAAAATAACTATAGCTACTGAGCACTTATGTACCAAAAACTTTGCTTTATTTCATGTTATCCTTAAAACAGACATTTCATCTTTACAAACAAGATGTTATCACTATCTTCTTTTTAACAGTTCCTGAACAAATACACACTTTTTTGAGTCCTAGCCTAGCAATATGCTGTTCATAAAGTAAAAAAATATATATATATATAATTAGTATTTTTCTTCAATATAGGTAAAATAACACCTAAAGTCACACATCTTCAGGTCATTCTAATTGCAGAAGCCAATACTTACCCACCATACTATGCCATGTATAACTCGTATCTTATATTTGCAAACCACATTAGTTTTCAGAGCATTCTCTTACCCTCCCTTCTCTCTTCTCCCTGTATTTATTAAGCACCCACTATCCCATGGACAGAGGAGCCTGGTAGGTTATAGTCCAAGGCACCGCAAAGAACTGGACATGACTGAAGCGACTTAGCACACACACACACGGAACTGGGCTAGGTGCCAAAGTCTGTGAGACACAGAGTTTCACTTCTGGATCTACCCTCCTGTGGAGAACTAGAAAATCTAGATACACAATTTTTAAAAATCACTTTACACCAATTAGAATGGCTTGTGTCAACAAAACAAAAGAGAAAATAAGTGTTGGCAGGGATATGGAGAAATTGTTAATTTTATGCATTGCTAGTGGGAATGTAAAATGGTGTAGCTAACTGTGGAAAACAGTGCAGTGGTTCCTGGGCAAGCTACACACGGGATTATCACCTGATCTAGCAATTCTACTTCTGGGCAAACACCCAAAGAACTGACAGCAGGAACTCAAATAGGTATTAGTAGACTTGTGTTCACAGCAGCATTATTCAAAATAGCCAAAAGTGAACGGACGAATGGATAAACAAAGTGTCCAATGACAGATCAATTACTAAACAAAATGTGGTCTGTCCACACAATGGAATATTCAGTCTTAAAAAGGAATGAAATTCTGACACATTCTACAACATGGATGAACCCTAAGGACTTTGTGCTAAGTGAACTAAGCCAGACACACAAAAACAAACAATACATTCATGCTACGTCATTTCAGTCATGTCTGATTCTTTGCAACTCCATGGACTGCAGCCCAACAGGCTCCTCTGTCCATGGGATGCTCCAAGCAAGAATACTGGAGTGGGTTGCCATTTCCTCCTTCAGGGGATCTTCTGGACCCAAGGACTGAATTCACATCTCTTACACCTCCTGCACCGGCAGGCAGGTTCTTCATCACTAGAATCACCCGGGTTTTCTTAGGAGAGAAATGTTCAGTCCTTCACCCCAAAGTCCATGCACTCACCACCTGGCCCCCCCATCACCTGGCACTTTAGACCCAGGTCCACCTGGCACCTGCCTGCCACCAAGGGCAAGCGTGCCTGAAGCTGCCACGCCTGAGGCACTCTCCCTAGGGAGCTGCGCACTGACAAAGGAGTCCACAAGGTCTCAGCACCAGCTGTGGCTGCTGTGCGCGAGCAACTGTCCGGGGGTGGGGTGGCAGGACATTGGGATTGGCTTGTCTAGCACAAACCAATTTGAAGCTGAATAAAATTGTATAAATCAAGTCATTTCTGATTAACTCTGCTAAAACCACATCATGAAACTAGAGCATAGGAAAGAACTGTCTTCAGAAAAAAACCCAAGTTTCTAAATAATAGGTTCATACCCAATACTGATGACGAGGCATCATAACTGGGGCTGATAAAAATTAACTCAAATACAGAAATCATGTCCTACAATTAAAATAAACCCCAATGCCCCTGCTATGGACTTGTGGGGGCAGGGGGAACACTGAGTATTCTGATTCATAAGGTATTCTGACTCCCGCTGAAGTTAAAGGGGTCATACTGAAAACCTTGAAAACGTGTGTTTACAGCTGAGCACATTAGGGCAAAATTGAGACCAACGTTAGGTCCAAGTAGAAAAAACCCTAGAACGTGTGGGAGGAATTTTAACAAGGTTTCTTTTGCAGTGAGGTCCCACATTCAACTCAGTTCAACCCAGAACAGACGACAGCCGTGGAAAGGGAGCCAGTCGACCAAGTCTCGAGGTCATACACAGAGAAGAGGGGACATGGCGTAGAATCAGGGTGGTCAGTGGGACGGGTCCCCAGTCTCTTCCTGGGACCCCTGCAACCTCCAACCCAGAGCTCCTGCCCAAACCATGGAATCTGTCAGGACTTCTAACTTGGGGTGTTTCCACTTCCACAACCCCCCAGGCAATGGGGAGTGAGGGGTCTGAGAACTTCTGGCTCCGTTTCCTGGGCCATGATGGGGAAGGCATCCTCGGCCACCCAGATAGGACCTCACCCCACACCCTAGCGCCTCTCCCCAAACAAAGGCGGCTGAATGTGGGGCGGGGGAGGGAGAGAGGCAGGACTCGGCACTCCAGGTTCAGTGGGGTGTCCCGGGCCTCTGCCCTGGAAACCCAACTGTGTGTGTGGTTCAGTCACAGCAGAGATGAAGTCTGGGGCCACCTATATGAGATGCCTAGACTACTCAAATTCATAGAAACAGAAAGTGGAATGGTGTTTGCCAGGAGCTGAGGGGAGGGTAGAACAGGAAATTACTGCTTAATGGCTACAGGGTTTCACTTCTGTAAAATGAAGAAGGTTCTGGAGATGAATGGTGGTGATGACTGTACAACATTATTCTACTTAAAATCACTGGACTATACAATTAAAGGTGACTAAAATGTTAAGTTCAGTTATGTAAAACTTAACACAATTTAAAATACACACACACACACATATATATATATATCTTTTAAACCACCAGAGAGCTAAAAAGGCACTGAAGAATTATAAGGCCAAAATCTGAGAGAAGAGGGAAACCCAGAGTTAAGCGAAGCCTTAGAGCAACTTTTTTCCCCTGGGCATCTGCTGATTCTGGCAGAAAAGGTTGAAAAGCTAAAAAGCTGAACAAAGCTTTGTTCAGCTTTAGATAGAGTTTTTGAGGGACTAAGGCTCCCTAGTGGCTCAGCTGTAAAGAATCTGCCTGCAGTACAGGAGACCTGGGTTTGATCCCTGGGTTGGAAAGATTCCCCAGAGAAGGAAATGACAACCCACTCCAGTATTCTTGCCTGGAGAATTCCATGGACAGAGGAGCCAGGCAGGCTATAGCCCATGATCGCAAAGAGTCGGACATGACTGTGTGACTTTCACTTTCACTTTTGAGGGAGTAAGAGATAAATAATGAAAATCAGAGTCTCCCAAGGAAGGTGGAGGTTGCAAGAAACTCTCTAGGTTTTGTTCTGGGGCTTGAAATGCTTTCAACCTAAGAGCAAGAAGGAACCAACCTAAATAGACTAACCCCTGTAGCAACTGAAGGTTAACTTCAAACAATCACATTCCCAGATGTGATTGTTGTGGACCTTCTGCATCTGCCAGAGTTCACTTCAGTCCTCTCTGGAAGAAGACACCACCACTGCAAAGCTCAAATTACAACTCTTTACAACCAATATCTGGCACTCAAAGAAAAACAACTAAGCACGGAAAAAGACAAGAGTCTATGACTGGAAACCAAGAAAAACAACAGCCAACAGAAACTGACTAAAGAAGAGATTGCACCCAACTGTGTCAAGAGAGGCTGCAACATGGTAAAGAACTTGAACTTCATCCTGCTTCTCCAGAGAAACTTATAAGCCTGGAGAAAAGAAGACGTAACAGATGGGCTATAGGCACATAAAAAGATGCACATTGTTGCTAATTATTAGAGAAATGCAAATCAAAACTACAATGAGGTACCATTTCACACCAGTCAGAATGACAACCATTAAAAAGTCTACAAATAACAAATACTGGAGAAGGTGTGGGGAAAGAGGAACCCTCCGACACTGCTGGTGGGAGTGTAAATTGGTGCAGCTACTATGGAAAACAATATGGGTGTTCCTCAAAAAATTAAAAATAGAGCTAATATATGACCCAGCAATCCCAGTCCTAGACACGTATCCAGACAAGAATTAAAGAATTAAAAAAACTCTTAATTCAAAAATACATGACCCCTATGTTCACAGCAGCACTATTTACAATAGCCAAGACACAGAAGCAACCTAAATGTCCATCAACAGATGGATGGATAAAGAGATGGTATATGTACACAATGAAATATTACTCAGCCATTACAAAGAATGAAATAATGCCATCTGCAGCAACACGGATGAATCTAGAGATTATCATACTAAGCAAAGTAAATCAGAGAAAGACAAATACCATATGACATCACTTACATGTGGAAGCTACAATATGATACAAATGAACATATCTAAAGAACGAAAACTCCCAGATGAAGAGAACAGACTTGCGGTTGCCAGGTGTGGGGGTGGCATGTAGGGAAGGATTGGGAGTTTGGGATTAGCAGTTGCAAACTATCATATGTAAGATGGATAAACAACAAGGTCTTACTGTATAGAATGGGGAACCATGTCCAATGTCCTGTGATGATTAAGCCGTAATAGAAAAAAAGAAAGAATATGTATATGTAAAACTGAATCACTTTTCTGTAGAGCAGAAAATTAAGACAACATTGCAAATCAACTATAATTCTATAATATTTTTTTTTATTCAGAAGAAAGAAAACTGGATACTGAAAGATCAAAAATCGCTAACAACAACACAACAAAAAAAAGCTGAAGGAGGGTGGATAAGAAGCATTAAAAGAGGATAGGAGAGAATAATTGAAATAGTAGTAGTCAAGTAGCTTTTGAGTTTCCTTGCAGCAAAAAGAAAAAGATGCAATCCTCTTGTTCAGTAGGAAAACCATCTCCGTTTTTTCCCATTCCCTGAGCTAACAATAATTTGTCACAGAGTGTTTGTTTGTATAAAGGGCATTAAGATAATGAAGAACACATCACACTTCATAGCATCTTTATAACATATCCACTGGTGTTTCAGAAGTGGCTATTTCTTAATTCAAGCCTCAGCCGAAGTCCAGGATAGAAAGCTTGGTTTTGTAAGGGCTCAGATGGTTTTATTTTGCTTTCTGGTGGCTTCCTGGTGCAACCAAAGGAATAAAAACTTAATCTCAAAATGGGACATCAGAATCATCTAGGGAGCACGTTTTAAGTGATGAGTCCTGGAACTTAACTCTGAAATAGTGAATTAGAATCTCTTCATGTCCAAACTGAGAATTCATATTTCTAACAAGATCCCAGGTACGCTGCATTAGACTCCCCTTGCTAGACATGTTACTTTGGCTAGACTTCTTTCTAGAGTGAAACGACAGAGATTCCAAACTGAAGTCACTTACAATAAACTGAACAACAGGTATTCTATTTATCTGTTACTAGTCCTACAACACATGGCTGATAAGGGTAATAGTTTACTCAAACAAAGAGCACATTTTCTGTCACTGCGGGCCAGTAATTACAGATTTTTATATTCATCACACCGATGACTGCAAAGTACTACGCTCTAACAAAAACCAACATATTATTACTTTCCTACAGATGAAAATTAAGTGTTCTAAGAACATTTTAAAAAGTACTTTTTCCTAATTCATTGTAATAACAACAATAATCAGTCAGTCAGTTCAGTCACTCAGTAGTGTCTGACTCTTTGCAATCCATTGCACTGCAGCACGCCAGGCTTCCCTGTCCATCACCAACTTCTGGAGCTTGCTAAAACACATGTCCATCGAGTCAGTGATGCCATCCAACCATCTCATCCTCTGTCATCCCCTTCTCCTCCTGCCTTCAATCTTTCCCAGCATCAGGGTCTATTCCAAGTAGTCAGTTCCTTGCATCAGGTGGCCAAAGTATTGGAGTTTCAGCTTCAGCATCAGTCCTTCCAATGAACACCCAGGACTGATCTCCTTTAGGATGGACATGTTGGATCTCCTTGCAGTCCAAGGGACTCTCAAGAGTCTTCTCCAACACCACAGTTCAAAAGCATCAGTTCTTCGGCACTCAGCCTTCTTCACAGTCCAACTCTCACATCCATACGTGACTACTAGAAAAACCATAGCCTTGACTAGACGGACCTTTGTGGGCAAAGTAATGTCTCTGCTTTTCAATATGCTGTCTAGGTTGGTTATAACTTTCCTTCCAAGGAGTAAGCGTCTTTTAATTTCATGGCTGCAGCCCCCCAAAATAAAATCTGTCACTGTTTCCAGTTTCCCCATCTATTTGCCATGAAGTGATGGGACCGGATGCCATGATCTTTGTTTTTTGAATGTTGAGTTTTAAGCTTTTTCACTCTCCTCTTTCACTTTCATCAGAAGGCTCTTTAGTTCCTCTTCACTTTCTGCTAGAACAGTGGTGTCATCTGCATATCTGAGGTTATTGATATTTCTCCCAGCAATCTTGATTCCAGCCTGGCATTTCTCATGATGTACTCTGCATAGAAGTTAAACAAGCAGGGTGACAATATATAGCCTTGATGTACTTCTTTTCTTATTTGGAACCAGTCTGTTGTTTCATGTCCAGTTCTAACTGTTGCTTCCTGACCTGCATACAGGTTTCTCAAGAGGCAGGTCAGGTGGTCTGGTATTCCCATATCTTGAGGAATTTTCCAGTTTGTTGTGATCCACACAGTCAAAGGTGTTGGCATAGTCAACAAAGCAGAAGATGTTTTTTTGGAACACTCTTGCTTTTTTGATGACCCAATGGATGTTGGCAATTTGATCTCTGGTTCCTCTGCTTTTTCTAAATCCAATTGAATATCTGGAAGTTCTTGGTTCATGTACTGTTGAAGCCTCGCTTGGAGAATTTTGAGCATTACTTTGCTAGCTTGTTAAATGAGTACAACTGTGCAGTAGTTTGAGCATTCTTTGGCATTGCCTTTCTTTGGGATTGGAATGAAAACTGACCTTTTCCAGTCCTGTGGCCACTGCTGAGTCTTCCAAATTTGGTGGCATATTGAGTGCAGCACTTTCACAGCATCATCTTTTAGGATTTGAAATAGCTCAACTGGAATTCCATCACCTCCACTAGCTTTGTTTGTAGTGATGCTTCCTAAGATCCACTTGACTTTGCATTCCAGGATGTCTGGCTCTAGGTCAGTGATCACACCATCATGGTTATCTGGGTCATGAAGATCTTTTTTGTGTAGTTCTTCTGTGTATTCTTGCCACCTCTTCTTAATATCTTCTGCTTCTGTTAGGTCCATACCATTTCTGTCCTATATTGTGCCCATCTCTGCATGAAATGTTCCCTTGTTATCTCTAATTTTCTTGAAGAGATCTCTAATCTTTCCTATTCTATTGTTTTCCTCTATTTCTTTGCAATGATCACTGAGGAAGGCTTTCTTATCTCTTCTGGCTATTCTTTGGAACTCTCCATTCGGGCTACTAAGAAACTCATATCTAACATTAATCAAGAAAAAAGCTAGTGTAAAATTTTGATGACACAAACAGTAGATTAAAAGACCTCTAACTACTGTATCAAAACCTCCTGGTAACTGCAAACCAGAAATGCACTATAAATATATAGTACATTTATATATATACATAAAGTATGTATACGTGTACATATAAACATATATGTGTACATATATACATGGGCTTCTCTGATGGCTCAGTGGTAAAGAATCTGTCTGCAGTGCAGGAGACGCGGGAGAATTGGGTTTGATCCCTAGTTCAGGAAGATCCCCTGGAGGAGGAGATGGCAACCTACTCTAGGATTCTTGCCTGGAAAATCCCATGGACAGAGAAGCCTTGCAGATTACAGTCCATAGGGTCATACAGAGTCAGACATGACTGAGCATGCATGCACACATATATAAACACACACAGCAAAAAAAGAAAAAGGAATTCAACCTCAACACTAAAGACAGTCATAAAATCATAATAGAAAAAAAAAGAAAAAAGACCTACAAAAGCACATCCAAAACAATGAGCAAAATGGGAAGAACATACATATTGGTAATTACCTTAAATGTAAATAGATTAACTACTCCAACCAGAAGACATAGACTGGATGAATGGATATAAAAACAAGACCCATATGTATGCTGTCTACAAGAGACCCACTTCAGATTAGAGATGCAAAGAGTCTGAAAGGGAGGGGATGGAAGAAGGTATTCCATGCAAATGAAATTCAAAAGAAAGTTGGAGTAGCAATATTATCAGAAAAACAGGTCTTTAAAACAAAGACTGCTACAAAAAATAAAAATAAAAATAAAACAAAGACTGCTACAAGAGTCAAAGAAACACACTACAAAATGATCAAGAAGTCAACCCAAGAAGACATAGCAATTGTAAATATAGATGAACACAGCATAGAAGCACCTCAATGTAGAAAACAAACGTTAACAGACATAAAAGGAGAAACTGACAGCAACACAATAGTAGTGGGTGATTTTAGCATGCCACTTACATCAACTGACAGATCATTAAGACATAAAATCAACGAGGAAACAGAGGCCTTAAGTGACACATTAGAACAGATGAACTCAACTGGTATTTACAGAGCATTCCATCCTAAAGCAGCAGAATGCACATTTTTTTCAAGTGCACATGGATTATTCACTAGGATAAATCATATGTTGGGTAACAAAGTGAGCCTTGGTAAATTTAACAAAACTGAAATAATATCAAGTATCTTTTCTGACCACATTGCCTGTAGATTCTAATCTAATCTTCAATTACAAGGAAGAATTACAAAATCTGTAAAAAACACAAAAATATGAAGGCTAAACAACATGTGACTTAACAACCAATGGATCACTGAAGATGTCAAAGAAACCAAAAAGTACCTAGGGCTTCTCTGGTGGTCTGCTGCTGCTGCTGCTAAGTCGCTTTAGTCGTGTCCGACTCTCAGCAACCCCATGGACTGCAGCCCATCAGGCTCCTCCATCCATGGGATTTTCCAGGCAAGAGTACTGGAGTGGGGTGCCATTGCCTTCTCCGTCTGTGGTGGTCTAGAGGTTAAGAATCCATCTGCCAATGCAGGGGACATGGGATCACTCCCTGGTCAGGGAAGATCTCACATGCTGTGGAACAACTAAGCCCATACACCACAACTACTGAGCCAACAAACCACAAGTACTGAGCCCATGTGCCCAACTACTAAAACCCACATGCCTGTGTTCCACGATGAGAGAAGCCACTGCAAGGAGAAGCTCATGCACCACAGTGAAGAACAGCTCTCGCTCTCTGCAAGCAGAGAAAACCCAGAGGCAGCAATGAAGACCCAGTGCAGCCAAATAAATTAACAAATTTTTAAAAAAAGAAAAAAACAATCTCCGAAAACTCAACCACGAAGATATAGGAGACAGGAACAGATCAATCACAACTACTGAAATTGAAACCATGAATTTAAAAACTCCCAACAAACAAAAAGTCCAGGACCAGATGGCTTCACAGATGAATTTTGGCAAACATTTAGACAAGAGTTAACATGTATCCTTCTGAAATTCTTTCAAAAAATTGCAGGGGAAGGAACACTCCCAAAGTCATTCTATGAGGCCACCATCACTCTGATACCAAAACCAAGGATATCAGATCAGATCAGATCAGATTAGTTGCTCAGTCGTGTCCGACTCTTTGCGACCCCATGAATCGCAGCACGCCAGGCCTCCCTGTCCATCACCAACTCCTGGAGTTCACTGAGACTCACATCCATCTAGTCAGTGATGCCATCCAGCCATCTCATTCTCTGTTGTCCCCTTCTCCTCCTGCCCCCAATCCCTCCCAGCATCAGAGTCTTTTCCAATGAGTCAACTCTTCACATGAGGTGGCCAAAGTACTGGAGTTTCAGCTTTAGCATCATTCCTTCCAAAGAAATCCAGGGCTCATCTCCTTCAGAATGGATTGGTTGGATCTCCTTGCAGTCCAAGGGACTCTCAAGAGTCTTCTCCAACACCACAGTTCAAAAGCATCAATTTTTCGGCGCTCAGCCTTCTTCACAGTCCAACTCCCACATCCATACATGACCACAGGAAAAACCATAGCCTTGACTAGACGGACCTTTGTTGGCAAAGTAATGTCTCTGCTTTTGAATATGCTATCTAGGTTGGTCATAACTTTCCTTCCAAGGAGTAAGCGTCTTTTAATTTCATGGCTGCAGTCACCATCTGCAGTGATTCTGGAGCCCATAAAAATAAAGTCTGACACTGTTTCCACTGTTTTCCCATCTATTTCCCATGAAGTGATGGGACTGGATGCCATGATCTTCGTTTTCTGAATGTTGAGCTTTTAGCCAAGTTTTTCACTCTCCACTTTTACTTTCATCAAGAGGCTTTTTAGCTCCTCTTCACTTTCTGCCATAAGGGTGGTGTCATCTGCATATCTGAGGCTATTGATATTTCTCCCGGCAATCTTGATTCCAGCTTGTGCTTCTTCCAGTCCAGCGTTTCTCATGATGTACTCTGCATAGAAGTTAAATAAGCAGGATGACAATATACAGCCTTAATGAACTCCTTTTCCTATTTGGAACCAGTCTGTTGTTCCATGTCCACTTCTAACTGTTGCTTCCTGACCTGCATACAGATTTCTCAAGAGGCAGGTCAGGTGGTCTGGTATTCCCATCTCTTTAAGAATTGTCCACAGTTTATTGTGATCCACACAGTCAAAGGCTTTGTCAAAGGCATAGTCAATAAAGCAGAAATAGATGCTTTTCTGGAACTCTCTTGCTTTTTCCATGATCCAGCAGATGTTGGCAATTTGATCTCTGGTTCCTCTGCCTTGTCTAAAACCAGCTTGAACATCAGAAAGTTCACGGTTCACGTATTGCTGAAGCCTGGCTTGGAGAATTTTGAGCATTACTTTACTAGCGTGTGAGATGAGTGCAATTGTGCAGTAGTTTGAGCATTCTTTGGCATTGCCTTTCTTTGGGATTGGAATGAAGACTGACCTTTTCCAGTCCTGTGGCCACTGCTGAGTTTTCCAGTTTTCCAAATTTGCTGGCATATTGAGTGCAGCACTTTCACAGCATCATCTTTTAGGATTTGGAATAGCTCAACTGGAATTCCATCACCTCCACTAGCTTTGTTCGTAGTGATGCTTTCTAAGGCCCACTTGACTTCACATTCCAGGATGTCTGCCTCTAGGTCAGTGATCACACCATCGTGATTATCTGGGTCGTGAAGATCTTTTTTGTACAGTTCTTCTGTGTATTCTTGCCATCTCTTCTTAATATCTTCTGCTTCTGTTAGGTCCATACCATTTCTGTCCTTTATCGAGCTCATCTTTGCATGAAATGTTCCTTTGGTATCTCTGATTTTCTTGAAGAGATCCCTAGTCTTTCCCATTCTGTTGTTTTTCTCTATTTCTTTGCACTGATCACTGAAGAAGGCTTTCTTATTTCTTCTTGCTATTCTTTGGAACTCTGCATTCAGATGCTTATATCTTTCCTTTTCTCCTTTGCTTTTCACTTCTCTTCTTTTCACAGCTATTTATAAGGCCTCCCCAGACAGCCATTTTGCTTTTTTGCATTTCTTTTCCATGGGGATGGTCTTGATCCCTGTCTCCTGTACAATGTCACGAACCTCATTCCATAGTTCATCAGGCACTCTATCTATCAGATCTAGGCCCTTAAATCTATTTCTCAGTTCTACTGTATAATCATAAGGGATTTGATTTAGGTCATACCTGAATGGTCTAGTGGTTTTCCCTACTTTCTTCAATTTAAGTCTGAATTTGGCAATAAGGAGTTCATGGTCTGAGCCACAGTCAGCTCCCATCTTGTTTTTGCTGACTAGATAGAGCTTCTCCATCTTTGGCTGCAAAGAATATAATCAATCTGATTTCGGTGTTGACCATCTGGTGATGTCCATGTATAGAGTCTTCTCTTGTGTTGTTGGAAGAGGGTGTTTGTTATGACCAGTGCATTTTCTTGACAAAACTCTATTAGTCTTTGCCCTGCTTTCTTCCATATTCCAAGGCCAAACTTGCCTGTTACTCCAGGTGTTTCTTGACTTCCTACTTTTGCACTCCAGTCCCCTATAATGAAAAGGACATCTTTTTTGGGGTGTTAGTTCTAAAAGGTCTTATAGGTCTTCATAGAACTGTTCAACTTCAGCTTCTTCAGCGTTACTGGTTGGGGCATAGACGTGGATCACTGTGATATTGAATGGTTTCCCTTGGAAACGAACAGAGATCATTCTGTCATTTTTGAGATTGCATCCAAGTACTGCATTTCACACTCTTTTGTTGACCATGATGGCCACTCCATTTCTTCTGAGGGATTCCTGCCCTCAGTAGTAGATATAATGGTCATCTGAGTTAAATTCACCCATTCCAGTCCATTTCAGTTCGCTGATTCCTAGAATGTTGACATTCACTCTTGCCAACTCTTGTTTGACCACTTCCAATTTGCCTTGATTCATGGACCTGACATTCCAGGTTCCTATATAATATTGCTCTTTACAGCCTCGGACCTTGCTTCTATCACCAGTCACATCCACAGCTGGGTTTTCTTTTTGCTTTGGCTCCATCCCTTCATTCTTTCTGGAGTTATTCTCCACTGATCTTCAGTAGCATATTGGGCACCTACTGACCTGGGGAGTTCCTCTTTCAGTATCCTATCATTTTGCCTTTTCATACTGTTCATGGGGTTCTCAAGGCAAGAATACTGAAGTGGTTTGCCATTCCCTTCTCCAGTGGACCACATTCTGTCAGATCGCTCCACCATGACCCGCCCATCTTGGGTTGCCCCACAGGCATGGCTTAGTTTCTTGAGTTAGACAAGGATATGGTCCTAGCGTGATTAGACTGACTAGTTTTCTGTGAGCAATGGCTGCACTTTGCTGGAGCAGCCGTGAAGAGATACCCCACGCCCAAGGTAAGAGAAACCCAAGTAAGACGGTAGGTGTTGCAAGAGGGCATCAGAGGGCAGACACACTGAAACCATACTCACAGAAAACTAGTCAAGGATATCACAAACACAAAAAGAAAATACCAGGTCAGTATCACTGATGAACGTAGATGCAAAATCCTCAACAAAATACCACCAAACCAAATCTAACAATATATTAAAAGGATCATACACCATCATCAAGTGGGAATTATTCCAGGGATAGAACTGTTTCAATATCCCCTGGTCAACCAGTGTGATACACATTAACAAAGTGAAGAATAAAAACCATGTTATCATCCTAAAAGATGCAAAAAAAGCTTCTGACAAAATTCAACATCTATTTCTGAGAACAACTCTCCAGAAAGTGTGAACAGAGGGAACATACCTCAACACAATAAAGGCCACATATGAAAAACCCGAAGCTAACAACATACTCAGTGGTGAAAATCGGAAAGCATTTCCTCTAAGATCAGGAACAAGATAAGGATGTCCACTCTCACCACTTTTATTCAATGCAGTTTTGGAAGTCCTAGCCATAGTAATCAGAGAAGAAGAAACAAAAGGAATCCAAATTGGAAAAGAAGATGTAAAACTGTCACTGTTTGCAGATGACATGATTCCATGCAAAGAAAATTCTAATGATGCTCCCAGAAAACTACTAGAGCTCATCAATGAATCTGGTAAAGTTGCAGGATACAAAATTATATACAGAAATCTACTGTATTTGTAGATCTACTGTATAGTGCATTTCTATACACTAACAATGAAAGGTCAGAAAGAGAAATGTAAGGAAACAATCTCATTTATCATTGTGTCAAAAAGAACAAAATACCTAGGAAAAAACCTACCTAAGGAGGCAGAAGACCTGTACTCTGAAAACTGTTAGGAGACTGATGAAAGAAATCAAAGATGACAGAAACAGATGGAAACACACACCATGCTCCTGGACTGGAAGAATCAATATTGTCAAAATGAGTATACTATACAAAGTAATCCACAGATTCAATGCAACCCCTGTTAAATTACTAGTGGCATTTTTTGCAGATCTAGAACAAAAAAATCTTCACACGTTACTGACTAGGGGATTTTTGCAGAAACTAATGGCTGTGGCCAGAGATTTGTTATGCAAGTGAATACTGAAACATCACCAGTCAATAATGTTTGGGTAACAGAAGATGTATTAATATAGCTCTGGTCTTTAAACTGTTAAGATTTGTATGGAAACACGACAGACCCTGAAGAGTCAAAAAAAAAAAAAAAAAATAGAGCTGGAGTAATCAGATTCCCAGACTTCAGACTATACTATAAAGCTTTAATAAAACAATATGGTACTGGCACAAAAACACAAACACAGATTAATGGAAAAGGATAGAAAGCCCAGAAATAAATCCACACAGCTACTTGCAAACAGTACAACTGACAAGGGCTTAATTTCCAAAATATACAAATAGCTCACACAACTCAATAACAAAAAAACCCAAACAAGCCAATTGAAAAATGGGCAGAAGATCTAAATAGACACGTCTCCAAAGATGACATACAGAAAGCCAACAGACACATGAGAAGATGCTTGACACTGCTAACTATTAGAGAAATGCAAATCAAAACTATAATGATGTATCACCTCACAGTGGTCAGAATAACCATCATCAAATAAAAGTCTACAAACAAATGCTGGAGAGGGTGTAAAGAAAAGGGAACCCTGTTCCCTTTTAGGAACTCCCTACACTGTTGATAGGAATGTAAATTGGTATAGCCACTATAGAGAACAGTATGGAGTTTCCTTGAAAAAGTAAAAATAGAGATTGCCCTCATGATCCAGTGGTTAGGACTGGGCACTTTCACCGCTGGGGCCCATGTTCAATCCCTGGTTGGGGAACTAAGATCCTGCAAGCCCCATAAAGCAGCCAGAAAAAAAATTTTTTAAAAAGAAGATCTCAAAATAGAGCTTTACCATATGATCCAGCAATCTCATTCCCAGGCATATATCTGAAGAAAACCATGATTCAAAAAGATACATGAGGACTTTCCTGGTGGTCCAGTGCTTAAGAGCCTGCCTGACAACGCAGGGGACAAGGATTAGATCCCTGCTCCGGGAAGATTTCCCATACCAAAGGGCAACCAAGCCCGTGCGCCACAACCACTCAGCCCTCGGGCCCTAGAGCCCATGATCTACAACAAGAGAAACCACTGCAATGAGAAGCCTCACCCCACAGAGGCTTCTGTGGAGAAGGCGTCTAGAGAGCAGCCCCCACTTGCTGCAACTAGAGAAAGCTCAAGCACAGCAATGAAAACCCAGCACAGCCAAAAAGAAGTGAATAAAATTAAAATTTTTTAATTCAGAAAAATTGTTTAAAAAAATACATACACGCAAATATTCACTGCAGGAGTATTTACAATAGCTAAGACATGGAAACAACCTAAATGTCTACCAACAGAGGAATGGGTAAAGAAAATATGGAACATATATAAATGGACTATTCCTCAGCCATAAAAAACAATGAAATAATGCCATTTACAGCAACATGGATAGATCTTATCATACTAAGTAAATTTAAGTCAGAGAAAGACAAATATCATATGATACTGCATACATAGGGAATCTAAAAAATGATAGGAGGGGGTATGAGGGAGGCTCCAGAAGAAGAGGATACAATATATACTTACGGCTGATTTGCATTATTGTACACAGAAACCAACACAACACTGTAAAGCAATTATTGTCCAATTTAAAATTTTTAAAAAAGAAAAAATAAAAAATGATAGGAATGAACTTATTAACCAAACAGAAACAAACTCACAGACTTAGAAAACCAACTTATGGTTACTCAAGGAGAAAGGTGGGTAGGGAGGGATAAATTATGAGGTTGGGATTAACATATGCACACAACTATATATAAAATAGATAATCAACAAGGATACTGTAGAGCACAGGGAACTTTTACTCAATAGTCTGTAATAACCTATATGGGGAAAGAATCTGAAAAAGAATTGATATATGTATATAAATAACTGAATGACTTTGCCATACACCTGAAATTAACATAATAATGTAAATCAACTATATTTCAATATAAAATAATTTTTTTTACAAAAGAAAAAAGCTAGGGTAGAATTCTGATGGCATAAACAGCAGATTAAAAGACCTGTAATGTTGAAGGATCATGTGTGTGTGCTTAGTGGCTCAGTTGTGTCCAACTCTTTGCAACCCCATGGACTGCATCCTGCTAGGCTCCTCTGTCCATGGGGATTCTCCAGGCAAGAATACTGGAGCGGGTTGCCATGCCCTCCTCCAGGGGATCTTCCCAACCCAGGGATCAAACCCAGGTCCCCGGCATTTCAGGCGGATTCTTTACCAACTGAGGCACCAGGGAAGCCCTGAAAGATCACATTATATGTAATTTTGAAGGACTATATGATTATCCATATTAAAGAATGTACCTACTCCACCTTGTATCTTCAAGGACTGTAAACCAAGAAGTTAATAAGAACACAGTTTTTTAATAACCTGACTTATTGGTTTAAAAGAACTCTATTCACCAATATGACAAAATGAATCGAAATTAAAGTTTAAAGTATACATACTGTCTTTAAGAAAATGTGTTTATGTTTTAGAGAAGCACAGTGAAGCATTAAGGGAACATTTCATGAAAGTATGGGCAAGATAAAGGACAGAAATGGTGAGGACCTAATAAAAGCAGACGAGATCAAGAAGAGATGGCAAGAATACACAGAAGAACTATACAAAAAAGGTCTTAATGACTCAGATAACCACAATGGTTACTCTAGGGATCACTCACCTAGAGCCTGGACACTCTGGAGTGTGAAGTCAAGTGGGCCTTAGGAAGCATCACTATGATCAAAGCTAGTGGAGTTGATGGAATTCCGGTTAAGCTATTTAAAATCCTAAAGGATGATGCTGTTAAAGTGCTGCACTCAAAATGTTAGCAAATTTAGAAAGTTCAGCAGTGGCCACAGGACTGGAAAAAGCTTTCATTCCAATCCCAAAGAAAAGCAGTGCCAAAGAATGCTGAAACTACCGAACAACTGAGCTCATTTCACATGGCTTCAGCAGTACGTGAGCCAAGAACTTCCAGATGTTCAAGCTGAATTTAAAAAGGCAGAGGAACCAGAGATCAAACTGTCAACATTAGCTGGCTCATAGAGAAAGCAAGAGAATTCTAACATTAGTTGGCTCATAGAGAAAGCAAGAGAATTCCAGAGAAACATCTGCTTCATTGCCTACGCTAAAGCCTTTGACTGTGTGGATCACAACTAACTATGGAAAATTCTTAAAGAAATGGGAATACCAGACCACTTTACCTGTCTCCTGAGAAACCTGTATAAAGGTCAAAAAGCAACAGTTAGAACTGGGCATGGAACAACTGATTAGTTCAAAATTGGGAAAGGAGTACAACAAGGCTGTATATATTGTTACTTTATTTACAGAGTACACCATGCAAAATGTCAGGCTGGATGAATCACAAGCTGGAATCACAAGATTACTGGGAGAAACATTAAGAACCTCAGATATGTAGATGATACCCACTCTAATGGCAGACAGTGAGGAAAAACTAAAGAGCTTCTTGATGAGGGTGAAAGAGGAGAGTAACAAAGCTGGCTTAAAACTCAACATTCAAAAATTTAAGATCATGGCATCTGGTCCCATCAGTTCATGACAAATAGATGGAGAAACAGTGGAAACAGTGATAGATTTTATTTTCTTGGGCTCCATGGGGTCGCAAAGAGTCAGACATGACTTAGCAACTAAACAACAACATAAATATCTGCACAAAAAATAAAATATCAAACCTGAATCTGATCAAGCCTGTATGTAACTACCAACCTACAGGGAAAGTATGGGACAGAAAAACTAAATATTAATGACTTCGTGGGGATGCAATCTAAAAAATTCAGAATATGGGAAATTTTACAAGACAATTTTTCCAACAAATAAATAATAAGGAGAAAAATAGAGAATAAATCCAGAAAATCCGATATCTAACCAAAAGGATCACCGGGGGGCGGGGGGAAAGCAGGTAATATGCAAAGGTTAAATTATCAAAGGTATCCTAGAAGAAAACGTCTCATCACTGAAGAAATGAGCAGGATTAACCAAGAAAACACACCAGACAATGAGTTAAGAAACACCCACAGCTGGACACAGCTGCTCTCATCATAAGGCTTTCTGTCCTCTATTGTTACCATGGTCACATATTATGTTAATAAATACCAAGAAAAGAGAAAGAAAACACAGCAGCAAGGCTTCCAGAATGTCCCACAAGATCCGACACTCCCCACGAGGCCCACGTACTCTACTTTGCAGTATCTGTGAGATGCCCAAGTTGTCAGCCGCTGCTGCTTTCTTGAGGTGAAGTGGGTTTGTGGAGTTTTACAGTTTAATAAAGGCTGCCTGCAAGGTGGCCCTCTGAGCATCAGGACCACCCTGGGGAGTGCACAGAGGGGCTGGGATGAATTCCTCCCCAAGTGGGTGGTCAGGGAGCTCACTCTTAGTTTGAGAGAAGGCTGTTCACACTGAGGTGAAGGGCGGGGTTAAGGGCATCACTCCCAGTCCCCTGGCATGAGTGGCTAGAGGAATTAGGGCCCCCAGGCCCCCACACAGGGCTATAGGGCAACTACCCATGCTGAACATGGGGCTCTTCCAAGGGCCTCGTTACTCTTCTGGGTTCCAGAGTTGAGGAGAGAGCACATCCCTGGCTCCTGAGCAGTCTCCTTTCCCCCTACCCTTCTTCCTCCTCATCCATCCTCAGTACTAAAGCTGGACTCTCCCAAGAAAGGAAGGCAAAGATGTCTCCATCTACCAGCCGCAGACAACGGACCTCCCTCAGCTCCTGTTTCAGCGGCAAGCCAAACAAAATCAGTTCCCCAGACAAAGCGGCCTGACCAAGCAGGCAGGGAGGATACGGGTGGACTGAGGAAGGGGACCCCTCAGCTCTGTCGTCCTCCTTCCATGGGTCTGGGTGCCTCCTGGCTCTTCCTCTAAATTGTGAAGCCACCATTTGTTAAATGTTCAGAGTCTGTGTCTTTAGCAGGAGACGGACCGGAGCAAAGGAGTGAAGCTCTTTTTTGTGAACAGTGATTATTTCCCTAAATGACAGCCAGATGCAAGCAGGGCCACCTGGAGATCTTACCTGCGGATACTAGTGCGAGCCACCCCCTTGGACTTAACTGGACTCCATGTTAACAGGATTCGTGAAGGCTGCCCCTGCTCCCCAACACCATGGCCTGAAGGAGAGGCCTGGGGAGGAACTGAGGATCAGCCAAGGCAGATGGGGCTGAGCTGCTTTCAGCAATCAGCCCAGGTCGCTCTAGAGGCCCTGCCCAGAACCTCTGCGGGAGTTCCCGGCCCGGCCACCTGGGGAACCAGGTGTAGAGTGTTGGAATCTGAGCTCACAGTTCTGCCCACTGCAGCCCTAAAGCAGATAAAACAAATAAAGCCCTAAAACAGCAGAGCCCAGAAATCAGTAGCATAGAGCAGCAGATCAAATTCCCACTCCATGGTTCATTCCTTCCCCTGAACTGACACCTCCCTTCACAGCTCCAAATATGCCCTGCCTTTGTGTTTCTTTCACATTTTACTCAGCTCAGGGAGGGCTTCCCAGTGGCTTAGACGGTAAAGAATCTGCTTGTAATGTGGGAGACCTTGGTTTGATCCCTGGGTCGGGAAGATCTCCTGGTGTAGGAAATGGCAACCCACTCCAGCATGCTTGCCTGGAGAATTCTGTGGACCAGAGGAGCCTGGGGGGCCACAGTCCCCGGGGTCCCAAAGAGTAGGATACGACTGAGCAAGTAACACTTTCACTTCAGGGGTTAAGACTCAGAATAACTCCTCATGAATTCCTAACCAGGTGAGCTCAGGTCTACTTAACCTTTCTGTGCCTCAATGTCCTCATCCAGAAAACAGGGATGATGCTGTCGACATCACTGGATGAGAGATCATTCCGTCATTCAACAAACAAACTGAGCACCTAATAAGCACTCAGAGGGCTAGATGTGGCTATTCCAGGTGCTCAGCAAACACCAGTAACTGGTCTAAGTGCTTTTAAGCTTTTAACTCATTGAGTTGTCCAACAGCCCTACAGCCACATCCAGTGAAATAAGGAGTAAGTACTAAATCTGTGTTCCATTTCTCTGCATCTTTGTACCTATCCCAGAGATGAGTTCTACAAGAAATCCAAAAGTAGCACCAACTGAAGTAATGGAAAAAAATGCTGCATACAATGATATAATTAATAAAAAGTAAATACACAGAAGCTCCCTCTTGGCAGAATTATAATTTTCTGGGGGAAAAATGCCTGATAATACATACATGAAGAAAGTGTCCAAGTCACAGGCAACTTAATAATGTACATCCCTTCATATTGTTAAAGTACCATTAAATAGGTTCCACCTAACTTACTGTATTTGTGAGGTGCCACTCCAATCTGCCTTTAGGAACTGGAATGAATTCCCCCTGGGTGCTGGCAGTACTGGCTTTTGGCAGTTGGCACTCAGCTGCAGGCCCTCTTTTAGAATTGTCTCCACTGGGAAAAAACACCTTGGCCCAGAGCACACCTCCTTCCTAAGGCAGCCACAACCCAGTGATAGATCATCACATCTCAACTCTGAAAGACTCTGAAGGGCCATTCCATCTTCAGAGGTCCCCCACAAGATCAGATAAATCCTTTGTTTAGAATAATCATGGCACCTGGACTTTCCTGGCTCAGTGGATAAGAATCCGTCTGACAATACAGGAGACACGGGTTTGATCCCTGGTCCAGGAAGATTCCACATGCCATGGAGTCACTAAGCCCACGTGCCACAACTACTGAGCCTGAGCCCCAGGGCCTACGGCCACAACTACTGAAGCCCACTCGCCTAGAGTCCCTGCTCTGCAGCAAGAGAAGCCATCGCAATGAGAAGCCAGGAAACACAGTAAAGGGTATCGCCTGTGCTTGCTGCAACTAGAGAAAGCCCACGTGAAGCAATGAAGACCCAGCACGGCCAAAAATAAACAAAAATTAAAAATAAATAGAAGACTAGAACACTCATGGCCCAACTTCTCCCTCTGCCCAATCCGGCTCCCTTCCCTTCCCTTGCATTACTATCAATTCTAAGAGGACTACCTAATACAATTTTTGAATAGTAAACTTCCTAAATGTGAATCTCCATCTCAGTCTACTTCCCAGAGAACCGGGGCATTCAAAATTTCCAAGAATTGGACATTGATCCACTACTTTCAGACAGCAACTTGGCAATATATATCAAGCATCATAAACTATTCATAATCTTGAGAAGCAATAGAACAGAAAGGGTATGGGCTCAAAAGCACAGTTTCAAATGCCAGCTTTTTACAGGAAAGCTTTGAGACCTGAGTCTTGGTCTCTTCATCTGTAAAAATAACATCTATATTCTAGAGCTGTTATAATTTTAGAGTTGTAATAATATTCTTGTTCAAAGTGGAGAGCATATAAAAGCAACTGGTACACAATGCTGCTTAATTAGCCATGAAGGTTGCTAATCAGCTGGCTTTAAGATTAAATGTTATTTTCTCTTTCAATTTACCAATAATCCAAGTAAAACAAGAGAAGAAACCCTCTCCATACTAAATATTCTGGTAAATCTTAGGTCCATGAAGGCAGAGTCCATAACTATCTAGTTCAGTGGTTCTCAACCTTAATGAACCTAGTAAAATGCCCTGGAGAGCTTCTTTAAACGCAGATGGCTGGGTCCCAACTCCAGAGTTTCTGATTCAGTAGTTCTGGGGTGGGGCCCAAGAATGTACATTGCTAACAAGTAATCAAGTGACGTTGATACTCCTTAGGACCATATTTTGAGACCCTCTGGTGTAAATTTACCACTGAATACCTTGTATACATTTAAGCCAATTCCTGATATATAGAAGGTATTTAAATATTTGTTGACTGATTGACTAAGACATATAAATAAGTCTACTATACTACTGTCATTGACAAAAGTAAAAAAAGAAACTAGAAATTAATGCCTAAAAAGGAAGAATGATTAAACAAACTATGTACTACACTAAATGTAACCATTAAGAAATACAAGTAAAGGAGTGCTCTGGCGGCCTTGTGGTTAGGACTTTGGGCTTTCACTGCCATGGCTAGGGTTCAGTCCCTGGTCAGGGACCTGAGATCTCACAAGCCAAATACAAATAAATCCATTTCTATACACTAACAATGACAGATCAGAAAGAGAAATTCAAGAAACAATTTCACTTACCATCTTATCACAAAGAATAAAGTACCAAGGAATAAACCTAAGGAGACAAAAGATTTATACTCTGAAAACTGTAAGATGCTGATGAAAGAAATCAAAGAAGACACAACCGATGGAAACCATATTCATGGATTGGAAGACTCAGTACTGTCAAAATGACCATATTACCCAAGGCAATCTACAGATTCAATGCAATCCCTACCAAATTACCACTGGTATTTTCCACAGAACTAGAAAATAATCTTAAAATCTGTATGGAGACACAAAAGATCCCAAACAGCAAAAGCAATCTTGAGAAAGAAAAACAGAACTAGAGGAACCAGGCTCCTGATTTAAGACTATACTACAAAGCTATAGTCATCAAAACAGTATGGTACTGGCACAAAAACAGAAATATAGATCAATGGAACAGGATAGACAGTCCAGAGATAAACCCGTGGACCTATGGTCACTTAATCTATAACAAAGACAGCAAGAACACGCAATGTTGGAAAGACAGTCTCTTCAACAAATGGTGCCGGCAAAAATGGACAGCTATACGTAAAAAAAAATGAAATTAGATCATTCTTTAACATCATACACAAAAATAAACTCAAAATGCATTAAAGATCTAAATGTGAGACTGGGTACCATAAAATTCCTAGAGGAAAACATAAGCAGAACACTCTCCAACATAAACTGCAGCAATATCTTTTCTCAATCTGTCTCCCAGAATAATGGGAATAAAAACAAAAATAAACAAATGGGACCTACTTAAACTCAAAAGCTTTTGTACAGCAAAGGGAACAATAAACAAAATGAAATGTCAACACACAAACTGGGAGAAAATATTTGCAAAGAGGACCTATAGGTGGCCAAGAGGCAACATATACAAATACTGCATCATTATATTGTACACCTGAAACTAATATGTTAATTATCTCAATAAAAAAGGAAATACAAGTAAAATAATGCTATAGAAACATAGATATATACCAAATTATAAGTGAAAAATGGTAAAAACAAATTGTATTCAGATCAATTTGAATTACACATACATATGGATTAACGATAATAGAAATTTCAAAAATATTACTTCATTTTTGAGCTTAGGATTATGGGAATTCAAGTTTTGTTATGGTTTAAAGTTTACAGTGAAGATATTTTAAGAATGACTTAATATAAAATAGTAACATTAAATAATTAGATAAGTGTATAATCAAATTAAGTCATGGATACCACTGAAGTAAAACTGTATCAGAGCATATATAACTTGCTTGTTAGCATCCTCAAATTGGTATTACAGACCTCTACTGAGACACCTAACAGAAACAACTACAAAATAAACCCGCACACACAAAGTCATAAATTACCTGCCACAGGAGGGACAAGGCCAGAAAAACGCACTGTTGCATGTTCCCCGTTAACTTCAACTCTCCGACCAATGACATCTGATGTCGAAGTGCTGTTCATTATAACATAGCCAGAATCCAAAATATGAGATCTAGGAAAAAAACATGACATTGACAAGAACTTAGTAAAATTCTTTAAAAAAAAATTTTTTTAACTGTATGCAGATGCTCATTAGGTCAATGCTTCTACCCAATTTAGCCTTCCTATTTTGGTGAAGAGAAGAACCTAAGGGTTTATGTACCAGACTCTCAGAATGTGATTTTACTTTACTCTCCGTTTTGATAATTTAATGCATTAAAAAAAAACCTTGCTTAACTCTAGTTAGCTCACATCACATGACTGTGTACTTTTACTAAGGATGGGAAGGGAAGGAAAAGAGAGGGGGATCAAGGTGACAGAGAAAAGGGAAAGAAAACATGCAACACAGGCATCATTCTCTGCCCAGGAAGTAGAAACACACAAATCCACAGAGCCAGGAAGGAACACATATGATGACAAATTTAGAACCCTAACAATAGGGGGCCCAAGAGAAAAGCATCATCTCTCGAGGAATGATCACTAGATCCAACTCCCACTTCAATAAGTCAGTTTTTTCAACAGATAAAAAGAAAGAGATGGAAGGGGGGAAAAAAAAAGATTAAAGGAAATGTAAGAGATGTCAGCTAATTGCAATGTATGAACATTGTTTGGAACCTGAACTCTTAAGAACTGTAAATAATTTTCAAAATAAATTATGAGAAAATATTTGAACGCTGACTAGATAGCTGATGATATTCAAGAATAATTGTCTCCAGTAACAATTAAAAATCAATTAATTTGGGGGGAAAAATGGAAAGGGGAATTCCCTGGACCAGTGGTTAGGATTCCACACGTTCATTGAAGGGGGCACAGCTTCGATCTCTGGTCAAGGAACTAAAGATCCCGAATGCTGCACAGTGAGGCCAAAAAATAAAATTTAAAAAGTCAAAGAATAATTGTGAAATTTTTAGCTATGATAATGGCATAGTGGTTATGGCTTTTTAAAATACCTTACCTTTCAGAAATACACATTAAATTATTTACAGATTTTTAAAAGTCATATTTTAGACATGTCACACAGTGGTGGTATAGACAACACACTGAAAGGAAGTAAAAAGCAGAGGGGCCAGTTAGGGAAATAGTGCTGTAACTCAGGTGAAAACAAGCAAAGAATGAACCAAGACACTGGCCTCCACCCTTTCATTTGACACATACTAAGCACTAACCACATGCTGGCTGAAACGCTGGACCCCACGTGACAACCAGTAAACCCTGCGCGTATGATTCCTGCCTCAGAGTATAAGTACAGTGAGTTAAACCTGAGAGAAGGGTATGGATTTTGGAGAAAGTTAAGAGCTAGAACAGGGTCTGGAGATTAAATGGATAGAAATGGTAAAACTGAAGACTAGGAAGACAAGATAGTGTCTGGGGTAGATGGTGGCACCAAACAGCAACATGAGTAATACAAGAGGAGAGTCAAGTGTGGGAGGGAAAACCACTTGTTTGAGGCGTCTCTCGAATGTCATGACAGATGTAGGTCTCTAGTTCAAAGGACACATTTTCACTAGAACTGTGTATTTGGGAGTCATCACCTCAGTATAACAGTGGATGAGATCGGAAGTGTATTAGGTGAAAAGAAAAGCAATCACTGACAGAACTCTGGGGAAATATAATATTTAAAAGAGAAAGGGAAGAAACCTCTAAGAAAGAATCTGAGGAAAACCTGGTTTTCCTTTATTCTTTCTGGCTTTTCCCCCTGACTCTGCAAGTGGTGTTGAGAAAGTTGGACAGCTGCATATGAATCAATGAAGTTAGAACACACACTCTCATCATATACAGAAATAAACACAAAATGGCTTAAAGACTTAAATATAAGATATGACACCACAGAACTCCTACAAGAGATCAGAGACAAAACATTCTCTGACATAAACTGTACCAATGTTTTCTTTCAGTCTCCCAAGGCATTAGAAATAAAAGCAAAAATAAACAAATGGAGCCTAATCAAATTTACAAGCTTTTGCACAGCAAAGGAAATCATAAACAAAACACAAAGACAACCTTTGGAATGCGAGAAAATATTTGCAAATGATGTGACCAACAAGGGCTTAATTTCCAAAGTACACAAACAGCTCATAAAACTCAACAACAAAAACAAACCACCCAATCAAAATCTGGGCAGGAGACCTAAAGAGACATTCCTCCAAAGAAATACATGGCCAATAAGCACATGAAAAGATGCTCAACATCACTAATTATTAGAGAAAAGCAAATCAAAATTACAGTAAGGTACCACCTCACATCTGTTAGACTGATCATCATTAAAAAGTCTACAAATAATAAATGCTGGAGAGGGTGTGGAGAAAAGGGAACCCTCCTACACTGCTGGTGGGAAT